>NC_089493.1:264958533-266158533 GCF_036850765.1 Saccopteryx bilineata | reverse complement strand
GGTTCGAAACCCTAAGGTCGCCAGCTTGAGCACGGGTTCACTGGCTTGAGCATGGGATCATAGACATGACCTCCGTGGTCGCTGGTTTGAGCAAGAGATCACTTACTCTGCTGTAGCCCCATGGTCAAGGCATATATGAACAATTAAGAATTGATGCTTCTCATCTTTCTCCTTTCCTGTCTGTCTATCCCTATCTGTTTCTCTCTGTCTCTGTCACACACACAAAAAAATAATGAAGGAAAAAGAAAACCAGGGGGCCTGACTGGTGGTGACAACAGTGGATAGAGAACAACTGAAGTGATGCAATTACAGGTTGATGCTTCTCATCTCTCCCTTCCTGTCTGACTGTCTCTCTTTTCTCTTGCTTCAAAGAAGAAAAAAAACCAGTTCGGCACAATGAGGTCATATCCAGAGAAAAATAATATTAAAAACCTTTATTATTAAGAAAGAATAGGGAACTTAATACTCAATCTACATGACCTTGAGCTTCATTTTTCATTTAGTGTAGGAAGCAAGCAGTGAAACTTAATGGTCCATCACCAGGGTAGAGACTCTTATTGGAGTCTTTTTTGCTGGGACCTCAAATGTGTAATCTTTAGTATAAGAGTGAGTAAAGGTCCTTATGTAGGTTTTCAATGGAAATCATTTTTCTTCTGTGTTTTAAAGATTTCAGGCAGGTTAACATAAAGTTATCTTGGGTTGGTAGCAATTCCTGGCATCTGACATAAGCAAATGCACATTCTCTCTGGAGGAGCATATCTTTTCTTAGAAAAGCCCGGGGTTTCCTGCAATCTCAGTGTTCCAGGTCAACGCTTTACTCACTGCACCACCACAGGTCAGGGCTTTCTTTTTTTTTTTTTTTTGCAAGAGATAGAGATAGAGAGACAGGAAGGGAGAAAGATGAGGAGCATCAACTCAGTTGTGGTACCCTAGTTGTTCATTGATTGCTTTCTCATATGTGCCTTGACTGGAGGACTTCAGTCGAGCCAGTGACCCCTTGCTCAAGGCAGCGACCTTGGGATTTCGAACCTGGGTTTTCAGCAGCCCAGGCTAACGCTCTAGCCATTGCGCCACCACCTGGTCAAGCTGGACAAGCACATCTTTAAAACAAGCCTCAAGGAATTCTTACAGATAAAATTCCAAGAAATTCCTGATAAAATAGTTAAAAATATACAAACTAGGTACCATGAATTAGAGCTAGGGAAAGCAACCCATTTCAGATACTGGAATTTATCAAATACAGAATAAGATAAGTTTTTATTGTTAAATTTTTATTTTTTGATTTTAGTAAGACAGGAAGGGAGTGAGAGACACAGGAACATTAATTGATTCCTATATGTGCCCTGACTGGGATTGAACCGGCAACTTTTGTGCTTTGGGAAGATGCTAATCAACTGAGCTATCAGAGTCTAAAATAAGTTTGTTTTTAAAATGAATCAAATATAGAGCAATTTGATAATTTATGCAAGAAATGGGAGATTTTTAAAACTAACCAAGTAGAGATGAAAAAAATCTAAATATGTTTTACAGAAATAAAACATTTTATTCAAGTAATTGAAATTTATGGACCAGTTCAAAAGTTTCTTTATTTCCCCTCCTTTTCACCCCAACTTTTTAGGTACCAGGATATTATTCATTCTATTCATCTGGCCCGGAAGCCAAATTTGGGCCTAAAATCCTGTGATGGCAACCAAGAGCTCTTAAACTTTCTTCGTAGTGATCTCATTGAAGTTGCAACAAGGCTACAAAAGGGGGGTCTTGGTTATTTGGAGGAAACATCAGAATTTGAAGCTCGGGTAAGAACATATGAAAACACCCTAAGAGGCATATAATATTCATGAAAACCCAATTTGGAATTGTTCCCTGGTACTGTTTTTGCTTTCTCTGATGATCCTGGAAATTATATATTTGGGTTTATCTTGAGAGACATGTGGAACTAAAAATTCTCTCTATATATGATATTTTTCCTTTGTTGCCTTTTGATAATATCTAAAAAAAAAAAAATTAATGGGGCTCAGAGCCTTTGTTCAAAAAGTGGGTTTTTGGCCCAGGCCGGTTGGCTCAGTAGTAGAGTGTCAGCCCAGCTTGTGGATGTCCTGGGTTTGAGTCCCGGCCAGGGCACACAGGAGAAGCGCCCATCTGCTTCTCCACCCTTCCCTCTCTCCTCTCTCTCTCTCTCTCTCTCCCCACCCCCCCTCCCTCAGCCAAGGCTCCACTGGAGCAAAGTTAGCCCAAGTGTTGAGGATGGCTCCATGGCCTCCACCCCAGGCACTAGAATGGCTCCGGTTGCAACAGAGCAATGCCCCAGATGGGCAGAGCATCGTCCCCTGGTGGGCATGCCGAGTGGATCCTGGTCAAGAGTATGTGGGAATGTGGGAATCTGTCTCTCTGCCTCCCCACTTCTCACTTCAGAAAATCCTCCCCCCCCAAAAAAAAAGAGGTTTTCTGTTAAGTTGAATAAATTCTAGTCCTGGACCCATAGTCCTATAACATTATTTAACATGTTTATTTTCATGTGATACCTGTGCTTTAAGGTCTGAAATATATTTGTATTCTGCTTTTACTCACTTTTTTTTTTAATATTACTTTATTGGTTTTAGAGGAAAGGAAAGAACAGGAGAAAATCAGGAACACCTGTTCCTGTATGTGCCCTGACCAGGGATCGAACCAGCAACCTCTGTGCTTCTGGACAATGCTCTGACCAAGAGAGCTATCTGGGCAGGGCTGCTTTTACCCATTTTTTTATGCCAGATTAACTCAGGAGATTTATGCTTATTTTGGACAACACTCATGCTGTTAAATGAGTACATATCTAGTCCTGTCATTTATTGCTCCATGGGACCTATAAATAGTATGGGTAAAACAGTTCAAGAAATTTGACTTTCCACTCTAGGTAGGTTTTGGTGTCGAAGCTGGAGAGAAGATTGGAGAATACTATCCATCAGTTACTGTAAAATGTTTTTTACTGATTTTAATAATAAAGTCCATATTAACTCTGAACAATATCTGTGGGTCTTTTAAAGTGATTTATATGCATTATATCATGTGTATTGTTGTATCATTTCTTTTTAATTTTTCAATTACAGTTGACATACAATATTATATTAGTTTCAGGTGTGATTGTTGTAATTTTTTTTTATGAATGATTACATTTTCTGCGCCCATATTTCCTAATTGATAAACACTTTCCATTTTAGTCTGTATATTGCTTCAAGGTACTTAATAACCCATGGAGTTGAGGAGTTTAAATCCTCAACTGTCACAGTTTATATTTTGTTTTCTTTGCTATTAGAATTAGCAAATTATATAAGCATCTTTTTTTCCCCCTGAAGTTAGAAGCATGCGCCTGACTGGGAGCCACCGGCATACTCACCAAGGGTGATGCTCTGCCCATCTGGGGCCTTGTTCCGTTGCAGTTGGAGCCATTCTAGCACCTGAGGCAGAGGCCATGGAGCCATCCTCAGCACCTGGGCCAACTTTTTGCTCCAATGGAGCCTTGGCTCCAGGAGGGGAAGGAGACAGGGAAGGGTGAAGAAGCAGATGGGAGCTTCTCCTGTGTGCCCTGACTGGAAATCAAACCTGGGGCTTCCACATACTGGGCCAAATCTACTGCTGAGCCAACCGACCAGGGCCTAAGCATCTTTTTTTTTATTTTTTAAATTTATTTAATGATTTTAGAGAGGGAGAGAAAGAGGAAAGAGAGAGAGAGAGAGAGAGGGAGAAACATCTGTTTATTGTTCCACTTATTTATGTATTCATTAGTTGATTTTTGTATGTGCCCCAAGTGGGGATCAAACCCACAACCTTGGTATATTGGGAGGGTGTTCTAACCCTCCCAATTACCTAGCTAGGGCTACATGCATCTTATATGTTACTTTTTTCTTTTTAATTAGTCTGGTAATGAAATCTTAGCACATTCTTAGGAAAAGAATTTTAAATATTGTTTTTTGTTTTGTTTTTCTTTTTTTTTTTTTAAATGAGAGGAAGGGAGATAGACAAACTCCTGTGTGTGCTCCTACTGGGATTCATCTGGCAACCTGCATCTGGAGCCAATGCTCAAATCAACCAAGCTATTTTTAGCACCTGAGGCCGACAACTCTCAGACCAACCAAGCCCTCCTCAGCGCCCAGGGCCAGTGATTAAACCAATCAAGCCGCTGGCTTGTGAGAGAGGAGAAGGGAGAGAGGGGGAAGAAGGAGGGGGAGAGAAGCAGCTGATCACTCTCTTATGTGCCCTGACCAGGAATCGAACCTCGAACATCCATATGCCAGGTTGGTGCTCTATTCACTGAGCAAACTGGCCATGGCCATCTTTGTTTTTTAATGACTTTTTGCCCTAACCTTGTGGTGGCGCAGTGGATAGAGCATTGAACTGGAACACAGGACCTGGGTTCGAAACCCTGAGGTCACTGGCTTGAGTGTGGGATCATAGATCATAGACATGACCTCATGGTTGCTGTCTTGAAGCCCAAGTTCGCTGGCTTAAGTAAGGGGTCACTCGCTCTACTGTGTCCCCAACCTCCCTGTTAAGGTACATATGAGAAAGCAATTAATGAACAACTAAGAAGCCGAAACAAAGAATTGATGCTTCTCATCTCTCTCCCTTCCTGTCTGTCCCTCTCTCTGACTCCTTGTCAAAAAATAAAAAAGGCTTAAAAAAAAAAGCTTTTTGAAGAATTATTCAAGCCAAAATTACTTTGCCATTTTCAAATATTGTACATTTACTACAATATTTATTTATTTAGCAAATATATATCAAGTACCTAGTTTGTGCCAAACCATACCTTACTAACTTTGGGTTATCATTATTCTTTGTTTCTCTGTGATATCTTTTAATTGACATTGTCTTACATGACTGAGAAGGTAGTTTTAGGCATTTAAGAGCATGATTTGGATCAAAGTGATATAACTTCTGTTTCCTCATTTATAAAGTAAATACAAGTGTTTTTTTTTTTAATTTTTTGCCTTGAGACTGTAGTTTGTACATAAGAGGTACTCAGTTTACTGAATAAAAATAATGAGTTGCTTAACTTTCTTCAATGGAGCAAGTTTTCAGCATTTCCTGAGTTCCTTCACTGAGGAAATAGAAGTAGTCAGCTGCTTTTAAATGCATAAGCCATCCATAGAACTGAGGATCCCAGTCTTATGTCACTCATTGGTATCTAGGTTGATTTGAATTTAGCAAAGGATAGTCTCTGTTCATCTTCCTCTCAGCCTTTCTCTCAATCTGGTTTTAAAATCAATTTCTATAGGTGATTTCGTTAGAGAAACTGAAGGATTTTGGTGAGTGTGTGATTACCCTTCAAGCCAGTGTCATAAAGAAATTTCTCCAAGGCTTCATGGCTCCCAAGCAAAAGAGAAGAAAACTCCAAAGCGACGATTCAGCAAAGACTGAAGAGGTGGATGAAGAGAAAAAAATGGCAGAGGAAGCAAAGGTATCTAGTTAATGAAGATATAGTTTTATGACTGTAGAAGAGTGCTATTTGTTTTTTAAATACTTTAACCCTGTGCTTTTTAGCTACTGTAAACCCTGTTCCCTGGACCAATTTTCCATTTTTGTCACTTTCACTAAAGTTTGTGGTTTTCAAACTGGTATCTGGAGCACAGCCCTGCCTCTAGAGTTGGATTATGGGTCAGAATATCCCACTTTCCTTTTCCCAGAACTGAATCCTTTTTTTAAAAGGTGGTCACCATTTTTAAGTTTTTTTAAATTGTCGTAAAATATGTATAGCAGAGAATTTAACTATTTTTTACATGTACAGTTCTGTCATTAGGTATATTCACATTGTTCTGCAACTGTTACCATCATTCATCTCCAGAACTTTTTCATCTCCCCAAACTGAAACTACGTTCTTTACAAACATTAAACTACCCATTTTGCACTCCACCCCCACCCCCTGGCAACCACCATTTTCTTTCTGTGTTTGTATATTTGACTTCTATAGGTCCTTATGTAAATGGAATCATAGAATATTTGTCCTTTTCTGACTGGCTTAAGTTCATCCACATTGTAGCAAGTACCAGAACTTTCTTCCTTTTTAAGACAGATTAAGGTTCTATTGTACGTGTGTGAATATGTATGTATATGTATAAAATCACATTTTGTTTATTTGTCTGTGGGTGGATACTTGGATCACTCCCACCTTACGGCTGTTGTGAATAGTACTGGTATGAACATGGGTGTACAAATATTTGTTCAAGTCCCTATATTCAATTCTTTTGGGTATATACCCAGAAGTAGAATTGCTGGATCATATAGGAATTGTCTTTACTTTCTTGAGAAGCTGCTATAACAATGTCTTCCTTAGTCATTGTGCCATTTCAGACTCTTAGCAGTAATGCACAAGGGTTCCAATTTCCTACATCTTTGCCAACACTTGTGTCCTGTTTCTTTGATGGTAGGCTAGGAAGTGGTATCTTGTGGATTTGATTTGCATTTTCTTAATGATGTAGTGATACTGAGCATTTTTTCCATTGCTTAATAGCTAGTTGTCTTATATCTGGGGGGCAAACATTTATCTAATCCTATGTCTATTTTTTAATTGGTTGGTTTTGTTGCTGTTGAGTTGTATGGGTTCTTTATATGTTCTGGACACTAATTCTTTATCAGATATATGATTTGGAAATATTCTCCCATTCCATGAGCTGCCTTTTCTATTTATTGATAATGTCCTCTGATGCACAAAAGTTTTAAATTGTATTGTTCAACTTAACTGTTTTTTCTTTTGTTGCCTCTGCTTTTGTTGTCATGTGCGAGAAATCATTGCCAGATCCAATATGAAGCTTTTCCCTTGTTTTCTTCTACAAGTTTTATAGTTTTAGCATTTGTGTTTTGATCCTTGATCCCTTTTTAGTTAATTTTTATAGATAGTAAGAGTCCAACTTCATGTTTTTGCATGTGAATGTCTGATTCCTTTGTTTTTTAATTTAAAAGTAGCATGCTCATTGTAAATAAATCAAATGTGAGAGGTAAGTAAAATATGAAACAACTCCCATCCTAATTTCATTCCCTAAGAATATCACTCTAACAGTGTTTTCTTTTTTTTTTAACAGTGTTTTCTTTATATATACAAAGATGAGTTTGAATTTTTTACTGAATGGAATTCTCTGCATAATGTTCTGCAGTTTTTTACTCATCAAGATATCCTGAGTATCTGTCCCCCTTCCTATGAGTCCATGAAGATACTTGGTTTTTTCTTTTTTTGTGAGAGAAGCATCAACTTGTTATTCCACTTAGTTATGTGCTCATTAATTGCTTCTCATACATGCCCTGACCGGGGCTTCAACTGCTGCCCTTGGGATTGAGCTAGTGACCCTGATGATTGATGTCCTTTTTTTTTAAATGAGAGGAGGGGAGAAAGACTCCCACATGTGCCCCAACCAGGATCCACCTGGCAACCCCCATCTTGGGCTGATGCTCGAATCAGTTGAGCTAATTTTAGTGCTTGAGGCAGATGCTCAGACCACCAAACTATCCTTGGCGCCCCAGGCCATTGCTCGATACAGTGGCTGCAGGAGAGGAAGGGGAAGAGAAAGGGGAGAGAAGCAGATGGTTGCTTCTCTTGCATGCCCTGACCAGGAATCAAGCCCAGGATGTACATATGCTGGGTAATGCTCTGCCCACTGAGCCAGTCAGCTAGGGCTGATGTTCATTTTTCTACATCCTAATTTTCTTACTGATGAATATTATGTTCTTTTTACATTTTTAATCATTCAGTGATTTAAAAAATATTTTTAATTAAACTTATTGGGATGATATTGGTTAATAAAATTATATAGGTTTCAGGTATGCAATTCTGTAATACATCATTATGCCTGTATTGTATTGTGTGTTCACCACCCTAAGTCAAATCTCCTTCTATCATTATTTATCTTTCTATTTCTTCTTCTACTCCCACCTCTACCCTTCTTTCCCCTTGGTAATCACCATACTGTTACTTGTCTGAGGTATATGTGTATGTTTTGTTTTTTTTTGCTTAGTGCCTTCACCTTTTTCACCTAGCCTGGTTTTTCTTAATTAGAGTAATTAGCAGCTCTATTTTTGTCTGTTAGTGTATTAGATTTCTGCTTAAGATTACTTAAGAATTTAGCCTGACCAGGTGGTGGCGCAGTGGATAGAGTGTCGGACTGGGATGTGGAGGACCCAGGTTCAAGACCCTGAGCTCACCAGCTTGAGCCCAAGGTCGCTGGCTCGAGCAAGGGGTTACTTGGTCTGCTGTAGCCCCCCGGTCAAGGCACATATGAGAAATCAATCAATGAACAACTAAAGAGCTGCAACGAAGAATTGATGTTTCTCATCTTTCTTCCTTCCTGACCCTGACTGTCCCTATCTGTCCCTCTCTCTGACTCTCTGTCTCTGCTACAAAAAAAAAAAAAGATTACTTAAGAATTTATAAACTACGTTAAGGGAGAGATCCCAGCCATTATCCAGGGACATACATTTTCCCATATTTTTTATTTTCCTTTTTCTCCCTTTTTTCCCCGTAAACAGCTGGTGAAAGTTTGCTTATGCCAGTCACTGTGGTAGGTCTGCAGGTTACAATGATGAGGAGAAAGAAGCCAGAAGTCTGTGCCGTCAGGAATTTAGTTTCAGTGAGAGATGGTTATAGTAGTGTGACAAGTACTGATGATAAAGAGCAATACTCATCTCACCAGGCATACCTAGGGGCGAATTAGAGAAAACTTCCCAAGATAACGTATCAACTGAATTTTGAAGAATAAGTTGGAGTTAATTAGATCATGGAAGGGTGCATAGGTTGAACATGGCCTTGTCCTTGACAGCTGCCCTCAGTTTGCACAGAATAAGTGTACTCTCCTACACGGCTCACATATTTATGTACCCCCCCAAGTTTATTCCTGGGGCCAGGCGGTGATATGTGATAACAGGAAGATCATTTGGGGGAAGTCGTAAGCAGAGCAGAGAACTAAGATAAAGGTTTAACTATTCATCGTGATGTAGGCTCAGAGACTTCACTATCATACTAGGATTTAATTTACACTTTCTTGTCTACTTTTTTAATGATTATGTGGCATCCAGGTCACCTACATGATATCTAAGGCATTATATAATTGAGTCTCCTTTGCTAAATCATTTCTCAGTAGGCATAATTTCTAGTCTTGTTGAGTACTTATATGGGTTTTGTTTTTGACTCAGTGTTATACAGAAGAGTCTCTTTCTTGACCTGTAATGTTTTCTTATTGAGAACTTGATGTAGATTTCTCATTAAGGTCCCCCCCGCCCTGGCCGGTTGGCTCAGCGGTAGAGCATCGGCCTAGCGTGCGGAGGACCCGGGTTCGATTCCCGGCCAGGGCACACAGGAGAAGCGCCCATTTGCTTCTCCACCCCTCCGCCGCACTTTCCTCTCTGTCTCTCTCTTCCCCTCCCGCAGCCAAGGCTCCATTGGAGCAAAGATGGCCCGGGCGCTGGGCATGGCTCTGTGGCCTCTGCCTCAGGCGCTAGAGTGGCTCTGGTCGCAACATGGCGACGCCCAGGATGGGCAGAGCATCGCCCCCTGGTGGGCAAAGCGTCGCCCCTGGTGGGCGTGCCGGGTGGATCCCGGTCGGGCGCATGCGGGAGTCTGTCTGACTGTCTCTCCCCGTTTCCAGCTTCAGAAAAATGAAAAAAAAAAAAAAATAAATAAAAGGTCCCCCCCTCCCCAGTACTCAACCTCAATGGTGAAGTAACCTGTTCTTAGCTTGTCATATGAAACTTGATTCTTAGCTTAATTGGAGAAGAAAATATGAGCACTTTGCAGGCTTAACCTTGGAGCCTAGACACATAGCACACAAACGGAAAGCATGGAAGAATTTCATGGAAAATCAATTAGGTTACCTACTGAGTAGTTCAACAATGTTCTCCATTAAAATGGCATTATGCCCTTCAGTTCCCCACCAAAGGTCAATTTTGCCACTGCTCTGAAATTTTCCACTGTCCTTTGCTTTGAAGGTTTCCACTTAGCATGGGCCAGGAGTTTTTCAACTGGCACTAGGTTGTTGCATGAGCTAATACCAAATCTCTAATCTGGGCTTCGGTTTCCTTATTTATAAAAGATTATCTCAAATCTCTTTTGTAATAGTTGATTTCAAATATTTAATGCTTATTTTATTTTCTTGTGTTAAATGAGAAAGACATTGTATAATTTGGCAAAATCCTGGGTTCTGATAGGCTCTCTATTTACTTTGGATCCATTTGTCCTGACAACCTGATTATCTATTTTTCAGTTTAAATACGTTCTTTGTGGAAGAATATGGCCTTAAGCTTCATTATATTTTTGCCAAGATATACTGGCTTTTTACTGTTAGGCAGAGGGACTTGGCTTGTAAGCTGGATTCTCCTTGGTTCTGTTACACTCACTTCTAACTAGGGATCAACTGTATTTAAATGTGCTCTGATCTATGATAAAAATTCAAATATTTTTATCATAGTTGTGTGTCTAGCCTCCCAGAGAGTATTTATTGGGGTCCACCAGTGTTGAATGTCAAAATATCTTGCTGCTGTTATGTTTCTAAAAATACTGTCTAAGAGCCCTGGCTGGATAGCTCAGTTGGTTAGAGCTTCATCCCAAAGCACAGAGGTTGCAGGTTCAATTCCTGGTCAGGGCACATACAGGAACAGCTCGATGTTCCTGTCTCTCTCTCTCTCAAATCAATCAATAAAAATACTGTCTTGACTATGATAGCAGTTTTTGTTTTTCTTTAATGTGATAGAGTGCTTGGAATTTTGTGCAGTGGGAGAAGACCAGGATGTTTCTTCAAATCTTGAGTGCCTTATATTTTTGCCCTTAAAATTTAAGACTGGTTGGAGTCTAGCGTGGTCTAGATGGATAACCGAGTGGATATAGTAGGATATTAATGATTAGTATGTATAATGCCAAGAGCATTGCATTGGGATAAATTGGCCCTAAATTGATGCGAGACCTTGAGTAAGCTCTTTCCATGAAAAATAATAAAATGAACGTTGCTCAAATATGCACAGTTCATAGCAACATTACTCAGAATAGCCAAAAAAATGGAAACAACCAAAATGCTCATTAGCTAATTAATCAGTAAACAAAATGTGATATAAAATCTATACAATGGATATTATTCAGCAGTTAAAATGGAATGAAGTAATGTTATATGTTAGTTAGGATGTGGCTGAACGTAGGAAACATGCTCAGTAAAAGAAGCCAGTCACACCTTGACCAAGCAGTTGCACAGCGGATAGAGTGTCTGCCTGGGGACACAGAACACACAGGTTTGAAACCCAGAGGTTGCTGGTTTGAGCACGGGCTCACCAGCTTGAGCTCAGGGTCACTGGCTTGAGTGCGGGATCTTAGACGTGACCTCATGGTCATAGGCTTGAGCCCAGAGGTCACTGGCTTGAGCAAGGAGTCACTCGCTCTGTTGGAGCGCACCCCCCCCCCCCATCAAGGCACATATGAGAAAGCAATCATGAACTAAGGTGCTGCAACAAAGTACTGATGTTTCTTATCTCTCTCCTTTCCTCTGTGTCTATCCCTCTCTCTGTCTCTCTCACTTAAAAAAAAAAAAAAAGCCAGTCACAGAATACCACATGTTGTATGAAACGTCCAAAATAGGCAAATCTGTAGATCAAAAGTAGAACGATGGTTGCCAAGGACTGGGGAAGAGTGGTGGGGTCAGCATAGGGAATGGGGAATGACTGCAGATGGATACAAGGTTTCTTTTGGGGGTGATTAAAATGTTCTAAAATTAAGATTATGTTGATAGTTGCAAATGTGTATAAATATATGAAAAACTGTTGACTACACTTTATAAGGTGAACTCTTTAATGTGTAAATTTTATCTCAATAAATGTTTTTAAAATGAGGTTAAATAATCCTTTTTCCAAGCTTCCAGTTTTTTTATTTTAATGAGGCCAGGTGAGCTATTGCTCTAATTTATAATTTATAGGCAATAATTTCAGGAAGTAAAAAGCAGTTTTATATGCTAAGACTTTCTTGAATACTTTTTTATCTGACTGTCCACTAGAGGGCAGCAAAACCAATTTTAGCCATTTCCTGCCTGTTCTTGATAGCACTCTTTAAAAAATGAACCTTAAGTTCTTAAATTTATATTCCATTGAGAAGATTTGGGTCATTGTTATAGGAAGAGAATGTTATATGTTAGCTCTCCAATGTAGCAGGAGAAAACCAGCAGCTATCATAATGGACCTCATGTTTTACTGAGGAGCTCTGAACAGGGAAGGAAGGACATTTTGCTGTATTTTGAAGGCAAATGTTAGCATCTGCATTTGGAGGTTGGAGTAAGGAATAAGTCAATTTCCTTTAACAGCCCCTGTTCTTTTTTTTTGAGAGAGCGAGATAGGAAGGGAGAAAGATGAAAAGCATCAACTTGTAGCTGTGTCATTTTAGTTCTTCATTGATTATTTCTCCCATGTGCCTTGACCAGGGCAATCAAGATGAGCCTGTGACCCCTTGCTCAAGCCAGTGACCTTGGGCCTCAAGCCAGCAACTTTGGAGTTTTGAACCTGGGACCTCAGCGTCCCAGGTCGATGCTCTATCCACTGCGCCACCACTGGTTAGGTTCTTAGATTATTTTTGATGTGTTTAAATTATTCTTGTTATTCATTAGTTTATACCTGTTAGGTGCTCTGTGGTTCTCTATTTCTGTAGGAAAGAAAGGAGAGCATTAGCTTCTCTCCCTCATACCACAGCTTCAGAAGTGGTTTAGCTATCTTTGTCCTTCAGCAGCTCTATTTAAAGCATATGGCCTTCCAGGGTAACTGGCCTCTCCTATAGGTCTATTACCTAAAATAGACCTCTTTGCCTAGGGCAGGGTAGTGAACTTCAACAGTGGTGTTGTCAGCTAGAGCTAGTTTGAGTTGTAAAAGTTTAAGGGATTGCTAATCTACTTTAGTTCAGTCATGACTGAGTGAAGCATTATGACCTCCACAAGGCTGATGATACTGAGAAAACCTAGCCTCTGGGCTACTGGTGAATTGCCTAATAAGCTTTACCTTGTTCATCTCTGTTGTGTTTTCTGTCTGAAAATGGTAAACAAACAAAAAAAACCCCTCAGGTGCTCACCTAATCATTTAGATAAGAAGTGCTTTGAAACATTAAAAAAAAAAATCACCTTTTGGTTAATAAAAGAGTAATACAAGTAAATGAATTGTCCTAAAATGGCATTTCTGTTTCTTCTTAGAATGGCTATTTTATAGGAGAGGGCATTGTGTTTATCATCAACATTTCTGATTATATTTTACACCATTCTATGTTTTGCTTGACCAATTCTAAATTAATTTGCATTTTATGATTATGGGAGAAGGCAGTGCAGGTTGTACTGAGAGTAACTGCCCAGAATGAATTTGGGCTTCACTCCTGGGACTTTTACATTTTCACTGAATTTAGAAGTTAGTGATAAATTCAGAAGGCATATTTTGTATCTGTACTTCATACCTTTTAAGGGTTATAGAATACTTTATAGATATTAGGATTGTGGCACCTATTAGTGCAGAAACTGATATTCTTGTTAACCCAAGTTGTTTTTTTTGTTTTGTTTTTTTGTGTGGCAGAGACAGAGAGAGTCAGAGAAAGGGACGGATAGGGACAGACAGACAGGAAGGGAGAGAGATGAGAAACATCAATTCTTCGTTGCGGTTCCTTATTTGTTCATTGATTACTTTCTTATATGTGCCTTGACTGAGGGACTACAGCAGACCGAGTGACCCCTTGCTCAAGCCAGCGACCTTGGGCTCAAGCTGGTGAGCCTTGCTCAAACCAGATGAGCCCGCGCTTAAGCTGGCGACCTCGGGGTCTCAAACCTGGGTCCTCCACATCCTAGTCTGACGCCCCATCCACTGTGCCACTGCCTGGTCAGGCTTAACCCAAATTTTATTAGCTATGTGACATTATTGCATACTACCATTTGCATAACACAAAGTGTCCCTGCTTTTAAATGACACTGAATCTTTAAGTCGATTTCAGTAGAAGAAATATGTCTCTATAGTCATTTCCCTCTTTAATTCTTTGTGTGCCATTTGGCAAATCGTTTTCATCCCCTCTTAGAGCCTTAATTTTTTTCTGTAAGATAAGTGAGAGACAGGCAGAGCTCTAGGAAGTAAATGTACCCAGAATTCTGTCGTAGCTTTACCTATTCCTAGTCCTCTTTCAATGTATACTTTGTCAGTATTATGTGAAAAATACTGAGGTCACTGTGGTAATGCTGGCCTGATTTGGTCTGTTTAGGTTGCATCTGCTCTGGAAAAATGGAAGACAGCAATCCGTGAAGCTCAGACATTTTCCAGAATGCATGTTCTACTTGGGATGCTTGATGCCTGTATCAAGTGGGATATGTCAGCAGAAAATGCTAGATGCAAAGTTTGTCGAAAGAAAGGTAATTTAGGTCAATGTTGCTTATCTGAGTCTATTAGGAACTTGGACTTTTATTCCCCAGATATTTTCCCCCTTAAAGAATTGTGTATACCCAGCTATTAAAATCTGGTGGGACAGATTTACCTTTTGGGGTTCTGTAAAATGCTAAACATTTTATTCTCTTTTTATTATCTCTGAATTTTAGTTATCTGTGAGTTAAGATGGATGCTACCACCAGAGGGCAGTACTTGTACATTGTGATGAATACTCTGGTTTCGGTGTTTCAGCACTGAGTTCTGCAGAGCCAAGACATTTGGGAAATGTTTAATGCTGAGAGCTTTCAGAGTCCATATGTATAAAAAGAACTTCATGAAAGAAGTCTCCCCCAGTGATTAACTTTTCAGTGGCTAAAGTTGTTTTGTGAATTTTAATGGAATTAAATTTCCAAGTATGAAAAGATCTATGTAAAATCATTTTTTTGCTCTAAAAACAGATTTAGAATGAAAGTTGGAGAGGCAGAATGATCGTGTTGAGTTGGTTCAATGTGTTTTCAAATATAGGGAAACTGTGTTAAGAGAACCGTACCAGATATGAATTGGGAAGTGTTTAGGTGGTCCAGGAGGAAGAAGGGCAGATAATACTTAATGGGGGATTTCTTTCTTTCTTTCTTTCTTTCTTTCTTTCTTTCTTTCTTTCTTTCTTTCTTTCTTTCTTTCTTTCTTTCTTTCTTTCCTTTCTTTCTTTCTTTCTTTCTTTCTTTCTTTCTTTCTTTCTGTCTCTCTCTCTCTCTCTCTCTCTCTCTCTCTCTCTCTCTCTTTTGTATTTTTGTATTTTTCTGAAGTTGGAAACGGGAAGGCAGTCAGACAGACTCCCGCATGCGCCCGACCGGGATCCACCTGGCATGCCCACCAGGGGGCGATGCTCTGCCCATCTGGGGCATTACTCTGTTGCAACCAGGGCCATTCTAGCGCTTGAGGCAGAGGCCATGGAGCTATCCTTAGCACCCGGGCCAATTTTGCTCCAGTGGAGCCTTGGCTGCGGGAGGGGAAGAGAGAGACAGAGAGGAAGGGGAGGGGGAGGGGTGGAGAAACAGATGGGCGCTTTTCCTGTGTGCCCTGGCTGGGAATCGAACCGGGACTCCTGCACACCAGGCCGACGCTCTACCACTGAGCCAACCAGCCAGGGCTGGATTCATTTCTTAATGGGAAAAGAGCAACAGAATTTCCTGCTGTCACTTGTTTTTTGCTGCTGCTTAGTAAATGTTGACTGTCCTATCCTAGCACTGGGTAGATTTTGGGATGTTAGTAAGAAGACCTAAGCCCTAATTACCTGCAGACTTTTTTTGTTGTTGTTGAGGTGAGAGAAGGGGAGATAGTAAGGCAAACTCTCACGTGTGCCCCAACGGGATACACCAGGCAGCCCCATGTAGGGCTGATGCTTGTATACTGATCTATTTTTAGAACCTGAGGCTTACACGCTCAGGCCACTGAGCTATCCTCAGCGCCTGGGGCTGTTGCTTCAACCAATCTGGCTGCAGGAAGGGAAGAGGGAGAGAAGGGGGAGAGGGATGGGGAGAAGCAGACAGTTGGAATTGAACCTGGGACATCCATATGCTGGGCTAATGCTCTTATCCACTAAGCCACTGACCAGGGAAGGCCACTTGCAGACTAATTTGTGCTTTTTTTTTTTTTTTTTAAATGACTGCATTTTTAAAAATACAGGGTAGCACTACACTAGAATGTTTGTTCTTCCATGGTTTTAATTGAGGGTGAGTGGCTCTTTCTTACAACTCCTTGACTGTTGCCATGTTCCCAACAATGCTATACAAGTTTATCTCATTGCAGGTGAGGATGACAAACTGATCTTGTGTGATGAGTGTAATAAAGCCTTCCACCTGTTTTGTCTGAGGCCGGCCCTCTATGAAGTACCAGATGGTGAGTGGCAGTGCCCAGCTTGCCAGCCTGCTACTGCCAGGCGCAACTCCCGTGGCAGGTGAGAATTCTTATTTTTTAAAAACAAATAAATGAATAAATAGCTGTTATAATTAAGCTTCATTTATTCAAACTGAATGATTCTAAGGAACTTTAAGTTCATCTAGTAGGTATAGAACCTGATCATTTACAGTATTATATAATAGGACTGAAAGGGTTTGATTTAGTTTTAGCTTACTGTTGACATTTCGTTTCTACTGCCAGCTTTGTTCTCGATCTTCCTGACCATACCTTCTAAAATAACAAGGTATTTCCCTCTGCCCCTTGCTTCCACTTTAGCTGTTTTTGTTTTTTTTTAAAGGAGAACGGGAGAGAGTGATACAGATTCCTGCAAGTGCCCCTACTGGCATCCACTTGGCAACCCTATCTAGGGTAGATACTCAGACCAACTGAGCTATCTTCAGTGCCTGGGGCTATGCTGAAATAATCGAGCCTCTGGCTGCAGGAGGGGAAGAGGGAGAGAAAGGATTAGGTGGGAGAAATAGATGGTCACTTTTCTTGTGTGCCCTAACTGAGAATTGAACCCAGGATGTCCATATGCCAGGTGAATACTCTATCTGCTGAGCCAATCGGCCAGGGCCTGCCCACTTCATTGGTGATTACATTTGCAACCACCAAATCCTGAAACTCATTACTTTCCTTACCCAGACCTATTAAATTTTTTATCATGATTAGAATTTGGGTGTCAACTTGGACATCTGTCTCTCCTTTGTCTTTCATTTGCCAGATGTTAATTAAGTCAGTGTTCAGATGTCTTAGGAGTCAGTCTGCTGTCCATGCTCCAAGGTCCCTGTTGTCATTGGCTCTCCTACAGCTCTCACCTGGGCTCCTTCAGTGGCTTCTCAATTCCTTAAGTCATATCTTTCACTCACTAATCCTTTCAGCTTTTGTAGTGATACCAGAATGGTTTACAAAAGGCAAAAGGTCTGCTTTTATCACTTTCCTATTCAAAAACATCAGTCTTTCCACTTCCTCTTTAATAAAGTCCAAAATCCCTAGTCTGTCTTTTGAGAATCTTTTATTGTATAATACTGGCATATGTTTTTATGAACCCTTCTTCTCATATTTGTGTGCTTGTTACAGACTATTCATTGTGCATCCTTGCCTCTTAGATTTTCTTCCCAGCTGATAATATTCTTTCTTCCCAGAACTCCCTTGTTTTACTGGGTAAACTACCGACGATTTGGCGCTCTTTTGAACCTTACATCCTTAGAATTAATATTCCTTTTCTGTGTTCCAGCTGGGTGTTCGATCTCTAAAGCAGCATTTTGGTGTATTTTGCTTTTATGATTCATTTTATACATGACTATCTTCCAATGGGATTGTTACTGCCCTAAAAGTAGAAGTGTTGCTTTGTTCTTCACCCTAATCCCAATAAGGCCAAACACAGAGCTTTGTAAAAAAGGAGGTGCCTAATATTTGCCAAGTTAATACAGTTGTTTTCCACATTGAAATTTGAGGTTGTAAAAGGGCAGCTTATATGCACTCTGGTTTGGTCTGTCTTTGAAAGGGCAGAGCTGTTTGATCGTGACCCCACCTAACAAGTATTACTTGGTTATTTCTCACTCCATTCCAGCTACACTTAGAGAGATGAAGCAAGCTATTCTGAAATGGTGAGGCTTTGGACCAGCTGTTCTGAGCTGGGATTACCATTGCTTTGATGTTATGGTCATCTGCAAGCTGTTTCAGCTCCTGGAAGGGGGCCATCAAGGTGGAGTAACACCTGTCTGGGCTTTTATTTTTTCAGTCCAACTCAGAGTTGGGGACACATTTTAATACCTTAAATGTTACATTATCTGACTGTTTTTGTGAGATAAAAGGAATAGAGTTTTGTATTGTTTTGTGTAGAGAGGGATGGGTTTGCATTTTTGGCCTTGGTTTTTGTTGTCATTGGTGTCTTATCCAAAGTAATTAGGGCCTGGTGGAAGAGGCATGCTGTTGAAGCTTAGGTTTTCATTCTGTTTCCTGTGTTCTGGCCTAGATTCAGTTTCCTTCCCTTCATCATCAAATCTGTCCACTGTGTGAAGAGGAAAAAGTTGCTGGGATCCTATGGGACTTTATCCCCCTAGGAGCACTTTGACCTAGAGCCATGTTTCCTATATGCTTTTTCCCTTCACAGGAATTATACTGAAGAGTCTGCCTCTGAGGACAGTGAAGATGATGAGAGTGATGAAGAGGAAGAAGAGGAGGATGAGGAGGAGGAAGAAGAAGATTATGAAGTGGCTGGTTTGCGATGTAAGTATTCAGTTTGTCTTCGTAGTTAACCTCACAGTCTGTAAGCTGACTGGGAAAGGCTGGGTTGGCTGGCAATATAAAAATAGTCAGTGTTGCCATTGTGCTATCTTTTCTCACATGCTCTGGTTGTTGGGATGACTTCACTGCCATGGTTTTAAATGAGTTTTCAAGATGACATTTAACCACCTTTCTGTTAGGTTGGGTAGCTTGGTCACAAGAACATCAATTTATGGCAGATTCACTTGATCTAAGATTTAACAGAATTCAAAGTCCCAAAGTTTATGACAAGTCTTCTCTCTCTGAAGCCCTCAGTGTCTGGAGACAATGGGTTAAGAAGGTCTAGTCCCATTGCCATCTCCTAATAGTTCTTTTGCCTCTGGTGCAGTTTTGCTTTCAAAGAAGTTATTTTTTTCCTCTGGTTACAGTGGTTTTCTCTTCCTATAGTGTGCAGGGCTATCGCTTTGCCTGTTTGAAAAAGGAAGGCTGTTTTTCCATTGTTTAGGCGTAAAGCTGTGTTAGGTTCAGATCTGTTTCACACTAGGTGCCAGTAGAAGGGGAGAAAAGGCCTCATCAAATACGCTCACTTTGTTGACTCGTATTCTCTCATGTTTATTTTTTGTGAATCTTTGAGAGTCTTGTTATTTTCATGGTAAACTTAAGTTCTGCATTTTACCCTTTTAACAGTCTCCCTCTTACCAAAGCACACCCTTCTTTGTAGTTTCGTAGATACCACAGGTCAAAATTATGACGAGCTCTTGAAGAGATGGTACAATTCCCAAGATCATAGCATCCTAAAGGATCAGACTTGGCATAAGGAGAAAGAGGATGTTTGAGCAGTCTCTTATTGCAGTAGTGCTGCCAAACCTGAGGGTTTTGGACTTACACCCTTGCTCCCATCTACCCAATCCTTCAGGCCTTTAATTTGGGACACCTTGATTTCACCCATTCCTCCTGGGGCTCCCTTTGTTTGTTTGCCAGGCATGATTTTCCAGGTATCCAGGGTGAAACAAGCAGTCCATTAACCCTGTATTACAAAGAGACTGGCATCTACTGATTGAGAGTTGTGATTCAGATGCTCGTTTGCCTGGGAACAGATTCTGAATATAGCAGTGTACTGATTTTGTTTATTTTCAAACTATGATTGCTTTCCACTTCTGAGTTGTTGCTGTCTTTCCAAGGAATTGTTTCCTCTCCAGGTTTCAAAAGATTTGTCTGCCAAAAGGATATAGGAAGTATTCCCTCCCTCCCTTCCTCCTCCCCCCTTCTTGCTCTCTCTCTCTTTTTTTTTTTTTTTTTTGTCTTTCTCTTTGTCAAGAGAGAGGGGAGAGAGATGAGAAGCATCAACTCATAGTTGCGGCAGTTAAGTTGTCCATTGTATGCTTCTCATAAGTGCCTTGACCAGGGGGCTCCAGCCAAGCCAGCGACCATTTGCTGAAGCCTGCGACCTTTGGGCTTCAAGCCAGCGACCATGGGGTCATGCCTATGATCCCACGCTTAAGCCAGCAAGCCCATGCTCAAGCTTGCGACCTTGGGGTTTTGAACCTGAGTCTTCAGAGTCTCAGGTCAACTGTATGCACTGTGCCACCGCCTGGTCAGGCTTTCTCTTCTCTTCTCTTCTCTTCTCTTCTCTTCTCTTCTCTTCTCTTCTCTTCTCTTCTCTTCTCGATTGATTCCAGGGAGACAGGGAAAGGGAAGGAGAGAGAGAGAGAGAGAAAAGGAGGCTTTTATTTCTTGTTTTGCTAAGTTATACATTTGTTGGTTGTTTCCCGTATGTGCCTGGACCAGGGATCGAACCTACAACCTTGTTGTTTGAAGATGATGCGCTTACAGACTGAGTTCACTAGCTAGAGCCGGGAAGTATTTAGTATTTTATTTTTTTATCTACTCTGCCTTTTAGGTCACCAAAGATGTGGTTTCCTAATTCAGCTTAAGTCTTTGGGTTGGTGGCTATCCATGGCATCCCAAGTTTTATCCTTGGCATCAGCTTCTTACTCTATTCCTACCCTGGTCTTGAGCTTGAGACCCTGAAATAGCCCTTGAAGGGTTATCATGGTCCAGAAGTAGAATATAAAATATTGTTTATTTGTTGTATGACTGACTCTGTATACCCCTTCTCTGTCCAAATGTTACCTCCCACTTTCCAGAGAATAGTTGTTTTGTGGAGAAACTTTGAGCAAATCCTTGTGGAGTATTGCTCCCAGAGGAGATACTGAGGAATGTTTTTTTGTGTGGCATTGAGCACCTGTTGTAAACCTGAGACACAAGTAGTCTTGGGTGTCTTTGTATTTTTTTTTTTAAGACTATTTATTCAATTTTCAGAGAGTAAAGAGAGAGAGAGAGAGAGAGAAAGGGAGGAGCAGGAAGCATCAACTCCCCATATGTGCCTTGACCAGGCAAGCCCAGAGTTTCGAACCAGTGATCTCAGTGTTCCTAGTTGACGCTTTATCCTGCTGTGCCACCACATGTCAGGCCCTGCCTTTGTATTCTTTATTCTCTCTTTGGGCGTTCTGGCAGAGTTCTTATGAAAGTGGCCTGGTCAACTGTGTGTGGTTTTCAGAAATGCAAGAAAATAGGACTGAGGCTAGCCCTAAATTGTATTTAGTGAGGAAGATTTTTTTTTTTTCATTTTTCCGAAGCTGGAAACGGGGAGGCAATCAGACAGACTCCCTTATGCGCCCAACCAGGATCCACCCGGCATGCCCACCAGGGGGTGATGCTTTGCCCCTCTGGGGCATCGCTCTGTTGCATCCAGAGCCATTCTAGCACCTGAGGCAGAGGCCACAGAGCCATCCTCAGCGCCCGGGCCATCTTTGCTCCAATGGAGCCTCGGCTGCGGAAGGGGAAGAGAGAGACAGAGAGGAAGGAGAGGAGGAGGGGTGGAGAAGCAGACAGGCGCCTCCCCTGTGTGCCCTGGCAGGGAATCGAACCCGGGACTCCTGCACGCCAGGCCAACACTCTACCACTGAGCCAACCGGCCAGGGCCGAGGAAGATTTTTGTGTAAGTGCTTCACATAAATATCAGCTTTTCTCTGAGAAGGTTGTGATGGTGAGTTCAGGATAACTCAGAGAATTATAAAACAGGATCTCTTTTGTAGTCAAATTTCATCTCACATGTAAATATGTTACACTCTTTCAGGCTGAGTGTGGGCTGTAGAAATTTCAGGTAGACCTGTAGCGTATGACCTCTCCTGAGTGAGTCAGTTTACAGTTGACTCCTTCAAGGGCTTCATTCCCAGGAGTAACTAAATAGGGTGGGGCTAGAGGATAGAAACACTAAAAGAACTGACCTTCTGAAGAGGCTCTTAAAAGGTCTTGGCAGTCGATGAAAGGTATCCATTCTTCATCTATTACTGCTACCTTTAAAATATCCTGTTAGGTAGGGCAATAGATATATAGCAAAGAGCACCCTCTAACCCAGGGAATCCATTGCTTTGTCCAGATTACTTCCCTGTTCCATAATATGTTCCCTTCATCTTTAGTTGTCTCAATCTGTATTTTTTGTTTCAGTAAGACCTCGAAAGACACTCCGGGGCAAGCAGGGTGTCATCTCCCCTGTGGCGAGGCCAGGCCGACCAGCTAAGAAGCCACATCCTACCACCAGGAGGTCTCGGTCAAAGGCACCACCTGTGGATGACACTGAGGTTGATGAGCTGGTAAGAATTATTTATCATCCTGCCTCCAATGTTTCTGCTTTTTATTCCCCACACCAGCATTAGGAATTTATCAGGCAACAGGTGGGAGCCTCCCCCCTCCTCCCTCCTCCCTGACTTTAGTGGCTGATGGGTAGGCCTATAGGCGCACAGAGGCAGCAGTCCCTCCAGGAACAGCTATGCCTGGCATTCCCCTGCTGTAGCCTGCAAACATTGTCTCCTTTAGTTAGCAGGCAGCCTGTGACTTGTTAAGGATTTTAAAATAGTATCCATGTGTCTCCAGTGGCTAAGAGGGGCTGGTTCTCCATTGTGGGAATGTCAGCAATGTTGGAGCCTCACTTACTCTTGGGTCTTTTGCTGACAGTTGTTATGGGAGGGACATTACTCTCCCCTCTGCTCCTCAACCAATATGATTTTAGTGGTTTTGCTTTAGAGTTCACTTGAGATTTAAGAATAAAAAGAGGCCCTTGAAAACTTGCTTATTCTGCCAGATCAAATTGGAGTTGGGTGCGCTTGGGCATAACTAGCCCTAACCCCTTCAACTGGTTCCTTCTGCTTTGAGTTAAATCCTGTTATTGGCAACCTGGAAGGGAGGCCCTATCTCTTTTCTCCTAGTCACTTAGCTCCCACATACCTACAGCAGGAGAGCATAGGAAAGGAATTGTATGCTCTTGCTTTTCTTCCCTTAGACTTCCTACCCCCACACAGTTGTCTGCCAGCGGTCCCCATAACCCATCTGGCTTTCTGCATTTGCTTGCCTATACCCATCCACTGTGTTACCATAATCCCAGGTCCATCTGCTCTCAGTGGGTTAGCGTCCTATAGACAGTGGCCCTTTCTGGGTGACCTCCAGCAGGACTGCTATAATATGGCAACTGTTGATCAACATCTACCAGGGAAGAGGCAAGTGGCTGATGGGAAGGTGCCTATCACCTGGCTCAGAGGGCTTTCTGACTTGAATGTCAGATGATTTTGACTATGTCTGTGCCAAGAATGTTGTTGAACTCTTTTTTTCTCTTTTTAAAGCAGATGTATGCATTTTCTGTTTTGTCTACTCTTCTTCTCTTGGACCTGTAATAACATGTCTTCATCCTTTGGCACCAGGTGCTTCAGACCAAGCGGAGTTCCCGGAGGCAAAGCCTGGAACTTCAGAAGTGTGGAGAGATCCTCAGCAAGATTGTGAAGTACCGCTTCAGCTGGCCCTTCAGGTGCACTTTTTGTTTTCTTTTCTTTTTTTTGTTTTGTTTTGTATTTTTCTGAAGCTGGAAACGGGGAGAGACAGTCAGACAGACTCCCGCATGCGCCCGACCGGGATCCACCCGGCATGCCCACCAGGAGGCGACGTTGTGCCCACCAGGGGGCGATGCTCTGCCCCTCCGGGGCGTCGCTCTGTCGTGACCAGAGCCACTCTAGCGCCTGGGGCAGAGGCCAAGGAGACATCCCCAGCGCCCAGGCCATCTTTGCTCCAGTGGAGCCTTGCTGCAGGAGGGGAAGAGAGAGACAGAGAGGAAGGAGAGGGGGAAAGGTGGAGAAGCAGATGGGCGCTTCTCCTGTGTGCCCTGGCCGGGAATCGAACCTGGGACTCCTGCACGCCAGGCCGACGCTCTACCACTGAGCCAACCGGCCAGGGCGCTTTTTGTTTTCAAGCACAGGGGAGTAGGATCCGCCTAGCAGCTGGCTGAAGGAATGCTCATTTGAACCCCTAGGAACTAACCTGATCCCTTCCTTTCAAGACATGTGTCAGTGGCAGGGGATTAGTGTTCCAGTCCGGCGGGGTCAGCTCCTAGTACAGGGTAGACACACCTTCTCTGTGCCTGCCAGTTGGCTGATCTCAGTAGGGGTGGGTGACTTCTGTGGCTGATGGTTTAATAACAAAGCTTGTCAGTTGTATTCAAGGCTGTGCTATATATCCATTTGGTTCTTCTCCATAGGGAGCCTGTGACCAGAGATGAGGCTGAGGACTACTATGATGTGATCACCCACCCCATGGACTTCCAGACAATGCAGAACAAATGTTCCTGTGGGAGCTATCGCTCTGTGCAGGAGTTTCTTACTGACATAAAGCAAGTGTTTACCAATGCTGAGCTTTACAACTGCCGGGGCAGCCATGTGCTGAACTGCATGGTGAAGACAGAACAGTGTCTGGTGGCTCTGTTGCATAAACACCTTCCTGGACACCCATATGTCCGTAGGAAACGCAAGAAGTTTTCTGATCGGCTTGCTGAAGAGGAAGGGGACAGTGAGCCAGAGACCATTGGACAGTCCAGGGGACGAAGACAAAAGAAATAGAGAGGCAGGGCCCTGGTAAGGGAGAGGGAGCTGAGGCTGGGGAAATGAGAGGAGAGTAAGGGAAGGGTAGGAGGGAGGTGAGAGAGGAAAAAGAAGAACGTGGAAGGAAGGACATCACAGGGATTGCAGAAATGCCTGTTGTCTCAAGCCTGTGCTGTTTTTCTAATACTCTCCATAGGGCCTTAGTCAAGCAGAGCTCTTTGGAGAACCTAATAATGGGTTGGTGGTCTCAGCCTAGAAATATGGGTGATAGGATGGTCTTAAGCCTCCCTTTCTGAGAGTTTCCAGGAAGAGCCCAAGGGTATGGACCTTTGGGAAAAGTCCTTTTCCTTTCTCTCCTAAGGTCCCTTCCACTTTGGCCAGCACAATAGTGCCAAGCCCTCTGGTCTGGGGGGGAGGGGGATTACTGTATTACATAGAAGGATCAAGTATAATCAGGCCAGTTAGGGAGGTGGTATTGATTTTTTAAAAATCTATATTTATATACGCCTTGTTTCTTTAAGCCCATACTATGTCTCTTCCTCTCCCTCTCCCGCTCAGGTGATGGTATCAGTGAGTGCCATACAGATAGCACCAGCATCATGAAAGAGTTGTGCTCTTTTGAGTTGATTCTGGCAGAGTCAAGGGACATGTCCTGGAGCCATGCCTGAATACCCTTCCCCTTCTTTGTGACAATTCTGTCCCCACTTTCACTCCACCTCACCCCTTCAAAAAAAACAAAAACAGCAAATAACAAATAACAACACAAAACAAACTAAGGCACTTCACTTAGAGACTGGAGTCCTGCCTATAATCATGCATATAATCTTTATTTTGATGGATCTGGCCAGAGGGGTGTTGGAGCCCAGCCCACCCACATACCAGACAAGCTCTTAGGGGAGCAGAAGAAAAGCAGGAAGAATTGAAATGTTTAATATTTTTAATTGACTTTTCTAGCTATTAAAAGTTGCTTGTTTTAGCAGTGATATTGTATAAAGAACATCTTGTAAAATATTTCTGTCATCCTGCTTTGGCACATGTACAGTACAATTTATATGATAATGTGTTTGCTTTCCTTTGCCCCATCGCTTCCCTCAGCCCATCCTCTCTCCTTCAGAGAAGTGGATTGGAGGCTCATCACAGCAATCAGTGTGACCTGGTGCAGGAGGGGGGCATCCTTCTTCCTGCCCCTGTGGCTGTTTCCCCTTCCTTCATTTTCATCTCCATCTCCCTCCTCCCTTTTCTGGCCTTAGACTCTACTCCCTGAGAACCTGAATCTTTCAGTAGTCAGTGTCAGTGGGAGGTGGGAGGAAGGATGGGAGGAGAAACTAAGCTAGATGGCCCCTTCTCACAATGATTCTAGTGCTGGTAGTTATATTTAGGCAAAACTTTGTAGTCTTCTTTCCCTTTTATGGAAGATTTTGATAAAAATGCAAAACAGGGTTTACTTTTCTTTTCTATCAATTTTGAATTTGGAAATTCTGAGCACCTAGGTTCTTCAGTACCTATTTAAATTAAGGGAAAAGAATTCCAAGGGGATTGCAATTTATAGAACTTGAGAATACAGCCTCTTAGTATTAAACTTCAAGGTGTGGTCCCTGTCTCTCCCCTGTCCTCTTTGTTCAAGGACTTTGGGGATTTGCTCCAGTGGCTGGTGGGCAGTTTACCATCCACTCTCCCACAGGCTTGGAGTTAGCACTGACATTGCAATTTTATAATCCAGCCACCACCACCTTTTCCTGCCTATCATCCTAGAGCCAGTCTGTTCTTGTTAACAGTAAGAATCCTGTGTTCCCACTTCAGTGACACCTGAATTGTTTGTTTTTTATTGTCTTTAAGGAGGAAGGGCCCCACAGAGGGGTAAACTTGTAATAAATTGGAATTTCAAATAAACATGTACTTGTGTTTATAAAGAAGACACAGTTTTAGCGAATCTTTCTTTGGGCTCTTGGGGGGTGGGGGGGCTAGTTGGTAGTTACATAGTCCTGAGTGCTTTTTTTCCCGTTGACTCTTGGAACCTCAGCATCAGTAGGACCTTTGACTTAGCCTTTTTAACCACAGGTTAGATCTAGCTTCTCATTTCCTTGCTTCCAGGAGACATTTCTGATGCCCTGGGTATCAAAGCATGACTTTCAAGTTTCTCCTGGCCACATCTCTGTCTGGAAACCCCCCCCCCCCCAAATTTCATTTGAATTTCTGAGAGTTAAGGGAAAATTATTTTTTAAGGCATCTCTATGGAAATTTATGTATCCTTTTGTTAATTTGGGGAAAACTTGTGACATTTTAAAACAATTTCAAGGAAAATTTCAAACAACACAGAGTAAAAATATGAATTCTCATGCACTCAGCTTCAACAGTTCTACCACATAGCCAATCTTGATTTCTTTATACTTTCATTTATTTATTTTTTAATGCTGGGAGTAAGTCCGAGTGGTTGATTCAAGTAGGTTACTGCTGGGTGACAGCTTGCCTGTGGAATTCAAAGATTTTTACAGAGCCATCTATACCAGATGACCCCATTTACTGAGAAGGGAAACTTCTGCTTCCTGACCATCTAACCAGGAACAACATACGGTAAAACGGGAAGAAGTCTAAGGAGGAACCTAAGCCCCGAGTTCTGGGTCTGCCACTGACTGGCCTTCTGAATGTGGGCTTCGAGTCAGGCCTGCAGTGAGCACTTGGGGATTTTCAGCCCTGCAAGGCAAGAAGCATTGTGCCCCAAGGTCACATTGGCTTTGATCAGCCCTAGGCTCTGGAGAAGAGAGCTATCCTGCCCCTGAGCATGCTCCCAGCTCACATGCTTGCAGCCCTGTCCTTCAGGTAGGTTCCTTAGGCCAGTGGTCCCCAACCATTTTTGGGCCACTCACCGGTTTAATGTCAGAAAATATTTTCACGGACCAGCCTTTAGGGTGGGACGGATAAATGTATTCACATGACCGAGACAAGCGTCAAGAGTGAGTCTTAGACAGATGTAACAGAGGGAATCTGGTCATCTTTAAAAAATAAAACATCGTTCAGACTTAAATATAAATAAATAATGTAAGTTACTTATTCTTTCTCTGCAGACCGGTACAAAATGGCCCACGGACCGGTACTGGTCCGCGGCCTTCTACATTCTGTATCCTGTTCTGTCCAACCTTCTCATACACCATTCCTCCCTATTCCTTCCCCGGCGGTATGACCTTGGGGTAGCCACCTAATTTTGGTTACTACTACAAATGGGTGTGAGAACTTTTATTCTTGAAGATGGGTCTGAATCATTACTTCAGAAAACTAAGGGCTCAAGGCGGTGGTTTCTGAGGCATTTTGGGGGGGCTCTGTAATTACTTTTCTTGGAGTGGGGGGATCCTGCTTTGGGAGGCGCTTCTCTTGACAAAACCACCCCAGATTACACTTGCTGTCCCCCAGGGAGGTAGTGGTGGTGATAGTGGTGTGGTAGAAGTCAAAAAGTTCTGGAGGCTGCAGACCACCTGGCTCTGTGATCTTGAGCCAGCCAGGTCCTCCACTTTCCACTGTCTGTAAAATGGGGAGAGGACCAAACTGAAAACTAATGTAAAAGGTATTTAATGAATGTTTCCTTCCTTTTAGGATCTGGGACATTCCTAGTATCTTCCAGTGCTGAGAAGTCTTGGCTGGCAAGGTCTACTCTCCCTCCCTCCCAAGACCTGGCCCATGTAAACCATCCCAACCTCAAAGCAGACAGTGCCCCATTGGGACTCATTCTGACTGCATGTCTCCCTCAATCCCCACCCAACCTCCCAGTTGTTCTGGAAGCCAGTTTGGTTTCTGCTGAGTGGGACATAGTCAAGGACCATCCCTCCTTTGTCCAATGACTGGCAGAGAATAGGGTGAACTGGTGGCACCTTAATGCCAACCCTCCCACCCTCTGCCCAAACACACACACTTGCCTTTCTCTTCCCTTGCCTTTTGCTCTAGCTGCCCCTGCCCTGGGGCTGTTTCAGCTCTACCCCCCCTGCAAACCTAGCCTGTAAGTCCAGCTTGATGCAGATACTGCCTTTCCCACTTTCGAACTGTCACCCTCAAGCTCATCACTCATGGACCTTTATAGAGAGAGTTACAAGGTGTTAGGATCACTTGGCTTTGTTGGTCAAAGAAGGCATGGGGACCTACTGTGTACTCTGTGAGAAGGGAAAGAGTTCAATGGGGAGGGCATTCCACATGTAAGAAAAGCAGAAGAAAAGGCACAAGGCTTGCAAAATTCCCCCAGGGGTCAGTACTGTTTCTTGTGATGAGGGATAGCCCTAAGCCCCTCAACTCCTGATGGAGCTGTTCCTCCAAGAAACTGACACAACCTGTTGGGTTTTTGTCTGGGTTTCTTTCTTGTCCTGTGAGATGGATGGTTGGTTCAGGGCAAGAGCTCTGGCTTTAGCGGCGCTGGGTTTAGGGGCTGAGCCCTACCACTGAAATGAAGCAGTTGACCTTGGACTTCCGCTCTAATGTGAGGCTGGATCCTTAGGGGCTCCTGGCAGTGAAAATAAATGCCATTTTGTGTCATGTACACCCAGGGACAGTAACTAAGACCTTCACCTCACTAGAGTCACAGTGGCCAAAGCTGATGGGAGTCTCTGGGGCCTGGCATACAGATACACGTGAACCTTTTCCCATCCCCCGGCACAGGAATGTGCAAAATGCCCCATGGGATCCATGCATACGCCCCTGCTCTTACCCTGTTTCTCACGGCTGCTCCCAGAACCTCAAATCTTTCCACAACTGCTTAGGAGGAAGGGGTCCAATTCCCACCTCTATGCCCATGTCTGCTAACAAGATGCCCATATACCAGTCCAACCCCATCTGTATTCCACCCAGAGAGATGAGGGGTTAGGATGAGATGAACTGACAAGGTCCCCAACAAGTGAAGTGTTACACTTCTAAGGCAATGAGGATAGACTCCAGCCTCAGGACCCAGGGAGGAGACAGCAGGCTGGGCTACAGGAGGCAGTAGCAGCAGGTCCCGAACCTCTGAGAGAACCCTTGAGACAGGCTGAGGCCCCCATTTTCTAAACAAATGAGGAAAGCACAGTCTGAAAAAAGGACGACTTGCCCACAGCCCCAAACAGGCTAGACTCTCCAGGGTCAGAAGTGGGAGTGTCATCCCAAGGATTCCCTGAGTATCCCAGCAGGCATCCCAGTCTCACTTTGGGAAGCAGGAACCCCGGTCTCAGAGGCAGACAAACAAGTTGCCAAAAAGAGCAAAGGCAGGAAAAAGGGAAATACACACACACAATATGGGACTCCTGCAAAACACAGCTGTTCATGGGGACATTCTCCTGATGGGTGGGAAGCCAGAGAACAGGGGAAAGGCCCAGCACCCATCCCAGGTCTGCTCAGAGGGGAGACTCCTGCAGAGCCCCCACCCTCCTACCTCTCCCCAGCCCAGAGAGGACTCAGGGGTGCCACACAGGGGTTTATTCCAGTCGCAGCTTCCAGAGAAACTCAACAATAAATTACATCATTAAATAAACTCCCTGCTGGACCACGCCCACTTCTGCCCCTCTCCACATGCTCCCCCAGGACACTGTGGGGACTCAGCCAGGCTCAGCCCCTGCACTAGGCCATAAGGGAATGAGCCTCACTGGGTCCTCACATATGAGAGTGGAAGGATAGTCATGCTGCCCTGCTCCTCGGCCCCCTTGCACTCACTTGCCTGACCTTGACAGCTGGGCAGCTGCTAGTCAGCTGTCTCCTCCGGAGGGGGGGCATGTAGGAAGGGGCAACAGCCGCCCCGCCCAGGCGTGTGTACCTAGAGGTGTGTGGGGTTCTCCAGGGAGGGGTCCGTCTTAGTCATGTGCAAGACCACGGTGGGGGCCTTATAGTGGCAGTGAGTGCCACGGCCATAGCTCCCCGGGGCCCGACAGGCCTTTGCCCGGGCCCTGCCAGCTGCCATCTTGCGGTGGCATAGGCTCTGCCAGGTCTGGAAAGTCTTGGAGCTCCATACCCAAACACCACTGGTGATGCCCACCACCAGCGACATGAAGATTTTGAGCATAAAGACAGCCACAGTGGGCACTGAGCCCCCTTGCAGCGAGCAGTCCCTCCGGCCACCAGGCATGCTGGCTGGGGAACACGGCTGTTCTGTGGCCCGAAGGCGCCAGAAGTCCATGTTGAGGCGCTCATACACGTAGCACACAATGACGCAGGTGGCCGGCACCGTGTAGAGGATGGAGAAAACTCCGATCTTGACCATGAGCTTCTCCAGCTTCTCTGTGTTGGTACCGCCTGTCTTCATGATCTTGCGGATGTGGAAAAGGGCCACGAAGCCAGTCAGAAGGAAGCTGGTGCCCAGCACTAAGTAGCAGGAGAGGGGCACCAGCACGAATCCTGTGAGTGCAGCCGCATCCATGCTGGCCACGTAGCAGAGCCCAGTCAGCTCGTCCCCGGCCACCTTGCGCAGTGTCAGGATAACGATGGTCTTGAGGGCCGGCAGGCCCCAGGCTGCCATGTGGAAGTAGCTCCCATGGGCCTCAATGGCTTCGTGGCCCCATTTCTTGCCTGCTGCCAAGAACCAGGTGAGTGTCAGTACGACCCACCACAGCGAGCTGGCCATGCCGAAGTAGTAGAGCAGCAAGAAGACGAGGGTACAGCCCGTGTTCTCTAGGCCCTCCTGGATCACGTAGAGCGCACCAGCCTCCTGGTCGCAGGCCACGCTCTGGGCGCCAGCCACCGCGCGGATGAGGAAAGCCAGCGAGTAGACGTTGTAGCACATGGAGAGGAAGATGATTGGGCGCTCTGGGTACTGGAAGCGATGAGGCTCCAGCAGGAACGTGAGTACAGTGAAGGCCGTGGAGAAGAAGCACAGCGCTGACCAAACGGCCATCCAGACAAGCGCGAAGTCCTTGTCACGCCGCGACCAGAACACCTCGACACCCGGTCCGCAGCGCGGTGCGCAGGAGCGGCTCTTCTCTACGTACTGGAACTTCTCGGGGTTCTCGCAGGTGCCGCCGCCGCCCGGGCCCGGGGCTGCGTCTCCTGGGGGCCGCGCGGGCCGCGGCGCCACAGGCAGCATGCCCAGGCCCTTGTGGGGTTCGGCGGGGCCGGCCGTGGCGTTCTCTGGAGCCTCCATGCAGAGCGCGTGGGGGTCGTTGCGCGTGGGCAGCCTGGCGCAGTCCAGCGAGTCCGGCCAGCCAAAGTTGAACTGCTCCATGATGGGCGCGCAGCGCAACCGCGCCTGCTCGCACATGGGCCGGCAGGCGGGGATGGGCGTCGAGACCTGGTCGGTGCACATGGGCGCATAGAGCGAGCACAGGAAGAAGCGCAGGTGGCTGTGGCAGCCGTACTGCACGAGCGGCGCAAACTCGACCAGTTCGGCGGCTGCCTCGCCCTGAGACGTGTGGCCCAGCAGATTGGGCATGCGGGTCAGGTTGTAGCCGATGCCGCGGCACATCGGAATCGCCACCGCCTGGCACGGAGGCGGCCCTCGCCCACGCTCCGGGTCGAAGCGGCCGATCTCCAGCGCTGCGCCGCCCGCCGCCAGCAGCTGCCACAGCAGCAGCGCCCGGCGGAGCAGCGGCACAGCCATCCCGGGCTGCCCCGGCCAAGGGAGGGAGGTCGGCCCCGGCTCACTCGGGCCGCGCCGTCTGACACCCCCGTGCCCGGCTGCCACGTCGCGGGGCGCGGGCCATCGCCGAGCCGCCCGCGTGCGTCCGGGCGCGGCTGGGCGCTCTGGGCAGCGCGCAGGAAAGCCGCCTGAGGGAGAGGAGGCGCCGACCAGCCACCGTCGCTGCCACTCCAGCGGCCGCGGAGCCAGAGCCGGCACCGCCTCCCGAGGCCGCCGCTACAAGCCTCAGGGTGGGGCGCCGGCTGGACAAGCCCAGGGGCGGGTCCTCCCCACGCCAGGCACGCCCCCACTCGGGTTTTAAAGGCGCCGCGTCCCTCAGCCACTCCGGGGTACCTGTGGGTGTTCGTTCTGTGGGCCGGTTGTAAGTACGACATCGTCTGCCCGCTCACAATCGGTTGTTCTCCTTCCGTTGCTGCCCAGTCCTCCCCCACGAGAGGACAGTCTGCTGGGAGATTTTCCCTTGCACATACTGAGTCCTCTCTTACCTCCAGCAGGGAAACACTTTCTAAGACATCCAAGCGTGGGAAGCTTCAGCCTTGCACTCAGTGACAGTTCAAGTGCTGCCTCTGCCTCTTCATAGTTATATGTGACTTTGGATTCTCCTCCCTAAGCCTCAGTTCCCTTTTCTGTGAATCAGGCAGACAGTCTTGTAAAAATTAACAGCGCAATTGTGCTCCTGCTGCTTATCGGTCACACTGCTCACTTGACCTCATTGTCTCTTCTGGGCTCTCCTTTTGGTCACACTGCACAGTTGAACTCATTGTTCTGGGCTCTCCCTTCCCAAGTAAGGAAACTAAGATTCAGAGAGGAGTGACATGATCAAGGGTATAGAGCTATTAAGTGTTCTATTTGTGATTGTCTGATTCCGACCTCGATACATTTTACAAGGTTGCTGTTCTCCCTTCCTGGAGGTGTTGTTGTTACCCTATCATCTGCGAGGCCCTGCAGAGAACCCCCTCAAAACCTCTGGGACCCAGTGAGAAACTGCTTCCCATAGAGCTGGAGGACTCAATTTAACACCCCCAGTCTCTCTTTCCCTCCTCCCCTCCTGTCCTCTGAGCTCCCTTGACACAGAGCTTTCCCTGGGAATTCCTCCCTGTCCAGGGAGTCTGCAGCTCTTTGGTACTGCCTGCACTACCAGCGTGCTGGCCCCTGAGAGAGCCCCATTTTCCTTCCTGTGCAGTGACATCCCATGGACATAGTCTCAACACACTATTAGGATGATACTGGGTTATTATTCCCCCTCACTCCCTTGCCCACCTCCTGTCTGCCCCCCCCCCCAAGTACCTGGAAGACTCAGATTCAGTGTGTGTTCAGCACAGGTCCAGTCACCCTAGTGGATGCTCAGGGATGCTTAGAGGATGAATGACTGAGGGACTGACCTGCATGCACTACAAGGGTATAGGAAACTGAGGACCTATGGTGAGCCAAGCGGGCCCAGGCCAGGCATTTTACGGTGATCTTAACTCTCGAAACAATCCTACAAGGAATTCTGTGCTCATTTTACAGATGAGAAATTGAGGTTCAGTAAACTTAAGATATTTGCCCTAGATTATAGAACTCACAAGGATCAGGGTTGGCATTTAGGCTCTTCTACTGCATGAGGCTGCCTGTCACCAGCAGAGGAAGAAGACCTGCCCAGCTGGCCCCACTCGGCCAACACCACCCTGCTGTAGAGCCTGGCATGTGGTGGGGGCTCAAGAAGTCAGGGCAGTGGCTGTAATTAGTGCTCACCCACTCTTAGAGCTGTGCTGGAATGAGGAAGAGAGAAGGAAAGAAAGATGCTCTGTTGCAGGCACACACCCAGCCTCGTGCTCTGCACAGGTCCATGAGAGATCGGGCACCCACGGAGATGCAGCTAGCTCTCTGTCCAGCGCAGAGTGTACACTTGGCTCACTGGAGCCATGGGAAGTGCTACCGCACGATACTGACCTCCCCAAGGAGCTATCGCAGGAGTGAGGTACCTTTGTAAAAAGGACCAGGCTTTGATCACCTGGTGAAAGATAACATAGGTTCCCAAAATGCCAGTGGCAGCTTCCCATTACATCACACAGGGTGAAGCTCTTGCCTCTGGGGAGATAGCAGAAACCTTTCAAGGCATAACTTCCCAACCTGCCTCTTATTCATTTCCTGCCAAGCCCACCCTGGCACCCCAACTCCTGCAGGGAAACAATATGCCACCTCTGTCATGCCTCCGATCTCTCCAGCTCAGAAGGCCCTTCTCTGCTGCTCTGGCTGGTGCTCTAGCACCACTTCCTGGGGCAGCCCCCTCTCCTGGATGGAGCTGGAGGCTCTGCTCTGTGGGCCCAGGGTCCTCGCCACCCACTGTCCACCTCCTTATGCAATCACTCAGTGTTAGCCCTCCATCCGTTCCCCCTCTGCTCCAATACTAGCAGCTGCTGAAGGACCAAGGGGACATTTTATCTTTATCCATATCTTGCCCCAAGGAGGTACAGACGTATAGGTGACAGTGAGTATGACTCTGCCTCTCAAGCCCCTACATTATGGGGTTGGTAAGAAGTGGGGTCTCAGGAGCTGTCCCCTTTCCTGGCAGCCCGATTGGGAGGCTCAGACTGGTGGAGGCTTCCTACTGCCAGGACTGGCCTGGGACCCAGGTTATTTGTGCCCCTCACCGTCCTCCCTTCCCCACCAATATGGAGAGGAGTCAGAGGCCCTTCCTCTGGCAGCCCTAATGGGGAGGGTGCCCCAGGAGCCATCGGATGCCAGGCCTGTCACCATGGCAACAGCTGCTCCTGGGAAGCCAGAGGTGGGGAGAGTGTGCGGAGCAGCCCCTCCCCCATGCAGATGCTGCCTGGGAGTGAAGAGGCCTCTTGGGCCGCCTGCCCACCCACTCGGCTTTGTCACTTGATCCCCCTCTTTACAAAGGCAGAACAATACTGGAGGCGCTCACTGAAAGGGAGACTATGAGGAGGACCGGAGGGAACTGGGAAGAGGGAGATTACCATCAATGCCCACCCCCACTTCTGCTCTATTGGGCAGAGGGGGCCAGAGATGGGAACAGAATTCCTCTCAACTCCTTCTGGGGGAGATGTCTCCCTTCCAGGGGCCCTTGGCAGTGAGCCAAGGCCTTGGCTGCATAAGTACCCCTCCCACCGCTTCTGTCTCCCCCAACTTCCCACTCCTGAGGCCCTTCCTACCATATCCTTCCTGACTACAGCCACCACTCACCCCCACTGGACACATGCTGTCCCTTCCTTTCCCAGTTCAGCTCTGATTTTGCTATTTACAGGCCAGCCACCCACTGACGGCCTTGGTGCTCGCCTCTATGCCGTGCATCCACCACACCTGTGTCTCCCCACAAGCCTGGGAGCTCCTGGGCGGCTTGTTGCCTGGCCTGGAAGAGGCTCTTATAAATGATTTTTAAATGAAAAGAATGTTTTAATGAGGAGGGGGCCCATAGATCCTTCTGGAAGAGGCTGAATGCAAGTAGGGCCCGAGGTTAGCAAAGAGATGTTGTTTGGACTCTGGAGGACAGAAGGGTCTGTGAATAAATAGGAACTAGAAGAAAACCATCCTGCATCTCTTCCAGATGCCTTAGACACCCCTGAGGAGGTGTTGTGGATGGTGAGAGAGGACCCATAGACACCACTGCTCCTGGGCAGGGAGGGGGAACAGGATGTCCCTGCAGCCTGAGCAGACAGAGGTGGGCTCTGGGACGTGTGTGTGCTGTGTGTATGTGCGTAGGGGAGTGAGTTAAGTGTATGCGTATGTCCAAGGACGTGCAGGAACCTGGTTATTCCTGTGTATGCATGTCTGTGACCAGGCAGGGTTGAATAAGACCCTCAGGTGGGCCTCAGGAAATGGGCCTACTCCCCTGAAGTTTGAGCCCTGGTTCTGACTCAGTTTCCTTTTATGGGGATGTCAACGGATGGACTAGACTGTCCTATTCTTACTAAAAAAAGTGTTTTAAAAATTCTTTCTTGCCCTGGCCGGTTGGCTCAGTGGTAGAGCGTCGGCCTGGCGTGCAGGAGTCCTGGGTTCGATTCCTGGCCAGGGCACACAGGAGAAGCACCCATCTGCTTCTCCACCCCTCCCCCTCTCCTTCCTCTCTGTCTCTCTTCCCCTCCTGCAGCCAGGGCTCCATTGGAGCAAAGTTGGCCCGGGCACTGAGGATGGCTCCATGGCCTCTGCCTCAGGCGCTAGAATGGCTCTGGTTGCAGCAGAGCAATGCCCCAGATGGGCAGAGTGTCGCCCCCTGGTGGGCATGCCGGATAGATCTCGGTCGGACGCATGCGGGAGTCTGTCTGACTGCCTCCCCGATTCCAACCTCAGATAAATACAAAAAAAAAAAATTTTTTCTTGGTCCTGGCCAGTTGGCTCCGTGGTAGAGCATCGACCCAGCTTGTGGATGTCCTGGGTTTGATCCCCAGTCAGGGCACACAGGAGAAGCAGCCATCTGCTTCTCTTCACCTCCCCATTCCCCTTCTTTTCCTCTCTCTCTTCCCCTCCTGAAGCCATGGCTTAATTGGTTTGAGCACATCAGCCCAGGGCACTGTTGGGCAAATAAGTTTGTAAAATTTGTGTTATTTGGGTTTGCTCACTTTTATTGTTAAAAATGGCCACTGCCCATGTGAATAGTGCTGCCAGGTGAAACTGCTAATTACCTTCCCACTTGGGAAGGGCCAATGTTATGCTAATGTTGCTGGAGGAGGGGTTTTCATGCCAAGAAAAGTTTGTGAGGAAGAAGAAGAAGAAGGAGCCAAGATGGCAGGGTGCTGAAGAAGAAGCCAGTTTGTGTAGAGATGAGAAGGGAGAAGGTGTGCAAATGGGGAATCAGAGGTGACTGAGCTGGTGGGGGGCCTTTGATTCTAGGAAAAACTGGAAAAGATTCTCCTGGTTGTAAAACCAGAGAATGTGTGAGTGGGTTTTGGTGCCCTGTGTGTTTTTACTTGCCGGCCAGTTGCAAGGCCAGAATAAAGAAATGGCACACCAGTTTTTTATTTATTTATTTATTTATTTATTTATTTATTTATTTATTTATTTTACAGAGACAGAGAGAGAGTCAGAGAGAGGGATAGACAGGGACAAACAGAAAGGAACGGAGAGAGATGAGAAGCATCAATCATTAGTTTTTCGCTGTGCATTGCGACACCTTAGTTGTTCATTGATTGTTTTCTCATATGTGCCTTGCCCATGAGCCTTCAGCAGACCTAGTAACCCCTTGCTTGAGCCAGTGACCTTGGGTCCAAGCTGATGAATTTTTGCTCAAACCAGATGAGCCCACGCTCAAGCTGGTGACCGCCGGGTCTCGAACCCGGGTCTTCTGCATCCCAGTCCAATGCTCTATCCACTGCGCCACCACCTGGTCAGGAGGCACGCCAGTTTTTGGCTCCACTGTTTCTCTACCATCTGTCCAAATCTAATGGGAACCTGCATGTGAATGCCCACGACGGCTACAGCTACTGGCCATACAGGCGCTAAGGATGGCTCCCTTAAGCCTCTGCCTCAGGCGTTAAAAATAGCTCAGTTGGCCCTGGCCAATTGGCTCAGTGGTAGAGCGTCGGCCTGGCGTGCGGAAGTCCCGGGTTCGATTCCCGGCCAGGGCACACAGGAGAAGCACCCATCTGTTTCTCCACCCCTCCCCCTCTTCTTCCTCTCTGTCTCTCTCTTCCCCTCCCGCAGCCAAGGCTCCATTGGAGCAAAAGATGGCCTGGGCGCTGGGGATGGCTCCTTGGCCTCTGCCCCAGGCGCTAGAGTGGCTCTGTTCGGGACAGAGGGATGCCCCGGATGGGCAGAGCATCGCCCCCTGGTGGGCGTGCCAGGTGGATCCCGGTCGGGCACATGCGGGAGTCTGTCTGACTGCCTCCCCGTTTCCAGCTTCGGAAAAATACAAAAAAAAAAAAAAATAGCTCAGTTATCAGCATCAGCCCAAAATGGGCAGAGCATCGGCTGCAGATGGTGGTCACCAGGTGGATCCTGGTTGTGGCACATGCAGGAGTCTATCTCCCCCTCCTCTCACTTAAGAAAAAAAAATTCCTTCTTAGAGCTTGAACAATTTTTACAACTAATTCAACATTAGAGATGAGCAGAGGAATCAAATTATCAGTTCTTTCTCCCCTTACATTCTAGACCTCAGGTAATCAGTATAAAGAGTTCAGGTGCCTGACCTGTGGTGGTGCAGTGGATAAAGCATTGACCTGGAACACTGAGGTTGCTGGTTCAAAACTCTGGGCTTGCCTGGTCAAGCACATATGGGAGTTGATGCTTCCTGCTCCTCCCCCACTTCTGTCTCTCTCTCTCTTCTCTCTAAAATGAATAAATAAAATCTTTAAAAAAAAATGAGTTCAGGCATCTCTTTTGACACTTTTTTCTAGACTTTATAAATACTTGTGCAGTCCTTTATTAAAAATGGAATTATTGCCTGACCTGTGGTGGCGCAGTGGATAAAGTGTCGACCTGGAACACTGAGGTTGCCGGTTCAAAACCCTTGGCTTGCCTGGTCAAGGCACATATGGGAGCTGATGCTTGCTGCTCCTCCCCCGCTTCTCTCTCTCTACCTCTCTCGCTCTCTGTCTCTCTTCTCTAAAATGAATAAATAAAATAATTCAAAACAATAAAAAATAATTAGAAAAGTAAAAAAAAAGATGAGAAAAATGGAATTATTAAAATGGAATTTATTAAAATGGAATTATTATAGTACATTTCATACCTCATTTTTCTCACCTAATAATCTATCATGAATAGACGTGAGAATATATGATAAAAATAAGGAAAGTGTTAATGGTAGGATCTAAGTGGTGGGCATTTAGGTGCTCAGTATAAATTTTGTTCAACTTTTCTATATATTTAAAATTATTCATAATAAAATATATTTTAAAAAATGTATGTCTTTTTATTTCAACACAGAGGGTCCAACCGTTCTTTTTAATTGTCATTCTGATTTTCAGAGTCAGGATTTATTATAAATTATTTATTTATTTTTATTATTATTTTATTTATTCATTTTAGAGAGGAGAGAGAGAGAGACAGAGAGAGAGGGGGGAGAGAGAGAGAGAGAGAGGAGAGAAGTGGGGGAGGAGCTGGAAGCATCAACTTTCATATGTGCCTTGACCAGGCAAGCCCAGGGTTTCGAACTGGTGACCTCAGCATTTCCAGGTCGACGCTTTATCTACTGCGCCACCACAGGTCAGGCCTATTATAAATTATTTAGCTAATCTTCTTTGGATATACATTTAGGTGGCTTCTGTTATGATCTAGATTAGCTATGCAGATACATGGATATATGTATCTATATTGGGATCTGCAAACTATGATCTATAAGCCAAATCTGGTCCACCGCCTATTTTTGTAAATAAATTTTTATTGGAACACAACCATGCTCATTAATTTAGAATCTATGGTTGCTTTTGAATTACAATGGCAGAGTTGAGTAATTGTGACAGAGACAATTTGGCCTGCAAACCTGAACTTATTTACTATATATTTGGCCCTTCACAGAAAATGCTTGCCAACCCCTGAATGAACTTGTGCTATTATTTCTATAGCAGAGAGTCTGAGTCAATGGATATGTGAATTTTTTTACAGCATTATTGAGGTCTATTATTGCTGTAAAATAAACTTGCTCATATTTAAAGTATACAATTTGATGAGTTTTGACATATGAATATACTTGTGAAATTATCACCACAATAGATCCAGATAATGATCATCTTCCAGTTTAAATGCAAACATCTTACTGGGAAGTAGCATATTAAAATGTTAATAATATAATAATATAATAACTGGTCAATATAGTGTGAAATGAGCTTAATGCTAAGTATTAAGTATTGATTTACGTCTCATTTAATCCTCAAAACACCCTATGAGGTGGTTATCATTTATTCTTTTAATTTTATTTATTTTTTATTTATTTTTTTGTATTTTTCTGAAGTTGGAAACGGGGAGGCAGTCAGACTCCCGCATGCGCCCGACTGTGATCCACCCGGCATGTCCACCAGGGGGCAATGCTCTGCCCATCCGGGGCGTCGCTCTGTTGTGACCAGAGCCACTCAAGGGCCTGAGGCAGAGGCCATGGAGCCATCCCCAGCGCCCGGGCCATCTTTGCTCCAATGGAACCTTGGCTGAGGGAGGGGAAGAGAGAGAGACAGAGAGGAAGGAGAGGGGGAGGGGTGAAGAAGCAGATGGGCGCTTCTCCTGTGTGCCCTGGCTGGGAATCGAACCCAGGACTCCTGCACGCCAGGCCGTCGCTCTACCACTGAGCCTACTTTTTAGATGAGGACACAGGCTTCAAGAGAGTTGAAGCAACCTGACTAAGGGCAAACCATGAAGCCAGGATAAAAAAAAATAATATACTTAAAAAAAATAATAATAATATATTCTTACCCCTCAAAATTTTCTTGTACCTTTCTTCTCCTCCGCAGGCGACCACTGAACTGTTGTCACTATAGATTAGTTTGTGTTTAGTTTAAATAAATGGAATGTTCATGTGATTTTATGGGAATTTGGGGTAGCAAACATTAATTGAGCACCTACTTTGCATCAGGCACTGCTCCCCACACAGCACAGACTGGACTTGGTGCTGGGATAACAGATGAACAAAACAGGGCACCTGCCCTTAGGTTGCTCAAGGTCAGTGGGAGTCACAGGTAGAATAATGACAACTCTGGTGTCAGCGGATGTCTATGATTAGAGAGGGAAACTGGAGGCAGGTTTCACAGAAGGTGACTTCTAAGCAGAGTCTCAAACCCAACTGGGAGCCAAGAGAGGCAAGAGTGTGTTAGATAGAGGGAACAGCCTTGTGAAAGCATTGAGGAGAAAATTCCAAGGCCCAGAGTGAGGCTGGAAAGCCAGGATTCACACTTGGGCAAGGGGGAACCATGGGAAGGTTTTTTGTTTTGTTTTGTTTTTTGACAGAGACAGAGAGGAAGTCAGAGAGAGGGACAAATAAGGACAGACAGACAAGAAGGGAGAGAGATGAGAAGCATCAATTCTTCATTGTGGCTCCTTAGTCTCCTTAGTTGTTCAGTGATTGCTTTCTCACTTGTGCTTTGATGGGGGGTGGGGGGGTTACAGAAGATCAAGTGACCCCTTGCTCAAGCCAGCGACCTTGGGCTCAAGTCAGTGACCATGGGGTCTATGATCCCACACTCAAGCCAGCCTGGACACTTGCTCAAGCTAGTGAGCCTGTGCTCAAGCTGGATGAGTCGGTGTTCATGCCAGTGACTTCTGTGTTTTGAACTTGGGTCCTCCGCGTCCTAATCTGATGCTCTATCCACTGCATAATCGCCTGGCCAGGCCCTGGGAAGGTTTTAAGGGAGGGAGTGTTTTACTGAGTGGTTTGTGCAGAGTGGCAGGGCAAAGGACAAATGTGGGCTCTTCTGGGGGTCTGCTAGGACCAGAAGAGGCGATAAGTGGGGTGAGTCCTGAAGAGGGAGGTGCTTGAACTCAGAGAGGGAAGGAGGGCAGGCAGGCCTGAGAGCTCGCAGCAGGAAGCAGGCCCTTTCAGTGCAGCGATTCCGGGGGAGCTGCTGGGAAGGGACGTGGTGTCTCGGCAAAGGGCATCCCACCTCCAGGGAGCCCCCATCTGTGTCCAGTCCCAGCCCCACCAGGGCCGCTGTGGCCACCCTGTGGCCAGGACGTCCAGAGGCGCCTGCCACTGCTGAAAGCTGCTTTTGTGCGGCAGCTCCAGCTCCTGTTTCGTTGACGTTGGAACCTGCTGCTTATTTATCCAACTCGAAGGGAAATTTCGGCAGCGGCCGAGGGGAAAAAAATAACCTCAGCTGCCGAGCAAGGAGGAAAGAGGCCCCAGCCCGGGCCTCGCCGCCCTCCCGCCACCTTGCCCAGCCCAGAGAGGGGCCTCACACTGCCCCCCAAGAGGGAAGCCTGGCGGGCCTGTCTCAGTTCCAAGACCTGGGACCCTCATCCTCTCTGAGGCCTCTGGCTCTCTGTTGGGCCACCTCTGTGGCTTCTCAATGAGAAAGTCACCTGTCCTGACAGGCAACCGGGCTCTCACTGCCCCAGAAAGCTCCAGGTCGACAGTCCTCGTGTGTTCTGAGCCCTTCTTCTGCCTGGCCCCAGCCCTGCCACTGCAGCCGACCAAGAAGCCTGGGTCTAGGCCACACTGGCCCCTCAAAGTATGAGGGTAGAAGCCCAACAAAGCCTGTCAGATGCGAAGGCATGACCTTTCACCACTCCAGCCAGACTGGACATTGCCCCCAGCCCCCACCACGCTTGGGGAGGGCTCGCAGCTCTGCACAGCGCAGACTACCTCCTCTTCCTTGCATCAGCTTTTTCAGATTATGGTCCACCCTGCACAGTCCGTGTGTCCTGCGAGGCCCTTTCACACCTATGACCTTGTTTGCCCCCGATTTACATGAGAAAACTGAGGCTGAGGGATAGAGCTGGACCCCAGGCCTCCTGACACTAGGCCTGCGCCCTCCTCGCCTTACTTCTCGGCCTGAGGTTGTCGCATCAGACAGGCGCACTTGCTTCCAGGGCCTGGTCAGCCTGTCTGAAACCTCGTTTGTCTCTTTCCCACAAGGAGCTGTGTCAGGAGCTCTCAGCGGGAGGGAGCATGTCCATCCATTTTGGCTTATCCTGGTCCTTGTCTGTTCCTGGCCCTTCCTAGGTGTGTGGTGGGGACGGGTCATTGTTCCATGTGGAGGACAGACCCCCCCCCCCATATGTCTCGTTCTGTTGCTTGTACTACCATTTCCGCACGCACCCACTCTCCCGGGAAACCCTCACTTCTTTCTTTGAGGAGTTCAGGCCCTGGGAGGCAGGGCGGCTTAGAACACCGTTTTTGGATTCAGCTGCCTAGACTCAAATTGTGCCCAGCAGCTGTCATCTTAGATAATCTGCCGAGTGTCCCTGGGCCACAGATGTCTCAGCAGGCAAAGGACACTTTGCCGGTGCCAGTGTTCCAGGGAAAGCCGATGCTCCACAGGTGACCAGGTGACATCTCAGCACAGGGTGGGCCCTGGACTCCACACAGTAGGACTGTCCCTACACACCAGACCTTCCCTCCCCACACTGCCCCCTCCTCTCACACATGACTCTGGGTAGAGTGTTACCTCAAGTTGTCATTCAAAGCCCCATTGTCATCAGGGCTGCATTTTGACTTTCTTGGTCCTTAGACACTTTGCTTTCCTTGCCCCTTCCTCCACTAAAATAAAATATTAAAAACTATATTTTATGACTATATGAACTAAATTTTATGACATTATACTTTATAAATATATTAATATTGTGTATAAAAACACTTTTTGACCTAAAAGTTTATTGTTTTTCTTCTGTTTTTACAAGAAAGCTTTATGGCCTGACCAGGCAGTGGTGCAGTGAGTAGAGCATTGAACTGGGATGCAGAGGACCCAGGTTCAAAACCCCAAGGTTGCTGGCTTGAGCGTGGGCTCACCAGCTTGAGCACGGGGTCGCTGGCTTGAGTGTGGGATCGTGGACATGACCCCATGGTCGTTGGTTTGAGCCCAAAGGTTACTGGCTTGAAGCCCAAGGTCGCTGGCTTGAGCAAAGGGTCACTCGCTCTGCTGTAGCCCCCCCAGTCAAGGCATATATGTGAAAGCAATCAATGAACAGCTACGGTGCCATAACAAAGAATTGATGCTTCTCCCTTCCTGTCGTCTGTCCCTATCTGTCCCTCTGTCTCTCTCTGTCTGTCTGTCTCTCTATCTCTCTTTCTCTCTCTCACACACACACATACACACACACGAAAGCATTATGGTGGGTCCCTAAAAGTGTTGTGGGTCCTGGCTCAGTGCCCAGAGCCTGATGAATAAGTCGCCCTGGTTGTTGACTGGGCTGCTTCACCTCCTCCTGTGGGACTCTTGTACTTCCCCCGGGGAAACAACACATTGGCCAGAGCTTCTGTCTTTCTCTGCTTGCCTGAAATTCCAGCCTTCTCTCCTGTGCCTGGGCAAAGAAAACTTCCTCCTGTGAAAGTGGGAGGGTTGGCCCAGGAGAGCTCAGTAGGCCTTCTCACACCCTCAGCAAATGAGAAATCCCCCTGATTTCCACTCCTTTCTGTCCAGATGGGTGGCACCAGCCAGCAGGTGCCTCCAGCTTAATTCATTGTAGCCCCCTCCCTGGTCTAATGACTCCTAGTGGTTTCCCTTCCAAGAGGCCAGATCTTCCTGATGCACTACAGCTATTCTGTTCCAAAGTCTTCACTGGCTCCCACCTTCTGTAGGGTCAGGTCCAAAAGATCCAGTCTAGTAATCAAGGCCTTGCCCTGGGTCCAGGGTCCAGCCTTCTTGACTGGAGCCCACTTGCCACTTAATGGGCTCAGGATTCCAACACTCATGCCTTGTACTGGCCCCAAACATACCCCCAACCCCTGAGCTTGGGCCACATCTTTACTCAGTCAGTCCCTCTGCTTTGAGTTATTCTTTGAGTCACCATTGCTTTGACTTACTCTTTTTAAAGAGAAAGAAAATAATATATATGTAATTTATAATTACACATACTTTAAAATAATAAGCATTATGCACTGTGCCAACTTTATATGTGAGTTTAAATAATAAAAGCAGAAATCCACACTCTTTAGGCACCTACCTCCACCCTCTCTGGAAGGGGCCCCTGTTGGCAGTGGGCAGTGTCTCCCTCCAGACCTTTATAGATACAAACATGTACGCCTACTTACAAGTGAACGAAATTGGGACACTTTGGCCCTGGCTGGTTAGCTCAGTCGGTTAGGAGCTTCCCTTTCCCCTCCCTTCTCTCTCCCTTCCTCTCCCTGTGTCTCTGAAAATAAAAAAGAAATTAAGCCTTGACTGGATAGCTCAGTCAGTTGGAGCACCGTCCGAGGGCACATACAGGAGCATGTCCATGTTTTTGTCTCTCTCTTCCTGTCTCTCTCAAAAAGAAAAAAAAAACTGAGATGCTTTTATTTATTTTTAATTGATTTTGTAATTAAAGTAATACATGCACACAGTGTTTTATTTGTTTGTTTGTTTGTTTTTTGGTAAGAGGAGGGGAGATAGTGAGGTGGACTCCCGCATGTGCCCCAACTGGGATCCACTTGGCAACCCCATCATGGGCCGATGCTCAAATACTGAGTTATTTTTAGTGCCTGAGGCTGATGCACTTGGACCAACTGAGCTATCCTTAGTTTCTGGGGCTACGCTTGAACCAATTGAGCCACTGGCTGCAGGAGAAGAAGAGGGGGAAAAGGGGGAGAAGGAGGGCAGAGAAGCAAATGGTTGCTTCTCCTGTGTACCCTAACCAGGACTTGAACCCAGGACATCCATATGCTGGGCCGATGTTCTATCCACTGAGCCACTGGCTAGTTAAAGCCACATGGCTTTTTAAAGAAAATTGAGATATAATTTACATTAACAAGTCTTGAGTGTTCAACTTGATAAATTATTAACAAAGTGAACACGCTAGTGTAACCATCAAGACACAGAACCTGCCCATCACCCCAGAGGTGTGTTTGTGTCCCCTTCCGGCCAGATGCTCCACTCTTCTCACTGCCACACCTTGGCTTAGCTGCTGCTTCTTCTTCTTCTTCTTCTTCTTCTTCTTCTTCTTCTTCTTCTTCTTCTTCTTTCTTCCTCTTCCTCTTCTTCTTCTTCTTCTTCTTCCCTTCTTCTTCTTTCTTTTTCTTCCTTCTTCCTTCTTCCTTTTCTTCTTCTTCTTCTTCTTCTTCTTCTTCTTCTTCTTCTTCTTCTTCTTCTTCTTCTTTCTTCTTTTTTTTACTTATTCCATTGTTTTGAGAGAGAGAGAAGCATCAACTTGTTGTTCCATTTAGTTGTGCACTCATTGATTGCTTCTTATAGGTACCCTGACTGGGATCGAACCCCTGGTGTGCTAGCTCCATGCTTTATCCACTGAGCTACCTAGCTGTGTCTGTTCTTTTTTTTTTTTTTTTTTTACAGGGACAGAGAGAGAGTCAGAGAGAGAGATAAACAGGGACAGACAGGAACGGAGAGAGATGAGAAGCATCAATCATCAGTTTTTTGTTGCGAGACCTTAGTTGTTCATTGATTACTTTCTCATATGTGCCTTGACCATGGGCCTTCAGCAGATGGAGTAACCCCTTGCTCCAGCCAGCGACCTTGGGTCCAAGCTGGTGAGCTTTTGCTCAAACCAGATGAGCCTGCACTCAAACTGGCGACCTCGGGGTCTCGAACCTGGGTCCTCTGCATCCCAGTCCGATGCTCTATCCACTGCGCCACCGCCTGGTCAGGCACTGTGTCTGTACTTAAGTGTTGTATAAATGGAACCATAAAGTATTTTCTCTTTTATGCCTGACTCTTTTTGCTTAGCATATCATCTGTGCAACCTATCCATGTTGTTGGCATGTATCTGTATTCTGTTCATTCTCATTGCTGAATAGAGCTCTATTATATCGGCGTAGACAGTTTGTTTTTTAATTCTTCTGATAATGGACTTTTGGACTGTTTGCAGTTCAGGGCTTCCTTATAGACTGAATGTTTGTGCCTCACCCCCAACCCTCAATTCCTATGTTGAAACTTACCACCAAATATGATGGTATTAAGAAATGGGCTTTGAGAGGTGATTTGGTCATGAGGGTGGAGCCCTCATGAATGGGATTAGTGCCCTTATTTTTTTTAAAAAGGCTCCAGAGAGCTTCTTAGTCCCTACACCATGAAAAGACACAGGGAGAAGACAGTCATCTCTGAACCAGGAAGTAGGCTCTCACCAGATAGCAAATCTGCTGGCACCTTGATCTTTTCTTACATCATCCTGTTCTTGTTTCATTATAAAAAATTTTAAAAAATATATCAAGTAAGAATCTATAGAGCTGGCCCTGGCCGGTTGGCTCAGCAGTAGAGTGTCGGCCTGGCGTGCGGGGGACCTGGGTTTGATTCCTGGCCAGGGCACATAGGAGAAGCGCCCATTTGCTTCTCCACCCCCCCTCCTTCCTTTCTTCCCCTCCCGCAGCCAAGGCTCCATTGGAGCAAAGATGGCCCGGCGCTGGGGATGGCTCTTTGGCCTCTGCCCCAGGCACTAGAGTGGCTCTGGTCGTGGCAGAGCGACGCCCCGGAGGGGCAGAGCATCGCCCCCTGGTGGGCAGAGCGTTGCCCCTGGTGGGCGTGCCGGGTGGATCCCGGTCGGGCGCATGCGGGAGTGTGTCTGACTGTCTCTCCCTGTTTCCAGCTTCAGAAAAATACAAAAAAAAAAAAAAAATCTATAGAGCAATAAAGAGGCATGAAAGACAGTTATGTGCGTCAACATGGAGAGTCTTTAAATCATCAGGTTGAGAGAAAGAAGCCAGGCCTGACACAATACATACTGTTTGTTTATATAAAGTTTGGAAACAGGCAAAACAGACCTAGGTTGATTTTTCTGATAAACATTAAAGAAACACAAAGAAGTGAACATCCAAACTGTTAGGTAGAATGTGGCAGTCAGCATAGAGGCGGGGAATCGATTAGGTTTGGGAAGGACAGACAGATGGCTTCTGGGGGCTGCCAGAGTTCTGCTTCTCGACTTGGTGGCGTCACATAAGTGTTCATTTGATAACAAGTTTTAATGTCAACACTTAAGTTTGGGCCACTGTTTTGTGTGTTACATTTTATTATTTAAGAAGGAAAAGATACATGACGTATAAGAAGTAAAGAGCAAAAGTCCCCATTCCTCTCCTCTCTGTAGAGGTAACACTATGGGTCACGTTTGGTTTCCTTCCAGATATTTCTATATACACACACGTACACGGGATGCAGGTTTTCTTGTGTTTCTCTTAAATGATACACGTATCATTTTGTAACTTGTCTTCACTTGAGGCGTCTTGGATCCAGTTAAAGCTCAGTCCACCTTCTTCCTTACGGTCGTGTCACAGCATGTTAACGCATAACAGCTGGGCTGAATTAGTAATGGTACCTACTGCATGGGGTTGTTGTGAGGATTAAGTGAGATATTAGATGCAAAATGCTTAGACCTGGGCCTGGACCACAGCAGTCTAGCCAGTTACTTCACTCCTTAGTGCTTCAGTTTCCTTGTCTGGAAATGACAACAGCTGTTAAGTGGGCTTCACGTGAGGAGCAAACGGGTCAGGAGGAAAAGCTGCCCCTGATAGGGCCTGACACGGAGAAGCATCAGCCGTAAGCGCAGTAAAGATTCCGATGCCCCTTGTTTTCATTGTTGGAACGTGCAGTTGCTTTAATGCCTGAAAGGGCAAGCTCCCTGTCATTGCTCTTTATTTTGATCATTGGTTTGGCTCTTCTTCCTTGTTTTCTCTACTAGATGAACTTTGTCATCTAGTTTCATAGATAATCCTATTGGATTTAGAGATTAATTTATTGAAGTTATAGGTTAATTTGGGAAGAACTGACATCTTTACAATATTGAGCCTACACATCTGGAAGCAGATCAGCTGTTCTTTTATTCCGGTCTTTTCCTTCCGTCTTCTCTCCCTTCCTTTTCTGCTTCCTTCATCCCATACACATTACTGAGCACCTACTGTCCTAGTGAAGGTGACAGACCTGGTCCCTGCTGCTGGCTGATGGTGTCTGGTCAGGAGAGGAACACCAGATGAACACATACACAGTGCGATGTCTCGCTGTGAGGACAGCAGGGCTGGGGCAGAGAGTGATGCCCTCAGTGGGAGGGGCAGTCATTCAGCTGGGAGAAGCTGTCCCGGAAGTACTGCACATGTGTGTCCCAGGTGTTCAACCCAATTCTCAGGTCCTCTGGACTCTCTTCTAGCTGGAAGGACTGTCCATCCTAAAGCCCCCCTGAGTGCTGGGTGGGAGAAATCCATCTCACCTCTGACCCCTCCATGCCCCCCCTACACCTCGCCACTGACATTCTGGGGCCTCAGGGGCGAGTGGGGCTGAGCTCAGGGTCTGTGTGTGTCTTTACCCAGAAAGCAGTAGGAAGTCTCTGAAGACCTTTAGAGGCAGGAGTGACATAATCAGATCTGCATTTCTCAAATAGCCCTCTGGGAGCTGGAGAGGGAGGTTTGGAGGAGGCTGTTGCCTTAAGTCAGAGTGACAGGAATAGAGAAGAGAGGGTGCATCCAACAGACAGGGAGCGTCACAAGTGAATGAATGAACGAATAAAAGGTCCGCCTGTGTGGACACCAGCATCTGGTAAGGAAGATCCAAGGCCAGCCCTCCCCAAGTACCACCATGATGACATCAAAGCCCATGCCAACCTGGGCCTCAGCAGCCAGGGCAGGGCTCTGCCCACAGGACTTGCCAGCCTCCGTCCCTCCCCCGGTAAGGAGGCTCGAGGTCAGGTGAGCTGCCTGGCAGGAACTGGAACCCAGGAGGGGAGGCTGAGGGCAGGACGTTCCACAGCTGAGGGGTGGCCTCTGCCTACAAAAAGCGGAGGGTACCGGAGCTAGGCGGCTCCTGGGTCTCTTCCCTTCACCCCGGGCTGGAAGGGCAGTGCCTGGTGGGTGCTAGGCCGTGATGGAGGGCCGTCCCCTGCCGCATCCCTGCCTCTTCCACTTCCACTGCCCCGCACAGAAGCCCTTTCATAGGCAGGCTGGCCGGGAGCGCTGGCTGCCCCTCAGCCCCACGCCTCCTTCCTGCCTGGGCCCCCACGCAGGTCCCCCTCTTTGGGCTCCGCAGCAGGCCCAGGTTGGGGAGCGGCCCGGCGTGGAGCACAATGTGGCTCCTTGTTCCCCAGCCCAGCCGAGCCTCCTGGAATTGGCCCATTTCCTGCCTAGGCCATGGGGCCTTTTCCAAGGTAAATAAACAAATACAGAGAAGTTGGGGCCTGGGGTGGAAAGCGGGGTGTTGGGGTTTTCTTTCCCCTCACTCCAACCTCGTAGCCATCGTTGCTGTGTGACCACAGGGGTGGGATGGGGAGGCTGAACCCCCACCCCCAGTCTTGTTGACTCCTGGGAGATCAGAACCCATGGAGGGTTTGGGCAGCTCCGTTCCTCCTGTCCCAGCCCCTCATCCAGGAGGTGCCCCCGGAGGGGAAGCCAGAGAACCCTGGCAGGGACCCCCAGCAGGGGGGACAGCAGCTAACAGTGAGCGGAAGGGGCCCTGAGCTTCCCTGGGCTGCCTTCCCAGCTCTGCCACTGTGGAGGGCTCCGTCCTTGGGAAGGAAACTCCCCTGCAGCTGCAAGAAGGGTTCAAGAGGGGCTGCCTGCCTCGAGGGCCATGTGCCCGCACCTGCCTGATCTGGACAAGTCACTTCAGCTCTCTGGGCCTTAGTTTCCACAGCTTTAAAATGAGTATCACCTTCTCACAGGCGCTCAGTGTTCCCCGTGTTTGGGAGTAGGGGCTCTGAGCTGGGCCGGCCACTTCTCCAGGTTCCCTCACCTGTGGAATGAGGGACCGGCACAGAGCAGATCCTGTTTCCTCCGGGACTGAGATTTCAGACCAGGGACTGAGATTTCAGACCAAGCCCCCAGGCTTCTTCCACCCTCCGGGTCCTGGCTGAGCCCAACCGGCCTGCGAGTGTGAGGGTGCAGAGCAGGGAGTGGGGGAGACAAACCTTTCCTCGCGTGGTCCCTCCCTCTCTCCCTGCTCCCCACTCTGTTCCCAGGGCACCCACTGTCACAACCTTCAGTGAGACGCACTTTCTGGACTGATACTTTGCTTTTGTCTCCGCCATCTCCATCCCCACATCCTCCTCTCTTCACTTAAGCTGTCAACAAAATTTGCTAACAGCTTGCGCTGTGCTGGACCATATACCCAGGGGGACTTGCTGTGGCGTAGTGTGTGTCTTGGGGATATCTCTCAGAACAGTGGTCTGAGGCCTGACCTGTGGTGGGCAATGGGTAAAGCGTCGACCTGGAACGCTGAGGTCACTAGTTCAAAACCCTGGGCTTGCCTGGTCAAGGCACATATGGGAGTTGATGCTTCCTGTTCCTCCCCCCTTCTCTCTCTCTCTCTCTCTCTCTCTCTCTCTCTCTCTCCCCCTCTCTGTCTCCCCTCTCTAAAATGAATAAATAAAATCTAAAACACAACAAAAAACCCAATCTAAACTGAGGATGTATTTGTAAAGATCAAATTCATTGAGAATTTACATTTTTAGTTTTCATTTTAATGATAATTTTAAAATTACTTTATCGGTTACAATGGAAAATCTCTCCTGCAGTAATACTTTGTAATTACAGAAGTATCCCCAAACGCCATATATACTTTTTTGATTTCTGAGGTTTCAGTTACCCTTGGCCAACTGCAGTCCAAAAATATGAAATGAAAAATTCTAGAAATAAACAATTCAAAAGATATTTTGAGAGCGAGAAAGAGAGACAGCATTCATATGACTTTTATTATAGATATTGTTATACTCGTTCTATTCCATTATTGCTAATCTCTTACTGTGCCTAATTTATAAGTTAAACTTTATTATAGGTATGAATGTATAGAAAAGACAGTATATACGATGTTTGATACTATCTGCAGTGCCTACTTGGGGTCTTGGAAACGTGTCCCCTATGGATAAGTGGGGGCTTCTTTCCATAAACTAAGCCTTTAGACTCTTAGTTGGTGTTTTCCAAACTTTAGTGTCATGGAAGTTTGGGGGTATATATATATATTTTTTAAATAATTTTATTTTTTAATGGGGCAACATCAATAAATCAGGATACATATATTCAAAGATAGCAAGTCCAGGTTATCTTGTCGTTCAATTGGGGGTATATTTTTTATGGTTTAAGGTGTCAGTTCCACCTGGGGCTTGAAGGCCCCACCAGCAGGGCCAAGGTAGGGGAAACAGATAAGTGACAAAGTCCCTACCCACACGGAGCTTACATTCTGAAGTCCTCTGAAAGGTGTCTGGCTTCCTCACCTTGGTCTGCGTTGTTGCACTTTGCAGGTGGCCTCACTTTTACCATTATATTTTTTTGATGTGTTTATTTATTTATTTTGACAGAGACAGAGAGAGGGACAGACAGACAAGAAGAGAGAGATGAGAAGCATCAATTCTTCATTGCGGCACCTTAGTTGTTCATTGGTGCTTTCTCATGTGTGCCTTGACCAGGTTTGGGGGGGCTACAGCAGAACGAGTGACCCCTTGCTCAAGCCAGCAACCCTTTGCTCAAACCAGATGAGCCAGTGCTCAAGCCTGCAACCTTGGGGTTTCGAACCTGAGTCCTTCATGGCCCAGTCCAACACTCTATCTACTGCACTACCACTTAGTCAGGTTGTTTTTGTTTGTTTGTTTTAATTGAGAGCAGGGGAGGCAGAGAGAGACTCCCACATGCGCCCTGACGCTGGGATCCAACCGGCGAGCCCCCTATGGGGTGATGCGCTGCCCATCTAGGGCATTGCTCCATTGCTCTATTTTTAGCGCCTGAGGTGGAGGCCACCAGAGCCATCCTCAGCGCCCCAGGCCAGGGCCAACCTCCTCGAATCAATGGAGCCATGGCTACGGCAAGTTGGGGGATGGGGGAGTAAAGAGGGAAAGGTAGGAGTGGAGAAGCTGATGGTCACTTCTCCTGTGTAGCCTTACTGGGAATTGAACCCAAGACATTCACACGCCTAGCCGATGCTCTACCACTGAGCCAACTGGCCTAGCCAATGCTGTACCACTGAGCCAAACGGCCGGGGCCCCCATTACTCTCTAAACATTTGGAAGCAGCACCGTATTTCCATTCTGTCAGGGACCTTGCTCATCTGTATGCCTGTGGCTGCACAGTTCTCATCTACCACCAGACCTTCACTCTGAGTTCCGACACCCAGTGTGTGCTTGACATGTCTCCACTTGGATGTCCCGCAGACATCTCACAGGCAACATGGCTAGGACAGAATTCTTGCTTTCTCCCACCCCTCACCCCCCTGCCTCCCTTCTTTTTTTTTTCTTTAAGTGAGAGGAAGGGAGATTAAATGACAGACTCCCACATGCGCCCCAACCAGGACCCACACAGCAACCCCCACTTGGGGCTGATGCTCGAATCAACCAGGGTATCCTCAGCCTCTGAGGCTGATACTCAGACCAATCGAGCCTCTGGCTGTGAGAGGGAAAGAGAGAGAGAAGGGGGAGGAGGAGGGGAAGAGAAGCAGATGGTTGCTTCTAACGTGTGCCCTGACCAGGGGTTGAACCTGGGAAGTCTGCTTGCCAGGCTGATGCTCTATCCATTGAGCACACTGGCCAGGGCCTCTGCCTCCTTTGTTGTCCTCATTTCAGTGGCTGATGTCACATCCAGTAAGTGGATTACGTCTAGAAACCTGGGACTACCTTTGACTTCTGCCTCCCTTGCAGCCAGTCCTGAGGGTGCCACGGCCTCCCGTAAACGTCCTGCATCTATGCTGTTGGTTGCAGCCAAGCTGTGGACATGGTTCATTTGCCTAACTAGTTACTCTGTGCTAGCCAGACAGTATAAAAAGAAACTTTAGGGATAGAGAGTTTTTTCCCTATGGCATATAGACTTCAACAGGGCCCCATGTAGACACCTTCAGGCCAGCAGAGCTCAGTCTGAGCTGAGCCTGTGTCTGGCTCCAAGGCCAGAAACCAGGTGCCCACCCTCAGTGGCTGGGCTGTCCCTTCTCTTCAGCACCAGGCCAGTTCTCCCAAGTAGGGAACACCTATTCTCTGGGTAGGAACATGAAGAGTCTTTCGGGGGGGACTCAGCATTCTGATGGCATCACTGGTGGGAAGGACGTGGTTACAAGAGGGCTCCCCGCCAGTCAACGCCTTGGAGAGCTGGCAGGGGAGACAGCCAGCCTGGAGGCCCTCCCAAGGCTGAGGCAACAATGCCTGCACTGTGTGCCAGGACCGGGAAGTATGAAGTTCTGGGGGGGGGGGCATGCCTTTCTGGTGCTCCCTTTCCTCCCCTCCACAGCCCTGAAGCCTGGGCCCACCGCACCAGGCCCTGGTCTCAGGCCCTTGGTCTTCTCTCCCCAGAACCTCTTCCCAGAGGCCTCCTGAGGATAGAGTGGAGACCCCTGCTGGGACAGTCCAGGTGCACGCTGCCCTGCCCGCCCTCAGCCTGGGCTCTCCCCTTACCATCTTCCCACTCTCTTGCCAGCCTGCGATGGGTGTGAGGGGGGCAGAATAACAAAAGAAAAGGGAGGGCTGGATCGGGTCATAGAATCACCCATCCTGCATCTTACCTACCAGACCACACAGATAAATCAAACTTCATGAAGGAGCAGAAGGATAGAGACATGCTGTGTCAGGGAGTGTGTGGGAGGGTGGGCCTCTGCACAGTGCTGACAGCAGGTGTGCCGGGTGGGGGCCCACAGCTGGGGGCAGCTCACTGTGAGAGTCGGGGGAGGCTTCGCAGGGAAGGTGATACCTGACTGGTACTTAAAATTTATTTATTTATTAATTTTAGAGATAGAGGAAGAGGGGAGGGAAGATAGGAGGGAGAGAGAGAGAGAGAGGGAGAGAGAGAGAGATTTGTTGTTCCACTAAATTATGCATTCACTGGTTGATTCTTGTGTATGTGTGTGTGTGTATATATATATACACACACACACATACATACACACACCCTGACCGGGAATCAAACCCACAACCTTGGCGTATCAGGATGTTGCTCTAACCAATTAAATTATCTGGCCAGGGCTGAGTTTGTAAGGGTAAATGGGAGTATGTCAGGCTGTTGGTGGTGGTGGGGACAGAGGAAAATGCATTCCAGAAAAAAAGATGAGCATGTGTGAAGATCTGGAGATAGTAAAGAATATGGCCTATTCTGGGAATGGCAAAAAGTTCACTGTTAGTTACAGAGATGTGAAATAGCAGTGGCTTCAATGGTATAGAATTGCTCCCCCCATGCAGAAGTCCAGAGGGAGGCGGTCAGGCCTGACGCAGCAGCGCAGCAGCGTGAACTCCTCAGGAACCCAGGCTCTTTCCACTCACACACACCTCTGAAATGTAGTTCTTGACCTCTTGGCCCAAAACGGCAGTTAGAATCCCAGCCATCACACCCATATTCCAGGCACTGGCATGGAGGAAGAGATAAAGCAGAAGGAATCACAGGGTATATGTCGCTGTATGGAAGGAAGGCTTTCAGATGCTGGCAGGTGACACTCTTTATAACTTGGCCAGAACTTGGTTTGTAACCACCCTAGCTGCAAGGACAGCCAAGAGATTATTCTGGGCAGCCACATGCCCAGCTAAAACTCAGGAGTTCAAATGCCATGGAAGAAGGGGAGGAAAAATATCAAGGGACAACCGGAGGTTCCTGCCACCTTTAGTGTGGCTGGAGCCAGCTGGGGTAGGGAGAAGTAGAGAGGCAGGAAAGACCGTGGAGTGGATCCCAGCCCAATGAATGAAAGTCTGGCTACAAGTGTTAAGCAAGAGATTGAACTACTCAGGCTTATTTTTGGGAAGGATGATGCTAGAAGAAGCAGTGATGGGCAGTGAATCCTGTGTGTCTGCTCTGATCATTGCTGAAGTCTCTTTAAGTGGCTCTTTGTCACCCTGTCTCTCTGAGAGCCACTCCTTCCATAAGCCTCTTCTCCTCACAGAGGGCAGCTTGGATTTGGGAGGGAAGGATGGGTGAAGGACTCAGCTTCCTGCTTGCCCAGGGCCTGCACTGGCGCCTCTTGGTGTTTGCCAGTCTCCAGGACACAGGCCTGGTGTCTGCCCCCTCCCTGCCCTCTGCTGAGGCGGCACCTAGTCTACCACAGCTGTCCCTGAGCTGACCTGCTGGCTTTTAACCCAGGGACTCCTGCTGCAGGACCCACCCTGAGGGCCCTTGGAGAGCTTCGCCTCGAGGGCTTACCTAGCCTGACCACAATGGCCGCCGGGTCTGCTTTCACGGTGCTGAGCCCAGGGCAGGACAGGCAGCCTGGGAGGGTCTCCTCCATGGTCCCAACAGGAAGCAGGGCAAGAGAACTCTGTCTGTGGAGTCTTCTCCATTTCCCCCTCACAGCTGCCCCTCCAGGCAGAAGCCCAGATCGGGAAGCCCCGTCCAGTCACTTTCTCCCCGTCAATGTCAAGGTCCAGGAAGTGGAGGACCCTTACCTTTTCTCATCTGTATCATTTCCCCATAATAAACTCTACAGTCCAGGGTAGCTCACCAAGCCTGGGCCTGAGTCCCATGGGAGATATTGGCATTAAGCTTATTCTTTTTCAAAATGGCAAATGCATGAATGTCAGAGGTCCCCTCGTGTCTCCTACTCTTTATATTGCATCCTCTGCAGGAATCCTGATCTTCCCTGGGCAGACTAGACAAAGGATATGGCTCAGAAACGCAAAGGAGTAAAGTACATAAAAATACTAGCCACTCTAGCCTGACCTGTGGTGGCACAGTGGATAAAATGTCGACCTAGGTCACTGGTTCAAAACCCTGGGCTTGCCTGGTCAAGGCACATATGGGAGTTGATGCTTCCTGCTCCTCCCCTTTCTCTCTCTCTCTTTCTCTTTTCTAACATAAATAAAGTCTTAAAAATAAAATAAAAAATAAAAAAACTAAGCACTCCCCACCTTCAAGAAATAAGCCTCCTGGCTCTAGATGGAGCTGACTGGGAGGTGTTACACCCCCTTCTCCAGCCCCTTCTCCTTACCCCAAATTATCTCCTGGAACCCCCATCATGGTGCAGGGCAAAGATGAAAAATCAGTTTATGGTCCTGGTTGGCACAGTGGTAGAGTATCAGCCTGGTATGTGGATGTTCCAGGTTTGATTTCCTGTCAGAGCACACTGGAGAAGTGACCATCAGCTTCACCACCCCTCACCCTCTCCCATCTCTCTCTATCTCTCTCTTCCTCTCCCACAACCATGGCTTGGTTGGAGTAAGTTGGCCCCAGGCACTGAGGATGGCTCCATGGCCTCCACCTCAGGTGCTAAAACAGCTCAGTTGCTGAGCAATGGCCTCAGATGAGCAGGGTATCACCCAGTAGGGGGCTTGCTGGGTAGACCCTGGTCCGGGCACATGCAAGAGTCTGTCTCTCTGCCTTCCTGCTTCTAGAAAGAAAGAAAGAAAGAAAGAAAAAAAGAAAGAAAGAGAGAGAGAGAGAGAGAGAGAGAGAAAGAAAGAAAGAAAGAAAGAAAAAGAAGCAGTTTATTAGATTATCAATCAGTAATAGTCATGTCCTTACCTCCCACTTCCCTCCATGGAGTATGCTGCCCCACCCCATTACAATAGGGCATGGCCATGTGACTTGATTTGACCTACCGGATATAGGCAGAATGAGGTGAGCAGGGGTTTGAAAAGTGCTGAGGAACTGGGCTTGCCCCCTGGACTCCTGCCTGAGCCTCATGCTCTGGCCAGCCCACTGGTCCAGGGAGGTTGAGAGGTGCATGGAACAGTCCTAAACCCAGCTGAGCTTGCAGCCAAGCCCCGCTGCCTGACAGAAGCATGAACAAGGAATAAATGCTTGTTGCTTAAAGCTCCTGGGGTTTTGATAGTTTGTTTTTTTTTATGTAGTGTTATTGTGGCAATAGCTGACTGGCACTAACAGATGAACTCTGAGGTCTCTTGCAGCTCTTAGTGTCTGCAAGAGGACCAATCCTGGCCCTTGACATCACTTCTCTGGATTGCACGCTGGCTGAATAAGCTACCTCTTATGAGCAAAGGAGCCGAGCGCCCCAGGAGCTCATGGAGGAGCGGCTCTGCCTGCCCTCCAGTGAAAGCAGAGGCAAGGTCATCTGATCGATGCTGCCCTCTGCCTCCGCTTCATGATGAAGAACCAGGGCTCTTCAGAAGAAGAGAGTGAGGGCAGATAAGAGCTGCCTGCCCTGAATATCTCTTTGTCAGTCCAGTATGGTCTGAATTTCTCACACATCAATCCCGAGGTATGCGTCTTTGCACTCATTTATAGAAGAAAAACTTGAAGGTCAGAGAAGTTGAGGGACTTATCTAAGACTAGGTAGCTGGTGAGTGGAATAGCCAAGCCCATGCTCCTGAGCTGGGGTCTTTCTGTGACAGGGCACTGCCTGCCTTTCTGCAGCTGCAAGAACCAGTCCTGGGCCCGAGGGACCCCTTGGCACAGGGTATGGGCACCTTCTCCACCTTGCCTACTTTCCAGGAGGAGACTGGTTGGATGGGGACATCTTGGGTGAGAGGCAGTTCCTCTAAGGCCTACTTCCCCCCTGCCTGTGCCCCTCAGCCCTTCCTATTATTCAGGCCTGTCCCTTACGGGAAGTGGGAAGCTCACATTCAAAGCTCTCTTTCTTTTCCCCTCATCACAGCCAGCTCCCAGACACCCGTCACTCCTGAAATCATCTGATAAACTCACACGGAGGCCCTGATGGCTGAGGAGAGTGGGCCATCATGGGGAGGGGGGGCAGTTACATAGAGGAAGGACACCCCAAGTGTGGACACAGTTGAGTGAGGGAGGGAGGGAGGCCACGCAGGACAGACCAAGCTCCCGCTCCAAGTGAACAAGAGTGTGGGGCCAGGTGTATTTATAACACAGCCCTGAAGGACCAGGCCGCACATAAATCACGCTATTTCCTTGGCAGGAGTAAAAATAGCCACATGGCATCCTGTACATGCTTGTGCACGGAACAGAGCTGGCCCAGCCAACCCCTCCACCCCCAGGCCCTGCCCTCTGGTCACACGTCTTTTGACCACTGGGATGAAGTTTCCACCTCCTTCTCCCTACCAGGCACCAGGCTTGCTGCCCGCCCCGCATCTCCATGGAGGGGGTGCCCCTCAGACGGAACTGCTGGGCTGGTGCCCCCTGCAGCTCTGCCCACCAGGCTGAGACTGCTGAGATGCCAGCCACAGAGGGGACAGTACAAATCCTCAGCCAGGTCAAGTTGGGGAATAAAGATCAGGGCTGGGGGTACGTAAGCGGAAAACCCGAAATAAGCATCTTACTGCACCGTCAGACCTCCCATTATCTGACACCAGGTGAAACTGAGACAGAAGGGGAAGGAGGGACTTAGGAAAGCTCTGAGCCAGGGCCGGTGCTGGCGGGAGACCCTCAGCCCGTGCACCTCAAACGGCAGTCTGAGGCCTGCTGCAGAGTGATTGGGGTGCTCCTTCCATAGAGATTCCAGCCTGCGCTCTCAGGGGGTGGGGCCAGGAGGGCATGCTAAGCAAGCCCTCTGCAGCCTCTGAGTCCCACAGCCTCTACCACAAGCCCAGGCCGCCCCACTCTGAGGCACCCCACCACAAGCCTAGAGCCCTGGGAGGTGGGAGGCAGGACAAGGTCGAGGCTTTTCCCTCCCGACCTCCATCCCACCTCTCCTCCCCCTTGGGTAAGCCCGTTTTTCAGCTGTCTCTGGGTCAGCAACAGTGGGAAAAAGTGACCGGCTGGAAAGTGACCTATTTGAGGCATGATCACACCCTACCAGTGTCCCAGCTTCTCTCTGGGGAATCTCCTGGCTGGGGGTGGAGGAGGCAGCCTTCCTGGGAATGAGGCCCTGGGTCGGGTCCTGGGGCAGCCACAAGGGGAAGAGTCTGTTTGCACTATTCACCACCCCTTTCATCAATCTGAGTAATGAACTCTCCCAATAGGTAGTCTCCCTGTTTTTATATTCAAGGAAGTAGGAGCTGAGATTTGACCTGGGTTTCTCTGACCATGATCCATGGTTTATCCAGGTCATAATGGAGAACCCCAGATTCTTGTGTCTACACTCAGGATTGTCACAGAGCTCCTGTCAGTGTCTCTTTCTCATCATGTCCAGGGTGTGAGCATTGGCCTTGATCAGACCAGGGGTGGCAGGTTGCCCACCCTCCCCCTCCCGGGCACTGCCTCCCTGGAGCCTGGCCCTTCATCCTGGGCAGAATGTCGCCATGCCTTGGGCACTGAGGGGAGAGGCGCTCTCTCTGGCAGAGCCTGCGGGCACTTAATTCATCTAATTAGACCAGGGCAGTGGTTCTGGCCACACCATGTCCTAGGAGACCTCAGAGGAGTTCTCTGCTCTGAGCCTCCTTTGTGCGACTAACACCTTGATGAGCACATATCCAACAGCAGTCTCTGCTTACTGGCTCCACATTGGGAATTCTTTTATTCATTGTACAAATGTTCATGGATTACCTCCTATGGATAAGGCATCTTCCAGGCTGGAGGTCCAGCAGAGGGTAATACAGTCCAAGTCCCTGTCCACCACATGGCACTTACATTCCAGGGAATATCATAGTTGCCACAGTGGTGGGTGGAGTTAAAAGCAGAGACGCTAGAACAATCTGGATTCAAATCCTGGTTCTGACTTTTTTTTTTTTAATGTTTATTTTATTAACTTCAGAGACAGAGAAAGGGGGAGAGAGAGACAAGAACATCAATTTGTTCCTGTGTGTGCCCTGACCGGGGATCAAACTGGTAACCTCTGCTCTTCCAGACGATGCTCTAACCAACTGGGCTATCTGGCTAGAGCCTGGTTCTGACTATTAACAAGCTGTGTGACCTTGGACAAAATACTTAACCTTTCTGTGTGTCAGTTCCCCCATCTGTAAAGTGAGGGTAATAATGGTACCTACTTGGCTGTTGGATTGTTAAATGTGTTAATGTCACATAATATAGAATGTTGGCTACTGTCACTGTCCGTGCCTGACCCAAGGACTTCTCAGGGAGCGTTGGGAAGATTATGATGAGATATTAGGCATCAAACATTCTTTCCCTCTTATGAGTTCAAAGGGCCCACCTTGACTTTTATTCTGATTGTTTCCTCTTAAACACAGCCTCCTAAACAAGCGATAACCTCCTGATTCCTATACAACTAGAAGAAGGACACAGAAGAAGAAGAAGAAAACATGGACACCCCTCCCCTGACTCAGTTTAGTTTTTATTTTTTAAGAAAAAAACCTGCCTTTTATTTACCATCCTCTCCTTTCTCATTAGCAGCCCATCCGGGTCTTGCTTTGGGAGCTGACAGTTCACCAAAGAGGAGAACCCCTGATGTGAACGGTGGGGAACTGTGATCACACAGCCCAAGCACTCTGAGCTTGGAGAGCAAGAGTTGCCGGCTGCTCTGTTGGGGGGAGCACACTGACAGAAAAGTGGGTAAGATTGTGGTGTCTAGTTAACAACATGCCTCATGACTCTCTTTCCTCAGCAATTGGCCTGAGCTATAAGTGGATCAAGAAGTAATAAAGAGAGACAGCTGAAAATGCTGGAAAGTCTAGTCATCTGGGTTATTTTAGTAAAAGGCCAATAGTATTAAAATTTAAACACCTGAGAATATTTTTTATTAAGAAAATCTTGGGACATATTAATAATAATACTAAGGTTGTCTGTGTGCCAGACACTATTCTAAATGCTTTGCAGATGTTAATGCAATAATCCTTACAACTCTCTAACAAGAGTAAATACTATCGTACTATTACTTATTCTCAAATATCAGAAAGGATGACTGGAGAGGTGGTTCTCAGAGTACAGTTCCTGGATGAGCAGCTTCACCTTTACCTGGGAACTTATTAGAAACATACATTTTTTCTGGCACCAACTCAGATCTACTGTATCAGAAACTCAGAGGGTAAGGCTCCGCACTCTATTTTAGCAAGCCTTCTGGGCGATCCTAATGCATGCTCAGATTTAAGGACCATTAAGCTAGATTTGCTGTGCTAACAAAAGCTCTTGACTCTCAGTGGCTTAAAACAGCCAAAGAATACTTCTCCCTCACCCTGCTTGTCCACTGAGGGCGGGAGGAGGACTTGCTCATCACAGCACTCAGGCACCCTTTGGAAATGGTCCTAAAGGCTTATAAGAAATGAAGAAACATTTATTCAAGAAACTACTAAAACCTGGTAATAACAGTGAGAGTCTGTGGTATTTGAACAAGCTCCTCCCCCACCCCCAGCTCAACGAGATGGAAATTCCACTCCAGACTGGTGCAGCCCAGAACACAGAGGTCCCTTTCCCTCTAGCTCCTAGTTAGAAGGCTATTTTCCCAGAAGGGGCAGGACATCAGCATTTCTCGGCCTACTCCAAGCTGTTATTGAGGCGATGCTATGGGCAAGTGTGGTTGAGAAGTGGGGGCTCCCTTCTTCTGCTCAGCCACCACTCTACCAGGGGCACGGTACCACTGGGAATATTTGGGCACCCTTTGCCCTGCCTTTTAAGGCAGAGTTTCTGTCCTGGGAGAGGCAAGCCAACAAGACCTGAGGCTACTCTCCTACCGCTCCCCCCCACCCACACACACACTGAAGCAGGGGTGTGATCTAAGGAAGCACACCATTGCCAGTATCCCCAACTCCAGAGTCATGGCACAGAGATTCTTCCCAGAGGGAGAGGTAGACTGTAGAACAGTGAGCTCCCAATCCCTTATTAAAGAAACTCACTTTGTTTGCAATAGAGTGTGGAGAAGTTTAAAACTGGAGGTGTTCTAAAAAACAGTAGAGGTTGTGGTGAAAGGCAATTGGTTGGAGATCAGTAAATACATTGGAGATAGAGGGTAAAATGTAGGCTTGCTAGTTTGTCAGAGAGAGCCAGGGAAAAAGCAATTGGAAGAAACCCTTCGGGGTCAGATCAAATCTCAAACACAACCTTGGAAACTATCTGTTTCAATTTGATTGTATCCGTTTTGGAAAAATTTATGCCACAGAGCATTGTTGTAAACAATAGAGCAATTAGCCAGTAACTAGTGGAGCTTAACAGACGAGGGTGGTCAGAAAAAGAGCCTGTCAAAACCACTGTCATTCCAGGAGGCATACCAAGGACTGTAGCTCCTGAGGAGCAATATTAGAGGTTACTACACACTAAAAGAGAGAGGGGGGAATAAAATTCACTCAATAATTCATTCAGTAAAAAACAGATAACCAAGTAAATAACAATAACAATCCTCAGGTGAGGGGACTATACTGAGTTGTTACAATATATTATCTAGCCTGACCAGGCGGTGGCGCAGTGGATAGAGCGTCGGACTGGGATGCAGAGGACCCAGGTTCGAGACCCCAAGGTCGCCAGCTTCAGTGTGAGCTCATCTGGTTTGAGCAAAAGGCCTACCAGCTTGAACCAAAGGTCACTGGGTCCAACAAGGGGTTACTCGGTCTGCTGAAGGCCCGTGGTCAGGGCACATGTGAGAAGGCAATCAATGAACAACTAAGGTGTTGCAAAACGCAATGGAAAACTAATGATTGATGCTTCTCATCTCTCTCCGTTCCTGTCTGTCTGTCCCTGTCTATCCCTCTCTCTGACTCACTCTCTCTCTGTAAAATAAATAAATAAATAAATAAATAAGAATTAAAAAAAAAAAAAAAAAAAATATATATTATCTAAAACGGCCAATTTCCAACAAAAAGTATAAGATATACAAAGAAACAGGAAAGTATGACTCATACAATGGGGGGGGGCAAGAAAAGGAAATTGCTTATGAGAGTAACCAGTTATTAGACTTTACAAGATCTTCAAAGAAGCCATTATAAATATGTTCAAAGAATTAAAGAAACCCATAATAACATAAGGAAGGCATGATGACAATGTGGCATCAAATAGGGAATATTAATAAAGATAAATTACGAAAAGAATCAAATGGTAACTTTAAAGTTGAAAGTATAGTAACTATACTGAAAAATTCACTAGAAAGGCATAGCAGTAGATATGAGCTGACAGAAGATAGAACTAGTAAACTTGAAGATAGATGGATCAGATTATACACTCTGAAGAATGGAGATAAAAAAAAAAGAATGAAGAAAAAATGAATAGCCTGACCAGGCGGTGGCACAGTGGATAGAGTGTTGAACTGGGATGCGGAGGACCCAGGTTCGAGACCCTGAGGTTGCCAGCTTGAGCGTAGGCTCATCCGGTTTGAGCAAAGCTCATCAGCTTGGACCCAAGGTTGCTGGCTTGAGCAAGGAGTCACTCAGTCTGCTGTAGCCCCCCCGGTCAAGGCACACATGAGAAAGCAATCAATGAACAACTAAGGTGCCGCAACAAAGAATTGATGCTTTTCATCTCTCTCCCTTCCTGTCTGTCTGTCCCTATTTGTCCCTCTCTCTGAATCTCTTTGTCTCTGTCACAAAAAATAAATAAAAATAATAAAAAAAAGAAATAATGGCCCTGGCCGGTTGGCTCAGCGGTAGAGCGTCAGCCTGGCGTGCGGGGGACCAGGGTTCGATTCCCGGCCAGGGCACATAGGAGAAGCGCCCATTTGCTTCTCCACCCCCCAACCCCTCCTTCCTCTCTGTCTCTCTCTTCCCCTCCCGCAGCCAAGGCTCCATTGGAGCAAAGATGGCCCGGGCGCTGGGGATGGCTCCTTGGCCTCTGCCCCAGGCACTAGAGTGGCTCTGGTCGTGGCAGAGCGACGCCCCAGAGGGGCAGAGCATCGCCCCTGGTGCGCAGAGCGTCGCCCCTGGTGGGCGTGCCGGGTGGATCCCGGTCGGGCGCATGCGGGAGTCTGTCTGACTGTCTCTCCCCGTTTCCAGCTTCAGAAAAAAAAAAAAAAAAGAAATAATAAACAGAGCCTCAGTGAAATGTGGAACATCCTTAAACCCACCAACACACGTGTAATGGGAGTACCAGAAGGAGAGGAGAGAGAAAGCAGAGAATACATCTGAAGAAATGGTGGCTAAAATATTCACAAATTTATTTTAAAAACTATTCATCTATACATTCAGGAACCTCAAGAAATTCCAACTGGGGCCCTGGCCGGTTGGCTCAGCGGTAGAGCGTCGGCCTAGCGTGCGGAGGACCCGGGTTTGATTCCCGGCCAGGGCACATAGGAGAAGCGCCCATTTGCTTCTCCACCCCTCCGCCGTGCCTTCCTCTCTGTCTCTCTCTTCCCCTCCCGCAGCCAAGGCTCCATTGGAGCAAAGATGGCCCGGGCGCTGGGGATGGCTCTGTGGCCTCTGCCCCAGGCGCTAGAGTGGCTCTGGTCGCAACATGGCGACGCCCAGGATGGGCAGAGCATCGCCCCCTGGTGGGCAGAGCGTCACCCCCTGGTGGGCGTGCCGGGTGGATCCCGGTCGGGCACATGCGGGAGTCTGTCTGACTGTCTCTCCCTGTTTCCAGCTTCAGAAAAATGCAAAAAAAAAAAAAAAAAAAAAAAAAAAGAAATTCCAACTGGGATAAACACAGATCCATAAAGAGACACATCATAGTCTAACTGCTGAAAACCAAACACAATAGAAACATCTTGAAAGGCACAGGAAATGATAGGTGCCCAAAGGTACTGGGATAATATAATCAAAATGCTCAAAGGAAAATACATTTCAATAAAAAAATTTATATTCAGGAAATCTGTCTTTCAAAAATCAAAGCAAAATACATTGCCAAATAAACAAAAACTGAGATAATTTGTGGTTAGCTGACCTGCCCTTATAAGAAGAAGTACTATAAGAAGTTCTTCAGGCTGAAAGCAAGTGACCCTAGAACAAGTGACAGTAATTCATATGACAAAAATAAAGGTAATAATTAATTATTAAAGGCAGTATAAATTCATATTTCTTACCTTAACTAATTTAAAAAGCAATAGTATAAAACCGTATGTATATAAGGTATTGTTGGACATATGAAACATAGAATTGCAATATTTTTGCCAATACTAATTAAAATAAGAAGGGTGGGAGCAAAGTTAATCCTAAAATTATATTTAAGTACAAGGGACTGAGAATAGCCAAAACAATCTTCAAAATGAACAAAGTGGGAAAACTCACACTGCCTGATTACGAAACTTATTATAAAGTAAAGTTATCAAGGATAGGCATATAGATCAATAGAACAAAATTGAGAGTCCAGAAATGAACCCATGTGTCTATGGGCAACTATTTTTTTTTTTTTTCTGAAGCTGGAAACAGGGAGAGACAGTCAGACAGACTTCCGCATGCACCCGACCGGGATCCACCCAGCACGCCCACCAGGGGGCGATGCTCTGCCCCTCCAGGGCGTCGCTCTGTCGCGACCAGAGCCACTCTAGCGCCTGGGGCAGAGGCCAAGGAGCCATCCCCAGCGCCCGGGCCATCTTTGCTCCAATGGAGCCACGGCTGTGGGAGGGGAAGAGAGAGACAGAGAAGAAGGAGAGGGGGAGGGGTGGAGAAGCAGATGGGTGCTTCTCCTGTGTGCCCTGGCCGGGAATCAAACCTGGGACTTCTGCACGCCAGGCCGACGCTCTACCACTGAGCCAACCGGCCAGGGCTGGGCAACTAATTTTTGACAAGGATGCCAAACCCATCCAATAGAGAAAGAATAATCTTTTCAACAAATGGTGCTGAGACTACTAGAGAGCCCCATGTAAAAGACTGACGTTGGATCTCCATCTCACACTATGATTAACTCAAAATCAACAAAAGGGGCCTTGGCAGGTGGCTCAGTGGATAAATTGTCAGCCCAGCATATAGATGTTCTGGATTTGATTCCCAGTCAGGGTACACAGAAGAAGTGACCATCTGCTTCTCCTTTCCCTCTCCCCCTCTCTCTCTCTTCCCCTCCCACAGCCAGTGGTTCAATTGGCTCCTCTGTGGTCCAGGCACTGAGGATAGCACCATTGGAATGTAACAACCTCAGGTGTTAAGAATAGCTTGGTATTAGAGCATTGGCCCCAGATGGGGTTGCTGGGTGGATCCCAGTCAGGGTGCATGTGGGAGTCTGCCTCAACATATCCCCTCCTCTCACCTAAAAAAAAAAAAAAAAGGATGAAAGCTCTGAGAGCTAAATATGACAGCTAAAACTATAAACTTCTTAGAAGAAAACACAGGGATAGATCTTCATGACTTTGATTAGGCAATAGTTTGTTAAATATGACACCCAAAGCATGAGCAACAAAATAAAAAAAATAGAAAATTGTACTTCATCAACATTTTATTTTATTTTATTTTTAGTTTTGAGACAGAGAAAGGGAGAAAGAGACATAGAAAGAGAAGAAGAAGAAGAAGAAGAAGAAGAAGAAGAAGAAGAAGAAGAAGAAGAAGAAGAAGAAGAAGAAGAAGAGGAGGAGGAGGAGGAGGAGGAGGAGGAGGAGGAGGAGGAGGAGGAGGAGGAGGAGGAAGAGGAGGAGGAAAAGGAAGAAGAGGAGGAGAAGGAAGAGGAGAAAGAGAGAGCATCAACTTGTTGTCCTGCTTATATGCTTCTCAGATGTGCCTTGACAAGGGCTCAAACCAGTGACCTCTGGGTTGAGCTGGCAACCCCCAGGATCGAACTGGTGAATTTGGTGTTCCTGAATGATGCTCTATCCACTGCACCACTGGCCAGGGTGCTACTTCATCAAGATTTAAACAATTTGTGTCAGAGGTCATTATCAAATAAGTGAAAATATACCCTGGCTGGATTTCTCAATGGACAGAGCATCATCCTGGAGCACTGAGGTCATGGGTTTGATCTCTGGTCAGGTCACATATGAGAAACAATCAATCAGTGTACAACTAAAAATGGAACAACTAAATGGAACGAGTTGATGCTTCTCTCTCTCTCTCTTTCTCCTCTATCTCTCCCAAATCAACAGAAAAACTAAAAAAAAAAAAGTGAAAAGACAATCTATAGAATGGGAGAAATTTTCTGCAAATCATATATCTGGAAAGGGAGTTGTATCTATAAAGTTGAATATATAAAGAACTCTTATAACTCAAAAAAAAAAGAACTCTTACAACTCAATAATAAAGAGACAAATAGCCCAATTTTAAAATGGGCAAAGAATCTGAACAAGTAATTCTTGAAAGATATACAAATGGCCAATAAACACATGAAAAGATGGTCAACATAACATCATTAGCTATCAAGGAAATGCAAATTAAAGCCACAACCAAATATCACTTCACACTACTATGATGGCTATAATAAACAAATCAGATAGTAACAAGTGTTGACTAGAATGTCAAGAAATGAGAACCCTCATACATTGTTAGAAGGAATATAAAATGGCACAGTCACTTTTGGGAATTGATCCGGAAGCACTTTAAACAGTTAAACATTCAGTTACCATATGAACCAACTACTCCATTCATAGGTATACACCCAAGACAAATGAAAACATATGTGCCCAGAAATTCTTCTATATATAGGTTTATAGCAGCACTCTTCCTATAAGACAAAAGATGAGAACAAGTGAAATGTCCATCAACTGATGAATGAATAAGCAAAATTTGGTAGATCCATACAGTAGACTATCATTCAGCTACAATATGGCTGAACCTTGAAAGCATTATGCTGAGTGAAACAAGCCAGTCACAGAAAGTCACATATTGTATGATTCCATTAAATGAAATGTCCAGTATAGAGAAATCTATAGGAAATACAAAATAGATTAATTTTTGCTTAAGTCTTGGAGAGATGGGGTTTAGGGGTGCAATAGTTAAAGGTTACAAGGTTGTAATTTTTTTTGCAGTTTTGAAAATGTTCTAAAGTTGGCTATGGTGATGATTGCATATTCTGTGAACATACTAAAAAGTATTGAATTAAATATTTTAAATTGTATATCTTATGAATTATATCTCAATGAGCTGTTTTATGATGCCGTTCCTAGTAAGATTTTTATGAGATTCTCAATACACAGAACAGAAGGAAGTGGCCTTTTATTAGTATACTTTTTATAGTGTCAAATTATTTACTTATAATAACAGCAGTTATTTATTAAATTAACTTTAACCATAGGTCTTGCTTTCTGTAGTCAAAAATGTTACTTTTAAACAAATGTGTCAAGCATTCAGAAAAGGAGTCAGAAAATAAATTATAGAACCAACAGCTAACATAATCCATTTTATTAAATTGGCACATTTTGCATGATTTGCTTCAGATTTTTCTTTTAAGAAATAAAATATAGCCTGACCTGTAGTGGTGCAATGGATAGGGTGTTTTCCTGGAATACTGAGGTCACTGGTTCTAAGCCCAGGGCTTGCTGGGTCAAGACACATATGAGAAATAGTCAATGAATAACTAAAGTGAAGAAGCAACTACAGGTTGATGCTTTTCACAGCTCCCCTTTCTAAAAATCAATAAATAAAATCTTTTTAAAAAAACTGTATTTATTTATTTATATTTTACAGAGACAGTGAGTCAGAGAGAGGGATAGACAGGGACAGACAGACAGGAACGGAGAGAGATGAGAAGCATCAATCATTTGTTTTTTGTTGCGTGTTGCAACATCTTAGTTGTTCATTGATAGCTTTCTCATATGTGCCTTGACTGTGGGCCTTCAGCAGACCGAGGAACCTCTTGCTGGAGCCAGTGACCTTGGGTTCAAGCTGGTGGGCTTTTGCTCAAACCAGATGAGCCTGCGCTGAAGCTGGCGACCTCGGGGTCTCAAACCTGGGTCCTCTGCATCCCAGTCCAACACTCTATCCACTGCGTCACCGCCTGGTCAGGCAATAAAATCTTTTAAAAAGAAATAGCCTGGCCTGTGGTGGCGCAGTGGATAAAGCACCGACTTGGAATGCCGAGGTCGCCGGTTCAAAACCCTGGGCTTGCCTGGTCAAGGCACATATGGGAGTTGATGCTTCCTGCTCCTCCCCCTTCTCTCTCTCTCTCTATCTTCTCTCTAAAGTGAATAAATAAAATCTTAAAAAAAAAAAGAAATAAAATTTAATAAAACCAGTTGAGGCTCTGGCCGGGTGGATCAGTGGATAAAGCCTCATCCCAGTGCACTGAGTCACGGGTTTGATTTTCTAGTCAGGGCAATTTTGAGAAGCAATCAATGAGTGCACAACTAAATGGAACAACTAAGTGAAACAACAAATTGATGCTTCTCTCTTTCTCTCTCTCAAATCAATAAAAAAAAACAAATCCAGTTGAAGTCTTTGTATAAATCTCCTATCCCATTTCTCTCTCTCTCCTGAAGTTGATGCTTATCACTCCCACGAATTATTTTTTACCACACACATATATGTGTCACTATGCAATATAAAACAGGGTTTTGTGTGCTTTTTAATTATATAAACACTATAACTTTGAATATATTATTCTTCACCTTGCTTTCTTTTCATGCTATGTTTTTCCCCAAAATGTTTACAAAAGAACAGAATATTAAAATGAACCTCCATGTGAACAAAAGCTCCATATCCACACATGCTGCAAATGGCTTTTCCAGTCTACCTGAATCATTACCAGCTAGAAGCAGCAGTCACTGGGACTTGGACATGAGCTGCAAAGTATAGAATGGTGACAACAGTTCCAGTGCCATGCGGATTTTTCCTGGATGTGAACTTTTCCTGGACTCCTGCTCCCTGTGACAGATCCTAACAGACTGAACTGTGGTTGGGTTGCATTTTTCAGGGATTTGACATGGTGATGGGGCCAACTTGGACTTGGTGAACATGTTAAGGACACTACTCTTTTATGGATTCTTGCTGTATTGGCCAAGAGTTTGCTTAAAGGCTTTTAATTACTGTAAAAAAAATAGAAGGCTGGATAAAGAAGATGGGGCACATATACACCATGGTATACTATTCAGCCATATGAAATGATGACATCGAATCACTTACAGCAGATTGGTGGAATCTTGATAACATTATGCAGAGTGAAATAAGCGAATCAGAAAAAAAAACAAGAACTGCAGGATTCCATACATTGGTGGGACATAAAAATGAGACTAAGAGACATGGACAGGAGTGTGGTGGTTACGGGGGGTGGGGGGAGGGACGGAGGGAGGGGGGAGGGGGAGGGGTACAAAGAAAACTGGATAGAGGGTGACGGAGGATGATCTCTCTTTGGGTGATGGGTATGCAACAGAACTAAATGACAAAATAACCTGGAAATGTTTTCTTTGAATATATGTACCCTGATTTATTGATGTCACCCCATTTAAATAAAAATTTATTTATTAATAAATAAATAAATAAATAAAAATAAAATGAACCTCCATGTATCCATATCCTAGCTTTGACAATGACAAGTTATGGCTTCACATGCTTCGTTAAAACTCCTTTCCATTTTCTCTCACTCCTCTGAATTATTTTAAAGCAAAACAGATATCATGTAATCTAATATGAAAAAATTGCAATATGTATCTCTAAAAGATAAAGGCACTTTAAAAACCAACACTGTATTTTAGATCTATCTATGTGGATGTGGAGCTCTCCTGTATCATCTTAACTGTAAAGTAAAATTTCTTAGGTTGATTCCACATTTTCATCAAAACAGTGATGTAGCCTGACCAGGTGGTGGCGCAGTGGATAGAGTGTTGGACTAAAACACAGAGGACCCAGGTTCGAAACCCCAAGGTCGCTGGCTTGAGTGTGGGCTCGTCTGGTTTGAGCAAAGCTCACCAGCTTGAGCCCAAGGTTGCTGGCTTGAGCAAGGGGCCACTCTCTCTGCTGTAACTCTCCCTACCCCCCATCAAGGCACATATGAGAAAGGAATCAATGAACAACTAAGATGCCGCAACAAAGAATTGATGCTTCTCATCTTTCTCCCTTCCTGTCTGTCGCTCTCTCTGTCTCTGTCCCCCCCCAAAAAAGGGATGTTTAAAAAAAACACACACACACAATGGTGTAATAAACATTCTTGTACATGTCTTCTTATGCATATATACAAGAGTTTGGTTACTTATCTGAAATTGCAATGGCTGGGTCACAGGCAGGGAAAACATACGATTCTCCTTCATCCTGAAGAGTATCAGAGAGAGAAAGAGAGAGAGAGAAGAAGGGAGAGAGATGAGAAGCATCAATTCTTCATTGTGGCACCTTAGTTGTTCATTGATTGCTTTCTCACATGTACTTTAACCGGGGGGCTACAGCAGACAGCAGAGTGAGTGACCCCTTGCTCAAGCCAGCGATCTTAGGCTCAAGCCGGTGAGCTGTGCTCAAACTAGATGAGCCCATGCTCAAGCCGACGACCTCGGGGTTTCGAATCTGGGTCCTCTGCATCCCAGTCCAACGCTCTATCCATTGCGCCACCACCTGGTCAGGTAATCATGTATATATATTTTTTTACAGAGACAGAAAGAGAGTCAGAGAGAGGGACAGATGGGGACAGACAGGAAGGGGGAGAGATAATAAGCATCAATTCTTTGTTGCGGCATCTTAGTTGTTCGATGATTGTTCACTGATAGCCTTCTCATATGTGCCTTGACCAGGGGGCTACAGTAGTGTGAGTGACCCCTTGCTCAAGCCAATGACCTTAGGCTTAAGCCAGCAACCATGGGGTCATGTCTATGATCCCACGCTCAAGCCAGCGACCCCATGCTCAGGCTGGTGAGCCTGTGCTCAAGCCGGCGACCTCGGGGTTTCGAACCTGGGTCCTCCATGTCCCAGTAAAACGTTTTATCTGCTGCTCCACCACCTGGTCAGGCGGTCACATATATTTTTATTATCTTACTGCATTGGCCAGGACTTTCTTTTTTTTTTTTTTGTTTGTTTTTTTTTTTTTTGCATTTTTCTGAAGCTGGAAACAGGGAGAGACAGTCAGACAGACTCCCACATGCGCCCGATCGGGATCCACCCGGCACGCCCACCAGGGGGCGACGCTCTGCCCACCAGGGGGCGATGCTCTGCCCATCCTGGGCGTCGCCATGTTGCGACCCTCCTGGGTGTTGCCATGTTGCGACCAGAGCCACTCTAGCGTCTGGGGCAGAGGCCACAGAGCCATCCCCAGCGACCGGGCCATCTTTGCTCCAATGGAGCCTTGGCTGCGGGAGGGGAAGAGAGAGACAGAGAGGAAGGCGCGGCGGAGGGGTGGAGAAGCAAATGGGCGCTTCTCCTATGTGCCCTGGCCGGGAATCGAACCCCGGTCCTCCGCACGCTAGGCCGACGCTCTACCGCTGAGCCAACTGGCCAGGGCCTGGCCAGGACTTTCAGTACAATCCAGAACAGAAGCTGTGGGGGTCGATGTCTTTGTATCATTCTTGATTTGGAATGGATTTTCTGATTTTAAGGTAATATTTCTAATATTCCATTCTCAAGTACAACAATTATTTTAAACTTTTGGAAGACATTCTTTTTCAGCTTTGATCGTTTAGGATTAATTTCAGCTGTAAGTAACAGAAAAGCCCCAAGATACGCTCTTATTTCTCTTTGATTGAAACAGTTCAGATGTAGGCAACCAGGAGCTGGCATGACAACTCTTCTACACAGGGTCCTGAGACCCTGAAGCTTCTTCCAGCTCACTGCTCCTGTCTTTATGGTGTGGCCCCTGTCCTCATGGTTCAAGGAGCCTCTGAATTCTACACAAGATGAAGGACAGTATGGTACAGAGGCAAAGGATGCACACCATTTATCTGCTAAGGAAGGCTCTGGAAATGTGCCCTTGTCCCCCATTGCAACAGAGGTCCGCACCAAACCTGCAAAGGAAGCTGGCAAAGTTGGTCCTTATGCTGGTGGTGCATGTACCCAGCTAAAAATTCTACAAAGTAATAAAATGCCCCTAATCAAAGATTAAGAAAATGTCCTTGTGTCGGTAGTTTACTGAGAGTTTTTAAAAAACATAAATATTATTTTTTTCAATTGCTTTTTCTTCATTTTTTGGTATCATACGGGTTTTCACCTTTAATCTGGTAAGATGGTGAATTACATTAATAGATTTTTCTAATATTGAAGCATCTTGGTATACTTGGTGTAATTCTCAAATTGGTCATAGTGTCCTATTTTTTTTTAGTGTCCTATTTTTTAATTGCTGGATTTATTATGCTAAATTTACTTAAGATGTTTGCATTTGTGATATAGTCTATGCTATTAAGATTGATTTTTCATTTACTTTTTTTTACTACTTTATCAGCCTTATAAGATGCACCAGTAAGCACTTCCTCTTTTTTTCTTCTCCAGAATATTTTGTTCACTATTTGTATTTTATGTTCCTTGAATATCTGAAATGACTCACCTAAAAAGCCACTTAAACCTAGTGTTTTATTTATTAAAAAAATTTAAAATGTTTATTTATTTATTTTAGTGAGAGGAAGGGAGACAGGGAGAGAGACAGTAACATTGATCTGTTCCTGTATGTGCCCTGACTGGGGACTGAACTGACAACCTTTGAGCTTCCAGATGATGCTTTTACCAACCGAGCTATCTGGCCAGGGCCCCAGTGTTTTATTTTTGAAGATTTGAAACTTCCAGTTCATCTTATTGCATGATTAGAGGTCATGGAGCCTTCCTATTTTTTCAGGCATCATTTTTGCCTCTAATTTCTGGCTATTATAAATAATGCTGCTATGAATACTCATATACATGTTTTTGTGTAAAAATGTTTTCAGTTCTCTTGGTTCTACACGAGGAGTGGAATTGCCGGGCCTACGACAACTCTACATTTAACTGTTAGCAAAGATGCTACACCATTTTACATTTCTGCCAGCCGTGTATGAGGGTCCAATTTCTCCACACCCTTGCAAACATTTGTTCTTTTCTTTCTTTTTAAATGATAGGAAATGAGTGTGAAGTGGTATCTCCTTATAGTTTTATTTGCATTCCCTTAATGATTAATAATGTTGAGCATCTTTTCATGTGCTTATTGTGTCTTTGTATATCAGGGGTCCCCAAACTTTTTACACAGGGGGCCAGTTCACTGTCCCTCAGACCGTTGGAGGGCTGGACTATAAAAAAAACTATGAACAAATCCCTATGCACACTGCACATATCTTATTTTAAAGTAAAAAAACAAAACGGGAACAAATACAATATTTAAAATGAAGAACAAGTAAATTTAAATCAACAAACTGACCAGTATTTCAATGGGAACTATGGGCCTGCTTTTGGCTAAGGAGATGGTCAATGTGCTCCTCTCACTGACCACCAATGAAAGAGGTGCCCCTTCTGGAAGTGCGGCGGGGGCCGGATAAATGGCCTCAGGGGGCCGCATGTGGCCCACGGGCCGTAGTTTGGGGACCCCTGTTGTATATCTTTGGAGAAATGTCTTTTTAGGTCCTTTGCCCATTTTTAATTGGGTTGTTGGTCTTTTTGTTGTTGAGCTTTTAGAGTACTTTATATCATATATTCTGATTATTAGTCTTTTATCAGAGATATAATTTGCAATTATTTCCTTCTGTTCTGTCAGTTATTTTTTTTTCATGTTTTTGGTAGTATCCTTTGAAACACAAAAGTTTTTAATTTTGATGAAGTGCCATTTATATACAGTATTTTTTCTTCTGTTGCTTATGCTTTTGGTATCATTTCTAAGATACCCTTGCCAAATCCAAGTTCATGAAGATTTACCTCCTTGTTTCCTTCCTTCCTTCCTTCCTTCCTTCCTTCCTTCCTTCCTTCCTTCCTTCCTTCCTCCCTCCCTCCCTCCCTCCCTCCCTCCCTCCCTCCCTCCCTCCCTCCCTCCCTCCTTCCTTCCTTCCTTCCTTCCTTCCTTCCTTCCTTCCTTTGAAACACAAAAGTTTTTAATTTTGATGAAGTGCCATTTATATACAGTATTTTTTCTTCTGTTGCTTATGCTTTTGGTATCATTTCTAAGATACCCTTGCCAAATCCAAGTTCATGAAGATTTACCTCCTTGTTTCCTTCCTTCCTTCCTTCCTTCCTTCCTTCCTTCCTTCCTTCCTTCCTTCCTTCCTTCCTTCCTTCCTTCCTTCCTTCCTTCCTTCTTTCTTTCTTTCTTTCTTTCTTTCTTTCTTTCTTTCTTTCTTTTTGTATTTTTCTGAAGCTGGAAATGGGAGGCAGACAGACTCCTGCATACACCCGACTGGGATCCACCCTGGCATGCCCACCAGGGGGTGATGCTTTGCCCATCTTGGGGCGTCACTCTGCTGCAATCAGAGCCATTCTAGCACCTGAGGCAGAGGCCACAGAGACATCCTCAGCTTCCGGGCAAACTTTGCTCCAGTGGAGCCTTGGCTGTGGGAGGGGAAGAGAGAGACAGAGAGGAAGGAGAGGGGGAGGGGTGGAGAAGCAGATGGGCACTTCTCCTGTGTGCCCTGGCTGGGAATTGAACCCAGGACTCCTTCACGCCGGGCTGACGCTCTACCACTGAGCCAACTGGCCAGGGCCTTCTTGTTTTCTTATAAGAGTGTTATCATTTTAGCTCTTATATTTGATACATTTTGAGTTAATTTTAACTGAATTTTGTTTGTTGAACCACTCTTGTATTTCTGGGATAAATCCCACTTGGTTATAGTGTATCATCTTTTTAACATGCTATTGCATTCAGTTTGCTAATATATATTTTGCTGAGGAATTTTAAACATATTCATAAAGGACTGCAGTTTTCATTTCTTTCTTTTTTAAAAAAATAAATAAAATTTTATTTTAATGGGGTGACATCAATAAATCAGAGTACATATATTCAAAGAAAACATGTCAAGGTTATCTTGTCATTCAATTCTGTTGCACACCCATCACCCAAAGTCAGATTGTCCTCTGTCACCTTCTATCTAGTTTTCTCTGTACCCCTCCCCCTCCCCCTCCTCCTCTCCCTCCTTCCCTCCCCCCACCCCCTGTAACCACCACACTCTTGTCCATGTCTCTTAGTCTCGTTTTTATGTCCCACCAATGTATGGAATCCTGCAGTTCTTGTTTTTTTCTGATTTACTTATTTCACTCCGTATAATGTTATCAAGATCCCACCATTTTGTTGTAGGTGATCCGATGTCATCATTTCATATGGCTGAATAGTATACCATGGTGTATATGTGCCACATCTTCTTTATCTAGTCTTCTATTTTTTTTTACAGTGATTAAAGCCTTTAAGCAAACTCTTGGCCAATACAGCAATAATCCATAAAAGAGTAGTGTCCTTAACATGTTCACCAAGTCCAAGTTGGCCCCAACACCATGCCAAATCCCTGAAAAATGCAACCCAACCCCAGTTCAGTCTGTTAGGAGCTGTCACAAGGAGCAGGAGTCCAGGAAAAGTCCACATCCAGGAAAAGTCCACGTGGCACTGGAATTGTTGTCACAATTCTATACTTTGCAGCTCACGTCCAAGTCCCAATGACCACTGCTTCTAGCTGGTAATGATTCAGGTAGACTGGAAAAGCCATCTGCAGCATGTGTGGATATGGAGCTTCTGTTCTCCTCTGCCTGGAGAGATGAGACCAGGTTGCTTTTCCCTGGAGCTCTGTGACTGTGGCTTGGTAAAGAGAACCTTGGGATACACTAAGTTCTCGCCACACGAGTCTCTCCTGGCTGCCATTTGCTCCAGGGAGCTGGGCAGCCCTCTCCGCGTTTCCGCTTTTCCTATCAGTCTCGGTGTGGCTTCTTCAGTGTTCCTTGGTTGAAGAGTCGCAGTTTTCATTTCTTGTATGTCTTCATCTGGCTTTGATATCAGGGTAATGCTGGCCTATAGCATGAATTACGGATATTCAGACCCATGGATTATTTAGAAGTATGCGGTTTCATTTCCAAGTGTTTGAATATTTTCCTGTTATTATTTTGCTACTGATAACTAATTTAAGTACACTACGGTCATTCTTTGTATGGTTTCTCTTCTTTTATATTTGTAAAGATTAGTTTTATGACCCTGGATATAATCTATCCTGGTGAATGGGCACTTCAAAAGAATGTGTATTCTGCTGTTGTTGGTAGAGTATTTTACAAATATTAGTTGGCTCAGTGGTAGAGCATCAGCCTGGCATGTGGATGTCCTGGGTTCAATTCTCAGTCAGAGCACACAGGAGAAGTGCCCATCTGCTTCTCCACCCCTCCCCCCGCTTTCTCTTCCCCTCCTGCAGCCATGGCTCTATTGGAGAGAGTTGGCCCTGGGGGCTGAGGGTGGCTCTATGGCCTCCACTTCAGGCACTAAGAAGAGTTTGGTTGCTAGGCAAAGGAGCAACACCCCAAATGGGCAGAGCATTGCACCCTAGTGGGCTTGCTGGGTGACCCCAGTCAGGGCAAATGTGAGAATCTGTTTCTGCCTCCCTTCCTCTCACTGGAAAACAAAAAGACCAGTTAGATCCAGTTGGGTGATGGTATTGTTCAGTTCTTCAATGGCCTTTCTGATTTTCTGTCAACTAGTATTACTTACTGAGAGAGAAGAACTATTAATATAGTCTCTAACTATACTTGTGAATGTGTCTATTTCTCCTCTCATTCTATCAGTTTTTGCTCCATGCACTTTGAAGCTCTGCTTTTAGGTACATATACATTTAGACTTAATAGGTCTTCTTGGTAAATTAACTTGTTTCTTGTCATTTTCTTTTTTGTGAAGCACACTTTGTCTTTTTTTTTTTTTTTTTGGTATGCATACATGAGCACGTGAGAGAGAGAGAGAGAGAGAGAGAGGGAGAGAGACGAGAAGCATCAACTCGTTGTTGTGGCACTTTAGTTGTTCATTGATCGCTTCTCGTATGTGCCTTGATGGGGGGCTCCAGCTGAGCCAGTGACCCCTTGCTCAAGCCAGTGACCTTAGGCTCAAGCCAGTGACCTTTGGGCTCAAGCCAGCGACCATGGGGTCATATCTATGATCCCATGCTCAAGCTGGTGACCCGGTGCTTAAGCCAGTGACCTCGGGTTTTCGCACCTGGGTCTTCAGCATACCACACTGACACTTTATCCCCTGCACCACCGCCTGGTCAGGCGAAGCACACTTTGTCTTATGTTAATATAGGCACTCCAACTTTTGTTTGTTTTCTGCATGGCATTTTTCCCCATTATTCTACTTTTAACCTATCTATACCATTATATTTGAAGAAAGTTTCTTGTAGACAGCATGTAGTTAGCTAGGTCTTGTGGGTTTTTGTTTGTTTGTTTTCATCTTTTCTGACAATCCCTCTTTATTGATGTGTTTATCTATATTTAATGTCATTATTGATCTGTTTGGATTTAGGTCTGCCTTTTATTAATTTTCTGTTTTTTTCTCGTTTCTCTATTTCCCTCTCCTGTCTTCTTTTAGGTTATTTAAATGCTTTTTAGCATTTTATTTTAACTTATCTATTGTGCTTTGACTATATCTTTTTGTATAATTTTTTTCAGTGTTTTCCCTACAGAGTACAATATAAATACTTAACTTTACAAGTCTTCTTTTTTTTATTGATATTTAGAGAGAGAGGAGAGAGAGAGAGAGAGAGAGAGAGAGAGAGAGAAGAGGGAGAAGCAGGAAGCATCAACTCCCATATGTGCCTTGACTACAAGTCTTCTTAAAATCAATATTTTACCACTTCAAGTGGAATAGATCCCTTTACTTTCTCCCATTATGTTGTGGTTATCATATATTACACTGATATATCAAATATATTGAAAATCTCACCAAACAACATTATAATTTTTTGCTTTCAACAATCATAGTTTTTAAAACTCAAGAGAAGAACAATAGTCTATTATATTTTCCTAAATGTTTACCATTTCTGTGCTTTTCTGTAAATTCTGATATTCCAAGTTTCCTTCTGATATTATTACCCTTCTGTCTGAAAAACTTTCTTTAGTAGACAGCAAGAAGGTATGCTGGGAATAAATTCTTTTTGTTTTCCTTCATCTGAGAATGTCTTCATTTCACCTTAATTACTAAAGGATATTCCCACTGGATATAGAATTATAAGTGGACAGTTCTTTTCTTTTCACACTTTATTGTTTCACTCTCTACTGGCCCTATGGTTTCTAAAGAGAAATTCTCAGTTTACTTAAATTGTTGTTCTCCTCTAATAATGTATGTTTCCTCTGGCTTCTTTCAAGTTTTGTTGTTGTTGTTGTCTTTCATTTTCAACAGTTTAATTAGAATATGTTTGGGTGTGAATTTGTGTTTATCCTGTTTGTGGTTTGCTGAGCTTATTGAATTTGTAGGCTTATATCTTTCACCAAACTTGGAAAGTTTCTAGCCATTATTTCTTCAAGTGTTATTTGGGGTTTTTTGGGGTTTTTTTTCAAGTGTTATTTGTTTTAATTTTATAGCTTTATTTTATGGGAGAGAGGGACTGAAGTAGGTTATTCCATCTTATCTATCATCTTATCTGGAAACAGACCCTTAAGCCAATTTTAATTAATATTAATATGACTACACCATCATTTTTATATTAGAACTTACCTAATAAAAGTTTTCCCATTCCATTACTTGCAATATTTCTGTTTCCTAATATTTATGTCTTTGTCTTTTGCTTAATTATTTAATCTGACACTCTCCTTTAACCTGTGAATTTTGCCTATTTACCTTTATTGTGATTAATTATATGTTTGAATTGTGCTATTTATTTATCTTCCTTTTTCTTTATTTCATTTTTTTCTTTATTGTTTTTCATTAGATTTTATAAAGTATTCTGTTTTCTCTTCTCCTCAGCACCTGTTTCATACATTGCTGGAAGTTATACATTCTACTTTGTTCCCTTTGCAGATTACTCTTAAAACTTTAACTTTCATACTTGAACTAACAGTGTCTACAGCATATGTCTACCTTTTTGACTAATGTAAGAAACTTAGTCACCTCTTAGTGTCCAATAATTTTTTTTTTTTTTTCATTTTTCTGAAGCTGGAAACGGGGAGAGACAGTCAGACAGACTCCCACATGCGCCCGACCGGGATCCACCCGGCACGCCCACCAGGGGCGACGCTCTGCCCACCAGGGGGCGATGCTCTGCCCATCCTGGGCGTGGCCATGTTGCGACCAGAGCCACTCTAGCACCTGATGCAGTGGCCAAAAAGCCATCCCCAGCGCCCGGGCCATCTTTGCTCCAATAGAGACTTGGCTGCGGGAGGGGAAGAGACAGAGAGGAAAGCGCGGCGGAGGGGTGGAGAAGCAAATGGGCGCTTCTCCTGTGTGCCCTGGCCGGAAATCGAACCCGGGTCCTCCGCACGCTAGGCCGACGCTCTACCGCTGAGCCAACCGGCCAGGGCCAGTGTCCAATAATTTAATTACATCTTTTTACACCCCAAATTTGGTTATTGTTGTTTTCTTTTTTTAATTTTTATTTATTTATTTATTTATTACAGAGACAGAGAGTGAGTCAGAGAGAGGGATAGACAGGGACAGATAGACAGGAACGGAGAGAGATGAGAAGCATCAATCATTAGTTTTTCATTGCACGTTGCAACACCTTAGTTGTTCATTGATTGCTTTCTCATATGTGCCTTGACTGCGGGCCTTCAGCAGACCGAGTAACCCCTTGCTGGAGCCAGCGACCTTGGGTTCAAGCTGGTGGGCTTTTTCTCAAACTAGATGAGCCTGCACTCAAGCTGGCGACCTCGGGGTCTTGAAACCGGGTCCTCTGCATCCCAGTCCGACGCTCTATCCACTGCGCCACCACCTGGTCAGGCTGGTTATTGTTGTTTTTATTAGATTTAATCATGTTTACTGATTTTTATTTGTGTTTTTGTATATCATTACATCTTTCTTCTCACCATTTCCTCCTGGTTTATAATGTATATTATATATAGGAGATATATGTCATATATTGAATATATGCTACAAATTATGTAAATAATAGCTCTGTATATCCATATATATATACACCCAATCCATAAGTGTCTCTCAGTTTTTATAAAAAATGACTTTTTTTTAACCTTGCTCTTCAATAATGATTTAGCTAAATAATTTCCATATCACTCTTATTTTCTCTTAACACTTTTTTTCTAAGTGAGAGGAGGGGAGATGGAGAGACAGACTCCTGCACACACCTTGACCAAGATCCACCCAGCAACCCTCAAATCAACTGAGCCTCAGTGCCTGGGGCCAACACTCAAATCAATCAAGCCACTGGCTGTGGGAGGGTAGGAGAGAGAAGGGGGAGAGGGAGGGAAAAGATGGTTGCTTCTCCTGTGTGCCCTGATTAGGGCTCAAACCCAGGACTTCTGCCACTGGGTCAACCGGCTAGCACTTCGGAGATATACTTTCAAGATATTCTTCTGACTTCTAATGATGCCAACAACAAATCAACCGGCAGTATAATTGTCATTTTTTTGGAGGCAATCGGTCTTTTCTCTCTGATTGCCTTTAATGTCTTTTTTATGGTGTTTGGAAGTTTACAGTGATTTATATAGGTGTAGATTTATCTTATATGGAACCAGTGCTTTTTGAAGATGAGATTTTACATTTTTTCACAAAAACTGAAATTCTGTGGACATTATCTCTTTGCATATGTCCTCTCCACTATAGTAGAGAATATCTACTATTCTCTTCCCCATGGAACTCCTTTTATTTATTGATTGGTTGACTGACTGATTGATTTTAGTGAGAGAGAAAGAGAGAGTGAAGGAACATCAATCCATTCCTGAATGAGCCCTAATTGGGGTTTGAGTTGGCAACTTCTGTGCTTCAGGACAAAGTTCTAACCAACTGAGCCATCTGGCTAGGGTATCTTGAACTCCTTTAGATGTATGTTCTCATTCTATTCATGTTTCTTACTTTCTCTGTATCAGTAAGCTTTTGCAGTATAAAAAAATAATCCCAAAATGTACTGGCTTAAAATAACAACCATTTATTTAGCTCATGATTCTGTGTACCATCAATTTGGGCTAAGTTCAGTTGGGTGGTTCTTCTGGTCTTAGCTGAGTTTGCTCATGCATGTGTGGTCAGCTAGGGAGTAGCTGGTCTAGAATGGCTTCAGTTGGCATGGCACCTCTTTGTTTCACATAGTCCTTTATCCTCCAGCAGACTAGTCTGGGCTAATTCACTAAGGCTTTTAAGAGAATGAATGAAAGCACGCAAAGTCTCTTGATGCCAGAACTCAGAACTAGTATCATTTGTGCTTAATTTTATTGGTCAAAGGAAGTTGCAAAGGCAACCTAAATTAAAGAGGTAGAGGATGGAAGACTCTACTTCTTTTAAAATTTTTTTATTAATTTTGAGAGAGGAAGAAAGAGAGGAAACATTGATTTGTTGCTCCATTTGTCTATGCATTCGTCAGTTTATTCCTGTATGTGTCCTGACCAGGAATCAAACCCACAACCTTGGCAACTGAGCTATTGGGCCAGGGCACTATTTCATTTATCTATGCATCTATTGGTTGATTTTTTCTTTTTCAAAGATTTTATTTATTGATTTTAGAGAGAGAACAGAGAGACAGAAAGGTGGGATGGGGAGCATGAATTCATAGTAGTTGCTTCTCATATGTGTGTTTACCAGACAAGCCCAGGGTTTTGAATCAGCAAGCTCAGCATTCCAGGTTGGTGCTTTATTCACTGTGCAACCACACGTCAGGCCATTGGTTGATTCTTGTATGTGCCCTGACTGGGGATCAAACCTGCAACCTTGACAAATCAGGATGATGCTCTAACCAACTGAGCTACTTGGCCAGAGCAAGACTCTATTTCTTGATAGTAGGAGCTGCAGCTGTAAAATCTCATAGGGGGAAATTTGAATTTTATAAAATTAAAAATAATATTTATTATACTTCTTTATGCCTTGCATATGAGTAGTTTCAAGAATAAACTGGGATCAGAGTATAATAATTTTGATCATTTTTGCAAGCAATCACAATATTCCCTGTCATGGTTATTTTTATTAAATTCTGTATTTCTCTATGGGGATATTATCTAGTTCACTAAATTTCTCCTCAGCCAAGGGTAATTTGCTGTTTAACCATCCACTGATTTTTTTTATTTAAATGACTATTATTCCTTACTAGATGATCTATTTGATTTTTCTCTCATCTGTCTATTCTTTTTTCATAGTGTCATTTTCCTCTCATGTTTTTTACTCTTTCCTATTGTCATTTTAACTTATTTTATAGTCTCTATCAGATTGTTTTGAGGTGTTTAATTTTGCTGTTTGTGTGTCTCCAGACTTTTGATTATGGTTGAGTTTTCTTCTGTGTACGATTAACTTATCATCAGTGGGGATTTGTCTGGGGAAGTCCTGTGTGGCCTCAGTGGAGAATCTGTTCCTTGAGAGCAAGTTTTGAGTTTGTTTCTGTTCAGTATCCCATAGATATTACTATGCTAATTTCTCAGTTTTAGGTCTGTAGGGTAGAGACAATTTGAATCTAAAATTTGTGTGAGCACTGGCTCATCGTAGCAAACTCTCAAAAGGAATTTTAAAAAAATTGTACCAGCTGAGTTGAGACAAATTTCCTTCTTGTCTTTCTGTGGCTAAAGATCTATTTTTTTCTTTTCTTTTTTTTTCCTAGCACATTATTTCACTGAGCATATAGTCCCAGCTTTAGTTTGGGTCTCTGTTTTAAGCTCTACTTTGGGTAAGTCCAAGGTCTCACCTTTGGATGACAGCTTCCTCCCATTTCATGCCTGTGCCTTCAACACAAGTCCTTTTCCTCCCCTTAGAGCAGCTGTGGCCAACTTATTCTCATCGCTCTCTTCATTTCTGGCTCTTGGAGATTTCTTTTTGTTTGTTGGAGGATTTTGTTTGTTTGTCATGATTTTTTTTAAATTTAATTTTATTTATTCATTTTAGGAAGGAGAGAGAGAGGGAAAGAGAGAGAGAAGGGGGGAGGAGCAGGAAGCATCAACTCCCATATGTGCCTTGACCAGGCAAGCCCAGGGTTTCGAACCGGCGACCTCAGCATTTCCAGGTCGACACTTTATCCACTGCGCCACCACAGGTGAGGCTGTTTGTCATGATTTTTGTTATTGTTTTAATCTAGCTTTCCTACATGTGTAGAGTAGGACGGTTTTCAGGTTATCTAACCTACTGTATTGCTCAATATCGAAATCCAAATAGAAACAAATTATTCTTCTTCTCTTAAGAATCAGGACCATAAATCTTCAGAGCCCCAAGGCAGGCAGAAGTTCTGCACAACACAATTTGAAAACCGCTGAGGCAGAAGAGAGAACTGAGGCTTCCTGACACCTGTTTCCACAATCCTAAGCACCTTCATGCTCTGTGACTTGGGGCAAGTTATTTAGTTTCTCCGAGCCTTCCTTTGCTCTTTTTTTTTATTTTTTATTTTTTATTTATTTTTTTTATTTTTTATTATTTTTATTTTTTCATTTTTCCGAAGCTGGAAACAGGGAGAGACAGTCAGACAGACTCCCACATGCGCCCGACCGGGATCCACCCGGCACGCCCACCAGGGGCGACGCTCTGCCCACCAGGGGGCGATGCTCTGCCCATCCTGGGCGTCGCCATGTTGCGACCAGAGCCACTCCAGCGCCTGGGGCAGAGGCCACAGAGCCATCCCCAGCGCCCGGGCCATCTTTGCTCCAATGGAGCCTTGGCTGTGGGAGGGGAAGAGAGAGACAGAGAGGAAAGCGCGGCGGAGGGGTGGAGAAGCAAATGGGCGCTTCTCCTGTGTGCCCTGGCCGGGAATCGAACCCGGGTCCTCCGCACGCTAGGCCGACGCTCTACCGCTGAGCCAACCGGCCAGGGCTCCTTTGCTCTTTTGGATGGATAATCACAGCTAACTCCCAGGGCCTGGGAGCATGTATGGAGAGCCCTGGCCTTGTGGTGCTTGAGGTGGGGGGTCTCTCCAAATGGCAGTCTTTGGTATAATCTGGAAAATCACATTGGGTGTAACACCCCTCTGCCCAGCCAGGTGAACAGCTAGCTGGCTGGTGGTGACAGGTTTCCAGACTTGTTTTAAACCCACACACAGACACCAGTACAGAGTACAGTCTCTCCAAGCAGAACCTGGGATCCAAGGGTCCTCATCTTCTTTCCCATCCATTTCTGGGAGGACAGCCCTGGCGAGTCACATTTAATGACAGTGCTCTCTGACTAGCTCTCATCAGGGACCCCTCAAGAAATCACCCCACCCCCTCTCCACTGACTTCGATTTCCAAACTGCTCATTCATCCTGGGGTGGGTGTGCGGCCGGGGGGCTAGGATAGGGGACACCTCAGCCGAGGTGGTGACGCCCGAGGAGGCCCCTGCATAGGAAGAAGGCATTTCTGTCTCGCTCTGAATCCGCCTCGGGTTTCGCACTTTCCTTCCCCAGGACAATCTCGACCTTCACCGTGAAGGGCCTTTTGCAAACACACGCACGCACATGTATTTTTGGAAGAAGGGGAAAAATTCCAAGAGAACCCCTGCTCGGTTAAAAATGAAGTGAAGATTATATTAAGAATGAAAGCCGAGCGGGGCCGCTGGGGCGCAGACAGAAGGCCCTTTCATCGCGCCCGGCCGCGCGCCGCAGGCAGCTGCCAACACAAACGCGGGCGGAACAGAAGCTGCGGAGCCGCCGCCACGCTGCCAGGCCGCGTCCCCGCCGGGCCTGGCTCGAAGCCCGTTTCCGCTCTGCTGACGCGTCCAAATCACCCAGTGGACGCCGGGGACCCGGGAGCCGCGCGGGAAGAGCGCCCTCGGAGGGCGCGTAACTTCCACGCCCAGCTTCACCTGCGCGCCCCGAGCCCCAGGTGGGGCCCAGTTTCCGGTCTCCGCACATCCAATCATACCACTGCCTGCCACTCCTCGCTGGGTCTGTCCTCTGCCCCTGGGATGCTCGTCCTCATCCCAGTCCCCAGAGCATCCTGGGTGCTCAATGAGACGAAGGCAGCCTCCTGCGTGAAGCTTGCCTGGGTCATCCTGAGCTGTATTCCCACAGGCCATACCTGGATCTTCCTAGAGTCCCCTGCTAGGCTGGAGCCCCTAGCAGGGTCTGGGTCCTGCCTGCAGCCCCTCACCCAGTGTTAGCCTCTGCCACATCCCAAAGGTGTTGTTGGGCAGAATAAAGGACCCATTCATGTCTGCCCCCTGACCTGGACACCCAGTGCTGGCTTATGGAAATCCCCTTTGGAGAATGGGCAGCCTAGTGGTTTGCCAACTGTGGACTCCAACTTCCATTAATGTTGTGAAAGCCATTCAACCACACCTGTAAAATGGGCACAGTCAAATCATCCTTCCCGGCCCTGGCCGGTTGGCTCAGCGGTAGAGCGTCCGCCTAGCGTGCGGAGGACCCGGGTTCGATTCCCGGCCAGGGCACATAGGAGAAGCGCCCATTTGCTTCTCCACCCCTCCGCCGCACCTTCCTCTCTGTCTCTCTCTTCCCCTCCCGCAGCCAAGGCTCCATTGGAGCAAAGATGGCCCGGGCGCTGGGGATGGCTCTGTGGCCTCTGCCCCAGGTGCTAGAGTGGCTCTGGTCGCAACATGGCGACACCCAGGAGGGTCGCAACATGGCGACGCCCAGGATGGGCAGAGCATCGCCCCCTGGTGGGCAGAGCGTCGCCCCTGGTGGGCGTGCCGGGTGGATCCCGGTCGGGCGCATGCGGGAGTCTGTCTGACTGTCTCTCCCTGTTTCCAGCTTCAGAAAAATGCAAAAAAAAAAAAAAAAAATCATCCTTCCCTACTTCTGGGGCCTATGCGAAGCTGAGGAAAGAGGCTGTGGAGAGGTAAGGGCAGCTTGGCACTGCAGGGTGGCCAGCCTTTCTCTATGAGACACGTACTACCGGTCACTGCCCAGATCTATCCTCTCATCCTTTTCCAAGGCGTTGCCTCCCACCACCTTACAGGAGGCTTAATCACTCTCTGTTCAGCCCCAAGACTCCTTTCTTGAAGTGAGAACGGTTATGTCAGTTGTATCTTGGCCTCTGAGGGTTCTACCTTGCCAATTCTTTCTCATTACTCTGCTCCCTCCCCAATGCACAAGAGGGTACGAACATGGTTGGCCAATTAGAGGCTATATCCATCTCCTGATTGGTTCAGGGAAGGGCAGTGACCTACTCTAAGCCAATTGAAGCTTTCTGTACAGAGTCAGCAGTGAAGCTCTGGGTCTTGGAATCTGGAAGGGTTCCCTGGACACAAGGGGGAAGCAGAGTGAGAGATGCAGTGGATGAGAGGTGAGAGAGAGGGAGACCCAGAGAGACAGACGTAGAGAAATCCTGCTAGGTCCTCAGGACCCCACTGGCTGTAGTGCAGAGACAGCCACCTCAGGGTCACATGACAACAGCCAATCCATTCTCTTTTGATTTGGGCCAGTTCAAGTTGGGTTTCTGTCAGCTGGAATTTAAAAAGTCCCACCTAATAGCCTCACCATACCTGAAAAGTAAAGCCCAAGCCCTTACACTTGGTGTTTGTGGCCTTCACAGTCTACATGCAGCCAGCTGCCTGTTCTGGCCTTGGACTGCCTTCAGCTTACCCAGCACTTTACCATTTACAAAGGATTTTTACAACCACGATTGCAGATCATCCCCACCACAACCCAGGTGTCAGACAAGGAAATTGAGGTTTCTGTATTAGGTGCCATTTCCAAGGTCACAAAGGCCTAAGGGATGCGGATGGAATGCAGCCATGTCATCTCAGAGGCCAGCTAGAGTCCCATCTGCACCCAGGCATACTCCCTCTGTCCTCCCTCCCACCTTGGCTAGGGTCGATTGCTCCTGACCCCCAACACTCAGCTGTCTTCACGGCACAGGGTGGCTCTGATCCACCCTCCTGCTCTCTGCTGACCTCAGTCATTCACAGCTCAGTGTGTGCCTGCTTCCCTCTGCCCCCGCTCTGAGCTGCAGCCTGCATTGGCCACTTGGCATTTGTGCTTTGGATGCTGCAGTCTGGGCTGCTGCACTCCCACCTTGCTCCCCAAGCACAGAGTCAGGAGCTGAAGGCAGGAGCCTGCCCTACTTTTGAATATTTAGAGGGCAAGAGGAAAAGGATGTGGCACTGATGAGACTTCGGAAGTAAGGGCAAGAGAGGAGAGTCAAGCATGGTGGCCCCTCGGTTTGCTTCTGGCTGGTGTGCTATCACTAACCAATCTCAGGAACATGAGAAAAGGCTCAGGTTTCTGAGATGAGAGGAGGAAGAGGTGGTCTCAGACCCCTGGGGGTACAGCACTGGAGGTCCAGAGAGGATGGGGTTGGAGGGGGAGATTTGGGAGGGTCAGAGGTAAAGATGGAGGCGGAGGCTTTGGGAATTGATGAGTTTACTGAAGATGAACTCATTCATGTGGAAGAGAAGATGATCAAGAACAGAAACCCGCCTGAACCGGGCAGTGGCGCAGTGGATAGAGCGTCGGACTGGGATGCGGAAGACCCAGGTTCGAGACCCTGAGGTCGCCAGCTTGAGCGTGGGCTCATCTGGTTTGAGCAAAAGCTCACCAGCTTGAGCCCAAGGTCGCTGGCTCGAGCAAGGGGTCACTCGGTCTGCTGAAGGCCCATGGTCAAGGCACGTATGAGAAAGCAATCAATGAACAACTAAGGTGTTGCAATGCGCAATGAAAAACTAATGATTGATGCTTCTCATCTCTCCATTCCTGTCTGTCTATCTCTCTCTCTCTCTCTGTCTCTGTAAAAAAAAAAAAAAGAACAGAAACCCAACATATAAGGCACTGGGGGAAGGTGAGGGAGAGGGGAAGAGGAGGAGAAAAGAAGCAGGGTCAGTGAGGCATACAGACAGAACAAGGAGAGTGGTTTGTGAAAATGACACAAGAAGGAATTTTAAGAAAGAAGTGTTCATATGTGGCAAATGATCCCAGAGGACCATGGAAAGAAGACTTCCTTCCTGAAGGAAGGTGCTCACTGGGTCATCAACTAAGGGGCCCTGAGGACCTAGGTCAAAGTAGTGTCCATAGAGTGGTGACAATAATGGTCCAGGGGCAACTGATGGAGGAGAAGCTGAGAAAGCAACTGCAGACAACTAGGCTAAAAGCCTGGCCAATGTGAGCTTAACAAAAAGGAGCTTTTACTGCCTTATGTTTTCTTACAGGATTTTTATGGTTTCCAGTCTAATATTTAAGTATTTAATTTTGAGTTTATTCTTGTGTATGGAGTCAGAAGTTGATATAGTTTCATTTTTTTGCAGGTATCTGTAAAATCTCAGACACTTCTTGGAGCAATATTTTTTCCTGATATATCTCTTTGGGCAAGGGAAACAGGAAAAATAAACAAATGGGACTAAATCAACCTAAAAAGTTTTTTCACAGCAAAGGAACCTATCAACAAAATGAGAAGACAACCCACTGAATGGGACAACATATTCACCCTTACATCTGATAAGGGGTTAATATCCAAAATTTATAAAGAACTTATAAATCTCGCCCTGGCCGGTTGGCTCAGCGGTAGAGCGTCGGCCTGGTGTGCGGGGGACCCGGGTTCGATTCCCGGCCAGGGCACATAGGAGAAGCGCCATTTGCTTCTTCACCCCCACCCTCCTTCCTCTCTGTCTCTCTCTTCCCCTCCCGCAGCCAAGGCTCCATTGGAGCAAAGATGGCCCGGGCACTGGGGATGGGTCCTTGGCCTCTGCCCCAGGCGCTAGAGTAGCTCTGGTCCCGGCAGAGCAACGCCCCGGAGGGGCAGAGCATCGCCCCCTGGTGGGCAGAGCGTTTCCCCTGGTGGGCGTGCCGGGTGGATCCCGGTCGGGCGCATGCAGGAGTCTGTCTGACTGTCTCTCCCCGTTTCCAGCTTCAGAAAAATACAAAAAAAAAACAAAAACAACAAACAAAAAAACCAAAACCAAAAACAAAAAACCTTATAAATCTCAACACCAAAAAAACAACACTCCAATTAAAATAATGGGCAAAGGACCTGAATAGATACTTCTCCAAACAGGACATACGAAACAATGCTCAATGTCACTAATCATAAGAGAAATGGAAATTAAAACCACAATGCAATATCATCTTTCACCTGTCAGAATGGCTATCATCAATATATCAACAAACAAGTGTTGGTGAGGATGTGGAGAAAAGGGAACCCCTAAGCAGTGCGGGTAGGAATGCAGATTTGTACAGCCACTGTAGAAAGCAGTATGGAGTTGCCTCAGCCTTATGACTCAGTGATTCTACTTCTGGGAATATATTCAAAGAAACCCAAAACACTAACTCGAAAGAATATCTGCACCCCTAAGTTCACTGCAATGCTGTTTACAATAGCTAAGATTTAGAAACAACCCAAGTACCCATCAGTAGACGGGTGGATAAAAAAGCTGTTGTACATATACACAATGGAATACTACTAGGCCATAATAAAAAGCAAATCTCACTCTTTGTGACAGCATGGATAGACCTGGAAAGCATTATGCTAAATGAAGTAAGCCAGTCAGAGAAAGACAAATATCATGTGATTTCACTCATACGTGAAATCTAATGAACAAAATGAACTAACAAGAAAAATAGAGAGACTCAGAGATAGCAGACTGACAGCTGTTGTATAGAGGGGGGCGTTGGGGGATTTGGTGGGATGGATTGAGTAAAAAAGAAAAAAGAAAAAAAAATCATGGACATGGACAACATGTGGTGACTGCTGGGGGAGAGGTGTGAGGGGAGGTGGAGGAGGACATGGGGGGAGAAATGATAATGGAAGACTTGACTTGGGGTGCTGAACATACAACACAGGACACAGATGATGTGTTGTGGAGTGGTGCACCTGAATCCTATATAGTTTTCTTACCTAGTGTCACCCCAATAAAGTCAATGAAAATTAAAAAAGGAGCAGGATACACTGAAAACTACAATATCATTAAAAGAAATGAAAGATCTAAATGGAAAGGTATTGATGGTCATGAATTAGAAGACTTAATATTGTTTACATTTTTTTGTAGAAATCAACAAGCTGATTGTAAAACTCATAGGAAAAAAAATGCAAGGAACCTAGAATAGTTAAGACAAAATGGGGGGGGGAGAACAAAGTTGGATAACTCACAATTCCTGAATACAAAATTTACTACAAGGCTACAGTAACCGAGTGTGTATGGTAGCGGCATAAGGACAGACACATAGATTAGTGAAATAGAACTGAGAGTCCAGAAATAAGCCCATACATCTACAGTCAACTGAGTTTTGACAAGGGTGCCAAGCCCATTCAATGGGTCTTGAATAGTCTATTCTATAAATGGTGCTGGGAAACTAGATACCCATATACAAAAGAATGTAGCTGAACTTACTTTACACCCTGTATAAAAATTAACTCAAAATGGATCAACAACCTAAATATAAGAGCTAAAGCTATAAAATTCTTAAAAGAAAACATAGGGATAAATCTTCATGACCTTGGATTAGGCAGTGGTTTCTTACATGACACTAATAGTATAAGTAACAACAAAAAAGAGATGGACTTTTGGACTGCATCAAGAAAAGGAAAAGGCAATCAACAGAATGGGAGGAAATTTTTATAAATCACAAATTTGATATGGGACTATTCCAGAATATATAAAGAATTCTTTTAACTCCACAATAAAAAGACACTGACCCAATTTAAAAAAATGGTCAAAGGATCTGAGTAGATATTTCTTTAAAGAAGATATACAAATGGCCAATAAGTACATGAAAAGATGCTGACTTAAATTGTCACTAGGGAAATGCAATCGAAAACCACAATCAGATAGCATTTTACATGCACTAGGATGGCTATAATCTGTGAAAAAAGAAAGTGCTAGGGTGTGCAGAAATCAGCACACACATGCATAGCTGTGAGGATGTAAAATGGTAAAGCTGCTGTGAAAACCCTATGGCAGGTCCTCAAAAAATTACATATGGAATTTACCATGTGACCCAGCCATTCCATCCTTAGGTATCTACCCCAAAGAATTGAAAACAGATGTTCAAAAAATTCATGAATGGGCCCTGGCCGGTTGGCTCAGCGGTAGAGCGTCGGCCTGGCAGGGGACTCGGGTTCGATTCCCGGCCAGGGCACATAGGAGAAGCACCCATTTGCTTCTCCACCCCCCCCCCCTTCCTCTCTGTCTCTCTCTTCCCCTCCCGCAGCCAAGGCTCCATTGGAGCAAAGATGGCCCGGGAACTGAGGATGGCTCTGTAGCCTCTGCCTCAGGTGCTAGAGTGGCTCTGGTCACAGCAGAGCGACACCCCAGAGGGGCAGAGCATCACCCCCTGGTGGGCAGAGCTTCGCCCCTGGTGGGCGTGCCGGGTGGATCCCGGTCGGGCGCATGCGGGAGTCTGTCTGTCTCTCCCCGTTTCCAGCTTCAGAAAAATACAAAAAAAAAAAAAAAATTCATGAATGTTCATAGTAGCATTATCTATAATAGCCAAAAAGTGGAAACAAAATGTCCATCAACTGATGAATGGATCGACACTGGAATATTACTCAGCCTTAAAAAGGAATGAAGCACAGACATGTGCTACCACATGGATGAGCATTACGCGAAGTGAAAGAAGTCGGACTGAAAGGACAAATAGTGTGGGATTCCACTTACAGGTATATTAAATATCTAGAATATGCGAATCCATAGAGAGAGAAAACAGATTGGCGGCTGTTAGAGCCTGAGGTGAGAGAAGACTGGGGTATGACTGCTAATGGGTATGGCATTTCTTTTTGGGGGATCAAAATGTTCTCAAATTATTTAGGGTGATGGTTGTGCAACTTTGTACATGCTAAAAAACTTCACTGAATTATATATCTTAAAAGAGTAAAATTCATGGTATGTGAATTATATCTCAATTATTTTTTTTTTTTAGAAAATGGAGGATGAGTATCTGAAGATAACCTCCTATAAAAACTGTTAACTCTCTGGAAGGATTAACTAGGAAACTGCCAACAGCGAGAGGGGACAAGGAATATAGAGTGAAGAGCAAGGATTGACTGAATAGATTATATATATATATATATTTTTTTTAATTTTTTTTGTATTTTTCTGAAGCTGGAAACAGGGAGAGACAGTCAGACACACTCCCGCATGCGCCCGACCGGGATCCACCCAGCACGCCCTCCAGGGGCGAAGCTCTGCCTACCAGGGGGTGATGCTCTGCCCCTCCGGGGCGTCGCTCTGCCGAGACCAGAGCCACTCTAGCGCCTGGGGCAGAGGCCAAGGAGCCATCCCCAGTGCCCGGGCCATCTCTGCTCCAATGGAGCCTTGGCTGCGGGAGGGGAAGAGAGAGACAGAGATGAAGGGGGGGGGGAGAAGCAAATGGGCGCTTCTCCTATGTGCCCTGGCTGGGAATCAAACCCGGGTCCCCCGCACGCCAGGCCGACGCTCAACCGCTGAGCCAACCGGCCAGGGCCATATTTTCAAGAAGTAAATAAATAGACTACAAGAAAAGGGGTCTAGCTCGGGGGAAAAAGAGGAGTTCTATTAGGAAAGAGAGACTGGGCCATGTTTGGAGGCAGAAGGGAAGAAGCCTATGTCATGAACGGAGGATGGCTGATGAACCTGATGGGGCCAGGATCAACTGCACAGAATGTGGCAAGGGATGGGCATTTCTACCCCCAAGGACCCAGAGAAGGAGGGGAGGTGGGCAGATACAGAAGAGGTAGCGGTGTAGGGACCGGGAGCCTTACTTCATACCCAGTGGCCTTTATTTTTCTCTGGTGGAGGAGGCCATGGCAATGGGCCTAGAGCAGGGGTTGGGAACCTATGGCTCACGAGCCAGATGTGGCACTTTTGATGGCTGCATCTGGCTCGCAGACAAATCTTTAATAAAAGAAATAATGTTAAAAAACATTATAAACATTCTCATGTATTACAATCCACTCATTTCCTACTGCTCATGTTCATGGTTGCGGGTGGCTGGAGCCAATCACAGCTGTCCTCCGGGACAACACCAAATTTTTATTGGATAATGCGTAATGTACATGGGTCGTCGTATGGCTCTCATGGAATTACATTTTAAAATATGTGGCGTTCATGGCTCTCTCAGCCAAAAAGGTTCCCGACCCCTGGCCTAGAGAGAGGAGAGTGTGTGTGTGGGGGGGCAGTGCTCAGAGGGAAAGGGGACCTGAGAATCAAGGGTGAGGTTAGGAAGGGCCTCCTCATGGAATCAAAAAAAGAACCAGTGACGCAGGAAAGGGCTGCTGAGTAATTCTGAGGTTGGAAACGCAACTTGATTTTCACATCCATTCCACGGCGCCTGAGTAAGACTCTTTGTGTGCTGGGAGACACTGCGCTATTGATGGCTGGCAGCTATCGGCTGTGCCTACACAGGGCCAGCCCACCTCAGTGTCTGTTTTACACTCCAAATGCCAAGTGTGGTGGGGGAAGGAGGGCCCTTGAGGGGTGGGGCCCCTTGCAGGGCGCCTGAGAAGTGGGGGTGGCACCCTGGAAGAGAGGCACAATGTGAAGGCGCCCAGAGGAGTGGGACCATGAAAAGAGGTGGCTGACATCGCAGGGATCTTCAGGCCTCCCAGGCACTCGAAGTTTTCTGACAACTATTCACAACTAAGTTTGACACCCGCACTGCGTTTCCAGCAAACTAGCTGCATTTGCTTTGGCTCCAAGGGCTCTCCTGACCCGGACGATACGATTTGGCGTTCACAACCAGCCTGGAGAGGCTGCCTCACTGGTAAAGCGGAGCAGTGAGGCACAGAGCAGAGCTTGTCCATGTGCCCTCCGCCCTTCTCTGGGTCGGTGACGTTCTCAGATCTGCAGCCTGTCAACCTGCCTGGGGTCCTGCGACTGGGCATAAGCCGGCACAAAGCACAGCTCTCACCTGCTTGATGGATGCTGTCCCCTAGCCTGCCCCCACCAGCACTTTCCCTGCCATTTTTATCAGTCACTGCACCTCCAGGTTCATTCTGAGCTCACAGTCACCCTAGGTGTGTCTTTTTTTTTTTCTTCATCAAGGGTCCTTGAATCAGACTTCCTTGACACAGCAAACAAACGCAGACTTCATTCTAAGCCACTAATTCTGCATTTTTTTCCCTCTCTCCAGTTTATGCGTGTATTTTTTCCTCTCTCCAGTTTATGCATGTATTTTTAGCTGCCTTATATGTGTGGTTTTTATATAAAGAAATTAGTGGTTTTTAAAAATGAGAAAAAAATTTTAATACCAAGCAAAAAGAAAAGTCTTTGATTTTGTTTGCTGGATTAGACACAGAAGTCACTCTTATAGTGGTCCATTTTGCATGATGGTTGGGACAGCCAATAGTTAGTTGGGGACGTATCAGTATTTTGACTCCCAGTCCTGCCACTGTAGGCTTTGAGCTGTGGGGACTTCGGCTCAGGTGAGCTGAGCTTTGGAAAAGGAGTGGAAATGCAGCCGGGCCCAGCACCTGAGGAGGCACAGAGGTGCGCATGGGGTGACCATTTAGGAACCCCAAGTGGCTTGGTGTGGCTGGAAGGCAGGGAGCCTGGCAGAGAGTGGCTGGAGGGGGGCCAGGCCTTCTGTGCTAAATTAGGGAGTTTGAACTTTATCTCAAAGGCTACTGGGAGCTACAGAAGCGAGGGCAGGACAGGGCTGGTTGCTGGAGGGCTGATGCCGCCAAGACCACAACTGGGAGGCTGGCTGGAAAGGCGTGGCAGTGATCAAGGTGAGAGATCTTTCCTGATCCAGGCACGGAAGAGAGGGTGAGGCAGGGGTACGATACAAGGGACATTACAGAGGCAAAACCCTCAGCCTTGGTGACTGATGAGATGAGACTGAGTCGGAGGGGGGAGGACTGCTCGGGCCTGGGCAGGGGGACAGGAGCAGCTGCCACTTGAGGGAAGTGCCTTTCATTTTCCCCATGGGGAGGGCTTTGAGGTACACTGTGTGTGTGAGGGTTTCATATGCTATGTAAGAGTCCTCCCAATACAAACCAAACAAACACAATAGGTTTGGCAAGCCTACTCTTCAAGAACAGATGGTCCCAGCATATCCCCACCTACTTACCCATTTTATAGTTTACCTCAAAAGGTTCTTAGAAACCAATGTGAGATTTTGCATCAGGAATTTGAGTTCAGATTCGGCCTAGCATACAGGGACACCTATCACCACGTAGATGATCCCCTCTTGGCACCAGCCCCCGATCAGGTCACTGCAGGGATGCTCAGTCTCTTGGCAGGAGTAAGTCTGGGGCTCTTTCTGGGACATGTAGCCTCTTTCCCAAAGCAGGCATTTGTCTGGAGTCTGTCTCCTGCTGCTGATTTTGTTTCCTGGGATTTTTCAAAGAGCAACTGCAAAGCCACACTCACTCCCCCCCAACCCCCCAAGTCCTTTCCGTTTTTGGACAGTGAATTTTCTGGGTCTGAAAATCTCTCCTCCTTTGAAGGGCTTTTCCACCTCGATCTGAGGGATGAGGGCAAAGGGAGCAGGGGGGCGGATAATGAGGGTTGGACTCGACACCTCCCACCCGCACTGTCGCGTGAAGGATTATGAATTAAGAATATCACATTCATAAAAAAGAAATCATTTCTTGGTTACAATATTTATATCATATTGTATTGCCATCTGCTGACATCTCTTTCTAGAATGTTTTCCTCCTAGACCAAAAACATGAGTGTGCAAATACACACAGGTGTTTTTGCTTAACCTGTGCCTTGGGTAAGTCCGACTGTTCCCATTATGATGTCACTATCATGACTAAACTGACCGAAGTGATGGGAGAGGTCAGGGTCAGCCGCCTAGCGAGGTCAGGAGAGCAAGCTGCGGGCAGAGCACAGCCGGCTCTGCAGCCAGCAGGCAGCTGGTGTCCAGAGCTGTTTCCACCTGGGGAAGAGCCTTGGGACGCCCCGGGCTGCCAGCAGGGTCTGATTCCTCAGACTGACACATACCGCCTTCTGGAATCTGTCCCATCTGCCCACATGCCCTCCACGTGAAGAGACATAATTTCCTCAAATGCACAGGCCTCTGCTCCCTCTGCTCTCCCGCGGAGCGGATACTTCAGACTATGTTGTGACAAGGCTGTTCAAGTCACCTCCCTGCAAAGCCCCTCCAGCCCCTCGCAGCCTTGTGCTTACGACTGACTGCTCTTGCTGCTTTTTCCTCCTCTTTGAGTACAAGGGCTCAACTCCTGGGGCTGGGTCTCAACACCCAGCACACAGGTCAGTCTTTACTGAGGAACCATGCTGAGCACCTGGGTAGAGAGAGAAAGCCCACAAACCCAGGTCATTTGCTGTGGCACAGGTGAGCCAGTTTCTCTGGGGCCACCTGGCTTGTCCGGAAAGCATCAAGTGGGTTATGTCGCCACCTATTGCTCAGTTTGCTCAGCAAAAGTCAGCCAGGGCCTTCTAGCCTCTCAGAGACAAGCTCAAATCTTCTTTCCAAAGACAGCAACTGGCCTTACTTAGGGGGAGGAACAGGGGAGAGGTCATTGATGACTTAGTGGAAAGGACTTTGTTCTAAGTTCTAACCAGGTCCTAACTCAGCACTAACTGCATGGTCTGGGGCAATCCCTCCTCTCCAACAACCTTCTATCAAATGAGAAGGTAAATTGTCGGTGCTGCTGGTAGATGCCAGGGAGGGGGAGGGGGGAATAAGGAAAACAAGGCTCCCAGAGGGCAGACCACCTTTGGAGAGCCAGCGGCCCCATCCAAACCAGTCCTGGCTCCAACAGGGAGAGCCAGGTGGCTCTATGTCAGTTTCTTACCCCCTCTAAGTCAGCTTTTCCCTTCCTTGGTAAGTGCAGGGCCACCACTCGCCTCAGAGTTGTCAGGAGAGCGAACTGAAGCAATGCTGTCAGGGCCCAGCTGGCTCCACAGATGGCAGCTGGCATTACCCTGACACCACACTGCCCAAGGTGCCACGGGGAGGCTGGCTTCATAAAATCTCCCATCACACATTTTGCAGAAATGCATCTGTTGGTCAAATAAGTTTGTAAACTGATGTATGTTTGCTCGCTTATAGTTTGCATTGTGTGTGGGGGACAGGCTGTAAGCAGGCTGGGTCGTTATAGCCTGAGGCTTAGTTTTAAGACTAAGCTTTTCCCCACACCCTTGACTGTTGCATGATGTGGGTGGTGCACTCTCATGAGGAATCCCATTATGCCTCAGATAAGTGACTTTGTATCAGAGACTTCCTTGTTTGTATATTGGATTAAAAGGTTTTGATTTCTATACTATAAAGTGGGGCAGACCCGGAGCCTGCTCTCTCTCAGTTCCTGCTATCACCATTGCAGGGGCCTCCCTGATCCCTTCCCCTTCATGGGAAAAGCAGGTTTTCTGCTTTTCCCTTGGCTTCTCTTGTGGCTTGCCTATGTTAGTGAGACATCAATAAACAGAATGGCCCACCATCCTCAACTCTGCCATTTCTTTACTGTCTGCCTGAATCCAATGGGAACCTTTATGTGAATGGCCACGATGGTGGCTCCTGGCCATACAGCATCCAAGACAAAGACATACATGAAACACATTAACATGGTTGCCAATGGGGGAGATATGGGGATACAAGAGAATAAATATTTAAAATAGGAGGCCCTTGCAGATTGGTGGTGACAATGGGCCATGACTGAGGAGCATAATTAACTCTATTTTCTGCACAAGGTTAAAAAGGGGGAATAAACCCCAAAACCCATTTATGGTGAAAAGTGGTTTACTGAGAACTGTGTGAGGTGGCTAGATGAAGTCAGTGCCACCTGAAAGCCACCTCAGTTGCCACATGCTGCCCACCTGAGTGGGAAGCCCTTCAGAAGTTCTTTTTGGAGATCATCAATAAAGAAGCTGGTTTCCTTGCTCTTTTGGGGCCACATGTCTTCCTGGCAGAAAAGTAAAAGACACCACTGTCCCACTCAGACATACATGTGGTGGATTAGGGGGCGCCAGCTGGTCTTCCTCGTATGCACTGCCCACCATGTGCTGCAGGTCCAGCCCCGTCTTGCTCCTCCAATTCCTCTCCATGGTTTACACTGCAGCCAGCTGCCTTTCATCTAAGTTTTAAATTGCATCAACAGCACACAGAAGCCCTCAGAACAAAACATGGGAGCCTCCTTTGTCTCCCATGATGCGCTCACCAGAAGTGATCACTGTTAAGTTTGGAGCCCATTCTCCCAGTCCTTCTTCTATTTAAACACACCAGTATTCAGATCCCAGGTGTTACTCCCCAGTCCTATCTTAGCCCTTAAAAGCCATCACGTGTCCCCAGCACAGCTGTACTGAGATTTCTCCCACTGCTTCCCTGTGAAGCGCTTATAGTTATTCCCAACTTTGCCATGTCATCAACAGTGGTGCAATGCTTTTAGTTCACAAGTATAAATGGTTTTTTTTTTTTTTTTTTTAAGATTTCTTTTTTTTTTTTTTTTAATTTTATTTTATTTATTCATTTATAGAAAGGAGAGAGAGGGAGAGGAGAGAGAGACAGAGAGAGTGAAGGGGGGAGGAGCTGGAAGCATCAACTCCCATATGTGCCTTGACCAGGCAAGCCCAGGGTTTCGAACCGGCGACCTCAGCATTTCCAGGTCGACGCTTTATCCACTGCGCCACCACAGGTCAGGCAGTATAAATGGTTTTGAAGGACAGAGTCCCACAAATGGGTTGAAGAGTGTATATTTTTAAACCTTTAATTCTTTCAAACTGCCTTCCCCAAAGCTCGTACCCCAGAGTAATCTGCCAGAAACACCAATCTCATGACATTGCTCTACTCAAGTTCTATCAGCAACTTTTTTCCAAGATAAAGCCTGAAAAGGAAGCCAAACAGAGGGTGAGCAGTGATGGGGGGTAGTGTGTGCACCCTCCACTGTGTGTGTGTGTGTGTGTGTACGTGCATGTATGTGCATTTTTGAGGGGTGGAGGAAAGGTTGAGGAAACAAGTCAAATGGCAAGAACTGAGGCAGAAGAGGTCAGTGAAGACTACAGTGTGAAGACACCCGAGTGCCACACAAGGACAGCAGGGCTGACTCTTGGGACTGGTTTGGCTGTAGGGCCGTATCAGAGGCTAAAGAGGAAAGAGACAGACAGCAGTTGGGTGATCAACCTTGCCAGTTGCTGGAACAGGACTTGGCAGAGCTGACTGGACAGTGTGGGGTAAGGAGATGGTTCTATCTGGGCCCTCCAGAATCCAGAGGGACTGAGGAACGTCTGATCCTAGGGGAACCCGGGCCATGGTCATGGTCTGCAGGTGCACACAGAGAACCATCAGCAAGGTTCTCATGGCCTCTAAAAAAACCACTCTTCTGCCTGACCTGTGGTGGCGCAGTGGATAAAGCGCCGACCTGGAATGCTGAGGTCGCCGGTTCGAAACCCTGGGCTTGCCTGGTCAAGGCACATATGGGAGTTGATGCTTCCAGCTCCTCTCCCCTTCTCTCTCTCTTTCTCTCTCCCTCTCTCTCTCCTCTCTAAAATGAATAAATAAAACAAACAAACAACAAAAAAACCACTCTTCTGAGGCTACCATTCTGGCAAGCCAGGTTGAAGGAATCAGCCGGGAAGGGCAGGAGGCTCCTGGGCAGGCCTCTTTGCACCCTGGCCCCGGGCAGCACTACCTTCACCCTCCTTCCCCAGGAAGAGGCAGGGCGCTGCCTGCTCCGGAAGGACTTGGTTTCTGTTCTCTAAGCAGACCCTGTCAGAAAGGGAGGTGCTGAAAGGTGGGGGCACAGGCCAGGTGGATGCCTTCCCAGTCAAGGAATATGCCCAGCCTTCCAGCAAAGCCCGAGGTCTGGGTTGGGTCACTTGTCTAAACCTCACCATTGAATGTCTACATTACATATGAAATACCTGAAGTGCTTTTGAAGGGTGAGAGGTAGGAGAGGTGGCAACAAGTAGAGAGAAACCAAAAGGTGGCCCAAGGGGTAGAAGAAAATCCAAGAGTGTGGAAGATTGGAAACTCAGGGAAGATAGTGTTCCAGGAAGAAGGAAACTTCAAAGTACAAAAAAGATCAAGTACAGTCAAGACAGAGAACTTGATCAGGCAGTGGTGCAGTGGGTAGCGCATCGGCCTAGGATGCTGAGGTGCCAGGTTCGAAACTCCGTGGTTGCTGGCATGAGCAAGGGGTCACTGGCTCGGCTGGAGTGCCCCCCCCATCAAGGCACATATAAGGAGCAATCAATGAACTAAGGAGCTGCAACTATGAGTTGATGCTTCTCATCTCTCTCCCTTCCTGTCTGTCCTCTCTTTCTTACTAAAAAAAAAAAAAATGAAAAGAAAAAAAATAAGAGAAATGGCTGCTGGATCAGAGCTGAGGGGCTGTGGTGAGATGGCCTGAGGGCAGCGGGCTGAAGAATAACAGGCAGTGGGAGTGGGGAAAGCCAGTTAGGGAAGACAGGGAGGGGAGGGAGAGAGGACACGGCTGATAAAGGATCCAAGGGCAGTGTGGGTGTTGGGAAAGGATCAGGCAGTTTATCTGCTGATGGTAACACACAGCTGTGGGCTGGATGGCAGGATGGAAAGCAAAACCAAGGGCAAAGGGTGTGCGGCCAGTGCAGGAAGAGGGCACGTAGCACGGGGTGGCACGGAGGCTGCCCCACCAGGGAGTCAGGGCCTGGCCCCGAGAGGTGCAGGAAGCCCTGGGTGTACAAGTGCAGGAGGACTAACTCCGAGGTTTCCAATTAACTGCCCAAAACAGCTCCCACAGAAGGGAGCCTGGTTTCAAGGGAACCCCAGTCCAAACACACAAGCATTTTACTGTTAGATAAATAGAAAAGAATTGCTCTGGCTCTAGAAAACAAACCTAAGAACTCCTCTTGCTGATCCAATAGGTCTTAACGAATGGCTGTCCCTCACCCCACCTACTGACTTTACAAGTTTAGTTGAATTCACACAATTAAATTTATACTGGATCTTGCAAGGACAAGGAAGTGTTTTATTTATTTACAACAAAAACACTTGTAACATAATTCTCCCTCTTCAAAACAGAGAACCCTATAAAATACACACAGCAATCTGTACTTGTATTTACCCAGGGACATTAGCAGCTGGAAGGGGGGGGAGGGTTAGAGACTGGGAGAAAAGCCAAGGACTAATTCCATTAAAAAAAACAAACAAGAAACTACCTTTTAAAAAAAGAGCATTTTTCTACTTGTCAGTAGCAACACTTCCCCCAACTATGGGTATGAAAATGTAGAACAGAAAACAGCACCTGTGAAAACAGGGTTCATCAGCGGCAGAGATGAGGCAATGGCCAGGGCTGTGAATTCCAGCCACTCTTCCAAGCAGGCCACTGTGTGCCCTGAGGAGTCCTTTCTTTCCAGAAAGACCCCTCCCCCAGTACCAATGGAGAACTCCAGCAGCCTCACTCCTCTTGCTTGCAGTTAGTTGAAGAATCTAGGAATCAAGCACAGCAGTTAAAAACACATGGAACTCAAGTCAACTACAATCTGAAGGTGCTGCCCTGGTCATAGCCACATGTCAGGGGGACCCAAGGCCACTTCTGGGTCTGCAGTGCCAGCACTAGATGGGAATTAGGAGACAGATGCCAGCACTGTACAGCCCCTACTGAATGAGTTCTGGGAAATGGTTACCAACGAATATGGTGGCTTTGAAACTTCAAATCAAGAACACAGGACATGGCTGCAGAAAGTTAGAACAGAAAGGATGTAAAATCATCCAAATCAACTTCTCTTCTTCATTTTTCAAACGAAGCCCCAGAATAAGTGACTAATTTCTGAATGCAGATAAAATTTTATTCATTAGTCTTTTTCAACTGTTCCACAAGGAGTGACTTCTTTTTTTTTTTTTTAAAATATTTTATTTATTGATTTTTTTAGAGAGACAGAGAGAGAGAGAAGGGGGAGGAGCAGGAAGCATCAACTCCCATATGTGCCTTGACCAGGCAAGCCCAAGGTTTTGAACCGGCGACCTCAGTGTTCCAGGTCGACACTTTATCCCACTGCGTCACCACAGGTCAGGCCAAGGAGTGACTTCTTTAACCATTAAAAGATGTAAACGACAGGCCCTGGCCGGTTGGCTCACTGGTAGAGCGTCGGCCTGGCATGCGGGGGACCCGGGTTGGATTCCCGGCCAGGGCACATAGGAGAAGCGCCCATTTGCTTCTCCACCGCCCTCCTTCCTCTCTGTCTCTCTCTTCCCCTCCCGCAGCCAAGGCTCCATTGGATGGCTCCTTGGCCTCTGCCCCAGGCACTGGAGTGGCTCTGGAGTCTGTCTGACTGTCTCTCCCCGTTTCCAGCTTCAGAAAAATACAAAAAAAAAAGAAAAAAAAAAAAAGATGTAAACGATACCCCCAAAGAGCCAAACATTAGCAGCTGCTTTTTTTTTCTTTTTTTTATTTTTTATTTATTTATTTATTTATTTTTAAATTTATTATTTTTTTTGTATTTTTCTGAAGCTGGAAACAGGGACAGACAGTCAGACAAACTCCCGCATGCGCCCGACCGGGATCCACCCGGCATGCCCACCAGGAGGCAACGCTCTGCCCACCAGGGGGCGATGCTCTGCCCCTCCGGGGCATCGCTCTGTTGCGACCAGAGCCACTCTAGCGCCTGGGGCAGAGGCCAAGGAGCCATCCCCAGCGCCTGGGCCATCTTTGCTCCAATGGAGCCTCGCTGCAGGAGGGGAAGAGAGAGACAGAGAGGAAGGAGAGGGGGAGGGGTGGAGAAGCAGATGGGTGCTTCTCCTGTGTGCCCTGACCGGGAATCGAACCCAGGACTTCTGCACGCCAGGCCAACACTCTACCACTGAGCCAACCGGCCAGGGCCAGCAGCTGCTTTTCAATGGGCTAGTACAAACACCTGAAATAAACACCGGGCAGCACAAGCCACTCAGGATGTAACCAGATGAGAAGCCTGGACAAATCTTTCATGGGCAACTCACATACAAGTGACATCTTACCATCCAGAGAGGTAACATATCCATATTGATGGCAAAGAAACAGCGTGGTGGTTTATCTAGAACCTGGGGCTCCTAGGGCCTACTACGTATTTCCTGTTCTGTAATCCTGGGTGAGTGACACTCCTTAGTTTCCTCATCTATAAAATGTGCATGATATGTACTTCACTGAGCTGTTACAAGACCAGTGTGACAGTTATCTGAAGGAGGGTTCATAGTGAAAACTATTATAATGACCTGTTGATGGTTCTGCAGTTATTGCCTGCCTACCACCTCTCCTCCCCAATTTCCCTGGAGCCCAACACTGGCCTCCGAGCCATGTAACATGCTGGTACACAAAGGGCACTGGCTGGCTGGGCCTCCCCAGCACTGGCATACTGGTGTGTGCAGTTGTCTGGGCCATCCTGGGGGGTGGGGTTCTAAGTAAGAATACTTCCCTCCCCCTTCTTACAGAATAGCAGTTTCTGAGGTAAGGAGAGAAACCTGCCCTGTGCCACTCCCGTCTCCTCAGCCCTGGGCAGCTGCAGCAGGTAGGCCCAGTGCAAAGAGGAGGGGTGGTCAATGCTTCCTTCTCAAGTTGTCTATGGTGCTTCTTATCACTTTAGCAGTTCACTGCTTCTCATATGTGCCTTGAGGGGGAGTGGGGGCTCCAGCTGAGTCACTGACCCCTTGCTCAAGCCAGCGACCTTTGGGCTCAAGCCAGTGACCACAGGATCATGTCTATGATCTCACGCTCAAGCCAGTAACCCCATATTCAAGCTGTTCACCCCACACTCAAGCCAGAGACCTCGATATTTCGAACCTGGGTCCTCGGTGTCCCTGGGCAATGCTCTATCCACTGCACCACCACCTGGTCAGGCCATAGTGCTTCTTATTTAAACCTAGTGTGAAGAGTTGTTTTTGTTTTTGTTTTGGTGTGCCCATAAATACTATGGTGCCCTGGCCTGACCTGTGGTGGCGAAGTGGATAAAGCGTTGACCTGGAAATGCTGAGGTCTCCGGTTCGAAACCCTGGGCTTGCCTAGTCAAGGCACATAAGGGAGTTGATGCTTCCAGCTCCTCCCCCCCTTCTCTCTCTCTGTCTCTCCTCTCTCTCTCTCTGTCTCTCTCTCCTCTCTAAAATGAATAAATAAAATAATTAAAAAAATACTATGGTGCCCAGCCGATTAAGCCTTTGTTGGCTGGTTTTTATAACAAATTATAGAAAAATGCAGTACCAGTGAAATTCATCTTATAATTCTCAAAGTCACCATTCTTATGGAACTCTTTTTAGTGGAATAAAGAGATGAATAAACAACAAAATAATACATGCTATGAAAAAAAAGTAGGCTATGGGGACACAGAATGACACAGGTTTCTGTTTCACATAAAGTAACTGGGAAACCCTCTCTGCGGAGGAGAAATTTAAGTAGTTTGAACTCTGTGAATAATCAGAAGGGCTTTCTAAGATGTAGAAATATTGAGGCAAAGGCCAAGAGTCAGGAACATGATCAGAGTGTGTGAGAAACATGCAGAACCCAGTGTGGCTGAGGCGGAGGGAACACCGGGAAGCAGGGAAATGACACTGAAGTGACAGCAAGGGGGTCTGGTCATGCAGAGCCACAGAGGCATCAAGGACTTTAGGTTTTGCTTGGAGCTCAATGAAAACCACTGGAGGTTCTGAATAGAGAGATGACTTTTTTAAAAGAATTTATTTATTGGTTTTACAGAGAGAGGAGAGGGTGGGGTGAAGAAATGAGAAGCATCAACTCATAGCTGCTTCACTTTAGTTGTTCACCAATAGTTTGTCATATGTGCCTTGACCAGGCAAGCGCAGGGTTTCGAACTGGTGACCTCAGCGTTCCAGGGTGATGCTCTATCCACTGTGCCACCACATGCCAGGCAGAAATGACTTTTTAAAACAAGATTTTTCTGGCTACTTTGTGAGAAGGATATTACAGGAGCACAAGAACAACAGTAGCAGTGAAAGTAGCCCCTTTAACCTGGGCAGGTTAATACAGTGCTCTGCCCAGTACATTAAGTTGTGATGCTGTGCCAGCTTCCCAGTCCAGGCTTTTGGAGACTGGCACCTCACTTCCCATTTATTCGTCTTTTTTTTTTTTTTTTTGGTATTTTTCTGAAGCTGGAAACGGGGAGAGACAGACAGACTCCCGCATGCGCCCAACCGGGATCCACCCGGCATGCCCATCCATCCACGCTCTGCCCACCAGGGGGCGATGCTCTGCCCCTCCCGGGAGTCGTTCTGTCGCAACCAGAGCCACTCTAGTGCCTGGGGCAGAGGCCAAGGAGCCATCCCCAGCGCCCGGGCCATCTTTGCTCCAATGGAGCCTCGCTGCAGGAGGGGAAGAGAGAGACAGAGAGGAAGGAGAGGGGGAGGGGTGGAGAAGCAGATGGGCGCTTCTCCTGTGTGCCCTGGCCGGGAATCGAACCCGGGACTTCTGCACGCCAGGCCGACGCTCTACCACTGAGCCAACCGGCCAGGGCCATCCATTTATTCGTCTTTAAACCCAAGCTGCCACGTAAGTCCAAGTATTCTAAGACCTTCATGCTACAGAGGCAATCTGTGGGCTCCAGCAGACAGTCCATTCCTACGCCTTCCTGACCGACTCCAAGCAAGCTCCTGGAGAACCAATGTACAGGCAGTAATCTCATGACGATTTGTGATGCAATTAGGCTGAGAAATGTCCAGCCTTGGGGCCAAAACCAATTTGATATTCCCTTTGATCCCCTGAAACTGCTGTCCAGCTTGAGTTCCAACAGGACTGTCAGTGTTGAGACCCAGAAACTACTGGAGAACCAAGACAGAGCTCAAGCCACAGAGTCAGTATAAAAGGAGAGGGAGGCCCATCAGAACACGGTTGTGGAATAATCCTGCTATCACTAATGGGATTCAACTATTCCACTACTCACGCCAACGTGTTGTTACACAAACATGCAGTACTCATTCTATCATTAAAGTGAAAAAAATGAATTAATTTTCACCTATATAGATTCTAACCCTTTGTTCAGGGTGTCATATATGTTATTTTAAGTCAGTAAACAGGTTTTGATACAACTGTTTAAACATTTAAATAAAAGTTATCAAATTTTGCTTCAAATTAAAAATTTAACCAGACTGCCTATAGCTTAAAAATCTAAACACAAAAAATAAAACTATAAAGGTACTAGCAGGAGGGGGGGGGAGGGGTTGAAAAACAGTTGGTCACTTCTCCTGTGTGCCCTGACCAAGAATCAAACCCAAGACATCCATATACTACGCTGACATTCTATCACTGAGCCAACCAGCCAGGGCTCCTGCTAATACTTTTATAGTTTTTTTTGTTTTGTTTTGTGTTTTTTTTTGTATTTTTCTGAAGTTGGAAACGGGGAGGTAGTCAGACAGACTCCTGCATGCACCCGACCAGGATCCACCCGGCCCACCCACCAGGGGGCGATGCTCTGCCCATCTGGGGCGATGCTCTGTTGTAACCAGAGCCATTCTAGCGCCTGAGGCAGAGGCCACGGAGCCATCCTCAGCGCCCGGGCCAACTTTGCTCCAATGGAGCCTCGGCTGCGGGAGGGGAAGAGAGAGACAGAGAGGAAGGAGAGGGGGAGGGGTGGAGAAGCAGATGGGCGCTTCTCCTGTGTGCCCTGACCAGGAATCGAACCCAGGACTCCTGCACGCCAGGCCGACGCTCTACCACTGAGCCAACTGGCCAGGGCTACTTTTGTAGTTTTATTTTTTGTGTACGATAACCACGAGTCTAGAACATCCAGGGAAGCAACTGACATACCTAACTGACATACTTCACTGACATAACTATCAAAACACTAAAACATTCAGAAAGGTGTTTGGTTACAGAGAAACAGGCAATTTACTGACTCTGTAAGTGTGTGGAAAGATGACTGATCAGGAATATGTTAATTCTAATCATGAGATTCCATTTCAGATGCAGCCAACGGGCAAAGACTAAAAGGTCTAATAGGAAAATGATGGCAAAGCACAGAACAAAACCTCTGACACCACCACAGGAGACAGAATGGTACAGCCAATTGTGAGACTGAGTCAGCAATAAATACGTCGTTCAGTTCAAGATACACATACCACCCAGCGGTATGACATTTAAGTAAATATCACAGAAAACTCAGGTGTGCAGATAATAGCTATATTAGCTCCTATCTATTAATTACTGTTAAGAATACATATCATGATGCCCTCCTGGATGGTCTGCTCCTCAATCTTTTATTTTTCTTGCAAGAAATGGGGGAGCGGGGAGGGAAGGGGAGAGAGAGAAAGAAAGAGAGAGAGAAAGGGAGAGAGATGAGAAGCATCAACTGGTAGTTGTGGTACTTTAGTTGTTCACTGAATGCTTCTCATATGTGCCTTGACTGGGGCTCCAGCCAAACCAGCGACTCCTTGCTCAAGCCAGCCACCTCAGGACTTTGAACCTGAGTCCTCAGCATCCCAGGTCAACGCTCTCTATCCACTGTGCCACCACTGGTCAGGTTCAATCAATTTTTTTAAAATGAGGTCGTTCTTTGTGTACTGACTTAGAAAATACCCCAAATGTATTAAAAAAACACATTGTAGCCTGACCAGGTGGCAGCACAGTGGATAGAGTGTCGGACTGGGACGCCGAGGACCCAGGTTCGAGACCCCGAGGTCGCTAGCTTGAGCAAGGGCTAATCTGGTTTGAGCAAAGCTCACCAGCTTGGACCCAAGGTCGCTGGCTCCAGCAAGGGGTTACTCGGTCTGCTGAAGGCCCGCAGTCAAGGCACATATGAGAAAGCATCAATGAACAACTAAGGTGTTGCAACGCGCAATGAAAAACTAATGATTGATACTTCTCATCTCTCTCCGTTCCTGTCTATCCCTCTCTGACTCACTCTCTGTCTCTGTAAAAAAATAAATAAATAAATAAAAATAAATAAAAATAAAAAACATTATAGTACAATAAGTATAAATTTACTTTGGGGGAAGATTACATATACACCCACATTCTCAAATATTCACCAAAAAAACCCTTCAGGAAGGACACATGAAACATCAACAGCAGGGGTCCCCAAACTATGGTCCGCGGGCCACATGTGGCCCCCTGAGGCCATTTATCCGGCCCCCGCCGCATTTCTGGAAGGGGCACCTCTTTCATTGGTGGTCAGTGAGAGGAGCACTGTATGTGGCGGCGCCGCAAAGCACAGCGTCACTCACGTACAGCACTATTTCCAGTGACGCAGGACGGACGCTTCACGGCTCCAGAAGTGTGTCATATCACTTGTTACAGCTAGCAGTGACAAATATGGAATTGGACATTGACCATCTCATTAGCCGAAAGCAGACCCATAGTTCCCATTGAAATACTGGTCAGTTTGTTGATTTAAATTTACTTGTTCTTTATTTTAAATATTGTATTTGTTCCCGCTTTGTTTTTTTACTTAAAATATGTGCAGTGTGCATAGGGATTTGTTCATAGTTTTTTTTATAGTCCGGCCCTCCAACAGTCTGAGGGACAGTGAACTGGCCCCCTGTGTAAAAAGTTTGGGACCCCTGATCAACAGTGTTACTTCAGGAAGTGGGCTTGGGGACCCAGAAGCATTTACTTTTACCTTTCTTGTTTAAACTATAGGCATGGCCTGACCTGTGGTGGCGCAGTGGATAAAGCATCAACCTGGAAATGCTGAGGTCGCCGGTTCGAAACTCTGGGCTTGCCTGGTCAAGGCACATATGGGAGTTGATGCTTCCAGCTCCTCCCCCTTCTCCCTCTCTGTCTCTCCTCTCTAAAATGAATAAATAAATAAAAATTTAAAAAAAATAAAATAAAATAAAAATAAACTATAGGCATGAGCATTATAATTTTAAAAAATGTTTGCATGCAGCAATTTTATAGTTTAAATTTAAATACAAAAAGTTGCAGAGCGGAAAGAGGAAACAGAGCAGCAGAATGCTGGTGATTCCAAGACGGGTAATGATTCCAAGATGGGTAATGAGTGCAAAGACAGATAGGCAGGCTATTCTTTCTACCTCTAAGTACGTTTAAAAAGGTCCACGTTAAAATGTTTAATATTAGCCAAGTAAGAAAAGAAAAACTTTCAGTTTAGTCTGTGTTCCATGAACTTAGAAATAAACCTACAATCAGTATTCACTCAGCTTGAACACGTTCCCAGGAAGGCAGATGGGCGGAGATAACCTCCAAGATCAGACACTGGGATTTTATGAGGTTCAGTTAGTTGACTTTTCAAATTGAAACCAACAAAAAGTAACACATTAACATAAGTGAAAATGTATTAAATAGAAAAGTTTACACTACACTTTGAAAATCCACTAATCTTAGCACACTGAAGTGCAAAGTCAGAGGACAAAAGCTGTCATGTATCTATAGCTCAAGGAAAGATAAGCCCGCAGAGCTACAAAGACAAAGGCAGTCAGACTTAGGCAGGGAATACAGACAAAGGTCCAACAGGGCAGATGCCAGCTGAATATATTAATACTAAACAAGCTGCTTCCAATGAGAGCAAACCCCAGGTCTGGGGAAAAGACACAGTCAATGTGAAATAGAAACTCATGCAATGATATGATCAGTGTCCACATAATGAGCAGTAATCAAAGAAGAGTGTGAAAATGTAACAGAGAAGACAGAGAAGTGATGTAATCCTGGAACCACAAGCCGGAGGCAGCAGAGCCCAGGATGCTTCTGTAGGAAATTCGAAGACAAAGAACTGAGAATCAGGGCAGGGTGAGCCGAGTTCCCACGGCCGGCCGTTTTGCAGCCCCATCCACCGCACTTTGCTCCAGCCTCACCATAATGAACCAGAGTGAACTGTCAGACCTGTTCCAGAAACAGTGGAGTCTTACCTTTCTACCGTCAGGCAGCCCTTTGAAAAAACTGATGAAAGCTATGGATCCCTCTCCCAAATCCCAGAAAATGCACAAACATACATAAAGGCAAAGATTCAAAGACGGTCCCTGAAGCATTTAACTGGTTCCCTTTCATGAAATGCATTATTCAATAAGAAGAACCTAGTCTCTCACGTAATTCCAACCGAGGAAGAATTCTAGGAGCCCTAGCTCATTCACACTCTATGATGTGATGTTCTGGTTACCCCACTAGGCTGTCTTCTGGTGGATCTGGTCCTCTATCGGAGTCTATCCTGCCCCTGCCAGCCAGCCTGCTGTTCAAAGCTGACTCTCACTTGTGAATCTCTCCCTTCACCTGTCACTCTCCAGCTAGGCCCTGGTTCTCTGGTGGCTTGCTCCACACTGACTCTCCCTCCCTGCTACACCCCTTTGGCTACACCCCTCTATCTCTTCTTACTGTTGGCATGAGTCAGCCATCATACAGTGGCTACACCCCTCTATCTCTTCTTACTGTTGGCATGAGTCAGCCATCATACAGTATTTCCTACCTGCTGGGAGCACACATCAAGCTTTCTGAGTGGTCCCCTAAAACCACCCCTTTCTAGGCTGAAAGTGAACAAAAGAACAATCCAGGCCTCCACCCGACTTGGGGGTTGGCAGGATTCACAGCACAGCCCTGCTGCACTTCCTCTGATGACCACTGTCAGATCGCCATTTGCCTCTTGCCACAGTGCTACGGTCAAGGCAGCAGGATATGCATATGGTCAAAGAGCGGTCACAAGTGTCACCAAACTGCCACCCTTATTTCAAAACAAGGTTTACATTATTTAATGTTTCTATGTAGTCACATCCGACCTTGCTGAATCTGAACCTCTAGGGAGAGACCCGGCAGCTGTTCTCCCAAGCCCCACAGGAGATTCTGATGAGGCTAAGATTCCAGCAGCACTGGCTTATACTCCCTACACCCTCACTTCCGGCTCACCACTCACCTAGGGCGGTCTTGTTTTTGTTCCCACCACTCCACTGTTGCCACAGGTCACCATGAGCTGCACACTGGCGAGTCCAGTGAATAATATTCAGTCCTTCTCTTTCATATCTTTGGTGCTGTTGGATTCTTCACTGCTGGTTCCTCTTTGAAATTTGACCTTCTAGAGATTTTTTACCTTTTCTGGTGCCAGAGACCCCACTTGGGAAGTTGATGGCAGCCACAGAATCTATATATATGCAAAACTATTCAGGAGTTCATGGCTCCCTGAAACTCACCATGGACTCCCAATTAAACCTCCCATTCTATTTTCTTTTTTTTATTAATTTATTTTATTTATTTATTTATTTTTATTTTTTTTACAGAGAGAGAGAGGGATACATAGGGACAGACAGACAGGAACGAAGAGAGATGAGAAGCATCAATTATTAATTTTTTGTTGCTACACCTTAGTTGTTCATTGATTGCTTTCTCATATGTGCCTTGACCGTGGGCCTTCTGCAGACCGAGTAGCCCCTTGCTCAAGCCAGCAACCTTGGGACCAAGCTGGTGAGCTTTGCTCAAACCAGATGATCCTGTGCTCAAGCTGGCGACCTCGGGTCTCGAACCTGGGTTCTTCCGCATCCCAGTCCGACGCTCTATCCACTGTGCCACCACCCGGTCAGGCGCATTCTATTTTCCTGGTTTGTTTCCCTTCCCCTTCCCTTTCCTTTCCATTCTTTTCCTTTCCCTTCCCTGTGAGAGGTGGGGAGGCAGAGAGATAAACTCCTGCATGTGCCCCGACTGGGATCCACTGGGCAAGCCCCCTATAGGGTGATGCTCTGCCCATCTGGTACCACTGCTCTGTTACTTGGCAAATAAGCTATATTTTAGCACCTGAGGCGAGGCCATGGTGCCATCCTCAGTGCCCAGGGCCAACTTGTTTGAGCCATGGCTGCAGGAGGAGGAGGGGAAGGTAGAGGGGGAAATGGGGAGGGGGAGGAGGAGGGGTAAAGGAGGAAGGGGGAAAAAGGAAGGAGAAAGAGAGGAGGGGAAGGGGAGGAGGAGCGGTGGAGAAGCAGATGGTTGCTTCTCCTGTGTGCCCTGACTGGGAATTGAACCCAGGACTTCCCTACTTTCCTGATTTTCATGGTGGTTCATTCTCCTGGTTCCTGACCTCTTTTTTCAGTTCCATGTTGGTGTTCTCAAGGTGAGTTCTTATCCCACTGTCTTCCTCTTTCTACATTTCCTCCTGGGTGACTTCACTCACATTCCTAGATGTTACTGCCCTGCAGATACTCATGGCTGCTCCACGCTCTTCAAACAGGCCTCTTCTCTGACCATCAGACTCATACTGTCTGCCAGTCATCTCTACATAAATGTCCTGCAGGTACCTCACGTTCCTTAAGCCCCAAACTAAACATACCTGTCCCAAACCTACTTCAATTAGAAATACCTCCATGGGCCCAGCTAGCAAATTGGAAATCTGGGGATCCTTCTGGATTCTTTTCCCTATCCCAACACCAAATTATAGGATTCTGCCATCTAAAATAGCCTCTGAATTTTCCCCTTCCTTTCCACTCACCCCACATCTGTGTTCAGGCCCTCAGCTCTTGAATGTGATAGTCTCCTGGGTCCAGTCCTTTCCCCTTCTACCCAATTATTTCTCCAATCACCAGAAGGAATTGCTACAAGAGGAAATATTCTAAAGAAAGCTGTTATAGCCTGACCTGTGGTGGCGCAGTGGATCAAACGTTGACCTGGAACTCTGAGGTCGCCGGTTCAAAACCCTGGGCTTGCCTGGTCAAGGCACATATGGGAGTTGATGCTTCCTGCTCCTCCCCCTTCTCTCTCTCTCTCTCTGTTTCTCTTCTCTAAAATAAATAAATAAATAAAAATATTTTTTTTAAAAAAAGCTGTTATGTTGATCTTATTTGGGATAAAAAAAGGATTAAGTAGAGAAACATTTAAAATGTATGGTTCTGGCCTGACCTGTGGTGGTGCAGTAGATAAAGCGTCGACCTGGAAATGCTGAGGTCGCCGGTTTGAAATCCTGGGCTTGCCTGGTCAAGGCACATATGGGAGTTGATGCTTCCAGCTCCTCCCCCCCTTCTCTCTCTGTCTCTCCTCTCTCTCTCTGTCTCTGCCTCTCCTCTCTAAAATGAATAAATAAAAAAATAAATAGCCCTGGCCGGTTGGCTCAGCGGTAGAGCGTCGGCCTAGCGTCCGGAGGACCCGGGTTCGATTCCCGGCCAGGGCACACAGGAGAAGCGCCCATTTGCTTCTCCACCCCTCCGCCGCGCCTTCCTCTCTGTCTCTCTCTTCCCCTCCCGCAGCCGAGGCTCCACTGGAGCAAAGATGGCCCGGGCGCTGGGGATGGCTCTGTGGCCTCTGCCTCAGGCGCTAGAGTGGCTCTGGTCGCAACATGGCGACGCCCAGGATGGGCAGAGCATCGCCCCCTGGTGGGCAGAGCGTCGCCCCATGGTGGGCATGCCGGGTGGATCCCGGTCGGGCGCATGCGGGAGTCTGTCTGACTGTCTTTCCCTGTTTCCAGCTTCGGAAAAATGCAAAATAAATAAATAAATAAATAAATAAAATTTAAAAAATAAAATAAAATGTATGGTTCTAAGTTCTCTTTAATTAAAGAAATTTTAGTGCCTATAGATGTTAATATATTAGGTATGATAAAATAATGTCCCCCTGTCTCTGCAAAGATGTCCATGTTTTAATTCCTGGAACCTGTAACTATGTTAGTATACATGGCAAAAGGGACTTTGTGGTTAAATTAAGGATCCTGAGATGGGAGGTTATCCTGGATTATTTGGGTGGGCCCAATGTACTCAGAGGATCCTTATAAGAGGGAGGCAGAAAAGACACAGAGAAGGAAGCACGATGTCAGAAGCAGAGGGGAAGGAGGGACTGAGGGGGAGACACTGAGGCAGGAGAGCAGGGGATATTTGAAGATGCTATCAGGGTCCACTAGCCAAGGCATGCAAGCAGCCTCTCCAGGCCATTTATTACAGCAGCAACAGAAAACTAGTACAGAGGTTCACTTACATTCATGCCTATTAACTAAGCTCACCAAAATATATGTATCAAACCCCAAATATATGTATATGTATACAACATCCCAGGGAAAAGGAATTATAAAACAAAGGCCTTCATCTGTCTCCCACAGCCTTTTCTGTTCAGACTGTGACAATGACTGCTGTAGATACTGTCACAATAACAGGGCAGACCACACCCTGAACATATACTTGTCCTCTGCTACAGACAATATTTGCTCACAGCTATTCACTTCCTTTGTCTAACAGATTTGAAAACCCTTCTCTGGGTTCTTTTTTTTTTTTTTTTTTTTTTTTTTACAGTGACAGAGAGAGAATCAAAAGGTAGGGACAGACAGACAGGAATGGAGAGAGATGAGAAGCATCAATCATTGGTTTTTCGTTGCGACACCTTAGTTGTTTATTGATTGCTTTCTCATATGTGCCTTGACCGCGGGCCTTCAGCAGACCAAGTAACCCCTTGCTCGAGCCAGCAACCTTGGGTCCAAGCTGGTGAGCTCTGCTCAAACCAGATAAGCCTGCGCTCAAGCTGGCGACCTCGGGGTCTCGAACCTGGGTGCTCCACATCCCAGTCCTATGCTCTATCCACTGCACCACCGCCCGGTCAGGCCTTCTCTGGGTTCTTGAAACTTGTAGGCTCATCACAGTTCATTTCAGCTTCATCCTGGTCTGTGACCTCTCTGGCAGAACCATATACAGAGAGTGCTCAGGAAAACCAGGCTGACTCCTATCTCCTTCCTCATGTGTCTCAAGGCACTAAGACACTTAACTTGATGTTAATTCCTTGTTATGTAGGCTCACTTTCTTTACTATTTGCCTGTTCCCTGTTTATCAAAATCATGTCTGGGATTACGTACGCTTGGAGGCAGGGCTCACGCACCTAATTATAAACCCAAGAAATTAAAAACAGACTAAGTGAACATCTGATGGAACCTAAGGAAGTACAGAACCACCTTAAAGATCTGATCACTTCATCCTACAGATGATGAAATGAAAGCCTGAAGGCGTTAAATGACTTGGCTAAAGTCACAGCTTGAGAGTTAAGACTGGGAAACCGAATTTTCCATCTTTCAACCCTGTAATGAATGGTAAAGGGAACTTCAATAATCACTGATTTTGAAGTTTAGAAAAAAGAACCTAGTTATCTCCTGAAATTTAATTAAGTTACCCTCATTGATATCGCACCCACAAAGAACACAGACTCAGCTCCAGTAAACCTTAGCAGGAAGCCGATTTGGGCTCATTACGGCTACCAGGTGAGGATGCAGAGAGAGGTGAAGGGGCCAAAGAAACTCTACCAGGGGAAATGCTTTCCCTGGAAGGGGTACAATGAAAAAGTGCCAACCTTACTGAGGGTATTTATAGTCACACAACAAAGGGATGACTTCAATGACACCTCCTGAGCTGGGAGAAAAGGCATTTCACAGATATCCACATCAAGAGACTGTGTCTAAGTTTGCCTGGAAAATGACATGGCCCTCCTCTGACAACAAGAGAATGCCTGCCTGGCCCAGTTACCCTTGAGAAAGTATTCAGTACAACTCCATTCTGAGGAGAAAAAAAAAAGAAGATACAGGGAAAGAAAATCAGAAGAATTAAAAATACATAAAATTTTAAAAAATACAATGAAAGAAATTATTTGTTCAGGATATTTTATGGAGGCATAAAATATCTTTATAGACTCAACAGTTGATCTAATAGTTCTACCTCTTTGGGCAGAGGGGATTAAATGGAGTCTCTGTCTAGGTCCAGTCACATGCTGTGAGAGATGACGATCTGCTCCCCCACAGCTTCCTGGCAGCTGACCAGTTGGGCCCAGACGCAGGAGGGCTATGCTGGAACGCAGGAACCCCTGACCCCTGAGGACACCCCAAGCTGTAGCACTGGCACCAGCCTCTGCGGGCCCTGCTGCTCCAGTGCTCCCTCGGGCCAGCTCTTGGAACCAGGACTAGACCCCAGGATCTCAACGACAGGACTGCACTCTCCACAGCCTGGCCTTTATTTCCACCTAAGTCTCCTGGGAGCTGCTTTGACTTCCCAGAAAACATTCTTAAAAAGTCTGTTAAGATACTCTTTCCTTAAGGCTGGCTAAGCAATATGGTTCAATTCTCTTAAATTTTATAGCCCAAAGGCTTCAGTTTCTCTTAAATTGGAAAGGGAGTAAATTCCAAAACATCTAAGAAAGAGGTAAGAACCCATGGCCACATAGGGGTCACACTCCCACTGAAGAAAGAACCTGAATATACATATATAAAGCTTCAGATACCATCTGGGGTTTATATTTCAAACCAAATAAAAAGAGCCAGTTGTTTACATATATGCATAAAGACCTCCACAGTTAAAGGGCTTAATTCTCTGAGCTTTAAATTCCTTCTCCCAATCTGTAAAATGGAAATAATTATTTTTCCCTCAAAGAAATATTGGGGACTTTAAAAAATTTATGGACATTATAAAGCACTACAGACATGGAATGATGCTTAGACTCTAGAAGAACTGTTAAAAAAAATTCTATACCACCTGACCAGGTGGTGGTACAGTGGATACAGCATCTGCCTGGGACGTTGAATTCCCAGGTTCAAGAACCTGAGGTCGCTAGCTTGAGTGTGAGATCATAGGCATGACCTCAAGGTCGCTGGCTTGAGCAAGGGGTCACTAGCTCAGCTAGAGCTTCCTGATCAAGGCACATATGAGAAGCAATCAATGAACAACGAAAGTGTCACAACTAAGAGTTGATGCTTCTCATCTCTCTCCCTTCCTGTCTCTGTCTCTCTCTCATTCACTAAAAAAAGAAAAGAAACTCTGTATCCCAAGCATCCCTGTGCACTCTTTAGAGAGTATCTGCCTCCTCCCATGGATAGGTCAAATAGCTAAAACATGGACTCACCAGCTTGAGATGGGGTCTCTGACTTGAGCATGGGGTCATCAACATGATCCTAAGGTTGCTGGATTGAGCCCAAGGTCACAGGCTTGAGCAGGGGTCATTGGCTTGGCATAAGCCCGAGGTCAGATTCCCCACATATAAGAATGAATGCACAACTAAAGTGAAGCAACTACAAGTTGATGCTTTTCACTGTCTCCCTTCTTCTCTCAAAAAAAAAGAGAGAGAGAAAATAGGCAACCAAGAAACACCAACCACTTGTTGAAAGTTTGCAACATGGAAAAGAAAAAGGGCAAAACAAATAAGCTAAAGAACACATATTCCAGGGAATAAGTGAAAATGTGCAAGAATAGTTCTTCTCTTTTAGAGATACACAGGGAAATACTTGTGGATAAAATTATGTAATTACTGGGATTTGCTTCAAATTAATCCAGCAGTGCTGGGGGTAGGGGAGGAGTGGGTGGGGTCACAGAGGAAAACACTGGCTTTATATTAATAATTGTTAAAGCTAAATATTGAGAACATGGGGAATCATGATACTATCCTCTACTTGTATAAGTTTGAGATTTTTTATTATACAAATAGGAGGGAGAGCCTGACCTGTGGTGGCGCAGCGGATAAAGCGTCAACCTGGAAATGCTGAGGTCGCTGGTTCGAAACCCTGGGCTTGCCTGGTCAAGGCACATATAAGAGTTGATGCTTCCTGCTCCTCCCCCTTCTCTCTCTCTCTCTCTCTCTCCCCCTTTTCTAAAATGAATAAATAAAATAAAATAAAATTTCTAAAAAAAAGAGAAAAAAAATAGGACGGAAAGAGTGGGATATTATGAAAAAGAGATACCAAAAAAGAGCTCATGGATTCAAATGTTTTATTACTGAGATGGAAAATGCCAATGGAAGAGTTAAAAAATGAAGTACATTTCCAGGGGTGGGGGAAAGAAAAAAAAATTTTTTTTTTTTTTTTTGTATTTTTCTGAAGCTGGAAACGGGGGAGGCAGTCAGACAGACTCCCGCATGCGCCCGACCAGGATCCACCTGGCACGCCCACCAGGGGGCGATGCTCTGCCCATCCAGGGCGTCGCTCTGAGCCGCTCTAGCGCCCGGGGCAGAGGCCAAGGAGCCATCCCCAGCGCCCGGGCCATCTTTTGCTCCAATGGAGCCTTGGCTGCAGAAGGGGAAGAGAGAGACAGAGAAGAAGGAGAGGGGGAGGGGTGGAGAAGCAGATGGGCGCTTCTCCTGTGTGCCTTGGCCGGGAATTGAACCCCGGACTTCCGCACGCCAGGCCGACGCTCTACCACTGAGCCAACTGGCCAGGGCCTGAAGAGACAAAGTATATAGAGGATCCCTGCAGGAGGTCCAACATATAACCAGTAGGAGGTCCTAGAACAAGAGGGCAAAAGAAAAAGAAGGGGAAAGTATCAAGAAAGAAATATTACAGAAAATGTTCTTGGCTCTTAAGAACTTGAGCTTCTAGAATTGATGTGCCTAAGGGCTTCAGCATCAAGAAACAGTCTATCCTCAGACTTTTAACTAGAATCTGGAGTTGATAAGTTATGACAGAAGTATTAATGGGAGAGAGGAGATCTGTGAGGATGCGGGGTTTGAGTAGAGGAGGTGGAAGGTCTTAGCAGGAGGCAATCTGAGTGGGGTTGCTGTGAGGCCGGAGATCTAAAGAGAAGGCTAGTCCTGAGTGGGGTGAAGATCTTCTAAGGGGTGGGCACCAAGTCCTAATAGGAGTACACGTTCTAATAGAGGAGGAAGCTTTTAATTGGGTGATAGGTTTTAAATAGGGAGAAGATTCTTTTTATTCTAATATACAGTGTGTCCGTAAAGTCATGGTGCACTTTTGACCGGTCACAGGAAAGCAACAAAAGACGATAGAAATGTGAAATCTGCACCAAATAAAAGGAAAATTCTCCCAGTTTCATACCTATTCAGTGCAGTTCGATGTGGGCTCACGCACAGATTTTTTAGGGCTCCTTAGGTAGCTATCCCGCATAGCCTCTACAGATTTGTCACTGACTGATAGCCTACCAGAATGGGGTTTCTCCACAAAACTGCCGGTTTCCTTCAACTGCTTATCCCACCAAATAATGTTATTCCTATGTGGTGTTGCTTTGTTATAAATGCGCCGATATTCACGTTGCACTTTGGTCACGGATTCGAATTTAATGAGCCACAGAATACACTGAACTTTCTTCTGTACTGTCCACATCTCGACTGGCATGGCTGTGGGCTGCTCGCTGTATACACGGTGTTACATCATCATCTGCGCATGCGCACATGCTGCCCCATCATCCTACAGAAACTGGGAGGGTTTTCCTTTTATTTGGTGTAGCTTTCACATTTCTATCGTCTTTTGTTGCTTTCCTGTGACCGGTCAAAAGTGCACCATGACTTTACGGACACACTGTGAATTAGACATTTAAGGAGTTGGAAATTTTCTCTTATGCATCCAATTTTTGGATATTACTCAAAAATATAAGAACAAGGAGTCTGACCAGGCGGTGGCACAGCGGACAGAGTGTCAGACTGGGATGCAGAAGACCCAGGTTCGAGACCCCAAAGTTGCCAGCTTGAGCATGGGCTCATCTGGTTTGAACAAAGCTCACCCGCTTGGACCCAAGGTCACTGGCTCGAGCAAGGGGTTACTCGGTCTGCTGAAGGCCCATGGTCAAGGCACATATGAGAAAGCAATCAATGAACAACTAAGGTGTTGCAATGCGCAACGAAAAACTAATGATTGATGCTTCTCATCTCTCTGTTCCTGTCTGTCTGTCCCTGTCTATCCCTCACTCTGACTCTCTCTCTGTCTCTGTAAAAAAAAATAAAAATAATAAGAACAAGGAAATAAACCAAGAAAAGGGATCCAAGAAATAGTGATTCAATCCAGGAACTAAAAGAAGTCCCAGAATGGCAGCTGTGTATCAGGCCTAAGGGACAATCTGTGCAGACTGTTATACAAATATGGAGATTTCCAAGAGGGAGGTCCCAGAAAAGAAAGATTCAGACTACATAGTACCATAGTTTTTGAAAGGATAAAAGCAGCCCTGGCCGGTTGGCTCAGCGGTAGAGCGTCGGCCTAGCGTGCGGAGGACCCGGGTTCGATTCCCGGCCAGGGCACATAGGAGAAGCGCCCATTTGCTTCTCCACCCCTCTGCCGCGCCTTCCTCTCTGTCTCTCTCTTCCCCTCCCGCAGCCAAGGCTCCATTGGAGCAAAGATGGCCCGGGCGCTGGGGATGGCTCTGTGGCCTCTGCCCCAGGCGCTAGAGTGGCTCTGGTCGCAACATGGCGACACCCAGGAGGGTCGCAACATGGCGACGCCCAGGATGGGCAGAGCATCGCCCCCTGGTGGGCAGAGCGTCGCCCCTGGTGGGCGTGCCGGGTGGATCCCGGTCGGGCGCATGCGGGAGTCTGTCTGACTGTCTCTCCCTGTTTCCAGCTTCAGAAAAATAAAAAAAAATAAAAAAATAAAAAAATAAAAAGGATAAAAGCAAACAGGTCAAGGTAAAAAAAAATAAAAAAAATGCAACAGATGAAGGAAAAAGAAAGGATAAAAAAAAGAGCACAGGCCTGATCAGGCGGTGGTGCAGTGGATAGAGCGTTGGACTGGGATGCAGAGGACCCAGGTTCAAGACCCCGAGGTCACCAGCTTGAGCGCGGGCTCATCTGGTTTGAGCAAAAGCCCACCAGCTTGAACCCAAGGTCGCTGGCTCCAGCAAGGGGTTACTTGGTCTGCTGAAGGCACATGAGAAAGCAATCGATGAACAACTAAGGTGTTGCAACGTGCAATGAAAAACTAATGATTGATGCTTCTCATCTATCTCCGTTCTTGTCTGTCTGTCCCTGTCTATCCCTCTCTCTGACTCAATCTCTGTCTCTGTAAAAAAAAAAAGAGCATAGCATTGGCTTTTCAGTTAGCAATAGTCTCATCATACAAAGTACAGTATCGAAAACAGTGTCTTTAGCTTATGAAACCAGAAACATCAACATCAATGAGTCTAATTTTTCATTACATTAACCTAACAGAGGGTCTAAAAGTAGTAACAGAACTATGAGGGGAGGAAAGAGATGGTGCTGTATCATATCACAGCAGGAAGTACAGAGACACATGTCCAAAACAGATAAAGATCAAGAATTGCCACTATCAACAGAATATTTAGCTATATGGAACATAAAGTATTTAGCTATATGAAAGAATTCCCAGAAGAAGCAAAAGTTAAAGTTGGTTTCTTCTGATGAACCCTTTTGTATTGATTGTTTTTTCACCTTGGTGGCTCTGGGCCAAACCTTCACAGCTGGAATCCCTGGCTCTATCACTTGGCAAGTTAGCTTCTTCATGCCAATGCATCATCATACTATGGAGATAATATCTATATTATAGAGACGTTATATTAAAGACAATCCACATAAAACATGTAAAAGAATTTCTGGCATATAAAAATATATATATATTTGTATTTTTCTTAAGTGAAAAAGAGGGAGGCAGGCAGACAGACAGACTCCTGCATGTACTTGACTAGGATCCACCTGGCAAGCCCACTAGGGGGCAATGCTCTGCCCATCTGAGGCTGTTGCTTTACTGCACTGGAGCCATTTTAGCACCTGAGGTGAGACCATAGGTGCCATTTTCAGCGCCATGGCCAACTTGCTCCAGTGGAGCCTTGGCTGTGGGAGGGGAAGAGAGAAAGAGAAGGGAGAGGAGGAACAGTGGAGAAGCAGATGGTTGCTTCTCCTGTGTGCCCTGACTAGAAATTGAACTCAGGACATCTACACGTCAGGCTGACACTCTACCGTTGAGCCAACCGGCCAGGGTATAACACATATTGATAAAAATTAATAATACAGCCTGACCAGGTGGTGGCGCAGTGGATAGAGCGTCGGACTGGGATGCGGAAGGACCCAGGTTCGAGACCCCGAGGTCACCAGCTTGAGCGCGGGCTCATCTGGCTTGAGCAAAGAGCTCACCAGCTTGGACCCAGGGTCCCTGGCTCCAGCAGGGGGTTACTCGGTCTGCTGAAGGCCCACGGTCAAGGCACATGTGAGAAAGCAATCAATGAACAACTAAGAAGTCGCAACGCGCACGAGAAACTGATGATTGATGCTTCTCATCTCTCTCCGTTCCTGTCTGTCTGTCCCTATCTCTGCCTCTGTAAAAAAAAAATAAAAAAAAATTAATAATACAGCCTGACCAGGCGGTGGCACAGTGGATAGAGCGTTGGACTGGGATGCAGAGGACCCAGATTTGAGACCCCGAGGTTGCCAGTTTGAGCGTAGGCTCATCTGGTTTGAGCAAAGCTCACCAGCTTGGACCTGAGGTATCTGGCTTGAGCAAGGGGTTATTCGGTCTGCTGAAGGCCCGCGGTCAAGGCACATATGAGAAAGCAATCAATGAACAACTAAGGTGTCGCAATGAAAAACTGATGATTGATGCTTCTCATCTCTCTCTGTTCCTGTCTGTCTGTCCCTATCTATCCCTCTCTTTGACAATCTCTCTGTCTCTGTAAAAAAAAAAAAAAAAAGGAGAAGAGATACTTTGTTTAAAAAAAATAATACACATTAAAAATAAAATGAATCAATGGTGAACAATGCTATTAAAATAATCTAGAAGAAAATTAAATACAACCAACCAAGAGCAAAAGCATTTAAACTCTGCCTAGGTAAGATGACCATGGGTGAGTTCCCTCTGTCTGTCCAAGCCTACCAAATAGCCTATGAACTCACTTGAGTTCTGCCTTCTCCTCTGGAAGATTTCCGTCACTCCTAGTACACAGTGATCATCCCTAACTCCTAATCTGCACACTCTCCATTCCAAGCCACCTCTTTCCATTAGCAGATGCTTACATACACCACTTAAAGTTTCTCTTCTGCAGAATAAATAGCTTCAGTTCCTTCCACTATTGGCCACGGGTCACCTTGTACACCCTTTGGCATTATGGTCATCCTCTAATTCTCATATGCCACTAGAATTCTTTTACCTGAAAGCACCTCTCATCCATTGCCGGTAGGAGACCTCATGCTTCTGTTCCCTTTCCACTTCTGCTACTGCCTTTACCTCCAGGCTGTCATGACCTCTCAGACATCTTCTACCCACCAGACTTGGCACCTCTGTGTGCCCTCCACCATGCCCCTTCAGCCCCTTCTTACATGAGCCTGGCAGATCACTTTGGCTCCGATCGCATCTTCCCTTCCTCTGGCGTCCACAGAACACAGCCCACACTCCAAACAAGACTGAAATGCTAGGACAACATCTGGTCTACATCTGACCTCGGCACTGAATTCCTCGTCTTCTCCATTCACCACCCCCCTCCCTCCCTGTGCCCAGTGCTGCCCTTTGAAGCTTCAGGACTACCTCAGTAAAGCTTCTCTCTGATCAGGATGTTTCTCTCATGGCATCCTTCATGTGTACTCCGTGATTTAACCCTTTTAGTACAAACATTCACGTATGTCATTGTGCCTCCTAGCCATCCAGAGTATGATCGATTATTTTAAAAATGTGTAAGGCAAAATGAAAAAAAAGGCAAATATATGTTCTTCTTGTATCCATAAGTTGATTATCAAACAAACATGATTTTAAGTTAATAAAACTGGAACTGGAACTAATTTCATTTTTTGAAGAGAAACACTCCCGGGGGGGTCAGTGCGCATGGAAAAGACTCACTACTCAAAGGGTTAACCAATTTTCTTGTCCTCCCTAGAAGAGCACCAGCCCTGCAGACCAGCACTGCAGGGGCAAGGCTGGACTCCTCTTCACATGCCACACTGCACCTACCACAGCGCCTGAAAACCACCAGCTGTCAAGCGGCACTCAGGGAAGGGTGAGTAATGAAGGGGGCTGTCGGTGGTGGTGCAATGGGACCCTCTTCTTCCCTCGTCCAGGATGCTATTTTCTTTGGCACCCATGCTCTAACATTTGGTACATTCTGAACCAGCAGGCAACATCTTTGCTCCTAAGCCAAACCAGGTCCCTCCCACTTCCTGTCCTGTGCGGCTTTTCTGATGCCGAGTGCAGGACTTCATATTCCATCTCTACTAGAAGTGCTTTAGGATGGAAGCTGCCGCCCTCTGCAAGTCTGCAAGAGCCTGTTGGTAAAACGTTAGAACTGGAAGGCTCAGAAAGGTCATCTAATTTCACTTGAAGGTCTCTTTTCCACCTTCAAGTGGCCCTCTAGTTCTCAGAAAGACGCTAACAGGGAAGGCACCAGCTCCTAAGATGGCCCACATCTCTGTGGGACACAGTAGAAAAGCTTGGCCCAGGAGTATATGCTCCCACAGGCCATTCTCAGAAAGCAGTCAGAAGTGGCACTTTTCTGTGTGCACTCCCAATGCTAGAAGAGCCTAATGTCACTTATGGTAAGACAATTAGTAAATCTTTCATATCAAACCAAGTTTTGTCTACCTATTAGATCCACTTGCTGGTCCTGCTCTTTGGAAACCACAGAATAAATTCACCTATTATATGTTAACCATTTCAATATTTGAAAATAGCTCTAGTGCTCACTTCACAGTCTCTTCTCCAGACACAAAGTATGGCAAGGGCCTCAGATACTAGCATGTCAGGATAGGAAGGACATAACTCGAACCAAGATGACAATGAAAAGTACAAAAACAGAATTAAGAAAAATGTTAGAACACAATTCCAAATGTTTCTAACTATGACAGCATCTGTTATAAAAGCTCTTTGGTGCCCCTGGTAAAATCGCTACTACTGTGGATGGAGCAATGTGAGGCCTTAACCAAGCAGGTAGTTAGAAAACATCCATTTATAAAGTTTGATTGTAGTATACATCATATATAAACACAGGAATACTACTTCCACTGCATCGCAAACCACAGGGAAAGCAGTTTCAAAGCAGCCTATCAAATATTAGCTTGGGGTATGCTATAAATCTCTAGGTCTTCTGATGTACGTAGTGAAAACATCGACCTCATCTTGACTTTTTAAGCTGATCCCCAAGAATACTCCCATCCAGAGGTGTGTATTTTTGCCATGCCCTCTGAAAATCCAAACGAAGGAAAAAGACTGTGTGGCAGAACTATGGATATATTTGCTCTTGCCACTATTGAGCCCTCAGCAGGAGCTGCGAGAGATTCCTAATTCACCTAACCGGCAAATGACCCACTGCTCTGCCACAGCAAGACTCAAGCTGACAACTCAGCAGTACAGAGAGTGGCTGTAACAGCTAAATACCCTTTAATGGGCCTCTTCCCCTTTTCCCATTGTCTCCATTCTCTTGATCCTGGGGAACAGTAGCCTTCTTCCTTCGAACAATCATTGCTCCCCTAGTTCCTAATATGTGGCAATAGGAAGGGATGCTACACATGGGACTCCACATACCCCAAAGCAGGCCAGAGTCCTGCCTTAGGATTTATTTTTCAAACTGGAAGTATGCTGGGTACAGGAAGAGGAGGGAGGTGTGGGATAAGGAAAAGCCCTCCCTCAAATAGAAAGGCTGTGCAAATGGATGTCTGCGCACTCCTTCTAGTGGAAGAGAATAAAGCAGCAAAGAGACCAAGACCCTGAGGCCCTCAGAACTCGAGGAACCTGAGTACTGCCTGTTCAACTCCTCTGATTCAGTGAGGTACCCCAAGGATCCCTTCTGTAAATCTCTTTTTTGGCTGACACTAGATAAAGATGAGTTTCTGTCACTGGCACTAACAGTCCTGACTGCCAATACAAGAGCCAGCTTTTAGAGTATGGTTTCAGAGACTAGTCTATCATTTTGGCTATTTTACACTTGATTCAACCAACATTTACTGAGTGCTAATAATGTGCCAGCCATGGTCCCAGATGCTAGAAAATACAAAGATGAACAAGACATTGCCTTTGAGCTAAAAAAAATTCAGTCTACTACAGTCAAAGGCCTAGAACACCCATCCTACCAGAAGTGTCTAACATCTTAGAAGACAAGATGAAGACAAGTCAGAAGTATCTAACATCTGAGAAGAACACACTTTAAATGGTCCCACTTAGTCAAAACTAGGTTGCCAAAAGAATTTAAAAACCTGGACATTTTAAGTGACTGAGCACAAGTTCAGAGAAGAAAAGGGGAGCAGAGAGAACACCCAAGACACAAAAGCCAAAATATGTTTCAACTGCAACAGCACAGGAGTGTGACATGCAGGGCCACTGTAGACCCCAATACATTCACTGCTCCTGATAAGCACTCAAGATTTAGAAATACACAGGAAACCATCTAAAAATCACTAGGCTCCAGGCCCTGGCCAGTTGGCTCAGCGGTAGAGTGTCGGCCTGGTGTGCGGGGGACCCGGGTTCGATTCCCGGCCAGGGCACATAGGAGAAGCGCCCATTTGCTTCTCCACCCCCACCCCCTCCTTCCTCTCTGTCTCTCTCTTCCCCTCCCACAGCCAAGGCTCCATTGGAGCAAAAGATGGCCCGGGCGCTGGGGATGGCTCCTTGGCCTGTGCCCCAGGCGCTAGAGTGGCTCTGGTCGCGGCAGAGCAACGCCCCGGAGGGGCAGAGCATCGCCCCTGGTGGGCTTGCCGGGTGGATCCCGGTTGGGCGCATGCGGGAGTCTGTCTGACTGTCTCTCCCCGTTTCCAGCTTCAGGGGAAAAAAAAAAAAATCACTAGGTTCCAGCCTGACCTGTGGTGGCGCAGTGGATAAAGCATTGACCTGGAATGCTGAAGTTGCCAGTTCAAAACCCTGGGCTTGCCTTGTCAAGGCACATATGGGAGTTGAAGCTTCCTGCTCCTCCCCCCCCTTCTCTCTCTCTCTCTCTCTCTCTCTCTCAATCTCTCTCCTCTAAAATGAATAAATAAATAAAAATAATTAAAAAAAAACAAAAAAAACCCCTGCACTTGTCTGGTCAAGGCACATATGGGAGTTGATGCTTCCTGCCCCTCCCCCCTCCCCCCCCCTCTCTAAAAAATGAATAAAAAAATAATTTAAAAATCATTAGGCTCCAAAAAATCTGACAAATAGAGAAAACTAAGATGATGGAAAAGGAACTTGTTACCCTGCTGGGTTTTCCTAGATCTGTTTCTAGGACAGACCCTGGGAGAACTAAATATTAAGTGGCAGGATATACCAGGTCAGTCTAAAATGTCTGGCAAAAAGCCATCAGGCCTCCATTTGTACTGGACACTAACAGCGGCCAAATAAGGGAAGTCCTCTGGCTCACATCTCAGTCCAAACCCTCCAATGTCCCTGAAAGACCTGAAGGCCGGGGTCACAGGGTCAGGGTCAGTGATGAAGGCAACATTTATTTCTGATGCTGACAGGTTGTTTCTGACAGGGCGGCCAGCAGCAGTTTGTAGATCACCTGTGAAAAAGTCTGGGATGAATAGGCCTTTTCACTGCCTTCTTCTCTCAAGCTCTTTTGTAGAGGGATGTAGGTAGCAACAAAGGAGAGATTTATCACCAGGAGCCCGTTGGGCAGCTGTTTTCTTGTTGTCCCTTGTTTAACTTCTCTCAAGAGAGCACAGTTATCTACCCAGCTAAGCAGGTGTTTAAGGCAGGTGATTTTGTTTCCATTAAGTTTCTTAAGTAATAGTAAACCAGACCAGAGGGTTATCTCATGTATTCATGGGAAACCTTAACCCTGTGCCTGCTAAATCACAGGGCATATGCTCTGGTAGAAATGTTACCTTCTGTTCCCTGCTGGTTCTAAAATCTTCAAATCGTTCATTCTAACAGTAAGCAGAACTTGACAGTCACTGCCCATCCCTACCCCTCAACATCTGAATTTTAACTGCTTGAACAATGTGTTAAGTGTGAAAGTGAAGATGGAGGCCTTTAGGAAAAACCAGATGAGAAGAAGGATCGCTCATTTCAAAGCTCAGATAAACCATCACACTAATGACTATTACAGTTTCATGTTCCAAGCTACTGTGAAGGAAAGGTTAACAGAAAATTTGAAGGAAAAATTTGTTTTCATTTTAAAGCCTAAGGCTTCTAACCTCTAAATTTAGCCACTAGCTCAACACTAGAGTGTTGGCCTGGTGTGTGGAAGTCCTGGGTTCGATTCCTGGTCAGAGCACACAGAAGAAGTGCCCATCTGCTTCTCCACCCATCCCCCTCTCCTTCCTCTCTCTCTCTCTCTTCCCCTCCTGTAGCCAAGGCTCCACTGGAGCAAAGTTGGCCCGGGCACTGAGGATGGCTCTATGGCCTCTGCCTCAGGTACTAGAATGGTTCTGGTTGCAACAGAGCCACGCCCCAGATGGGCAGAGCATCGCCCCCTGGTGGGCATGCCGGGTGGATCCCAGTCGGGCACATGTGGGAGTCTGTCTGACTGCTTTCACTTCGGAAAAATACAATAATAATAATAAGAAGAAGAAGAAGAAGAAGTAAATTTAGCCACTAGCTCAGGACTGACTTTCCAATCTTCTCTATGATTTTCTCTATGAGAAGACCCACAGTGTGCACTCTGCACTTGACTTATTAGCTTTAACAGGAATTTTTCTACTGCCATCCATTCTCTACTGTGCTAGCCACTATCCACTGGGGGCCAAGGAAAACCACCACATTTTAATATATGCCAGACAAAATCCTGAAGCCTTTTATGCTTTAGTCCTTTGATTACCTCTAATTTCCTCCTGCTGTAGAGCCATTATCATCATAAGGAACGAACATCCGATGGCACATTTCTTTCTCTTTATCCATGTAGTTCTTGTAATGACTGTAAACAAAAACACACGGGAGTTAGAGAAGGTCTTTGTAGGAGGTGACATCTGGTGGCTGGAATTCACTCAGATCCTGATTTGATTTTTTTTTTTTTTTTTTTTAACAGAGAGAGTGAGTCAGAGAGAGGGATAGATAGGGACAGACAGACAGGAACGGAGAGATATGAGAAGCATCAATCATTAGTTTTTCGTTGTGACACCTTAGTTGTTCATTGATTGCTTTCTCATATGTGCCTTGACCGTGGGCCTTCAGCAGACTGAGTAACCCCTTGCTCAAGCCAGCGACCTTGGGTCCAAGCTGGTAGGCTTTTGCTCAAACCAGATGAGCCCGTGCGCAACCTCAGGGTCTCGAACCTGGGTCTTCTGCATCCCAGTCCGACGCTCTATCCACTGTGCCACCACCTGGTCAGGCCAGATCCTGAATTTTTAAATAAATTTTTTAAACTGGGCTTTACACTGAATCAGGAGGGGATAGAAGCAATACTGGAGGGGTAGGAGAGACAGTGGAGACTTCCAAGAACTGTTAAGAAAGCCCTTGGACAAAAAGCCCACTTCTGAAAAGATGGCAGCCTTGAAGGCTAGGAGCCAGTCAGTGATGTTGCCAGGTGGTCTTGACAAGTGACTCCTCACACTCAGTAGCTACTAACTTATCTTGAGACTTTCTTGCTGAAGAATGGTTACATTCCAAAAATTTCTACTTATAACCAGAGAGAATACTTATAAATACCAGAAAGGAAATTGCTGGGAAGTCCTAAAAGACTCAAAATGCAATAACTGGTACCAAATAGTATAAGAGGTGCATATACCTCAGACATTTTTTTCCTATCTTTTATAAATCAGTTTGTGGCCCTGGCCAGTTGGCTCAGTGTGTTGGCCTGGTGTTTGAATGTCCCGGGTTTGATTTCTGGTCAGGGCACATAGAAGTGACCATCTGCTTCTATCCCCCCTCGTCTCCCTCTTCCCCTCCTGCAGCCAGTGGCTCGATTGATTCGAGTGTGGCCCCGGGTGCTGAGAATAGCTTGGTTGATTTGATCATTGGCCCTAGAAGAGGGTTGCCCGGTGAATCCTGGTTGGGGCAATGTGGGAGTCTATCTCCCCTCCTCTCACTTGAAGTGGTATATTCGTAGGATAGTTTCAAGTAGGGAGATTTTAAATTTTGCTAGTAAATAGTTGCTCCTGGATGCACTGATTTATTTATTTTTTTTAGAGAGAGAGAGAATAGGAGAGGGAGGCAAGAGATGAGAACCATGAACTTGTAGTAGTTGCTCACTTTAGCTGTTCATTTATTGCTTCTCATACATCCCTTGACTGGGGGCTCTAGTCACCAAATTTGGGTTCAAGCCAGTAATCTTGGGCTTCAAGTCCTTGGGATCATGTTAATGATCCCATGCTCAAGCTGGCAAGCCCACACTCAAGCCAGCAACCTTGGGGTTTTGAACCAGGGACCTCAGCATCTTGGGCTGATGCGCTATCCACTGCACCACTACTGGTCAAGCTTTTTAAATAATTATTTTTCAATTACAGTTTACCCATAATATTATATTAGTTTCAGGTGTATTCCTTTATCAGGTTAGGAAAGTTTTTTGTTATTTTTTCAAATATGTTTTCAATTTCTTGCTCTTTCTTCTCCTTCTGGCACCCCATGATGCATGTGTTAGTACGCTTGAAGTTGTCCCAGAGGCTCCTTACTCTATCTTCATGTTTTGGATTCTCCTTTTTTTTCTGATTGGGTGTTACCTGCTTTTTTATATTCCAAATTGCTGATCTGACTCTCAGCTTCATCTACCCTACCGCTGATTCCCTGTAAATTACTCATTTCAGTTAGTGTATCCTTCGTTTCTGACTGGTTCTTTTTTTACAGTTTCTATGTCCCCAACTAACTTCTTTGAGCATCTTTATAACCATTGTTTTGAACTCTGTATCTGATAGTTTGCTTGCCCCCATTTTGTTTAATATCTCCTGTTCTTTCATTTGGGACATGTTCCTTTGTCTCGTTTCTGCTGCTTCCCTCTGTTTGTTCCTATGTATTAGGCAGAGCTGCTACATACCTCAGACTTGGTAAAGTGGCCTTGGGTAGGTGTCCTATGGGGCCCAGTGGCACAGCCTCCCCAGTCACCTGAGCTGGGCACTCAGGTGCACCCCTATGTCACTGTGTGCACTGTCCTGTTACAACTGAGTTTTGGTTTTTATTTTGTTTTGTTTTTTTTGTATTTTTCTGAAGCTGGAAACGGGGAGAGACAGTCAGATAGACTCCCGCATGCGCCCGACCGGGATCCACTTGGCACGCCCACCAGGGGGCGATGCTCTGCCCCTCCGGGGTGTCGCTCTGCCGTGACCAGAGCCACTCTAGCGCCTGGGGCAGAGGCCAAGGAGCCATCCCCAGCGCCCGGGCCATCTTTGCTCCAATGGATCCTTGGCTGCGGGAGGGGAAGAGAGAGACAGAGAGGAAGGAGGGGGGGGGTGGAGAAGCAAATGGGCGCTTCTCCTATGTGCCCTGGCCGGGAATCGAACCCGGGTCCCCCGCACGCCAGGCCGACGCTCTACCACTGAGCCAACTGGCCAGGGCCACAACTGAGTTTTGACTGCTATCGGTGTCACTGGGAGGTACTGACTGGCTGTGACTATAGTAGAGGAGCTGCTCTGCATGAGTTGATCCTATGAAGCAGAACTTTCTTCTTTGGGTCTTTGGTGCTCACGGCCCTGCTGGGGCTACCTGGTATAGCCAGAGTGATGTGCATGCAGTTGGCTGCTGTTTATTCTGGGCTTGAAGGTACACAGGAGAGGCCAAGCTGTGAGCCAAGGCCAGCTGCTGCCAGTGCCATGGCTGGAGCCACTTAGCAAGAGGAAGAGGGTACACAGAGGCCAGATGCTGCTTGAGAGATTTTTAAAAAGTCTAAAGCATAAGACAAGAGAGACCATTTGAATGGAAAAGCCACTGAAATGGCTTTAGTGGGCCTGCAGGTGGGGTGGGGTCTCAGAGAATCACCAGGACAGGCATATAGTGTGAGCCCGGTTGATGGGACTCAGCTATGGCGCCTGCCTACTGGCTGTGTGTGTGGGATTGGGGGTGGGGGGGCACCTCAGAAAAGGAACAATGGCCTCTCCCAGAACTTTTAACTGGCAGAAAGCTATTCTTCCCCATATGTCCCTGGCTCTTTTTAAGCTTCTGCCCCAGTATGCTGGAGCTCAGAGGGAGTGAGTTTTCTGTTTGTGGCAAGTACAAAAAATAACTGAGTAAGTCCCTTTTGAAAAATTACATTAGCCCTCCTCCTTGGGGGGTGCTTATTTGCAGGGAGAGGGGTGAAATAGGGAGGTGGGAAATGATCCAAAGAGGTGTAGTTTGGAAGTCTATCTCACTTTGCCACTGGGAGCTACTGGTTTAGAATTCCAAGGATTTCAAAGAACTAGCTCTAGGGGGTGCTGCCTCATAACATGTGCTGGACAACAGACCCAGGTGGAGAGACCAGAACTACAGATGCATCACATATCTCTTTCTCTGTTTGCAGGAGTACAAACAGAGGTCTCACCAGGCCAGTTTCTTCAACTCGTTATTGATGTCATGATTGAAGGGCTGTTCCTTTTGGGCTCGGACAAGAAAATCCCGGGCCTTCTCATACTCAGTCATGAAGAGACAAGCCTGTCAAAGAACAGAATTTTAAAGGCATACTTAGGAAAGAGCATTTCTCCAGTGCCCACTGCCATCCCTTCTTAAGTGTTTGTTCCCAAGTCCCTGTCCTCCAACCGACCTGTCCACACCGGAAGAGGGCTTTGGCATTCTTCTGGTCAATGACCAGAGCCTGCTCTCCATAGTGCAGGGCCCTGGCGGGTTGCTCCAGCTTCAGAAATGTCAAGGAGAGGTTGAGGAGAACAAGAAGCTTGGCGGCCTCCACCAGGTGCTGCTCTTCAGGGGGTGCTGATCGCTGGCGGAGTAGCACCAAGGCCTGTGAGGAGGAAAGACAGGTGGTCAAGAGGAGTGACAATCTTATATAGAGAAAACCCTAAGAATCCATACACACACATAAAAACCCCTTAGGGGAAAAAATCCCTTAGAGGTAAAAAATTAGTTCAGCGAAATTTCAGGACATAAGATCAGTATGTGAGTTAGCTATATTTCTATACTCTAGCAATAAACAATCCAAAAAGAGGAATTAAGAAAACTCCCCTTACAGTATTATAAAAAAATACAATATTAAATAAGTAGCAATAAATTTAAAGTGCAAGACCTGTACAATGAAAACTACAAAACATTGTTGGAAGAAATTAAAGACTACTGAATGGAAAGACATCTCATGTTCATGGGTCAGAAGACAATGTTGGTAAGATATATTTCCAAATTGATCTACAGATTAAATGCAACCATACCAAAATTTCAACAGCTTTTTTTGCAGAAATGGTCAAGTTGATCTAAAAAGTCATATGAGCCTGACCTGTGGTGGCGCAGTGGATAAAGCGTTGACCTGGAAATGCTGAGGTCACCGGTTCGAAACCCTGGGCTTGCCTGGTCAAGGCACATATGGGAGTTGATGCTTCCAGCTCCTCCCCCCTGTCTCTCTCTCCTCTCTCTCTCTCTCTCTCCCCCCCTCTCTCTCTCCTCTCTAAAATTAATAAATAAAATAAAAAAATAAAAAGTCATATGAAAATTTGAGGTATCCTGAATAGCAAAATAATATTTAAAAGAGAGGTTGAAAGATTCATTTTTTTTTCCTAAATTTTTTTTTGTTTTCAGAGAGAGAGAGAGGGATAGACAGGAACGGAGAGAGATGAGAAGCATCAATCATTAGTTTTTCATTGCACGTTGCAACACCTTAGTTGTTCATTGATTGCTTTCTCATATGTGCCTTGACCGCAGGCCTTCAGCAGACTGAGTAACCCCTTGCTGGAGCCAGCAACCTTGGATTCAAGCTGGTAGGCTTTTTGCTCAAACCAGATGAGCCCGCGCTCAATCTGGCGATCTTGGGGTCTCGAACCTGGGTCCTCTGCATCCTAGTCCAATGCTCTATCCACTGCGCCACCGCCTAGTCAGGCCTTTTTTTTCTAAATTAAGTGAGACCTTGACCAGGCGATGGCACAGTGGATAGATCGTCGGACTGGGATGCAGAGAACCCAGGTTTGAGACCCTGAAGTCGCCAGCTTGAGCGCAGGCTCATCTTGTTTGAGCAAAAAGCTCACCAGCTTGGACCCAAGGTCTCTGGCTCGAGCAAGGGGTTACTCGGTCTGCTGAAGGCCCGTGGTCAAGGCACATATGAGAAAGCAATCAATGAACAACTAAGGTGTCTCAATGAAAAACTAATTATGCTTCTCATCTCTCTCCATTCCTGTCTATCCCTCTCTCTGACTCTCTCTCTGTTCCTGAAAGAAAAAAAAAACACTAAGTGAGAAATGGGGAGGTAGAGAGACAGACTCCCGCAGGTGCTCCAACTGGATCCACCTGCAAGCCCTACCGAGCGATGTTCTGCCCATCTTGGGGCCACCATTTTGTTGCTTGGCAACTGAACTATTTTAGTGCCTGAGGTGAGGCTATGGAGCCATCCTTAGCACCCAAGGCCAACTTGCTTGAACCACTCAAGCCATGGCTGCAGGAGAGGGGAAAAGGGAGAAAGGGAGTGAGGGAGAGAAAGAGGGTGAGAAAGAGGGAGAGAGAGAGAGAGGGGAGGGGGAGGGGTAGAGCAGATTGTTGCTTCTCCTGTGTGCCCTGACTGGGAATCGAACCTCTACCACTGAACCAACTGGCCAGGGCTGGACTCATACTTTCTAATTTCAAAACTTATAAGCCCTAATAACCAAGCCAGTGTGGTAATAACGTAAGGACAGACATATAGATCAGTGGAATAGAACTGAGCGGCCTGAAAGACCGAAAACAAACCTAGACACCTATAGTCAACAGATTTTCAACAAGGCTGCCAATACCATTCAATGGAGAAAGAGTAGCTTTTTGAATAATTGGTGCTTGGACAACTGGATATCAACATGTAAAAGAATGAAGTTGGACTCCTACCTCTCACACTATCTACAAAAATAAATTCAAAATGGATCATAGACCTAAATGTAAGAATTAACTGTAAGACTCTTAGAAGAAAACAAAGATGTAAATCTTTGTAAACTTAGAGAATGATTTCCTAGATAAGACACCAAAAGGATAACCAAAGAATAATTATATAAATTGGACTTCATCAAAATTAAAAACTTTTGGCCTGACCAAGTAGTGGCACAATGGATAGAGCCTTGGCCTGGATGCAAAGGATCCTGGTTCAAAACCCTGAGGTTTTCAGCTTAAGCACGGGATCATAGACATTGACCCCATGGTTGCTGGCTTGAGTCCGGGCTCGCCAGCATTAAGCATGGGATTATAGACATGACCACATGGTCACTGGTTGAGTCCAAAGGTCGCTGGCTTGAGCAAGGGGTCACTCACTCTGCTGAAGCCCCCCAGTCAAGGCACATATGAGAAAGAAATCAACAAACAACTAAGGTGCCACAATGAAGAATTGATGCGTCTCATCTTTCTCCCTTCCTGCCTGTCTGTCCCTCTCTGTCCCTCTCTCTGTCTCTATCGCTTAAAAAAAACCCAAAAACCTTTTTAGACATGCAAAAGTGTGCTTTATCAAAACAAGGAAATAAACTGAGAACAACAACAGAAAGTCCGCAAAACAGTCAGCCCTGGGACAAGAGCTGTGCCGCAGGCCCAGAGAGCTCAGCCTACATGGAGTTCCAATGGAGACATCCTGAGAAAATACAGAACCGCTAGATGATGAAGGCATGATCACATGGAAAGTAGTGTTGAATGAGGCTTTCTATGCTGTGAGAATGTTTAGGAGAAAACAGTGATAGCTTTAGAAAAAACTATGTAAAAAAGTGGCAATTCAAGGGGCAGAGGGCACTGCTAGACAAGCAAGCATAATGAGAGCTTGGCTCAGCAGCTATACCACTATACAGCCTCAATAGTGTAACACTGAACACTGATTCTTAAAATTATGACAATACTGGGAAAGCAGAAGTAAGAACCAAAGCCTCATCTTTCGTAATGAGAAATTAAAAATGTCAAAAAAAGGCCTGACCTGTGGTGGCGCAGTGGATAAAGCGTTGACCTGGAAATGCTGAGGTCGCCGGTTCGAAACCCTGGGCTTGCCTGGTCAAGGCACATATGGGAGTTGATGCTTCCAGCTCCTCCCCCTTGTCTCTCTCTTCTCTCTCTCTCCCTCTCTCTCTCTCCTCTCTCAAATGAATAAATAAAATAAAAATAAAAAATAAATAAATAAAATAAAATAAAATTTCCTTTAAAAAAAAAAAATGTCAAAAAAAAAAGGCAAACTAAAGCATATCATTTATAAATGCAGAATACCAGAAAAACAGCAGATAGAATAAAAAAGTGAATGCTTCAGGGGATCAGAGCTAGGAAATAGGCAATGGAAGGAGTGTTTTGTTTTTTCTAGAGAGAGAGAGGAAAAAGAGCAAGAAGCACCAACTTGTCGCTTCATTTTAGTTGTGCATTGATTGCTTCTATGTGTCTAGACCAGGGACCACACCTCAGGCTTAAGCCAAGCCAACAACCTTTGGAATCATGTCAACAATCCACACTCAAGCCAGAAATCCTGTGCTCAAGTTGGTGAGCTCAGGGTTTTGAACCGGTGACCTCAGAGTTCCGGGTTGACGCTCTAGCTACTGTGCCGCCTCTAGTGAGGCAGAAGTGGTCTGTTTTTTATGGAAAAATATTTTTCAAATGAGAAGGCACTCAACAAACTTTAGCTTGGTTGAGTTTCATCCCTGTGTACAAAAGTTGTGAGTTTGATTCCCAGTCAGGGCACATACAGGAACAGATTGATGTTTCTCTCTCTCCCTCTCCCACTTTCTCTCCAAAATCAATAAAAATATTTTAAAAGCATCAAAATAAATCTTAAAAAAAACCTTTATAAACAGTATCCATGCTACAACCTAACCATAAGCCAAAATCTGTACTATACAAGTTTAAGGACCTGATTTTGCCAGGGTTCCCAAAGACACACACATGCATGCTGTCCATCTTTCTCTCTCTGAAGCATGCTCATATAAGCTAAATATGGCAGATACTCTTAGATACTAACCCAATACCTATTCCCCTCCTCTTCTCTTAACTACTCATTCCATTTGAAGCAACAATGTACTATAGTAATTTAAAAAGTACATTTCCGCCTGACCTGTGGTGGTGCGGTGGATAAAGCATCAACCTGGAAACACTGAGGTTGCCGGTTCAAAACCCTGGGCTTGCCTGGTCAAGGCACATATGGGAGTTGATGCTTCCTGCTCCTCCCCCTTCTCTCTCTCTCTCTTTCTCTCTCTCTCTCTCTCTCTATCTCCCCCCTCCTCTCTAAAATAAATAAAATTTTAAAAAATAAAATAAATAAATAAATAAAAAGTACATTTCCCAGCTTCCTATGCAGCTAAGGGTGTCCACTGAACATGGTCAGTGAAATATAACACACCAGATTCTTCTCCGCTCTCTTCTTTCTGCTTAGATAATCGTATGATGCTACAAGATGAATAATCATCTTGGGGGGAGAAAAACAAAGACACTTTTTTTTTTTTAGGTGAGAGGAGGGGAGATAATAAGGTAGACTCCCGCATGCACCCTGACCAGGATCCACCTGGTAACCCCATCTGAGGCCAATGTTCCAGTACTGAGCTATTTTTAGTGTCTGAGGCTGCTGTGCTCCGAGAAAGCTATCTTCAGTGCCTGGGGCCATGTTCTAACCAACTGAGCCACTTAGCTGCTGGACGGAAAGAGGGAGAGAAGGGGAAGAAGAGGAGGAAGGAGAAGCAGATGGTCATTTCTCCTGTGTGCCATGGCTGGGAATCAAACCTGGACATCCATACGTTGGGCCAATGCTCTAACTACTGAGCCACTGGCCAGGGACAAACAAGGGCACATTAAGGGTAGCTGAGCAGAAAGACAGAAGGAACCTGGAACCCTGGTGGCTATGCAGAACTGCTATACAGCCTTGGACTGCCTCCCTTATGTGAGGAAAAATTAAATATGTAGTTTACTTATAGAACAATTTTCCAGGATACTGTTGCTTGCAGCTGAGTGCAAATGAAATGTAAAATCAGACTACCCCTAGACTCTATAAACGCTGTCCTGTTTGTGTCTGGCACACAGAAAGTGCTCATAATATTTACTGAATGAGTTACAAAGCACAGTGAACTCCTGTCAACATAATCTACACAAGAAGCCAAATCATAATCAAAAGTTTGGTGAAGAAAGAGTCAACTCAGAGAGTTATGAACCTCCACTGTCAGACAGGGTATGAAGACAGCAAACTTTACAGAGATGGGAGTAGAAAAATCAGTTGGAAGAAGACCTACCACTAAAATGAAAATTTTAAAACCTTTTTACGAAATACATATACACATACACAGGTAAGTATAAAAATAAGTGTATAACTTAATGAATTTTCACAACCTGAACAAACCCATGTAATCAGCTTCCAGTACAAGACACAGAATACCAGGCTCCCCCCAAATACCTTGTCCCCTCTCCCAGCTATCTGGCACAAGAAGGTTAGTGAGATTTTCCTTAATGGCTGCATATAAAGATTTGGGAAACCGAGCAAGGTTTTAAACAAGGAATTGTTCAGGGTTTAAACATACTTACCCGTTTGTATCTGTCTTTGGCACCATAGAAACGATTTTGGCGGAAAAGGTAGTTGCCAAACTCCCGTTCAGTAGCTGCCACTTTAAGGACCTTCTCAAGTGGAAATTCATCTTGTTGCTCCTGAGGACCAAAGACAAGGCTACCCAGCAAAAAGAAACTGAAAGCCACAATGCCATAATGCAAGTATAATTACACCTGTTCTGTTTTTATCCTTCAGATTACGAACTTTTGTTTACGGCTGTATGTGCACCAAGCATTGGGCTAGGTGCCTCTGCGGAGGTCATCTCTGTGACTACCAACAGAAGCCAGGCAGTCTGGTGTTATCACTGCCCCCACCTTTACAACCTGAAGTCAAAAGGTCTACTTCTATATTCTTCCCATGGATGCTCCCTAAAGCAGCCGTTTTCATGGAATTAGAAACTGATGGAACTTGTCAAGCACAAAAATCAGGACCAGTTATGCACCAAAATTTAACAGGTCTTGGTCTGCCTGAGGCCCTACTGGTCTTTATGGCCACAGCGCACTGTCTTGGGCACATACCAAAATCACCCATACAGACTCTTTTTAAACACAGGTGTCCTGTCTCCCCCCAACCCAGAGATTCTAAATCAGTACACCAGAGGTGGGACCCAGGAATCTGCAAGAATCTCTGTCATGCCTGACCAGGCGGTGGTGCAGTGGATAGAGCGTCGGACTGGGATGCGGAAGACCCAGGTTCGAGACCCTGAGGTCGCCAGCTTGAGCGCGGGCTCATCTGGTTTGAGCAGGAGCCCACCAGCTTGAACCCAAGGTCGCTGGCTCGGGCAAGGGGTTACTCGGTCTGCTGAAGGCCCGCGGTCAAGGCACATACGAGAAAGCAATCAATGAACAACTAAGGCGCTGCAACGTGCAATGAAAAACTAATGATTGATGCTTCTCATCTCTCTCCGTTCCTGTCTGTCTGTCCCTCTCTCTGACTCACTCTCTGTCTCTGTAAAAAATAAAAAAATAAAAAATAAATAAAAAGGATTCTTCTAAAAAAAAAAAAAGAATCTCTGTCGTGTGCAAAGATGAAAGGTAAGATCCATTTCACTTGGGGTACCGACGGTTTAGCTGGACAGACGTATACAGATACAAACAAAGGGTGAATGTCTAAGGTCACATATACAGTCAGTGTGAGATAGACTGACAAGAGTGCTTAAGATGACTAATGAGGTTAGAGGCCCTTTCTCTATAGGAAGGGTTAAGTAAAGGCAAGGTTGCTGGCTTGAGCGTGGGCTCATGAGCTTGAGTGTGGGATCATAGACATGATCCCATGGTCACTGGCTTGAGCAAGGGGTCACTGGTCAAGGCACATATGAGAAGGCAATCAATGAACAACTAAGGAGCTGCAATGAAGAATTGATGCTTCCCATCTCTCCTTTCCTGTATGTCTGTCCCTATCTGTCCCTCTCTCTGTCTTTCTCTGTCTGTCTCACACACACACACACTTAAATTATGAGAACAGAGGTCATATGTCCCCCTTTGCCTGGGATTATCCCAGTTTACACCTGATATCCTGATATTCTATCAAGTTAATAGCTCCTTTCACTCTCAGATGTCCTGGGTTGGATAGTGAATTATATGGTCACCCTAGTTATGAGCTACCAAGTCTTGACTTGTTAGAAACCAAACTTAATGTTGAGAAGCAAATGATCATTGTCTTGCAAAGAGAAGCAACAGGTGACTCAAAGATCAGCTCAAATTGCTGGTCCATAACAAACACACTGCCTGACCTTGGCCTAGAACAGTTACCCACACACAAGAGTCAATATGAGACAACAGTACTAGGAACTGGGGGAATGCCACCACCATCACCACCATACAGGCAACTCGGAGATGGAACCTGGCCAGAGACTCATCAGTAGTGTATGATAATTACCAAAAAAACACACCCAACACTCTCTCCATAAAGTGCTGACATCTGTGCTCCAGAACTTACAGCTGATAGGGCACAAAACTTGTCTGATTCAGCAGAATCCAGAAAGTCAAGTAGCTCAATCTCAAACAAGACTGTGGTGTTTGGGGGGATCAAGGGCGGGCAGCCCAGTGTTCCATAAGCATAGGCCGGTTTGAAGAGAAACCTGGCCAGCTCTCCCCTCCGCATGGTCAGAAGACCCAGCTCCATGCCCCAAAGTGTAATATCTGGAAGAAGGGACAAAAACTTGGTTGAAGCTTGCTCAGTAACCTGTTTCAATGCTATCAATTTCTTCCTCTTTACATCCAAATCTCTCCACATGATATTCCAAGCCTTCTGCATTGTGGTCCCAACTCACTTTTCAGCCTTGTTTCTACCAACTCCATGATTCCAACTCTGACTTCTCTAGGCTTTGCAGTATTCTAGCCTCTACATCTTTGTTCACACAGTTCTTTCCTCCTGCAATATCTTCATTCTTACCCTATGCCCAACTTCTGCCCTAATTGAAATTTTAGTCAATCTTCAGGGCTCATTTCAAATGCCCTTTCTTTCATAAAGCCTTCCCTCATCTTCCCAGATGGAATTAACAGTGCCTTCATTAAGTATGCCTACAACACTGCTACTATCTCCTAGGAACTTATCGGATTCAACCAGGTTAGGGTCTGAACAGGTCAATCTCCTCTACCATATTGGCTGAGATGTTCTAATCATCTAATCTAATACACCATGCACTGTGGGCAGTAAGCATTCAACAGATGTTTACTTAACAAACAAACACACAATGCCCAATGGTTAAGTCAAGATGTCAGATAGGGCCCTGGCTGGTTGGCTCAGTGGTAGAGCATCAGACCAGCTTGTGGAAGTCCTGGGTTTGATTCCCAGTCAGGGCACACAGGAGAAGCAACCATCTGCTTCTGCACCCCTTCCCCTTCTCTCTCTCTCTTCTCCTCCTGCAGCCATGGCTTCATTGGCTTGAGTGAGTTGGCCTCAGGTGCTGAGGATGGCTCTATGGCCTTGCCTCACTAAGCTCCAGTTGCAGTGGAGCAACGGCCCCAGATGGGTAGAGCACTGCCCCCTAGTGGGCTTGCGGGGTGGATCCCGGTCGGGGAACATGGGGGAGTCTGTCTCTCTGCCTCATCTCCTCTTACTAGAAAAAAAATAGAAAATTTAAAAAGATGCCAGATATGACATCTCCCAAATACCTAAGTCTCAAGGGAAAACACAGGAGAGAACTGGCTGGTTTAGCAAAACCCAACCTCAGAAAAACTGACTCAAAGAACTGTGCCCTGGATAGTTTTCCAGTCCTAGGGTATTGTCCCTCAGTGATTCTCCCGAGCAATCCCCTTCTTTCCCAGCTCCTAATGTGAGCTTACCCTTTCCAAGCTTCATGAGCCGAAGAGTTTTCCTAGAGCAATTAGAATCGAAAGGCTCGTCCATGTTCGCCAGATACCCAGAATATTTCACTAGGGCAGAGGAAACAAACAGAAAAAATGGACCAATACCCTCCCTTCTGTAACTTTACATCTCTTTAATTATCACATATGAAAAAAATAGGCCCTGGCCGGTTGGCTCAGTGGTAGAGCGTCGGCCTGGCGTACAGAAGTCCCGGGTTCGATTCCCGGCCAGTGCACACAGGAGAAGCGTCCATCTGCTTCTCCACCCCTCCCCTCTCCTTCCTCTCTGTCTCTCTCTTTCCCTCCCGCAGCCAAGGCTCCATTGGAGCAAGGATGGCCCGGGCGCTGGGGATGGCTCCTCGGCCTCTGCCTCAGGCGCTAGAGTGGCTCTGGTCGCAACATGGCGACGCCCAGGATGGGCAGAGCGTCTCCCCCTGGTGGGCGTGCCAGGTGGATCCCGGTCGGGCGCATGCGGGAGTCTGTCTGTCTCCCCGTTTCTAGCTTCAGAAAAATACAAAAGAAAAAAATAAACTCAGATGCCCTTCAACTGCCCCACTTCCTGGGTGATAGCAACAATTTTTTGTTTAACGTTTGGATGCCTGCCCTTTGGCTCTGAGGTTGAGAAACTGGGCCTCGGAGTGTTTCTTACTGACAGCGCCATCATGCAAAGGGGACATGGCGTTCCCTCGCTTTCCCTTCAAATCTTAACTCTAACAAAGCACATTCTACCAGATAAAAATGCTACTGTATTTTTTTTTTTTTTTAAACATAGCCTTTCCTCCCCTCAAAGTAAAGAACCACGAAACCTGGCCAGTCCTCTCGCATGGCCCGCCAGCTTCCCGAGGACAGACGGCACCGGGCCACGGCCGTACCTAGCACCGAAGCGTCCTCCGTCACCAGCTCACCGACACCCTCTCGGATGATGTTCTTCAGCACGCCCCGGTCCCCCGAAATGTCCATCATCCACTTACTTAACTTCTCGTATGGAGACTTGTGGGGAATGAAACAGAACAGACTCGGAGCCCTCAGATGCACCTCGACTCCGGCGCCCCGCTTGCCTCCCGGAGCTCGCGCGTTCCCTCCCATGTCCACAAGGAATGTCCACAAGGACAAGCCCGGCCACCCTCCCTGAGCGGGAGACGCCAGGGAATTCCCGAAGGCTGAAGTTCAGCCGCCCCTTCTACCTGTTTGTTTGCTCTGGACCTCGGCATTCTGTTCAGAGGCCGCGACGAGGAGATCACGGCTTCTCTCCAACAGCAGCCAGGGACCAGGAAGGGCGTGGCAGGGCATGTGACTGGGGCGCGCAGAGCACCATGGGTCACATGGTGGGGACTGTTAAGTTGCAGCACGTTGTGGGGCACGTGATGGGGGCGGGCCACTCAGTGGGTCATGTGCCTGGAGCACCCGTGAGCCAGTGGCTCCAGTTTTTGAGTTATTTCCACCGCCCTTCTTTCTCATTTGCTTCTTTTTTTTTTTGTATTTTTCCGAAGCTGGAAACCGGGAGGCAGTCAGACTCCCGCATGCGCCCGACCGGGATCCACCTGGCACGCCCACCAGGGGGCGATGCTCTGCCCATCTTGGGGTGTCGCTCTGCCGCAATCAGAGCCATTCTAGCGCCTGAGGCAGAGGCCACAGAGCCATCCTCAGCGCCTGGCAAACTTTGCTCCAATGGAGCCTTGGCTGTGGGAGGGGAAGAGAGAGACGGAGAGGAAGGAGAGGGGGAGGAGTGGAGAATGAGAGGGGCGCTTCTCCTGTGTGCCCTGGCCGGGAATCGAACCTGGGACTCCTGCACGCCAGGCCGACGATCTACCACTGAGCCAACCGGCCAGGGCTCATTTGCTTTTTCAAGAAGCCAGGACGGGACTTCAGAATCAAACTACCTAGTTCCTGAGAAAACAAGGTGATGTCCCTCACTTTTCCATCAGCAAATCAACAAAATCTGCTGCATCTGTGCCCTCTTGGTGCAAAGGAAGAATAGTCCTGTGTTGGTAAAATAGCTGTGTTAGGCTTGCTCGCTTATACTTTGCCCCATTAGTGCATGAGCACATGGCAGCACCACGTGTGCAGAGTCTTGGTAAGGCTATGGGTGCATGCCCTCAGGGCAGCGGGTGCAGAATGGCCCTAACACCTTCTGTCTCCACCATCTGCCTGGCTCCAGTATGGACCTACCTGGCCTCAGCCACTGGCATTAACATCCTGGGTCCCACCCCGCACTCTTGGCTACTCTAGCACTTTAGGTCGCCCATCTCTCCTGCACCACTCTTGCCTGCAGCACCAGATCGGTTCCTTCTGCTTATGTGCTGGAAAATGTCCTAACAGCAAGGTAGTGAGCCTCCCTTTGTCCTCTCAGCCCTGCTACAAGTGGCTCCACTGATCCTCTTCACAGAAAAGCATTTCAGAAGAGTGGCAAAAGCTCTTTCAACTACTCTTTCTCTCTGCCAGTTCCCCAAACACAGGAAGAGCTCACTTGTTGCTGGGTTTCTTAATTCCATCTGTGGCCAGGGGGCCTTTCCCCACAACCTTCACTTTTAGTTCCTTGAATTTGTTCTGCCCCTCCTTTAGCTTTTGCTTGAATGCCTTATCTTCCCTGTCCATCTCCTTGGGCTGCTTCTTGCCACCTTTGAAGCTGGACATGGCACCTGCCACTCCTTCCTGAGAGCCTGCCACCAAAAACTCCAGAGCTCCTGTTTCTTAACATTCCTGGAGAGCCTCTCCAGCCTGTCTTTTCCAATCAATAATTCCCACCACACTCCTGGGATATGGATAGTATTTTATGGCCTGTATCTTATATATTCAACATAGGTAGTATATTGCTAACTGTGAAGCAAAATGCCACTGAATTTCTAAACCTTTGAAAGACTTCATATAAAAAGTTATTTTTTAAAAATTATTTTTATTTATTCATTTTAGAGAAGAGAGACAGAACGATATAGAGAAAGAGAGAGAGAGAAGGGGGTGGAGGAGCAGGAAGCATCAACTCCCATATATGCCTTGACCAGGCAAGCTTAGGGTTTTGAACCAGTGATCTCAGTGTTCCAGGTCGATGCTCGATCTACTGCGCCACCACAAGTCAGGTCATATAAAAAGTTCTTAATGTGATAATATTGAATAAAGAAATTAGACACAAAAGAGTACATACTCTGTGATTCTATTCATTTGAAATTCAAAACCAGACCACATTAATCTACAGAAATATAAGTCATGAGATTTGCTCTCCTTGTTACGGATCCTGACTGGGGGACAGCATGAGGGAGGCTTCCTCGTACTAGAAATGTTCTGTATCTTGATCTTGAGAATGTGTAAATAGAACGTGTACATTAAATATGTGGTTTAAGATTTGTGCACTTTTTAGAAGATATAATCCAATTTTAAAAATCAAAGTAAATAAAATTAACTTTTAAAAAGAGAGAGATTCAGAAAGATTGTGTCAAAGCATAAGTTCATTCCCTTTTGGGGTTTGTAAGGTGTGCATGGGTACCCAGTCGGACTCCACCCCTTCCCCTTGCCTGGCCAAAGCAAGTACCTACATGTTACAGTTATCAGAGCCGGTCCAGCAGAGGCTGCCGCCCCCAGTCCCGTGATGTGGCCCGGTTTCCACTTGATTCTGGGTGACCTTGAGGACATGGGGGTGTTGCTGGGAAATGGGAGGAGGAAAGGGGAAGAGATTAGGTAGTGGAGCAGGCATTCAGCTGCAGTTCCCAGGTCTCTGCTCCTGCTGTTCCATCCTGGGGAGAAGAGGCCAAGCCCATCAGGTCAGTGATGCTGGTTTGAGGCCCCAGAGGGAAGTTCATTGGACCCTAAGAAGCCAGATAGCTCCATGTGGGGCGCTTCCTGGGTCTGCTGCCTAATTCTAGCTCGGTGCTTCTCCTTTCTCAGTTCTCAAAGGGGAACAGGGTGGGAGATTAAGCTATAACTCTCCTAAATCCCAGACTTTTCAGAACAATGTTGTTCTAAGACAACTCTCTGCTTTAGAACAATCTGGCAGTGTCTATTGTAAATGTAGATTTCTGGGTCTCCATGGAGATGTGTGAAGCGGTGACTCAGGAATCTTTGTTATAACTGTGATTCCAACACTTGATTGCTAGTTTGAACACTCATCTAGAAGGAAGAAACTTTGCTTGTTTTTGCTGCCCCGTTCTAGGTCAGGATGCCTGCTGAGGCTGGAGTTTGCATTATCTGTGTCATTGCAAATGATATTAGAGATGACCCCTTTCAAGTTTACCTCCAAATCTGAGTTAAAATGTAGAATCATGTATCTCGAAGTGAACATTTTTTTTTTTCATTTAACTCGTTTTTTTAAAAGATGGGAAAGAGGCCCGAGGTCATAGGGGGTCAGGACTGGAATCCAGGACTGCTGTCTGTAAGGCCCTCTATTTCCAGAGGTTCTTTCCATGTGAATGTGGGCAAAGGGAGTGGCAGCAGCAGGCTCAGGAAGACGTCCTGTGTTACAGCCTGCACCGTGGTTGGCCTGGAGGGTGAGCATGGCCGAGCTGGAGGACCACCTTCAGTGCCCCATCTGCCTTGAGGTCTTCAAAGAGCCCCTAATGCTGCAGTGCGGCCACTCCTACTGCAAAGGCTGCTTAGTGTCCCTGTCCTGTCACCTGGATTCCGAGCTGCGTTGCCCTGTGTGCCGGCAGGAAGTGGATGGCAGCAGCTCACCACCCAATATCTCCCTGGCACGAGTGATCGATGCCCTGCGGCTCCCTGGGAACCTGGAGCCTAAGATCTGCACGCACCATCGGGACCCGCTCAGCCTCTTCTGTGAAAAGGACCAGGAGCTCATCTGTGGCCTCTGTGGCCTTCTGGGCTCCCACCAGCACCATCAGGTCACACCTGTGTCTACCGTCTACAGCCGCATGAAGGTGGGTAGCAAGGCTGCTGGAGGACGGGGAGCCAGGCCACCTGGGGCCCACACAGCCCAGCTCCTGCGCTCTCTGGCACCATCACCCAGCACAGAAGGGTCCTGGGACAGGACTTGAGTTCTCTCCGGGGCCCTGGAGCGGAACTCGGGAACTTTCATTCTTAGTTCTGAGCAGGTGCTGGGGATTACAGTGGAATGCGAGGTGGAGAGTGCCTCGCATCACGTGCAAGCCCTTCCCCCGCTTTATTTTTCTTTGCAGCGTTTCTTGAGTGATCCTGGGACTGCACTCTCAGGTACATGAGGACAGGAACTTTATTTTCTTCCTTGGGTTTTTTTTGTGCTTGGAGCCCTGCCTGGCATAGTAAATACTCAAAATGTATTTGTGGAATCAATGGATTCCTGCCCTTCCGGACCTTGGTCTCAGGTCTAGGAGATCATAATTTAAGATAAGTAATACTAATAATGATACCATTTTAGGTTAGTTAATATGCTGACCTAAGGTTTATGAAGGGTGGGGTTGTTATTGTATTTTACAAATTAGGAAACTGAGGCTCCGAGAAGGTAAGGGTCTTACCCCAGGTGACACGGCTTGTCAGTGGCAGAGGTAATACTCAAACCAAGGCCAGTTTTCTTTCCACTGACAACAGATAGAGAAAGGGCAGGAAGGGCCCTTGGAATGGCCTGGTATTTGAGGGGAAGGGGGCATAAAGGTTAAGAATGACAAAATTACAAGTGAGGAGCCAGGAAAAGGAAAAACAAGATCTGCAGACGGAGGGGCCCTCTGTACGTTGTTCCCAGGGTCTCCTGGCTGAGTGCTCTGGGCAGCATTTCTGTGCTCCTTCAATCCTGGGAAACAAGTAAGATAACGAGCACAGGGCCGGCCAGGTCATCCACCAGCCCCTCCTCTCCACAGCTGAATCTGTGCGAGTGTCCATGGCACAGTAGTGGGGAAGAGGGTCACCCTACCCTGAGCTCACAGTCTGGGGGAGCGACAGAGAGTCCTGTGTGTCAGGTGCTGCTGTCAGAGTTAAGTACAGTCTCCAGGTGACATTACTGGCACATGGCTGCTACGTGGTCTTGGGTGGTCAGGGAAGGCTCTACTGGAGGGAGAAAGACTGCTAAGCCAAGACTCAAACCACCAGGAGGATTTGATAGAAAAAGAAGGGAAGGGAAAGTCATCCAAGTATAAGGACAGCATGTGCAAAAGACCAGGAGACAAACAGCATGGTACAGTTGAGGATTTATAAGTCATTCTATAAGGTCTACCGGAACGTTCTGTCCGTTTCTATCACAACAAGTTTCGACATGTAAGCACATGTTTATTTGGCGCATGTGTGCCTCTCTATTTTTATCATTTAATGTATACATACTGACGTAGCAAATTAACTAAAACAAAGTTGATTCACATTAGTCTTATGTGTGAAGCGATAGTGTACCTATGGCTACTGATAAAGTTCATTTATGCCACTGTATTGTATATGAATTTCAACAAGGAAGAAATGCTACAGAAGCATGTAGAAATTTATTGAAAGTGTTTGGTGAAGGTACAGTTTCTGATAGGACATGCAGAAGATGGTTCGAAAAATTTGAAACAGGTGATTTCGACCTTTCTGATAAGCCACATTCTGGGTGACCATCTTTGATCGATGATGATGTTGTTAAGATCATGTTGGAACAAGATCCTTTTCTGACAACATCGGAGATCGCAGAAAGGCTTAATTCAGCTCAGCAAACCATTTCAGACCATATTCGGAAGATAGGATTGGTGTGGAAATATATTATTTAATAAAGTTTATTGACGGTGAGAAAAATTTGTATTTTGTTTTATTCCAAAAATGGACAGAATTTTCCGGTAGACCTTATATTAAGCTAAAGGAAGAATGAGGTAGGCAGGGGCTGGGTCATGGAAAAACCTGTATGACATGTGCTGATATTTGTAGTTTATTCAGAGAACTATGGTTGTACAGGGGTGGGCACTGGAGGTTTTTAAGCTGATTTGTGATGTATTCCTATCCATCTGCCGAAGGGGTAGATTGGAGAGTGAGGCTAGGGATAAGAGATTGGGAGTAGGAGTCTGCAGAGTGGTAAGGGAAGAAACTGATGGGGCCCCAAGGAGTACCAACGTGTAAAGTTTGGGTAGAGTGAGAACCTCAAAAGGGGATGGAAAGAGTCAACAGAGGGAGCAGGAACACTGGCTAAATGTGGCCTCCTGGAATGCAGAGGAGCAGAGCGTTTCATCAAGAACAGGATCAGTTGTGTGAAATGTCTGCTGGGGGTTGAAAAGCCTGTCAGCTTTTCAACAGGGTTGAAGAATGGGTTACCTTGGCAAGAGTAGTTTTAGAGGAGTGTGGAAGGAGGAAGCCCAACAGCAAGGCAATGAAATTGAGCCCACACTTTATTCACAGACAGCTGCTCAGGAGAGAAGGAGACACTGGGAACTTGCTCATCATTTCTGGCAAGGAGCCGGGGCCCTTGGTCCTGGTTCCAGATATGGTTCTTTTTGGATTCCCAAGATTCTTCTCTGTGATATGACTAAACTACATTTTATCAGATCCCTGTAATGCATTCCTGTCTTCTCCTATTGATTGAGATCTTGAGATGCTTTATTTATTTTCATAATTCTGTTTCCTCTCACTGTGGCTCAGTTGCTGAGAAAGAACTAGTCCCATCTCCACCTTATGAGGGTTACACCCTTTGTTGGGCTGCTGTGAGAGCTGATGCCTCCTTATCCAGAGCAAGGACTCTGTGTCCATTTATTCTTCACCCAGGTCCCTTCCTGAAAGGCTCTTGCAGCTGACTTCTCCTTGGGAACTTTCTAAACCCAAGTTGGTACACTCCATGGGCATAAAACCACAGGGCCCCGGTCAAATAGTGCAGGCTGATGGTGGTCGGTAGTCCTGCTTGGACCCCAAAGGATAGGTCAAATTTGGGGCCAGGGCAGCCTAGGAGAAGTGAGTTTACTTCATCCTTGGGAGGGGGCAAATCTAGTCTGGGTCCAAGACTGCTGTGGATGGATTCAGATCTTTAAAGAGTTTGGAGACTCACCAGGTGCAACCTGGGCCACCACATGCATCATGGCCTCACTTGGGGACAGTACTTTTGTAATGACTCTTGACCTCCTGGTGACTAATAAGAGTTCACTTGGTGGGTACCCTACAGGCAGCGTTCCATGCAAGGAATATTGGCTTCAGACTGGCAATCACCTCTCTTGGATGTTGTGTGGTGACATCAGGTGGCTGTAACATTTAGCACTTTCTCCATCTCTTGGAGAGGGATGACTTGGGATTCCTCTTCTACCTGGGCAGTTCCTACCATCAGTGCGGAATATTCTTGAATAATCTTAACTATTTTGAGGTCAAGGGCACATAAGTAGCTCTGGTGCCTATCCTGGTTCCACCGAGAGCACTAGTGGCCATTGGGATGCTCCCTAGATATGTGAGGCCCGGGACTGGCCCCAAGAAGTTAAGACGGTAAAGGGGTCAGCCACTCACAGGACCATGGCACGTTGCCTGCAGGAGGAGCTTGCGGCTCTTATCTCTGACCTGGAGCAGGAACAGAAGAAGGTGGATGAACATATCGCCAAGCTGGTGAACAACAAGACCCGGATTGTCGTGAGTGCCCTTTCCCTCTGCCCCTCCTCTGGGACCAGCCCCCTTCCTTTTCCTACAGAGTCCGGTTCTAATTTGTCCTCTACAGGAATCCACGCCTGCCATAGAAAGCCAGAACTCAAAGCATTCCAGGGCAGGGTGGGGAAGGTGCAAATCTTCTCCAGGGAATTCAACCCAGTTGTCGGGACTGTCTCTAAGTTGGCCTGTGTCCCCCATGTCCTTGGGACTGAGATAACCCAGAACCTAAGTCCCAGAGGTAAACAGCCCAAAGTATGGGCATGACTCGCCAGCCCCTGCCTCCTGTGTCTGCTTGACCTTGACAGTCTGTGTGGTGCCTGCTGAGTACCTCACAGCACAGGCTCGGAAAGGCCTGAGGCGCCCCCTGGCTGCCTACTTTGCTCAGTGAGAGGCCCATTAGGGCTGGGAGGATATGGAAACCAGGCCCTGCAGGTGATTGTGAAACGGCAGGGCACACTACCCTGTCAGTCCCCCTCAGCCCTGAGAGGGGGCAGCATCACCTTGCATAGTGAAGACAGAACTCCAGTCATAGGGGAATCCTGGTTATCTCACTCCAAAGCCTGCCCTCCTGGCGCCTTTCAGACTTTTTTCAGTTGTGGAACCCTGTGATAAAGCAAAATCTTACTTGCACACTTAATAGTTGAAACAGGTAAAAGCAGACCCACTGCCTTGAAATGGGACCTGGCCTCTGCCCACCACTGTTGCTCACTCCCATTGTCCCCCATGGGACCTCCAAGTGCAGTGTAAATGCCTGGGCAGGACTCAGCCCTGGGACTCAGGTACCGGGACCAGCCCAGTGAGGAAGGCTCAAGCTGCCAGGTCTCTGGAGACATGGAGGTCAGCCCTCACCACTCCAGTGTGGCTTCGGCCATGACCGGCCCTCTCTGTCCTAGAACGAGTCCGATGTCTTCAGCTGGGTGATCCGCCGTGAGTTCCAGGAGCTGCACCACCTGGTGGACGAGGAGAAGGCCCGCTGCCTGGAAGGGGTGGAAGGTCACACCCGTGGCCTCGTGGCCTCCCTGGACATGCAGCTGGAGCAGGCTCAGGGCACGCGGGAGCGGCTGGTCCAAGCCAAGTGTATGCTGGAGCAGTTTGGTAACAAGAATCACCATGACTTCATCGGCGTAAGTGGACAAGGGAGTGTCCCTCATGCTGAGGCCCCCAGGGCCTCAAGAGCCTCCCCTTTCTAATGGCTTTTGCATAGCCTCTGCCGAGGCCCTAACCTATCTCTCTCTTGTCTTCCAGAAGTACCACTCCATGGTCTCTAGGTAAATAACCTGGGAGCTCTCAGCGTGGGTCTGGTGGTTGTGGGCACAGGCATCTCTTCTCTACTAGTTCCTCCCTTCAGTTTCACTTGTGCCTCAGGAGCAGCTGCCCACATCTGGCTCTGTACCGGGGCCAGGGGAAACAGGTGAAGCCATGTCCCGGCCTTCAGGGCTTTTGCAGACAGTGAACTGTGGTTACCTACTGTGAGTACCTAGGACAATAGAAGGTGACAGAAGCTACAGAAATAACACAGAGGAGGAGGTAACTGTGGGGGGCGATTAGCAAAGACAGTGTATGGGGGGGGGATAGCTGAGAAGAGAGAGGATGGGTTTGCCAGGCAAGCACAGTAATGTGAAAGTATGTGGACTTGGGAGTATTATGAGTCCAGTATTGCTGGGCTGCGAAGTATGACACAGGGTAACACAGGAAATAAACTGGGAGAGGTAGGCAATGACCAGAATGGGAGCTTTGCTCCTGCACTTTGGCTTGTGGAAAGGGATTGGACCCATGTTCTAGTCTCAGTAAGTGAACAATCTGTGTAGGTCCTTCAGCTTTCCTCAGACTCTGTTTATGAGACTTCTTTTCTCAAATTTTCTTTCATCTCAGGGATAAGTTGATTAGGAGCATTGATTTAAACGGACAGAGAATTTGATTGGCTCTGTACCAAGGTCACAAAGTAAAGAGAAGTAGTCTTGAAACATTAGTGTGCATCAGAATCAACAGAGGGCTCATCACTGCGCCCCAGTAATCAGTTTCTGATTCAGCAGGTCTGGGGTGAGACCCAAGAAAATGTGCATTTCTAATAAGCTTCCAAGTGCTGCAGCTGGTCTAGGACCTGTACTTTGAGGACCACAGATGTAGAGTATGTCTCCTTCCAGGAAGGAGGGAGGTCCTCTGAGAGGGGGCTGGAGGGGAGGAAATGATAGCATCTTGAGTGCAGTGTCCTGGGCTGTGGATTGTCTGACGACTTGCACGTGGGTGGGGCACACAATAGGCTGCTTCAGCATCGCTGCCAATTGTTGCCTTCAGAGCAGAGCACCAGCAGGCCCGACCTTTGGAAAGCACGTTCAGCCCCATCTCCTTCAAGCCAGGCCTCCACCAAGCCGACATCAAGCTGACCGTGTGGAAACGGCTCTTCCGCAAGGTTCTGCCAGGTGAGGCCTCACCCCATCCTTGTTCCTGAGGGCTGCTGGTATAAGGTACAGAGAACCAGAAGGGGGGCATGCATAGGCTTGTGGTGAGAGCACAGAAGGGCTGGCTCAACGTCAGCTCCATCTCCTACTAACCAGGGCAATTTGTAAATTTCTGAGCCTCTGTTTTCTAATCTGTATAGAGAGGGTATTAATGCCCACCTTGCTAGGCTGCATATTTATAAATGTATGTGTGTATATATAGTTTAGTGCTTAATAAATGTAGCTGTTACTCTGTTAAAAAATGCTCAAAGATATCTAATTAACTACTTCATTACTGGCATATAAGAGAGCTCAATTAGTAGACCGATTTCATCCAACAAAGATAAAAACAGGGTTTATATCAGTGGTTTTCAACCTCCAGTCTGCTGGGCCGGTGCCTGTCCACAAAAGAGTTAACCACCCTGATGTTAAATTTCTGGTGGACTGGTGGTTGAAAACCACTGGTTTATATCATAGAAAAACAAGGAGAGAAAAAAACATATTCTCTGAACCATGAATGTTGTTTGCACATTTTTTTGTGTGTAAACTGATTAGCTGGCAGCTCGCAGAGGTCAGTTGGGAGTTTGTCCTTGAATAGGCTGCTAGGGTATCGAAGGAAACAACTTCAGTTGTTATGGATTCTCCAAACACCTGTGGAGTATAGCTGTGGGGCACACATGGCAGGCTGTCTCCCCAGTCACCTCCTCCTCAGGCAGCCTCCCCTGGGGCAGGGTCTGCTGCCTTCTGTGTGGCTTGAAAACAGGTCTTCTCTAATCTTTCCTAGCCCCGGAGTCACTCAAGCTGGATCCTGCCACAGCCCACCCTCTCCTGGAGCTCTCCAAGGGCAACACAGTGGTGCAGTGTGGGCTCCTAGCCCAGCGGCGCGCCAGCCAGCCTGAGCGCTTTGACTATAGTACTTGTGTCCTGGCCACCCGGGGCTTCTCCTGTGGTCGCCACTACTGGGAGGTAGTGGTGGGCAGCAAGAGCGATTGGCACCTGGGGGTCATCAAGGGCACAGCCAATCGCAAGGGCAAGCTGAGCAAGTCCCCAGACCATGGCATGTGGCTCATTGGCCTGAAGGAGGGCCGGGTATATGAAGCGTTTGGCTGCCCAAGGGTGCCCCTGCCTGTGGCTGGACACCCCCACCGCATTGGAGTCTATTTGCATTATGAGCAGGGAGAGCTCACCTTCTTCGATGCCGACCGCCAGGATGACCTGCGGCCGCTCTACACATTCCAAGCTGACTTCCAGGGCAAGCTCTACCCCATCCTGGACACGTGCTGGCATGAAAGGGGCAGCAACTCACTGCCCATGGTGCTGCCCCCACCCAGCGGGCCCAGCCACCTCACCCCTCCACAGCCCACCAAACGGTAGGGGTGCCCACAGGCCTTCCCAAGTGGGCACGGGGACTTGAGGGGTTCTGCTGGGTACAGCAAGCAGAGGTTACATCTTTACTGTGTCCCTAGAGACATTAAGTGATAAGGAGAAGAGGGTCACAGTCCCTTCCCCACCAGCCAGAGTGTGTTTATTAGCTCACTGTCAGGTAATTAGCCTGCTTCTCAACTAGCAAAACTAGGCCTTGGTGCCGTGGGCTTCCCTGGTCCCTCCTAACCATGCTTGTTGCTTATTCTTCCAACTGAGGGTGGAAACATTCCCATCCATAATTTTTCATTATTGTGAACTTAACATAACTTTAAGGACAATAAATTTAATATTATTTCTTTTCTCTTTAAATGATTTACAAGTATTAATTGCTGTACAGAACTGTACAAAGCTTGCTTCCACCCACTGCCCACTGGTCTGTGGTTAGTCTCACATCAACCACTCCATTACTGCTCTATCCCTAAAGACCTTTCCTGACTTTCCTCTCCGTTAAATGAGATGGAAAAGACACCACTTTAAAGCAGAAGCAAGCAGGGGCCAGACAGGGGCACAGCCCATCTGTGAAAGCTGCCACGCACGTGAAGGTGGGCCCAGAGCCCATGTCTGTTCATGGTGAGCCTGCCCCTGGCCACAGCTAATGGTGTCCATCCCAGACCAAGGCTGGGACAGCTTAATTCCCTCCCAAGAGTCTGAAAATTAGAAGAGAAAGAATGGTTGGGACCCAGTCATGTAAGACTTGGTGCTTTAGAGAGCTCCTCAGCCTTGTGCAGCTGAGGTCTGTAAAGCCACCGAGAGCCTTCCATGGCGAAGAGCTCCACACTGGTCCCCTGGCATGTATCCACATAGGCCACGTGGGCAAAGGTTTGACTGACAGCCTGAGTGACCCTCCAGCAACAGGAGAGGATGGGAGGCTTGCTACCTCAAGGCCAGGTGTACCCACCTCCTTGTCCCACGGAAGACTGTCAGAAGGCATCAGCTCCTAGGCTCTCTGATAGAGTGAGGCTTTCTCCCTCCAGAGCTGCAGACTGTGAGACAGGTTAGCTGCAGTTAGAACAGGCTCCTCAGCAATGGGAGACCCACGACTCATGCTGCAGTCATCAGTCCCTTGCTTTCCACATTATCCTTTTTGGTGTATTCAACAAGGACCACGTGGACCTGGCACCTTTGGCTAATCTTCCTTCTGTCTATGTAAGCAATAAACTGTCTGAATCAAATTGTGCTTGTTTTATGTTTACTGGCTGAATCTGTCAGACCTTGGCTTTGGTGGTTGTGTGCTTGGCACAATTCAGACCTGGTTTTTGGTTATGCAGCAATTCCTTCAAACCCAGGACTGAGCTGAAGAGTGTCTCCCTTCTCTCTCCACTCTCCACCCTTCTTCATCCTGCTCTGTGTCCTGGGAGGCTGGCCCTGATGGAACGCAAAGCAGAGTCTGGATTCCTGATGGGTTCAGCTGATGGGAGGGACTGGCAAGAGATCCAAGGACAGGAGAGGGAGTTTGAGGTCTTCATTTTCCTGGTTTCCTGCCTACTGGGCTATGGGTTGGCAGCTTCCCTCTACTTCAGACTCCCAGCAGGTGACCCTCTCCTCTGTTACTGTTCCCTTATTCCTCAGGCCTGGCGGTGAGCAGTGCTGCTGCTGGCCCTGAGGACTGCACCGTCCCCTGGAAGGCCCTTTAACTCTGACCAGTCCCTTGTTGTTAACGTCCTCAACTACTTTTGTTCTTCTGTGTGTACCTTCCTCTCTCCAGCCAGACTCTAACAGACACAAGGGCATACTTCTGCACCCATTTAATAAATTCTGGTTGGCTAGCCACTTAGTGTTTGCAACCAAAATATTTTTTGAAAAATTTAAAAAAAAAAGTAAATCAAGGACATTCTCTTATATAACCATAATGTAAATGTGTCAAAATCAGGAAATTAACATTGATAAAAAGTTATCCAACCCACAGACATGAACAGATTTGACCCCTTGTCCTATGTGTCCTCTGTAGTAAGGGTATTTCATTCAGGTCCTGGAGCCAGTCCAAGATCACCGGTGACATTTTAGTTGTCTCGTTAGCCTGCCTTCAACTAGTTCAGCCTTAAGTCTTTCTCTGTCCTCTCTACTTTGACATTCTGAAGAGATGGGGCCAGTTATTTTATAGAATGTCTCGGTTTGGTTTCCTCTGCTACTTCATTCGCTGCAGGTTGTGCAGAGAAGGCAGGAATACCCCAGAAGTGATGCTATGCTCTTCTCGTTGATCCTGCCAGATGCAGGAGACTGACCTGTTCCCATATTGGTGATGACAGCTTTGATTACCAAGTCCTGGACATGTCCTCCAACTTTCTCTACTGTCAGGTTACTGTTTTCCCCTTTGTAATAAATAACTGACCTGTGGGGGGATTATTTGAAGTTATGTGAATATCTTGTTCCTTATAATCCTTGATGGTTCTTACCCGAATGAAATTACTATAATGAATGCCAGAGAGTGATTTTAAAAGTCTATAATTCCTTCTGCATTTATTATTTAACATTTTACTCTAAGGCCTTTTCTTCTCCCTTATTGACCTGTCAATATGGATCCATGGATTCTGACTTGATTCAATGGGTTATAATCCATCACTATCATTACTTACTTGGATGCTCAGATGGTCCCAGATTTGGCCAGTGGGAGCTCCTTCAGGCTGGCTCCTGTGCCTGCCGTTCCCTGAGCACATTCTTACGTCTGGTACGAGATGGTCCAGGTTTACTCTCCCAGCCCCAGACTCAGCCATTTTGCTTTTAGTGGGGAGTGATATTAGAACCCAAGATCTGGAAGCTAAGTGTGCTCACTGCCACTGAGGTGTCATCACAGAAACCAGAGGACAGACGGGAAGAGAGCCATTTCATATCATTCTTGCCTTTCACCATTTTACATTTGTAGCTTCTTTCTCTCCCTGTGAAAAGCCTGCCTCCAACATCCATATATTTACTCCTTTGCTCAATTCTACACTGTACATAAACTTGTTTCAGAATTACTTCACCACAGCACTATTAACAATAAACCAGGCCCTGGCCAGTTGGCTCAGCGGTAGAGCGTCGGCCTGGTGTGCGGGGGACCTGGGTTCGATTCCTGGCCAGGGCACATAGGAGAAGCGCCCATTTACTTCTCCACCCCCACCCCCTCCTTCCTCTCTGTCTCTCTCTTCCCCTCCCGCAGCCAAGGCTCCATTGGAGCAAAGATGGCCCGGGCGCTGGGGATGGCTCCTTGGCCTCTACCCCAGTCGCTAGAGTGGCTCTGGTCGCGGCAGAGCGACCCCCCGGAGGGGCAGAGCATCGCCCCCTGGTGAGCAGAGCATCGCCCCTTGTGGGCATGCCGGGTGGATCCCGGTCGGGCGCATGCGGGAGTCTGTCTGACTGTCTCTCCCCGTTTCCAGCTTCAGGAAAAAACAAACAAACAATAAAAACAATAAACCTACTGCCTGACCTGTGGTGGCACAGTGGACGGAGCGTTGGCCTGGGATGCTGATGTTGCCAGTTCAAAACTCTGAGCTTGCCCAGTCAAGGCACATATGAGAAGCAACTACTGAGTTGATGCTTCCTGCTCCTCCCCACCCTCTCTCTTTCCTCTAAATCAATAAATAAAATCTTTTTTAAAAAACCCACTAACATATTAAGTCAAATTTAAGTTTTCTTTATAGTTCTTTTGGACTTTTTATTTTCAGATGGGGAGGAGTGAATGTACTGTAGCTAAAAGTTACTTGGATACCTTTCCCATTTTCTTAATATGGTTGTTACCCATTTAGTATATAGTTAAGTTTATCTGTTTCTGTTTGTTTCCAACTTTGAAGTAAAAAAAAAAAATTCTTGTTGATTTCACTTTTTGCATTTTAATTGAGGTGTCTGAGTGTGGGTCTCTTTGGGTTCATCTTGTTTGGGACTCTGTGTTTACTGGACCTGGAAGTCTGTTTTCTTCACCAGGGTGGAGAAATTATCAGCCATTCTTTCTTTTCCTTTTTTTAAAATATTTTATTTATTCATTTTATCGAGAGAGGAAGGGAGGGAGCCAAAAGTTATCAATTTATAGTTGCTGCATTATCACTTTAGTTGTTCATTACCTGCTTGTTGTATGTGCCTTGACTGGGCAAGCCCACAGCTTCGAACCAGCAACCCTAGCGTTCCTTAGCATTCCAGGTTGACATTCTAGCCACTGCACCACCACCGACCAGGCATTTATTTATTTATTTATTTATTTTTACAGAGACAAAGGGTCAGAGAGAGGGATAGATAGGGACAGACAGGAACAGAGAGAGATGAGAAGCATAAATCATTAGTTTTTCGTTGCGACACCTTAGTTGTTCATTGATTGCTTTCTCATGTGTGCGTTGACCGTGAGCCTTCAGCAGACTAACCCCTTGCTCGAGCCAGCGACCTGGGGTCCAAGCTGGTGAGCTTTGCTCAAACCAGATGAGCCCACGCTCAAGCTGGTGACCTTGGAGTCTTGAACCTTGGTCCTCCGCATCCCAGTCCGATGCTCTACCCACTGTGCCACCACCTGGTCAGGTCCATTATTTCTTTTTTTTTTTTAATTTTTTTATTTTTTTTACAAGGACAGAGAGAGAGAGAGAGGATCAGAGAGGGATAGGTAGGGTCAGACAGACAGGAATGGAGAGAGATGAGAAGCATCAATCATCAGTTTCTCGTTGCGACACCTTAGTTGTTCATTGATTGCTTTCTCGTATGTGCCTTGACCGTGAGCTTTCAGCAGACCAAGTAACCCCTTGCTTGAGCCAGCAACCTTGGGTCCAAGCTGGTGAGCTTTTTGCTCAAGCCAGATGAGCCCTGCTCAAGCTGGCGACCTTGGGTCTGGAACCTGGGTCCTCTGCATCCCAGTCCAACGCTCTATCCACTGTGCCACCACCTGATCAGGTCCATTATTTCTTTAAATAGATTTTCTACCTCTTTCTCTCTTCTCCTTCTGGGACGCCTATGATTTGAATATTGTTTCTCTTAAGGTTGTTCCAGAGGTCCCTTAAACTATTCTCATTTTTTGTAATTCCTTTCACTTTTTTTGATGTTCCAATTGGATGTTTTCTGCTTTGTCTTCTAAATTGCTGATTGGATTCTCTGCCTCATTTAATTGTTGATTCCATCCATCTCATATATTCTTCATTTCTGACTGGTTCTTTTTTTTATGTTTTCTATCTCTCTGTTGAAATTCTTACTGAGCTCATTGAGCATCTTTATAACCAATGTTTTTTTTTTGTTTTTGGGTTTTTTTTGTATTTTTCTGAAGCTGGAAACAGGGAGAGATAGTCAGACAGACTCCCACATGCGCCCAACCGGGATCCACCCGGCACGCCCACCAGGGGGTGATGCTCTGCCTCTCCGGGGCGTCGCTCTGTTGCAACCAGAGCCACTCCAGCGCCTGGGGCAGAGGCCAAGGAGCCATCCCCAGCGCCTGGGCCATCTTTGCTCCAATGGAGCCTCGCTGCAGGAGGGGAAGAGAGAGACAGAGAGGAAGGAGAGGGGGAGGGGTGGAGAAGCAGATGGGCGCTTCTCCTGTGTACCCTGGCCGGGAATCGAACCCGGGACTTCTGCACGCCAGGCCGACGCTCTACCACTGAGCCAACCGGCCAGGGCCTATAACCAATGTTTTGAACTCTTTATCTGATAGATTGCTTGTCTCTGTTTCACTTAGTTTTTTTTCTTCTGGGGTTTTATCGTTTGGAATGTATTTTTCTGTCTGCTCATTTTGGCTGTCTCTCTGTGTTTGTTGCTATGAATTAGGCAAAACAGCAACCTTTCCTGGTCTTGAAAGAGTGACCTTGGATAGGAGCCACTCCTCTGTAAACTGCGTGCCAGGTGTCTTTGGCAGGTCAACTGGAGTATGCACAGGCCACAGAGAGTCCAGGGATGGGGGAAGCCAAGGCTTACCAGGGCTTGGAGCTAAAGCTGGATCAGGTGTGAGCTGTTGAGATTCCCAGAGGCAAGCTGCTGGGGCTATAGCTGAAGTGGGTCTGGTTTTCAGGAAGCCCCTGGGATAAGCCTCCCCCCCCCTTCCCCAAGCCACACGGGAAGGAGTTATAGCTAGGGCAGTGTGAGCTGAGGGGATTCCTGGGGGCAAGTCACTCAGCTGGAAGCTAGAGCAGTCTCCAGGGAAACCTGTTTCTGTGTGGTCTCCCATGTTTGCTATGCAGAAGCTCTTAAGTCAACTCTCAGTTCTTCAGGAATTTCTCTCTCTGAAAGTGTCAATTCGATGTGTGCCTGGGAGGAGGTGATTTCGGGGTCTTCCTATGCTGCCATCTTGGGCCAGAAGCCTGCAACCAAAAGAGCTTGACAGATACACATGCAGTATGGAGAAGGCAGAGGAAAAAGCAGTTCGTTCTTACTGTGGAGTTAGCATTTAAACATAAAGAAGTGGGATGCAGGTAGAGAGGAGCCTTTGGGGTTTAGGTCCACGGAGGGATGCTGAAGCTGGAGCTAGAAGGTGGGGGCTGGAAAAGGGAGAGTCACTGATGCTACTCTAGTGTATACGTTATAACTATGTTCTGTAGTAATGACAGTGTTGAGGTGGGTGAGTCTCCCGGGAGGGGGGGAATGGCAGAATGGTAGAAGGGAGGCCAGAAGATGCAATATCAGAACCTAAAGAGCAGCTTACAAAAAGCTGCCAAGAAAACAGAAATGATCAGAGAAATGGGAGGGTAGGCCAGCATGAGAGGCCATGGAAGCCAAAGCTTTACAACAAAGACAGTGTACGCAGCAGTGCCACGAAACCACACATCTGGCTGGAAAAGCCTGAGGAATATTAGGAAATTCTCTTCTTTTTTTTTGTATTTTTCTGAAGTTGGAAACGGGGAGGCAGTCAGACAAGACTCCCGCATGAGCCCGACCGGGATCCACCCGGCACGCCCACCAGGGGGCGATGCTCTGCCCATCTGGGGCGTTGCTCTGTTGCAACCAGAGCCATTCTAGCGCCTGAGGCAGAGGCCATAGAGCCATCCTCAGTGCCCGGGCCATCTTTGCTCCAATGGAGCCTTGGCTGCGGGAGGGGAAGAGAGAGAGAGGAAGGAGAGGGGGAGGGGTGGAGAAACAGATGGGCGCTTCCCCTGTGTGCCCTGGCCGGGAATCAAACCCGGGGCTCCTGCACACCAGGCCGATGCTCTACCACTGAGCCAACCGGCCAGGGCTATTAAGGAAATTCTTTATGGCCTTGGAGGGAGTCATCTCAGTGGAGTGGGGTGGAAGACCTATTGCAGGGAGTTCAGTATCAGCATGTGATGAAGAAGCAAAGGCAATGAGTGCTGGTTCTTCTTTTTAAAAGTTTAACGGGAAGGAGACCTTTGCACCAGTGCAGGAGAAGATGGAGTCTGAATCTTGTGGGTGGGCCCAAAAACCTCTGCTCTAAACAGGTACTAGGCCTGGAACAAATTGCAAGAGGGGGAAATCCTCTCTCTGACCCCAAGATTTTCAAGCATGTGCTGCTGGCCTTACAGTGAACACAGAGAGATGCTTTATAAAGGAGTCTTAACCAAGAGCAGCACTGTTCAAAGTATGTCCATGGGCTAGTGCCAGTCTGTGATATGAGTGCAGAAACAAAGAGGTATTTAGAAAAACATGCCAATTTGACCGACATATCATGTTTGTTGCAGCTAATAAAAAAAGGGGTGATATTTGGTAAGTAAAAAAATAAATAGCCTGACCAGGCAGTGGCGCAGTGGATAGAGCATTGGACTGGGATGCGGAAGGACCCAGGTTCGAGACCCCGAGGTTGCCAGCTTGAACGCGGGCTCATCTGGCTTGAGCAAAGCTCACCAGCGTGGACCCAAGGTCGATGGCTCCAGCAAGGAGTTACTCAGTCTGCTGAAGGCCCCCTGTCAAGGCACATATGAGAAAGCAATCAATGAACAACTAAGGTGTTGCAACGAAAAACTGATGATTGATGCTTCTCATTTCTCTCTGTTCCTGTCTGTCTGTCCCTATCTATCCCTCTCTCTGACTCTCTCTCTGTCTCTGTAAAAAATAATAATAAAAAAATAAATAAATAAATAAAGTTTAACAGGCCTGCCCAGGTGGTGATGCAGTGGATATAGGGTTAACCTGGGACACTGAGGACACAGGCTCAAAACCCCGAGGTTGCCAGCTTGAGCATGGGCTCACTGGCTTGAGTGTGGGATCACAGACGTGACCCTATGATCGCTGACTTGAGCCCAAAGGTCACTGGCTTGAAACCCAAAGTCACTGGCTCAGCTGGAGATCCTCCTGGTCAAGGCATGTATGAGAAAGGAATCAATGAACAACTAAAGCGCCGCAACTATGAGTTGATGCTTCTCATCTTTCTCCCTTCTTTTCTGTCTGTCCCTCTCTCTCTAAAAAAAGTTTGATGGTAAAAAAGAGACTAGGTCACGAGTTTGAGAGAAGGTGAGATTAAGAGAAGGCATTTTTAGGATAGTGGAGACACTAAAACAGACCTATAGAACAGTGCTATCCAATAGAAATATACAATGCACACATGGAAGTTTAAGTTTTCTAATTGTCCCAATTGAAAAATTGAAAGAAACAAGTCACCTCGTGCCCAGATCTTGCTTTCTAATACCACTCTCTAATGGTATTAGAAAAAAGGAACCAGGGGCTCCTTGATTCTAAGACTAGGTCAGGAAATACACAAGATGAGTTTTGAGTATCCTGTAGGGCCAGAAGGCAAGGAAGTGCTAAAAAAAAACCCCGCAAAAAACACACAAACATACAAAACCCCTACAATTATAGGAGTTTGTCAAAGGATGTAGCCACTCCAAGTGGCCAAAACAGGATAATTTGAACAACAAAATATAGTACTGGACTAGAACCTAAAGTATAAAATAAATATCCAAGAATTGATACTGATATAAAAATGATTAATTAAATAAATAGGGTGGAAGAGACAAATCTGTATAGAATTCCAAATAATTTATTTAGCTACTCCATCCCCAAGGAGGGGGGACATAACCGCCAACCCCTTCGAAGTATGGACTGTGCATAGTGACTTCTTTCCAGGGAGGACAGTGTTATAAGTAGGCTTTACAGTGGAGAAACTTGACAAATACTACCTCCACCAGGTGATCGAGGTCAACATCCACAATGTCGTGTTGATACTATGTGTCCTTGATGTGATGAGAATGGCCCTCTACATGGGGTCTTTCCACAAAAACCCATAACCCTTGTCTAATCATGAGAAAAACAGCAGACAATTCCAACAGAAGGATACTCTACAAACACTGACCAGTTCTCCTCAATACCATCAGGGTCTTCAAAACAAAGTCTAAGAAACTGTCACATCCAAAACAAGCCTAATGAGACATAACAACTGAATGTAATGTGGTATCTTAGATGAGATTCTGGGACAAAAAAAAAAAAAAAAAAGACATTGGTTAAAAACTAAAGAAATCTGGATAAATTGTGGACTTACATCAATTATGGATTTGTATGGTACACCTGTTACCCACTCACCTGGGGGATTGTTTCAGGATAGGTCAACTCCGGCACAATTGGTTTTCCAACACCACATCAATCTGTGCTCCATTTATTCATTCCTTCACCCACTCAAAATATTATATATGTATTAGGTCTTTATTGTGAGAAACACTGGTTGAGGAGTGCTAAGACAGAGAACAGTTTGCCTTCATAGAGCTATTGGGGGTGACAGAATAAATCATAATCACATATGTAATAGGTGCTATAAAGAAATAAAAAGGTGATGTGATTCAATGTGAGGGGGTAAAGGAGTTCCACTAAAAGATCACTTATGAACTAATCTAGAGCTATAGAAGGAGGTGGTGAAATCTTTAAACAACTCAGTAATTATAAGGTAGACTACAGTCAACCCTCTTGCAAAATGCAAAATACTTGACCATGAGCTATTAACATTACAGACTATATAGTGCAATACTCTAGTCCACGGAGTTCTGTTTAGTTGAATGTTAGGTTTATTCAATCAACCTACAGTGTGTCCGTAAAGTCATGGTGCACTTTTGACTGGTCACAGGAAAGCAACAAAAGATGATAGAAATGTGAAATCTGCACCAAATAAAAGGAAAACCCTCCCAGTTTCTGTAGGATGATGTGGCAGCATGTGCGCATGCGCAGATGATGACGTAACACCGTGTATACAGCGGAGCAGCCCACGGCCATGCCAGTCGAGATGTGGACGGTACAGAGGAAAGTTCAGTGTGTTCTGTGGCTCGCTAAATTCAAATCCATGACCAAAGTGCAACGTGAATATCAGCGTGTTTATAACGAAGCGCCACCACATAGGAATAACATTACTCGATGGGGTAAGCAGTTGAAGGAAACCGGCAGTTTGTTGGAGAAACCTGTTCTGGTAGGCCATCAGTCAGTGACGAGTCTGTAGAGGCTATGCGGGATAGCTACCTAAGAAGCCCTAAAAAATCTGTGCGTGAGCCCACATTGAACTGCACTGAATAGGTATGAAACTGGGAGAGTTTTCCTTTTATTTGGTGCAGATTTCACATTTCTATCGTCTTTTGTTGCTTTCCTGTGACTGGTCAAAAGTGCACCATGACTTTACGGACACACTGTATTATGTACCTGTAATAACATGGGTGCTGGGGACACAAGAAACAAATACAATTTGGAAACAAAGTTAGATCCCTTCCTCACATCATGTACCAAACTGAATTTTAAACAGATGAAAGATTTAACAAGAAAAAATGAAGCCATACTGAGTTCTATATTGTAGGAGTGTGAAGGAGTTTCCAAACATGACCCCAAAGGCAGAAACCATTAAAGATTAAAAAAAAAAAAAAAAAAAAAGGCCCTGGATCACTGGCTCAGTGGTAGAGCATTGGCCTGGTGTGTGGATATCCCAGGTTTGATTCCCAGTCAGGGCATACAGAAGAAGCAACCATCTGCTTCTCCACTTTCTCTCTCTCTCTCTTCCCCTCCTGCAGCCATGACTCAACTGGTTCAAGCCAGTTGGCCTCAGGCACTGAGGATGGCTCTATGGCCTCTGCCTCAGATGCTAAAAAATGGCTCTGTTGTTGAGCAATGGAGCAAGGGCCCCAGATGGGCAGAGCCCCCTAGTGGGTTTGCCAGGTGGATACCGGTTGGGGGGGGCATGTGGGAGTCTGTTCTCTGCCTCCCCTCCTCTCACTAAAAAATAAAATAACATAATAAATAAAATAAAATAAATAAAATAGAAGAAGCCTGACCTGTGCTGGTGCAGTACAGAGCATCCACCTGGGGTCACCAGTTTGAAACCCTGGACCCGCTCAAAGCACATTGGAGAAGCAACTACTATTGAGTTGATTATCTCGGCTCCCCCACCACTTTCTCTTTTTTTCTATTTCTCTTCTCTCTCAAAAAGAAAAGAGGCTTAGGCTGTTGGCTCAGTGGATAGAGCCTGAGCCCTGTGTATGAATGTCCCGGGTTTGATTCCCAGGTTTAATTCCTGGTCAGGGCACACAAGAGAAGTGACCATCTGCTTCTCTCCCCTGCCTCTTCCCATTCTCTCCCTCTTCACCGCCTGTAGCTAGTGGCTCCACTGGTTCCAGCATTGGCGGGGCACTGAGAATAGTTCTGTTGGTCTAAGCTGGTCAGCCTCAGGTGCTAAATACAGCTCAGTTGATTCATTGGCTCCAGGCCAGATTGCCACGTGGATCTGGTCCGGGTGCATGCCGGAGTCTGTTTACCCTCCTCTTATTTAACACACACACTAAGGCAACAATAAATGAAAAATATGGCAATACCTAAGACAAGAGTATATAAAGTTAATATATAAAGGGCACTAAGAGAAAGATGGTAATACATGTGAGTGAGAAAGATATTAACATGTTATCATAACAGAAGAAATACACAAGACCAATAAACATATGAAGATATTCAAACTCAATAACGAAACAGCAGTCAAGTTAGCCAGATAGCTGTTGGTTGGAGCATCATCCTGATGCACCAATGTTGTAGGTTTGACCCCTGGTCAGGGCATATGCAAGAATCAATCAACCAATGGGCCCGGGCAGGCTGGCTCATTGGTAGAGCATCAGCCCGAGGTGTGAAAGTCCCAGGTACCATTCCTGGCCAGGGCACACAGAAGTGCCCATCTGCTTCTCCACCCTTCCCCCTCTCCTTTCTCTGTCTCTCTCTTCCCCTCCTGCAGCCAATGTTCCATTGGAGCAAAGTTGGCCCGGGTGCTGAGAATGGCTCCATGGCCTCCACCTCAGGTGCTAGAATGGCTCCTGTTGCAATGGATCAATGCCCCAGATGGGCAGAGCAATCTCCAGACGGGATTGCCGGTGGATCCCAGTCGGGCGCATGCGGGAGTCTGTCTCTCTGCCTTCCCGCTTCTCACTTCAGAAAAATACAAAAAGGAATCAACCAATGAATGCATAAAGTGAATAAAAAAAAATAAAAAAATAAAAGCACAGCAGTAGATACCTATCGTTTGCCTATAAGACCAGCAAAAATTGAAAGAAAAAAGTGAAGACCTGTCAATAAGTGGAGAAGTGCGCTCCCAACGTCCACCTCCCCATGTAAGTGTGAACTCACATTCATCTTCAGAAGCTAGCACGGAACTGGGGATTCCGGTTCGCCCCTCCGAGCCCTTTGGCCGCGGAAGTCTGGGCAGGCAGCGTCGCAAAGCCGCGCACGTTGCGACAGAGCCGTAAAGACGCGCGGAAGCGTGCTATGGCGCTGTATGCAGCGGCAGCGGCAGTGCTGGCAGGCGTTGAGAGCCGCCAGGGCTCCATCAAAGGGCTAGTGTACGCTAGCCGTTTCCAGGTAGCGGGGTTCGGGGTTCGGCAGGGCGGGGTGGGGGGTTAGCCTGGGCCGGGTCCCCGCCTCAGCTCGTGTCGCTTTGGCCACGCGCAGAACGTGAAGCAGCTGTACGCACTCGTGTGCGAGACGCAGCGCTACTCTGTCGTGTTGGACACCGTGATCGCCAGCGCCGGTCTCCTCCGCGCCGAGAAGAAGCTGCGGCCGCACCTGGCCAAGGTGACTGGCGGCGTGGGGTGGTGTAGGGCCGGGCAGTGAGTCCCTCCTAACCTGGTTCCAGCTCTGTACCGCCCATGGGGTGACTGGAGTAAGTCACTCTTCCGAAATTAGGATGTGCCCCTCCTCTCTTGAGTATTGAATTGAGGTGGTGGGAAGAAAATGCTTTAATTTCAAACCTTGTGTGAAAGATTAAATACGAATAAAAATACACAGTAGTAATGGTAGGGACTCTTTTGGTAAAACGAAAGGGTTGATGTTGACGAGGAGGAGGGTTGAGATCCTGAGCTCCGCTGGTGAGTGGCCAACCACACGGAAAGGGTTCAGGACTGGGGAAGCAAGTCATCAGGTTCAAAGCCTGTGTCTACCATTACTTCTATGTGATCTTGGACAAGGCACTTCACTTTTACCTGTTACTGTTTGGACAGGTGGTCTGTTCAGCTCTTCCAGTCCCAACAGTAGGAAGTTCAAAGGCACTAATGCTTAGGGTTCTTTTCTCTTGGTCTTCATCTCTTCATCTCCAGGTGCTAGTGTATGAGTTGTTGCTTGGAAGAGGCTTTAGAGGTGGTGGAGGCAAATGGAAGCCTCTGTTGAACCGGCACCAGGCAAGGCTGAAAGCTGAGTTGGCTCGGTTGAAGGTTCATCGAGGTGTGAGCCGAAATGAGGATTTGTTGGAAATGGGATGTGGGCCTGGCCCAGGTGAGCTGAGTTGTGGGGGTGGGGTATAGCCATCAAACTTTAAAAGGAGAGGGCTATCTTTCCGCCCACTTACGTCTGATTGCTTCCTAGCTTCCCAGGTGCCCCGATTTGTGCGGGTGAACACTCTCAAGACCTGCTCTGATGACGCAGTTGATTATTTTAAGAGGCAAGGTTTCTCCTACCAGGGTCGGGCTTCCAGGTGAGTTTACAACGCTGCCCAACTGCATTAATCCAGAGAGGTGCCTGGGGGCACTAGGGAAACAGATGGGAAGAGAGAGGTGGGGTGGTTGTGACTGCACACTCGGCTTTCTGCCTATTTTCATAGAAGTTTCTCTGTCCTCTTCCAAGGCCTGCCTTCTTCAGTCCCTTAAATATTGATTGTTCGCGGAGTCCCATCGATAGTCTTCTCTCTCTCTCTCTTTTTGAAAGATTTTACTTATTGACTTGAGAGAAAGGGAGGGAGGGAGGGGGCAAGATCATATATACTGCTCACAAAAATTAGGGGATATTTCAAAATGATTATGAAGCAATAAAATATCTCTTAATTTTTGTGAGCAGTATAGTTGCTTCATTTTAGTTGTTCATTGATTGCTTCTGGTATGTGCCTTAACCTAACCTGCGACCTCAGTATTCCAGGTTGACACTCTATCCAGGGCACCACGACAGGTCAGGTGCATTTTTCTAATGTATCCCTCAATTTCTTCTCTAGCTCTGAACTCCTAATTCTGCCCAGATGATTCTTGTCTCTCATTCTAGACTTCCCGCTTGTATTCACACCCTCAAGTTCATATTAGTCAGTGCTTTAGATACCATAGTCACAGCATGTGTCAAACTGAATTCATCCTTCCTCTGAACTTTGTACCTTTTTTGTTGTTGTCATGTTTATTCAGAACTCAAGATTTAAAAATAGTTCTTCCAGAAGATGTGCTTTTGAAGTTTTGGATTATTTTGAAGCATTCTTTTTTTTAAATTGAGGTATAATTGACATATAACACTGTTAGTTTCAGGGGTATAATGAAATGAACTATTTGATATTTTGTATATAATGCAAAATGATCACTACAGTGAGTTTAGTTAACATCCTGCCACCAAACATAGTGACAGTAATTCTTTTTTTTTTCAACAATTTGGTTTTTTTTAATTATTATTATTATTTTTTACAGAGACAGAGTCAGAGAGAGGGATAGATAGGGACAAACAGGAATGGAGAGAGATGAGAAGCATCAATCATCAGTTTTTTGTTGCGACACCTTAGTTGCTCATTGATTGCTTTCTTATATGTGCCTTGACCGTAGGCCTTCAGCAGACTGAATAACCCCTTGCTCAAGCCAGCGAACTTGGATCCAAGCTTTGCTCAAACCAGATGAGCCCGTGCTCAAGCTGGCGACCTTGGGGTCTTGAACCTGGGTCCTCGGCATCCCAGTCCGACGCTGTAGCCACTGTGCCACGGCCTGGTCAGGCAGTAATTCTTTTCTTGTGTTTTGTATTCTCTTAGCCACTTTCTAATATGCAATACAGAATATTAACCATAGTCACCATACTGTACATTATATCCTCATGACATTTAATAATTGGAAATTTGTACCTTTTGACTACCTTCACTCATTTTCCCCCTACTCCCCCCCCCCCCATTTGTTATTTGTATCTATGAACTCTGGGGGTATTTTTTGTTTGTTTTTTTTGAGAGAGAGAGAGAGACAGTAAGGGAAAGAGATGAGAAGTATCAACTTATAGTTGTGGCACTTTAGTTCATTGGTTGCTTCTCATATGTGCCTTGATCCAGGAGCTTCAGCTGAGCCAGTGACCATGGGATCATGTTGATGATCTCATGCTCAAGCTGGTGAGCCTGTGCTCAAGTCGGCGACATCAGGGGTTTCGAACCAAGGACCTCAGCATCCCTGGTTGATTCTCTCTCCACTGTGCCACCACCAGTCAGGCTGAGCTCTGGATTTTTGATTTTTGTTTTAAGATTCCACATATAAATGAGATCATATGATATTTGTCTTTCTCAATCTGACTTTGCTCTTAAGGTCCATCCATCTTGTCGAAAGTGGCAAGATTTCATTATTTCTTTTTTTTTTTATTTTTAAAAAATTTTTTTTATTTATTCATTTTAGAGAGGAGAGGGAGAGACAGAGAGAGAGAGAGAGAGAGGAGAGAGATAGAGAGAGAGAAGGGGGAGGAGCTGGAAGCATCAACTCCCATATGTGCCTTGACCAGGCAAGCCCAGGGTTTCGAACCAGCGACCTCAGCATTTCCAGGTTGACGCTTTATCCACTGCGCCACCACAGGTCAGGCCAAGATTTCATTATTTCTTATGGCTGAATAATAGTCCTCTGTGTTCATGTCACATTTTCTTAATTTATTCATCCATTGGTGGACACGTAGGTTGTTCCCATGTCTTGGCCATTATAAATAATGCTGATGTGAACATGAAGGGGCATATATCTTTTTGAATTATTGTTTTCCTTTCCTTTAGGTAAATACCCAGCAGTAGAATTGCTAGATCATATGGTAGTCTGTTTAAAAATTTTTAAGGAACCTCTATATTCTTTCCCATAGGCAATTTACACTTCTACCAATGGTGCATAAGAGTTCCCTCTTTTCCACATCCTTGCCAATACTTGTTATTTTTTGTCTTTTTGATAATAACCCTTCTAACAGGTGTGAGATGGTATCTCATTGTGATTTTGATTTGCATTTTCCTGATGATTAATGTTGTTGAGCCTCTTTTTGTGTATGTTGGCCATCTGTATGTCTTCTTCGGAAAAATGTCTATTTAAAACCTCAGCCCTGCCTGACCTGTGGTGGCGCAGTGGATAAAGCATTGACCTGGAAATGCTGAGGTCGCCGGTTCGAAACCCTGGGCTTGCCTGGTCAAGGCACATATAGGAGTTGATGCTTCCAGCTCCTCCCCCCTTCTCTCTCTCTGTCTCTCTGTCTCTCCTCTCTCTCTCCTCTCTAAAAATGAATAAAGAAAAAAAAAGATTAAAAATAATAATAAATAAAACCTCAGCCTTTTTTTTTTTTTTTTTTTTTTTTTACAGAGACAGAGAGTCAGAGAGAGGGATAGACAGGGACAGACAGACAAGAACGGAGAGAGATGAGAAGCATCAATCATTAGTGTTTCATTGCGCGTTGCAACACCTTAGTTGTTCATTGATTGCTTTCTCATATGTGCCTTGACTGCAGGCATTCAGCAGACCGAGTAACCCCTTGCTGGAGCCAGCAACCTTGGGTTCAAGCTGGTGAGCTTTGCTCAAACCAGATGAGCTGGCGCTCAAGCTGGCGACCTCAGGGTCTCGAACCTGGGTCCTCTGCATCCCAGTCTGACACTCTATCCACTGCGCCACCGCCTGGTCAGGCTCAGCCCGTTTTTTAACTGAATTGTTTGTTGTTTGCTATTGAGTTTTATGAGTTCTTTATGTATTTTGGATAGTTATATGACTTGCACATGTTTTCTCCTATTTAGTAGGTTGCCGCTTCATCTTGTTGATGATTTCCTTTGCTGTGCAGAAGCTTTTTAGTTTGATACGTTCCTACTTATTTCTTTTCACTTTCGATTTCAAAACCAAAAATCTTACCAAGAGCGATCTCAAGGAGCTTACCACCTGTGTTTTCTTCTAGGAGTTTTAGGGTTTCTGGTCTTACATTCAAGCCTTTAATCCATTTTAAGTTGACTTTTGTATATGGTATAAGGAAGTGGTCCAGTTCCATTCTTTTGCATGTGGCTGTCCAATTTTCTCAACACCATATATTGAAAAGACTTGTCCTTTCTCCATTATATATTCTTGGTTCCTGTCATAAATTGGTTTGGGTTTATTTCTGAGTGCTCTACACTGTTTCATTGATCTGTGTGTTTATTTTTATGCCAATATCATACTGTTTTCATTACTATAGCTTTGTAATAATATTGTGTGAAATCGGGGAACATGATGCCTCCATCTTTGTTCTTCATTCTGAAGATTGCTTTGGCTATTTGGGTCTTATGGTTTCATACAGTCTAAGATTTTTTGTTCTTTTTCTGTGAAGAAAATGCCATTGGAATTTTGATAGGGATTGCTTTGCATCTATAGATTGCTTTGGGTAATATGGACATTGCAACAATATTCTTTCAACCCATGAGCATGGAATATTTTTCCATTTATTTGTATCTTTAATTTCTTTCATAATCTTTTTATTTTTTAGAGAGAGACAGAGAGACAGGAACATTGGGCTGTTCCCATATGTGCCCTGACCGGGGATTGAACCATTAATAATATCTTATTTGGTTTTCAATGTACAGGTTTTTCACCTCCTTGGTTTCACCTCCTTCTGAGGTATTCTTTTTGATACAATTGTAAATGAGCTTGTTTTAAAATTTCTTATAGTTCATTACTAGTGCATTGAAATAGACCATATTTTTGTGTATTGATTTTGTATCCTGCAACTTTACTGGTTTTGTTTACTAATTCTAAGAGTATTTTTTGGTGGAGTCTTTAGGGTTTTCTATATGTATGTTATTTGCAAATAATGACAATTTTACTTTTTCCTTTCCAATTTAGATGCCCTTATTTCTTTTCTTGCCTAATTGCTCTGGCTAGGACTTCCAATACTGTGTTGAATGCAAGTGGTCTTGTCTTATTCCTGATCTTAGAAGAAAAGCTTTTAGCTTTTCACCATTGAGTATGTGATTAGCTGTGCACTTGTCCTATATGGTTTTTATTATGTTGAGGTATGTTCCCTAAAACAACTTTGTTGAGAGTTTTTGTCATAAATAGATGTTGAATTTTGTTAAATGTTTTTGCTGCATTTATTGAGTTATTTTTATCCTGCATTTTGTTAATATGATGTATCACATTGATTAATTTGAACCATTCTTGTATCCATGAACTTAGCATCCTCTGCATTCCCTATTTTAACCTAACGTATAACTAGGCACCCATTTGGTCAAACCAGAAACTGAGTCATCCTGGATGCTTCCTTCCTCTCCCTCCAGTCATTCACTACTTTGTTTTCAGAAACTTTCTCAACTCTCCTTTCTTTTTGTCTTCCTGGACATTACCTAGGTTTAGGCACTGAACATTTCCTACCATGATTGGCTGAATTTGATTGGCTGCAGAGAGATTTGAGACCATATCCAATGTGCTACTCCCTGCTGAAAACCCTTTTTTGGCTCTCCATTGCGCTGTGCCCTCTGCCCCCTCACAGGCCCGTCTACTCTGGCACTCCATGCACCTGTTGTCCCCACAGCAGTTGCTGCTGTCTGCCCTGTTACTGCCTCACCTCCTCCCGGACTCACTTTGTCCTCCGGTCTGTCCTTTGACAGGTTTAGAAAGCCTCTGCTCCCTCCCTCACCCCCGTTTTAGGTGTTCCCCCTTCTGTCTCTAGCATGTTGCTTGGAGACTAGGGTGGTAGAGAAGAGAGTGGCTGTGTATGGGTTGGAATTTCAGCTCTGCTACTTGATAGCTTTCTGAATGGAGACAGTATTCTATTCTGTAGGCCTGTTTCTATGTGGGTCAGGTGGAGTGGACAGTGCTCCTTTGCAGAGTTTAGTGAATGTAGTTTTCATCTCAGCTCCTCATGTTACTACTCATTCATCTATCAGGAGTCAGCTCAGTACTTATCTCCTCCTTGAGGTTATGCTTCAGCAGTAACTGAGTGCCTGATTGGTGCCATGTGTTTTTATAAATAATTGCATGTAACTCATTTAATCCTCATAGCCACCACTTTCCAGAAGTGTAAACAGGCTGAGACAAAAGCACTTGCTCATGCTCTTACCGCCAGTAAATGGCTGAGGTGGGATCCTGAAACCAGTCTGGTCTGAGAACCTAGACTCTGTCTTATCCTGTTTGTTTCTTCATAGCAGTCTTAAACATTTGTTGCATGAATGAATAGTTAACATGTGAGGTAACATGTAAAATGCCCAGCCTGCTTGGCATGGAAGACTTCAGAAACTGTTGAATGGTTCTTTTTCCTTGGCAGTCTTGAGGACCTACGGGCCCTCAAAGGGAAGTGTTTTCTTCTGGACCCCTTGTTGCCAGAGCTGCTTGTGTTTCCTGCCCAAACAGATCTGCATGACCATCCACTATACCAGGCCGGTCACCTTATCTTACAAGACAAGGTAGGGAAGGTGGGTGAAGGGAAGAATATGTGGGAGTGACTGACTTGAAGTCTGTTCACCCAGCCATTGTGCTCTGCCCTGCCAGGCAAGCTGTCTCCCAGCCATGCTGCTGGCTCCGCCCCCGGGTTCCCATGTCATTGATGCATGTGCTGCCCCAGGCAATAAGACCAGTCACTTGGCTGCTCTTCTGAAGAACCAAGGGTGAGTGTCATGGTCAGACAGGGAGGGAAATGGGGTCTGATCCTGTGTTGGTGAGAAGGAACTTGTTTTTCCAATAGGTCTGAAGGCTGAAAGGCAGATTTTCCTTTAAATATTTCCTTCTGGACCCAGGACAGTTACCAGTATAACCCCAAGCTAAACTTCCCAGTGGGTTGCATGTGTGAGATGTGAATACTGTAGTTCTTGCATGCCATTTAAATATTTTCTTCGTGTCCTGACAATGTACATTTGTGTGTCAGAGCTGTGGTCTGTTAAATGCTGTATAAACTCAGTTAACCTCAACTCTGCCCTTTTCCCTAGGAAGATCTTTGCCTTTGACCTCGATGCCAAGCGGCTGGCATCTATGGCTACTCTGCTAGCCCGGGCTGGAGTCTCTTGTTGCCAGCTAGCTGAGGAGGACTTCCTGACAGTCTCACCCTCAGACCAGCGTTATCAACAGGTCCAGTACATTTTGCTGGATCCTTCTTGTAGTGGCTCTGGTGAGATGGGGAGAAATCGTGGCCTATGGATAGTTCTTTAGGGTCTTGAGTTTAGTTCTGACTTGAGTCATCTTGTGACTCTGGGCAAACGCTCTCACTTATAGAGTGGGGATTTCAATATGAAATAAGGCAGTCTGTAATTCAAGCACTCTTCTCTAGGTATGTTGACCAGACAGCTGGAGGAGCCCGGGGCAGGTACACCGAGTAAGGAACGCTTGCGTGCCCTGGCAGGGTTCCAGCAGCGAGCTCTGTGCCATGCGCTCACTTTCCCCTCCCTGCAGCGCCTGGTCTACTCCACGTGTTCCCTTTGTCAAGAGGAGAATGAAGATGTGGTACAGAATGCCCTGCAGCAGAGCTCAGGAACCTTCAGGTAGTGGGTCTTCACCAGGGTCTTGGGGAGGGGACTACTCTTTTTTACCTAGAAGTCTGCTATTTCTTCTCTACAGGCTAACTCCTGCCCTACCTTCCTGGCCCCACCGAGGCCTCAACACTTTTCCAGGGGCAGAACACTGCCTCAGGGCCTCCCCTGAGACCACGCTCACTGGTGGCTTCTTTATTGCTGTACTTGAACGGGTGGAGGTGCCAAGGTAAACAGGGTGCCTGCTGGGAAGAGGCTGGAAGACTGGGACACATCTAACTTGTACTTTTCTTCTAGCTCAGTCTCACAGGCTGAAGTGTCAGCACCAGAACTTAGACCCAGCCCAACTCCAAAGAGAAAGAAGAGGCGGAGAAAAGCAGCAGCCGCTTCTAACACGCTGCCTTGCACACAGCAGGTGCTCAAAGCTTTTGACTTTTTGGGTGGAAGGAAAGGAAGACTAGTTCTCCCCTCACCTTCAGGCAGCGGTTTTGTTTCTGAAAGGTTCATTCTTTGTGTTGCTATAGGAAGGACACTGATAACCCTGTTTCTCCAGCTGGAAAGATGGAGTGGATTTCTTTGTCCTTTGGGTTCCTTCCCTGGTGAGAGACATGCAACCCACAAAAATAAAAGGCAGGACATGGCCTGACCAGACAGATGGTGGCGCAGTGGATAGAGCGTTGGACTGGGATGCAGAGGACCCAGGTTCGAGACCTCGAGGTCGCCAGCTTGAGCAAAAAGCCCACCAGCTTGAACCCAAGGTCGCTGGCTCCAGCAAGGGGTTACTCGGTCTTCTGAAGGCCCGCGGTCAAGGCACATATGAGAAAGCAATCAATGAACAACTAAGGTGTTGCAACGTGCAATGAAAAACTAATGATTGATGCGTCTCATCTCTCTCCGTTCCTGCCTGTCTGTCTCTGACTATCCCTCTCTCTGACTCACTCTCTGTCTCTGTAAAAAATAAATAAATTTTAAAAAAAAGGCAGGACATGGTCTACGATAGATCACAGTTTTTTTTTTAATTCTTAATGACATAAGGAGATAAATCTCACATTCATACTAAAAATTCCAACTAGACTCACAGGAATTAAGTCTTTGTTTGTAATGGAAAGTCCCAGCCTCCCGTTCCTGTCCAGTGCACGTACATGTACACACACACACTTACACACACACTCGGGCCTTGCCAGGACACCCTCTTCAGGGGGTTCCTGGACCAGTTGTTCTGCGTGTGGAGCTGAGGTAAACTAGATCAGAGTACTAAAACTAAGAGGGTCTACCTTATGCAAGGTATAGGTAGAAGTTTGATTTCTAGGCCCATGCCCCACCCCACCCTCTAATTCCTAGTAGGTATGTGGGACTTGAGGTTCAGGCTCCCTCCTCAGCTCCACAGACAGTTAAGTATTAACAGAGCTCTTCTTGGGGGTGGAGAGGAACAGCTAGCCCCTTGCCACAAAACATTCAACCTCAGTCACAAAGGGGGAGGGGGACTAGATCTACGTCACATTATTTATAAAATAAGAGTTACATTTTACATAATGTGTCCAGAAGGAGCTCGAGTCCCTCAGGAAAGCTGCCTGGGACAGCATTGAGCCTCTTCTTCACACAGGCATAACTTAACTATACTGCTAATTCCTAGTCAACAGCATGTATACTTAACCACCTCAATGAACCAAGCTTGAAGGAATTTAAAAGGCAATTTAGCTTAAATACAAAAATAAATTTTTATTTTGTTAAAAAATGTTTAAATATTTTTTTTCTTTTAATTTAGACACACACATTCATACTTCTCCCAAAGAGGATGGGCATGGCAGCAAGGCTCTTAGGCCTGGGTACTCAGTTTCAGAACAAAAGAAGAAAAGAAGGGTTGGAAGTCTTTTTTTGGGTGGAGGTGGGAGACTAAGAATTTTAAAGTATGGTTTATTAATTTAGGTTTTTTTAACATATGCTAGGGGTGATCTAACCTCTTGTGAAGTCAGGTAAGTAGGAGAGAAACAGCAGAGGGAAGAGGTCTTTGCTTCCCCTTGGCCCTATCCTCCTGGGCTGCCAGCCCTTAAAGTCAAAACACCATTTGAAAATCCAGGAGTTGGCACTTGTAGCTGTAAAGTGGTGCTACTTTCCACATTCAATTAGCTAAAGTCCCAGAAACTTGAAACAGTTAAGTCCGGCACTACCAACATGCCGCCACTCATACAATTCAATTATTCCTCCAAACTCGATTCAAAGAGTAATAGACATGAGCATCAGACAAAGCTACACAGGACAAGGCTTTAAACATACAATCCTGGAGAGGCAGACATGCCCAATGAGGCCAGCAGGAAGGGTGGGCAAGGAAGCAGCTGAAAGCGGTGGGCGTCCTGCCTACTCCAAGAGCTTCTGTCCCTCGAGTGAGGGATCGCCCCTGGATCTACCAGGCTAATAGTCTTGAGCCACCAAGCTTTTAGGGGCCAAACTGGCAGATAGGGTTGGGGACAAAACACTGACTCAGACTTGGCAGGAGAAAGTGAAACGGCAGGAACAGCATCCACTGGGGTCTTCAAGGCAAAGCTTGGAATGGATCCTGCATGGAACCAGTTGAGGGACAAAGCAGCAAGAAATGGGGTAACAGTCCCCTAAAGGGACTAGAGAACCACTTGATATAGCCAAGCCAAGCAAGGTAAAGCTTTAGGGATAATCCACCTCCTCTAATCCCATCAAATTCATGAGAGGGGGGAGGTGTGGGCAGGGCTCTTGGCGCTGCCTGCTACCTACTACCCTCCAGCAAAGATAGCTCTGGGGAAAAGGCGGGAAGCGAGGCCGCCTGACTAAGCTTATACACTAAACAAGTCAGGGAAGTAAGTGGACAATATGTACAGATGTTTCTTTAGTTCTCTCCAGCCTCACCAGTGGAACTGTTCAAGTAAAGGTTTCAGGCTTCTGCCCTGCCACATCGTGCCGGCCCCTCCCCCAAGAGGCCTGAGGCTTCAGCTTCCTTAGAGGGAAATGGCCTCCAAGGCTACACTACCTCCCTGGTGGCTGAAGCCAGAGGTCTGGGGTAGGTTTGCTTCACGGAATTAGATGGGCTAGAGGCTCTTCCTAGCAGGTGCCAAAGTCCAGATTTGGGCAGGAGGTGGGGGGAATGGAGGCAAGGGACAGATTATTTCTTGCGGGTATGCTGCCTTCGGGCCTGCAGTCGCTGTCGTGCCCCTGGGGTCTTGGATCCTGCACCAATGGAAAATGAAGGGGCCGCCGATCCTGGAAAGATTCAACAAAATCTAATCAGGGCAGCTACCTGAGAACACTTCTTTGGGTGCCCTAATCTCTGGAAGGTTATGCCAACAGACCTCTCTCTAGGGGCTTGAACAGGGCTTCCCAAACTGTATCAATTACTTTAAGGCAGGCGCCTACTGAAAACACAAAATCTCAGAATCCGTCTGCGAGAGGTCCATGAAGGCCTTTGTTCCTGGCTTTCCAATGATCCAGGAAATTCTGCCCAAAAAAGCTCCTCTGCTCTCTGCTGGACTCTCAGCCTGACCACCTGATCTTCTCTAGATAGGACTCAGAAAGCCAAGAACCTGCCAGCCCCGCCCCCGCCCCGCCCACTCTTTTAGAGGAATAAGCAGGTCATGCGAGCAACAGAGACTTGCCAAGCTTACCGAAAGGTGGGACTCCAACAAAGCCTTGGGTGGGTGTTGAGGATGCCCCAAAGGAGAGGCTGCTGCCTGATGTGCCCACCCCAGGGGCAGGGGTGTTCTGACCAAAGGAGGGTGTGGAGGAACCTAGAATGAAGAGAGAGCAGAGAACTGTACAGACTAGGCTGGTGAGTGGAGCGCATCAAGGCAGTGGGTAATGAACCTTGCAAGACCTGCTCTCCACAGGGGCACTCCCCATAGGACACCTTAGCTCTCAACCACTGTTCTGGTTCATCCACTGAAAGGAATTGCACAGGATAATGAAGTCTTAACAGCTGATGCTCCAGGTGACCTACCTGTCTCCTAGCCTGCTAACTACTGTCCTGCAGCAGATAAAAAGCTTCAGTGCCAGAGGGGGACACTCAGTGGACCCCCACCGTCTAGCTTGTCCAGGTACCTTCTCTTCTACCAGGACTAATCATGTTATGCCTCTTCTGTTTACCTGAACCCTCCACTCCAGAAACCCGAGCCTTCCACCAAACTCACCACCACTCCCATCTACCCTGTCGGTCCCCTAGTCTGCCCATAGGGTGGGCCCTAGTGGAACCCAGTTAACAGCAAACTCCCTTGCCTTCACCAAATCCTGATGTCCAGCAGACACTTTCCCTACAGCCCTTTGCAGGAAAGGCTGCATTCTCTCTCATGTGCACTTGTCTCAGCCTAATGTGGTATAAGCATTATTTTTGCTCCTTGAGGCCCTGGCCTTGCCCCTCCAATCTATTCCTCTATCCAGTCTCACCACCCACTCCTATGGTCACACCTTCTCACCACCAAGAACTGCTCTGGCACCCCGATCTTTTTTTTTTTTTGTATTTTTTCAGAAGTTAGAAGCGGGGAAGCAATCAGACTCCTGCATGCATCTGACCGGGATCCACTGGCATGCCCACTAGGGGGCGATGCTCTGCCCATCTAGGGTATCGCTTCGTGGACACTGGAGCCATTCTAGTGCCTGAGGCAGAGGCCATGGAGCTGTCCTCAGTGCCCGGGCCAACTTTGCACCAATGGAGCCCTGGCTTCGACAGGGGAAGAGAGAGACAGAGAGGAAGGAGAGGGGGTAGGGTGGAAAAGCAGATGGGCACTTCTCTTGTGTGCCCTGGCCAGGAATTGAACCCAGGACTTCCACACACCAGGCTGACGCTGTACTGCTGAGCCAACTGGCCAGGGCTAGCACCCAGATCTTAATTGCAACTACTACACTCCTCCTTACAGCTCCATTTCTAGTAGTCCTGTATTTCCTTTGTCTCAACAAAACCTCCAAAATCACTGCCCCTCCTATTTTGCTTGAGTTTAAACAGGTTGGATTTTTACCAGCTATCCAATTAATTTTAGGTCTACACATGAATGACTGAATGTTGCTGGAGAAAAATAACAGAGCTAACTGGCCTCACTTTAAATTCATAACAACTTTCCAGCCTTCCAAAGTGCCTGGCAATTCTACTGCACTTTCTCATTATGTTCCTCTCTACTCTCCAAAATGACTATTTAAAGAGGCCCTACTTTGTACATAATTTACCCTAATCTCCCAAGATTGTTTATATTTAATGAAATAGAAGCTATCAGGATTAAAATTCCTAATTCATCTTTCACATGGCAAGTCAGATCACTTCATTCTTCTGTTTGAAATTCTGTAGTAATTTCCCTTAGCACTTTAAAAAACCCAAACACTTAAGCCTGGCCATGAATGATCTTAACTGCCTGCCTCTCAATCACTTTTTACACTAGTTACATTTTTTAACTTCCAGCCTCACCTTGCTTTTCTGTTCATATCAGGCTTGTCTTTGGGCCTCTTCAGTAGCTATCCCATGCCCGCAAAGCTCACACACCCCTAACCCCTATACTCACAACCCCTTTTGGTCATAAATACAGTCCTGGCTTAAATCTATTTCCTCAGAAAGGCCTTCCTTGACTACCTAAATAGCTCCTCCAGTTAGTAATTTACATATTTTAATTTTAACAAGATATTTATCGTGCCTGACCAGGGTCACTCTGTCTGCTGTAGCCCCCTGCTCAAGGCACATATGAGAAAGTAATCAATGAACTAAGGTGCCACAACGAAGAATTGATGCTTCTCATCTCTCTTCCTGTCTGTCCCTATCTGTCCCACTATCTCTCTGTCTCTGTCATACACACACAGAAAGGTATTTATCGCTACCTGACACTGTATATATATATTTAATGCCTGTCTCTTCACAATACTAATGTGAAGCTCTGTAAGAGTGGAGACTATGCTGGCACTTAATACAGTGCCTGGTACAACAGACCAATCAATTCCTAGTCTCACCTCCAAACACAGGCTTGCTCTCAGGCGTGCTGGCCACGTTGAAGGCAAATGCTGTGCTCTGGCTGGGAGCACCCAGTGTGTTCTGACTCAAGCTCCCCCCAAAGGGGGCTGTGCTGCCAGTGGTCCCACTCTGTCCTCCTCCAAAGCAGAATCCTCCAGAAGTAGAGCTTGTGCCTGGGGTAGCCACATTGATCCCAAAACCCCCGCTGCCAGCCGGGGCTGCTGAGCTCCCAAAAGTGAAAAGTGATGGTGCTGTGCTGCCAAACACTGAGCTACTGGTCCCGCTGCTGGTGGTCTGGGTTGTAGCTCCAAAGCCAGATGTGGTGGCTGCACCGAAGGGGAAAACAGCTGTGGTGCCACCGAAGGCTGGCTGGGTGCTGGCAGGGGTGCCAAAGGCAGAGGCTGTGGGCTTCAAACTACCAAAAGCTGACTGTGCAGTGCTGCCAAAGGCTGGCTGGGTTGGGGCTGGCACTGGAGTTGCAGTCGGGGCTGGGGATGCAGAGTTTCCAAAAGTGAAAGAACTGCCAAAGCTGGGGGCAAGGGTTGGCTTGGTAGTTCCTGGTTGCTGCCCATCAGTGGCCCCAAATGCAGGCTGGGGGTTGGCTCCCGGATATGATGGGAGAGGGGCCTTGGTGCCTGAGCCAAAGGGAATGTTGAATGCTGGGGTGGTAGTGCTATTGAACGTCAGGGTAGGCTGGCTGGTGGTGACCGGGGCTGAGGTGGTAAGGGCGCCACCAAAACCGCTAAAGCTGGTGGCGCTGCCGCTGGCGGCAGTCTGCACGGCACTGGGTAGAGACTGGCCAAAGGTGGTGACAGTTGTTGAAGCAGGCATGGTAGGAAGCTTGCTAAACTGGAATATGGAGTCTATGGCTGGGGTAAAGCTGGCACCAGAGGCAGGGGGATTCCCGAAAAGGAAAGGCTGGGAGGTGGAAGTGGTGGTGCTCGTCATGCTGCCCATGCTGCTGGCCACACTGCTCACACCAAAGCCAAAGGCAGGCTTTGAGGCCGAGTCTGCAGAGGTGCTGGCTGTGGTTATGGAAGCCAGTGCTGAGGTGGCACTGGCCTGGCTAGTGAAGAGAGGGGCGTTTGTGGTTGTGGCTGGAGTAGTTGTTTGATTGAAGAAGGGAGTTGGCATGGGCACAGATGTAGGTGGCCCCATGTTGCCAAAAACAGGCTTGAAAGTAGGGGGTGAGGTGCTGGCAGGAGTGGGGAGGGTGGAGCTGGAAGATGCTGCAGTTGTGGCCTTGGAAGGGCTACATGGCACGGGGCCCTCATTCTCGCTCTTAGGCGGGGTCTCAAAAATGGGCTTGAACACGGGAGATGCTGAAGTCACAGCAGGAGCTGCAGAGGCAGAAGGGTTAGCAGGTGGAGTGCTCAGCATTCCAAACAGAATACTTTGCTTGGGGATGGGGGATGGGGCAGGGAGGGCTTGGGATGTGGCCGATGTTTCAGCCTGAGAAGACAGAAGTGATTTGGTGTCAGTGACTGGTATCATGGAAGAAGTAGGGGTCAACCCCAAGAAAGTGACCGTGGACTTGGAGTCTGAGGAGGTGCTTGGAAGGGGTGCTGATTGTGGAGAGCCAAGAGGGCCCAAAAGGCTGGGTGTCTTCGGAGGCGAATGGGCCTCAGTGGTTGCCACTCCACCTGATTCTGGGGAGAAAAGTTGAGAAAGTGAATTCTGAATACCTCCAATGTGACGACACTGTCATATGTGATGATGCTTCTACATCTTCCCTCAACCCAGCACAGCGTCGGGTATTTCAGTCAACAAATATGACTAAATCTATACCACAAACCTTTAAAGTATTCATTCCTTAAAATCAAGGAAGTGTTCAACATTTCTACCCTTCATAGATCATAATGAAAATAGAAGGGGATAAAAGCTGCCCTAATTGGGGCTAAATGTGTGTAAGCTAAGGAAGATCCAATCACCTGAGCAAGTACAATTAATAAATGAGCTATACCTTATTCACCTAACATAGATTCATTATATTGGCCTACCACATGCTAAGAGCAGAGCATATAACTACGAATGAGAGAGTCTCTGCCCTTGAGCCCTGGGACAGGCTCATGCTAACATATACTACTGTATGATAAAGTGCACTAACAGGAGTGTGTATATATGCAGTGCCATGAAGGCAAGGGACTGAAACAGTCAACAGACCCTTTGAACCTAGAGGGAAAGTAATTAAAATATTATCTTGTGCCTGTGGTCTAATAAGCATGTGTTAAGACATCCTTAACTGTATAATCACATTTACACTTCAGCCATACCTCATGAGGTAAGCACTGTTTTCATTTTTCAGAGCAGCTAAGGAACTGGGTTTCAAATCAAGAGCCATTTGATTACTAAAACTAAGCTTGCTTTCCCAGCTTTAAGTGTTCCAGCTCCCCTTCCCTAAAATTTCCTGATTATAGAATGCTGACGCTCTTAAATGTGCACCAGGTCAGGTCTGGTCAGCCAGAATAGTTTCAATCCTTAAAATCTGTAGTGACTGACAGGCATAATGCTTTTACTTCAACCTCAATGAAGGTTGATGATGTCATTATGTGCTCTAAGGGAAACTCTCCCACTCACCTGGGAAGGATGGTAGACTTGGGGAATTCTGCATCTTTTTCAAACTCTCCAACAGTGGGTTAGTGCTGGGGGCTGGGAGAGAAGTGGGGGAGGGACCAGCCCCAACAGTAGGCAGGGTAAAAGTAGCAGAAGCCTGAGTGGTTGGTGGGTTGTCAGTGACAGAGCTCGAGGCAGCATCTAAGGAAGAAAGACAAGATTCAATTGTCCTCCCTGGTTTGGGAATTACTTCCAGTGGCATATCATGGGGAATGGGGATGCTCAGGGTCTCAGTATAACTCACTTAGAAAAGTTTTCAATTAGCAATAATCGCGCCTCGGATAAACCTCATTGGCTACGATACTATAACTCACTTAGAAATGCTTCCCGTTACCCTCAGTGCTCACTGTTCTCCAAATTCTACTTAGGCCCAAATGGATTTCTCAGATGAGAAAAACCAAAATAAAAGCAAAGAAAACAAATCCTCTCCAGAGTGTGAAAGATCTTTATCTCTTACCAGTCTTATCTTCCAAAACCTTGTTAAACCATTGCAAAGAAGCTTTCTTTTCCAAGTCTAGGTCCTCAGCAGTAACTGAATAACCAAGCTGGGGAGGTGGAGGCTACCCAAGAGAAAAAGGAGAAGTCGAGTTAACCAGAGAAACTGGAAGAAACCCGTATTTAGCCTTCTTAAGACTTAGAAGCACTAAGTGGGAGTGGGCAGGGGTAGATGGACAGGACCATACCAAAGTCAGCTGGTCCCCTCGCCTGGAGGGCAGTAGCTGAATCTTCCTTTTACGCTGCCCAGAGCTGCCAGGTGTAGCTGGGGAGTTCTGCAAGTTCTGTTTCTTCCATGTGGTTGTATCTACAACTAAAGAAAGAAATACAGTCTTCTCCCTTCCCTTCCAGAAATGCATATAGGTGTATGTGTTATTTATCCACCTGGTTATTAACACTGAATTTTCACTGGGTATCTCTGAAAGATTTTTATCTTCCATGGTTTGGGCTCTTGGATTCTGCTTACAAGATTATGTCTAATAGTCAAGAGGATATAAAAGAGATTTAATCCAGATGCATGCATGCAACTGCTAGACAATAATTTGTGGATTGTTCGCAGATACCTCAACCTAAGCTTATCCCTATCCCATGGTATACTGTATTTGATTTTGTCACCTTTTCCCCTTACTTGACTACAAACCTCTGAAGACAGGAACTTCTGTCTCTGTATCTACTGGAGCCTCTATACAGCAATGCCAAAAGCATGTTTCAAGCAGGTAGTAGTCTATATCTCCTTCATAAACACTTTGACCACAGCTACCCTTGTGTGTTTATCAACCTACCCTTTTCTCCCTGGGACTCCTTGTCAGTTACTAATGGAGTTGAAGAACTAGAATGATGAGAAAGTTCCTCTTCTCTGTAAGAGAAAAACAGAATTAAGTTTAGAGAGACCTCCTGACAACAAATACTGAATAACTTATACTGTCCTAACTACCACTGGCCAAAGTCTAAAACAACCATGATTTGAGATCTCAGTACGCCAGGACAAAAATAAAAATAAAATAAGTCAAAAGAAACTTCCTAGAGAAATGAAGAGAAGTAGTTCATGGAAACCAGAGAAGCCACTGTCTTAAAACAAGCACAAACAACTATCTTCAAAACCAGGGGTCCCCAAACTTTTTACACAGGGGGCCAGTTCACTGTCCCACAGACCGTTGGAGGGCTGCCACATACAGTGCTCCTCTCACTGACCACCAATGAAAGAGGTGCCCCTTCCAGAAGTGCAGTGTGTGTGGGGGGGGCGGATAAATGGCCTCAGGGGGCCGCAGTTTGGGGACGCCTGTTCAAAACCTTACTTACAATCTGCCACATCACTGAGAGTTTTAGTCACAGATATAATCCCTAAGAGAGTGGCATTCTAGCCAATTGTAGGTAGACCCAGCAGATCAGCTGAGGTCCAGAACGTGAAGTCTACTGCTCGCTGACATTATTCACTCTGTTCACTCTATTCTACTCTTATACCAGGTCACTCATGCAATAGAAGAGAACCAGAGGCCCCTACAGTCAGTGCATAAAGAACTGTGAGTAATGGGAGCCAATTCTGGTGGGTACTTCACAGTCCTTCTAGATGTTAATTTATTTGATTCTCCAAATTAAGAGTTACAGAAAAGCTTAAGTGCCAAGTAAATTTCCCTCCTTCCCTGACCAATAATCCACAGAGCAAATAATAACTGATTACCTTATTTTCTTTGCTGGTCTCTCTGGTGTCTGGGAGCGGGATGAGGCCGGGCTGGAAAAGGGTGATGAACCGGGACCACTTCTCTTCCATAGCTAAAAGTCAAACAAAAGCAACATGATTGATGCTAGTTGATAGTTTAGCATTCAACCTTCAATATAATTGTGTGTTCTACTCATACTGCATATAAAGTCTCCTTATGACTAAAAATACCTTTGTGAAGAAGGCTCCTGAAAAGAAAGTCAATTACCAATATTAGGTAAGTATGGAATAAAAAAAGTGTGAAAAAGTAATAGAATGCTAACTAATAAATGTAGAAGGAATTAAAGTACTTTTTGCATATATTAAAAAGTGAAACTTTACATTCAATTATGGTTTAGAGCTATGACGCATACATTAACTCTATATTGTCTATGGAAATGATCAAAGTAAAGTAAGAAACTGTTCCAGTGAAGCCTGACCAAGTGATGGCTCAATGGACAGAGCATTGACCTGGGATGCTGAGGACTCATGTTTGAAACTCCGAGGTTGTCGGCTTGAGCATAAGCCAAACCAGCTTGAGCGTGGGATCACAGACATGACCCCATGGTTGCTGGCATGGCCCAAGTTCACTGGCTTGGCTGGAGCCCCTCAATCCCTGTCAAAGAATGTATGAGAAGCAATCGATGAACAATTACAGTACCACAAGTATGAGTTAATACTTCTCGTCTGTGTCTCTCTCACTAAAAAAAAAAAAAAGAAAAACTGTTCCAGTGAAGATAAGCTTTACACTAATTAATTAGCCTTGCTTTCATTAAGTTTTCATTTTATATTTTTTTTTAAGTGAGACAGAGGGACAGACAAAAAGGGAGAGAGATGAGAAGCATCAATTCTTCGTTGCAGCACCTTAGTTGTTCATTGATTACTTTCTCATATGTGCCTTGACAGGGAGGCTCCAGCCAAGTTAGTGACCCCTTGCTCAAATCAGTGACCTTGGGCTTCATGCCAGCTACCTTTGGGCTCAAGCCAGTGACCATGGGGTCATGTCTATGATCCCACATTCAAGCTGGCAACCCCATGCTCAAGCTGGTGAGCCTGCACTCAAGCCGGATGAGCCCACACTCAAGCCAGTGACCTCGGGGTCTCAGACCTGGGTCCTCAACATCCCAGGCTGACACTTTATCCACTGTACCACCTCCTGGTCAGGCACTTTAATTTTTAAAATATGTATGATGTTAATAACTTTTACAACACCTATGGTACTTATTGTTACATGAGAATTATCCATATACCTGTCTCTTCTACAAGGCAGACCCTTACAGCAAAGATTGTGTCCTTCATCTTTGCCTCCTTCAAAGGAACCTAGCAGCAAAGTAATTGACAAAGAGAAGCACTCTGCAAATAAGTCTTCATTCTCATTATGAAGATACTAAACTATCAATTTTTCCTACTGAGAAGCTTATTTTTTTAGATTTTTATTCATTTTTAGAGAGAGAGGAGAAAGAAAGAGAAAGAGCAGGGGTAGGAGCACGAAGTAACAACTCCCAAATGTGCCTTGACCAGGCAAGCCCAGGGTTTCAAACCAGCAACCTCAGCATTTCAGGTCAACACTTTATCCACTGCGCCACCACAGGTCAGGCTTCTGGTGATTTCTTACTCTGCATCAGTAAGCACAAACAGGGAGATAAGAGTGCTTAATTAAAGTTCAAAAAAAGAAAAGGATTTAAAAATCAAAGCTAGGTGGTAAAACAGCAGAACTGTTCCCTAAGGAAGACTAGTATCAGGAAACCCAAGGCTCAGAATGACTTTGAGCAAAATGCTAAAATCAATAATGTTTTTTTTTTAATGTTACTCAGGTGAAAAACGAGAAAGGACAGTCATCTGAAAAAAAAAAAAAAGGTGGAAGCCTCACATCTTGTGTTTTTAACAAAGTGCCAAAGTGGTTTTAATGGTTTGCTAAGGTTGAAGTCAACCTGGGTTCAACACTTAGGGGGGAAAATGTTATATCTTTACTCCATAGAGTATACCTGCACACATAATCCAGATGTAATAACAATTTACATGTATAAAAGTTTAACAAAAGAACTAGAAAACAATAGATGAATTGTTAAATAACATAGGGAAGAAAACAACTTTCTATGCCAGAAACAAAAGAGCCTGACCAGGTGGTGGCGCAATGAATAGAGCATTGGACCGGGACGCAGAGGACCCAGGTTCAAAACTCTGAGATCGCCAGCTTCAGTGCGGGCTCACCAGCTTGAGCCCAAGGGTCGCTGGCTTGAAGCCCAAAGTCGCTGGCTTGAGCAAGGGGTCACTTGCTCTGCTGTAGCCCCCCAGTCAAGGCACATATGAGAAAGGAATCAATGAACAACTAAGGTGTCACAATGCACAACGAAAAACTAATGATTGATGCTTCTCATCTCTCAGTTCTTGTCTGTCTGTCCCTGTCTATTCCTCTCTCTGACTCTCTCTCTGTAAAAAAAAAAAAAAAAGATTAAAGGGAGAAAAGTCATTGAAAAAGACTAACTTCTGCAATTTGGATATGAACACACGGCATAAAGAGAGGGGGAAGAGACTGAACCTGCACAGATGAATAAAGATAAAATGCAATCAGGCCCTGGCCGGTTGGCTCAGCGGTAGAGTGTCGGCCTAGCATGCGGAGGACCCGGGTTCGATTCCCGGCCAGGGCACACAGGAGAAGCGCCCATTTGCTTCTCCACCCATCCACCGCGCTTTCCTCTCTGTCTCTCTCTTCCCCTCCTGCAGCCAAGGCTCCATTGGAGCAAAGATGGCCCGGGCGCTGGGGATGGCTCTGTGGCCTCTGCCTCAGGTGCTAGAGTGGCTCTGGTCTCAACATGGCGACGCCCAGGATGGGCAGAGCATCGCCTCCTGGTGGGCAGAGTGTTGCCCCATGGTGGGCGTGCTGGGTGGATCCCGGTCAGGCGCGTGCGGGAGTCTGTCTGACTGTCTCTCCCTGTTTCCAGATTCAGAAAAAATGAAAAAAAAAAAAAAATGCAATCAGAAGAAAAAGAACTACTGTATATGTGAAACATTTTTTAACGTAAACCTAATGGTAACCAAAAAACAAAAATCTAGAGCTAAATCGTGTAACAACAAAAGAGGAAACGGGGGAAAAAATCGTAAACCACCACCAAACTAAAACAGCAGACACACAAGGGAAAAGAAACAATGGAGATACAGAGCAACCAGAAAATAAAAGACAAAATGGCTATAATAGTCTTCAAATATCAGTAATCACCCTAAATGTAAATGGACTGAACTCACCAAACCAAAGGCACAAAGCAGCAAAATGGGTTAAAAAACAAGACCCAATTAACCATATGTTGCCTTCAGGAGATCCATCTCATCTACAAAGGCAAACACAGGTTCAAAGTGAAGGGGTGTAAGATGATACTCCAAGGAAATGACATTCAGAGAAAAGAAGGTAAAGTTATACTTAAAACAGACAAAATAGATTTCAAGATAAAAAAGTAACAAGATTTATAATGAAAAAGGGGATAAGTCTTCAAGAAGACATAACACATCAATATGTACACAGCCAACCTGGGAGCACCAAAATATATAAAGCAATTATTAATGAACCTGAAGGGAGAAACAAAAATACAGTTATAGTAGGAAACCTGAATACCTCATTGACAGCAATGGATAGATCATCTAAAATGGAAAGTCAGTAAGGAAATATTGGCGTTAAATGGTGCATTAAACCAAATGGACATAATATTTACAAAGCTTTCGATCCTAAAACAATCAAATACACATTCTTCTCAAGTAAACACATAACATTCTCAAGGACAGATATGTTGGGGCATGAAAGCAGTCTCAATAAATTTAAGAAGATAGAAATAACACCAAGCACATTTCCAAATACAACGATATGCAACTGGAAATTAACTACAAGAAGAAAGCTAGAATACAACAAATACACGGAGATCAAACAACATGCTATTGAACATACTAGGTCAAGAAGAAATAAGAGATCATACACATAGAGCCCTGGCTACATAGCTCAGTTGGTTAGAGCATTGTTCCAAAGTGCTGAGGTTGCTGGTTCAATTTCCAGTCAGGGCACATATAGGAGCAGATCAATGTTCCTGTCTCTCTCTTGCTCTCTAAAGTCAATACAATAAACATTAAAAAAAAAAAGATACATAGAGACAAATAACAATGACAGAATGACATATCAAAATTTTGGGGATGGGCTCTGGCTGGTTGGTTCAGTGGATCAAGCTTCAGCTTGGTATATGGACATCCAAGTTTGATTCACAATCAGGACATACAAGAGAAGTGACCATCTGCTTCTCTCCCCTTCCCACTCCCTCTTTTTCCCCTTATATGGCCAGTGGCTTGACTGGTTTGAGCATTGGCTCCGGGCACTGAGGATAGCTCATTTGATCTGAGTATGTCAGACTCAGGCACTAAAAATAGCTTGACTGATTCGAGCACTAGCCCCAGACAGTAGTTGCTGGGTGGAACCCAGTCGAGGTACATGTGGAAGTCTGTCTCATTATCTCCCCCCCTTTCACTTAAAAAAAATTGGGGGAATATACCTAAAGTAGATCTAAGAGGGAAGCTTATAGCATTACAGGCCTACCTCAAGAAACAAGAAAAGTCTCAAATATACAATCTAACATGATATCTTAAAAAACTAGAGAAAGAGGAACAAAGCCCAAAGAGCGTAGAATGATATACAAATTAGAGTCGAATTAAGTCAAATAGAAAACAAAAAGACAACAGAAAAAAATCAGTGAAACAAAGAGCTTGTTCTTTGAAAATATAAATAAAATTGACAAGTCTCTGGCTAGTTTCACTTAGAAAAAGAAAACCACTCAAAATCTGAAATGAAAGAGAAGTTAAAACACACACCACAGAAATACAAAGGATTATTCAACAATGCTATGAAAGACTACACTAACAAATTTGATCATCTAGAAGAAATGGACTTCTTAGTAATATATAATCTTCCTAGACTGAATCATGAAGAATTGGAAAACCTAAATGGATTGAACAGTAAGAAAACTGAAACAGACGTTAACCACCCTCCCACAAAAAGTCCAGGACTGGACAGCTTTACTAGTAATTTGGACAAATATTCAAAGAAGATTTGATATCCATCCTTCTCAAACTCTTCCAAAAAATTGAAGAGGGAATATTTTCTAACTCATTTCACAAGGGCCACATTATCCTAATACCAAAACCAGTCAAGGACAACACACGCACAAAAAGAAAATAACAGACCAATACATCTGATGAATATGGATGCAAAAATGCTAAACAAGGCCCTGGCCAGTTGGCTCAGTGGTAGAGTGTTAGCCCAGTGTGTGGAGGTGCTAGGTTTGATTCTCAGTCAGGGAACACAGGAGAAGCAACCATCTGCTTCTCTACCCCTTCCCTACCCCCTTCTCTCTTCCTTTTCCACAGCTATGGTTCCAATGGTTCGAGCAAAGTTGGCCCCATGCACTGAGGATGGCTCCATGGCCTCACAGCAGACACTAAAATAGCTCAGTTACTGAGCAATGGAGCAGTGGCCCAGACAGGCAGAGCATTGCCCTGTAAGGGGCTTGCCGGGTGGATACTAGTTAGACACATGCAGGAGTCTGTTTCTGTCTCCCTGCCTTTCACTTAAATTTTAAAAAATGCTAAACAAAATACCACCAAATCAAATACAATAATACATAAAAAAGAAAATACAACACATTCAAATTGGGTTCATTCCAGAGACACAAGGATAGCTCAATATATGCAAATCAGTTGATGTGACACATCACAACTAAATAAAGGATAAAACTCATATGATCATATCAATAGATAACAGAAAAAACATGACAAGATACAACACTCATTTATGATAAAGAACACTCAATAATGTGGGAACAGAAGAAAAATACCTAACATGGTAAGGGCCATATATGGCAAACTTTCAGCTAATATAATCAATGAATAAATAAAAGCTCTTCCTCTAAGATCAAGAACAAGACAAGGATGACCACTTTCACCATTGTTATTCAACATAGTACTAAAAGTTCTAGACAGCCTGACCTGTGGTGGTGCAGTGGATCAAGCATCGACCTGGAACGCTGAGGTCACTGGTTCAAAACCCTGGGCTTGCCCGGTCAAGGCACATATGGGAGTTGATGCTTCCTGCTCCTCCCCCTTTCTCTCTCTCCCTCCCTCTCTCTCTCTCTCTCTCTTCTCTAAAATGAATAAATAAATAAAAATAATTAAAAAAAAAAAAAAAAGTTCTAGACAGAGCAATCAGGCAAGAAAAAATTACAAAGCATCCAAATAGGAAACAAAGAAGTACATTTGTCACTATTTGCAGATGACAGGATTCTATATACAAAAACCTCTAAATATTCCATCCAAAGATTATTAGAAATAAATACAATAAAATTGCAGGATACAAAATCAAAATACAAAAATCTGCTGTGTTCCTATATATTAACAATAAAATATAATAAAAAGAAAACAATCCAATTTATAGTTTCAAAAACCTAGGAGTAAACTTAAAGGAAGTGAAGAACCTATATACAAAAAAACTGTAAGCCACTGTTGAACCTGAAGAAGACATACAGATGTGGTACATACTACAAAGAAATACTACTCAACCATGAAAAAGATGACATACTGCCATTTGCAACAATATAGAGCATCTTCAGTATCATGCTAAGTGAAATAATCAGATAGAGAAGGACAAGAACCACATGATTTCACTCACACATGGGATATAAAACAAAAAGCAACAAAAGAACAAAACAAACTCAGACTGACAGACAACAGTATTGTGGTTACCTAAGCGGAAAGGGAGTGGGGGCAGTATGAACAGGGTAAAGGGGGTCAAATACATGGTGACAGAAGAAAACTAGACTTTGGATGGTGAGCACAAAAGGAAATATATAGATGTATTATCAAGTTGTATACCTGAAACTTACATAATGCTATTAACCAATATTATCCTAATAAATTTAACTTAAAAAAGAATGCAATGGACAGGGTCAAATAGCAGATTCCACAAAGCTGAAGGAAATTAGTAAACTAGAAAACAGAAGAAACATATACCTAGGAATAAATTTTAAAGACACATAAAACTACTACACTAAGAAGTTAAAGCAAATGTAAATAAATGAAGGATACACTAACTGGGAGCTTAAAGGCAATCACAATCAGTATCTCCACAAGTATTTTTTTGGTGGAAATTGACAAGTTGGTTCTAAAATTATATAGATATGCAAAGAGCCAAGATCCAAGATTCTGAAGAGAAATAAGAGAAATGAAAAGTTGGATGACTTATTCTAACTTATTCTATTAGATATCAAAACTTAGAGACTGCGTAGCACAAACTGGATAGGAATAGAGTAGAAAAACAGATCAAGGAAACAGAATAGAATCTAGAAATACATCCGCATCTATATGGTGTACAGCATGACAAAGGTGGTGTTGTAGAGCATCAGGGAAAGAATGGTCCTTTCAATAAATGTTGTGAAGTCAAATGGATATTTATATAGAAAAACAGTAACTTTGATGCCTAGCTCACACTGTACACAGAAATCAACTTCAGGTGGATTATAGATATAAATGTGAAAAGAAAAAATAATAAAGCTTCTAGAAGGTAGCATAAAAGAGTATCATTATGATCTTAGGTAGGCTAAAAAATTCCTAAACAGTACATAAAATACAGTGTGTCCCTCAAGTCATGGTGCACTTTTGACCGGTCACAGGAAAGCAACAAAAGACGATAGAAATGTGAAATCTGCACCAAATAAAAGGAAAACTCTCCCAGTTTCATACCTATTCAGTGCAGTTTGATGTGGGCTCACGCACAGATTTTTTAGGGCTCCTTAGGTAGCTATCCCGTATAGCCTCTACAGACTCGTCACTGACTGATGGCCTACCAGAACGGGGTTTCTCCACCAAACTGCCGGTTTCCTTCAACTGCTTATCCCACTGAGTAATGTTATTCCTATGTGGTGGTGCTTCGTTATAAACGCGTCAATATTCACGTTGCACTTTGGTCACAGATTCTAATTTAGCGAGCCACAGAACACACTGAACTTTCCTCTGTACCATCCACATCTCGACTGGCATGGCCATGGGCTGCTCCACTGTATACACGGTGTTATGTCATCATCTGTGCATGCACACATGCTGCTACACCATCCTACAGAAACTGGGTTTTCTTTTATTTGGTGCAGATTTCACATTTCTACCGTCTTTTGTTGCTTTCCTGTGACCGGTCAAAAGTGCACCATGACTTTACGGACACACTGTATACTAACCACAAGTGAAAAAACTTAAGTGAAATGATGAGTCAGAATAGGATATATTTGTTGTAACACATAATTCACAGAGAACTTGTATCTAAAAAAAAAAAAAAAAAAAAAAAAGAACTTACTATATAAATAAAAAAACAACCTAATGGAAAAAAAGAGCCAAGAAACTTGAACAGGTACTTTATTAAAAAGAAATATATAAATGACTTGAACAGGTGGTGGAGCAGTGGATAGAATGTCGACCTGGGACAGAGGATCCAGGTTCGAAACCCAGAGGTTGCCAGCTTGAGAAACAACTTCACACTCACTAGAATGAGTAACTAAAGAGCAACTCCAAGTTTTAGTGAGGATGTGTAACTACAGGAACAAAATCCCGCCTGACCAGGTGGTGGCGCAGTGGATAGAGCGTCAGACTGTGATGCAGAGGACCCAGGTTCGAGACCCCAAGGTCGCCAGCTTGAGCGCGGGCTCATCTGGTTTGAACAAAAAGCCCACCAGCTTGAACCCAAGGTTGCTGGCTCCAGCAAGGGGTTACTCGGTCTGCTGAAGGCCCACGGTCAAGGCACATATGAGAAAGCAATCAATGAACAACTAAGATGCTGCAATGCGCAATGAAGGACTGATGATTGATGCTTCTCATCTCTCTCCGTTCCTGTTTGTCCCTGTCTATCCCTCTCTCTGACTCACTCTCTGTCTCTGTAAAAAAAAAAAAAATCCCACACCTCACTGGAGAAGTATTAACTGAAACATCACTTTAAAAAACTGTTCAACATCTACTAAAAAATTGAACACACACATACTTTATATATGTGCACCAAAAGACTTACACAAATGTCCAAAGCATCATTATAGCTCCAAACCAGAAACTCAAATGTCCAATGGTAAAATGTATGTGGAATATTCATATAATGAAATATGCACGTATGAGAAGCAATCAATGAACTAAAAATACCACAATTATAAGTTTATGCTTCTCATATCTCTGCCTTCCTTTCTGTCTCTTTCTTTTGCAAAAACCCCCCCCCACAAAACAGCATACAGAGGGTCCTTGGGTTACATTAGTTTCGACATATGATGTTTTAAGTTTACGGTGCTCACTCCTATAAAAACTTTAAAAAATTGAGATGTGTTTCGGCTTCTGTCATTACTGTCATATTAATGGACTACATGGGCAAGCTAGATTGGTTGCACGTGGTGGAAGAATACTCAGTATTTTTCTGTGGCTTACTTGTGTTATTATCTAGATTATGATTTTACAACTGTGTTAGGGTAGGTAAGCGACTTAGGATAGGGTGTGTTTAGACTTACACCAAAAGTCGACTTACATCACTGTTGTAGGAATGAAATTGTGTCGTAACCCAACGATCCCTGTATACTAGGGGTCGGGAACCTATGGCTCGTGAGCCAGATGTGGCTCTTTTGATGGCTGCATCTGGCTCGCAGACAAATCTTTAATAAAAAAAATAATAACGTTAAAAATATAAAACATTTTCATGTATTACAATCCATTCATTTCCTACCACTCATGTTCATGGTTGCAGGTGGCTGAAGCCAATCACAGCTTTCCTCCAGGACACCACCAAATTTTTATTGGATAATGCGTAAGGTACACGGGTCATTGTATGGCTCTCATAAAATTACATTTTAAAATATGTGGTGTTCATGGCTCTATCAGCCAAAAAGGTTCCCGATCCCTGCTGTAGAGCAATGAAAGTAAAAGACCTATGCTACAAACATGGATGAACCTCACAAGTAATATATTGAGTGAAGGAAGCCAAACACACATAAAAATCATATCATATGTGTCCCTTATATAAAGTAAAAAAACAGAAAACAATATAAAATTCAGTAATAAAGAAAGGAAGGAGCAGTGATTGGGAGCAGGTACAAGAGGGGCTTCTGGGGTGTAGAAAATGATTTATTAATTGACATGGATGGTAGCTACATGGAGCTGTACATATGAATTTATTTTCCTGTACATAATACTCTACTAAAAAAAGCCATTAAAAAAAGAGATAGATTACATGACATGGAATTTACAAAATATATGATTTAAAAAGATGCAAAAGAGCAAATATCTGTTTGCACACAAAGTATCAACGTTAATAATAGATAATAGGCACGGAGATGGGATGAGGACAGGAATAGTCAGAATAGGGAAATTTTGCTTTTTTTTTTGTATTTTTCTGAAGCTGGAAACAGGGAGAGACAGTCAGTCAGACTCCCGCATGCGCCCGACCAGGATCCACCCGGCACGCCCACCAGGGGCGAGGCTCTGCCCACCAGGGGGCGATGCTCTGCCCCTCCGGGGCGTCGCTCTGCTGCAACCAGAGCCACTCTAGCGCCTGGGGCAGAGGCCAAGGAGCCATCCCCAGCGCCCGGGCCATCTTTGCTTCAATGGAGCCTTGGCTGCGGGAGGGGAATAGAGAGACAGAGAGGAAGGAGGAGGGGGGTGGAGAAGCAAATGGGCGCTTCTCCCATGTGCCCTGGCCGGGAATCGAACCCGGGTCCCCGCACGCCAGGCCGACGCTCTACCGCTGAGCCAACCTGCCAGGGCTGGGAAATTTTACTTTTTATTTAACAGCTATAACTAAAACATTTTTTGAAACCAGGAAAGGTAATACTTGTAGAACATGTTACAAATTCCAACAAATAGAGTATGTAGTAAAAAGTAAGTTTCCCTCCTATCTCAATAGCTTATTACAAGTTTCTAATATAGCCTGTCAGAATTATTCTATGCGTATTAAAAGATTAAATAAACAACAGCACAACTGATAGAGGATACTACAGAGTTCTGTACCTTGCTTTTTGTAAAAAAAACAACATATATATATATATATATTTGTGTGTGTGTGCGTGTATCTGTGACAGAGACAGAGAGACAGAAAGAGGGACAGACAGGGATACAGATGAGAAACATCAACTCCTAGTTGTGGCACCTTAGTTGTTCATTGATTGCTTTCTCATATGTGCCTTGACTGAGGGGCTGCAGTAGATTGAGTGACCTCTTGCTCAAGCCAGCGACCTTGGGCTAAAGCTGGTGAGCCTTGCTCAAACCAAATGAGCCCGCACTCAAGCTGGCGACCTCAGGGTTTCAAACCTGGGTCCTCAGTGTCCCAGTCCGACACTCTATCCACTGAGTCACTGCCTGGTCAGGCTGTAAATATATTTTTGAGACCATTCATGTAAGTGCCTGTTAAGCTGCTTTATTCTTTTTAATAATTACAAAGTATTTAAACTTATGGAAATACTGTAAATTATTCAGTCTACCCCCTGAAAATGTACAAATACATTGTTTGCAAGCTTCTGGTATTAAAATGCTGCTAAAATCAATATCCTTGTACATGTCTTTGAGTAGGATTAATTCCTAAAAGTAACCTGCTGGATCAAAGAGCATGTGTATTGCAGATGTTGATAACTACTGCCACAATACCCTCTAGAGCAGGGGTCGGGCACCTTTTTGGCTGAGAGAGCCATGAACACCACATTATTTTAATATGTAATTCCATGAGAGCCATACAACGACCCGTGTACCTTACGCATTATCCAATAAAAATTTGGTGTTGTCCCAGAGGACAGCTGTGATTGGCTCCAGCCACCCACAACCATGAACATGAGAGGTAGGAAATGAATGGATTGTAATACATGAGAATGCTTTATATTTTTAACATTATTATTATTTTTATTAAAGATTTGTCTGCGAGCCAGATGCAGCCATCAAGAGCCACATCGCAAGCCATAGGTTCCGGACCCCTGTTCTAGAGAACTGTACCAAATGACACTCCCACCAGCAATGTGTGAGAAGCCTGTTTTTACAAATGCTTTATACGATTTCTATTTTACATTTAAATCTTTAGTTTATTTGGAATGTGTTTCTCTAATATATGAAAAGCTACTCAAACTTACTCTTAAGAGGCACAAATTAAATACTATTCCTTACCTGTTAAGAAGAAATATCTAAAAAATTAAAGCATATCAAAACAGTTGACCCTTGAACAACAACTTGACTACAGTTTGAACTGTGCGGTTACACTTACATATTTTCTTTTTTTTTTTTGGCAAGACACATACACACATGCATACATACATAAACACAAGAGAGAGAGAAAGAGAGAGAGAGAGAGATGAGAAACATCAACTCACAGTTGTGACACCTTAGTTGTTCCTTGATTGCTTTCTCCTATGTGCCTTGACCAGGGGGCTCCAGCAGACCCAGTGACCCCGTGCTCAAGCTGACAACCCTGCACTCAAGCCAGTGACCTCAGGGTTTTGAACCTGGGTCCTCAGCATCCCAGGCCAACACCATCCACTGCACCACTGCCTGGTCAAGCTTATATACAGGGGTTCCTTGGTTACAACCAAGTTCTGTTCCTACAACAATGGCATAAGCCAAATTTTGGTGTAAGTCGAAACACACCTGAGCCTAAGACACTTACCTACCCTAACACAGTTGTAAAATCATAATCTAGAACATAAAAACACAAGTAAGCCACAGAAAAATACTGAGTATTCTGCCACGTACAACCAAACTACAATAGCTTGCCCACGTAGTCCATAAGTACGATGCTAAAGGCATAAGCCAAAACACTCACGTCTCAATTTTTTAAAGTTTTTATGGGAGTGGGCATTGTAAACTAGAAACGTTGTATGTCAAGACTGTCCTAACCTGAGGAACCCCTGTATATCCTTTTCTTTTTGTTTTTTTTAAGTGAACGGGGAGGTAGACTCCTCCATGTGCCCCCACCAGGATTCACCTGGAAATCCCCCTACCAGGCAATGATCTGCCCTTCTAGGGCCACTGCCCACTGCTTAGCAACTGAATTACTTTTAGTGCCTGATGCTCCACAGAACCATCCTCGGTGCCCAGGGCCAACTTGCTCGCACCAATAGAGCCATGGCTATAGGAAAAAAAGAGGGGGGTGGGAGGGTGGAGAAGCAAATGGTCACTTCTCCTATGTGCCCTGACCAGGAATCGAACCTAGGACATCTACATGCTCGGTGGATGCTCTACAACTGAGCCTACTGGTCAGGGCCTATATATTTTCAGAAAATGAAGGTATAATGAGTCCTCTGTATCTGCAATTTGTATCTGCAGATTCAAGATAGTATATTTTCTGCAGATGTGGAGGGCTGACTAAAGTTATATGTGGATTTTTCAACTATGTAGGGTTTTGCATTTCTAGCCCCCATGTTATTCAAGAATCAACTATATATATCAAGTTGATGTTGTAACTAACTGAGAACAATTAGTTCATATTACTTTAAAACACATTATTTTGACTGTATATTGCCAGTATCCATTGAGGGATATATACTAATAACAAAATAAACCACTAATAATTCCTAAGCTGATTACATTAAGTCTTACTGTTAATAATGACAGTGATAATTATAAGTACTAGGATCAATCAAATAAGTAATTATGAACCAACATTTTTGCACGTAAAAATACTAAACCAAAAAAATTATCCAAAACACTGTAATCCTAAATCTGAATTTGAAATCTTAAAAAAAACAAGACTATCTGAAGAATAGCCAACTTCAATCTGAGCTAGAAATGTACAAGATGGATTTGTTTTTGCCCAAAAAGCAATGAAGCTATCAACGACTCCTGGGGTCAAAATGAAAGGATACAAGAGCTGATTTGAAAGGGCTCCCGCTGGTCAAAGCCAAAAAATTTTGTGTACCAAAAGGAATAACTACAATGTATTGAGGATCGTGAAATGCTTACAAAAATTCAGACGTTCATAAAGATAATAACAGCAAAAACATCACTGGTCACCTCTGGAGTTAGCTATGGCATCAATGTCTTCTTATCCCATCATTGTTAGGGCAGTGGTCGGCAAATCGTGGCTCACGAGCCACATGTGGCTCTTCCACAAAATACCATGTGCAGGAGCTACCTCGATAAGGAATATACCTACCATATAGTTTAAGTTTAAAAAATTTGGCTCTCAAAAGAAATTTCAATCATTGTACTGTTGATATTTGGCTCTGTTGACTAATGAGTTTGCCAACCATTGAGTAGAGCATGTTCTTTTACATAAAATTTCAGTTAATAAATGTAGAGGAAAAGATAGAATTATAATATCACCATTCTGGAACCTAATAAAATAATGGACCTAGGCAAAATGATGTATGCCTGGTAAAATTTTCAGATTAAAAGCTCATTCAAAAATTAAAATGAAATTATCAGATGAACAACACCTGAATCTAGTGATCAATATTAACACCACAAAAGGGAGACAGCATGTGCTCCTGATGTGATGCAATGCAAGTGACAGTATCATCTATGCAATATTCTGCTATAATTGAATTTGAATCTAATCAAGCCTCAGGATCCAACTACTCATTTACAAGGAAAACAAGACAGAGTACATGTAAAAATGACACGGTGATAATATAAACTAAATCCAGAATTTGGGGAATTCTATAGAACAAAATGATCTAGTTTTTTCAAAAGTAATATTATAAATTAAAAGAGCCTAAAAGACACGAGTCAAATGTAATGAATTGATTTTTGGTCCCTGATACAAAGTACTAAAGACTGGCCCTGGCTGGTTGGCTCAGCGGTAGAGCGTCAGCCTGACGTGCGGGGGACCCGGGTTTGATTCCCGGCCAGGGCACATGGGAGAAGCGCCCATTTGCTTCTCCACTCCCACCTCCTTCCTCTCTGTCTCTCTCTCTTCCCCTCCCGCAGCCAAGGCTCCATTGGAGCAAAGATAGCCCGGGCGCTGGGGATGGCTCCTTGGCCTCTGCCCCAGGCGCTAGAGTGGCTCTGGTCACGGCAGAGCGACACCCCGGAGGGGCAGAGCATCGCCCCTGGTGGGCATGCCAGGTGGATCCTGGTCAGGTGCATGTGGGAGTCTGTCTGACTGTCTTTCCACATTTCCAGCTTCAGAAAAATACAAAAAAAAAAAAAAAAATCAAAGTACTAAAGACAGTTTTGGATAATAGTTATCCAAACCTGAGGACCTCCATGAAATGATATTAACTGATATTAAATAATTATTATTGTTTAAAAGGTATAATGGTATTGTGATTTAAAAACACACTGAAGTACATATACAGGTGAAATGACATGTTTACAATTTACTTGAAAACACAAGAGTAAAAACCAAAGGTGGCAGGGGATGGGTATTGATGAAACAGGACTGACAGAATGCTACTAACAACTGAAGCTACATGAAACTTGATCATATTTTCCTTCCTTGTGTGTACATTTTAAATTTAACACACAAAAAAAAGATTTAAAAAATAGGGATAATGGCTATTCCACACATTTTTTTTCCCTAGTACTATGTAATTGGGTACCCACTTTACTGACAGGCACTGTAATAGGAACTCTTCAAACATTACCTCCAATCTTTACAACAATCCTTCAGAGATAAGAAAAAGTATTTAAGTTATTTACTTGCTCAAGGCCTTATAGCTACTAAGTATCAGAGTCAAAACTGAACCCAAGTCTGCCAGGTAAGCAAAGTCTGCTCTGTTCACTGGGCTATAGAATGTAACATCTTTCTAAAAAAAAGAATTACAACCATTTGTTTTTAAAACTTTCACTAAATTTGCAACATAGTATAAATTTCTTTTATGATTCAATGAAATCCAGACTCAATCTACCTTCTCAATCCAATTAACACCATTTACTGAATTCTTTTTTTTACCATTTTTTAAAATTAATTTTAATTTATTGTGTTAACATGGATTCAACTGTCCCACTCAATATAACACCCTCATCGTTCACCCCCGTGTCCCCCATTAAACCCCCTTTGCCCTCTCCCTCCTTCCCTCTGGGATTTGCTGTTCTGTTACCTGTATCTGTGTGTTATGTATATATAATTTCACTAATCCCTTCACCTTCTCTGATCCCATCCCCTTGTCCCCCTTCCCTCTGACAGCTGTCCCTCTGCTCCCTGTGACCCAGTATTTATTGAATTCTTTATCCTATGTCCATTTATGTGCAATAATGGCTCTGTCCTCTATCAGGTTTCCACATATAAACTGGTTTACGTTTTTGGCTTTCTAGTCTGTTCCAGTGGTCTATAATTATTATTCTAGGATTTGTATCTTCTGTTAAGTTACAGGTAATCGCAATATCTGACAGAAGATGGTTAGTAAACACTGACCAATTAATTAATGCTGGAACCCACTTTGCCCATGCCACCCACAAGAAGGATGTACCTGAGAGAAACCTCGCGTAGAACTGTAAGAACTGGTAATGGCATTGCGGCTGGAGCTAGGAATGCCACCTGTGTATGTGCTCGTCATGGAGCTCACAGAAGAGGTACGAGATCTCTTATTTAAGTGGTCATCTGCACTCTGAGAATTGAGGCCTCTTTTCAGAGATCCAGGCCTAATAAAAGGAAGAAAGATAGTCAGATGTGCTTATGAAGGCAACATTCTTTTAAGGCTTCATCTATAATTACAAAATCTTTCTTAAGTAAACTGAATAAAAAAGGATAATGCTCTTAATTTTATGGTTAACAATTCAGTTGAAAATACCTGACAAAGTCAAGAAGGGAAAACCAAATATTTTCAAAATTAAATGCATGATTCTACTTAAATAATATTCTAAAAAATATACAATAATCTCTAGTGACAGAAAGCAGATCAGTGAATGCCTGGGGATGAAGGCAGGATTGGAGGGAGATATTACTAAGGGACTTTGGGAAACTTTTGGAGGTGATGGTTATGTTCATTACCTTGACTATGGTGATGGTTTCAAAGGGGTATACATGTCAAAACTTATTAAACTATATAAACTTTCAACATACAGTTTATTACATGTCAATTATCCCTAATAAAACTGTTAAAAAAAATCAGTTAAGAGGAACCAACCATTTTTTCTGTTTCCAACTGAAATAGAAATTCTCTGTACATCTTTCTTGTAGAATAGTCATCTAACCTCTGTTACAATGTAGACAAACATTCATTACCTCCTAGAATGATGAATGTCAAATGTGGATCCAGTTTTTTCTTACATTGGGATGAAAACATATTTCCTCTAACATTCACACATGGATCTGATCTGGTGCTATACTGAGCAAGTTGTTTTCCTTTTTTTGTTTGATAGTCCTTCAGTTTTTTGGAGACCACTGTCCTTCCTGCCCTCATTTCCTTATTCTCGTTGAGATTTTTCTCCTCTGGCCTAGTACTTATATACCTTTGAATTCCCCTCAGCCACCACCACCACCACCCCTTAACACATTAGCTGCTTCACTTGAAATGAATTTCTGTTTGTATACATCCTCGTTTCACAGTGTAGTACACCAAACCAAACACAGGGCTCCACGGACAATCTGAGCAGAACTAAGGAAAGCAGGACTACCACTTACCTGACTCATTCTAGTCTTTGTTCTATCAGCACAGAATAGGAGCATATTAGCTTTTTTGGCAGCCATGTTATACTGCTGGCAAAAATTAAACATCTAAGTTACCCCAAGTCTTTTCACACACATTTCTGAGTAACCTTCCCTCCCATCCATTTCTTTCTCAAAAGTATTTAAACTCAAATGTAGAAACTTATCACTCATTTAAATTTCAGTGTTACATTTTATCCATTGTACAAACCTCGTGATCTTTTTGTTTACATACTTGATTATTAAATATATCTGCAAACCCTCGTAGCCTTTTTATCCGATATTAATGAAAAAAATATTAAAAGGAAATAGAAGAGTTATTGTGACAAGTTACCCAAGTGTTTCACTCTGATTTCAAAGATTTGAATCTGAACAAATAAGCAATGAGGAAAGAGGAAAATCTAAAGGACAATAACTTTGACAATGCCCCTTTTCTAAATAGTGTATATATCAATCAGATGGATTTTCACTTACTTAGGCACAAAAGAAGCAGGGACTCCATTGGCTACCAGGGGCTCAAATGCTGAATGTCCACTTCCACTACTATCATGGCGCCTGTGATAAATCAAAAAACTCTCAATTAAATGAAATGACTTTTTTTTTTTTTATCTTAAAGCATATTCTCATATATTTTGGAGACCTTACACTATTTCTTTTTTTTTTTTTACAGAGGCAGAGATAGACAGGGACAGACAGACAGGAACAGAGAGAGATGAGAAGCATCAATCATCAGTTTCTCGTTGTGCGTTGCGACTTCTTAGTTGTTCATTGATTGCTTTCTCACATGTGCCTTGACCGTGGGCCTTCAGCAGACCGAGTAACCCCTTGCTGGAGCCAGCGACCTTGGGTCCAAGCTGGCGAGCTCTTTGCTCAAGCCAGATGAGCCCGCGCGGGACCTCGGAGTCTCGAACCTGGGTACTTCCGCATCCCAGTCCGACGCTCTATCCACTGCGCCACCGCCTGGTCAGGCGAGACCTTACACTATTTCTATGGAGCACAAGTTCCATGGTAAACAAGAAAAAGATTGCTTCAAATTTCAAAGATCCCAAAAGATAGCCTGACCTGGTGGTGGTGCACTGGATACAGAGTCAACAGGGGATGCTGAGGTCCCAGGTTTGAAACCCCAAGGTTGCCAGCTTGAGTGCAGGCTCACCAGCTTGAGTGTGGGGTCACCTGCTTGAACATGAGATCAGTGACATGATCCCATGGTCCCTGGCTTAAGCCCAAAGGTCGCTGGCTTAAGCCCAAAGTCACTGGCTTGAGCAAGGGGTCAGTGGCTCAGCTGGAGCTCCCATCAAGGCATGTATGAGAAGCAATCAATGAATAACTAACGTGCCGCAACTATGAATCAATGCTTCTCATCTCTTTCCCTTCCTAAAAAATAAAAAGAGGGCCTGACCTGTGGTGGTGCAGTGGATAACGTATCGACCTGGAAATGCTGAGGTCACCGGTTTGAAACCCTGGGCTTGCCTGGTCAAGGCACATATGAGAGTTGATGCTTCCAGCTCCTCCCCCCTTCTCTCTGTCTCTCCTCTCTCTCTCTCTCTGTCTCTCCCTCTCCTCTCTAAAATGAATAAATAAAAAATAAAAAAATAAATTTAAAAAAAAATAAAAAGATTCCAAAAGGTAAATTTATTCAAAGATTGTCCTGGCAATAAGGAATGTATAAAAATACAGCAGATCCATACTGTTTCATTATAACATTGATAAGATGCCACAGGAACTTAAATGTAAAATTTGACTTTTTTTTAGATTTTATTTATTCATTTTTAGAGAGAAGAGAGAGAGACAAAGAGAGAGAGAGAAGGGGGAGAGGAGCAGGAAGCACCAACTCTCATTTGTGCCTTGGCCAGGCAAGCCCAGGGTTTCAAACTGACGACCTCAGCATTCCCAGTCAACACTTTTGTCCACTGCACCACACCACAGGTCAGGCAAAATTGATTTCTTTATGTTGTCATAGTTTCCAGGAACCTATCAACTATGTTAAGTGAAGGCTTACTCTACTTCAAGACCTTTTGAACTATTCAGCATATCAATTAATACAATCCCAAATTTAACACCCTCTTACCCACAAATGAAAAACAAAAAAACCCTTTAGGGGCCAATCCACACATCCCTTTGTGCTTTAGAGCAGTGGTTTTCAACCACCGATCCATCAGAAATTTTGTGCCAATGGTGGCCAATGGAGTCCCTGATGAGTGCTTAACTCTTTTGCGGACTGGCAGTTAAAATCCACTGCCCTAGAGGTTAATCTGGCAAGTCTAAGGGAAAAACTTCACATCTCACCTAAAAGAAGGGCCTCTACATCTTGTACATAATCACTGCTTATTGTAATTATGGGAATATAATACAGAATCCTCAGTTATAGGTTCACTAGAGTCAAGTAAAACTACCACCATGAAGAACATGAAAAACCTACTTGGACCATAATAATAGTTAATTCCTCTCTCACCTCTACACCCCCTGCTTCCTGCCACTCTGCATAGCTAGATGACATTAGCTCAAATTGTTCGCTTGTAAATCACATCTCTAGCTATAACCTGACCTTCCTATGTTACATAAACATATTTGCATTGACTAGTATTTCCCTACTTAATTTTGTTGTTAAAGTATCAAGGATGGCTAACCCTGAACCTATAGGATATGAACAACCTGGTCTACATAATGGGGACAACAATTTTATTTTTCAAGCGTAGAGTTCACTATCTCCTGAGTGAGCATTTCCTTGATCGCCTCATATAAAAAAGCCCTCTTCTCATTACCCTCGGTTATAACACCATTTTTAAAATTTTCTATATACTTACAATCTATAATTATCTTGTTTTAATACCTCTCTCTTTTAGTTTCTCTCCTCCCAACAAGTCCCATAAGGCTTTTTGTCTTGTTCACTGCCCTATGTATAGTACAAGGAATAGGCTCTAGCACAGCGGTTCTCAACCTGTGGGTCGCGACCCCAGTGAGGGTTGAATGACCAAAACACAGGGGTCGCCTAAAGCCACAGTTGACCCCTGTGTTTTGGTCATTCAACCCCTGCCGGGGTTGCGACCCACAGGTTGAGAACTGCTGCTCTAGCACATTGTGGCTGCTCAATTTGTTGAGTGGTGGCCAAGTGGATAAAGCACCAACTTGGGATACTGAGGTCCTGGGTTCAAAACCCCAAGGTTGCTCGCTTGAGTGCAGATGTGCCAGCTGAGCATGGGATCATTGACATAATCCCAAGGACGCTGGCTTGAGCAATGGGTCACTGGCTTGGTTAGAGCACCCTGGGTCAAAGCACATGAGAAGCAAACAATGAACAACTAGAGACGAAACTATGAATTGATGCTTCTCTTCTCTCTCCTCTCTCACTCTCTTCTTTTTAAAAGAGAGTGGAATCCTTAACTCCTTAGAAGGTCCCAAGCAATTTTGTATTCTAATTAGTGACTACAACCTTTATTGCTATGCTCAAAAAATACTTCTTCCTCCATTTTCATTGTTATTGAAAACCAATTAATGAAGTTGGTTTTACTCTCATTACTGATAAATCTACCATACTCTAGTCCATACTTTACTTTGCCAAGCATTTCCTTCAGCACAACTACAACATTTAAGCTGATGGTTACCCAGGTAACTATATAACACAAGACTAGGGGGGAAGCCTTTGAACATTCACTCTAAAAAATATAATTTAACACATTTGTATCAGAGGTATGAGGCTAACATGACTAATAGTTGTTGGCTTATCCCAATACTTACAGAAAAGGTAAATTATAACATTTATCTCACTTGTGCCTAAACCTGAAATGAACAGCATTAAAGCCTTTGTTACTAAGATCTTTCCATGAAAGCCAAAGAAGGGGACCTATCAGTCACAAACTGGAGCTGGCCTCTGTATCTCTGGGGCAATAAAAAGTATTTTAACAGGCCCTGACCGGATGGCTCAGTGGTAGAGCATCAGCCTGGCGTGCAGGAGTCCCGGGTTTGATTTCCGGCCAGGGCACACAGGAGAAGCACCCATCTGCTTCTCCACCCCTCCCCCTCTCCTTCCTCTCTGTCTCTCTCTTCCCCTCCTGCAGCCAAGGCTCCATTGGAGCAAAGTTGGCCCGGGCGCTGAGGATGGCTCTGTGGCCTCTGCCTCAGGTGCTAGAATTGCCCTGGTTGCAACAGAGCAATGCCCCAGATGGGCAGAGCATCGCTCCCTGGTGGGCATGCCGGGTGGGTCCCGGTAGGGCGCATGCGGGAGTCTGTCTGACTGCCTCCCCGTTTCCAGCTTAGGAAAAATAAAAAATAAATAAATAATAAAAAAAAATAGAAAAGAAAAGTATTTTAACAAATCACAGGAATCCATGTGGGAAGCTTTTTTAGTACTCTGCTGGGCATGTTACCTTCTTTTATTTTCCTGGCCATCAGTGAGTATTTGTTCTTCCTCCTCTGCTGTTCTTTTTCTTCTCTCTTTAAGGGCATTCAACACAGTCTCCTTTGCACATGGGTCCGGAGCATTACTTGGTGAGGGCAATGTTGAGCTTATTAACTGCTCTGGTCTGCAATGAAAGACAAGATTTTAGCATTAAGATATTTTAATTACCATGTCATATAGCATAGACTTCATTGAAAATCAGAAGCTAACCAACAAGCAAAAATGTAATTTATACATTCACAGAAAATGAATCCCATTAGCAATTAAAGGCAATACAAGGCAAAAAATAAGATAATTCAACAACCAAAATTTGAGATTTCTCATTTAAATAAGCTGGGACTTTTTTTTTCTTTTGCTTTATAGTTGGTCTTGTCAGAAAACAACCATAGAATAAAGTGGACAGAAAGAGGCGCCTAGTCTTCCAACAATAATACTTACATTGGAGAACGAGTCAATTTGCTATCAGGAGGAGCAATCCTCACTGTCACTGGGCTGCAAACCATTTTGGAATTATGAGGAGATAGCACAGTCTTCTTGTGACAACCATTCCAACACACTGTGGGAAGTACCCCCAGAAAGGAATACTGGGCTTGCTGAATTGGATATTGTCTTCGAGGTGTTATTAAAAACCGATTTGATAAAGCCCCACAATTCCTATGGAGAATAGGAGACATGTTATGGAACCAAAAAAGCTTAAAAGAATGTCAGAAAATTTAACTAAAAAACCATGTGGGTTCAGATATTTTCCAGAAAGCTTAAATCTCTAAGCAATACAGAACACAGAACTTTTTTTTTCTTTTTTTTCCCAGTGAGAAGATAAGAGATAGACTCCCACATGCTTCCCTACTGGCATTTCTCCGGCATCCCCCATCTTGGACGGGCACTCTACAGATCTTGGGACCATGCTCGCAACCAAGCCATTTTTAGTGCCTGAGGTAGAGGTTCCATGAAGCTATCCTCAGCGCCCGGGGCGATGCGCTGGAATCAATGGAGCCTTGGCTGCCAGAGAGGAAGAGTGAGAAAGAGAGAGAAAGGGGAGCAGGAGGGGTGGAGAAGCAGACGGTTGCTTCTCCTGTGTGCCCTGGCCAGAAATCGAACCCGGGACTTCCACACGCGAGGCTGACGCTCTACCACTGAGCCAACCGGCCAGGGCCTAACAGAACTTTTATATCAACTTATCACCACGTCACCTAAGGGCAGAAAGTGGCAGCTGCTTAACAGTCATCCCCTACAAGACTTGAACAATTTGAGAAACTGAAAACCTTGTCCGCACATTTACAATGAAAACATCATAATACTACAATGGAAAAAGTGTATATTAGGGACATGAAGGGAGAAACTTCCCAAGAATCCTCCAATCTTCTCAATAAGTCATCAGTAATATACACCCAAAGTCAAATATTTTTCAACCCCTAAATGTTCACCTTTTCAACTAAATTTACTTATCAAGAACATACTATTTTCACCAAAGTTTTGTATTCTCATGTATCCCTCTGCTTTGGGGACTAAATGAAAATGTCTCTTTCGTTTGATCAGCTTTATCTGATAAACTGATAGAATTTCTCTTACTGGTTCAGAGAAAAAAAATATATTTTAAAACATACTATATAACAACACTCCATTTTAAAACATACTATATATATAACAACACTCCAAATATAAAGATACTTTCAACTAAAGTAGGGATATGTTAGTGTTAACAGGTATTCTCTAGTAAATCTATACTGTGCTAAAATTCAGACAATTTTACAAACTGTAAGTAAGTGAACAGCTGCGCCGTCGCATCTCATTCCAAAGGTTAAGGCGGGGGGGGGGGCAGGAGACGGTTGACATGCACCAAGATGTTTAAAGAGAACAAGACGAAACAGAACCCACGTTGGACTTAATGAAAGAAAACTGGACTTAAAAATCAAGTCCTCAATTCAAAGCCTGTCAACAGAGAGGAGGGGCTGGGAAAGATCAGCGCATCTTACCTGTGGGAAGGCCTACTGGAAGGTCGGAGAAGAGGAGTGGGGTTAGGAGAAGGAAAGTGATGAACGCGATGGGCCGAGTGAGCCAGCGGCGAGGTGCGGGTGGGCGGGCGATTGCCAGGCCTCTCCCGCAGGTCCCCGGCCTCCGAAATCGGGGCAGGCTGCGGGGGGCCCGGCTTGCCCTGGTAACTGCCCACAAGGAGCAGTTCAGCGGGGTCGGGTCCTTGGAGCAGGGTCCGCGGCTCTAGGAGATTTCCGTTTACTGCCGACTTGGCCGGAGGTGAGGCGAGCAGTGGTCGCTGACGCCGCGCGTTCCGAACGAGCGAGAAGGCGCGCGAACCTCGGGGCTCGCGGCTCAGTCCCCACCAGGCCGCGGTAGCCCCCACGGCCAGCCAGGCCAGCGCAGCCGCCGCCGGCACCAGGTACAACACGAGGCCAAGCAGCGACAAACCGAGGAGCGCCGCCCCACCGCAACCCCAGCCCCGGCCCCGACCGTCCCTGACACCCGCTATCGGCCGCCGCCGCTCGCCTCCTCCAGGCGCCGCGGCCGCCGGAGACATCGCGGCTCCGCGCCGCGGAGACGACTTAAATATCCCAGCGTGCACCGCGCTGCGCGTGGCGTCACCGCTCGCCGGTTGCGTCACTGCGTACGCGACTGGGACATGCGACCGCGAGGAAAACGCCATTGCCGGCAACACGGTACACCCGACCCAATTCGAAAAATGCGGCATCCCTGGAATCCGAGTTCTGACTCTCCAGGCCTTCCTGCGTGTACACCCTCACAGCGCCCATCCAGAGGTGAGCCTGTGAAGAATCAGGTTAAAAAAAAAAAGCTCCAGAAAGCTACTATTCATGTAATGCTTAACCTATAGTATCTTTCTGCGGGCTAAACTCTTCAAAAGAGATTACCAGGCACTTCACAATTGCTACCGGGAGTGTGAGGTTTTTCCAGTTACCCTATTTTTTGCCAAAGTATAAACAGATTAAGAGGGTTTATTTCAACAGAAACAGTGAAAAGTAAGACAAACCCAAACCAACGACCTTTGTTAAAAATAGATCTAGTTTTTAATAAAGGCCCAAACAGCCTAATAAAACTGCAAATCAAACCTGGAGCTGCGATATAAGTTTGAGTTTCTGAAGTACAGGTTGCTAAAGTGGGACAATTATCTACTTAATTTCACATCATAGTACAATAGGTTTTGAAGATTTGTGATCAGTTTACTTATGTTAAATTTAGTAGTCTGAGAAAGATTAGTGGTTGTCTAGGGCTAGGAAGAGTGTGTTCCAGGTTGGGGAATGGAGAGTGACTGTTAAAGCGGTAGAGTTTTCTTTTGGGGGAACAAAATGCTTAAGAATTAGATTATGATGTTTGCTTCACAGCTCCGTGAATTGTATCTTAATGAAACTGTTAAAAATAATAATAATAAACTTGGTGGTTTGCCAATTCAGACTTTGGTCTAGCTCAGCTTTCTCAGCCCATCACTCATTGATTTATTCATTCTGTTATTGATAATACAGTAAAGACATTAATGGAGAAAAGACAGCTTCTCTGATCTGTAGAAAACTTCAGTTGAGTAGTCAAGAAAAATGTGTAACTTGCCCAACCAGGTGGAGGCACAGTTGATATAGTGACCTGGGACATCCTAATGGATGTTTGTGGGAATAGGAAGGTTGGAAAGATAACAGGGCTCAAGTAAGGATGTATCTGGAGCAACCTGGAGAGATGAGAAAAGTGAGCAAATCTCCTTTTCTCCCACCCACTGCAAGAGCAATTCTACTTCTATTTGTTCATTATGACTTACTTCATATAAGACTTCATTTGAAAAGAAAAGGGGATGGGCTGTGTTGCTTAAGAAAAGAATCAACAGTATTAGTGGAATAGTGGAACAAGAGCCAAGCTGTAGGTTAAACAGTGAAAGGAAGATGAGGAAATGGAAGCAGTGACTGCAGACTTGCTATTCAAGATACTTGGATAATAAGGAAAGAAAAAAGATAATATCTAGCTCATCTAGGATTCTTTAAATTATCATATATTACTGGAGTTAAGAGGAGCTAAATGTAAAAGCCATCCATGTACAGATGCTACAAGATTAAGTAAGATTACTTAGGAATTAATGTAGACAGTTGTGAGGCCTGAGCTCTGGGGCACCCTGCTGTTCAGAAGTCAAAGAAATGGACACAAAAACACAGTTCATTTAGTAAAATATAGATAAACATGACTAAATAAAAGTTAACACTTCTGTATGGGTAGACAACATAAGCAGAAGACAAGCCAAGGCCCTAGCCGGTTGGCTCAGCGGTAGGCTCAGCGGTAGAGCGTCAGCCTGGCGTGCGGGGGACCCGGGTTCGATTCCCGGCCAGGGCACACAGGAGAAGTGCCCATTTGCTTCTCCACCCCCCCCCTCCTTCCTCTCTGTCTCTCTCTTCCCCTCCCGCAGCCAAGGCTCCATTGGAGCAAAGATGGCCCGGGCGCTGGGGATGACTCCTTGGCCTCTGCCCCAGGCGCTAGAGTGGCTCTGGTCGCAGCAGAGCGACGCCCCGGAGGGGCAGAGCATCGCCCTCTGGTGGGTAGAGCGTCGCCCCTGGTGGGCGTGCTGGGTGGATCCCAGTCGGGCGCATGCGGGAGTTTGTCTGTCTCTCCCTGTTTCCAGCTTCAGAAAAATACAAAAAAAAAAAAAAAAAGACAAGCCAAAATGGGGGGGGGTCTAATTCATATAACCAAAAAAGGATTAGTAACTAGAATTTATAAGGAATTCTAAAAATCAATAATAAAAAGATGACCCAATTGAAAAAAAATAAAACACAATTAATATAAAAATACATTTATTGACTAACTTGCACACATAGAAATATTTAATAGTCCAACAGATCAAATTTTGGCAAAGATGTGGAACAAATGGAACTCATATGCTGTTTGTAGACATGTAGAACAAGATAATCTGGAGAGCAATTAGCCACTATCTAATAAGGTTGAAGAAATATGTGTCTTGTAACCTTGCAATTTTATTTCTGGGTACAAAGATAGTCATTATTACAGCATTATAGTGTGTCTGTAAAGTCATGGTGCGCTTTTGACCGGTCACAGGAAAGCAACAAAAGACGATAGAAATGTGAAATCTGCACTAAACAAAAGGAAAACCCTCCCAGTTTCTGTAGGATGATGACAACACTGTGTATACAGCGGAGCAGCCCACGGCCATGCCAGTCGAGATGTGGACGGTACAAAGGAAAGTTCAGTGTGTTCTGTGGCTCGCTAAATTAGAATCTGTGACCAAAGTGCAACGTGAATATCGGTGCGTTTATAAGCGCCACCACATAGGAATAATATTACTCGGTGGGATAAGCAGTTGAAGGAAACCGGCAGTTTGGTGGAGAAACCCCGTTCTGGTAGGCCATCAGTCAGTGACAAATCTGTAGAGGCTATACGGGATAGCTACCTAAGGAGCCCTAAAAAGTCTGTGCATGCGCCCACATTGAACTGCACTGAATAGGTATGAAGCTGGGAGAGTTTTCCTTTTATTTGGTACAGATTTCACATTTCTATCGTCTTTTGTTGCTTTCCTGTGACTGGTCAAAAGTGCATCATGACTTTATGGACACACTGTATATGTTTTAGTGACAATTCAAACACACCACTATCTAACATCTACCAACATAAAGGTGGATGAATAGCAGTATAATTCATATAATAAAATACTGTAAAAGCAGATGAAAACTAACAACCTTTCCAGCCATGATTAAGAAATACCACAGTAGTCCTCCTTCCATAAACAAATATAAAAATGGACAAAATTTATGATGCAACTACTTTCAGGCAGAGGACAATAGGAAGCACAAGCACAAGACTGATTCCTGGGAGTAAACTTATGATGTGAGTTTCCCAAAATCACCTAATTTGCTACTTGAGGACAGTTTCCCAACTGTAATGCAGAGAGCTAGAGTCTGAGTGGAGTAGAGTGATCCCATTGGGCTGAGGAGGCAGAGACCAGATCTTGGGAGAGCTGAAATGGCTGGAAACCATTGAGCAGAGCAGGGAAAGGAGGGCATCATGCAGACATGGAGTTACAGAAGTCTATGTGTGAGTCCCTAATTGATCTGTGGTTGAAGTCTGGTGTGATGGTTACTTTTATGTTTCAGCTGGGCCATGGGGTATCTAGATATTTAGTTAAACATTAATTGTGGGTGTGTCTATGAGAGGGTCTCTAGGTGAGAATGACAATGGAATTGGTAGACTCAGTAAAGGAGATGGCCCTTTTCCACAGCGCAAGGGCCTTAACCAATGTGTTGAAGACCTGAATAGAACAAAAAGGCGGAGTAAGAATTATTTCTGCTTGACTGTCTTTGAACTGGGAACATTGGTCTTCTACTGCTTGGAGATGTGGACTTAGACTGAAACTCACACTACTGGCTCTTATGCTGTGTAGGCCTTCGGTCTTACACTATCAGCTCTCCTGGGTCTCCAGTTGTCTGACAATGGACTTCCCATCCTGAAACTTCTCAGTCTCTATAGTTGCATGAGCCAGTTCTAATAATAATGATAAATCTAGATGTGTGTGTATGTCTATCCTCTTGGCTCTGTTTCTTTGGAGAATGCTGGATAATACAACGAGGTTGTAAATACAGAATGATATCACCTGATCTTTACCAGAAAGCAGGTACTATGTGAAATTGACATTAGAACAGAAATCCTAGAGTTAGAGCAGTCCTGGGATAAGAGCACTGCCAGGGAAGTTCTGGCGCTGCCAAAGCAGAGAGATCTTGTAAACACATCTTTAACATCCTTAGCATGAGGCTGAAACAGCAGAAAAGTTACATCTCAGGTTAAGAACCACAGTGCTGAGTAAGACCTAAACTGGGTCTATCCTAATAAAGACTAAATTCAAACCATGACAAGATCCAAAGGAAAAGAATTTGGAGGCTGAGTCTTACCAAGTTAATGGGGCTCTGGAAACCATTTAGGCTCTCCATTGATCAGTAAAAACAAAACCAAGCCTAAATAAGTGTAAGGTCATTAGCTAATAATTACATTGCCTGCCAAAATAAGAATCCATCTACTTCATGGAGAGATAACAGACTCCACAGTATTGTTCACAATCCCTAATATTCAATAAAAAGTAATTTAGATATACAAAAAAAAAGTGATACATAGTCTAGGAAAAAGCAATATATAGAAATGAACCCAAATGTTAGACTTAGCCAAACAACATTTAGATACGTCCAAAGAATTATAGGAAGGCATGGTTTTTTGTTTTTTTGTTTGTTTGTTTGTTTTTCATTTTTCTGAAGCTGGAAACAGGGAGAGACAGTCAGACAGACTCCCGCACGGGCCCGACCGGGATCCACCCGGCACGCCCACCAGGGGCGACGCTCTGCCCACCAGGGGCGACGCTCTGCCCACCAGGAGGCGATGCTCTGCCCATCCTGGGCGTCGCCATGTTGCAACCAGAGCCACTCTAGCGCCTGGGGCAGAGGCCACAGAGCCATCCCCAGCGCCCGGGCCATCTTTGCTCCAATGGAGCCTTGGCTGCAGGAGGGGAAGAGAGAGACAGAGAGGAAAGCGCGGCGGAGGGGTGGAGAAGCAAATGGGCGCTTCTCCTGTGTGCCCTGGCCGGGAATCGAACCCGGGTCCTCCGCACGCTAGGCTGACGCTCTACCGCTGAGCCAATCAGCCAGGGCCGGAAGGCATGGTTTTAATGATGGAGTATATAAGGAATCCTTACAGAGAAATGAATATTATAAGAAACAAACATACTAAAAAAATAAAAATAATTGAAAATTTCACTGGCTAGGCTTAACAGGTTGGAGATAGCAAAATAAAGTCAGTGAACTTAAAGATAATCAATAGAAATTGAAATGTAAAAATCTGCATATAAATGTAACTGCACAGTTCAAACTCTAGTTGTTCAAGGGTCAATGTATATTTTTTTTTTCTTTTTGTATTCTTCTGAAGCTGGAAACGGGGAGGCAGACTCCCACATGCGCCTGACCCGGCACGCCCGCCAGGGGGCGATGCTCTGCCCATCCGGGGCGTCGCTCTGTTGCCACCAGAGCTAGTCTAGCGCCTGAGGCAGAGGCCATGGAGCCATCCCCAGCGCCCGGGCCATCTTTGCTCCAATGGAACCTTGGCTGCAGGAGGGGAAGAGAGAGACAGAGAGGAAGGAGAGGGGGAGGGGTGGAGAAGCAGATGGGCGCCTCTCCTGTGTGCCCTGGCCAGGAATCGAACCTGGGACTTCCGCACGCCAGGCTGATGCTCTACCACTGAGCCAACCGGCCAGGGCCTAGGGTCAATTGTATTTTTGATCTGCAGTTGGGAATCTATATGTGCAGAAGGTCAATTAAAGTTATGCATGGATTTTCAACTACGCACAAATTGAAGTGAAAAGACAACATAACTAAACTTATGGAATGGTATGAGGGCAGTGCCCAGAAGGAAATGTGTAGGTCTAAATGCCTATACAGGTATTTAAAATTAGGAAACATCTCAAAGCAATAGCCTAACTTTACACCTTGGGGAACTGGACGAAAAAAACACTATACACAAATCTGGTAGATGAAAAAATGATTCGAGTTGAGATAAATGATATACAGAATAGAAAACAATGGAGGATCAATAAAACCAAAATGTTGGTTCTTTTTTTTTTCTTTAAGTGAGAGGGGAGTTAGACTCCCACATGCGCCCCAACTGGGATCCACCTGGCAACCCTCGTCTGGGCCCAATGCTCAGGCCATCTGAGCTATCTTCCATGCCTGGGGCCATGGCTCAAACCAATTGAGCCACTAGCTGCAGGAGGAAAAGAGGGAGAGAAGGGGGAGAGGAGACAGGGGAGAGAAGCAGATGGTCGCTTCTCCTATGTGCCCTGACCAGGAATCAAACTGGGGACATCCATATGCCAGGCATATGCTCTACCCACTGATAAAACCAGCCAGGACCAAAATATTGGTTCTTTAAAAATATTTTTTTTAGCCCTGGCCGGTTGGCTCAGCGGTAGAGCGTCGGCCTAGCGTGCGGAGGACCCGGGTTCGATTCCCGGCCAGGGCACATAGGAGAAGCGCCCATTTGCTTCTCCACCCCTCCGCCGCGCTTTCCTCTCTGTCTCTCTCTTCCCCTCCCGCAGCCAAGGCTCCATTGGAGCAAAGATGGCCCGGGCGCTGGGCATGGCTCTGTGGCCTCTGCCTCAGGCGCTAGAGTGGCTCTGGTCGCAATATGGCGACGCCCAGGATGGGCAGAGCATCGCCCCCTGGGGGTGGGCGTGCCGGGTGGATCCCGGTCGGGCGCATGCGGGAGTCTGTCTGACTGTCTCTCCCTGTTTCCAGCTTCAGAAAAATGAAAAAAAAAAAAAATTTTTTTTAAATGGACAAACCTATAGAGACTGACAAAAGAAAAAATAAATAATTCAAATCAGAAATGCAAATGGGGACATCACTACCAACCTTACAGAAATAAAAAGAATTAGAGTACTATGAACATTTATTTATACACCAACAAATAAGATAACCAAGGTGAAATGGGCAAATTTCCTGTGGTACACAGCTTACCTGAACTGACTGAAAATGAAGTGGAAATCACAAACCTATCACAAGTGAAAAAAAGAAAAGACTGACTCAGTGATCAAAACCTCCCAAGACATAAAAAACCAGATGACTCCACTGGTGAATTCTACCAAACACCTAAAGAAGAATTAACACCAACCATTCTCAAAACCTTCCAAAAATAGGAGGAGGGAACTTTCTAAGTCATTCTTTGAGGGCAGATACCAAAACCAGATAATAACATCAAAAACGTGTAGGCCACCTGACCTGTGGTGGCGCAGTGGGTAAAGCGTCGACCTGGAAATGCTGGGGTCGCCGGTTCAAAACCCTGGGCTTGCCTGGTTGGGGCACATGTGGGAGTGGATGCTTCCAGCTCCTCCCCCTGTCTCTCTCTCTCCTCTCTCTGTCTCTCTTTCTCCCTCTCTCTCTCCTCTCTAAAATGAATAAATAAAAAAACAAAACAAAACAAAAAAACCCGTGTAGGCCTGACCTGTGGTGGCACAGTGGATAAAGTGTTGACCTGGAATGCTGAGGTTGCTGGTTTGAAACCCTGGGCTTGCTGAGTCAAGGCACACACAGGAAGCAACTACTACAAGTTGATGCTTTCCCTTCCTCCCCCCTCTTTCTTCTCTCTAACAATCAATAAATAAAAAATATCAAAAGTTATGGACCAATATCCTTTGTGAAGACAGATGCAAAAATCCTGAAAATACTAGCAAACTAAATCCAGCAGCACATTAAAAGAATTATACATCATGACCAAATGGGATTTATCCCAGGAATGAAAGGCTGGTTTAACACTTGAAAATTAATATAATACTTGACAGTAATAGAATGAAGGGGAAAAAAACTAACATCAATTGATGCAAAATAAAAGGGCATTTGACAAAATCAGATATCCATTCATGATTAATGCTCTCAGGAAACTAGAACTAAAAAATTCCTCAACTTAAGAGATATTTATAAAAATTCTACAGCGCCTGACCATGTGGTGGTGCAGTGGATAGAGTGTCAGACTGGGATGCCGAGGACCCACGTTCGAGACCCCGAGGTCGCCAGCTTGAGTGCAGCCTCATCTGGTTTGAGCAAAGCTCACCAGCTTGGACCCAAGGTCGCTGGCTCAAGCAAGTGGTTACTCAGTCTGCTGAAGGCCCACAGTCAAGGCACATATGAGAAAGCAATCAATGAACAACTAAGGTGTTGCAATGCGCAACGAAAAACTAATGATTGATGCTTCTCATTTCTCCATTCCTGTCTGTCTGTCCCTGTCTATCCCTCTCTCTGACTCTGTCTCTGTAAAAAAATAAAATAAAATAAAATTTCCACAGCTAATATCATACTCAATGGTGAAAGACCAAAATCTATACCTATAAGATCAAGAACAAGACAAGGACACACTCTTGAATTACTGCTGTGGAATATTGCACTAAAAGTTCTAGCCAGAGATAGTAGAGATTGTAGACAAAAAAAAAAAAAGGCATCCAAATTCCAAAGGAGGAAGTAACACTATCTCTATCTGTAAATGACATAATCCTATATATTAAAAAAATCCCAAAGAATTCACAAGAAAGCTACTAGAGATAATAAACTCAACAAGATTGTAGGGTATAATAACAGCTCACAAAAATCTATCAGCAATAAATAATCAAAAAAGGAAATTAAGAAAGCAGTTCCATTTACAATAAAAACATAAGAATAAAATACTCAGGAATAAATTTAACAAAGGAGGTGAAAGATATGTACATTAAAAACTATAAAATGTTGCTGGAAGAGCTTAAAGAAGACCTAAACAAATGGAAATATACCCTATGTTTATTGGAAGACTGAATATTGTTAAGATGGCAGTACCCAAAGCAATCTACACATTCATGGATTGTGTATCAAAATTTCAACAGCCTATTTTGCAGAAATGGGAAAGGCAATCCTCAAATACACATGGAATTGTGAGGGGCAATTCGAGATCCAAATAGTGAGAACAATATTGAAAAAGAACAAAGTTGGAGGACTCATGCTTCCTGATTTCAAAAGTAGCTCAAAGCTACAGTAATCAAAACTATGGATTTCAGTTAGCATAAGGGCAGATACAGTGGTCCCTCATCTATCATAAGGGTTAGGTTCCAGAGCCCTCTGCAATAGGCGAAAATCTGCGAAGTATTTATATATATTATATATATATATTAAGGCTTTATAAACCCCACACTCTTATAAACACTTTCTCACACTTACTAACCTTTCCCACACTCTTATAAACACTTGTTATGCTCTTAAACACTTTCTACATTCTTAGACCTACATAATTTTAACTACCTATATGCCGCAAAAATCCCACAATATAGCAAAAAATCCACAATAGAAAATTACATATATACAATTTAAAAATCCGCAATACAGTGAGACCACAAAAAGTGAACTGCAATATGCGAGGGACGACTGTATAAGATCAGTGGAAACAAACCCAGAGTCCAGATATAATACATAATTTATACCCCTGCCTACACCTATGGCCAGTTGATTTTCAACAAGAGTGCCAAGTCCCTTCAATAGTGAAAGAAGAGTTTCCTCAACAAATGTTACTGGGACAACTGTATTTCCACAGAAAAATAAAATGAACTGGAACCTTCACACCATGTGTAGAAATTAACTCAAATTATTCAGTTACCTAAATATAAAAGTGAAGACCATAAAACTTCCAGAAGAAAACAGGTAAATCTTTGTGATCTTGGATTTCATACCAAAAGCATTAATAAAAATAAATCTGGTTTCAACAAAATTAAAAACTTGTACATCAAAGGACATCAAGAAAGTGCAAAGATAACCTGACCAGGTGGTGGCGCAGTGGATGGAGCGTCAGACTGGGATGCGGAGGACCCAGGTTTGAGACCCCGAGATCGCCAGCTTGAGCGCAGGCTCATCTGGTTTGAGCAAAGCTCACCAGCTTGGACCCATGTTCGCTGGCTCGAGCAAGGGGTTACTCAGTCTGCTGTAGCCCCACAGTCAAGGTATATATGAGAAAGCAATCAATGAACAACTAAGGTGTTGTAACAAAAAACTAACGATTGATGCTTCTCATCTCTCTCCATTCCTGTCTGTTTGTCCCTATCTATCCCTCTCTCTGACTCTCTCTGTCTCTAAAAAAAAAATTAAAAAAAAATGCAAAGACAATCCACAGAATTGAGGAAAATATTTGTAGATCATATATCTGATAAATGTTTAATATCCAAAATATATAGCAAACCTCTACAAAAACAGAAAGAGAAACAATCCAATTAAAAAATGGGCAAGGGGCCCTGGCCAGTTGGCTCAGTGGTAGAGCGTCGGCCTGGCGTGCGGGGGACCCGGGTTCGATTCCCGGCCAGGGCACATAGGAGAAGCGCCCATTTGCTTCTCCACCCCCCACTCCTTCCTCTCTGTCTCTTCCCCTCCCGCAGCCAAGGCTCCATTGGAGCAAAGATGGCCCGGGTGCTGGGGATGGCTCTGTGGCCTCTGCCTCAGGCGCTAGAATGGCTCTGGACACAACAGAGCTATGCCCCAGAGGGGCAAAGCATCGCCCCCTGGTGGGCATGCCGGGTGGATCCCAGTCGGGCGCATACGGGAGTCTGTCTGACTGCCTCCCTGTTTCCAGCTTTGGAAAAATGAAAAAAAAAAAAAAAAAAAAAAAAAAAGAATACAATACCAATTGTAATAGCATAAAAACATGAAATAAATTTAGCAAAATATATATACAACATATACATTAAAACATTACACTAAATCTGCAAAACATTTATTTACCATATTTTTTGCTCCATAAGATGCACCTGACCATAAGACATACCTAGGGTTTTAAGGAGGAAAGTAAGAAAAAAAATATTCTGAACCAAATGGTGTGTTAAAATATTTAATAAAATACTGTATTTTTTGCTCCATAACACGCATGAGCATTTCACCCTCCACTTTTTAGGGGGGAAAGTGCGTCTTATGGAGCAAAAAGTATGCTAATTTTTTGACATGGAGGGACAGATAGGGACAGACAGACAGGAAGGGAGAGAGATGAGAAACATCAGTTCTTCATTGTGGCTCCTTAGTTCATTGATTGCTTTCTCATATGTGCCTTGACTGGGAGGGCTACAGCAGAGCGAGTGACCCCTTGCTCAAGTCAGCAATCCCAAGCTCAAGCTGATGAGCCCGTGCTCAAGCCGTTGACCTCAGGGTTTCGAATCTGGGTCCTCTGCGTCCCAGTCTGACACTCTACCCATTGCACCACTGCTTTGTCAGGCTGCAAAACATTTTTGACAAATGAAAGAAGATCTAAGTGGAGAGATATATGTTCATGGATTAGAACATTCAATATTGTTAATGTAGCTATTATTCTCATATTGATCTATAGATTCAGTGCAATCCTAATGAAAAAAATCCCAGGGTGTGTCTGTGTTAGAAATTAACAAGGTGATTTAAAACTTACATGGCTACGCAAAGAACCCAGAATAGCCAAATCAACTTTGACAAAAGAAATAATAACAAAGTTGGAGGATTTACACTACCAGACTTCAAGACTTCAGTAAAAATTATAGTAATACAGTATGTTGGCATAAACACAGACATATAGCTCAACTGAACAGAGTTCAGAAGAAGATTAAAATATATACGTGGTCAACTGATGTATATTGGTAGCATTGTCATGCAGTGGGGAAGGTGCTGCAACACTGGATGTATTAGTTATCTATTACTGCATAACAAGCTACCTCACAATTCAGTGGCATAAGTCAACACAAATTTCGTATCTTACAGTTTCTGTGAGTCAAGAACTTGGGAGTAGCTTAGATGGGTGTTTCTGGTTCAGGATTTTCATGAGGTAGCAGTCAAGACATCAGTGAGGATTCCAGTCAGTAATGAAGGCTCACCTAAGCTGTAGGACCTGCTTCCAAGAGAGTTCACTCAAAAGGTTATTTGGAAGAGGCCTCAGTTCCTTGCCAGCTGTTGGCAGAAGGCCACAGTTCCTCACCATGTGCATCTCTCCGTAGGTCTGCTTAAGTGTGTCCTCACCACATGGCAGCTGGTTTCCCACAGAATAAGAAATCCAAGGAAGAGAAAGCAAGGAGGAACCACAGTGGCTTTTATGCCTTAATCTTGGGTCATACACCATCATTTCTTTACATTCTTTTCATTAAAATCAAGTCATTAAGTACAGCCCACACCTGAGAGGAAAGAATTAGGTTCTATCTTTTGAAGAGAGAAGTGTCAAAAAATTTAGGGACATTATAAAATGCCCATGCTAGGTATCCAAATGGAACAAAGTGAATCTCAACCCCTACCTCACACCATACACCAAAGTTATTTCAAAATGGGTCAGAGCACTAAATAAAAGTAAAACTATAAATCTTCTAAGGTAAAACATAGGATATAATCTTTGTAACCTTGGGGTAAGCAGATTTCTAGTACACAAAAAGTACCATTAAAAACTTCAGTGTCAGCCCTGGCCAGTTTGTTCAATGGTAGAGCGTCAGCCTGGCATGTGGATGTTCAGGTTCAATTCCCAGTTGGGGCACACAGGAGAAATGACTATCTACTTCTCCACTTCTCCCCTTTTCTCTTTCTCTCTCCTCTCACAGCTATGGCTGGATTGGTGTGAGCACATTTGGTGTAAGCATATCCCCGAATGCTGAGGATAGCACTGTGGAGTCTCCACCACAGGTGCTAAAAATAGCTGTTGCAGCATGGCCCCAGATAGGCAGAGCATTGGCCCCAGATGGGGGTCGCCGAGTGGATCCTGGTCGAGGTGCATGTAGGGGCCTATTTCTCTATCTCCCCTCCTCTCACTTGGAAAATAAGAACAAAAAAACTTCAGTGTTGTACACATAGCAGTAGGTATAAATGTCAAAAACAATGTAAGTGGAAAAGTGATATAATAATATACACAGAGTTAAGGAATACTGAACAATAATATACCTAAAATGGATAACTACACATAAAGAGTGTAGTGCAAGGGAAAACACCATCTTCAGCATTTTGTGTTTATCTCTGCAAAGGAAGAGAAAGGGAAATGGCATCCAGGTGGGTTACACAAAAGGATTTTAATTGTATTTGTAATGTTTTGTTATTTTTAAAGATCTGAAACATGGCAAAATATAAAAATTTGGTAAATCTAAGTGATAACATGGGGTGTTCATTATATTATTCTCTGTACATTTCTAAGGTTTGAAATACTTCAAAATAAAATTTTTTTAAAGGAATGGGGTCAGCAAACTAGGACCTGCAAGAGGGTTTCACTGGAAAATACACACACATTAGATGATGTATTGTCTGTGGCAGCCTTCCTACCATACAGCAGAGTCAGTAGTTGTGATAGAGGCCATATGGCCTGTAAGCCTAAAATATTTTCTACTTGGTCCTGATTAATATTATCTACAGTGCTTGATGTAATGTCTTAAACATAGTAGGCTTTCAAGAAATGTGCTAAGTGCTCATAGACAGTGCATGTTGGTTATTTTGTTGAATATTAGTTGAGCTTTTACTAAAGGCCAGGTTATGTTGTAGGTACTGATTATATGTAATCAAGAAGACAGAGCTGGACACTTGAATCTATGTAAGCACAATAAATTAAAATCAATTAAAACAAAAATAGAAGAAGACAGAGCCGGGCCCAACTGTAATTTTCTTTATCCCTGGGATCCAAGTTGCCTCAGGTGTAATATATCAATAGTAGGACTTTATTGTGCTACTTCCCACTAGAGGGCAGCCTGAAGCTTACCCATAGTGGTGTGATAATAGCTCTCAACCCCAACAATCTAATACTATCAGGAAAAAACTGTCATGAAGGACAAAATACCAAACTACCCAAGGTTTGTATTTATTCTCTCAGGACTTTTGTTAAAAAAATTATAAAATGGGTCATATTTGTCTTTTGAACTTCTACCCTCGTATTTCTTCACCTTTTCTGCTTTTTTCCCTGTAGAGGTGGAGTGAAATGTTACAGGCAGCACCTGTAAGTAAAAAATATGGGAAAAACAAGCAAGTGCATCTCTAACCAATAGCTCATTCAGGGTAGGAAGGGAGAGCAATTCTTGGGGAGGGAGGGGTCAGCGTGGGAAGCGCAGAACTGCACGCCAGAAGCAACCCTGGAAGCAGGACCGTGTGTGCCTGCTTGCACACAGATACCAAGTTGGGTGTCTACCACATTAAAAGAAGAAACACATACCTTCTATTTACTAGTTCACTATTTATTGTGCACCCACTGTCAACTTTGTGCTACACAGAATGTGACAGTGAGCACTACAGACACTACCAGCCTTCAAGGAACATACAGTTTACTAGGGAAGTCAGACATTAAACAAATAGAAATGAGCTAAAAAATACTGGAATAGTAAAGACTGTTTCAGTTACTAATAGCATACGAAACCAAGTGTAGTGGGATAAAACATTTTATTATGCTCAGGGATTCTGTATTTCAGTGGACTGGCTTGTTTCTGCCCCACAACGTCTGGGAAGACTCAAAGGCCAGGGGTGATTGATGGTTGAGAGCTAGAATCATGTAGAGACATCTTTGCTCATATAGCTAGTGGCTGATGCTACTGTCATCTGGGACCTCTGCGGACTGTGGGATGGAATGTATACATTTCTTCTCCATGTGTCTTTCCATATGGATTAGTTTGGCCTTCTTCAGAATGCAGCAGTTTAATTCTAAGAGCAAACATTCCCGGAGAGAAGGGTGGAAATGCATAGCATTTTGATCTAGCCTGGGAAGTGCCACAGCATCACTTCTGTCCTACTTTACTTGGTCAGGCAATCACAAAGGTCTGCATAGGTTCAAGGAGGAGAGGCATATACTGCCCACCCCACCACTTATTAGAAAAAAAACATTACAATTGTAAGAAGAGCATGTGGGATGGGAGATATTACTGTGGCCACCTTCAGAAAATACAATCTGCCACTGGCTGTCATGATAGCATAGGATGGAGTGGGGGTGGGGGAATAACAGCAAATGCCTCCGTGAGGAAGTCTTGTTTTTGGCTTAGGGAATAAGGGGCTAAGAGGAGCCTGGGGAAGAGTTTCAGGCAGAGAAATCAACATGTGTAAAGGCTGCAGTCCAGAGAGAGGCTGGTGTGGTTGAATGGGGAATGACTGTGGTGAAAGCATAAAGGGCAAGGAAACGATGCTTCATGAGGAGGAAACAGAGAGGATACCATGTACCCTGGGTCATACCCTCTGTGCTAGACCCCCTGGGAATAGGAGCAGCCTCCAGTCAGTGGAGTGTTAGGAAAAGGGGCTGGAGAGGACAGTAGCAGACAATGACCGCCTCAAGTTGGTGAAAGTGAGGGAAATGCTATAGGTTCGGTTACCATCTGATTACCCCAGTGGCCCGAGTATGGAAGATAAAATTGAATCTATCGAAGTCTTACAGATAAAGTAATGGAAGTCTGTAGAAAATATGCCAAGACTCCATCTGCCTTTAGTATGCCTGAGGCAACTATGGATAAAAAGAGCTGGCACAAGGCATATCGGCAACACAGTGGAAATGCGGAGACCCAGAAAGTCTATAGTAAAAAATTCAAGGTGCTGTCACTTAGGCATCTGCTACCCTGTACTCCTTCCACTTATCCTTAATTCAAATCAGTGAGTGGGTTTTTTCTCATTATATATTAGGGATTGAAAATGTCTCAAACTAGTCTTATCTCAAGAGTCAGATCCAAGAAATCTGTCTTTAAGATGGATACTGTGCAAGTATTAATACATGATATCAGACAACTAAATATGCCAATGACAAGATAAACTGGAAAATCAGTAGGAACTAGATCATGAAGGACCTTATAAATTAGGTTAGAGTGTGGCTTGTGTGCTTCTCTAAACATACAATTTTAATCTAATTGCAGACATGACACAGATTATGCGAATGCTAAACTACCTGCCACACTGACTTACGCTTCTGAAATTTTTGCTCATCCTACTTCTGCATGAAATGTCTTTACTCACTGGAGAAACTTATTTATCTTCTAAGATTCTGCCTAGGTATCACCAACTCTGTGAACCCTTCTTCAACTCCAAATATATGGCCACCTTGGTGTCCCCACTTTATCTTGTATGGACTATTTTCATCGCACTTGTTTCCTTTGTTGTACTCATTCACATATACTTATGTATTCATTCACATATATACTGCTCACAAAAAGTAGGAGATAATTTCAAAATGAATATGAAGCAATAAAACATCCCCTAATTTTTGTGAGCAGTATATATTTCCTACTCTAGTCTCTGGGCTCTTTAAAGACATTGATGGTGTCTTATTTATCTCTGGATGCCCAACATGGTGAGCACTCAATTAATGTTTGCAGACTATTGCATGAGTGAAAATTCCACCTTCAAATTAAAGCTAACAAGAATCTGACTTCCCTACTTTGGTGGGAGACTGTAGATAATTTGGGTTATCTTTTACTTGAAGGTTAGGCTGTGTCAAAATTGAAGGGTATAGCCATCACCACCACCATGTAATGACTGCTTTTCTGTACCAGTTGCTGTTGTAAGTGCTTGATTGTATATTAATCTATTTAATCCCCACCAGTTAGTCCTATTATAAGTTCAGCAAGTGTTGAAAAGGCTGCAGCTAGTCACCTGGAGAAGAGGGCCCAAATGGATAGATGAAATGAGGAATACCTAGAGAGGTCTCATGAGCCACACATGGGTTGAGAGCTGAAGAGTATAGTTCTTTCGGAAGATGGTTTGGGCTGTGTACTGGGTTAAGGTTTATAACTGCCTGTTGTATGCAGTATGGGATCATGAGGCATAATCCATACATAAAATGGGTGGGATTTTTCACCACACACAGGAGCACATGTATTGTTGCTAAAAATGAGGAGTAACACTCTAAAACTTATCAAGAAAACAATTTAAAATGCCTTAGTTTGTTTCCTGTTCCATAGAAAGTGAAGTAAGCACATTTATCCTATTCCTCTTGCTAATTATGATCAAAACTGCTTCAGAATACATGAAGTAACTATCAGAAAACATTCTGAAAGGTGTAGAAAAAGAAGGCAAACTGGCTAGGGACTTGGGATGACCGAGTGGTGAGTTCCCTGGGTGATCTGTTTATTTGTTTTTTGCCTCCTAGATATCCTGACTTGGGGGTTAGAGCAATCTGCAACCGGAAAATGTTAATGACCGCCCCCCCAAAAACAATCCCAAGAAAAGCTCATTCTTTCTAGCCAAATGACCAGGAGGAGTGTAGCTCTGCAGGATGGTATCCGTGTGTGTGTGTGTGTGTGTGTGTGTGTGTGTGTGAGAGAGAGAGAGAGAGAGAGAGAGAGAGAGAGAGAGAGAGACAGAGATAGAGACAGAGACAGAGACTGGAAGGGAGAGAGATGAGAAGCATCAATTCCTTGTTGAGGCACCTTAGTTGTTCATTGATTGTTTTCTCATATGTTCCTTGACTGGGGGCTACAGCATACTGAGTGACCCTGTGCTCAAGCTGGTGAGCCTTGCTCAAACCAGATGAGCCCACACTCAAACTGGTAACCTCGATGTTTCAAACCTGGGTCTTCCACATCCCAGTCAGACGCTCTATCTACTGTGCCACCACCTGGTCAAGCAGGACGGTATCCTTTTGGTCATAGCCACCCTACTCTAGTCAAGCACCACAAAAGAATCCATATTGTTCCCACTCCCCACCAGGTGTTGCAGAAACTGTGGGGCAAAGCCCTGTTGACCATCCCTACCTTATACCAACAAAGCAAAGGTGGCATGTCTTTCCTCCTCAACAGGCGCTGAAGAGACCATAAGGAGGAGTTCTGTTAACTATTCACAACTTGCACTAATTGAATAATTAAAATGTGGTACCCCATTCCCTCTCAAATAGAGTGGGGAGCTAGAAAAAGAGATTATGCTTCCCCAAGCAGCGAATGTATGAAACCAACTGGTATCAAAGTAGCAAAAGCTTTGAGAACTGAATTACAATGTGGAATACTCTGAAGTTTCAAATTGGACTTGGTAGCATGCAGTGGGGCAGGTCAGAATGGTTTTGCAAAGGCTTTGTAAACTAAATTGATCTTCAAACTAGAGCCCACAAAATTGGACTAGAATGTGTATTGTATATATAAAGATACTGATTCCCTGCTAAAATAGAAGATTTACATAGAAACCAGAGCCTCATTACATAATATTCAAAATATCTAGTATAGAAAAAGTTACCTCTCATACTAAGAACCATGAAAAACCACCCAAAAGACAACAGATACCAACACTGAGGTGACAAATTGTGGGAATTATGGAACAAGAATTTTAGAGAAGCTGTCATTAAAATGTTCTAAGTAATTATGAACACTCTTGAAACAAATTGAAAAACAAAGTCTCAAAAGAAAAAGAAGATACAAAGACCCAAATGGAAATTTCAGAACTAAAAATTACAAGTAAAACAGTCACTGATGGCCTGACCTGTGGTGGTACAGTGGATAAAGTGCTGACCTGGAACACTGAGGTCACTGGTTAAAAACCCTGGATTTACCTGGTCAAGGCACATAAAAGAATTAATGCTTCCTGCTCTCCCCCCTTCTTTCTCTTTCTCCCTCTCTAAAATGAATAATAATTTTAAAAACTCACTGAATGGGCTTGATAGCAAAATGGAAATTTAAGATATGTCAGTTGAAATTATCCAATCAGAACAACAGAAACAAAACAAAAAAAATGAACAAGTGCCTATGGGAAAATAACAAAAGATCTAACACTCATGTTACTGGAGTCCCAGAAGGATAGTAAAAACTACAGAGCAAAAAAAAATTTTTTTGAAAATATAATGGCTGAAAAATTCCCAAATATGGCAAAAGACATAAACCTATCATTTCAAGAATCTGAGCAAACTATAAAAGGATAAACCCAAGTAAATCAGTACCTGGACACATTATAATTAAATGTCTGAAAATTAAAGATAAAAAATTTTGAAAGTGCTGGAGAGAAAGTATTACCCACAGGAGAATAACAATTCAAATGATAATGGATTTCTCATCAGAAATCATGTACGTAGAAGGAAGTGGCAAAACATTTTTTAAAAAGATATTGATTTTAGAGAGAGAAGATAGTGAGAAGTGGGGGGGGGGGGGTAGAAACCGGAAACATAAACTCGTAGTAATTGCTTCTCATATGTGCCTTGACCCGGCCAAGCCCAGTTTCAAACCAGCAACCCCAGCATTCCCGGTTGACACTTTTATCTACTTAGCCACCACAGGTCAGGTGGCAAAACATTTTTTTTCTTTCTTTTCTTTTTTTTTTTTTTTTTGTATTTTTCTGAAGCTGGAAACGGGGAGAGACAGTCAGACAGACTCCCGCAGGTGCCGGACCAGGATCCACCCGGCACGCCCACCAGGGGCGACGCTCTGCCCACCAGGGGGCGATGGCAAAACATTTTTAAAGTGATGAAAGAGACCCTGGCTGGTTGGCTCAGTGGTAGAGCATCAGCCCAGTGTGTGGATGTCCTGGGTTCTCCATGGCTTCACCTAAGGCGCTAAAATAGCTCAGTTGCCAAGCAACAGAGTAGCAGCCCCAGATGGGTAGAGTATTGCCCAGTAGGGGCTTGCTGGGTGGATCCTGGTTGGGGCACATGCAGGAGTCTGTCTGTCTGCCTCCCTGTCTTTCACTTAAATAAAAATAAATAAGTAAAAATAAAGTACTGAACGAAAAGAACTGAAAATCCATAATTCTATATCCAATTAAAAATGACTTTCAGGAAGAAGGTGAAATAAAGATATCAGATGAAGGAAAATGATTTGCAACTATCAAGAAGTGATTTGCTCTAAAAGAAGTGATAAGGAAAAGTTCTTCAAATGGAAAGGAAATAACAGATACTTGAGACATCAGGAATGAAGAAAAGGCATTTTTAGGGTAAATATTTAGGTGAATATAATCTCTTGAATTTTTAAAGTTACGTTTGATGGATGGAAGCAAAATTAATAGCCCTGGTTGGTGGGCTCAGTGGATAGAGCGTCAGCCAGGCATATGGATGTCCCAGGTTTGATTCTCCATTAGGGCACACAAGAGAAGTGACCATCTACTTCTCGCCTCTTCTCTCTCCCCCTTCTTTCCCTCTTCTCCTCCTGCAACCAGTGGCTCAATTGGTTTGAGCATCCGCCCCAGATGGGGGTTGCCTGGTAGATCCCAGTCGGGGTGCATGCAGGAGACTGTCTCACTATCACTATCACTAGATTTTTTAAATCTTCTCATTTAAAAAAAAAAAAGCAAAATTAAAACACTGTCTCATGTGGTTTTCAGTGTATACAGAGGTATTATTTACGACAACCATATTATGAAGAAGGAAAAAGGACCTAAAGGTGGTAAAATTTCTACATTCCACTTGAACTGGTAAAAGTATGTATAATATCATCTCTATGGCAACCATTACAAACCTATACAAAGAGAGATATGTTAAAAAACTATTCTGTAGATATATATTTAAATTATGTACCAAAAAGATCCAAGTATCTCATAAGAAAAGGGAATGAGAAAGGTACAAACAAAAAGAGGAAATAAGTAGAAAATAAGTAAAATGGCAGACTTAAATCCTAACAAAAAATTATATTAAATGTAAATTGTCTATACAGGCCAATTAAAAAGACAGACACAGTCAGAATATATTTTTTAAAAAATATAACTCAAATGTCACACAAAATGGCAGAGTAGGAAACCCTAGGAGTTGGTCCCATCATCAAAGCGACCACTGAGCAGGGAAGAGTAATTGAAATAAACTATTTTGGAACTCTGGAACATGACCAGAAAGTTAATAGCCAGAGGTAGTTAAAAATGAGAATGAAGGGAGAGGTTGCTGCTCTTTCACACATAAGCAGCATGTGCAAACAGCAAAACATTCCCCATTTCTTTTTTTTTTTTTTTTTTTTTTTTTTTTTTTACAGTGACAGAGAGGGATAGATAGGGACAGACAGACAGGAATGGAGAGATGAGAAGCATCAATCATTAGTTTTTCGTTGCAACACCTTAGTTGTTCATTGATTGCCTTCTCATATGTGCCTTGACCTTGGGGCTATAGCAGACTGAGTAACCCCCTGCTTGAGCCAGCGACCTTGGGCTCAAGCTGGTGAGCTTTGCTCAAACCAGATGAGCCCATACTCAAGCTGGCGACCTCGAGGTCTTGAACCTGGGTCCTCCGCATCCCAGTCCGACACTCTATCCACTGCGCCGCCACCTGGTCAGGCCATCCCCCATTTCTTAGACATGTTGCAGCTATATGGATAGCAGCCTGCATTCCTGAAGAAGCTGGCTGGTGCCATTGCAGGCAGTGGAAATCCTATCCTCCAAAAATCGGGGATTACACATTTTGGTCAGTTTTATGGGTCCCTGAGGACCAGCACAGATGCTTGCCTTGCATTTGTGCCTCTGAGCACTGGGTTCCCCAGGGGGAATCTATCAGATTAAAAAAACAGTGGCTTCACAAAAACAAGGAATACACTTTTCTTCACCATTGCCACTAGGGGAGATGGGTCACAGCTACCTGGTCCCTGTGTCCTCCAGAGGCTGGGGTGGCAGAATCTGTTGCCAGAAGAGGAGTAGATTTACCAGTCCTAGGTAACCAAACAGTTTCACAAAGTTTAAAAATAATTAGGTCCAACTCAGAGGAAGTGGAATTACTCCTGTTGCACAAAGATGTCCAGCTGCTCCAGTGAAATCAACATGCCAGAAAAGTATTCTGTCTGACATATACTATATAATGAAGAGCAACAGAGGTTTCTAGATGTCTTGAGTCATTGCTAGATCATCCACAATGCTATTCAAAACTTGAATAAGAAGTTTAATGTCATTGGCCCTGGCTGGTTGGCTCAGCGGTAGAGCGTTGGCCTGGCGTGCGGGGGACCCGGGTTCGATTCCCGGCCAGGGCACATAGGAGAGGCGCCCATTTGCTTCTCCACCCCCACCCCCTCCTTCCTCTCTGTCTCTCTCTTCCCCTCCCGCAGCCAAGGCTCCATTGGAGCAAAGATGGCCCGGGCACTGGGGATGGCTCCTTGGCCTCTGCCCCAGGTGCTAGAGTGGCTCTGGTCACGGCAGAGCGACGCCTGGGAGGGGCAGAGCATCGCCCCCTGGTGGGCAGAGTGTTGCCCCTGGTGGGCGTGCCGGGTGGATCCCGGTCAGGCGCATGAGGGAGTCTGTCTGGCTGTCTCTCCCCGTTTCCAGCTTCAGAAAAATACAAAAAAAAAAAAAGTTTAATGTCATTAATGAAAAGGTTTCAAAAATTTACCATTTTCGTATGAAATCAGTGTGTCAAAATCACCAACTTAGGTATGCATACAAAAATTATAATTACTGGCTTTCTAGAAAGATCAAGTTGCAGAAAATAAAGAAGGAGCCTCCTCCCTCCCCTCTTCGTTCTCTTACCCTGAAAGTGATAGCACAACAATGCCAGTAGAAAGGTCAGAAAATACTTCCCAGAGCAGCCCTGTAGGAGCATCTCACCAGTCAGAGGATTCCCAGGACAGATCAGGAGTTGCTCTGCTGTGAGCAGGAGCCACGCCTCAGCCAGAGTCCAATGATTTCCATCTTCACAGTCATATCAGTCCCATGACACACCCAGTGGTTCAGTGCAGGGCTCCTCTTCCATTGCTGTGCTTTGCCAGCCCAGGGACTCCCAGTACCATTAATATCTTCTCAGCAGCCTGAGCTTCCACATCAAGACCTGCAGCCATGCTGGGCCAAGGCAAGGCCATTGTGGCACACAATCCGTAGAGGATGGCTTACCCAATTTAGCTGGAAAATAAGAGCCTCAGGCATACTGCCTCATCCCTCTGCATCCTGGCCAGCTTCATTACAAGTTCATCAGTTGGAACTGACCCTTGTATGCTAAAACAAAACTACTCTGATGGCCCTTCAACTTGGTCTGTAGAGGAAGTGATCCTGTTTCTGCAACATATAGATCCTGAGACACTCACCCCCGTCGTGGATCTCTTGAAGCAACATGACATTGATGGAAAAGCTCTGCTACTATTCAAGAGTGACATGATGATGAAGTATATCGGGCTCAAATGGGGGACAGCTCTGAAGTGGTGCCACAACACTGAAAAGCTTAGAGGAGAAAAAATGTCGATATTTGAAAAACATTTGTGTAGATTTAGATTGGACTTAATTCTGGGGAGACCAATGTCATCTTGTTGTAGAATAATTTTGCTGCCCTTAGAAATTTTTGTGTTGTAGAAGGTTCCTCTAAAAATATATACAGAATTGCAGAACTACGTTACAGTCCAGTCTACTTCTTTAGAAACCATTTCAGGCCCTGGCCGGTTGGCTCAGCGGTAGAGCGTTGGCCTGGTGTGCGGGGGACCCGGGTTCGATTCCTGGCCAGGGCACATAGGAGAAGCGCCCATTTGCTTCTCCACCTCCCCCCCTTCCTCTCTGTCTCTCTCTTCCCCTCCCGCAGCCGAGGCTCCATTGGAGTAAAAAGATGGCCCCGGCGCTGGGGATGGCTCCTTGGCCTCTGCCCCAGGCGCTAGAGTGGCTCTGCTCTCGGCAGAGCGACGCCCGGGAGGGGCAGAGCATCGCCCCCTGGTGGGCAGAGCATCGCCCCTGGTGGGCGTGCCGGGTGGATCCCGGTCGGGCGCATGCGGGAGTCTCTCTGACTGTCTCTCCCCGTTTCCAGCTTCAGAAAAATACAAAAAAAAAAAAAAAAAAAAATAGAAACCATTTCACATGTTACTGTTAGCATATTCAAATTGGCAGTTTGTTTTTTATTGTTGTCATTGTACAGTTTACAAATATACTTCATACAGAAAACAGAGAAGTACTTTTAATTTTGGCTAATGTATATATGTAAAACCAAAATATCAAAACCAAAAAAATAAACTATAAGGATTGACAAGTTCTTTTAAAAAATTCAACAGAAATTTTCCTTAGAAGAGAATTTAAAGATATGATACAACTATAGATATCATTTTTCTGAAACATTTTATGTGTTATTATAGTGTTCTGTTCTTATTCTAGCAGTTTCCTGAAATGGACTAGCCAGATAAATTATTTTCCTTTTTGTTATTATTTTTTCTGTATGTTGTATTTGTTCCTATTTAGTGAAAAAATCAACCTTATAAGCTTTCACGGTGTTCTTAGCAGTTTTTTAATATAAATTATAAGATAATAGAATGGTTATTTTATGCAATAGATCTTATATTACAAGGTGTTTTGGGTAGAGTCTGGTTATATTCTTTTACTTTAAATACCTATTATTTTAAGACTTTAAAAATATTTTGCGGCCCTGGATGGCTGGGTCAGTGGATAGAGTATTGGCCCAGTGTATGGACGTTCTGGATTCAATTCCTGGTCAGGCCACACAAGAGAAGTGACCATCTGCTTCTCTCCCCCCTTCTTTCCCTCTTCCCCTCCTGCAGCCAGTGGCTAGATAGGTTCAAACGTTGGCCCTGGGCACTGAGGATAGCTTGGTTGGTCAAGCACATCAGCCTCAGGTGCTGAAAATAGCATGGTTGATTTGAACATTGGCCCCAGGCAGCAATTGTCAGGTGGATCTCAGTCAGGGCTCTTGCCGGAAACTGTCTCATCATCTCCCCTCCTCTCACTTAAAAAAAATGTTTTTTGGCTAAGCACAGATGTTTAACAATTTATAGCTCACATCTCTGTGAGGATGCCTATGTCTAAGATTTCTTTTTTTTTAATTTATTTATTTTATTTTTTTTTTACAGAAACAGAGAGAGAGTCAGAGAGAGGGAATAGATAGGGACAGACAGACAGGAACGGAGAGATGAGAAGCATCAATCATTAGTTTTTCACTGCGACACCTTAGTTGTTCATTGATTGCCTTCTCATATGTGCCTTGACTGTGGGGCTACAGCAGACTGAGTAACACCTTGCTCAAGCCAGCGACCTTGGGTCCAAGCTGGTGAGCTCTGCTCAAACCAGATGAGCCCGCACTCAAGCTGGCGACCTCGGGGTCTTGAACCTGGGTCCTCCGCTTCCCAGTCCGATGCTCTATCCACTGTGCCACCGCCTGGTCAGGCTTTTTTTTTTTTTTTTTTAGAAAGACAGACAGACAGGTAGGGAGAGAGCGAGAAAAAGGGAGAGAGAGAGTGAGAAGCATCAACTCATAGTTGCTTCACTTGAGTTATTCATTGATTGCTTCTCACGTATGCCTTGACCCAGGGGCTGAAGCAGAGCCTTTGACCCTTTGCTGAAGGCAGCAACCTTTGGGCTCAAGCCAACAATCTTGGGATCATGTCAATAATCCCATGCTCAAGCCGGCAAACCTGTGCTCAAGCCCACAAACCCGTGCTCAGCCAGCTACCTCAGCATTTCAAACTGGGGACCTCAGCATACCAGGTTGACACTGTATCTACTGTTGCACCACCAGCAGGCTCTATGTCCCAGTTTTTAAAAGATGTATGCTGTGTTTATTCTTCAAATAGATACTATTTCATATTTACATTTACTCTATATCTAAAACATACACATGTAAATCTTTTTTAACTTAAAATGGCACTTTGCACTTCTACAGAGGTAAAGATTAAATCTACATACAGTGATGTTTTTATTCTGTAAAAAATATGCCCACCATGTGTCATCACAAGTACCTCTCAGCTCACTCTTCAGGGTTTCCATACAGGGAAGTTCTCAGACCTGTGCAATGTTTCTAGTTAATTTGCTTTCTGAACTATTTATTCTCCTAAACTTTGGAAGGTACGTTAGTTCTGATTTGTCATTTTGGATTTTATTTTCAAAATTAAAAATATTGAGTCAAATATGTTTATTGTTGTTATGTTATTGTGTATTACATTGTTATATAAGATTTTTAGTAATGTTTATAAGCAATGAGAATTGGTGCTAACTGTATTAGCCATTTGTTGTAAATGCCAATAACATGTTCACCAGTGGCCAGAATGCATATTTTCTTTTTAGAAAATCTATGTTATTCCGATTGTGTTATAAGACAAGCTTCTAATCAGTAATTTTAATCTTCTTTCAAATTGTGTGAAGTTGCTGTGCCCAGTTGAATTGTCCTCAGGTGTTTGTATAACTACTATGTTTTACACAGTTCTTAGATTTTAAAATACAATAAAGTTAAATAACCACCAACAAAATTAAAAACAAGGAATATACACTTTGCAAAAATAGTTTGGAAAAGTAATATACAGTTCCAACCCTCAACAAGCAAAATTTAGAAATTCCTGATGACTAAGAGGATCACATTTTGAGAATTACCACATTATAAAACTTGGAATGTATAGTTCTCAACAACAGCAAAAAGATAAGCCTGACCAGACGGTGGCGCAGTGGATAGAGCATGATAGAGCATTGACCTAGGATGCTGGAGGTCCCAGGTTCAAAACCCCAAGGTCATTGGCTTGCAAGCAGGCTCATCTGGGTTGAGTGAAAGCTCATCAACTTGAGTGTGGGGTTGCTGGCTTAAGTATAGGATCATTGACATGATCCCATAGTCACTGGCTTGAACCCCAAGGTTGCTGGCTTGAGCAAGGGGTCTCTGGCTTGGCTGGAGCCCCCCCCCCCGAGTCATGGTATATATGAGGAGCAATCAATGAACAACTAAAATGCTGTGACTACAAACTGATTCTTCTCATCTCTCTTCATTCCTGTATGCCTTTCTGTCTCTCACTCACTTAAAAAAAATTTGGTAAGGACATCTTGGCTGCAGAGGGGCCTCCTGAGGATCAAAGGGTCCCAGCCCCACAGCAGACACCCCATTCTAGGGTTTTAGTGCCAGGAAGAGAAGTCCCCATAACTTCTGTCTGTAAAAACCAGTGAGGATTGAGGCTGAGGGAGTTGGAGGGCTGCTGGAATCCCAGGCAGTTCCTCTTAAAGGGGCCATGCACAGACTTACTCAGACTCCCTCTGACCTCCAGCATTGGGGCAGCAAGTTGAAAGGCACCAGAGACATAAGGGGAGGAACTGAATTGTCCAGCATCAGAATGAGAGCTGGAGCAGTACTTTCTCCCAGACAGAAGTGCTGTCAGAGTCCCTTTTGCCTTTGATGAGCCCTCCCTCCACAGAGCTAGCAGGCAGGCCCCATATTTGAAACTTCATCAACATGGCTCACACTGTTTGCCCTACCCTGCTGATTCCCTGATACTTTGCCCCACTTAACTTGTGGGCCCACCCATGTTGTTTCCAGTGGCTTTTCCATTGGAATGGCCTGTCTTGACTAATGCTTCAGAATTTTCTAAAATCTCTCAAACAAGTAGCATCTGGGCTCAGTGTGCCCTGTAGCTCTTGTTAAGTGGCTCCAGGGCTGGCTTTAGCTCAGCAGTTCCTTCAAGTCAAGTTTGCTTGCTAAGTGGCTCCAGCCCTGGCACTAGCAGCAGCTGGCTTTGGTTCACAGCTTGGCCTCACTCTAATCCCACCCAGCACAAGTAGCAGTCATCTGAAAATTGCTTTCTAGCTTGTGCTGGGTGGGCCCCAGGCAGAACACAAGTGGCAGCTGACCTTGGCCTGCACCTCCCAGGAGGCCCCAGTGGAGCCAGTGTACCCAGTGGACAGCTTCATAACATGATTAAAGCATCACCACCCAACCATCTCCACGAGTGACACTCAAGGGATGGACTCAATAGGCATTAGAGCCCCACTGAAGTAAGTCCTGGTCTGTGGGGGGGGGCCCCTTCACAGCTGATCTTCCATATGGAGGTCAGTGGTTGGCGGTCTCAGCCAGTCCTTGCAACTGATTGGCCTGGATGTAAATCTCTCCCATTATGTGCCAAGAGCAATCAAAGCTCAACTACAGTAGGAGGGTGTACATGGCTCACACAATGGGTACACCTCAAGTGTCCAGCCTGTGTCATCACACAGACTGTGCCTCTGGACCCTAAAGAACACCTACTACATTAGGCCATTCTACAAAGCCTGGGAGACATAGCAGCTCTTCCTAACACATAGAAACAAACATAGGGAGGCATCCAAAACGAGGAGACAAAGAAACATGTCCCAAATGGAAGAATGGAACAAAACTCCAGAAAAATAACTAAACGAAATGGAGATCAGCAATCTACCAGATTCAGAGTTCAGACCACTGGTTATAAGGATGTTCAGTGAACTTAGTAAGTACCTCAACAGCATAAAATAGGACCATGTTATAAATGAAGGCTGTGCCTGACCTGTGGTGGCGCAGTGTATGGAACATCAATCTAGAAAGCTGAGGTTGCCATTTCGAGACCGCAGGCTTGCCCAGTCAAGGCACATGCAAGAATTTTCAAGTTGATGCTTTCTGCTCCTCCCTTCTTTTCTCTCTCCTCTCTCTCTAAAGTCAATGAATAAGGTCTTTAAAAAAAGAAGAAAAAGGATACACTGGCTGAAATGAAGAATAATTTATAGGAAATCAACAGTAGAGTAGATGAAACTGAGAATCAAATTAGCAATTTGGAATATAAGGAAGCAAAAACAACCCAACCATAACAGCAAAAAGAAGAATCCAAAATAATGAGGATAGTGTAAAGAGCTTCTGGGACAACTTCAAGCATACCAACATTTCATATTGTGGGGGGGCTAGAAAAGAGAGAGCAAGAAATTGAAAACTTATTTGAAAAAATAATGACAGAAAACTTTCCTAACTTGGTGAAGGAAATAGACCTACAAGTCCAGGAAGATCAGAGAGTTCCAAACAACATGAACCCAAAAAGACCCATATCAAGATCACATCATAATTAAAAATCCATAGGTTAAAGACAAAGAGAATATTTTTCTTTAATTATTTATTTATTTTAGTGAGGAGAGCGAGAGAAAGAGAGAAGGTGGAGAGGAGCAGGAAGCATCAACTTCCATATGTGCCTTGACCAGGAAAGCCTGAAGTTTTGAACTGGTGACCTCAGCATTCCAGGTCAACACTTTACTCACTGTGCCACCACAGGTCAGGCTGACAAAGAAAGAATCTTAAAAGCAGCAAGAGAAAAGCAGTTAGTTACCTGCAAGGAAGCTCCCCTAAGACTGTCAGCTGATTTCTCAGTAGAAACTTTGCAGTTTGCAAAGGGAGACCAGAAGGGAGTGGCAAGAAATATTCAAGGTGATGAAATGAAAGGACCAATAGATTACCCAGAAAAGTTATCATTTAGAGATGAAAGACAAAGAGCTTCCCAGACAAGAAAAAGCTAAAAAAGTTCATCACCACCAAACCAGTCTTACATGAAATGTTAAGGTTGTTCTTTAAGAAGAAGAAAAAAAAAAAAAAAGAAAAGATAAAAAATATGAACAAAAACGTGGCAATAAATACATGTCAACAATGGAATCTAAAAAATAAAATAGACAAGCAGAATAGAAACAGGCTCATAAATAGAGAATTTTTTTTTAAATATTTTATTTATTGATTTTTTAGAGAGAGAGGAGTGAGAGAGAGAGACAGAGAGAGAGAGAGAAGGGGGAGGAGCAGGAAGCATCAACTCCCATATGTGCCTTGATCAGGCAAGCCCAAGGCTTCGAACCGGCGACCTCAGTGTTCCAGGTCGACGCTTTATCCCACTGCGCCACCACAGGTCAGGCAATAGAGAACATTTGATGGTTGCCAGATGGGAGGGTGGTTGGGGGAAGGGCATAAAATGTGAAGGGATTAAGAAGTACGGCTAGGTGCTCGCTTCGGCAGCACATATACTAAAATTGGAACGATACAGAGAAGAAGTACGGCTAGGTTGTTATAGAATAGTCATGGGGATGTGACGAACAGCATAAGGAATATAGTCAATACTATTCTAGTAATGTTTTATGGTATCAGATGGGTGTGAGATTTATTGGGGTGATCACTTAGTAAGTGATATAATGTCTAATCACTGCAGTGTATAACTGAGATTAATATAATAATGTATGTCAACTGTACTTGAAAAGTAAAAATGATTTTAAAATAAAAAAGATGAGGGACCCAGGGAGCACTCTCCCTCTAGGGAGTACTCCATGCCATTTTTCCCTTTCAGGGCTGCATCTCTTCATGAGACTAGCAACCAGGGGAGCAATAGGCAGCGGCAGCTCCTCCCAAGCTAACGCCCTGAACCTGTCTCAAAGGCTCCTTTTCTCTGACTTTCCAGTGAGATAAAGTAGCCCCACCTAGGCTCATTTCTTTATTGTGACATGTCCAGAGAGCCCAAGCAGCCATATCTAGAGCAGCTATATCTAGAGCAGCCATATCTAGAGCAGCCATATCTAGGCTCTCACCTCTTCTTTCTTCTATCTTAAGCCCTTCCTGTTTTACTCTCCTCAGCTTTAATAAACTCTCAAAATAAAAAGTAAGTAAGTAAATAAATAAATCAGCCACCTTAAATATGCTCAATGAGTTCAGGGAACCATGGACAAAGAACTAAAGAAAATAAGGAAAACAGTAGATGAACAAAATGAGAGTACCAATAAAAAGTTATAGAAAGGAACCAACCAGAAATTCTTGGCTGAAAACTACTTGAACTGAACTGGAAAAAAAAAAAAAAAAATCCACTAGAGGCATTCAACAGCAGATTTGAGAAGTAAAAAGAAAGATCAGAAAACTTGAAGACAGGTCCTTTGAATTTATCCAGTCTGAGGAGCAGGAAGAAAACTAAGTGAAGAAATGGCACAGAGGTTGAAGGACTTGTGAAAGGGAAATAAAAAGGCAAAGGACAGAATGATGGGAATAGCTTTATAGGACCTGACACCTCAACAAGATAATGGGGCTGAAGAGGTGGTTAGGAGTCAAATATGACAGTTTCATGCCTTAGTGACTCTGGTGAGTTTAGTGAGCACACAAGAGGTGGGAGATTGTGAGAGGAAGTGAATATTGTGGCTTCAGATTTAGATAAGAGTCTGAGGGATGGAAAAAGGCACATAATGTTGCCCTATGAAGTCCTAGAGCTCAGAAGTCCTGTTAAAGAAGAGCATTAGGAGCCATCTAAATAACCTTGGTAATTGAGATGTAGTAGACCAATAGACCAATATCTGTTAAGAGTGCCACGAACAGAAACCTGAACGGAGACGTAGTGCTGAACTGAGAAGTAGAAACCAGGAAAGGAGCAACAGGCAGAGAAGAGGGGCTGGATCTCCTGGAAGGAGTGGCATTGTGGGACCCATGAGAGTGAGAGCACAGGAGCCAGCGACAAAGACAAGGAATGAACTGCTATGGCGAAGCTAAGCAACAAACGCTGCGCAGTTACTGCGCGCTGAACTGCCTTTTAATTATGACCTGCTTGACAAATCCAAGCGCCCAACCCTCTGCTTTCATTAATCTCATCTGAGTCTGAAGCTGTGGGTGACCAGCCCAGAGGCGAGCCTCGGTGAGACGTGAGGCCTCGGCAGCCCGAGAGCGTGGAAGTGGCTTACCAGACTGTGCACCTCCAGACTGTGGCCTGGCTCCGGCTCCAGCAACAAGCCAGTTCAAGTGGCTGTCGCCAGCAAGGCCGCGACGTGAGCCAGTCCCGGCCCCGAGGACCTGGCCTCCCTGGCCAGCCCACCCCGAATAGGCGGAAACTGCGTGGCTCCGACACGCACCACGCATCACTGTGGGCGACTCCTGCGACAGGGGCAACAAGGGAGCCGGTTGCTGGGCAACAAGAGTAGTTTGCTCCCTGCTGTGGGTGGGACCCTAGAGTCCAGTCCAGGGTCACAGGATCACATAGTGAAGCTCCCGTTCTCTTTCACCTCGCAGACCCAGAGAATCCAACATGGAGAGTTTGTTCAGTCCCGGCACCAGTTTCCTGGGGTAGCGAGTTCCTGCAAGGCTGTGGCTCTTTGAGAGCCCAAATCCTCAGCTCTACTCCTTGCAAGTGCAAGGTTTTTCTAGGACACCCCAATTCCCCTACAGAGTACCCCACACAGCTGGAGATTTCCCAGGGTTGCTTGGTTGATATTCGTTTCATTCTTTGTAAGTTACTCGGATTGTTGTGGACTGGGTGGAAAACGACATTTAGACAATACAAACCCAATGGGCACTTTGTTTTTTATGTGCTAAGGGGTCATTCTATCACAAGGTCTGGCCCAAACTCAACAGCTACCACCTGTTCTACTAGTCTGAACATCGAAGAAAAACCCTTTTTTGGGTTTCAAACTCTGAAATTCCTCTTACCACAAACTGCTTGCTTCTGTCACCTCTCTTCCTCCTCCATTTATTGGGACTAATTTACACTATTCTGGTTCTATTTCGAATACATTTTTCATCTAGTCAAGACCATATGCAGGTGTAGGGGGGTGTCGAGGACTGGAGTGCATCTGGAAGGGGAGAAGAGCTCTGCCTGGATGACACTGCTGGCTGAGGCCAGAACCATACCCCAGGCACTTCAAAGCATGGGGCCCCTGTGTGCTCCAGGCAGCCCTCTGCTTGGCTTTCTGGACTGATTCACACTTGATCTGCAAGAGCTGTGACCAAATATCCAGTCTATCAGAGGTGCTTCAAAAGGAGCAGGCTTTCCTTTGCATTCTGCCACAGGAGAAAAGCACAATCATAGGCTAGTGTTCCCCACCTTCTGTATTTATCCAGATCATCTTCCCCATGGGGTGGTTTCAACACTATTTTCCTTCTCTTCCTTTCCAGTTTCTTTGACCTTATACTCTATAGCTTCTGATTACTTCATTCTCAGCTTACTTGATGTATCATTTGGGCAATTATCCTGCTTACCAACTCCAGGCCTTCCCCATCTTCTTCCCTGTAGTTCCCTTGGTTTAACACACTGCCAAGAATTAGATTACAGACAGTCCTGTCAGGGAAAGGTCACCATGCAACAAGCCCCATTCCGTCAGCTCCCTCTGAAAACCCTCTGGTAGCTGAGTGGCTGGCTCTGAATCCTCTTATGATTGGCAGCTTCTGTCCAAGTATTTTCCCATCTAGTGTTAAGGCAGCAGTTTACTTTTGCATCTTAAAGGTGAAGGGCATATGAATAACCTAAGAACCCAGGTTTTATGCAGAGTCCTGGTCTTCTAGATAAATTATGGTACCAACCACTTTGATCATTTTCAGGGACAGGAGTGTATGGAGGATGGAACATATTTAAGGGGTGCAAACTAGAATTTCTCTCTAGCAGCAAAGGAAATGCAATTCTCTGCTTCATAAAATGTTGTATTTTGAACATACTCCCAGAGGTATAGAGAGCTTAAGTGGATTAAATGAACCCCAGGATATAAATGTAGGTTTTTTACTGGAACCCCAGACCTCAAGACCACTTTGGTCAGTTATCACCATTATTCTCCATTGCCAGGTTGAAATATTTATTTGAAAAATTGAAAACACAGATGCAATGTATTATACAAAGGTCATAATACCATAATAAAAGTATTGTTGGAAGGGAACAAATGCCAGTGGCTACCTGCCCTGGGAAGGTAGGCACTCAGTGAAAAATAAAATTCATTTACAGGAACTATTCTAATGGGAAACTGGGGGAAAGGTTAAAAACAGAAAAGAAAAACAAACCCAACCCCATCCTTGCAAACCTAAGTGTGAAAGAGTTATAAGTTTGAGACAATTGTGTGATCACCAAGATTTACCTGAACCCCCTCGGTTTGTCCCTATGAATAATCAGCTTAACTTAGGGCCTTCAAACCTGAGGTAGTTGAGGGTCACCTGGAAGACGTGTCTGGAAATTATTTACTCTCATAATAGGACACAACGGCACCTAACCAATTGTTTCACGTTACTTTGGCCCCTGGGGTGAAAGGCTGGGCCATCACTGTAGGTTGCTGATCCTGTATTTGGTCTGGACCCGGGAGACGAAGGACTTGAGCAGCAGACAGCTCACCAGTTTGCTGTGTTGATGGCTGGAGGCCTGTGGTGGTGGCGGTCTATTCTACAGGCAGTGCAGTTTCTGAAGGACTGAGGATAGCACAGAGGACAAAGCCAATCTGGTTGGAAGGACAATGCTAGGATTGAAGGCTTTCATTGGCAGGAATTTCCAGAAATTTGGAAAGGTGGTAGAAGGTAGCAAGAACTTTATAGTTATTAAAGTCCAGGGTAAGTGGAGCCAGAGCACCCATCGAGACCAGTGATTTTCAACCTTTTCCATTTTATGGCACACATCAACTGCTAAAATTCTGCAGCATACTAGGGGAAAAAAAGTAATTATATACCCTTTTTGCTCCAAAGCGATTTAAAAAAAATTCAGGTGCCTATATTTGCATATAAGGATTTCTGGTACCAAGAATTAGCCAGTCAGACACAACCTTATTATATGACATGACCAATAAGATGCAACTCTATTATATGGCATATATTTGTTTCAAGATAGGGCATTCACACCAGACAACTATTGTGTTGCCTGTTGTCATTTTTTTTGTTTGAAAATCTAAGGGAAAAGAGGTCAGTGCTCCTGAACAGTCAGGCATTGCATGTTTTAAAAATTGTTGCAGCACATTGCTTGAAACTGCTGCTGTACACTAAGGAATTGGTAAGAAGTGAGCACTTCCTGGTGCTAGCTCAGACCAGCTCGTCCTCAGTGAGGCCAAAGCATACCAATCTGATCACCATGCACTGTGATACCCGTGGTACCTGGTGTGATTCAGCAGCTCACTTCCAAAAAAGGATGCCCTAGACAATTTTTGGTTCTTCCAGCCACAGGGCTGGGGACTCAAATTAAGGTAAGATCCTAGGGATAGGATCAATCTCAACTATAGTCTAATTAAATTCCTTGCTCAGATATAAAATAACCCCACAAAAGTGGGTCTTTTCTAGTTTTTTCCCTTTATTATATACACACATATCCTTATTCTAGAGGTATTTGTGCACTGTATTACAAAATTAAACAGATGAGGCTGCATTTCAACCTCTTGTCAGTCCTAAGCCATTATTTTGCTGCTGTCCTCTCTTGTCATGATTCATTTACACTGCCACATGAGACTTCAGTCACTAATGATGCTCAGTGACTAAAAGGCCGTGAGGTTCATTTTTAGCCTTAGGATATGATTTTGTTTTAATCAAGATATTTCACACCAAGTATCACACACTCATTTTTAGAAGAGCCAAGATAGAACAATTTGATTTTGGTTAGAGAATGGCCTGGCTTCTAATTTGAGCAATGATGAAAGTAATTACCTGACAGGTATTGCTTCATGTGAGACTGAATGAGCCTATGCTCCTGTTTAAATGCTTTCTTAAGGTTTTATTAATGGCTAAGCCCACGCAGGTTTTAAAAATTACTGTGGCATCTTTTCAGAGGGTGTATTTTTTAGAGAGTTCTAATCTGGTCCAATACACCAGATTCCCCTCACCGCCAATGGTGATTTGGAACACAACTGTGTGACTGGCTGAGATTCTGGACATGAGGACCAGCCACTTTTGGACATATTAACCCACATTGAGAACACACTGATTGGCTTCATTGGCACAAGTGGGCCAGCGACGCCACACACCACTCCTGAGCCTTGGAGGGAAAAACGCTGAGCATAAGGAAGTATTAAACCCAAGAGCGCTCAATTTTTGTTAAGCCTTCTTTAGCCCAGTGTGGAGATCACATGCCTGAGTCTCATAATCTGAGCTAAAGGGAGACCATTTTTTGAGTGCCCCTACATAGAAAACACAGAAAGACGGAGTCTGGGGTAGGGGTTGATTCACAGTGATCAAACAGGAGTCTCACAACCTGTCACATAGCACACTTACTATGCTCCTTTGGGACAGGTCCTGGGAAGTGCTCATTGGCTAATACCTATGAGTTGCTACGGATAAGGAAGACAGTTTGTCCAAGATTGAAAGGTCACTTAAATGCTGGGGTCCATCAGCAGGTGGAGAAATGCTATCTGGCTGCTCATCACTATGAGGCTACTAATGTGCCCTCATCCTGTCCACAGGGCAGCAAGGGCCCGGGACATGTGGCTGGAAGGGGTCAAGAGTCAGTGATCCGCTTTTTAAAATTTTTCCTGCCCCAGATGCTCTGAGGAACTTTACTCGCTTTGTGATCCAAACCGGTGACAGATCAGGAAGGCATATTGGCCTTGATTCCGATTCTTGAAGACTGCTGTATCGGGCAGCAGTACAAGCCTTGCCATAGTCACACCAGAAACTCTGATTGCTCCAAGCATCTTTTTTGTAGGCTGCTGCTGCTGCTGCTGCTGCTGCTGAACAGTGGTTAGTAATAAATATAAAAGTACCAAACCAAGCACAGGTTCCTTCCTCCTGGGAGCAAGTGTGCCTGATCTTCTGGGTCTGTCAATTAGGTAGAACATGGAACTACTTATCTTCTTCAGATGAGAGAGAGTACCAAGGCAGGCAGACATTTGGAGAAAGGAACTGAAAACCCCTCACAACCTCCCTCTTAGGACCCTGCCGGGGTCTGAAGGGAGGTGCCAGGGAAAATTCATTTTGGGGGAAGATGTGTGGCTATTCTCACCAGCTCCATTCATGCATGTGATAAGGTTCATCAGCCTGGTCACAAGGAGCTCCCAAAAGAGGTGTCTCCTGAAGACCGGGGCCATGTGCACCCCTCCTTTCCCTCTCTCGGTGGCCCTCTCCCTTGTGAAGGTGGACGGGGGCTCCCAGCTGGGCTCCAGCTTTAGGAAGGAAAGGCACTCCCTCCACTTCAGCACTTGGAGGAAAGCTGTGGCTCAGCAGCTCCGCCCGCCCCTGGGGAGTGGCCTTGGCTGACCCGCACTCAGCAGGACACTCGGCGTGGAGGCTGATGGGGAGCACCAAGGCAAAGCCTGAGCAGCACCATTGCTGTTAACTGCTGTGGTCAGGGGCTCCTGAGAGCTCAGAGCTTCAGAGGCGTTCCCTTTGGGAGAGTTGGCTACATGAATGAAACTTGATAAAAGAAAACCCCAAAACCCAACCAACAACCGTAAGAAGCAGTGGGAATCCATGGAACTGCCAAAACGGGGGGAGCACAGCCTTGGCATTCTCCGCCAGGACACTCCTGCTGTTCTTCTGACTGTGCACACACTCAGGGTAGTGTCCTGGTTTGGAATCCACCGGCCCTCTGATGCTCAAAAGTTTGTGCAAGTGATGAAACGGAAAAGACTGAGAAGAAAACAGAAAAGAAAACGTGTAAGATCTTCCCTCTCCACGCTCTCAGCCACTGCAACCACAGCCCCTTGGACAAGGACACCGATTGTTTGGGGCTAAAACAGCAGGCAGGACTGGGAGGGAGGTCCTCTCTGTGGGGGTGGCCCCGGGCCCCATCCTCTCTGGACACCAGGGAGGCGCAGAAAGAACACAGATCACGGGTTCCAGCACAAAGGGTGTCACTGTGGAGGGAGTCTTTGGAAGGCCATGCAGATCCTCAGTACTGGACAATGGGAGTGGTGTGGCTGCCACTACGACTCAGTGGGTTTAGTCTGTGGCTGGGGAATAACACACACATAAAAAGGCAACAGAGATTTACACTCTGACGTGTGGGGCATCGGTGGGAATCTATTCTTCTTCAGTTACCACTTCTTGCAGTGCAGGTGAAGATGCTTCTGTTCCTAAAGGACAATAACAACTGTTCATGTTTCATAGCTCTTCATGCATCATACATTCAGTTAACCAACAAAAACTGCCACCATGTTGGGCTCCAAAGGACATTATAATCATAACCACCTCATCCCTAAGTGACATGTCCAGGAATGACTGGGACGCACCAGAGCCGGCAAATTCCAATGAGGAATCGGCAATCTTGGTTGTGATCAAGGTGGCCACTTTGCACATGCAGAAAAGCAGCACTCAGAGAGTCCGAGCAATGAAGAGTCTGGGCTGGTGGGCCGAACATTATCCACTTCATGCCATTTCTAGCTCCTGACCCTTCTTACCTTTTGGCTGTTGCTGCCCGTCACTGGCTCTAGACAGTCAGAACCTTGTAATTCACTTGCCCCTATCTGCTGGATCTTCACTGATCACTACTGATTTATTCACTATTCAACTCTAGGCTGGCCAAATACTAAACTGCTGGGGTGTAAACCAGGATAACTGGGACTGGAGGGGAACTGTGGTGAGCCACCTCTCCACCAATCAATGTTAAGGTCTTGAAAGGTGATAACAAAAGCTTTTAATTCACAGTTTATCCCAATTTTGGGCTTATAGGTTATTTACAGTTGAAAACATGCTCTGTGAGTATAGAGAAGGAGGAAGTCATTGACCAGTGGGTTCCTCATTGTTGTATTCAAGGGGAAAGCCTTCATCACACAGACCCTCCCCTTCACTCTGGGCTAGTGCCGGTCCACACAGAGGCTTACCTTCTTCCCAGCCCTCAGCAACACCAGCAAGCTCGTAGTGCTTTTTTCGAAGCTCTCCCAGTTTTTGACGCTCCTTCTGCAGTTCATTTTCTAGCTCTAGCACCCTAACCTGTGGGGGAAAGAACTGTCTTATTTCGGCTTAATCCCTTTTCTTCGTGTTCCAGTTTTCTTCTCATTTATTCCATAGCTTACCCAGTTCTCAATTCCAACCTCATCTCTGTTCTAATTTCTCCACCTTCTCATTCATCCTTCTATTCCATCTATCTTCTCACCAGGACCCTCTACTGAAAATGAATGATACATCATAGTCCAAATGCCTGAATGGGCTTAAGTTCCTCTGACAAGCCACTATCTAAAAACAACTCACATGTTCAGCATATCTGTACAGTGCGTTCCAATCTAGTTGTAACCCGTCAATCACAGTTCCCTGGAAGTTCAGGCAGGAACCAAATATGATGGTTCTGGCAGCTCCGAGGGGTTAGTGCAACTCAGGATTATTATTGTATAGGCACGATCTCACTAAAGGAGAGGTTTGTTCTTGGCTGTCCCTGTTCCTCATTAATTTAATTTTACTTATTTATTCAAGAGATATTTGCTGAGCACTCATCCCATCATGTAACCCATACTCTGCTGTAGGTACTAGACACAAGGTCCCTGCTTACCTTGTAGGGAGAAGAGACAGAAAAGGTCAGATCATAAAAAAATGACACAAGGTGATGGGATAAATGCTAAGGCTGGTTAGAAAATGCTACTCAGGAAGTAACTTTGGAGCTGAAACCTAAATAGCCAGAAGAGATCAGCTATTCAGAGAACTGTGGAACAATATTACAGGTAGAGGAAGTGGACTCTAAGGCAGGAATGAGCTTGAGGTGTTGGGAGAATAGAAAGAATTGTGTGTGGTTGACATGTGAGAGTGGGAGAGGGTCATGAGATGAGGTTGGAGAAACAGCAAGGATTATTTTACCTGGATCCACAGGCCAGGGTTAGAAATTCTGGTACGACTCTAAGTACAAAGAGAAGCCACTGGAAGATTTTTTTTTTAAGTGAGAGGAGGGGAGACAGAGACAGACTCCTGCATGCTCCCACTGGGATCCACCCAGCAACCTCTGTCTGCGGCTGATGCTCTGCCCATCTGGGGTCATGCTCGCAACTGAGCTATTTTTAGCCTCTGAAGGCGGAGGCTACACAAAGCCATCCTCAGGGCCTGGGGCCAACTTGCTCAAACCAATCAAGCCATGGCTGCGGGAGGAGAAAAGAGAGAAAGAGAGAGAGAGAAGGGAGAGGGGGAAGGGTAGAGAAGCAGATAGTCACTTCTGTGTGCCCTGACTGGGAATAGAACCCAGGACATCCATACACAGGGCCAATGCTCTACCACTGATTCAACTGGCCAGGGCCACCATTGGAAGATTTAAAGCAGGGAAGTAACACGCTCTCACTTATGTTTTTAAAATATGTGGAGAATGAGTGAACTGTAGAGGGGCAAAAGCGGAAATATGGAGACAGTGAACCTCATCATATTGCCCTTCACCTAGTTCCACTCATATCAACTCATGGCCCAGTGTGTCTCTTCCACTATTTCCCTGTTCTCTCATCCACCACCACCCTGGCCCCACCACAGGGCTATTTTGAAACACAGACTCACATTATAGTTAAGTTGCTTTTGCAGTAGCTCAAGAGAGAGACAATGCTGGCTCAGACTAGGTTAGGGAGATGGAAAGTAGTGGGAAGACCGATTAAGGATATCATTAATTGGAGATTTTGAGTTGATAAGACTTGCTGGTGGATTGGATGTTGAGGGTGAAGGAAAGAGAGGAACCAAGGATGACTCCTGGGTTTGGGGTTCAGCACCCAGGTGGGCAGTGGTGATGCCATTTACTGAGATGGAGAAAACCAGGGAAGGGGTAAATTGGGGTAAGAGGGAAACCAAGAGACCTGTTTTGAATATTAACTTTGAGATGCTTACTGAGCATCAAAGAAGACACGTGAGCAGTTGGACAAGTATACAGCTCAGGGAGAATAGTTTGGTATTTATCAGCATATAGACGATATTTTAAGTCAAGGGGGACTAGTTGAGACCACTAAACAACAGAATGTAGATAGAGGAGACTCAGGCTCGAGCTGTTTTTTTCAGTGTTTACACAGAAATTTGGCCACATAACTTTTTGTAAAGATATTGAGTGACCTATCGATAGATTTTAACAGTTTTAATCTGGACTTTACCCCAGGACTGATGGCCAGTAATTCTATAAGAGAATGTCAGGTTGGGATACAAGTCCAAGACGAGTGGCAAGAATTAAGATTCTGATCTTTACTAATCGCCCCTTTCCACCTTCCTGGTTCTTCCAGCATCATTTACATTCACTCTTAGGCTAAAAGGTACATCTGAGTTCATCCCCCGCAAGCCTCTCTCGCTGGCTTCTCACCAGGGGAATAACATTTGGGGTCAACATCATAAGCAACAGACTTAGAGATGGAGTTCCTACCTGGGAATCCATCTCCTGGCGTTTGATCTGGGTCAGCGTCATGCTTGAGAAGTCCATGTTGTCTGCAAGGATGGGAATGAGAAGTGCTTGTCTGATAATACCCCTGGCTGACTGTCACCTGAGAAATGGCCAGTGCTCTGCTGAAATGCTTGGTTTGCCAGTTACCAACATGTGTGCACATTGTAAGGGATGGGGAGGAAGATGCGTGACAGGGTAACCAGGATCAGAACTCCCACACCTCCACCAACCCACCTCCCGACCACCAGGCCTATAAAAGGAGGCATTTCTTTGAATTCAGAGAAATGGCTCAATGGAAAATCTACCTAAAGGTGTCCCCCCATAACGATATAAATAGCATGCTTATGTGGTGTCCCTTCTTATGAGAAAACAAGTACGCAAAAAGATGAAAAATAAGAATCTGGAAACACAACTGTGGGAAATTGAGATCATAGAAAAAGAATGTAAAGAACAGCTAAATCGAATAGATTTAAGAAAGTATTGATGGTGATATGCTACCTGTTTCCTCAATCTGTGATTTGCCAGAAATGGTTGAGGCCACGACCGCGGCGGTGGCCTGGTTCACCCCGCGAGAGGCTTGCTGCAGCTGGGCCAGGTTTGGGCTGTCCTTATCAGCTTTCACCTGCCAGAACCAAGTGTACTGAGGTTCACACAACACAGAGCAGCGGCAAGTACTGAGTCAAAGAGTTGGACCAATGGTTCTTCACAAATATATGTGATCTACTGTGGATACCAATCAACTTATCAAAAATCGTTGCCTGGCATATTTTTAATTTAAAGGTGATTCTTGGTTTATTTGCTTGGTGGCCCAAAACTCTAGTTTTATCAGGTATTTTGATGAGGTATTCCACTTGTGAAAACCAATCTGAGAAAACAATAAATAAGGACAAGAAAAGAACATTCCCCGGGGTACAATAAAACTCGCAGGATTGTGGTTTCAAGCTTTGCATTGGAGTTAGTTGGGCAATAGCTCCATTCTAGAGATACTTGAGGAGAGGCAGACACTGTCTGTGGAAGCTCTGGGCCGAGCCAGGTAAGCTCTGACCGCTCTGACTGCTCTGACTCATTCCTTATCGGAGTGTGCCTGGAATGCTGGGATTGCTTATCAGAGGTCAGTGCAGGCAGGACCCTCAAATGCCACCAGAAACAAAAGTGAGGAGAGCTGAGAGGAGCAGGGAGCTGGGTAGAGGGGGGCCTTGCTGACAGATGAAAAGCTTTTAGATGGAAGTGGTAGGGGACCCTTGATAAATCATCTGTTCCTGGGGCCAGCTCCACAAGCCAAGTATCCCTAATATGGCAAGGCCTTCCTTCTAGTGTCCCAGGGAGTACAGTATGGGTCCTACCTTGGATGCAGCCACCAGCTGGGCTGTGCTAGCAGCAATTTCATGGGAACACACCATTAGCTCCTCGAACTTCCCTCTGCCTTGTACCACCAGATCAGCCGCATCCCTGACAGTCGGGGAAGGACAAGATGGATTATGTCACCGTTGCAGTCACAGCTGCAACCCCTTATGATCCAAGCTCATCCCCATTGGCCTGTCTGCCAGGGAGCACAGTCTGCCCGCCTTGTCCCCCTGCTGCCCCAGGAGACCCAGGCTCTCTGTCAAACTTTAGGTCTACCAACTTCCTTATCAACAGTACATTTCTATGGGGGATATTTGTTTTCCCGTAGTTACTTTCTGGCGTGGATCAATGGAATGGGCTGGGGGTGAGGAGCCTTGGGACCGAAAGACACTTACACCATGACAGTGGCTCCCCAGCCCACAGCTTTGGAGGCTGAGATGAGTCCTTCTGTCCATCGAGAGTTCTTGGCATAAAACTCTTTAGGGGATGCTGTGCCCTAGGGTAGTGAGAAATAATAATAGCTACATTTTATTGAGTGCCTACCATATGTCAGGTGTTTTTTTTGTTTTTGTTTTTTTTTCCCACAGGGACAGAAAGAAAGAGGGATAGATAGGGACAGACAGACAGGCACAGAGAGAGATGAGAAGCATCAATCATCAGTTTTTCATTGCAACACCTTAGTTGTTCATTGATTGCTTTCTCATATGTGCCTTGACCGCGGGCCTTCAGCAGACCAAGTAACCCCTTGCTGGAGCCAGCGACCTTGGGTCCAAGCTGGTGAGCTTTTTTTTGCTCAAGCCAGATGAGCCCGTGCTCAAGCTGGCGACCTTGGGGTCTCGAACCTGGGTCCTCAGAATCCCAGTCCGATGCTCTATCTACTGCACGACTGCCTGGTCAGGCATGCCAGGTTTTTTTATATTTATCTTACTTCATATATATTTTCACAGTCAGAGAGGCAACTATTATTATTCTTATTTTACAAATGAGAAAAGTAAGATTCTGAGAGGCAAAAATATTTTTCCCAAGGTCACTCAGGAAATACATGGAAGTAAATGCTAGGCTTTTCTGACTCTAAAACTCACAGCATTTCTATTATATTTACACATTGTGCATGTGTATGTAAGCATGTGTGTATATAAAATATGTATTTATGAATAACAATTTCAAGAATCTAGCTGCTTCCTATGATTTGCCAAAAGAAGAGAGTATACAGTGTGGCCCTGGCCGGTTGGCTCAGTGGTAGAGTGTCGGCCTGGCGTGCAAGAGTACTGGGTTCGATTCCCGCCAGGGCACACAGGAGAGGCACCCATCTGCTTCTCCACCCCTCCCCCTCTCCTTCCTCTCTGTCTCTCTCTTCCCTTCCCGCAGCCAAGCCTCCATTGGAGCAAAAAGTTGGCCCGGGCACTGAGGATGGCTCTATGGCCTCTGCCTCAGGCTCTAGAATGGCTCTGGTTGCAACAGAGCAATGCCCCAGATGGGCAGAGCATCACCCCCTGGTGGGCATGCCAGGTGGATCCTGGTCGGGCACATACGGGAGTCTGACTGCCTCCCCGTTTCCAACTTCAGGGGAAAAAAAAAAAAAAGAGTATACAGTGAACATTTAAAAAAAACTATTTCTCTGCCTGACCTGTGGTGGCGCAGTGGATAAAGCGTCAACCTGGAAACGCTGAGGTTGCCGGTTCAAAACCCTGGGCTTGCCTGGTCAAGGCACATACGGGAGTTGATGCTTCCTGCTCCCCCCCCTCCCCTCTCTATAATGAATAAATAAAATCTTAAAAAACAAAACAAAACTATTTCTCTATTTCTAATTGGATTTTAAGAAATGTATTTATGCTTTGGAAGTACCTGATAGTCTGAGAATCTGCAAATACTCCTTCCTCAGTCCCTTTTTCTATTTTTGGAGATGAAAACATTACCTCTTGGGGATAAAAAAAAATCCCCACCCAAGCAGATACGGCTTTGTTTTTTATATGATTGTTTTCAGGCACATAAACCTTCCCTGGACCTTTGTCTTGAGCTGCAGCTGCATCAGGGATGTGAGAAAAAATAAGACGGCAATAATGCCAGCAAAGGAGTGAGAAATCAGGGATGACATCAACACGAGGCTGAGGCAGCCTCCGCGAATCACTGGGAGGAAAGAGGCACTGTTGGAAATAGACAGGCAGAGCCCACTGTGAGGAGTCAGCACGGATTCATTCTTCCGATCTGCCTAGTTTTCAAAAGCTCTCACTTCCTCCTCCTAGGGCCCAGACTTGCAATGCACACTTCGTTTCCACAGTAGGTTCCAGCGATGTCTGCCTGGGTTAGTGAGCCTGTAGCCGGAAGCTGGGGCTGTCTGCTCTCTGGGGCTCTGGCAGTGTTCCAGCTTCTTCCTGCGATGTCTGCTGACACCCCCAGGGGTGGCAGCTGCGCCCTCAAATGGGCACGCAGTGTAAGACAGCAACATACAGATTTCACTGAGTGTGGATGAGGACATCGTGTAGACTTGGGCTTTCACTGAGCGAGGAATCTGTAGTTAACGTCTGTTCTCCCTGTCTACTGGCCCTCACCCACACTTACCCGGCCGCTCTCCACTATCTCTCTCTGGAGGTCCTTCGAGGCCACAATCAGGACCTGAATAGCTTGCATTAGGCTGGTACACGAACCAAGAATTCTGGACAAAATAAAAAAGGGTTCAAAAAAGGTGAGGGATATGGAACAGAGACAACAACAATGAAAGAAAAGTTTTTTCTCACTCCTAAACATGGCACACTGGGAACGGGAAATAATGAGGGAACGCTCTGGGGAGGAAGCCCTGGAGGAAAGGCAGGTGAGCGGGGACAGGTTCAGGGAGGTCCTTGGGGGTTTCTTCTCCCCTCCAATGCAGCACTGACACTATCACCGTCATCACTATTACCAACAGTTACACAGACTCAACCTCTCCCTGTGGTGGCCGATGTTCAATCTAGTCTAATTAGTATAATCCAATGCGGGCAAGATGGATCCTGACCTACGTGCCACCACACTGTTAAAACTGACCTTTCGTTCACCTCCAGTTTGACTCCTGTGTCTCCAGCTCGGGATTTGCTGAGCATCTCCTATTAAAAAGAAGCAGGGTTTCTTAACATGTCACAGGTACAAAGAACTGTGGTGTCCTTCTACACTTTGGGTCCAATATCCAAATCTAGAAGAGCCCATCCACATCCTTGCAAAAATAAGAAAAAGAATGTAGACGTCTGATCTACTCCGTGGAAGGCAGCGATACCGAGTGGTTCTACCATCAGTGTCTCGACATTCTAGCCCCCGGGCTGATGTGTACAAACTCTGAGAGCTGTGGCACCGAACTGGCAGGGGCAGCTGCAGCCAGGTCCTAGAAGCAGGTACGCACACCAAGGCGGGTGGCCCGAGTCTTTCACCAAAGGAGCAATATGAGCTCAATCAGCTTTTCCCTGGGACAAGCATTACCATTGATTTACTGAGTGCCTAGCACTGAGAGAGATGTGCATTATTTCATTTAACTCTTACAACATCCCTCCAAGGTAGGTACTTTTATTATTGGCATTATATAGACATGAAATCTGAATTTAGCACGGTTAATGTAACTTGTCAGAGTCATACAGTTACTAAGTAGTCAATCAATCTTGAACTTGATGCAGGATGGCCTGCTACTAAAGTATGTGATTCCTGAGGAAACTGTTTACCTTCTCTTGGTGAGGACTTTCTCATTTTCTACCCCTCAGAGATCCTGGTGAGCTCTGGTTTGGGTTTATTTTTATAGGGGCCTCTGAAGCCTTAATGAACGACTAGGATACATCTCGGAGGAAAGACTGCCAACGAGTAGCTGCAAGAGCATCACTGTAGACCTGCAGACACTTCCATACCTCTATTCTGGCTGTGGCAGCCTCAATGGCAGCCGAGGTGGCAGCCATCTCCTTGTCCACCAGGTCTCCTAGCTCCTCCTGTTTGATGTCCAGGCCTCTGGGCAAGAGCTCCTGTGAAGAGATCACAAGGGCTGAATGACCCTGTTGCAGACCTGTAATCCCCACACAATGGCAGAAGGTAGGAGGGCCCACCACATAACACACTTCTGCAAGCCATGGAGGGGCATCCCTAACAGGCCTTGGCTGGGACTCCCTACCATGTGACCTTTGGCACCTCATGCTCCACCTCCTCTACCTTCACTCAGAACCACCTCTTTCCAGAAGGCCAACCCTGCTTAACCCTACAAGGCCTTTCAGGGCAGCCGCTTGGACCCTAACCTCACAGCTGCACAGAGCTGATTGTGCTTGCTGCTTGCGATGTGTTTTAAAAACCTCTTCAAATGTTGATAATGTCTTCCAACCAGGCAGCTGCCCCTTATTTAACTTTGCTCCCAGAGCAATCATATGAGGCAGTTACTGCTCTTGCTGTCCAGATGGGAAGCCAAGGCTCAGAGAAGTCAAATGTTTTCACCACAGATACACTGCTAAGAAATGGCGAAGGGAAGACTGGAACTCAAGTCTAATGGCCCATGATTTAAAAAAAAATGTTATGTGTTGTTTGTCTATATTACCCAAAGCAATTTATAAATTCAATGCAATACCAATTAAAATACCAATGACTTACTTCAAAGATATAGAACACATAGTCCAAAAATTTATACGGAACCAAAAGAGAACACAAATAGCCTCAGCAATCTTGAAAAGGAAGAATAAAGTGGGAGGTATCACACTTCCGGATATCAAGTTATACTACAAGGCCATTGTACTCAAAACAGCTTGATACTGGCATAAGAACAGGCATATAGATCAATGGAACAGAACAGAGAACCCGGAAATAAACCCACACTTTTATGGACAACTGATATTTGACAAAGGAGGTAAGAGCATACATTGGAGTAAAGACAGCCTCTTCAACAAATGGTGTTGGAAAAATTGGACAGCTACCTGCAAAAAAATGAAACTAGACCACCAACTTACACCATTGACAGAAATAAACCCAAAATGGATAAAAGACTTAAATGTAAGCTGTAAAACCATAAGCATCTTAGAAGAAAACACAGGCAGTAAGCTCTCTGACATTTCTCGCAGCAATATATTTGCCCATTTGTCTCCACAGGCAAGTGAAATAAAAGACAGGATAAACAAATGGGACTATATCAAACTAAAAAGCTTCTGCACAGCTAAAGACAATAGGAACAGAATAAAAAGACAAACTACACAATGGGAGAATATATTTGACAATGTGTCTGATTAGGGGTTAATAACCAAAATTTATAAAGAACTTGTAAAACTCAACACCAGGAAGATAAACAGTCCAATCCAAAAATGGGCAAAAGAAATGAATAGACACTTCTCCAAAGAGGACATACAGATGGCCAATAGGCATATGAAAAAATGCGCAACATCACTAATCATTAGAGAAATGCAAATTAAAACCACAATGAGATATCACCTCACACCAGTCAGAATGGCGCTCATCAACAAAACAACACAGAATAAGTGCTGGCGAGGATTTGGAGAAAAGGGAACCCTCCTGCACTGCTGGTGGGAATGGAGAACAGTATGGAGATTCCTCAAGAAATTAAAAATTGAACTGCCTTTTGACCCAGTTACCCACTTTTAGGAATATACCCCAAGATCACCATAGCACTGTTTGAAAAGAAGAAATGCACCCCCATGTTTATGGCAGCATTGTTCACAATAGCGAAGATCTGGAAACAGCCCAAGTGTCCATCAGTGGACGAGTGGATTAAAAAGCTTTGATACATATATACTATGGAATACTACTCAGCCATAAGAAATGATGACATCGGATCTTTTACAACAACATGGATGGACCTTGATAACATTATACTGAGCGAAATAAGTAAATCAGAAAAAACTAAGAACTATATGATTCCATACATAGGTGGGCCATAAAAATGAGACTCAGAGACATGGACAACAGTGATGGGGTTACAGGGTGGGGGGGGGAGGAGAGGGAGGGGGTTGGGGGAGGGGAGGGGCACAAAGAAAACCAGTTAGAAGGTGCCGGAAGACAATTTTATCAATGTCACCCCACTAAAATAATTTAAAAAAAAAAGAATTTGTCTCAGGGCTAATTCAGGCAGTTAGAAGAATAGTATAAGGATGCTAAGTCTGCTTCTCAGGCCACATCCTGCAAAAGGGGCCCCAAGAAAATTGGTGATTTGGCTCCTCTGATTTTGCCAATTGGATTTAAAAAAATAGGTCAGGAATGCCCTGAAATGGAACTAACAATACATGGGCATAAATTTAAAGGACTTTTAGATACTGGAGCTGATGTATCTGTTACTACTAAGCTACATTGGCCTCCTTCCTGAACCACTCATGCAGCAGCCACAGAATTACAAGGTATAGGGCAGAGTAAATCCCCTCAACAAAGTTCTAGTTTTCTACATTGGGAAGATTAAGAAGGTCATTCTGGATTTTTTAAGCCTTATGTGCTCCCTGGATGGCCAGTTAATTTGTGGGGTAGAGATGTTTTGAAAAATACGGGGGCGTTGCTTGTCCTAATGGTTTAGTCAGTACTCAGATGCTTGATCGGGGATTTCAAAGACTTGTATGTCAACATAGAGCTCCATGTTTTATAGGACATACTTGAGCTCACTCCATGCTCCCTGGAACTTTAGCACAAGGGAATGCCCTATTGATCAAGCTACCCAAAAGAAAATTATTTGGAGCAACCATAACAGATCGAGCAATTCAGTCTCATACTATTCATCACCAGAACGCTGCAGCCTTGTGTAAACAGTTTCAACTTTCTTGGGAAGCAGCATGGTAGATTGGGAAATCCTGTCCAGGGGGTCCTATACTATAATCCGTCCCTTCATTGGGAGTTAACCCTCAAGGACTCCTACCAGGACAACTTTGGCAAATGGAGGTTACTCATATACCTTCATTTGGCAAACAGTCCTATGTCCACATTACAGTGGATACTTATTCTGGATTTATAGTAACCTCTGTTAGAACAGGAGAGGCTGCTAAGCATGTTATAGCTCATTGTCTGTATGCATTTTTCTATTATTGGATTTCCTAAACTGGTTAAACTGACAATGCTCCTGCATATGTAACAAAAGCATTTACTGTATTTTGTCAAACCTTTTGAATTATGGGTATTTCTTACAATCTTTAAAGTCAAGGTATTATTAAAGTGTACCCAGAAAATATTTTAAGGTCAATTTAAAAAAACTTAAGAGGGGGGAGTCATATCCTGGAACTCCTACGGGTCTACCATATCATGCTTTCTACTTAAAAAAAATTTTAAATTTCTTTTGAATGCTGATGAACAGGAGACGCCAAATCCTTTTCTCCTGCAAACTTCTGCCTTCTTTTATTTGATACAGCTAATAACACTGTTTTGTCTTTTTCCAAATAGCTCCAGATATACGGAAAAGGTTTATATAGGCGGATGGGGATCCTCAAACCCCTCAGCGAGATCTTCTGAGCATGGCTTTTAAGGTACCAAGAGGCAGAAAAAGCCCAATAGAGATCAGGTGAACTACCAGCTTTTAGGATACACCCTTAAAGGCTCCAACGCCCCAAAGGGGTCTCATAGGATGCCATCTGGGTCCTGCTTCAATAGTGGAAAGGAAGGTCATTGAGCTAAAGCCTGCCAGACTTACATGCCTTTGCTGTGAGGAAACAGGGACACTGAAGGTGGGCTTCCCCCTCTCTCCTCTAAGGGAGGGTTCAGTCTCTTCCAGCCCTGCTCCAGCCACCTATGACCTAACCTTGCCCAGAATGCTGGGGTTTGCCACTGAAGGCTGAAGGTGCCCAGGGCTGTCAGCCCCATCTACGACACTGTGGATGAGCCTAGGGTATTTCTTCCAAGAAGCAGGTAAACTGATCTTATTTGCACAAGGGCCACTTAACTATGTCTTGCCTGAATAATCAGGTTTTTTATTCTTCCCTCGAAGATCTCTGTTGTGGGTGTTGATAGTCCTATTTTCTGCTGCTTTGTTTAATATATAGTGTTTCCTTTATTCCTCCTACCTCAATGCCCCACTCATATTTCATGCTGGGACCTACTCCTAATTTAGAGCTCTCTTTCCCCCTTTTGAAAACTGCTATTATGAATCTACCTTTGCCACCCAGCTTAGTGTATCCCAAGGTTCTCTTTATCAAGCCACAGTTGCAGAGCTCCAGGGAAAAGCAACCTGGTCTCATCTCTCTAGGCAGAGGAGAACAGAAGCTCCATCTCCACACATGCTGCAGGTGGCTTTTCCAGTCTACCTGAATCATTACCAGCTAGAAGCAGTGGTCATTGGGACTTGGACGTGAGCTGCAAAGTACAGAATTGTGACAATTCCAGTGCCATGTGGACTTTTCCTGGACTCCTGCTCCTTGTGACAGCTCCTAACAGACTGAACTGGGGTTGTGTTGCATTTGCAGGGATTTGGAATAGTGATGGTGCCAACTTGGACTTGGTGAACATGTTAAGGACACTACTCTTTTATGGATTCTTGCTGTACTGGCCAAGAGTTTACTTAAAGGCTTTAATCATTGTAAAAAAAAAACCCCAGAAGACTCAATGGAGAGGATGTGGCACATGTACACCGTGGTGTACTGTTCAGCCATAAAATGATGACATCGGATCATTTACAACAAAATGGTGGGATCTTGATAACATTGTATGGAGTGAGGTGGGTGGGTTGGAAAAAAACCGGGAACTGCAGGATTCCATACATTGGTGGGCATAAGGACGAGACTGAGACATGGACGGGAGTGTGGTGGTTACGGGGGGGGGGGGGAATGAGGGAGAGGGGGAGGGGAAGGAGGAGGGGCACAAAGAAAACTAGATAGAAGGTGATGGAGGACAATTTGACTTTGGGTGATGGGTATGCAACATAATTGAATGACAAGATAACCTGGACATGTTTTCTTTGAATATATGTACCTTGATTTATTGATGTCACCCCATTAAAATTAATAAAAATTTATTTATAAAAAAAAGAATTTAAGAACAAGTAAAGAATGATTTACTTTTAAATATAAAATAAAAAATGAATAGACACTTCTCCAAAGAGGACATACAGATGGCCAATAGGCATATGAAAAAATGCGCAACATCACTAATCATTAGAGAAATGTAAATTAAAACTACAATGAGATATCACCTCACACCAGTCAGAATGGCGCTCATCAACAAAACAACACAGAATAAGTGCTGGCGAGGATGTAGAGAAAAGGGAACCTTCCTGCACTGCTGGTGGGAATGCGGACTGGTGCAGCCACTGTGGAGAACAGTATGGAGATTCCTCAAAAAATTAAAAATTGAACTGCCTTTTGACCCAGCTATCCCACTTTTAGGAATATACCTCAAGATCACCATAGCACTGTTTGAAAAGAAGAAATGCACCCCCATGTTTACGGCAGCATTGTTCACAATAGCGAAGATCTGAAAACAGCCCAAGTGTCTGTCAGTGGACGAGTGGATTAAAAAACTTTGGTACATATATACTATGGAATACTACTCAGCCATAAGAAAGGATGACATTGGATCATTTACAACAACATGGACGGACCTTGATAACATTATACTGAGCGAAATAAGTAAATCAGAAAAAACTAAGAACTATATGATTCCATACATAGGTGGGCCATAAAAATGAGACTCAGAGACATGGACAACAGTGATGGGGTTACAGGGTGGGGGGGGAGGAGAGGGAGGGGGTTGGGGGAGGGGAGGGGCACAAAGAAAACCAGTTAGAAGGTGACGGAAGACAATTAGACTTTGGGTGATGGGAATGCAGCATAAGCAAATGTCAAAATAACCTAGAGATGTTTTCTCTGAACATATGTACCCTGATTTATCAATATCACCCCATTAAAATTAATTTTAAAAAATGTTATGTGTTATAAATACAAGCATATAAAACAGATACAAATGGTTTAAAGAATAAGAACAATGACCCATGTTACTCAACCTAAGGAGTAACTTAAGAAATATTATTAGTACCTTTGAAATCTCCTTTGTTTCCTATATCCTGAATTCATCTCCTTCCTCCCTACTCCTCACACCAAGGTAAACACAGAATTCAGAAGAATGCTTATAATGTCTTTTTTTTTTAAACTCCACACAAATGCATCCTTAAACAGTAAAATGTTAAATTTGCATGTTTTGGTTATTAAAAGGAACAGTATATATTTTCTATGCCTTGCTTCTTCACTCAGCATTCTGTGAGTTTCATCCTACAGCCTAGTAATTCGGTTCCTAGGTATATAAACTCAAAAGAAACTCTTGCACTCAGGAATCAGGAGAGGTGTGCAAGAATGATCAAGTGACACATTCAAAATAGCCCTAAACTGGAAAAAACCCAAATGTCCATCAATAAGAGAACAGATATATATATAAACTATGCTTACTCTTCGATATTGCCTAGAACAATGATGACTACACAGTAGATTCTTAATAACCAATGAACTCAATGTAACTGGAATGTCATTCAGGGAGGTCAGATTTTCCAGCTCTCTCACTTTCTAAAATCAAGTTCAAAGTGCAGGAAGAACTGGCTTAGAACATCACAGACTTCTTGGCAAACCACCAGCACTCACACCCAAGAAAACAACTTCCCCATTGATAACACTGGTAGTACCTCGCCAATGGCCATGATCTTGCCGAGGCAGCTCCTCATGGCCGTGCTGTTGGCATTCTCAAGGGTTCCTTCTTCCTCCAGGAAAGCCAGATAGATGAGGGCTTCCTTGCCATACTGTTTACAGGCCTCAGTCAGTGCTGGAGATGCAAGGCAACAGAGACTTTTAAAGACCCCCTGCTTCCCGGGCTTTTCTGAATGGCCCCTCATCTCTGGTACTCACCATCAGCAGGCTCTGGTGGGGCTCTAAGGCAGGTGGTGCCACCGTGAACAATGGTGTCACTGGTCAAATGGGCAAGGAGGGTGACCGTGTGCAGAAGCCCACTGATATCTGCCAGGAATTTAAAGGAAAGTTTCTCAGTCCTGCTTCAGGCGTATCCCTTTCCTATCTCCTTCCTCCCCACTTTGTGAGTTGTACACACTCCTTGCTTGGCGTGTAGGAACCCATATTTCCACATGCGAGCATTTCTGAACCCTGCCCAGCCGTTACTGGGCCAGACCCTATCCTTTGCCTTTACCTTCCGGGCAGGCCAGATACCGGCTCCAACATTTTTCCAGTTCCTCAGTACAGCTGGAAGCGGCCTTGACAGTGGACAGGAGGTGATCTGTGAGAGGGAAGACAGGGCAAAGTCAAAGCCGGAGCAGTAGCTTGCTTCATCCCTCTTAGTTCCGTCACTTAATGATGAGCCTACTTAGTGAGAGGCCCCAGCCCTCTGGGAGCTGCCCTTAGAAGGGGGAAGGGAAAAAAGGTCATGGTTACACTGGTACACAATTTACTAATTGTAGCTTCAAAAGCTGTGCTTCTCAGCCTCTCTGGTCTTTAGCAAGAACCAGGGCAACCACACTGCCAGCCTAGACTCTGCATCTCATTTTTCATTACTGCCCATTGTATCAAATTTAGGTTTTCCTGTTAAATATTTCAAGGCCCTTGAACTTTCTTTAATCTTGAGCAGATCCTTGGCTCCCATTAATCTAATCTATGCTCATGCTCTGCATACAAGTCATTCCCACCGCTGGGCCTCTGTGCACAGGTCCGTGGAGAGTATCACACAGGAGTTACAGTGTGGGCTCTTTGGTCACATGGCTTAGGTGTGGCTCCTGGTTGTACTATAACTGGCTGTGATCTCATGCCGTATGTGCCTGCTTCCCCATCTGAAAGCAGAGAAATAACAGTACCACCTCCAGCATCATTGTGAGGATTTGCCGGGTCAAGGCATGTAAACAACTTAGAATAGGCCCAGCACATAGAAGGCTCTCAGTACATGTCAGCTTTTAAAAATTACTATTCCCCACTTTTCTTCCTCCCCACTGGGGTTCATGCCTCTCTTCTTCCTTCTAAAGCTAGCTCATGACATCTCTCCTCAGCAGCCCCATTCCCCGGCTTTCCTCCAGTACATTAGGCCTTCATTTGTAACTGTTGTGTTTCCTTACAGATGGGCTCCCCGTTGAATAAGATATACTAGTCCTTGCTGTATACTTCACCAAATCCAAGACCTTCCTATTCGATAATAAAAATCAACCGTCAGCTGTTTCTTCCCATCCGCCCTGTCCTTCTGTGGGGCCTCTTATTACTTTGCCAACATGTCTTCTCTGCTTGAGAATGAGCTGAAATGAGACCTGCTCGTCACTATGTCCATGACTTCCCAAATCCCCTGGGCCTGGGTGCTCTGCTACCTACTGGGTGCAAAGGCTCTCTCCTCTCATCCAGAGGGCTTCTCCGACTCAGACTGCTGCTCTACTCGCACACCCTTCGGTACATGTTCGGTGGGTCCCTAGTCATACCTCTGACTATGTGGGGATTTTTACTGTCCCTGCCCCTACATGTGTATGAGTCTTCCCTGTCTCGACTTGAAGCTCATGAGCAACCATGCCTGAGTCAGACCATCCTACCGGCCTTTAGAATTGTAGAAAGGCTCAGCTCCAGGTAGGTGTTTCGTCAGTGTGATCCATGACTAATGCAGTAGTTATCACAGCTGTGGAGTTTAGAAAATACTCCTGCCCAGGCTTTATGCCAAAGAGTTTTGATTGAACTGATCTTGGGATTGGGGCCCAGCATCCCCAGGCTATTCTGACATGTAGCTGGGCTGAGAACCCGAGTTCAGTGTCTCATGGGATTTAACACCACCAGGATCCAACACTTGCAAGCCGGGAAGAGTACCTGCAGATCCCGCACAGCTGATGAGAGCGGGCTCCTCCAGCTGCCGCAGGGCCTCCTGTATCACCTGCTCCGCGGCCTTCCGCGACTCTGCCAAAAGCTTTTTTCGCTGGTCCTTTGCAAGCTGGCACATGGATTCCTGGAAATGGTCCAGGGAGGTGAAAGTCTGCCGCAGACCTCGTAACAGCCTTTGAGCAGCAGCAACTTGGGACACAGCCGGAATTCCTGGCACCTTAGCTCAAGTTGTTGCTTTGTCCAAGTGTGTGCCACTGATCACTGGAGGCTATGGGGATGCACCACTGCACCCCATTCTCCAATCTTGGGGAGACGGTGCTAAGTACATCCCTTTTTCATACAAAAAAGGAGAGATTTGCTTTCCTTAACCTGCTCTGTGGGTGACTCAGGGCATGCTGAAAGTAGGGACTATTCCTACAGATGCCTTCACAATCAGCCAGGAGTCCCCAAACGCCTTTCACAGCCCCCTGCCTCCAAGAATATACCACTGAGGCCCAGGGGTGTGAGGTCAAACTTGGCCAGCCCAAGGCTATCTGCTACTTGCCTCTGTGCTGGACAGTTTGAGCTGGGTGTGCTCTAGCTGTTCCTGAAGAGTAGAGAATTCCTTTTCTCGATGAACCATGGCATTCACCAAGCTGTCCCGCTCCTTCTTCAGATCAGCAATCTGCGTCGTCCATTTTTCTTCTGACTGCAATGGTGACCATGTAGGAAAAGAGAGTTGCCGCGAGAATTCAATTGTCCCCTTCTCAGAAGTCCGAACCCCCCACTAGGCCACAATGAACAGAAGTGATAGCTCTTTAACCTGCCACTTCCATTCCCCTGAGTACATACTGACCACAGATGGGACCAGGTTGGCCATGTGCTGGATGGTGACAGAGGCTCAGTGACAGCGTTATGAAAGCCAGAGGGGAAAAGAAAGAGGCGGGGAAATAAAAAAGGTGGTGTTCACCTGGGCAGATGCTTCCAGGCTGCTTTGGACGATCTGGAACTCCTGCTTGCTGGTGGCTAGTTCTTGCTTCAAGTTCTCTAGTACTTCCGTCTGTTCCTGAATCTGAAAGAGAAGAAAGGCAGGAGCACCCCGATCTGGGCGGTGGCTACAGGGGATGAACACATGTAAAAATCCCTGAGCGATAAATGAGGTTTGTGTACTCTTTTGTGTGCCAAATTTTACCTCAGCAAAGGGGGGCAGATGTTTGAGAACTCCAAGTATACCAAAAAATTTTCTTCTGAGGATGTGGAATGTCAAGGGAGGGATTTTAGGGATATTTCCTGAGTGCCATGCTTAAGCCCATAATACTCATTAAAGTGGAACTGGCTCTTTAATGCAGGCATCCCAACACTGGTATATTGCCAAATCTTGCCATCTGGAAATAATTCCCCTTCTTTGATTTCTAAGTGGTGTTTTTCGAAGAGTGGGTTGTGACCCATTAGTAAAGTTCACAGCTAACATTTAATAAAAATGAAACAGCAAAACAAAATATCCAAATTCATTCACATAGTAAGGATAAAGTATTGCTTTGTGAAACATGTACTTCCATTAGATGCAGCTTTTCCTCTGGGTCACAGAGAGTGTGAAAGCCACTACTCACAGTGTAAGGCATTCAGCTTTATCCATCTGGTATCACTGACTCCAAACTGACTGCCTGCCAACCCCACCTGAACTCACAGGTGTTCTCCTGACTGCAGCTCCTCATAAACACTTGTTCTTCTGACATTCATGTGCTTTTATGTCAAACTCCTCAAGACTCACCCCGGGAAAGCCTCTGCTGATGAACCTCACTCAACTTGGATCCCTTCATCACTGCTAACCCCTTCTGCACGGGTAACCATGACTGATCTGATCTATACGGCCCCTGTAGCACCCTTACAGGGCTCCGGCACACAGAGTTAGCTGCCCATGGAGCAGAGACAAGGTCTTTCGATCAAGGCCTGCCACCAGCTGGGATGGACCCCTCCCTCATTCCCCACACACATCTCCCTCCCACTCACCTTCCTCTGCGCCTGCTCACTTATGCGTTGGAAGGAATCCTCTACTTCTTTTTTCTCTCTTTCTAAATCCACTTGGGCTTGTCTGGCCACAGACACCTGTTTGGTCACCTCTGCATTCTGTAAGGGAAGAACATTGTCTTGAAGCGGCTCATCTCAAGCTTAAAGGGCATCTTCCTTCTAGAACAAATAACAGCATTGAGACCATGAGTGCCCCAGAGTTGGTCACAGAAATCACTGTCCTACCCAGAGAGAAGCCAGAAGAAAACTGTCATCTGCAGATATTCAACTCTTAGATATTTAAAGAAATAATAAAGATAATAGATAATGTAAGCAGGGCTCCATCTAAGGTGGAGCTCAAGATATGGAAGGTGAGGGAGCCCGAGGTTCCCATGACATGGCAGTGACCTGCTAGAGGCGGAGGGGGGCACTGGACCCGGAGAAGCCATGAGGCCTGAGTGGCTCTCTCTGCTGTGCTGCGGGCCTGCAGGTGGTGTGAGGGAGGCGGCAGGTCCTACCTTCCGCAGCAGGTCGGCGTGGTTCTGCACCAGCTCACTGTACTTCTCCTTCAGCTTGCTGTACCGCTGCTCATTGGCCTGGGCCTTCCCTGTGTGGGCAACGACCAAGGTGACGAGTCTGCCTCGCTGGGACCCTCCACCGTCTTCCAATAAGCCAGAGTCCCTAGAAGACCTTCCTTTCTTTTAAAAAATGCATACATCTCTTTTCCCTCAAAAACACTGCTTAAACTCCTTGGGAAAGTCTTCCTTAAAAAAGAATTCATGACTCAAATCACTGTACCAATTCACGCCTCCTGAGCATTTACACAGTGTTTCTGATTCTCTCCCTGGGAGATCCACTCTCCCGGGCAGGCACCTCTGTCACCTTCCGTAGTCTCCACCCCGTGTTCTCAGCAGTACCGCACACAGGCGTTCTACCTGCTGGACTTCTAGCCACCCTCTGGCTGGTGGCACGGCCTGGCATCCTGACGGCTCCTCTGGACGATGCAAGGCTGGGTGGGGCCCTGCCACGCAGCCTCCTCCTTCATCTCGACCTCCTCGACCTCCTCGACCTCCCCGACCCGCACCCTGACGCGCGCCCCGCCAGCCTCTCACTTTCTATCTCCGTCAGGCTCCGCTGTGCCTTCTCCGTGTCTTCTCGCTTCTTCTTGAGCTCGTCCAGCTCTGCCCGCAGGAACTCGCTGTCATCAGCCGCCTGCTGCCGCAGGTGCTGCTGCTCGGCCAGCTCGGCCTCCAGCTCGCTGATGCGACCCCTCAGCTGCAGGACAACCCGCTGGCTCTGTGTGGAGAGGACTTACGTCACGCGTCTGCTCCGCACAGCTGTGGGTCATGTGTGCTGGGTGGAGAGGCAGGTCCTACCATGTATCCAGCACCAACCAAATCAACACCTGGATTTTTCTAACAAGCCTACTCCCAAGGCTTCTTGAGAGTTGAGCCTTCAGGCCATACAAGCCATCCAATCAGCAAGAACAGGGGATGACAGTGGGGGGATTCCAGTCCTGTCAGAGTGGGTTGGGAGCAGCAATGGATGAGCTGGAACAAGGAAGGAGAGGATGCTCACCTGCCCCAGGGAACCAGCTGTGAGGGGCAGGCTTACTTACAGCATCAGACACTGCAGCCAGCCATCAATTAGAGATCAAACCTTCTTATCACCATGTGGGCACAGGTCTTTCTCACCACTGCTGCCTAGCCATTTGGTTATCATGGTTGTTTCCAAGGGACAGTGGAGCTTGGCTTTAATGCCAAGCACGTACAACAGAAATAAACGCATTACAATTGTGACTGTGGAAAGACCAGGTCCTCTGGCTTTGGCATTTCTACTAATTCCCCTTGAGATGTGGTATAACAAGTATCCATGTGAAGCAAATTTAGTATTAAAATCTGTTACGGTGAAGCCCAGAAGCAGGTCAGAGCCCACTCATACCTCAGTCTTCATGTTTTCCAGCTGGGCCTTCAGCACACTGATCTCCTGGTACAACCGCTCAATTAAGTGATCCCTGGGAGCAGAAGGGAACAAGTTTGCTTCCTCTGTGCTCCTACCCCACTCTTTTTATTAAAAGATTTTATTTTTTAATTTGAGAGAGAGAGGGAGAGAGAGAGAGGGGGGGGAAGAGAAAGGCGAGGTGGGGGGAAACTCTGCTCCTTTTAAATGCAAGCTGGGAGATCAGGGAAGGGTGTTAAAAGTTGATCCGGGCCAATTCTTTGAAATTCCATAAATTTTACTCTAAGATGGTCAGTACTACCAGATACCAATCTGACACCCATGGGCCCACTGTTATTTCAGCATCATTCGACTTTTCTTGGGATTGAGGGGGCCAATTTTTGAATGTCAAGACATTTCTCTGAGAAGCCCAAGCATTGTTAAGCATTCGGCTTTGGTTAGGAGTGGCAAGTCAGGCCATGGCTTAACTTAGGTCCTGCCCATCGACACGAACCCAGCTTGGACTCACTTCTCATCCTTGTTCACACCGTTCTGACTGTTGAAATTGAAGGGATCACTGCTGAGCGAGCTGCCGAAGATGTCATCAAACTTGTTGTCAAATAAACTCTGTGGTAACCAAAAAGGATTGAGAACAAAGTTAGAGATCCAGAGAATTCTGAGGGGGGTCAAATGAGTGACATGTAAGAACGGACTCTTTCTTAATTTGGTTCAAATCCACTTATGGTTCCTCCTAGAGACCACAGGGCAGGGTGCTCAGTCTAGGTTAGAACCTGGGCTGGAAGGCAGCTGGCCCTGGTCAGAGCCAATGTGCCCTGGTCAGAGCCCCTCCCATCTTCTCCCCTGCACCCGGGGTCAATGGGAAGAGCCAAGTTTCTCTCTCTAGTAGTTCTCACCTGCTGGGAGGCATCCAGGTCCATGAGATCATCCTTCTCCGACACTGGCTCGCTGTCAGGGGACGAGGCCTCGGCTGGGATTACCACCACAGGGCTGATGTGTTCTGACAGCGCAGAGGCTCGTAAAAAGTTGGGTGGGTTCTGAAGAGGGAAGACATATCCTCAAACTCTGTCACTCACTAGGTCTGCCAGCTTCTAAAAGAGCACCTGGAGTCAGCAGCGCCAGGTGCAGCCGGGGACACTCACCTCCGGCAGCTGAGGGATCTGAATGAGCCGCTTGAAATACTGCAGGTTGCTGGAGCGGTAGAAGAGATCTTTCAACCTGGGGGTGGAGATGGGCCTGAGGGGGCTGGGGTCTTCACCAGCCCTGGGGACGAGGGGCAGCATGACCGCCCGCTTGCCTCCTGTGCCTGCCCAGGCCAAAGGCACAGGGTGTCAAGGAGATGACCTCCCTGGTGCTAGCATTCAATTATGATGTGATAGAGAAAGAGTATTTATAGCTAGTCCTCCCTTATCTGGTGGTGAAGAGAGAGTAACTCAAACTACAAAACCCTTTACAAGAATAAATAATGCAGCCTGACCAGGAGGTGGTACAGTGATAGAGCATCAGACTGGGACATGCAGGACCCAGGTTCGAAACCCCGAGGTCGCCAGCTTGAGTGTGGGCTCATCTGGTTTGAGCAAAGCTCACCAGCTTGAGCCCAAGGTCGCTGGCTCGAGCAAGGGGTCACTCGGTCTGCTGTAGCCCCACGGTCAAGGCATATATGAGAAAGCAATCAATGAACAGCTAAGGTGTCACAACAAAGAACTGATGCTTCTCATCTCTCTCCTTCCTGTCTGTCTGTCCCTATCTGTCCCTCTCTCTGTCACAAAACAAACAAACAAAAAAAGAGTAATCCAAAACCCAATTTCTGCATCACTATAGAATATATGCTTTGCTTGGTGGGTTTATCTTCCTAGGAATGTTTGGCTTAGAGCAACATTAGAACAAATATACTTCCTTAGGATAAACCAACTAACCACAGGAAAAGGGGAAGGACCTTAATTACAAAGGTAGATCTCTTTTTAATTAATTCCCCTTGTGTTAGAGCTATTGTTATCTTCCCAATTAGACTATAAGCTTCCACAGAGCAGACTGGGCCCTGCTGAATAGGTTGACAACAGTACCAAGCACAGAGGAATGATTCAACAAGTATTCATTGCAGAAAAACTATACTGTGTCCTCATCTTGGATGAATATGGGAATGAAGAAATAAAAAAATTTTTTCTCATCTTTAAGTGTCTATATTAAGTCTAAACACTGGAGGCCAAGAAAACTGAGAGCACCAGACTTATTTTCTTAGATAAAAGAAGGCCATGGATCTCAGCACCCTTTCTCTGCAACACAGAATTTTCTCCAGCTTAGCCCAATAAACTAAACCCCTGGGGGTCTCATGATAGCCCCCCAGACGCCAAGGTTAGGACTGCCCTGTGATGTCATTGCTGCTTTCCCAGAATTAGAGGACAGCGTCACCTCAAGAACCACTGTGCCTGGTAGCAGAGAAAGTGAGGTGGCTGCTCAAAAGAGATGTTTTCATAAGCTAGAAAAAGTTAAAGGAAATAGAATCACCTGACCACACATCTCCTTTCTGGGACGGAGCCAACAGTAATAGGCTCTACTGCTTTCAAAGGCTACTGGAATTTAACATTCCAGGAAATCAGCCCCAGGGCCCGTCTCCTAGGGTTTAGTAAGTCATTTATTATAGAATAAACATATGAGGCTTTTCAAATGGAACAAGGAAATCAGGAGGTTAGAACAACCCTGAGCTTGTCCTCTGATTGTTGCTCGGGAACCAGCAGCAAGAGCAGCCTAAGCTTGGGATTTGGGAGCTATGCTTTTCCTGTTGTCAGGGATGAAGAAATTAACAGGAAAAACAAGAGGGTCAAACTCCACGCTGCTAAGCTGATTCCCTTCTCTGCTCAGTTCTTTCTCCCGCTCCACTCCTTCCCGCTTCTTGGGCACACAGCTGAAAGATGAGCTGTACTTTTCCTCTAGCCACCAATTTTCTTTCCCAAATGCACCAGAGTAATTAGCCTCTCAGTCAGAAAAGCTCTTCCTCTTCTAGATAGTTGGCTTATTAGCTCATTAATTCATTCAAATATTTATTAAACACTATATGCCTAATTGCTATGTATCAGGGCGCTCGGGATATGACAGACAAGACAGTAAAACAGAAATAAAGTTGCATCAGGAACGATGAAGAAAATAAACAGGGTGCCCCAAGGGAGAATATGGATGGGTGTGTGTGTGTGTGGGGGGGGGTGAGGGTAAAAGATCAAGAGATAGGGAAGAAGACCCAACTCAAACAAGGTGACCAAAGACTGCCTCTGCGAGTAGGTGACCCAAGATGACCTGGAGCCGGTCAGGCTGGGACCAGCTGAGGAGAAGAGAATGCCCAAAATGAGGGGACAACAATACGAAGGTCCGAGGGAGGAACGCGCTGGGTCTGTTGCAGGAGCCGCAGGGCCCCAAGTAGCTGAAACACACTGAGCTACGGAGACAGGTCAGAGACGGCAGGCGGGGGCCAGATCGTGCAGCGTCTTGTGGAAAAGAGCTTGGCTTTTGTTCTCAGTGTAATCGGAAGCCACTGAAAGGTTCTGAGAAAAAGGGTTTGCATTTTTACAAGGATGTTCTAACTGTTGGGTGAGGCTGGGACTGCAGGGGCGGAGTGGAAGTCTAGGGCATTCCATCAATCCTGGAGGTCTTGGCAGACAGCAACGGTAGCTGAATGGAGGGGATGAGCTATTACTGGAGCCAAGACATTTGCAGAGTACCAACAGAACCCCTGAATGGACTGGAAACGGTGAGTTCTAAATCTCCGCCGTGAATGGACGGTGGCAACATTTCCCGAGACAGAAAAGACTGGGTAGAAGAGGTTCTTAGAGGGAAACCCAGAGTTCAGTTTGAGGTCTAAGTTTTGGTGTAGAGATGTCACGTAGACAATTAGGTATGTGAGACTGGAACTGAGGGAAGGTTCCACTAGAGATAACGGATTTAGGAGTTGTCAGCATGTACCTGGTATGAGACCACAAGAACTTAGGGAAGAACAAGTGAAGAGGAGGAAGCCCTCCGCATAAAGCAGGTGAGGAATTAAGTCACCTTCTCCCCTGTGCATCTATGGGAGAAATGACAGCTTCTCCAGACACTGGTGGGTTTGCCACCGTCCTAGTTCTTTTTCTTTATTTTATTGCTTTAAAATGCAGGCACACTCATCCTGCTATTTATTATTTTAAAGCAAGTGCTCTTGCACGGACTGATTTTATGGCACTTTCTGATTCGCCTTCATTTCTATCACTTAAGCCACTTACTTGGTGAACTGCTCCATGAAACGGTCCCGGTGGCCTTGCAGGGTGTCTGCTGGGAGACCTGGGAGAAATTGGAAAAGAGAGGGAAGTGAAGGATCAGAAGGCGGGTCAAGCCACAGCGGACCATCCATCCTGGGGCTTGTAGCCAACCCTGCCGGCGGGCATTCCGGGACTAGAGCTGCCCCAGGACTGGTGGCTCAACTGGACCAGCAGGGAGTCTGGGACACTTGTCCTCCAAATATTCCCTTCCATTCCTTCTTGGTATGCTGGCCACGCTGGGCACAGTGAACTAGAAGTTGTGCCCCTGACCACAGAAGAAGCAGTGGTGACCTGGCCAAGCAGCAAGATGACCAGAGCAGGCCCCAGAGGGAGAGGGATGAGGCCCTTCCCAGTGGGGATGCACTGGGTGCACTGGGTGAGGCCCAGTGCAGACACTAGTCTGGAAGAAATCCAGAGTCTGCCTGAGGGGACACCTGGCAGAGGTACGATGATGGGGCTGAGACTCGGAGGATCGAGGTCCAGCGCCCACTTGGTCACTGCTGACCCTATAGGGGGACAAGCAGCAGCCTCTCAGGGCCAGCCTCCCCGAGTGGGTTCTCTAAGGTCCCTGCACTTCACAGAGTGTGTGATTCTGTGTATTTCAGTTATAGAGCACAACTCAAGAGGTCTTATTTATTTTTTTTTTTTTGGTTTTATTTTTAAAATTTAAATCTCATCGAATAGGAGATCTATTCACTCGTTATAAAGAGGTAGTCCACACATAAGGGATGATAATTCAAAATGGCAAAAGTATACAGCAGTGGCCATGGCACTTTACCTCAGTGATCTGTCTCCCAAGAACACTTAACCCCGTCCAGTTGTGAGAAAAGCATGAAGGAAGATTCTACAAGATATCTGACCAGAATGCCCCAAAACTGTGAGTCATCAAAAACAAGGAAAGTCTAAGAAACTGTCACATCCAAGAAGAGACTAAGGAGACATGACTGAACGTAACATGGTGCCCTAAATGGGGTCCTGGGGCAGAATGGGACATTAGGTAAAAACTATGGAAACCTGAACGAAGTATGGACCTCAGTTAATAATCATGTATCAATATCATCAGCTCATTAGTTGTGAAAAATGTAGTAATCTAAGAGGTTAACAATAGAGGAAACTGGGTTGCAGGTATGTCGGAACTCCCTGGACTACCTGTAGCTTTTCTGTAGATCTAAACTATTCCAAAATAAAACTTATTTTTAGAAAAGTATATACTGCATGGAGTGTCTCTCCCACTCAGTGCTGCACAGAGGCCATCAGTGAGTCTAGTGTATTGTTTCACCTTTAGAGAAGTCCTTAAACCCAAATAATTACCCTTCTCTTCTCATAACTCACCACTTTATAAGAAAGTGGGGATGTCCTAGCGGGCCCCTGGGTTCCATAGCACCTAGAGACAATTACAAGTTCGTCTATGTTCACAGCTTCTAAGTAACTACCTGCCTTCTCTTGGGATTTAGACACGCTCCCTCAGACATGCCCATCTGCTCCAAAGCCCCTCTAACCCTTGAACACCAATTCCAACCCCCCTTCCACCAAACCCTGCCGGAGTCATCAGAATGATGCCGACTCCCCTGTCCTGTCTAAGTAACCAGACCCATTCCCTGTCGGCGACCATAGTGCCAGAGTGTTCCTTGTCCAAGAATTCTAAATTTTTCCTAATTTTCCATCGTCCACACCTTCTGCATGTGTATATCCTTCATAGTGGCCGCCTGGGAGTGTGGCTCAGGCACCCGCCACATCAGGTTCATTGGGGATATGGTTTAACTATGCACACCCCGAACCCCCCACACCTACCAATGCAGACCTGCAGGAGCAGGGCCCACATACATCATTTTAAACAAGAAACACAAGAAAGTACATATAAGAACTTCTGCATGACCAGTAGTCTCCAGAATAGATTCTGCTAAAGCATCCCAGGGACCTATGGCTAAGCCAGGGTCAGCACTCCATTTACTGAAGCAACTGTTTTATGTTTCATATTTCTCTACAAAGTCCCATTTGTACAAAGAGACTGTGTTGATGAACATTTTCGAAACCGCTGACTCTGCTGCTGTGGGTCTAGGCCAGGTCTGCCATCATTTCTGTGGTTCACAGAATACATGACCTGTGTGGACAGAGATGAGGCAAAGCTAGGGGTGGAGGGAGAGGACCACCCTGGGACACCACGGTGGCCAGTCAGGTGCTTCACTGGCACACCGAAGCCTGCACCTTGCTCTTCTCAAGCTGGCTGGGAGCTGTGGCGCCTTTTGGGACACAGGCTGAAAGCTCAGGCCGCTGAGGAGCTGCGGTTCTCCGGGGACAGCCTCAGGCTGAGGTCCTCCTTCTAGCCAGAAGCCCAGAGAAGGTCTGGCCAGTGTACTCACAGGAGTGCAGTTTGAAGAGAAGCTTGACAGTGTAATCATAGAGGTGACTGCAGTCCAATATGACCTGGATCAGCGGGGCGAGGCGGCACTGCCCCGCTGTTGTCACGGACACGGAGCGGGACATGTCCAGGGAGTTGAACACTAGAAAATAAGAGAGAGAGAGAGAGAGAGAGAGAGAGAGAGAGAGAGAGGCAGTGGAGCTAGGACACTATAGGTGACCTTCTCCAAAGGGCAGAAGGCGGGTGTCTCGCACACACTGAGGACCTATCCTGTACATACATGTAATACACTTAACCCTTACGCTACTCCTACAGGGTAATTAAAGGTACCCGTGTCACACAAGTGAGATAACTGAAGGTAAGGGACTTGAAGGTGGTCACAAAGTTAGGAACTGGTTTTGCTTAGAGGCGGTGAGTTAAAAGACAGCGGCTGTGTGACCAGCAGTGGCTAGCGCAGAGGCCTGGGTTCCTGTGAGCCACGGCGTCTCTGGGCTGATCAGAAACACTGAACACATCATTTTTCAGTTTCTGATTTAAAGGTAATGGGGAGATGAGCTCTTGTTCAAGGGAAGCCCTCAGATTTACAGAGCATCAGAATTTCAGGACTGAAGGAGGTTGCTGAGATGGCCAGTCTAGCCCTTCCTCTCACACAGGAACAGAGTCTGATGGTAACTTTGACCCTGAGAAGCACCCAGTCTGGTGGTGGCAATAGTTAACATGTGGGGAAAATGTCAAACATTGATGAGAGCACGAGGAAGGCAACCAGTCAGCCTTGGATGCCTGGTGGCTTGCCACAGGGTTGTTGGGGTAGCAAAAGGGGGTATGTGCAAGAGCCCTGGGTGGATGACTGGCGAGCCTGCAAGGACCAAGGCCAGGGGCTGGGAGGAGGATGACCATCAGGATCAGAGCTAATGGAGGTCCCTGGAGCAGGTCAACAGAAGTACTGCCCTGCACTCTCACTCTCCCAAGCTCCAGAGAGCAACTCGCTCCCTCAGTACCCCACCACATGAATGAACCCCCTGCACCTTGCTCCTAAACCAAGCAACTAGATGCCTGGCTGTGGCCCCTCAGTGCACACCAGGAGCTAGGGCCGATTTCCTGCCTGCAGTGGCGGCCCACCACCTCCAGAAGTCCACACGCGGCCTGCGGTGAAAGACCGTCCGTGGGACTGTCCTGGGGAAAACCCCGAGCTCTGAGCTTGGCCTTCCCTGACTGCACTAATCCCCGTTAACTGGCTCAGCCTGGCAGCTGAGAAGAAAAATCCCAAACGGTTCTAATTAAAAGGCAGCTTTTCTTGACACAAATTAAAAGCAGCTGTCCCTGCAAGGCAGCCGTCCCCGAGTCTCCCGGCTTCCTTAGGCTCCATCTGGCAGGGAATCACGGACTTCACCTCCTGGCCAGTCGCTGCTTTCCAGGACTGCCTCTGGCGCCCAGGAACATCTACAGCTGTGTGACCAGGCACAAGTGGCTCAACCTCTCTGTGCCTCCAGATGCTTTTCCATAAGATGCAGATGGTTCTAACAGCACACACCTCATAAGGGTCTTGTAAGAATTAAATGAAAATGTTGTGTAAGGTGCGCTGCACTGCACAGTGGTTCTCAACTTCGGCTTTGAGACTGATTAGAATCATCTGGAGAAATTTAAAAACTACTCATGTTTGCCTGCAACTACCCCACCACCCCTCTGTTTTAACTGGTTTGGGGTAGGGCTGGGGGCTAGGGCAGGACTGGGGCATCAGTAGGTTTCAAAGGACCCCAAGGTGAGTCTACTATGCAGCCAGTTAGAAGCCGTCTTTTTCTAGCTCAGTGGCTATCAAACTTTAGCAAGCAGGTATCCGAATCACCAGGTAGCACTGTCCAGCCGAATTCTGTGATGATGGAAGTGATCCACATGTGCTGTCCCATATGCTAGCCACATGTGCCCACGAGGGTCTGATACATGGCTAGTGCAACTGAAGACCTGACTTTTCCATGTTATTTAATTGTAATTAATTGAAATAGTCACATGTGGCTAGCGGCTGACATCTGGACAGTGCAGACCTGGGGGCCTTGTTATAACACTGGTTACTGGGCCTCAGCCCTAGACTCATTGTCGGGGATGGGACCTAAGCATTTGCTTTTCTAACAAGGTGTAGCAGGAGAGACATGTAGAAGAGCGTTCTTGATTCCAAATCAGGGCTCTTTTAGAAACAAGAAAGCCACCAACTTTTACCACAGGGTGGTTTCTGCCAAGACTCAGGTGGCTCTCCTCTAGAAAACTCCAAGTCGCTAGATTATCCAGATAATCCCAGAGCATTCAGCTGCATGTTGATACTGTTTTATGAACTCTCTTCGCTGCTGCTCATCTAAGGCAAGCATTCTGGACCTTGGTTGTTGAGTGCTTGCTATAGACCAGGCACTGGGCTAGAACAGAGAGTAGGGCACAGCTCCCGATTCTGAGGAGGAGCTCAGCATCTAGTGGCAATAATACAAGTGAACAATGCAGACAAAAACAGCCTGGCACCATGGGGGCTGGGAGCGAGCTGGGCCCTTGCCTGCACCACATACTCATTCTCCCAGCCTCCTCACATCCTGCGGGGTGTCATCACACCCTTGCTTCCTCTTACTCCGACCGTCTGTCAGGGGCTGGAAGGGACAGCCAAAATGCAGAAATGTTTGGCCGTTTGCCTCAACCACTGCTGCAGTGGCCGGCAGACTCTGAGGACGGGGCCAGAGCTGCTGGGGGAACACTTGGGCCAGCTGAGTAGTGACTTCTAGGCTGACTCTCCGAAGGATGACAATTCCTAGAATGTCACTCATACCTGCATTCAAATTAAGCACATTCTAAAGCTGAATGTCAATGAATTCTGATTTATCCACATACGTCCTTCCTGCCCAGAGCTATTTAACCAAAAGTTGGCCATAACAATGTGTAGTTGTTTGTACACTTTTATGCAAACATTTCTAATGCATTAAAAATAAAACAGAACAACTCCTCTACACCATTTCTCCTACCTTCCTGGGAATGCCTTAGAGCAGGGAGTTTGTTTCATTTTTACTTCTCTACTGACTTTTGTAGAAGACTCTGCTCAAATAGGATGCCAGCAGGCTGAGTGCCTTCTCAATTCTCCCACAAACCATAGTTTCCAGCTGTTTCTGGTGTTCCTCTGACCACATCCTGCACTGTTTGGTCAAAGTATCAAGGAATCTGCCGTCCTGTCACAGGCCTGGCACAGCTGGAATTAACCAGCCAGTTGTAAACCGCTGCACAAATGAACAAGCTGAAAAAATTTGCAATTTAGGGTGAGAGAGTTTCTGTCTTTCATGAGAACTGAAGCTCCAGGAATGGGCCTTACATGCCCATATGCTGAGGTCACCAAGCTTGTGCACGGATACTTGCAATTTGGAACGTGCTTTTAGAGTCGGACACTGGTCATAGAATATCTTGAATATTAGAAAACTGGCTCTTCCGTCCCCCAGGGATAAAGGGGGAGCCATGCTGGGAAGTGCGGGGAAGAGAGGACATAGGCGACAAGGGAACCAGCTGCTTCCTTCCCGAGTCTTGTCAGCAAGTGCTAGGGGCTGACAGCCAAGCGACACCAGAACCCTCAGCAGGACAGAGCCCGGAAACGCTCCTGCACTAGGAAACCAGGACTTCGCACGCAGACCTGGGTAACTACTCAACTCAGCAAGCTTTCTCCCTGGCTACCGACCGAACAGCAGACAGCAGCCCTTCTCGGAGAACTTCAGCCCGAGTGCCAGCCTGGGTGAGCAGCAGACTGGGATGGGCCAAAGGACCAGCCAGTGTTGGGGCGGCAGTCCAGGGCTGTCAGAGGTCAGACCGGTCCTTGGGCTCTTGGAGGTTTGGCCTCAGGGGGTAAGCCAGCAGGTTGGGGAGCATGGTCTTTCTACTCAGATACGAAGTCACTGACTCTGAAAATGCCCAAGAGCGCAGCCCCTGTCTGCAGGAGGATGGAGAGCCTGCAGTCCCCATTTCCCTGGCCCTGTGCTGTGCAGCTCGTAGGGAGAGGGGGACTAACTGGCTGATCCAAGCAGAGAACAAGGCTGGGAATCAGGCAATTCTCATGAGCCTGGGCCAAATGGGAGGGAGAGACTTACCAGTTTGGAAGAGGTTAAGTTCGCACTCCAGGTAGTCGAACATCTCCACTGTTAGCTGAAAACTGGACCCAAGAGGAAAGAGCTTATACTCACAGTGCAAGCCAGCACTTCATCTGTCCCTTCCCTCACACCCTGTGCTGCTGCTTCCACCCCAATGCGCGTGCACACGCATGCACGCGTTCGCAACCCAGCTCCAATTCTTAGCTCCCATGTAAGTGGGTAGTGAGGCATTTGAAGATCAAACACAGTGAATACAACAGCGATGGTGGCAAAGGGAGACGGCTGATACCACACTTGGTTGGGCGGGTGGAAGGGAACAGAGGATGGAGCCTGGACTGTGAGACAGCCTGGAGGTTCTGGGTAAGGCACCGGTATTAAGTGTCCCCAAGGCCAACTCATCCAGGGGCTGTAAGTCCCCATCCAGCCCCAGCCCCTGCATCAGGCCCTCTGTGATCCTAATGGGAAGTGAGAGTCTACAAAAACTCTCTTCCCCACCGAGTCTAGGATACAAGGACAGCCACTTACAAGTTGTTCACATCACTCTCCCCAGCCTCATCCAGCTGCCGGTCACTCATCTGCAGGTTGCCTGGGAACCTGGGATTCTGGAAGGGAAACCGAGAAAGGAAATAGATAGAACAGGGTACCTCAAAAGCTCTCTGTACAACCCAACTAAGCAACATCAAGCGGGCCGTCTAAATGAGCAGCGGCAGGCTCGACTCTGCTTGTGTAGCATGGAGGCGTGCGGTCCATGACTAGACTCTTCCCAGGTAATGGCGTTAGTGCCCACAACCTCACACACAAACAGACCCCTTGACTGTGGCAAAGAACATCTACTTCCCATCATTGCAGGTGCAGCCCCCATCCCATCCCTGAGCCAGGAGAGGGCTCCCACTAACAGTCTGTGTCTTGGGACAGTCTCCTGAAGATGCTCCCCTGTGGTACAATGAGACTCAGAGTCTGAGAACGGTCAGCCCCATCCATCCAGGGGACGCAGGCAGTGCAACATTTTTTATCTCCAGGGCATCCTGAATGCCAGCCAGGATTCCCACTGTCCTTTGGCCATTTCCCAAAGCTGCTGGTATGGGTTCAGGGAAGGCGAACCCATTCTCAGATTAGTTTTAGCAAAACATAATTAGTGAAACAAACTAGAAAGTAGAAAAAGATTATGTCACCCCCCCCCAAGTCCGGAGAAATTATTTCATATCATCAATCACTGTGCAATATTTGTACCATTATCTCCTCCCCAGTGTGGTTTGTCTGGAGTGGACGGAACACAGGTCTAGGGAAGGGTAGAGGCAGGCGGGCGGTGGGCGGGGTGGGGCCAGTCCAGCAAGGGGGTTCTGAATTCTAGTGCAAACACTTCAGACTCTGAAGACGGAAGCTCTCCACTCCTCACCCCACTCTGGCTACAACACCTTGCCCTCCGCCCGCTGCCCCCGCAGTCCTCTCCTGCCCTCAGGCCCACGTCCAGCTCCTGTCTCACGGCCATCAGTTCCTTTATCGCTCCTTTCTGAATGTACTTACTTTCTCCTTCAGCCTGAAAACTATGGTAACCTGTCTCTAAGGTCCTTGTCCTTCTTGCTGCCTGTCCTTCCACCTGTTAAAACCTGGTAAGCCTGGATTTTTTTGTCACATTCTCTGTGCCTAGGACCAGCTGCCACATGTCCCTGGGGAAGGACTCACAGCCGGAGTCACTATTAGAACATACTCCCATGACAGTCCCTGCTGCCGCCTGGATGCTCACCCTCTCCATCAATAACTGTCCAGCTCTCAAACCTGGTGCCTGGCAAGAGCCAGCCCCCGACACGCGCCTTCCTTCTTACATCACTTCCTGCCTCCCCCTCCCTTCCGTGCTTCGGGTGCACGCAGCTGTCACCCATTCCTCCAGCTTCAACAGAGAAAGGCCACCTCTTTCCTGACTCAGGACCAGCCCCTGCTGTTTCTATCTGATCCAATCTAGGTTCTGGTTCATTCTCTCTCTCATTCAACAAATCCTAATTGAGCACCTGTTCAGGCTAGATGCTGGCCAGACTCAGGACACAAGGACATACACACACCTGTCCTGTCCTCTTGGAGCCCACAGTTCAGAGCTCCCAGAGCCCCACCACGCCTCCCCATGCCGCTACCCCTCTTCCTATTGCTCAGTCTTTCCCATGGTCCCATGTCTCCTTCTAGCTAGTGCCTCCCCTCTCTTCCTGCTAGTCTTCAGGACGTTCCATCCTTTGTCTGCCCCACAGATAAGTGTCCTAATTGGCTCTTACCATCTTCCACCCTCCACTTTCTGTTACTGGGATGGTCTAATGCACATGCCCAATCACTTGCTGCTCTCCACCTGCCTACTCCGTGAACTAAGTGGATCTACTGCTAGTTCCACACAGACACTCAAGTGTCCTGGGCCTCATGCCCTACGTGTCCAGCTGATTCCTGTGCCTAGAATGCCCATTCCACCCTTCTTCACTGACCCCCTCCTCTCTACCTGCTATCCGCAGACAAGTCTAGGGGAGGGGCCTGTGTATTCCACAGGAGGTGGGGAGGGCTGTGAACTGTGGGGCCAGAGGGCAGACTGTGGCAGACTGCATTTTCCAAAGACTGCTGTCAAACTTATATCATTCAAAACACTCTCTTTACAATGTGACTTTGACATTCTTCCTGAGTGGTGTGGTCTCTGTCCCCTCCCTTGACTCTAGGGACCTCTGTGACTGCCTCAGCCAATATAGGACAGTGGAAAGAATGCCTGTGACTTCTGAGGCCAGGCCTTAAAAATGCCACGCCCTTCCACCTCACTCCCTTGGGAAACCGCCAGGCTGTGAGGAAGCCCTGACTAGCCCTGCGCCTCCATGAAGAGACAGACAGCAGGCCAGCCGCGCCATGGCGGCTCCAGCCAGCACACCCAGCCCTTCCAGAACTCCTGACTAACAGCCAGTGTGAGGGATAATAAAGGGCTGTTGTTGCAGCCACTAAGTTTTGGGGTGATGTGTTGTACAGCACAGATGATAACTTTAACACCCTCCGACTAAGCTCAGGTGTCACACTGCCTCCGAGAAGCCTGCCTGGTTGAGTCTGAACTAGACACCCCCTCAAGTGCCTTTGTACCACCTTCTGCTTCTCCTACTTCTCATCCTTCCTGAACTCTATCTTCTCTCTCTCTTCCACATCTCTCCCAACTAGACTACAACTCCTAGGACAGGGGCAAAGTCTGTTCACCTTTCTCCTAGCAGAGCCCTTGGCAGGCACTCAGTGAGACAGGAGGCAGGAAAGGGTGGCCACTGAGCAGCATGGGCGGCAGTGTCATATGGGCCAGGGTTCAAGTCAGCCCCACACCTCTGGGAAGCCTGCCGACTCAGGCAAGGGACTCACCCACTCTCCGAGTTTCATTCCCCTAGGCCAGGGGTCGGCAAACTCATTAGTCAACAGAGCCAAATATCAACAGTACAACGGTTGAAATTTCTTTTGAGAGCTAAATTTTTTAAACTTAAACTATATAGGTAGGTACATTCCTTATCGAGGTAGCGCCCGCATGTGGTATTTTGTGGAAGAGCCACACTCAAGGGACCAGAGAGCCGCATGTGGCTTGAGAGGGCCCTAGGCCCTCATAACACCTGCTGTATAGGGTTGTGGGAAGGATTAAGTGACATATAGAAAAAGTTTAACAGACTAGGATGGTTTCAATAAATCAAAGCTACCCCTTAAGTTCGTAGAAGATAATGGAGATAAAAGGTACTAAATTACATGACTTTTTCTTAAATCTCCTTCCTTCTCCGTTTCTACCCCCAGCTCCCTAACTCAGGCGGGTTTCTCTCCCACCAGGCGTGCCCCCTTCCTCAGCACATATCTGCACCACACCCACCCTCCCAGGCTCGCCTCAAGCCCTACTCCCTTCGTTTTGCCTGTCAGACACCATAAGCCACAGTCATTTCAGAAGGTCTCTGACGCAGGCACATCTACAGGCACAGGCACACAGAACGGCTTTGCACTACACACGGCCGCTCCAAGAGTGTAAGCCTTCTCTCCCCAGCGATAAACGCCTGAAGAGCAGACCGTTTACTTCTTCCTCTATGCCAGCTGGTACCAAGCAGTTTTACATGCAGTAGGTGCATAAGACATGATGACTAAAGTCATATGTTGATTAAAAGAAGGTTCTGTGTGGAAACTCACTATATAATTAGAAGGAGCCATTTTCATTAACAGTAAAGTCAGTGCTTCTAAAATATTTTCATAGGTCAACTACTGAATAGGGTTCTTCCTTATATTTGCAAAATAGGACAAAAGGTGCAGAAGACACAGGCCACGTCCCAGGGCCTGACTGTGGTGGCCTTATAAAATGTTTCCTCCCACACAGCTGGGAGATGGTATGAAGCCTCCGTGAGAAGCCAGGCTGTGTATTACCCGAACGACCTGACAGTCAGGGCCATGGAGGTGGGTGCCGAGGAGACAGACGGGGTGCGGGGGGACAGAGCCGTCGCAGAGACTCACTTTGGTGTGGTACTCCATCTTCGTTCTCAGCAGTCTGAGGTAGATGCTGCAGAGCTGTCCGTACCCCTCGCTCAGGTGGCCCTGTCGGGAAGGGGAAAGAAAGCCGGGTGTCAACACTAACAACGTTTGAATCGAAAGACCTGCAGCCAGGACTTCATTTAAAAACATTTTTTATTCTGATTATAAAAATACATAAATGCAACTTGCCTTTTTTTCTTAATATAATGCAGTGTTTTTCTATCTTCTAAATTTTTCTTCTGTATCATTATTTTTAGTGATTGCCCAGCACACTATAAGTATGTACCAGAATTTATCAAACCATCCTTACACTATATATATATTTATATATTTTTAAATTTTTATTTATTTATTTTAAGTGAGGGGAGGGGATATAGAAAGACAGACTTCTGCATGTTCCTTGACTGGAATCCACCCTGCTCGAACCAACCAAGCTATCCTCAGCGCCTGGGGCCTCCACTCAAACCAGTAGAGCCACTGGCTGCAAGAGGAAAGAGAGAGAAGGAAGGGGGGGGGGAGAAGCAGATGGGCACTACTCATGTGAGTCCTGACCAGGGATAGAACCCAAGATGTCTGTATGCCAGGCCAACACTCTATCCACTGAGCCAACTGGACAGGGCCAATGTAATCTTATGTACAAACACAAGAACTTTCTTTGGACAAATTCTGAATAAGAGCTTCTTATTTAAGAATTTTAAGTTTCTTACTCTTAGTAATAATAGTCTGGCTATGGGCTATTTCCTTCCTTCTGTCTCCATCAGCACAGGAGAGGAAACACCTCCTCCAGACGGACTCCAGCGGACTAAGAGCATCTACAGTGTTATGCATAGGGTGGGGATTTGAAATGGGACCCATCCCAGCAGGTGAGGACTAAGCATTCCCAGGCAGTCTGCCCAGGTAGTTATGTCCTAGGTGCTCGGGAGGAAGTTGGATTAGCAGAGAAATGCTGGGAACTCCTAGTTCTATATAAAAGAGAAGGGACATGGGGATACAACCCTTCAACAGAATAGCTGTGTCTCCCACATGAGTTTTGACTTTTCTATTTTCTTTAAGTGCATCTGTATCCTCTATTTTCCATTTTTTTTTTATGGTACCCCAGGTGGGCCTTCTATGTCCTCTAGAGCAAAGAAATCCTGTTGAAACATGACTCAAAGGGCACCAAAGGCAGTAACCAGAGGTTAAAAATACCAAATGCCAGAGATGAGTGCTTCATAATGTATAAATTTTTGGTGAAAATTCCTATCTTACTTTTATATCATACTTGCTTATTATAAACAAATTGGAAAGTACTAAAAAGCAAAAATATTCTTCCCATCAAACACAACCAATCCTTCACAAAAAAATGCACAGGATCAGAAAGTAAAAGTGAAGACATCATAGACTGAAGTGTAAAACACAAACTATAAAATTTCTGGAAGTCAACACAGAAGAAAACCTATGTGACCTGGAGTATGGTGATGACTTCCTACACACAACACCAAAGATATAATCTATTAAAAAATAAATGATAGGTTGGACTTCATTAAAATTAAAAACTTTTGCTCTGCAAAGGACATCAAAAGAATGAGTAGATAAGCTACAGACTGGGGGGAAATACTTAAAAAAAACAACACATGATAAAGGACTACTACCTGAAATACACAAAAAACTCTTAAAACTCAATAATAAGAAAACAAATGACCCAATTTAAAAATGGGCCAAAAAATACAGATGGCAAATAAACATAAAAAGATGCTTCACATTACATGTCTCCAGGGAAATGCAAATTAAAACAAACAAGATACCACTACACAACTGTCAAAATCCCGAATTCTGGCAACGCCAAATGCTGGTAAGGATAGGGAGCACGAGGAGCTCTCGTTCATTGCTGGTGGAGATGCAAATGGTACGGCCACTTTGGCAATTTCTTTTTCTTTTTTTTTTAAAGATTTTATTTATTCATTATAGGGGGGAGAGAGAGAGAAAGAGAGAGAGAGAGAGAAGGGGGGAGGAGCAGGAAGCATCAACTCCCACATGTACCTTGACCAGGCAAGCCCAGGGTTTTGAACCAGCAACCTCAGCGTTTCCAACCTCAACCTTTGCCTGACCTGTGGTGACGCTTTATCCACTGCGCCACCACAGGTCAGGCACTTTGGCAGTTTCTAACACAACTGAGCATACTCTTACCATACTATTCCACAGTTGTTCTTCTTGATTTTTACTCAAAGGGTTGAAAAGTTATTTCTACTCAAAAACGTACACATAGATGGTTACAGCAGCTTTATTCATAAATGCCCAAACTTGAAAGCAACCAAGATGTCTTTCAGTAGGTGAGTGGCTAAATCAATTGTGGTATATCCTGACAATGGAATATTATTGGATGTTAAAAACAAATGATCAAGCCATGAAAAGACATGAAAAAACTTACATGTATATTACAAAGTGAAAAAAGCCAACCTTAAAAGGCTACATACTATACGATTCCAACTATATGATATTCTAGAAAAGGCAAAGCTGTGAGATAGTAGACAGATCAGTGGTGCCTGACCAGGCCATGGTGCAGTGGATAGAGCGTTGGACTGGGATGTGGAGGACCCAGGTTCAAAAGCCCGAGGTAGCCAACTTGAGTGCAGGCTCATCTGGTTTGAGCAAGGCTCACCAGCTTGAGCCCAAGGTCGCTGGCTTGAGCAAGGGGTCACTCAGTCTGCTGTAGCCCCCCAGTAAAGGCACATATGAGAAAGCAATCAGTGAACAACTAAGAGCTGCAACAAAGAATTGATGCTTCTCATTTCTCTCCCTTCCTATCTGTGTGTCCCTATCTGTCCCTCTCTCTGACTCTCTTTGTCTCTGTCACAAAAAAAGAAAGAAAGAAAGAAAGATTAGTGGTTGCCAGAGGTTGTGGGCAGGGGGATGGGGAGGGACGAATAGGTAAATATATAAGATTTTTAAATCAGTGAAAATATTCTGCAGGATACCATAATGATGGATACATATTATCATACATGTGTCCAAACCCATAGAATATACAACACCAAGAGTGAACTGGAATGTACACTACGACCTTCAGGTTATTATGATGTGTCAATATAGGTTCATCGATTATAACAAATGTACCACATTTGTTAATAGATTTTGATAATAGGGAAGGCTGTGTGTGTTGGGGGTTGGTAAAGGGTATATGAAAAATCTTTTAATTCTCTAGTCAATTTTGCTGTGAACCTAAAACTGCTGTAAAAATATATATTCTTAATTTTAAAAAATTATAAAGTAAAAGAAGTTTCTAATTCTAGAAACTCTTTTTTTTTTAATTTTTTTTTTTTTTACAGAGGCAGAGATAGACAGGGACAGACAGACAGGAACGGAGAGAGATGAGAAGCATCAATCATCAGTTTCTCGTTGCGCGTTGCGACTTCTTAGTTGTTCATTGATTGCTCTCTCACACGTGCCTTGACCGCGGGCCTTCAGCAGACCAAGTAACCCCCTGCTGGAGCCAGCGACCTTGGGTCCAAGCTGGTGAGCTCTTTGCTCAAGCCATATGAGCCCGCGCTCAAGCTGGCCACCTTGGGGTCTCGAACCTGGGTCCTTCCACATCCCAGTCCGACGCTCCATCCACTGCGCCACCACCTGGTCAGGCTAATTCTAGAAACTCTTAGACAAATGGGAGAGATAAGACTACCTAGGATAAAGACCTAAAAGAATTTTACTTCAGATAACAAGGCAGGTAAGCTAACCTTACCTCTGAAAATTGACAATATTGGGGAAAATATTTTAAAATTGTTGAAGGCATTAATGAACTAACAAGAGAGTAAGGAATGCTTAGGCCAGGGACTGAGTAATAAACACAGACTCTTGGAGAGTAAACGGAATACAGGACTAATGGAGCTGGGGGGAGATGGGGCTTTGCCAAACCTGAGCTTTGATTTTCTAGGCCTCAAGGGCCAGGTGGTAAACAGGAGGCAGGGCTCTGGTCTGCCCAAGTTGAAGAGTCTAGTGGAAGAGCCAAAGCTGCCTCCTTGGTTTAGGGAAACTGAGGGTAAATTAGAAATACCCATACCCCTGCACTGAAGGAGTCCTCTGCTTCAGACCACTGTGATGAGAGGGAGGAAAAAACTGTTGCTAAGAAATGAACCTATGAGCTAGACCTCAGGGGTCTCGGCCTGGAATTCATAAAACCTTAAGCTGAGAATTCAGAGTGATTTCAATGGAAGCAAATGTCAATTTTCTCTGGAGAAACTTGCCTTCATTACAGACTCCAAATAATTACCACAAATAAAATTTCCAAGGAAAACGAGCAGCTCACAGCAATAAATAACTAAGTTCAGAAAGAAACTACATAGCATGAACAAAATTCATCAAAAACAACAGATGCCAGAAACAAATCCCTAAGGGCTTTAGATAACAGAAGTATAAAAAAGGATATATGAAATCATTCCGTTTAATATGTCTAAATAAGTAAGAGACCATTTCAAAATATATACAGGGCACAAGACATTATGAAGAATGCCAATCAGATGAGAGCCACCTAAAGAAATACCAAGTGAACTGAAAACCAGATTTAATAAAATTATTGAGAATGAAGTATAAGAACAAAGAGGTAGAAAAAAGTGAAACAGTGGTGTAAAGACATGGTGGATAAAGTCTAATATACTTCTTTTTTTTTTTAAGATTTTTAAATTTATTCATTATAGAGAGGGGAGAGAGAGTGAGAGAGAGAGAGAGAGAGAGAGAAGGGGGGAGGAGCAGGAAGCATCAACTCCCATATGTGCCTTGACCAGGCAAGCCCAGGGTTTTGAACTGGCAACCTCAGCGTTTCCAGGTTGACGATTTATCCACTGCGCCACCACAGGTCAGGCAATATACTTCTCACCAAAGTCTCAGAGGAAAAGACAGAATGGAACAACAAAGACAATATTTGAAGAGACAATGAAAATTTTTATAACCGATGAAAGATATCTAACCCACAGATTTAAGAAGTCCAAAGAATCACACCTAGACATATATAATACTAAGATCTTTTAAAAGGCCAGATAAAAAAGACAGATTAGCTTCTAAGGGGCAACAGTGAGTCTGACAGAAGACTTCATGAAAATGTTGAAAGCCAGAAAAGTCAGTGGAAGGATATCTTGAATATTATCTTCCATGTGATGAGAGAAAATAACTGTTGTACCAAAGTTCTAATCCCAGAGAAAATATGTTCCATGAATGAAGAGTGAAATATAGGCATTCTTACACAAGTAAAAATAGTTGTTGGCCACCAGCAGACTTTCACTAAAGGAAGTTCTAATCTAAAGGAAGTAATTCAGGCAGAAAGAAAGTTAAGAAAGTAATCTCTGATGGAAGAGATATGAGATAGAAGAAGAAATCAAGAACACAGAATAAAACAATTGAAATAAAATGTTTTAGGGTTTAAAAAGAAACAAATAACCAAGATTAAAATACATGAGAATAACATACAAGTTGAAAAGGAGTGGAGTTAAAATATTCTAAAGTCATTGTGTTATATAGGAAACAGATAAAGATATGAGTTTTTGACCTTGATAAACTAAACATATTTTATAATTATTAAATAACATAACAAAAAATAAAACATAAAAGCAGAGGTTTTTTGGCTCTGGCCGGTTGGCTCAGTGCTAGAGCGTCGGCCTGGCGTGCAGGAGTCTCGGGTTCGATTCCCAACCAGGGCACACAGGAGAAGCGCCCATTTGCTTCTCCACCCCTCTCCCTCTCCTTCCTCTCTGTCTTTCTCTTCCCCTCCCACAGCCGAGGCTTCATTGGAGCAAAGTTGACCCGGGCGCTGGGGATGGCTCTGTGGCCTCTGCCTCAGGCACTGGAGTGGCTCTGGTCACAACAGAGCGATGCCCCAGATGGGCAGAGCATCGCCCCCTGGTGGGCGTGCCGGGTGGATCCCGGTCGGGCGCATGTGGGAGTCTGTCTGACTGCCTCCCCGTTTCTGGCTTCGGAAAAATACAAAAAAAAAACCCAACCAAAAAAACCCCATAAAAGCAGAGGTTTTTTAATTTCCCAACTAGCAATTAGAGAAAAAATAACCTAATAGATGACAAATGTTAGAGAAATAGAAACAGAAGAGATGAAACAAATAGCATAAAATAAGATGGGCGTTATAAATCTAAACCTATCATACATTATAATAAATGTAAATGGAACAAATGCACAGTTAAAAAACAAAGACTGTCATCTTTAATAAATCAACAATGAAATCAAACTAATTGGATTTAAAAATAAGTGATATTTTTAAGACAAAGAAATGTAGAAAAGTTGAAAATAAAATGGTAGAAAAGGACTTATCAGGAACATTCTAACAAAAAGGAAAAATACCTAAGCTCTTCATGTTTAGAGATATAACAGAAAGCTCTCTAGCATCCAACTGGGAGGTTTAGGGAAAATGGTCAGCTTTGTTCAGCTGAACTAGTCTTGTGACTAGGGAAAGCCACTTCCCTCTCTGGGCCTGTAGTTTATCTGTAATGGGTAGACTGGACCACATACTCACTAACGTTTTGTGAGTGCAGATACCGGTAAGAATGTGAAGGAAAGAGCTAAAGTAGTAGTTCTCAACTAGTGGGGGCAAAGGAACATCAGAATCAACCTAGGAGATTTTTTTGGTGTATTTTTCTGAAGTTAGAAGCAGGGAGCCAGTCAGACAGACTCCCGCATGTGCCCAACCAGGATCCACCCGGCATGCCCAACAGGAGGCGATGCTCTGCCCATCTGGGGTGTTGCTCTCTGCAACAGGAGCCATTCTAGCACCTGAGGCGGAGGTCTGAAGCCGTCCTCAGTGCCCAGGCAAACTTTGCTCCAATGGAGCCTTGGCTGCAGGAAGGGAAGAGAGAAATAGAGAGAAAGGAGAGGGGGAAGGATGGAGAAGCAGATGGGTGCTTCTCTTGTGTGCCCTGGCTGGGAATCAAACCCGGGACTTCCACACACTGGGCTGATGCTTTACCGCTGAGCCAACCGGCTGGGGCAAACCTGGGAGATTCTTCAAAATGCAGATTACCTCCTGTCCATACACATACTCCTTGGATATTAGAATCTAGAGAAAATCAGTTGTGCGCATAAAAACACTCTTATCAGTTGATTCTAATATTGTCACCTACCTCCTCCCTCATCCTAAGGTACTGAGAATCCCTAGACAGAAAAGAAAAGGCAGTGGTGTTTATTATTAAGAAGTAGGAATGCTAGTTTTCAATATCCTGTGACCCCAGTAGGACCAGTAAAAAAAAAAGAGGTAGGAACTGTGGCAATGTCACTGCTGAGGGACCCAAAGACAGGAGAATGTTGTGGCATAAGGTTCCATTGGCAGAAGAAGCTCCCAGGCCCTAGAACTCCTCTACAGCTTCCACGTAAGACTGTGGGTATCATGGTACTATTTGGGGGCACTGTTGACCCCTCCCTGATGCTCATGTGAGAAATCTTAAGCAAACTGAAAGAGATGAATTTGTTCCGTTCCATAGTCCTTGTTCTGTGGCCTCTGGGGCACAAGTAGTCCTTGTGCAAATCTCCAAACTCACCCACATCCTGCTCATGTCACTCAATTCGTTTTTGTATCTCAGAGAGTCCTTCAGGACCTGAGGAGGAAAGAGAAAAGAGAAGACAGAGGATGGTAAAAGACGGGTCTCAGGTAGATCAGAGAGGCTTATCAGAGAGGGACAACTCCACCTGTAATCAGTAACCAAAAGGCCAGGAGAAAGGGGAGCTGCCACTCTCAGTGCAGGCGTAGACAGTAGTCTTTGTGGCCCAGGCAATCACCCCCCCCCACACACACACTGGGTCCCGGCCCTCCAGCAATCCCTGGCAGCCCCAGAACTCACGTTTGGATGTCCATCTCGCAGGAGCTTGTGGAACACGTGGCAGAACTTCCAGCAGAGCACAGCGTTGCTGGAGAGGGGCAGCCGGTTGACAACAGACCAGAAGGTCTGTGCTCCTTTCTCATGGTGGGTGCCCAGGATGCACGGTGAGGGAGGGTCATGGAAAACAAAGGCCCAGGCTCTGCCTCCGGCAGCCAGCCAATCCTTAGGGTCAAGCCTGCGATAGGCTGCTACTGAGGGTAGTGCCATTGTTCAGGGCAAAGTGGCACTAGCTAGGAGGGGACACTGCTTATAACTAAGACACCACAGATCTGCACATTTCTCCGGGTAATTTTTTGACAGATGGTAATTGACTCATCTTAATAAAGTCCATTTTATTAGAAAATTCCCCCAGAGACGGCAATGTCTTTGGGGAGGGGGTGTCTTTTTCTAATTTGCACAAGTGATCTCTGGGCCGGCAGTGGTCCTGGTTTGCCTAGAGCAGGAAGATCATTTGGTTGGCTCCTCCTCCATCAGCACCTGACTCCTCCCCATTAGGCACTCTGCTCTGGCCCTGAAAGTAGCAGTCTTTGTTTCAAATGTTTTTTCCCGAAACTTAAAAAGACTCTGACACCCCAACTCTTTTATAGATGTGCCTGGCCTCATTCAGGGGTGCCTTCATCCCTGGGGTCACTTATTCCCAAGATACAATTCCGAACAGTACCCATTACCCAGGAACCACCTGCCATGTGTGTGATAAATGTCCATCTGGTATCACAGCCTTTCAAGTTAGCGCTCCAGCCCTCTGTGATTAGTGAGCCCTTAGTGGAATGAGTAGAGGATGCCTATGCTGCTTTTCTAATTGTCTGCTTAAACAGGCCTCACACACCCAATAACTGGGTACCATCAACTCCAAGCACAGCTCTTTCCTGGGAGCTTCAGGTTCCTCATGAAGACTCAGGTTAGAATCAGGGCGTCATTTAGGACAGAAAAACCTGCCTCAGGTCACAAACCATATGACTCACCCAGACACATGTTGTTTTGCTTCTAGGTTAGAAGGTATTATAAAGTTCCTTCCCTAGACTGAAATATGCATTTTGAGAGGGGTGGGCTTGACCACAGACTTTTGGGTCTGGAAGCTGAAATCAGGTTTTGTTCTTGGAGTGCTTTTCTGAAATAATGTATGTTTTCACCTAAAATACAGTCCCTTGTACTAGAAAAAGAGGGGGAGGCAGCACCCTTCCCTCTCATGTGATGACTTCTCCTACTGACGGTGGTTACTTTACCTGAGAGCAGTTTGCTGTAACAGAAGCAGGAGCAGGTGTGGAGTTGGCTGAACATCCTGATTTCGAAAGAGGCAAGAAGACCATTCTGACCTTTGATTTTATAAGCATTTTAATGCACCTGTTATGTGTCAGGCACTGTAAAGGGCACTCAGAGATATAAAGAAAAATAAGATAAATAAAACAAGTCCCTGGTCCTTCAGAAGTAGATACCATGGTGGTGGTGAAGGGGGAACCTGTTCATCAGTTAGGCACCTGGGATAAACAGATGTCTCAACAGCATTTATGAAATCAGAAGCATCAGGGTGGCTGATGCTCTTTAAAAGAATCGATAAAGAATAAGTGTTTTGTGGTGTCATTAACTAGGCTTTAAAACCCCACTGTAAGTGGTTGATCTTTTCAACATTCATCTACCACCTAGAAATTGAGAATCAGAGAGAAGCACAGAACGTTACAGCTGGAGCATGAGACCTTTGAAATCTTCAACCAACTCTTTTATCTGACAAAGGAACTAAGGCTCATGGAGGCCCCACTGGGTCCAGGGCAAGCCAGAGAGCTCCAGAGTTAGGGTCCTGGACCCTCTCCCCAGCATCCCTTCCTCACCCAGGTGGCCTCCCTGGAGGGGTGTGATGTGGCCTTGCTACTGTACTCTTGGTCCTCTCTGTGCCAGTCCACATCCAGAGGAGCACACTGGCCTGTGACAACTGTCTCTTACTTCATATCTGGCATCAGGCTGATCACAAATCCTTAGCAGGTACAGGTGAGGGCCAGGTGATTCTGAGAAAATCAATGTGCTTTTCTTGGTTTGGTGTTCTTGCCTCAGTAAAGCAAAGGGATCATACCGTTCTGGGAATAAAAGGGCTAGGTCTAGCTCACTCACTTTCAGGCAGGCTTCTGGGGTACCAGGGAGAGCTTCTAGCCCCCATCACACAGCAAAGCCCTAATTCCAACCAAAGCATCTTCCCGCTAAAGATAAGCTGTTTTCACTCCAGTGAAGAGCAGCACATGCTGTTGGCAACATTTCCCGAGGAATGCCAGTTTGGGGCATCTAACCTAGAGTCCCCTTCAGGGGCTGCGGTGGGATGTCATCAAGACACACTGTTCAGGACTGACTGGCTGTGGTGCCAGAGGAGCCGTCCATCCCAGACAGAGCCCAGCCTACACCTGCTCCGACCGGTGCCCTGCTTTGTCCCTGACAAAGACAAAGGCTCAGCCACAGGACAGCCCTTCCTTGAGTCTCTGGGGATTCAGCCCTCCAGCTCCTGGGCTCTCTCTCTCAGGGGCAGACCCCCAGGGATCCACCAGCCAGAGTGCTGCCTGCTCTTCTCTCCAAAGCCGCAGACCCATGGTAGGGTCACCCAGGGTCTCTGCCAACTCAGCTTGGTAAAAACCTTGAAGTCACCGATTCCCTAAATCACCTTGAGGTCCCTGACTTCTCCCCTCTGGGTGACGATGAATCCCTGCATTGGCTTGAGGCTGATCATTGTAGACAAGATCTTTGTTTTGCTTTTGTGCTCAGAGAAGTGGAGATGATCATGTCCCCAGTGGGGTGGTCAGAGTGGCCCTACAGGCAAAGCGCAGGACCTGCAGGGCTTTGTACAGGTGAAAATCCCGCTGGTGCCCCAGGTACCTCAGGGAAAGTAATTTCAAAGGACTTGGCAGTTCTGGAAAGCTGGAGTCCTGGGAAGGGAGTAAGGTCTTTGGTAAGCTCGAAGGACTGGGCTAGGTGGCCACTCTGGTGCCTTCCTCCCTGACGGGCCTTGGTCTCTGAGAGAACTGGTCTCTGGGGCTAGCTTCTGCCAACCGACACTGATCAAACCCTGCAGAGTCCTGGCCTGCGTGGGGGTTCCCTTTCCTGCAGCTGAGCAAGAACACTTCACCCTGACCCCAGTCCCCACAATTTGATCCTCTCAGGGCCGGTTTTCCAAGCAACATCCAAAAGGATATTTCTGGCGTGTTTCTCCTTTACAGCCACTTCCTGCGTATTAATGGCCTTATTGATGCTGACAGTCTGAAAAACAAGAGGGAGGGGGAGGGGAAGGGAGGATGAGATGAATAAGCTTCTGAGAGTGGCTGAGACCCTCCCAGGGGCCCGCCCCTTTCTCCCCCTCCAATGACTCCTCTCTGCTCTTCCTCTCTGGGGCTCTCCGCAGACCCTCCTGCCCCACTGTCCCAGTGCAGGGCCCCCAGCGGGAAGCAGAGGTGGGCAGCGCTCCCAGGCCAGCTGGTCCAGGCTGTCCTAAGGCAGCAGGCTTTGCTGCCTGGCATTGGCTGTGCCCAGCTGCTGCGCCCGCCTGCCACTCATTCACTTGGCACAACAACATGGCAATTAAAGCCTGCACAAAGGGATGCTTTTTCATCCCCCAGGGAAACATTATTCCTCTGGGAGCAGGAGGAAGAGGCACTGAGATCAGGGAGCTACTGTGGCCCAAAGACCATCCAGCCGTCCCTTTCTCACCTCTAGAACCTTCCCCAGAGCCGTCCTGGGCTGCTCCAGGTCTCTCATCTCGTTTTCCCACTCTTGGGCACTTCCCAGCTCCTAACCAAATTCCCTTTTATTTCTTTACTTACATCAAAGGGCATTAAAAATACATAGTCCTTTCCAGTTATTTTAAGATTCATAACTTTTTAATTTAGCAAAGCATGCATACATGTAGCTATAACTTACAAAAACACATACACAGGATCCTATCATGTAGGCTGTTTTTTTAAGTATAGGTTTTTCCTTTTTCTGTTTTGTCCACAGACATCATTCTATCCCAATCCATGTTAACAACCTGTTATGCATCCTACACACACACACACACACACACACACACACACACACACACACTCACCCCTACATACCAGAGGGGCGACTTTTGACACTGTTCTATAAAAATTAGACTGTCATGTACAGACTTTTCTACATTTTGCTTTTCTCTTTTGAGAATATCTCATGAAAAATTCACCAAGTGAAATGGCAAAACTCTAGTTCATTCTTTAAAAAGACAACATCATATTCCATGGTGTGGGTGGATGTGATTTATACAGGCATTCCTCTGTTGGAAGGCAATTTATTTCCAGTTGTTTGTTTGTTTTTTACCCACTATAAACTATTTTAGTAAACATTCTTATACATACACCCTTATTAATTAATGCTTTTATTTCCAATGGATAGATTTCTAGGAATGAGATTACTAGGTCAAAGTTGTTTTTCTTTAATTTTTCACTATAGAAAAATCCAAACACAGATATGTAAGAAGACTAGTCTAATAGGCCCTAATATTGTCAGTCCCCAGAGTCAACCTTTATAAACTTTTAGCCACATGCTTCTTTATTGATGAGGAGTGGCAAAGATTTTCTGTAAAGAGTCAGTTTTTTAGGCTTTGCAGGCTACACGGTCTCTACTACAACTGTCCAACTCTGCTGCTGTAGAGCAAAAGCAGCCCCAGAGATACTAAAAAATATATATATATATCCAAATGAGTGTAGCTGCGTTCCAATAAAACTTTATTTAAAAACCGGGCCATGGTCTGGATTTGGCTGTGCATGTAGAGTGCTGACCCTTGCTTTTTATACCATTAGCCACTGACCCCTTGCTCCCTGGATTATCTGAAGTAAATTTCTAGGAATTATATCATTTTAACAGTAAATATTTAGTACGAACTTCTAAGAAAAAAAGAAAGGACTCTAAAAATTAACCATAATAATCATTGTTAAAGACAATTCCTTATATCATCAACACATTTCCCTATTATACCAAAACAAAAAAGCTTTCTTTCAGTCGTTTGAATCAGGATCCAAATAAGGTTGCCATCTTGCTTTCTAAAAAGGCACTAACAATTCACCTTTCCACCAACAATGTACAAAAAGAAATCCCTAAAACAATAGGAGTTGTTGGTCTCATGGGTGACATTTCATTACTACATTAATTTGTATTTCCTGGACTTATATGTTATGATTGTTTGCCTTATATAGTTAAGTATGTCCATCTTATCTTTTAACTTCTCTGCTTACTTAAGGTTTCATCTACCCCTGGTAGACTCTTACATTTTCTTCTAAGTATTTTTTTTCACATTTGAGACTTTACCTAGAAAAAATACATACATACATAATATATATGTACATATATGTGTATATACAGTATAAAATAGGCTATATGTAGGCTTTACCAAGATTCGTTCCTTTTATATAATGTTTAGATTTGTGTTAATCCTCTTTTCCACATATTTTCTTCTCTCTACCAAACTCAACTCTTTAACATAGTACAAGTTCTGTTGTGGGTAGAATTTTGTCTCTCCACCACCCCCACAAAATAAAAAAAAGGTATGTTCAAGTCCCAATTCTTCGATACCTATGAATGTGATCTCATTTGGAAACAGGGTCTTTGCAGATGTAATCAGTTAAAATGAGGTCATACTAGATTAGGGTGGGCCCTAAATCCAATATGATGGGTGTCCTCATAAGAAGGGCATGTGAATAAAAAATAATATTGAATCAAACTGTAATTGGAAAGTAAAAAAATAATAATGAAGGCTGGTAGGCGATGGTGCAGTAGATAGAACAATGACCCAGAACACTGAGGCCCCTGGTTCGAAACCCAGGTCTCTGGCTTGGGCGTGGCTCATGGGCTTGAGCATGGGCTTGCCAGCTTGAGCGCAGGGTTGCTGGCTTGAGTGTGGGATTATGACAAGGCTTGATTCTCCCCCTCCCCGACCCTGGTCAAGGCACATATGAGTAGCAATCAATGAACAACTAACAGTGAAGCAACTAAGAGTTGATGCTTCTCACCTCTCTCCTCCCTCACTCTCCCTTCCTGTCTCTCTCTCTAAAAAGAAAAAAAAAATTAGTTAAAAAAAAGTATATATATATATATATACTTTATAAAGTGTATATATATATATGTATATATACTTTAAAAAAAAAGTGTGTGTGTGTGTGTGTGTGTGTGTGTGTGTGTGTGTATATATATATATATATAAAGGCCATGTGAAGACCCAGGGACACAGAGACTCAAAGGGAGAAGAAAGTCATGTGAAGATGGAGGCAGGGATTTAAGTGATGTGTTTACAAGCCAAGGAGCAACAAGGATGACTGCAACCCCCAGAAGCTAGGAGGGGCCTGGAAGGATTCTTCCCTGGAGCCTTCAGAGGGAGGATGACTTTGCTGACACCTTGATTTTGGACTCTAGCCTCCCACACTGTGAGAGAATACAGTTTTGTTGTTTTAAGCCACCCAGTGTGTGGTAATTTGCTATGGCAGCCCCAGGAGACTAAACAGGGTCCTTTCCCCGTCAGACTGGGTCCTCCCGGGGACATGATGTACAGATGCTTCCCTCCCTCTTCCCTACAGCACACAACATGGGGCTACATGAGAGATGTCACAAGAGAGAAGTAAAAACTTTATTCCCCAAATACCTCCCAGTGAAGCAGTTCACATGTCCTGTGCAGGCTGAGTGCTTCCAGCTTCCCCTTAACAAATCCTTACTTACTTGGTCCTAGTTTCTCAGTTTTAGCCCATCCCAGGCCAATCACTTTCCTGTGCATTTCCTTAGGTGACTTACAGAGGTTAAGACTATGTTTCCCCCCCGGCTCCAGAACAATGAAGGAATCCTGGCTACAGACAGAGCTCTAGGCAAAGTCACCACCTTTGCTGAGCCCTTAAAGGTTGCCTGCATTTCATAAGAAATTCTAAGAGACCTAAACATGTAAAATGACATCAAGAGACCTAAATCCAGTAAGGTGCTGAACTGGATGTAGTTAAGTTCTAGGGCAGCGGTTCTCAACCTGTGGGTCGCAACTCCAGTGGGGATCGTGTGTTTTGGTTGTTCGACCCCCACTGGGGTCGCGACCCACAGGTTGAGAACCGCTGTTCTAGGGGGTCAGTGGAGATGTAGTACAGGCTACAGAGAAGAGAAACCCATGTCGGTGGGAAATGCTAGAAGCCACATCAGGGCCTTGAGGGATGCCCTAAGCTGGGTGGGGTTTAGACTTCTTCCTCAAATATTTGTTTATACTGATCAATCAAGTGCCCATACTTGTGGTCATTATAAGCTTTGCTTGCAAAAAATGAAAATACTTAAAATTCCTTTAAGCAACATAAAATACCATGAGTTTCTATCTATAGACAGTGTGTATACATCTGAAAATTGGAAATATTCTGTGTTCTAAATGTTCTTTTTTTAAAAAAATATTTTATTTATTCATTTTAGAGAGGAGAGAAGAGGAGAGAGGGAGAGAGAGAGAAAGGGGGGAGGAGCAGAAAGCATCAACTCCTATTTGTGCCTTGACCAGGCAAGCTCAGGGTTTTGAACCAGTGACCTCAACGTTCCAGGTCGATGCTTTATCCACTGTGCTACCACAGGTCAGGCCAATGTGTTCTAAATGTTTAAGGAGGGAGATATCCTCTGAGATGGTGATGCTGCCCACGGAAGACTTCTTAGAGGAAGAGAGGGATAACCTGTCCCAGGTACCGTCCCTGCAATTTACCTACTTCCTTTATTCATGCAGAATGCAAACGTGGGCACTTAGAATTATGTGCAGAAAGGCTAAGTTACTTGCCCAAGGTCACACTATTTACTTCCAACTGTGGTCGACCGGATCTGCAAGCCCTGCCTGGACCATGGAGGGCTTGCGGGCCGGTCTAGGGCAGGGACATGGAGAGCAGGCCCTCCGGGGAGAGGAAGCACAAGGAAAGGCAGCAGAGTTGGAAAGGTCTGGAGCAGCAGGCCGGTCAGGTTAGAGGGCGGCGTCTGAAAGGGAGGTGGCGTTGGGTGTGGAAAGCCAGTGGGCAGGGATACAGAAGGAGCCAGAGGAAGGCTGGCCAGCAGCACTGTGAGCCTGGAGGTGGGGAGTTGAAGGAGGAAGCTATTAACAGCAGACAGAAGTGACAGAATAAAGGCCTCAACCAAAATGATGGAAGTGAAAATGTTAAAAAGCCTATATTAGATGGACGATAAAATGAATTTCAGTAGGATTGGCCTATAGGAGCTCCCACTTAAAGAGGACACAGCAGAGGGAAGCACCCAAGATGCCGCAGAGGTTTTGAACCTAGACAAGTGGGAGAATGGAAACAGGGCTTCTCAGGCTGCGGAGACATTGTGAGCAAAGGACAGCGAGGCCAGGAGGATTTGGGGCGAGAGAGAATGAGAAAGTGCACCAGCAGCAGCAGTGCTCACAGCCATCAAGATAACGGCAGCTAATGAGTGCTTACCACCGGGCCCTGTGCTAATAAGCAATTTGTATAAATTATCTCATTCAAGTCTTGTAACTCTACATCCTAAGAGTAGGAGAGCATTACTACTACCCAGCTCCATTTTACACATATAAACCAAGGCTTAGAGAGGCTAAGCAAATTGCTGGGACTCAGCCCCGCAGTGTGGCCTTGTGACTCAGGCACTGGATCATGACCCCAACACTAGACCAGCCCTCCATGCCACAGAAACATAGTCAGAATCCGAACGATTTCCACAGACTGAAAAATGAGTTAAACTTCACAAGATGCAATCTCCAGTAGGTGTAAAGGAACTTTCCTACCTTTAGATCTAAACTCACTGGAACAGGGCAGAGATGCCTCAGAACAGCACTTGTGAAAACAACTGAGGTGTTTTATTTGGCTGCTAACTTGATATGAGCAACATTTTGATATGGTTAATTAAAATGCAAGTCTGAGACTTGATGTATTAAAACGAGTACAGTGTTCAAAATGGGGGAAGGGTGGCATTTCAGTTCACTATGCAAATCAACTCACATGTGAAAACACTATTCAGTGTTAGACTTCATAGAGGGAAAAATGACAAACTAGACCACTTCTAAAAGAAAGTGACCTGGACTGGGATGGATGTAGCATCTGAAGGAAACTTAGAGGAATACTAATATTCCAAAGGGTGCTCATGTGAAAGAGGAGTAACTCCAGACACAATAGAACCCAGACCAGTGGGTACAACCACAGGCAGGCCACTTCTGGATAAACTTAAAGGTATCTCATGAAAGAAAGACTTCCCATTAAAAGCGTATATGCAGAAGGGAGGCAACCTCTGCTCAGGGTTATTGTGAAAGAGACTGACCAGCTCAGACCGGATGAGATGACTTCTAGGTCCCTTACCATTTTTAGACTCTGTAATGGCCTCAGATGATGGAGGGCTTTGGATATCAGGGCAGGAAACTGTGACTTGATGGATAATAAGGAGCCACAGAAGGTTGAGCAAGGGAGGGTCCTAATACAAACACCCCTTCATCCTCCTGAGTGTGAGGAGTTGCTGCTTCAGTGCCCTGATGAAAGGAAGTATGGAACAACTTCCATGTATTGATAGATGTTCAGAGTCACAGTCCCTGCATGAGTTCAATAAACTGACAAAGGGCCTAGCAGACAACCCATCCACAAGTCCTGCCTGCCCTTGTCAGGCCTGCCTCAAACCCTTCCGTTGCAGCCCTGACAGGCTCACAGGAGTGCCCACTTAATGCAGCCAACGTGCCTGAAGTTCTCCAACCAACACTGCCCCAAGTAGGGCTCCCAGGAGGCAGAGTCCAGCCCGCAACGGTAGGCCCACTGCCCGGTTTCTGTGGCAAGGCATTCTGGGTTCAGAGGCAGGGCTGAGCCTCAGCATTCTGGTCTCGTAAAGATAGACTGTGGGTTCTCCAGGACCCTTGGAAAGTCAGCCCTTGCGACATTTCCACGGCAGAAGTTCCAGGCTATGGCAGGTTCCTACACTTGTGTAATACTTGGTGTCTGGGATTCCGCTCCATGTGACACACTCCTCCACTGCCTTCTTCATTCCAAATCCCTTCCTGTCTTCCCAGCACACAACACCAGATTATACCTTCCTTTGGACTTGCCAGGCCACTCTGGCCAATAACATTCTCATTTCTTCTTCTTCTTCTTCTTCTTTTTTTGTTCATTTTTCTGAAGCTGGAAACGGGGAGGCAGTCAGACTCCTGCATGTGCCCAACCGGGATCCACCCGGCATGCCCACCAGGGGGCGATGCTCTGCCCATCTGGGGCGTCTCTCTGTTGCATCCAGAGCCATTCTAGCACCTGAGGCAGAGGCCACAGAGCCATCCTCAGTGCCCGGGCCATCTTTGCTCCAATGGAGCCTTGGCTGCGGGAAGGGAAGAGAGAGACAGAGAGAAAGGAGAGGGGGAGGGGTGGAGAAGCAGATGGGCACTTCTCCTGAGTGCCCTGGCCGGGAATCGAACCCGGGACTCCTGCACGCCAGGCCGACGCTCTACCGCTAAGCCAACCGGCCAGGGCTCTTCTTTTTTTTGAATTCCTATTTCTCTTCATGACTTTGACACTTACTATGTTATATTGTCTTACTTCCCCAGCCAGAGGGCCCACAGTTGTTAAGGCAGGGCGTACAGCCTCAACAAATCATTAAGGACTGCTTACTCCCCTGCCTATTGAGAACCAGGTACGTGATTCACAGTCTCTTGAGAAAATCTGCTTCCTTTCCCTCCCCTCCCCAGACTCTCTCTGAAGGGAATAATTGGGTTTTGAACTGGGCAATGCCTGGGGGCCCTGCCAGGGCAGAGGGTGGGAAGTTCAGGGCTTCATTTCTCACCTCCGGTGGAGGTTAGAGAACATCCTCTCAGAACAGGCTGTTTTCCAGATTTCCCTGGAGTCACACGGGACCTAAGACCATGCAGTGTCCCCCTGAAAGAGCAGCATTGTATACCACTTCCTGACCCAGCTGGCCCTTGTGTCCCAAGCTGGTTCCGGAGAGCCAATTATCAGCAGGCACCACAGGAAGGGTGGCTTTCTCCCAGCCTCCCTCGCCCCCCCCCCCCGCCTCCACCCTCCGCTCCCTCAGCTAGGCCACAGTCAATGGAAAACCCATGGGCCTTGCTTCTGTGGGGAGCAGGCCTGAGCCTGGCCTGCGGGGTCCAGCTGGGCACTGTCTGGTCACGCACACAGCTCTTGGCAGGGGCCCAGTACTTGGGTTTCCAAGGCCAAGCTGGCTCCCAAAGGCCCAGTGGCAAAGGCTCCCTGGCAGGGACAGTCACAGACAACGTGCCCGCGTGGGGGTGGAAGGTCTTGAAGCAAGGGATGGAAAGGCTCGTGGCCCAGACCAAGCAAAGGAATATCTGAGACCAGGCAGGGCAGAGGGGAAAGAAGAAAATAAGATAGAAGGGAGACAGAAAGAAATAAAGAGTTGGGGGAAAGGAGGCTTTTCTCAGCAGAAGTGTGAGTGGCCACCACCAACAGCGTCAGCAATAACTGCCCAGTTAGGGGGCTGAGCACTGGGAACCAGTGACACAGTGTCCCTCACCTCCTCAGGTTTGGAAGCTCGAGGTAAACAGATAAGGGAGGTGGCCCTGTTAACACTGTGATTTGGTCTAGGCTCTCCTCCGCCTCCCACCCCCAAGCTGCACCCTTCAAAGGCTTCCAGAGTCCATGAGCCAGGCTCAGCCAACATGGGGCTGAAAGAATCCTTTTCCCAAGGGCCTAATCCTCTGGGCTGTCACCTCTGTCTGGGGAGGAACAGGGATGACAGTGAGGGAGGGTGGAGTGGGATTCAGGGAGAGGTGAACGCAGAAGGCTGCTGCGGCGTGTCACAGTAAAGGTGAAACACCACGCTGGGAGACGATGACAGAGTTTGGAAGCAAGTCGAGATCACGGGAGCCTCAGGAGAAGCAGCAAGCGAGCACAGAACTGGGTGCCTTCAGCACTGAGTGGGACTCCCCTGGCCTGGCCTGAGACACTTGGAAGCTGGAGTCCAACAGCAAGTCTTTTTAACTCTTCCCTTGAGCAGAAGTAACGACGGAGAGCAACCCCAGTTGTCAGCAGATCGGCGGTAGCAGTGGCAGCAGCAGAGACTCTGCCTCCTCCTGGCCAGTGCACTCGGGCATTGGCTCTGGTCCTCCCCTGGGCCCTGGAGAGCAGGGATCGACTCCCATTCTGAGTCAAGGTGCCCAAAGTAGCACAGGCAGGTGGAGCCATGATTCAAACCAAGGTGCCGGCCTCCACACCAAGCTTCCTTCAGTAACGCCCAGCAGTCCGACACACTAGTCAACACCACCCACCTATCTGCCTCACTTTCTACCGCAGGATGCTGGTCCCTAGATCTCTATCTAACTTATACTCACTCCTTAGTGATCTCAACTAGGCCCGTGGTTTGAACACTTAACTCCTGCCAGCACACCCACTTACCCAGCTACTCCTCTCCCATTCTCCCTAGAAGTCATCCTTGACGGGTGCCTTGGCCTCAACGCTCCCCTCCGACCCATCAGTCATGCTGTCCTTTCCACCCCCAGACCTCTCTGCTTCTCTTCATCTCCTCTGCCTCCACTCAAGCCCAAACCACTGAAACAGCCTCCCAAATGGACTGGGCCTCCCCCAGCTGCTCTCCACCCAGCTGTCAGAGTGATCTTTTCAAACCACTCATGAGATCACACCACCTGCTCAGGGCCCTACACCACATGTGGAATGAAGTCTGCTCTCCCACGAGGCTGTGCATGGGAACCAACGCCCATTCTCCCTCCCACTCATTATACCCAACCACATTGGCTGCCTCTTTGTTCCCCACACATTTTTTACTCTCTGTCTCTGATGCTCCTTATGCCAGGAAGAATCCCCCCCACCCCGTTCTTTACAAGGCTAGATTTTCCTCCTTCTTCAAGCTGTTCAAATACCACCCCCTAGGCAGCCTCTCTAATCTAAAGCATCTCTCCACACCATGCCCTGCACTCTTTATCACAACTCACAACCACCCTTGTTATTTCCTGTAGCAGTCCTTATCACAACCTGAAATTCCCTTGTTTGTGCATTCGCTAGTTTTCGGTCTCCCACTAGACAGTGAGCTAGTGAGGGCAGGGCCTCTGGCTCTGTGCCTGATGCAATGGGCAGGGATGAAGCAGGGGCTGCTCTGCTCAGTCCTCTCTGTGCCGACACCCTCAGCAGCACTGATACCTTGTCTGCTCCACTCCTCTATTCTGTCCTTCCTCATCACATTTTCTTTCCTTCCCAATTGAAACTTACTGATATTTAACTATAAGCAAACTTTACTGATGCTATCCAGCTATTATTTATTCCATGTCTTTTATACTTAGGAAACTCCATATAATTAAATACTGACTCATTTGCATGTTTTTATAAAAGGTATTTTCTAAGGGTTGAATTGTATGCCCCCCCAAATTCATATGTTGAAGCCCTATCCTCAGTGTGATGGTATTTGAAGATGGGCCTTTTGGGAGGTACTCAGTTTAGGTTTAGATGAGGTCATGAGGACGGGGCCCTCATGACAAGATTAGTGCCCTTATAAAAAGAAACACCAAAAAGTGCTTACTTTCTCTTTTTCTCTACAAGAAGGTGGCTGTCTAAAAGTCATGAACAGAGCCCTCACTGGGGCTCTGAATTAGCCAGCACCTTGATCTTGGACTTCTCAGCCTCCACAATTGTGAGAAATAAATTCCTGTTGTTTAAGCCACCCAGCCTATAGTATTTTATTATGGCAGCCTGAACAGATTAAGATAGTATTTTTTTTTACTGTATTTTGTGTGCCTTATCTGCTTTATAAACTGGGGACCACTGACATTACAATCACATCTTCACTTTTCTTCCCATTGGAAAGCCCCCAACCACTCTCTGGCTTCTGGATAGGTGGTTATTAACCAACTGTCTGGGTCACAATGATTTCAAAGGGTTTAGCAAAAAGAAAGGCACTATTCTGAAGTCTGATAATCCAGAGGAGAAGATGGAGTAAGAAGTGTTGAGAAGATTAAAAGGTCAATCATGTCTGCAATCAGCAAGGTATACAATCCTGTATTGGCAGGAGGGTGGCCAGGACTGTAATGCACCTGGAACAGCTGAAGAAATAAGAATGTTCAAAGTGGAAAACATTGGTGGAAGCAACCCAAGTGGCCATCCACATAGGAATAGATAAACAAAACCTGGTCTACTCGCACAGTGAAATATTATTCAGCCTTAAAAGTAGGGCTATTCTGACACATGCCACAACATGGATGAACCTTGAGGACATTATGCTAAGTGAAATAAGTTAGGCACAAAAGGACACATACTGTCTGATTCCACTTATATGAGATACCTATGACAGTCAAATTCAGAGAGACAGGTAAAATCCTGGGTATTAGGGGCAGGTAAGGGGGGATTGGAGAGCTACTGTTTAATAGATACAGAGTTTCAGTTTGGGAAGATGAAAAAGGGCTGGAGATGGATGGTGGTGATGGTTACACAAACAATGCAAATGTATTCAGTGCCACTCAAGAGTGATTAAAATGGTAAGTTTTATGGTTGGTATATTTTACCACCCCCACACAAAAAGGCGTAAGGAACTGATAAGAGCCATAAGAGGGATGAACCTCAAAAACATAATGCTAAGTGAAAGAAGCCAGGCACAAAATGTCACACAGTGTAGGGTTCCATTTATGTGAAATATGCCGAGTAGGCAAACCCACAGAGACAGAAAGCAGCCTGCTGGTTGCCAGGTTCTGGCAAGAGGGGGCCTGAGGAGTGACTGCTTGGTGGGTGTGAGGTTTCTGTTTGGGGTGATGAAAATGTCCTGAAACTAGGTAGTTGTGATGGCTGCACATCACTGTCAATGCACTAAGTGCTACTGAATTATACACTTTAAATTGGTTAAGATGGTGAATTTTACATTATGTGTCGAGTAAATTTTAAGAGAAGGTGGAAAACACTGAAGAATTGTGATTCTGATCAAACGCCTTCTCTGCGCAGGGCAGGACCACCATCTACGCTGTACGACTGTGTGCTACACAATTCCAGATGGCCCTTTCACAGACTGGGAAGGGCAAGCTTATCCCCGGACCAGCTGCCCAGTTGCGTGACGCTGCGTTAGGTGCTGCCGGAGAGCGTACAGGTGAAGGAAGTGGATCTTGTCGTCGGAGTCAAGTGTTTATAGGGAGATAAAGACCATCCTCCTTTCTCTTCCTGTTCTTTCCATCCTTCTGGTCTGACTATGCAATTTCAGAAGTACTTTATGAAAACAGAAACCAGTGTGAGTGCACAAGTTACTGATGCCTACTTACATCTACCTACACACTGATGAAGAGTATCAGAAAGCTAAAGGCGACAGGAGACAAGGCTTCCAAACACCGGGCAGGGCATCCTAAAGGGCTACCATGTTACATGAAAAGCAAAAGAACAAGGAAGGAATGGGCATGCTGCTTTTAGCCGGCCGTGCAGTGTTGATGATCAGCTCCTGTTTTCCCTCTGTCTTTTCTGTCTGCAATGATCTTTGGACTGAAAAAAGGCAGACAGAGCATTAACAGAGAAAACCCCAGGTGAGTCAGAGAATCTCCAGTGCTGAGGGAGCCCAGGCCTCTGACGCGGATGAGTGACATACAGGGGGTAAGAGAGCGAGCGAAGGGGGTGCTCAGACAGTCTCAGGGATCACGGCGGGGTTATGAGGAGTGGGAGCGCTACCCAAAGATCGGATATGGGTCAGGACGGTCGTATTTTACCAGACGAGAAGGTAAAACTCCACACATTACCCATGAGACATTTCCCAAAAAGAAAAGGTGGCCCCAAGCACCTGGGGCCAACACTTATGTGTTCATGGAAACAAGTCACACGATACTGACCTTGTTTCCTTGTTAGGCTCTAGGCGAGAGTTTCAGGAAAACCAAGTGGACATGATGCGTCTGCATTTCTATCATCAAGGCATTAAAGTCTCTTATCATATCTTATAAACGAGGATGAGACAAGAGAGGCTCTCAAGGGGTCACAAACTACTTACCGCCTGCCAGCCAAATCTGGCCTGCAGCCTGCTTGTGGGAGGCATATGAGCTAAGATTGGTTTTTACATTTATAAAGGGAAGAGGAGGAGGAGGAGAGGAGGAAGCAACCACAGGTAGCCACAAAGCCAGAAACATTTACTATCTGGCCCTTTGCAGAAAACGTTTGCCTACCTCCGGGCTAGGCAGGGAGGTCCACGAGGATGGATGTCCACACTTACAGGTGTTGATTATTGGCTACCATTACCTTGGGGGTAAGGTGTGCTAATGCCCACAGCCTGTGTTTTTGTCCCTGTGTTTGCCAGTGAAGGAATATGGAAGGCACAGGGGTCGATCTAACTCAGGGGTCCCCAAACTACAGCCTGCAGGCCACATGCGGCCCCCTGAGGCCATTTATCCGTCCCCCGCCACACTTCTGGAAGGGCACCTCTTTCATTGGTGGTCATTGAGAGGAGCATAGTTCCCATTGAAATATTGGTCAGTTTGTTGATTTAAATTTACTTGTTCTTTATTTTAAATATTGTATTTGTTCCCGTTTTGTTTTTTTACTTTAAAATAAGATATGTGCAGTGTGCATAGGAATTTGTTCATAGTTTTTTTTATAGTCCGGCCCTCCAACGGTCTGAGGGACAGTGAACTGGCCCCCTGTGTAAAAAGTTTGGGGACCCCTAATCTAACTGATGTCAGGGCAACAGCAAATGCATCTGGAGGGCAGTGGTAGAGTATGACCATGGGTGATACCAACAGAAACAGAACATACCGGGCCCAAATCAAACTGCTTATGGCTGAAGAGCAGCCTAGGCGTAGAGGGCTGAACTTATTCCCCATGAGTTTTCAGTAAGTTCATTAACAGTATGAGGTGGTCACTAGAATAAATTTAAGAAAGCTAATTTCATTTTGAGCAACATCAAGAGAATTACCTGATCTAGAACAAGAGCGAATCCTTGGTTTTACAGCTTTCAACCACACTTGATCACTGATTCATCCCACCACGTGCCAGAGATTCTGCTGAGCACCCCAGTCTAAGAGGAACACAGATAAACTGGGCATGTGCAAAGGAAACCAACTATGAGGTAAACCACAGAAGGCCACATAAGAGAACAGAAATCAGGGACAGTGGTGGTGGGAGGAGTGATGGGGAAGAAAGGGCGCAGGGCTTCAAACACCTCAGTTCCCAACACCTGAGAAATGGAAGCCTTCAGGGCAAGAACAGGACCCTTGAGTGGGAATTAAAAGGAGTCAAGTTCTGTAATTATCATCTCCCCAAACTGGAATCAATTCCAGTGTCCTTCAACTTGGGGACAGAACAATGAGCAGAGGTACAGCCATACCATGAAAAGCTATTCAGCAATAAAAGGGAACAAACTGCTGATCACACTGAAATGGATAAATCTTAAAAGTATTAGGTCAAGTGAAAGAAGCCAGATTCAAAAGGCCACACACTACATGATTCCATTTTTATGACATTCTGAAGAAGTTAGAAGAACTACAGGTATACAAATTAAAAAAAACAGGCCCTGGCTAGTTGGCTCAGCGGTAGAGCGTTGGCCCAGCATATGGAAGTCCTGGGTTTGATTCCCGGTCAAGGCACAAAGGAGAAGCGCCCATCTGCTTCTCTACCCTTTCCCCTCTCCTTCCTCTCGATCTCTCTCTTCCCCTCCTGAAGCCAAGGCTCTACTGGAGCAAAGTTGGCCTGGGTGCCGAGGATGGCTCTATGGCCTCTGCCTCAGGAGCTAGAATGACTTGGGCCACAATGGAGAAACACCCCAGATGGGCAGAGCATTGTTCCCTGCTGGGCATGCCGGGTGGATCCTGGTCAGGCGCATGCGGGAGTCTGTCTGACTGCCTCCCCGCTTCTAACTTCAGAAAAGTACCAAAAAAAAACCCCTGCCAACCCCCCCCCCCAGATCAAGCCCTGGCTGGGTAGCTCAGTTGGCTACAGCATTGTCCTGATACGCCAAGGTTGCAGGTTTGATCCCCAGTCAGGGCACATATAAGACTCAACCAATGAGTGCATAAATAAGTTGTACAATAAACCAGTGTTTCTCTCTCTCTCTCTCATAGCAATAAATAAAAAAAAAACAAAAAACAAATAACAGATCAATGGTTGCCAAGGCAGAGGTTGTAGAAAGGGTCACTACAAAGGGACATGAGGGAATTATGGGTGGTGATAGAACTACTCTAAATCCTGACTGTGAGGAGGTTACCTAATTGTATGTGACTGTCAAAACTCACAAAACTGGCCTGACCGGTGGTGGCACAGCATTGACTTGGAATGCTGAGGTTGCTGGTCGCTGGCATGAAAAGTCCAAGGCCACTGGCTTTAGCAAGGGGACACTGGCTCACCACGGTCAAGGCACATACAAAAAGCAATCAAAGTACAAGTGAAGTGAAAGCAACTACGAATTGATTCTTCTCACCCTCTCTCTGCCTTCCTGCCCCTCTCTTAAAAAACAAACAAAAACACCTCACAGAACTGTACATTAACAATGGTGAATTTTGTTGTATAGAAATTATATTTCAATAAACCTGGCTTTAAAAATAAAGAAAGCAGGTTTAGTGAGAACTGGGCAAGACTTTGGAAGGTAGGCATTGGCGCCTCTCCTGGGGCAGAGGTGTTCAGTCTTCCGAGGAGTGTTTACACAGGATGGTTTCTAAGGCCCTCTCAACCCCCTGGTCCCACAGTTCTGGAAGGGAGGGGGAGAACTGGGGACCGAGCCGAGGAAAAGCAGCTGGCAAGGCTGGAGGGGAATCAAGGGGGTGGGGTTATGTCTCTCAGTGAAGAAAGTGTTTCAGTTCAGAGGGAGCTGTCAACTGAGTCAAATCTCGCTGAAGGGGCAGGGGAGATGAGATGAGGACTGAGAATTACTCACTGCATATGGCAAGGACGTCATTGGTGACCCGGGCAAGAGCTGCTCTGGGTGAATGATGGAGAAGGCAAAAGGCTGTGTGGAGAGGGGTAAGAGAGAGCAGGAGGAGAGGAGTGGGAGACAGTCTGGACAGAATGGACGTCCCTTTCCTCCCAGTGCCTGGAGCTCAGCGGTGGGGCTCTTGGACCATGAACAGCTCCTCATCTCTTACCTTCCCTCTAGGACCTCGCACTGGTGTCTGCAGTAGAATTGCAGCTCCACAGCTGGCTCTCCTTCCCCAGACAGGGTCAGGTAGACAGTGAGTACAGACAAGCATGGGACCTTTCCAGATTGGGAGCAGAGGGACTGCAAAGGCTGTCTTTTTTGCCAGAGGCAGATTCCCATCTTTCCTTCTCTGAAAATGAACCAGATGTTCATCAACCCCTAGAAAAGTACTCTCTCTTACTATTTAACAAGACCCCTCTCCCATTTGCCTCTCATCACCAGTCCCAAGGCTCCTCTGATTCTGTGGGGGACAAAGTGGGAGAACAGCCTCCACCCTTGAACTGGTCCTCCGTATACTCTCAAACCTCCGAGAGGCATTCTGGGGCCAACCACGTCCCCATGCTGTCACGCATCCCTCATGCTCTTGTTTTCTCTGCTACTACACTGGAAGACACCCCTTCCCTGGCAACTCCCTATAACCAAAGCTCTCCAGAACTTTTGCTAGAGACTCTGAATCAGATCATTCGGCACAGGGCAACCGGTCATAGAGAGGCGGACCCCATCGTGACTCCTCCCCACCTAGAGAAGAAGAAATCGTGACTCCTCCCCACCTGGAGAAGAAGAAATCGTGACTCCTCCCAACCTGGAGAAGAGGACAATAAGCTCAGTCTCCCTGCCCTCATTTAGCATCACAGCTGCCTAAGAGCCCTCCAGCCAGGTCATCCTGTCATTTCCTTAGAGGCAAAGATCACCATATCCCTTGTACTTTCATCCCCACCTAAAAACCCATGCCTATGTCACCAACCGACTTGAGCAGTCCTCCTTCTCATGTGGGTCTTGCAGCCACTCTTTTCTCCTGCACAACCAGCTGCCTCTCCCACATGAGAACCTTTACAACAACCCTTAGGGTTCCCAGGGAGGCCTTCAGAAAGCCTCGGACTGTATGGCACAAGGGTTAGGTACTTAGACACCAGGCCGCATAGAAGAGAAGAAGCTGGCCACTCTCCCTTCTCCTCCACTTGCAGGGGGCCATGGCTTCAGAAGGGCATGCTCTCCCATACAGTTCTGCTTTTCTTTTCACAGAGGAAGACTCAGTCTGCTTCCCTAGGAACTGGAATTGTAAGGCTAAGTTCACAGGTGATGCACTGAGAACACTTTAGGGTCACTTTCTGGGCAAATCACTCTGCCTAGGAACTCAGGCCTTCTGCAGTGTCCTTGCCTACCAGATACACAGCTGGTCTAGAAGAGCTGAAACCCTGCGCTGTGCCTTTGTCCAAACTACCAGCACTGCTTAACTTCCTCTCTCCCCTCTACTGCATCCTCCACCACCCTCCACCTTCCAGATTTTTAACCGTGAAAGTAGTTTTGTCTCTTCTCTGCCTGACTGACAAGTGGTCCTGGGCACAGGAAGCACCCATTCTCGGGCTCTGTGCCTCTCCCAGAGCCCCACTCCTGACAGTGTCTCCGTCGGTCAAATGAACGAGTCAGGAAGCACTTGCCACATCCAGACAATGCCGGGCCTGCGCTCCGCTCTCCCAAACAGCCCTCAGATCTCCTTTTGCTCTTTTTCTGCAGCAAACACCCTCAGCTTATACCCACATTACTGTAAAACTAGCCCTTTACCTCTAGTCTCCACCACAATTGACCCCAAATAAAGCAGCAAGAATAACTTTCCTCATGAGTCCTCCCAGCTGAGAAATCTCAAGTGGCTCTTGACCTTGTGAATTCCAAACCCTCCAAACAGGGGAAGCTTCGGCATCACCTCACTGCTTCAGCTGCAGTTCTCGCTTCAGAGGGTGGTCTTCACGCGACTGTGATCCAATTTTCATGAAATAAATAGAATCCCATTTTACACAATGGGATGGCAATGTGAAGATATCTTATTTGACTCTAGCAAATAATTCTATAATGTTCAGCGTTCCTAATATACAGGTTTGGCTCATTCTAAGATGGCAATACCAAGTTTGCTTGAATAACAATGACAATAGCATTTCTCGTTTTAGTTTAGCCCCTCACAATCTTTGAGGAGCTGTCATATGCACTGTCTTCCTATGCTGAGAAAACCTAGTGAGGGAGGCAGGGCATACTTCGTAGATGAACAAGTGGGCGCAGAGAGGACAGCCATAGCACAGCCGATCCGCCTTCCTCGGTCAGGCACACAGTCCCAGGGGTCTCAAACTCGTGGCCCACCCACCAATTTTGTGTGGTCCGCAGACTGGCCCGCAGACTAATCCACGAAGTTTGATTAGTCTGCGGGCCACACAAAATTGGTGGGCGGGCCGCGAGTTTGAGACCCCTGGACCGAACGCTTAGCCAAAGCCAGCTTGTTTCCTAAACCTCTCCTCTGACCTCAACATACCAGTTGCCTTAAAGGCAATTTTCTCTCTACCTTATAACATGTCCAACTTACAGATGCTACAATCTCTTGGTCTGGTGAGAACAAAAAGGAGAAAAGTTTTTCAGAAAACCTAGAGTGGGTACCTAAAGAAGACCTAAGGCCAAACAGACTCCCGGCAAGTGAACCTTTTACTGTTGTCAAGAAAGCAGGATCTGGTCTTAGTTGCTCGCACTCGTCCCACTGAACTCTTAATCCCCATTGTGTTCTCCCGAGGGACCCATTGCAGTCTGAAGGGAGACAGAGGTTGTGTGATGGGACTGTGAAGCCCAAGGTCATTATGGGCACTCTGGAGAAGACCTGAACAAAACTCCGTCAGGCAGTGGCCACAGGACCCTGCTCTCCTCTAAGATACCAGCAGGGTAGGTGATGTCACCGACAGGGGGATCTAAACCCTGAACTCTGGCCCCCAGACAAGTCAGTCCTGTAATAGTCTGTGGGCAGATTTACACTGGCCACCTGCAAAGCCCCAAAGGTATGCTCGTCCAGCCTCATCAACGCTGCAGAGTGTAGGCTCGGATGGGTAAATAGGACATGGTTGTTGCTCTGATTAGTGGTTCTCAAGGCCGGCTGTGCATGAATATCACCTGAGCACCTAACCCTGTGCCCCCATAGCATTCCCACACCCCTAACAGGTTCCTTTGCTCCACCCCCAGACTGGATTCATTTTGTCTGGAAAGGAACCATTGCTCATCGCATTCTAATTCTGGACATGTTACAAAGACATTCTATGTCAGCGCCTAAGGGAAAAAAACTCAGCTATAGGAAAAGCAGGAATAAAGAGGAAAAAGAGAAAGGGAATAATGAAGACAGTGGAAAAATGGAAAATGAGATTTTTCTCAGCTCAGACCAACATACATTGATATAAGTAAATACAAATTTGGGGAGAAGGGGTATGAATTGACACTAAGGACAAATTAGGAGATTATTACTCATTTTATAAAAAAATTTGGCATCAGATTCCTTTAAATAGCAATCTCTGCTAGTACATTTAAAATAGGATTCCATTTACAGAAGTGTGATTTATAAAAAAAAAAACACCTACATCTGTTATATAGGCTTAGAAAATAGCTCTCCTTCTGTGTAGTCTGGCCAACTATAGAACTGGCCCAGTACAGACGGTCACCTATTTTCTTCTTAAAGATACCCAGCCCTGTTCTCTATCACCTATTTCTATGTTTTACTCGATTGTGGTTAATAGGTTCTTAAGGGCATTCAAATCTCTTTTGGTCTTCCCTAAATTCTGGGAACACTGCTCTGGGTTCTTTTTAGCCTCACTCATTCATTCAACACATATTTGCTGAAGGCCTAGCATGCACTAGCACTACTCTAGGAATGCAGCTGTGAACAAAAAACAGGCCTCTGGCACCATGCATCTTGGGAGAGCGAGAGTAAGAAAATAAATAAGATATATATATGGCCCCTGGCAGGTTGGCTCAGTGGTAGAGCGTTGGCCTGGCGTGCAGAAGTCCCGGGTTCGATTCCTGGCCAGGGCACACAGGAGAAGCGCGCATCTGCTTTCCACCCCTCTCCCTCTCCTTCCTCTCTGTCTCTCTCTTCCCCTCCCGCAGCCAAGGCTCCATTGGAGCAAGGATGGCCCGGGCGCTGGGGATGGCTCCTTGGCCTCTGCCCCAGGCGCTAGAGTGGCTCTGGTCGCAACAGAGCGACGCCCCAGAGGGACAGAGCATCGCCCCCTGGTGGGCAGAGCGTCGCCCCTGGTGGGCGTGCCAGATGGATCCCGGTCGGGCGCATGCGGGAGAGTCTGTCTGACTGTCTCTCCCCGTTTCCAGCTTCAGAAAAATACAAAAAAAAAAGAAAAGATATATATATAACTCATGAGATGGCAACAGGTGCTATGGAGAAAAAAGTCTGACTATGGAGCTGGGCTTACTGAGCTGGTGTTACAACCTAATACAGAGTCATCAGGGAAGGCGGTACTACTAGAAGGTGACAGAGGGACCATTTGAAAGTGATGAGGAAGCAAGCCGGCACCCAGGAGCTCCAGGCACAGCCTACCAGGCAGGTAACAAGGAACACCTAAAGGTTAAGCGTGGCTGGAGCCAGGATCCCCGAGGTGGGAGTGGCCAAGTCAAAGGGGCTTGTGGACCACTATCACTGGGAGGTTTTGAACAAAGGGGTGACACAATCTGACTCACTTTTTAAAGAGGGTCCTTCTGGCTGCTATGCTGAGAAGAGACTGCAGGGGCCAGCATGGAAGCAGGGAGGACAATTAAGATGCTGCTGCCTTGATTCAGGCCAGAGATGATGCAGCTCAGATCAGGCTAGTGACAGTGGAGGTGCCAAGACGTGGTCGCATACATTTTGAAGGTAGAGCACACAGGACTTGCTGATGTTATGGACGTGAGAATGTGATGTTATGGAAGGAGTCAAGGATATTTGCCAGCTCAGCTAGCGGGACTGAATGGCCATTACCAAATGGAGAGAACCATGGAAGGAGTTGGTTGTTTGGGGCGGGGCAGATAGTAGCTTGTTTTCAGACATGTCCAATGTGAGATATTCAAATGGAGCCATGAGGCCCTGGCCGGGTGGTACAGTGGATGGTCTTGGGTTCAATTGATCCCCAGGGTCTCGGGTTCAAGCCCCAGGCAGGGTCCATATGAGAAGGAATCAGTAAGTGCACAACTAAATGGAACAGCTAAGTGGAACAATGAGTTGATGCTTCTCTCTCTCAAGTTAAGACAATAATTTGAGAGAAAGAAAGAAAGAAAGAAAGAAGAAAAAATTTAAAAAATGGAGCCATGAAAGAGCAGTGTGATGTACAAGACTGGAACTGGACAGGCTCAGGCCTCTTCCAGGGAGTTATCAGGATACACAGGTGGGTTTTATGAAAGTAAGTTCACCAAGGAGTGAGTGCAGATGAAAAATCTGGGGGCACTTGAGGACACCTAACAGTCAAGAAAAAGAGATAATGAGTACTAGAAACAGAAAAGAAACATCCCATGAGGTAGGAGGAAACCAGGAGTGTGGCATCCTGGAAACCAAATGAAGAAATGAATTTCAGCCCCAGATGTGTAGCTCAGTTGGTTAGAGCATCGTCTTGATACACGAAGGTTGCAGGTTCACTTCCCAGACACGGCACCAACAAGAATCAACCCATGAATGCATGGATAAATGAAACAACAGATAGATGTCTCCCTTTCTCTCCTTCTCTCCCCGCTCCTTCCTCTCTCTCTAAAATAAATAAAATTTAGAAAAAGAAATGAATTTCGCCTAGAAGTAACCAATTGTTAAATGCTGCCAACAGATCAAGCAAGATACGCGCTGGAAACGGACCATGAGACTGAACTTCGTGGTGGCCTTTACCAGGGCTTTCTGGCCGAGAAGGCGGGAGAACCTGACAAGGGGTTCCTGAGAGAAAGGGGAGGAGGGGAGTTGGAGGGAGCAAGAGCTGAGAAGAAGGCAAGGGCTAGTTTCCCTCTTTTAAACGGGAAGATTATAACTTGTTTGTCCACGTGTAAGGGGAAAGAAGAGAGGGCCGCTGGAATGGGGACGGAGTCCAGTGCACATCAGGAGGCAGCCACCTGTTAAGAGTCACAGGTCAGGTCACAGAGTGTGGACACAGGTGTAGGCAGACGTGCAAGCTTTCTCAGGATTGTGTCTCATCTCATTTCACAGAGAAACAGGCCATGAGCTGAGAGTGAGGGTGGGAGAGGAGGTGGCACGAAGTATCGTTTAGGAAAGTGGTGCGCTGCGAGGACCAGGAGAGGCCCAGGCCTGCCAGGGAGCAGCGCTAAAGGCCTGTTCCACTGCAACCTAAGAAATTAAGCCAGCCTTGCGGAGGCGGCAGCCTCTCCCCCCCCCCCAACCCCCTCATCTCATCTCTTCCACTTTCCCTCACACTAACTCTTCTCTTTCTTATTGCCCATCCAGCTTTGAAACTGACTGAACCTTGATGGAATCAATACTCAGACATACTTGGTCATTTTGATGTCCTTCCTCTTCAATGAGGCCTTTTAGAAAGGAGAGATGGAATTGGGAGGACAGGCCCAGGGACGTGGCAATAGACGTGTGTGTTGGGGAGAGCAGGGTGGGGGTGGGGGCAGGAGTCTGGGGGAAGCAGAGGAAGTATAAGGCAAAATATCCAGACTCCCTCTCAGTTCTCTCAGCTTGCTTCCCTCTCCCTCCACCACCCCCTTCCTTTTGGATTTCAATTTCTTTATCTAAAACACAGACTGAATAGTCTCCACCTCACTGTGTTCAGGCTCTCATTCTCTAATTCAATTAACCTCTCCTGACCTGTAATAGATCCCTGATTCATTTGCACACATTATTTCATTTAACCCTTCCAAGTAACACTGGGACTTGCTAACTCCACTGAAGAGATGGGGAAACAGACTCAGAAGGGTTAAGCGACTTGCCCCGCTAGCTAGCCGTGATGCCTGGCTAGCTAGATGGCCCAGCTAGGAAGTAGCAGAGCCCGGATTTCAACCAAGATTTCACTCCAGGTTCAGGCACATCAGTCCCAGCTATATCCTTCCAGGTCAGGGACAATTCAGGCTCATTCCCACTGACAGAACACTCAGGTGAAAGTCAAGGCCAGGGTTCCAGAAATTGGAGTCCTTATTAACACACAATAAAAGCACAGGCCTCAGTGACCTCAGGTCAGAGCCAAAGAGGAGAGTGGATGAGCAGTGCAGGGTCTGGGCACCCTCAGGGGCCATGGGATGGCCCAGCTGGCAGGCTGGAGCTCTGATGGCTACTTCCAGCTCTGGACACGGGCAGTAATAACAATCTGAGAAGGATTTGCTAAACAGTGTTCCACAGTGGAGACGGGGGTGGTCGCTAATTCCAGAGGTGGGTTTCATCATCAGCTGTGTGGCTGTGATGGGCTTCCTCAGAAGGCAGAGCAGCCAGGAACTCTCACTTCTGTTTCTCGAAGGGTGAAGGAGAGCCCTTCCTTAGCGGAAGTGCCGTGAGGTTCAAGAGAAATGTAGGGGTGTGGACGGAGTCATCCAGAGTCCCAGGCAGGGTCAACCCCCACTGGGCATCCAGACCTGACATTCCGCTGCTCTCTGGGCTATTAACTTCTGTTGGTCACAACATGGCCAGATCTCTCTTTCTAAAACCCATCTATAAGCATGCCAGACATGTCCAAGGGTTCTCTCACACCTTTGCTTCATTTCACCCTATAACCTATTAACCACTCTCCTCAAACCATTTCCATTTTTTTTACTCTTTTTAATTTTATTTTATTCATTTTTAGAGAGAGAGAGGAAGAGAGCGAAAGAGGGGGGAAGAGCAGGAAGCATCAACTCCCACATGTGTCCTGACCAGGCAAACCCAGGGTTTCGAACCGGCGACCTCAGCATTCAAGGTCTAGGCTTTTTATCCACTGTGCCACCACAGGCCAGACCATTTCCATTTTTAAAAATCCCCTAATTTTTATGAGCAGTATATTTAAGTCCTGCCATTTAGTTAGTCATGATTTTATTCATTCACTAAATTCACCCACCAAACATATATATGTCATGTGCTATGTAAGTCAGCTTGCAGGTGAGTTAAGTCACAAGTCCTGGCTTTAAAGAATCCAGTCTATGAGGGGAGAAGGGGGTGGCATTGTGTACATACCCAGTTAGAGGAAGAACACTGGTGAGTGATGTGTGCAGGGGGCTTGAGCACAGGCATTTAACCAAGGATGAAGGGTTGTGTATGGCTGCCCTTCCCTGCAGGAAAGGGAACACCATGTTCTAACCCAATGACCATGCCTGGAAAGGGGGTGTGCAGGGAGGGGTATTCAGGGGGAGGCCAGCACCAAGACTCAAAAGTAGGGGCCAGTGCCCAACGTGGAGACTGACGGGCTGTTAGTATTGCTGGAGTGTGAAAAGGCAAAGTGAAAGTGGGGACCAGAGAGCCCAGATCACAGTTACGGGGAGACAGGAGAGAGAATTGTCCAAGCAAACTTCCCCTGCACTCACAACTCAGCTCAAAATACATCAACAAAAAGAATCCTTAAAAGTCACAATCTATTTTTTTTTTTTTAGGGAAGAGAGAAGAATGGCCGGTTATCATGGTGGCCATAGGGTGTTGTACTCTCAGCAGCTAGTCTCTTGCTATCATTTCTTTTAGGAATGGCAACGACCTAAACCAAAACCCTTTGCCTTCAGGATAGGTCCCCTCCCCATCCTCATTCTCACCTTCCTCCCCAAGAGCTTGTAACCTCTGAAGACATGCATTGCATTTCTGAGCGAAGAGCTCCAAAGTACTGGCTTGTCTTTCAGGCAGCAGCACTGGCCAGTAATACCCGGGAAGTGTCAAACCCCTGCTGGACTTGCCGCAGGTCTGAGAAGGTGGGACGGCTGGCAAGGAAACAAAGCCCGCCATTTGTAGAGCCTGCTGTCTGTCACCCTGACCTTCAAGCAGTTCCTTGGCATTGGGTTCTTTTTGTTTGTTTGTTTTTATTATTAATTTATTGTTTACATAGATTCTAGTGTCCCCCGAATATACCCTCCCCTCCCCCGTGTTCCCCAGTACATCCCCCCTTCCCCCCTCCCCCTTCCCTCCAGGATTTGCTTTTCTGCTCTCATCCCATTCTATCAGCCTATCATCCCCTTTACCTCTGTCTGCTTTCCTTCTGGATCCTTTGATCCCGCCTGTCTCTATTTCGTTCCTTAGTTCATATTGTTGGTCGATTCCTCAGATGAGTGAGGTCATATGATATTTTTCTTTCTATGCTTGGCTTATTTCACTTAACATAATAGTTTCCAGGTCCATCCATGTTGTCGTAAAAAATATTTCCTTCTTTTTCATGTCCCATAGTATTCCATAGTATATATGTACCACAGCTTTATAACCCACTCGTCCACTGCCGGGCACTTGGGCTGTTTCCAGATCTTGGCTATTGTGAACAATGCTGCCATAAACATGGGGGTGCATTTCTCCTTTTGACTCGTTGATATGGTATTCTTGGGATATATTCCCAAAAGTGGGATGGCTGGGTCAAAAGGCAGTTTGATTTTTAATTTTTTGAGGAATCTCCATACTATTTTCGACAGTGGCTGCACCAGTCTGCATTCCTACCAGCAGTGCAGGAGGGTTCCCTTTTCTCCACATCCTCGCCAGCACTTACTCTGTGTTGTTTTGTTGATGAGCGCCATTCTGACTGGTGTGAGGTGATATCTCATTGTGGTTTTAATTTGCATTTCTCTAATGATTAGTGATGTTGAGCATTTCTTCATATGCCTATTAGCCATCTGTATGTCCTCTTTGGAGAAGTGTCTATTCATTTCTTTTGCCCATTTTTTGATTGGACTGTTTATCTTCCTGGTGTTGAGTTTTACAAGTTCTTTATAAATTTTGGTTATTAACCCCTTATCAGACGTATTGTTGAATATGTTCTCCCATTGTGTGGTTTGCCTTTTTATTTTGTTCATATTGTCTATAGCTGCGCAAAAGCTTTTTAGTTTGATATAGTCCCATTTGTTTATCCTGTCCTTTATTTACTTTGCCTGTGGAGATAAATCAGCAAATATATTGCTGTGAGTGATGTCAGAGAGCTTACTGCCTATGTTTTCCTCTAGGATGCTTATGGTTTCATGACTTACATTTAAGTCTTTTATCCACTTTGAGTTTATTTCTGTGAATGGTGTAAGCTGGTGGTCTAGTTTCATTTTTTTGCAGGTAGCTGCCCAATTTTCCCAACACCATTTGTTAAAAAGACTGTCTTTACTCCATCGTATGCTATTACCACCCTTGTCAAATATCAATTGTTCATAAAGGTGTGGGTTTATTTCTGGGTTCTCTGTTCTGTTCCGTTGATCTACATGCTTGTTCTTATGCCACTACCAAGCTATTTTGAGTACAACGGCCTTGTAGTATAAGTTGACAGCTGGAAGTGTGATACCACCCACTTTATTCTTCTTTTTCAAGTTTGCTGAGGCTATTTGTGTTCTTGGGTTTCATATGAATTTTTGGAATATTTGTTCTATATCTTTGAAGTATCTCCTTGGTGTTTGAATAGGAATTGCATTGAATTTATAAATTGCTTTGAAAAGTCACAATCTTAAAGTGTAAAGCAGTGAATGGATAGACTCTTAGATGTGTGTATAAGGATGTCACTTCAAGAGTAGAAAATGGATACAGCTAAGTCAATTAACAGGGTGCTGATTAAGATGAAATGATACATCTCTACTCATAGGGATATCTGGTAGTAATTGCTAACAGTTACTAAATGCTGGCCATAGGTCAGGCACTGGTCTAAACATTGAACATACATACTAACTCTTATACCCTCACAACAATCCTACATAGAGGGTACTGTGACTACTCTATTATACAAGGGGGAAAACCCACACCTGGAGCCTTGGGAGCCTGTCCAGGTGAGTAAGCAGTGGAGATAATTCAAATCCCAGAACACATAATACACTTCCCCACTCTGATACACTGTTTCTAGACCTAGGCATAGTGTAAGCTAAAATAAACATCTATAAACTGTATTATGATATGGCACTATTTTGTTTAAATATGTGTATATTTGTCTATGTGTGCATGCTTGTATTTGGTTGGATCAAAGGAAAATTTGGTCATTTTTGACTTATAGAAACAGCACTTGCCATATGGTTCAACCCAGCGCACGTGCACGTGTCCATGCACATAACACATGCACAGACACACACAAAGAAAAGTCTATAAGAATCTACACCAAACTGTTAGCAGATGGTGGGAATACACCTGATCTTTATTTCTTTACACTTTTTTGTATTTTCTGAGAAATAGCACAGTTAAGCCTTTTCCTGTGGATTACCTATTCCCTCATCACAGCTGCCAATGAGCACAGCTACGTGACATTCAGATGTAACCCAAGCCCCCCAAGCTACAGCAGCAGAGGCCAGCGCATCCATGGCTCTCTCCCTTCAGGAGCTGAGAAGCCAAAATGGTCAAAAGCTGCCATAGGCTCTGAGCCTCAGTTTCTTCACCTTGAACACGATAGGAGGAATCACACTTTTCTGAGAACCGAATGAGATATGAACCAAAGTGCTCTGTTGTCCCACCTTCATTCTAGCTGATGTGACCGGATATGGCTGACAGGGCCTCCTAAAGTACTGATGACACCTACTCCACCCCCAGGACCATGGTCAGAGAACTGCTCATTTGACACTCAGTAGCTTTAATGGAGATTTGTTGGAAACTAGAGGCAGCATCTTCCCTCCAAATTCTAGGAAATCTGAGAGAAATTGATAAGCTTGCAGTGCGTCCAAAGTTGATTAGACTGCAGGAAGAGAGCACAGGGCAGCTGGGGCACAAGGCCGGTTCCCTGAGGTCCAGGTTCAGGCATTCTCAGCAACAAGCCAGCGTTGCAATGAGAGGTACAGTTTCAGCCAGTCCATAAGCCAGTATCAGATTAGGAATGATGGGGTGGGGGGGTGTCCCCAGGGTCCATTGGCAGCCAAGGAAAAAAACTAGCAAGGAAAGATGTCCCACTCCCTTTCACAATTCTTATCCAAGCAACCTCAGGCAACCGCAGCCATTTCTGCATACTCCCTTCCCTTTTACCAGGTCACTCACCACTGTCCAACATCCTACACACTTTACCCAACTATACTTATTTCTATTATCTTATCCCCCATGTCCCCCCCTCATCTCCCCTTTCTTCCACATTCACACAGCTCCATAAAGCAAAGATATTTTGTTTGGTTCCCTGAAGTACCCCAAGTGCTTAGAACAGCGTCTTATGCCTGAAGAATACTCCATTAGTATTCTCTGAATAAATGAATGAATAAATGGCCTGCAATGTCACCTTCCCCAACCCATCTCCTATACCTCTTGGCAGAATTAATTGTTCTTACCTCTGAGTTTCTATAGGATTTTCCTTAAATCTCTAATATGGCACTTATTACACTATAATTATTTTTCTCTTTCACCTCCTTGAAGGCACAAGTTTCCAAATGATACCATTCTCTTTCATATTCTCAGTGCCTAGCATAGGGCCTCAGAGTTGGCTGACTCGGGGGACAACCCTGACCTAGGTACAGGACAAAAAGGATGCTCTCCAGAACTGCAGTCAAGCCTGCTGCTACTGACCTCTGAGCCAGCGGGGTAGGGAGGCAGAGATGCAGTAAGACTCCTTTCCAAAGAATCTGGCCTGAGAGAACTCCAAGAGAAAGCTATTACAGGTCCCAGAAAACGAGGCAGAAGCAAGTGCATCCAAGAGAGGTCACGATAGAAAGTTAAATAAATGTTCATTCAAAAGAAAAACTACTTTCTCTCAACCTATAGTTTGTAGCTCCCATGCTTTTCCTAGCACCACGAGGCCGACCTCCAGCACTGGGGCCAGAGGGGGTGTAAGCTTATTGGCCAGAATAGCACAACCAAGCCTGACTGTCAAGTGGAGATGGCCTCAATTACTGGTTCTACAGGACACTTGCTGATTATTGTTGACTTGGGCCTCACACCCCGCTCCCACTCAGCTCTCCTCTCTTCCTCTGGCTCTGCTCCTAACAATCCTACTCGACATCTGTACACCTGTGCACAGCACACACTCTCCACTGCAATGTCTTCTCTCATCACTCCATCCGTTCACTGAGCACCTATTGTGCATCACGCGTTTTTACCAATAAAACTGCTGCTCCCCTTCTTCAAAACACAGCTTGAACACCTTTTCCAGAAGCACTGAGGGATAAGAGGATTAGGACCCCTTGCCCTGGGAACTCTGCTAGCCCCCTGGAGACAGGGACTGCACCTACTCACCTAGCATAAACCACAGGTAGTTCTTGAACACACTGTAGTCTTTTGCCTGTGCTGTTCTCTCGGCCTAGAATGCCCTTCCCTTCCTTACCCCCTGGGGGAACGGCTCTCCCCTTCTCCAGCCTTCTCAGTGAGGCCCCTTCTCTCGTGCCAGGTCATTAACCCCACCTGCTCCCACTGTTGCACACCACTCAGATGTGCTGTGTGTTTTACCACATGTACTGTAATTACTTATAATGTGTCTGACTGCCCTACCAGACCATGTTCACCCAGTGGATAGATCATTCTGAAAGGAACGTTCTACCCTTCGCCTGAAGTTTTAGGATTTTACCTGTTGCCTAAATATTAATAATTATAGCTGTGGCTTAGGAAGCCCCTCCCATACACCAAGAACTTTAAACAGGCCGTCTCAACCCCTCCCGTGCCTGCAGACACCAATTCCCCTGAGGTGAGGAAGCTGGAGGACATAGGGCAACTAACTTGTCCATAGTCCTAGAGCAGCAAATGGTGGCATCAGGATTTAGCCTCTGGCCTATCTGACTCCAAAGCCCTTGGTCAGCATCTAGAGCAGTGTCTGGACACAGAAGATGCTCCCTGATCCTCCATGTGCAGGGGTGGCACTGTGGACTCTAGGTGGCTCCCACTATAGTCTCATCCACAGCACCACTGACCACCTCCAGATCAAAGACTCCTTAGGACAGCAGGGAACCTAAAGGAAATGGATTTTTTTTTTCTTAAAAGACCCCGACTTCTTTGGGGCCCCAGGCAGCAGGACAAATACTGGAATTCTTTGGCTCAGAGACAGCTGCAAGACCACATGCCGTCTGGCTTTGACCTAGGACCTCTCAGGCAAGAAGGAAGACAGGGTTGAGAGAAAACAGCCCCCGGACATGCTCCTCAAGAAAATCACCCATCTGTGTGTGTGTATTGGGGAGCAAGGACAGGGACAGGGACAGGGGTGGGGATGGGGGAATGGGGACGAGGAAGCGGGAGGCACAACTTAGGGGGAAGAGTAGGAAAGGAGGGTTGTCTCGAGGCTGGGATGACTTAAAATCTACGTTTGTCTCTGAACCCTGACTGGCAGGATGACTTGAAGCAGCCTCTGAGGACACTATATCCTGCTTCTCAAGGTTGTTTTGAGGGAGAAAATAAGCCAGGCAAGAGTATTCTGTCAATTACAAATATCTATGTGTCATCCCACTCAATGCATTTCAAGGAAACCTCTGTCTCCTTCTCTTGACTCTAAGCCTTTCTGTGGACAACTTGGTTATCCACAGCTCTGGATCCCTGACATCTTAACATCCACACCCAGGGGCCTGTGCATAAATAATGGGTATTCAATGTGTCTGAGTTGAACTGAACCTCATCTTGGTTAAAATCACTTGGATAAAATCTTGGTCGTTAGTGACAATAAGTAATAGCAGTTACATGGTAAATCAAAAACTTTTCTTCCTAAGCATTTTTAAAGGAGGCAAGTTTCAGATTTTCTTACCCACTGGCACTTGGCCGAGGCCCATGTCATTTATGACCCCTGATTTTACTACAGGGGCTGGATGGAGAAGGTGGCTGATCCATGGTGCTCCACTAGCCAGGATACATCAACTCGCTTCTCTGGAACTGCACCCCAGTGTTCAAATGAGCTGCCCTTCTCAGGAGGTCAGTCACACTAGCCATACTGGACCTCGGCCCTGAACCCACAGCTCTCGGTTCCCAAAGCTGTGGCAAGGACTCAGAGGCCATGCTCCTCCGGGGTCCCTGGGCAGCTCCAGTGGCCAGAGAGGCTTTCTCTCTCTTCAGGGAGTTGAGTCTAGCATAGCACGGCCCCCTGTAAGAGTCCTGGCCAGCCAAATCTGCTACTTCAGAAAACAAATCCTACTTCCCAGAGCCATGTGGAGCACATAACCTCTTCCTCCCGAGAGCCCTCAGTGAGTCACAGCAATCAGCCCTCCAGTCTTCTCATGAGGCTGACATCCTCCTCACCCTCCTCTGGACATTCTCTATGTCAGAGACTCAAATCTTTTTAGACTCGGACTACAGGAAAACGTACATTCTATAAGGCCAGCCCTTACCTGTGCCTGTGTGTGTATAGAGCCAAAACCAGTTTCTTTTAAATTTTTATTTATTTATATTTTATTTTTTTACAGGGACAGAGAGAGAGAGAGAGTCAGAGAGAGGAATAGACAGGGACCGACAGGAACGAAGAGAGATGAGAAGCATCAATCATCAGTTTCATTGCGACACCTCAGTTGTTCATTGATTGCTTTCTCATATGTACCTTGACTGTAGGCCTTCAGCAGACCGAGTAACCCCTTGCTCGAGCCAGCAACCTTGGGTGCAAGCTGGTGAGCTTTTTGCTCAAGCCAGATGAGCCCGCGCTCAAGCTGGCGACCTCAGGGTCTCGAACCTGGGTCCTCTGCATCCCAGTCCAACACTCTATCCACTGCGCCACTGCCTGGTCAGGCAAGCCAAAACCACTTTCATTAACTAATGCTTACCTCCTTACATGGAATATAATGGGATGTTTTCTGATCTTTTTCACTCTTTCAAACACTGGCTACAATTTACTAGACTAATTTTGTGACCCAGAGCTGAAAACAGTGCTCTGGTTTCACCCATGTCCTCCGTGTTCCGCTTTAACTCGTTATTTAGCTCAGACCCTAAACGGGAGGACGTCCTTCTGTCCGCAGCTATTAGCTGATGTGGGCTGTGAGCAGAGTTCCATTCTACACTGGGTTCTCCCCAGCGTGGCATTTCCTTCTCCTACATCCCAACTCAATCCAGCAAACAGACATACACTCCTGAAGCTTTCTCCTGCCCCACCATCATTATCATTTACCCAGAACCCCTGAAGCACTTTTTCTCCACTCCGCCCACCTTCCTGCTGTGTGAGCAGGAGGATCCGAGGGGTTCGGTGATTCAGATTGGAGGGAGCAGTGAGATTCACAAAGAAACCTCAAGTTTTTTAAATAGCTGGAGATAACTGAGGAGGTGTACAGTCCACCTATAGACAAGTGTTAAGCCCTCTCCCTGGACCTTCTCCCCTAAGGGACCCCAGAGACCAAAGGACACCAACCAGCTCATCTTTTTAGATTAGCTTGTATCCATTCTAGAATCTGGTCAGTGAATCTTCTTCCTCATCCCTTATTTATTTTGTCATCATAGCATGTGTTTTGGTGATCAGGAGAACTTGGTGCAAGATCTGGTCCAATCATTTAGATCAGTGGTCCCCAAACCCCGGGCCACGGACCGGTACCGGTCTGTGGGCCATCTGGTACCAGTCCACAGAGAAAAAATAAATAACTGACATTATTTCCGTTTTATTTATATTTAAGTCTGAACGATGTTTTATTTTTTAAAAATGACCAGATTCCCTCTGTTACATCTGTCTAAGACTCACTCTTGACGTTTGTCTCGGTCATGTGATACATTTATCCATCCCACCCTAAAGGCCGGTCGGTGAAAATATTTTCTGACATTAAACTGGTCTGTGGCCCAAAAAAGATTGGGGACCACTGATTTAGATGGCATCTGGGTCTTCACTTTGCTGAACCTCAATTTTCTTATCTATATAATGTGGCTTTTTATTTCCACCCTACCTTCCTCATAGGACTGAACAGATGTGAAAATGCCTTGTAAACTGTACAGCACTATGCAAATATAAATCATTACATAAACTACATATTGTTTTTTAAGAATTGACAGTGTTGACCCTGCTCCCCAAATTACAGCTCTATATTCTGTGTTCAGCGAAGGCACATACTCCGTCATCAACCCCAAAAGGCATGTGCACTTTACCCCCAAGTGCTTGGTTAAACCAGCTCTCCCTTGGGCAGAAACGGGTATCATCAAAAATTCATCAGTCACAGCAGCTGGTGAATCCACTCTCCCCAGTCATTTGCACCTTCACTCAGAAAATAGACATGGGGGAATTGGTCCCCGGAGCAGTCAACCAAAATACAGCCTACATTCAACTCTTGTGGCCAATCAAGAAAATAAAGGCTGTGTGTGTGTGTGGTGGGAGAATCAGAGTCATGTTAGATAACACTTTGGAGACCATCATTATCATAAAGGCCACCATGTACGGAGGAGGGCTTACTATGCCAAGTCCTATGCCTTAAAAGAATTATTTCAAGCCTTCATGAGAATGCTCAAGGCAGGTACAGGCATATCTCGGAGACAGTGTGGGTCTGGTTCCAGGGGACCACAATAAAGTGAATTTTTTGTTTTCCCATTGCATATAGAAGTTATGTTTGTGCTACACTATAGTCTATTAAGTGTGCAGTACCATTATGTTTAAAAAAATGTACATGCCTTAATTTAAAAATACTTTATTGTTAAAAAATGCTGACCATCCTCTAAGCCTGTTGGAAAAATAATGTCAACAGACTTGCTTGGTGCAGGGTTGCCACAAGCCTTCAATTTGTAAAATAACACAATACCTGTGAAGCACAAAAAAATAAGTTATGCCTATATTACTGTCCCACTTTACAACTGAGGTTAAGAAACTTGCTCAAAAGCATGCAGGGAGTTGGGTGAACCATAATTTGCTTTTCTCATTCAGCAATAAGCTAAAGAAACCCCCAAGGCTGATGTTGGGCTCTGCCAAGTATATGGTAGAAATGCTGGGTTTGAGGTCAACCCTGGAGCCAAGGGTCCCGGAGTGAGTACTTTAATTCGGAGATGGGGTTTCAATGGTCAGTATAAATAGTAACTTGGGCCGGGCCTACTACAGGAATGAGAAGCAGGTACCAATTCCCTGGGGTGGGTAAAGTTCTTCTCGCTACACAGTCCAGGGTCTGTGCTCTTTACAAAGAGCTGAGGACAATAGATTCTGGGCTGGGCATTTAACTGCTTAATAATTAATGAGAATCTAATATCACTTTTGTTTGGACCCCAAGCTAAAAGAGGAAAGAGGCAAAATATGTGCCTTTCCTGTGCCCAAAATTCTCCAGAGGTTAGCCAGCACCTACAGGCCAAGGTTGGAACACCTTGGCTGGCATTCAAGTCCTTTCTGGTCTGGCCCCAACCAATGATCTCAACATTTCCTGACTGCAAACCTCTGTCCCAGCCAGACATCCTTAGCTGTACCCAGTGGACTCTGCCCATTCCTCTTCCTGTGACTTTCCCAACAGGCAATTCCCTTCACTGCTCTCAGCAGAGCCAACACTACTCTGCCTCAAAGAGCCAGCCCAGGGCCTCATCCACCATCTGAACTCTGCTGCCCAGTCCCTACTCAGAACCCCGCAGCCCTTGGAGTTGTGGCCTGATTGGGGCCTGCGCTGAGAGCTGTTTGGCAGCCACTGGACTAGCGCTTCAGGTCCCTTGTGCCTCCCCCAGAGCCCAGACAGATGACTCTTTGGTCTTGCCGTAAGACACCTCTAGGAAAGGGCTGGTTGCTGGTCAGTTTTCCACCTCTCTCTCCCTACAGCTGCCTAAAGGACTTTTGAGGGATAGTTCTAATAATTACCCAAAGAAGTAAGCTTTCATGGTTCACACATAGGAAATGGTGGTCCAGCCTCTTGGCATTGCCCAACCATGAAGAGGTATGCATCCTCATAGGAACATGGGAGCCAACAAAGCCTCTCATCCCAACCCCAGGGGTCGCACTCAGTCAGTTTGGGACTGATCTCCAGCCGTGGGAAAAAATAATTCTAACCTATTTTCTGTTCCCCTTCCTTCTGCCTCCCATCCAAGACAGAATGCCAAAGGCCAGGCAGGGCCAGGGACATCCATGCCTTTTCCATAGAGACAGATGCTTCAAAAGGGTACTTACTCTCTGGGACAACTAGCCTAATTCTGTACAATCCTATCCCTAAGGTACAGGCAGATCCAGACCCCTCCCCCAGACACACCAGCACATCCTAACCCAGCTCTTTTCCTCTGAAGCACAGCTCATCATAGGGTACCTCCCCAGCCTGACACACAGGCCCGCAAAATTTCTAAGGCTAGGAGTGTGGGGTGCGCTACCCTGGTCTAGAGCCAGGGTCAGGGTGGTAGTGATCTCAAGGGCTCCCTTCAATCTTCATTAGGAGTGGCAGCCAGTCCAGATCCTTAAGAAAACCTACCCCAGACCTACAAAGTGCTCCCAGAGACCCCTCCCTTCAGAGTCCCATTAATCACATCCTGCTACCCTTGAGGATTGCTCCTTAATTAACAAGCAAGTATTCATCTCCTACTGTGTTCCTGGGGATGAAGGGGGAGGTCAGCACCTTCCAGGGAATCAAATGCTTAAGAGGCAAAGGTGTTTGCTGTTTCTCAGGCCCAGGCAGCTGGAGTCTAAAAGTGGTAAATCTAGAACATCCCCCATCTATGACAAGGACTGCATTCCTGCCCCCTCATCTTCTAGGCTGGTTAACGCCCTACCTCCTCCACATCGCCCTCCCAGGCCACCCACCTGTGCCCTCCTGTCCACTAGCTCAGTCCAAAAATCTTTCCATAAATCTCAAATAGGTGTGCAAGCAAGGGCTCTGGAGGAGATGGGAGGAGCCCCCTTTCCACAGCCATTCCGCCCCCCCCCCCCCCCCCAGGCTGGTTTCCCAATTTGGAAGGCGAGCTCAACAGCCCTCCCAGTCTCTGGAGTCCAGCGAGCTCTCCCGGGCAGCCCTGGAGGCAGAGCGGCGGGAAACTCGGAGCCCCATCCCTGTCCTCCAGCCGCCTCCAGAATCCTGGCCCGACTCCCTTCTCCAGCACGCCTGGAGTTCGGGCCAACAGGCAGGATCAACAATCCAGAAACTTTCAATAGATCAAGCCGACTGTGAGGGGGAAGAGAGAGGGAAGTTGGGGGGGGGGGGCTCCAGGGCAGAGCCCCTGCTCTTCACTTACCATCTTGCTCACATCCATGACCGAGGCTGCAGGGCACCCCCCACCCCTTGAGATCCTGCTTTCCCCAAATGGGGCTCCTGGCTAATCCAGCCCCGTTGGTGCCATGCTGCGAGGAGGGCGGCCGGCAGGGCCCCCGCGGACTGGGGAAGGCGGCGGTGGCGGCGGCAGGACCGAGGCTGGACCGGAGAAAGGAAGGGGAGGGGAGGTAGGGAGGGGGAAGGGGCCGAGCGCGGAGCCGCAGCGCGCACCGGGGGCGGGGGAGGCGCGGCCCGGCGGGCGGACCCGCGCTGCAAGCCCCCAGGAGCCGGGAATTCCCGAAATCAGCTGGGGGTGCCCCGGTGAGGGAGGCGAGGAGCCGGGCGTGGGGTGGGGGTGCGGGGGAATCAATGGACCGATTTTGGGGGCGAGAGCCCGCGGCTCGGCGCGCGGCAAGGGTGTGATTTGAATAACAAAAGGTCGCTTCTACTAAGCCCAGGCGGCTGGGATCACCAAGCCGGGAGCGAGGCCGCCTGGCCCGCCAGGAAGAGAGAGAGAGAGAGAGAGAGAGAGAGAGAGCGCGAGCGCGCACACGCGCGTGCAAGTGTGTGCGCTCGCGTGTGTGCATGTTTGGTGGTGGGATCAGTGGGACTCAGGAAGTGAATGGGGGAGGGTGGCTGAAAAGGAGAGAGCTGGGGGGCACCGCGAGCCGACATTCCAGTGGGGGAAGGGGGTCCGCTCAGCCCCTCCTCACTAGGCTTCACCGGACAAAGGCGGAATTCAGAGCCAGTTGCTTGCCTCCTGTGGCTAATCCGGAGGGGACGCCCAGATGAGCCTGGGGTCTGCCAACAGAAGGGTGAATTAAGGAAGTGGAACAGGTATCCCCAAAAGGCCCCGAGGTTCCCCACGAGCTAGCTAGAGCCAGCCCTTCCTGGAGTAAGGGAAACTGGCTTCCAAATGATGTTGGCCCTGAGAGCAGAGCTCCTTTCTCTCATACCAGAACCCCCAATCTTCCATTCCATACTCAACGCCTGTCTGCTCTTAGTGAAATGGGAAGCAGACACTCCTCTCTGTAGGGGACGCAGTTGGTGGCAGAAAAGGACTCCTGGCAAATGTTCTTTGAGGGCAGTCACCAGAAAAAAGCTAGAGGCCCAACCAACCCTCTGGCTTCAACACAGGCTGCTCCAAATCCTCAGATGAGCAGGAAGGTTTGGGGCACAGCAGAGGCAGCAGAGACTTGAGATGGCTTCATCAACCCTGTGTTACACAACAGGTGAAGAAACCGAGGCTTAGAAAAGGAGAGTGATTTGGCCCAGGCCACACACCTGGCAAGGAGTGGGGGCAGGAGAAGAAGCTTCAGTAAGGGTAGTGCAGCCCAAGCCAACAAGAGCTTCTTATGCTGTCATGGAGCAACTAGATTCTAAAATCCTTTCCAATGAACAGGTAATGGGACCCAGCCACAACCCTGGCCCACACCAAGGTGCCAAGAAGGCAGCACTGGTTGAGTCCCCTATGCTGACCTCAGGACTGGCTAGGCTGACTAGAGCAGCCCCTGCTTCTTTACTTCTGAGTTCTCAATCTATAAAATAGGGACTTTTTCTCTCTGCCACCTAGAGGGATTAAGAACACCATGATATAAAAGTCAGAAAAGCAGAAGTAATAGGATGTAAGGGGTTTCATTGGGGAGGTTATTTTCATTTCTGGGCTCTGGACTCTAGTCAAGGGTCCCTCAGCTTCAGGTAAGAGCTCTCTTGGCCCAGGTCTCCATCTAACCTCAAGTCTGGACTGCAGACTGACTCTCCCACCCCCTACAGGGCTGTCCCTGCAAGCCTAGCTCTTCCCACACTGCCCCAGCCAGGACATCAGGAGGGCTGCCATGGTTTGTTCTGGTATGCTCAGCTCCAATAGAGGTAACACCCAAGGGAGATCAGGGCCAGGTGAACCACCAGGAGTCACTTAATACAGAAGTGGAGTTTGGATTATTTACTTGATTAAATGTACAACCATCTTTAAAAAAAAATAGATAGACTTTCTATGTTTAAAAAATATTATGAACTCTTAGGCCTGAGGTTCATAAATAGATCAAGGTCTCCCAATAAATAGATCTTGGCACCTTAGCTGGCAGAGCCCATTTTCTCCTTGCTAAAATGGAGATAGTGGCATCCACTTCATTTGCAGGTAGTAAGGGGCAAATGAAAGAACTTTCCCACACCTTACCTGTATGCTGAATAATAGCTTCCAAAGACACCAGATCCTCATTCCTGGAACCTGTAAACATTACCTCATATGGCAAAGACTGTGCAGGTATGATGAAGGATTCTGGGATGGGAAGATGATCCTGGATCATCTGGGTAGACCCTAGATGAAATCACACATCTCTCTCCCCGTAAGGGGGACATTTAATACACAGAAAAGGTGAAGTCTACCACAGAGGCAGAATGATGGAATGATGTACCACAAGGTAGGACATGCTGGCAGCCACCAGAAACTCTAACAGGCAAGGAACAGATTCAGATTCTCCTCCAGAGCCTCTAGAAGGAGTGTGGTCCTGTCAACACAGTGATTTGAGCCTCGGGATACTGATTATAGACTTCTGGTCTCCAGAACTATAAAAGAATAAATTTTGCTGTTTTAGCCTTGAAATGCACGGTAATTTGTTACAACAGCCACAGGAAGTGAATACATTGCCAGTGAGGACAGGTGTCATGGATCCAGGTATGCCCCTGCCTTGTGGGCTTCTCTGTAGACCTCCTTGGAGCTGCTTAAATGGTGGCAAAAGGAAAGGTCTGCCAGGAGCAGGCAGGCCCTCCTGCTCCAGTTAGGGGCGGTACCCTGGCAAATACATGTAAGCGTATATATGCATGAATGCACACATGCATACATATACAAACACAGGGAAGGAGCCAACAGCTCTTCTTAAAAGAGTTTGGGCTTCTCTACTTGGGCTAATGTAGCACCTGCTAGGCCCACCCAGCACACAAACTTCTTTTGGGGCCTGCCATTCCTACCCTTCTTGGGCAAATAGGTTAAGACTTAGAGAGGAGGCCATGGGGAGGTGCCTGCCTGAGCCTTCCCCATTCTACAGTGGTTGTGCCACAAGGTATCCCACGGTCTCAGGACATTAAGGAAAGACATTTCTAGCCATGCAGGTGGGGAGAAAAGCATTTTGAAATGTGGGATCACCACGAGGCTGTGGGCAAATGGCTTAGGCTGGGAGCCCCCTTTGAATAAATTAGGTCAGAAAGAGAAACTAGGTCCAGAAATAAGAATGCTGTGGCCCCCAGCTGCCATTCTGTCCTTCCTTTACCAGTTCCAGGCCACCATATACAAAAGCCTACTGGACTTCTCCACCTGGGGGTGGGGTGGGGTTTCAGTCTCATAGGCACCTCATACTCAAGGAGTCTAAAGATAAACTTTGACCTGACCAGGAGGTGGCGCAGCAACAGAGCGTCAGACTGAAATGTGGAGGACCCAGGTTCAAAATTCCGAGGTCGCCAGCTTGAGCATGGGCTCATCTGGTTTGAGCAAGGCTCACCAGCTTGAGCCCAAGGTCGCTGGCTTGAGCAAGGGGTCACTCACTCTACTGTAGCCCCCTGGTCAAGGCACATATGAGAAAGCAATCAATGAACAACTAAGGTGTTGCAATAAAGAATTGATGCTTCTCATCTCTCTCTCTCCCTTCCTGTCTGTCTGTTCCTATATGTCTCTCTCTCTGTCTGTCACATACAAACAAAAAAGATAAACTTTGTTTTCCCTCTGTATTCACAGCCTGGCTCTCTCTTTGTGTTGTCTCCACTAATGGTTCCACCTCCACTAGTTGCTTAAGCTAGAAATTCTGAAGTCAGCTTTAATTCTTCCATTGACAATCCCCTACTCTCACCCCATGCAATCAGGCCCCAATCTATGCAATTCTTTCTTATAGTTTCCATTCTGTGTCTCCCCTCCCAATACCGACTGTTCCTCTGATAGCTGAGATTTTCAACAACAGCCTCCTAGCCTCCCTGCCTCCATCTCTTCCTATCTAACTCATCCTCCACACATCTAAGTGTGAGTCCCCACTACTCCACCCCAAATGGGAAAAACAAACAAACCTCTTTTATGGTTTATTACCCCTCAAACTCCCTACTGATCTGGTTGCACCTCCCTACTATCCTGGCCCATCAAACTATCAAACTACTCGTGAATACTCAGGATGCTCCTGAAATGCCTTTCCCACTTCCTCAGCTTGGAAAATTATTTCTCACCCTTCAGGACCCATCTCAGATGTCACCTTCTCTGTGAAGATATCCCTGACCTCTCCAGACACTGCCAAGTAAAGTCATTCAGGAGTTCTTAAACTCCTGGATACAACCTTCATCGCCCTGGATTCTCCCTGCTTTCCTGTGAGCTCCCTTGCATCCTGAGTGCCCTGCCCCTTACTCACTTATCTGCCCCAGGGCTCCCTCCAGTCCACCCGAGTTCCACACCCCATCACTTCCCACTCTTAACATCAAGGTACAAGTATGGGACTCTGGGAGCCTTTACGGAAGGTATGGATGTGATCTGGTAGAGGGTGACACCTGCTGGAGAATGTGATTCTGCAGCCTAGCCCTACAAAGACCACACTGATCCCAGCTAGCTGACAGGTTCAGGGTTGGGCCTTAGGGTACTTTAGAAGCTTGAGATTCCATGTATTTTCAGAAACAAAAGTTTAAACTAAACAGTACTCCCAACAAAGGGCCTTGTATAATATATGTTACTATGCTACCACTAACAATAAGCATATGCAGAGGGCTGTCAAGTTTATGAAATGCCTTTTTGTCCATTAGCTCATTTGATCCTTAAAAAAATTGGGTAAGGCAGCTAGAATGGGTATTGTTATCAGAACACTTATTTTACAGGTGAGGTGTGGTAGAGGAGAGAGTGTACAACTGAAACCAATGGAAGGCACTGATATGGGTAGGAAAGGCCCAAAGTTTCTTTAGCTTTGCCGATAGTGTTTTAACATTTTATAAGGATAACGTGATGAAATATTATTACTTGCATAATAACAATGGATACTAAAGGAGAAAGTGTAGATGGTGGAGTCAGACCTTAAGTTGAATTCTAACTCCATTACTTTCTTGATATGTAAAAGTATCTTAACCTCTCTGACTTTGTTTCTTACCTGACAAGTAGGGCTAATAAATACTGTACCTGGCAAGGTTGATGTGAGAATTAAGAAACCAATGTATATAAAGCACATGGCACCAGTGTGAGGCTGGCCCCAGGCATGGCTCAACACACTCGTCTCTCCTTTTACTTGGTGGTGAGTCCCTGAAAAATTCTAAATAATTTTTTTAAAGCTTATTTCATAAGAAAAAAAAAGAATAAAAAGCCAAGGACAACAGTAGTCATTGTGATTTAAATGACAAGCCTGACCTGTGGTAGCGCAGCAGATAAAGCATCAACCTGGAACACTAAGGTCGCAGTTTGGAAACCCTGGGCCTGCCCAGTCAAGGCACATATGGGAGTTGATGCTTCCTGCTCCCCCCCCCTTCTCTCTCTCTGTCTGTTTTCTCCTCTCTAAAATAAGTAAATAATAAAAAAAAGTTTAAAAAATGACAGTTAATAAATAGGTTAATAAGGAAAAAAAATAAGCAAAGCCATTGACCACTCCCAGCTGAGCAGCAGAGGACATTATCTGGCCATCCCTAGCCGAGTGAGTCCTACTATTCCCATGGGAAGCTCCTGCAAACAGAGCCTTGGCCAGGATGTGTGAGATCCCAGTGTGGCCTGTGTACCTGGTGGCTCTGAAATGAACTATTCCCATTGGATTTTCCTTGGGTAGAATGTGGCTTTTTCAATGAGTCGCTCTGACGCCAATGGGAAAAGCCTCCCTGTGGGGGCATGATTACACTTAAAGGTTGTAAAAGAAAACACCCTGAAGGAACACAGGAGGTCCTGGACCTAAATACCTGAAGGGTAGAGCGTCACATGGCAAGTCAGGAGGTGGGTGTTGTTGGGGAGAGAGAGGACATTGTATCATGCTGTGAATAATAACAACTGGTAACATTTACTGAGTTCTGACCATGTGCCTGGCATTATTAACAAGCACTTTACAGCCTGGGCAGGCTGTGGCACAGTGGATAAAGCATCAGCCTGGGACACTAAGGACCCAGGTTCAAAACCCTGAGGTTGCTCGCTGGCTTTAGCACAGGTTCAGCCAGCTTGAGTACGGGCTATGACCCCATGGTCACTGGCTTGAGCAAGGGGTCACTGGCTTGGCTGGAGCCCCCACCTAAGTCAGGGCACATATGAGAAAGTAGTCAATGAACAACTAAAGTGCCAAAACTATGAGTTGACATTTCTCGTCTCTCTCCCTTCCTGTCTGTCCCTGTCTATCTCCCTCTCTCGCTTAAAAAAAAAAAAAAAAAAGCACCTCGCAAGTATTATATTTTTAATTCTCACAACAACCCTGTACACTAAGTGTTACTGTTACTATCCTTATTTTACAGATAAGGAACCAAGGCCCAGAAAGGTTAAGTGACTGTCCCAGTGCCTCACAGCTAATAGGCTGGCAGTGTATTCCAGAGTCCCCACTCATAGCCCCTACAATGGGTTTATGCTGAGCCACACTATATGGTGTCCCTAGCACCTGGCACTACCCTGCCTGTGTGATACCTGCCCTTCGCAGGGTTGGCAGGCAGTTTAAACTGCTATTAATAGTGTGAACTTTTGTTTATGGGGTTGATTTTCTTTATTCTAAAACCTTGTGAATTAATTGTGAGTACAATGAATTCTGCTACCTTCTCCTCCTTCCCCAAGTGGTCTGCATAACTTCTCAAAGCCAGACACTAGGCACTTGGGACTTCGATCCCATCCCTTCCCTGTGTGCTGTGCGTGCTGCTGTGCAGGTATATCTGCTGTGGGTATGCAAGAATGGGCCCTGAGAAATGATTCCTTAAGTAGTTTAAACATTTCCCCTGAACATAGTTTTTCATCATGCACACCCTAAACGGGCATATATTTTAGAGATATCTGGCACTATCCCAGGTACCCAAATTCTTAAACTGAAGTAAAAATAAATACAGGCAGACCTCATTTTATTGTGCTTTGCTTTATTGCACTTCACAGATGTTACTTTTTTTTTTTACAAATTGAAGGCAAGACCCTGCACCAGCAAAAAGATTACAACTTGCGTTATTGCAATACTCCTTTATAGCAGTAGTCTGGACCCGAGCCCACACTAACCCCTAGGTACTGACTATTAAACACCACAGAGAAAGAAAATGGTGGCAGCTTAGGCAGGAAGCTGTCAGCAACGAACGAGATACTAGGACATGGCCATGGGGGTATGAAGTGAAGTAAAAGCAAGCAGAGAATGTAGATGGGAGACCCTAGAATTAAGCGCTGGAAAGGAGAGTGAACTGCTAGGTGGGGATTAAACTTCCCACCTCCTCCAGTGATGCTGTATGTTACAATCAGGTTCAGCTTCCAACTCAAAATTTTTTTAGCCAAATCTTTCAGATGAGACCACTGAGACATCTTACTCTTGACCTCTTGGAATATACTTCTAATTTTATACAGAGTCCTAGTTATTTGATTTCTAAATGCAAAATTCATTTTTTAGAAAGCTCTCAGCAGTATCTAGGTAGAAGTGACAGGTAACAATAAACTGTGAAGCTGAGCAATTCTCTTGGGGAAGCCTAGGCTGGCAGGGGCAGTTGGTGGCACATCGGCACCCTACCTGATATTGCTACCAAGCCCTGGACCTCAGTTTCGGAATTGCCACAACTGCTGCAGAAGCCTCATCCTTTGTGGTCCTGAAGGGCCAGGTTGTCAGTAGCTTAAATCATCTGATCAGATCCTGGGCTCATGCCATAGCTAGCAGGTGCCTACAGGAACCCTTGCTCCCTGTTGATGGGCCACCAGCTCTCCTTCTCAACTAGATCTGCCACAAATGTGTTGATATTCACAAGATGGCCCCAAAAGGAGCACGGGTGGTAATCTCCATAAGTCTCCATTATCAGCACTGAGTAGGCACAGGGCTGCCAAATCCCCTCACGGGCTCTCGCCTGGCCTCTGAGCACCCGCTCAATAAAGACTTAGTTACGGGCCCTGGCCGGTTGGCTCAGCGGTAGAGCGTCAGCCTAGCGTGCGGAGGACCCGGGTTCGATTCCCAGCCAGGGCACATAGGAGAAGCGCCCATTTGCTTCTCCACCCCTCCGCCGCACCTTCCTCTCTGTCTCTCTCTTCCCCTCCAAAGCCAGGGCTCCATTGGAGCAGGGATGGCCCGGGCGCTGGGGATGGCTCTGTGGCCTCTGCCCCAGGCGCTAGAGTGGCTCTGGTCGCAACATGACGACACCCAGGAGGGTCGCAACATGGCGACGCCCAGGATGGGCAGAGCATCGCCCCCTGGTGGGCAGAGCGTCGCCCCCTGGTGGGCGTGCCCGGTGGATCCCAATCGGGCGCATGCGGGAGTCTGTCTTACTGTCTCTCCCTGTTTCCAGCTTCAGAAAAAAAAAAAAAAGCAAAAAAAAAAAAAAAAAAAAAAGACTTAGTTACGGATGTACGATCACAGTAACTGCGCTGTTGAGCCTGCATTAAACCTAATAAACACCTGTGTTGTGCTTTGTCCATCACAGGGTTTACAGGAGCAAGGAACTCACCTGCAGCATGCCAGGCACCAGACTGGATGCTCTGCCTATGTTGTCCTGTCTAATCCTTCCAGCTCACGGCACCTGCTCTATAGATGTGGATGCTGAGTTACACAGGGACTAGGGACTTCCCAAGTCCCACAGACAGTGATTACTACAAGTCATCTACCTGCAGATCCCCTGCTTTCCTGCTGTGTCTGTGGCCCACCTTCCTGGGATAAACTCGGGCACAGCAAGGGCTCAGATCACTCCCACTGACAATCTGTTAGCTTTCTAGGAGCAAGGCCATGGGAGCCTCTCCATCAGCCGGGACATGTCTGCCCCAGAGCACTCTCTGGGCACCAGCTAGGAATGTCAGTGCTGTCCTTGGAGACCCTAAGGAGCTGCAACATAAATGAATAATGAGATGAGGTCTGAAGTGCCGCTTAGAGCTGGAAAAGGTCAAGTGATCTGCTGTCACCAGGCCTCCTCCAGGACTAAAGCTGTTCCAGGGACATAAAGGTGATCCTGGCCAGGAGCCCAGGAGTGCAGCCCACTAGAGCAGTTGTCTAGAAAGGTACCCTGCTGTCAGGAAAAGAACCAGGGGTCTCCTAGGAGGAAGGGCAGAGGTCCAGGGTGTCCCTCTCACTCTGGCACTAAGTGTACATGAACCTGTGCCTTAGCCCTGATTTTACCATCTTTGAACCCAAAAATCTAGAACTGTTTTTAGTCCTGCTTACCAGAGGCTCCCATCCGGAGTTCAGCCACTGTAGCTTCTAAGCTCCCCAGAAATGTTCTTGTTCTTCCCTTCAGAGGAACGGGTGCACATAAAGAGCACACAGCAGTTTCAAATCGAGAAAACCAGAAGTGTGCCCAGAGTTCTCAGGCAGTTCAGCAGTACGAGATGGGGCAGGAAGTGCAGAGCTACTCGCAGGCCTCTGCTGGCTCACCTGGATGAACAGGGACTTCCCCAGAATCCATTTCGGGAGGCGCCATGGGCACCTGCACATGCCACTTTACTCCCGAGGGTTCCAGGAAGGCAGAGTGTGGAGAGCTGTAAATGGAGGCTGGTGGCGAGGAAGATCAGCAGGCAGGAAGGCCAGGTAGCAGAGCTGATCACAAGGAACAGTGTGACAAGTGGAATAGCCAAGTGTATCCTTGCCAGAAGCAAAGGCACCTCATTGGGCAGATTCACGGGGAGTTACAGCTATAACACTTTAGGTTCTGCCATGGAAGCAAGAGAAAGCCAGACAGGCCACCAGGTAGGAAGAGCAAATACGGACTCAAGAGGCGAAGCAGGCCTGAGTGCCTCTTCCCTTTCGAAGCGCAGGCTGAGGACAGCTGGAGCACGTGGTGAGGGCTGAGAGGAGCCAAGCAGTGGGGCGCGAGCTCAGTGATGGCTCCGCGGCCCCTCCAGCCTGCAGACTCTCCTGCCCAGCTGTGTTTGAGGCCAGCTGCTGGGAGTGGTGCCTGGAAGGCTCTGGAGAAGAACCAGACTGTGAGCTGCAGGGTGAGCCAGGAAGACAGGAGCCTAAATGGGGGCCAGGGTTTTAAGAAGAGAGCAAGGGAATGGACGAGACCAGCTATGGGGATGAAGGAGGGGCAGAGGAAGGTCTGACCCTGGGAATGAGGAGAAGTGGTACTGTGAAGAAGAATCAGTTCAAGAGTCCTGCTTTCCAGGGTAACGGGGGGGAGGACTGCTGTCTTCTCGACATTAAGTCTGCACTGCTGGTGGGCCATGTGCCAAGGGAGATCCAATGGACGCACTGCAGCTTGGCCAGATGGGGCCCAGATATGCAGATTTGGGAATCACTTGGGAGATAAAAGAGCCAGGAGAACCTTTTGGGAAGCTCGCTTGGTCCCAAGGACGAGAACTCAACTCAGGCCAGGCCCGGGAGAAGGCAGCAGAGCTCTCAGAAGAGGGGCCATTTTGCTGGCTATAGGATAAGGGGAACTTTTGCTTTTAATCCCCTTTGGAGCTTAAATACAATTCTCAAACTGATCCTTTCTTTCTCTTCAATATTTATATGGGACACTTCTTAATGATGTCCTAGAAAAGCACTTTTGAATGTTTCTAGCCCTTGGAGTGTGACTTAAATCAATGTCATCATCGTCATCATTGTCATCACAGCAGCCCCCAGCATTATTTACTAAGCCCCTGGTATGTAGAACATGGTACCAGGCATGGTGATGTCCACCTCCAAATTGGGAGAAATCAGAAGTTAAAAAGCAAGGCAGCCCTGGCCAGTTGGCTCAGCGGTAGAGCGTCGGCCTGGTGTGCGGGGGACCCGGGTTCAATTCCTGGCCAGGGCACATAGGAGAAGCGCCCATTTGCTTCTCCACCCCCTACCCCACACCCTTCCTCTCTGTCTCTCTCTTCCCCTCCTGCAGCCAAGGCTCCATTGGAGCAAAGATGGCCCGGGCGCTGGGGATGGCTCCTTGGCCTCTGCCCCAGGCGCTAGAGTGGCTCTGGTCGCGGCAGAGCGACGCCCCGGAGGGGCAGAGCATCGCCCCCTGGTGGGCAGAGCTTCGCCCTTGGTGGGCGTGCCGGGTGGATCCCGGTCGGGCACATGCGGGAGTCTGTCTGACTGTCTCTCCCCGTTTCCAGCTTCAGAAATAAAAATTTAAAAAAAGCAAGGCAGAAGGTGGAGGAAAATGGGGGCTGTTAATTGCCAATGAGGGCTCTGCACCCCAACTGCATGCGGCAGTCACCGGGGAACCCAGGCCCTGCCCCAGGGATGCTGAAGTACCTGGCCTGGGCCCAGCCTAGGGATCGGCACTGAAAAGCTCCCCCAGGAGACGCTGATGTGCAGCAGACTGGGAACAACTGAGACTGCTGTTAGGGCACAGGAATCCTGGCCCCAGTCCTGGTTGAAGCTTGGGGTGTGGGAGACAGGAGCACGGCACTTTCCTTGCCACATCCACACTGGGAATTTCCGAGCTTCCACCTGGAATTTTCCATTCCTTGGCCAACGACTCAGTGTAAGCTAGGACCTCTTTGCTCCTGGTAGACTTCTTTTCCCTCTTTACACTGCTATTCCCACCCCAATGTTAAACAAATTTGACATCAGAGGGGAAAAAGATACCCCTGGTATGGCTGAGCTACATGGAAACACCCAGCCTACTCCCAGAACCCATACCTACTCTGTAAGATCAACAGGCTGAGGAAGAGAGGCGGCCTGGTTGCCACTTTCAGCTGGAAGGTTCTGGGCAGCAAAGATCTAATGGATTTCTAAAGCCTCTCCAGGCAGGCTGTGGGTGGCTGGTGGGGGCAAAGAGGCCTGTGAGAGGCACCAAGACGGATGGGAGCCGCTCAGCCAAGTCCCTGAGTCAGCAGACGGCTGGAAACCTCGGCTCAGGGGCTCAGGCTGCCAGAGCTCTCTGCCCCTGCCCGCCCAGCTCCTCCCCGGAGGCAGGAATTTTGGGCACCCTCAAATGGCCCAGCCCAGAGGCTGCCAGCCTCTCACTTGGAGAGGATTTTCCACTGCCCCTCCCCAGGTAGACAAGTCCAGGAATCTGTCTGGGCCCAGTTTCTAATAAGCAAAGACCTGTCCCAGGGGTGTGGACCAGGGCAGGAAGCATCAACTCAGAGATGTCTGTAGTGACCAAGAACCAGCATTTCCGCCCTGGAGAGGGCAGCAGCCAGGCTAATTCTATGTTATTACAGCCTTACAGGAAGCCAGCCTGGCCCAGCTGTCAACCAGCAACAATTTATGGGCCTTAGGGGCAAAGGGAGGGAGGGAGAAGAGGGAAGAGAAAACACAACCTTTTTCCTCCCCTCCCCCCCCAAATTGATCCTGAGTTATTTTTAGGTGCTTGTTCATCCCACACATTTCTTTTTAAGTGCCACAACACGGACTCTGCGCAAACACCATTTAGCAGGAGGCAGCTGCTGACACAGGTGGAACGGGGCAGGGGGCACCTGTGAGCACGGGGTCTGCATGAGGAGGGAGAAGGAGAGGGCCTTCAAGGACCCTTCTCACAGTGAAAACATCGCCGGATTCCAAAGGCAGAGTAGGGAGGCTGAATGAAGAGAGACTTTTAAATCATAATCCCCAAGTTCAAGTCCTATTTCCAGCTTTCCCTTGCTGTATGGCCTTGGGCAGAGTTCACTAGGAAAGTCAGATGAGACCCTGGGATGGAACCCTGTCCACATGTGGCCTTGGGAACGTCATTCAACCTCTGTGTCTCAGTTTCCCCCTTCTACACAACAAGGCTAGTTAATGTACATAAAACACTAGAAAACTGCCTGGGATACCTAGTGTTGTATAAGTTAGCTATTGGTTCTATTATAGTACCATACACATATTAGTTATTATTGTCAATAATAATAATTTAATATAGTATATGAGAGTAGGATAGAGTAGGGAGCCACAGAAGGCCCGAGGTGAAAAAAAAAAGGTAAAGTTACAGAATGTTGTATTCACTACCCAACGCCTGCCAAGGATGAATGTAACGAGGTTTTGCCCCATTTAAGTGTGAATGTTGAGACACAGTTTCTCTTCCTAGAAATGGGTGATACCTCCTCTTGAGTGTTAAAGGGGTTCATAAAAATGGAAGCCAACAGCAGGGCTTGCAGGATGTGCTCATTGTGTTGCTGATGAAATGACCCATCCTAGTGGTGATGGCTAATCTTGTCCACTTGACCGGGTCACCGGGTACCCAGATATTTGACCAAATATTATTTCTGGGTATGTTTGTGAGAGTGTTTCTGGATGAGATTAGCATTTGAATTGGTGGCCTGAGTACAGAGACTGTCCTCCCCTCTGGGTATCACCTAGCGCTGAGAGCCTGGCAGAACAAGGTGAAAGAAGGGAGAATTCAGTTCTTCTTCCACCTGATTACTTGAGCTGGAACATCAGTCTTCTTGGACTGGGACTTACATCACTGGCTGCCCTGACTTGGACTAAATTATACCCTAGCTTTCCTGGGGTCACTAGCTAACAGATGGCAGTGGGAGCCAATTCCCTATAATTAATCAATCAGACTGGGTATGCATACACATGCATGTGTGTGTTCTGTTCCTCTGGCTGCCCACTGAATCAGGCCCAGAGCCCTCTAAGATCTGACCTCTCTGCCAGCTGTCACCCTGTTTTGCACAGGCCACCCTCCACCCATCACTTCCTTAATACATGCCTGACTCCTGACCGCTCCTCTGCCCTTGATACCCCTGAATTCTCCCTTCTAGTTCTACTCAGTAAACCTTTATTGAATGTACACTGTCTGCATAATACCAAGCTAAGTGCTATCTACTGAGACAAATAATGCCAGGGTCTCAGACCAGGTTATTTCAAGACAATGTGAAGGTTACCTCCACAAGAAGACTGTGCAGGTGCCCAGGGAGCACCAAGGAGGAGGTGGGGCAGTGGGGAAAGGGTCAGCAGGTCAAGGCCATCTTCCTGCAGGAAGTGACGACAAAGGTGTGTGTTAGAAGCAGGACTGCACATGTGCAAGGAGGGGAGGTTCAGCAGGGCTCCTGTAGGGGAGGCGCCTGGAGAGGCGCCAGAATTCCCCAAGCTCTTACCACCTGCCACCCTCACATAGCTGGCCCCGGTCAAAGTCGTCTGAAGCCCACTCTTTCCACACCTGTTCGCCTCCCTCAAGGCTGCTCCCGCCCCTCTGAAATCCTTCAAAGCTGAGCACCACAGCAGGCCTCAGCAGAGATTCTGGGGCCAGAGTCCGTTTCTGTTGTGGGATCCTGGGCTTAGGTGGTGAGATGCTAGGGACAGTGGTCTCCTCATCTTCAGATTCCCCATCTGCCACCTCAGGGGTCATTCAGAAATAGGCAGGTCACCCTTCCTTAAAAGTCCCAGGAGTTCCCGACCCACAACTTTCAAGGGGGTTCCCTGGGCTTTCCTTGGGCTTTTGTCCCTCCAACCTCATCCCGTGTCACTTCTGCCACAGAGCCTTTACACACATCTCCCTACAAGGCCACCTCTGTCCCTTTCTCTGTTTCTCTCTGTCTGGCAGAAAAACACACTCATGCTCGACACTTCTGTGAAGCCTTCCTGGGCAGGCTGGCACCCACAGCACTCTCCGTACATTTCTAGCTCTGGTGCCGTTATTGGGCCAGCTGAACCTTCTAGCTCAGGGACAGGGTCTCATTCCAAAGCCCAGCCCAGGGCAAGAGGCTCTCCCAAACATCAGGTGAGGTCCTTGAAGTATATGTGCAGGAAAAATTCTGCCATTTCTAAATGTACTGGCATCACTAGAGGTGACAATCCTTTTAATAAATGGCAACAGTATAGAGGTAAAGTTTATTTCCTGTCCTAGAGAAAAGACGGGTAAATAACACATATAGGTCAATAGCATTCACTAGAATACATGATTTGAGTAATAAAGGATTGGGGGAAAAATAAACTGGGACCTCATTAAGTAAAGGAATTCCTGCCCCTCCCCCAGGCTGGGGTCACCTGTGCCCAGAGAGCCCATTGGGAGTGAAATACTTGATAAAACTATTGCCTAACATTGTCAGACCCCACACACACATCAGGCCTCACACACAGACTAGTCATGCAATTTGAGGCATCTTACCCTCTGTAAACCTCAGTTTCTCTGTCCATAAAATGGGTATAAAAACTTGGATCTTATAAGAAGTTTTATAAGGATCAAGTGCAAAATAACATGTGAAAGTACTTAGGAACTATTAGTGCTCATAAAACATTCTGAGCTTCAAAAGGGTCCCTTTATTGCTATGTTCATTAATAAATAATAAAATCTGCCCTTGTGGGTATAACAGGTTTTACTACATAGAGTCTCTTGTCAATTCTTGCCCCATCAACCTGGCTTCTCCTCTCTTTGCTTGGCTCCTAGGATCTGGCTCAACCAGCGTCCTGGTAAAAACAAGGATTCTGGCTTTATCATGAATATAAATGTGACCCCAGTCCTCGACTGATGTTCTTACTCTCCCTTAACCTGTTTTCCGGAGATTATCAAGGGTTGTGAAGAGGATTAAATATGAAGATTGACAGCAAGTATGTGAGATCTGTGTTCAGTGGCTAGGAGCTCCTGGGCCACCTTGGAGGGCTCCAGGGGGGCAGGGCTCAGTGACTAAAACAGATCAACAGACTTCTATCTCCAAGTGGGGCTAAGATGTCACCTGGCACCATGTCTAGTTATACCTGGTGTTGTAGAGAGCCTGGTGACAGTCCTGCCACCCACCCACCCCCAACTCCAGCAAGAAGAGGCATGGAGGCAACAGCTCACTCATTTTTCCTTGAAGGTGACAACGGGGGAAATACCTGGAACCTTTTCTCTTTCTTCTTCACACAGAAACTCCATAAAGGTTCCCCTCATGGAGTGTCAAGCTGCTTGACTTGCAAAGTACCAGGCCTAGTCTTTGTTCTACATTTTAAAATCCATTTTTCTCCTTGAAGTTGGAAACATCTCCTTGAAATATAAGCTCTCCACCAGCATTTCTTGCTGTGCTTTCAAAAAAGTCTAGCGTTGGTGCCAAAAGAATAAGGAAGGGAGTTGTCTCTTGGGACTCGTTTTTGGACCACTGAGTGATTGATGAGACTGGGGCTTTTCTCTCTCTTGTTCCCAGCTGAATCACAGGCTCCAGAACAGCGCCTGGCACAGAGCAAGCACTCAATTAATAGTGGCGGAATGTATGAATGAAGGCACGCAAGAAATCATTTAACCGACGCGCCAGGCCCTATTCTGAGTGCTGGGGCACACGTGGAAATCTGCAATACCTAACGGTGGTGGGTGTCTTTGGCTTTCACATCCAGATCTCATATCTCAGCATCCTGTGCAGCAGGAGTACAATCGCCTTTGAGCTAAATGAGGCACAGAGAAACTAAGGGCTCATCTAGAAACAGAATCCATGTCTCTCGTTGCACTTATTCACCATAATTATGGCTGCAGGCTCTTTCCACAGCACCACATTGCTTTTTGCTGTCCTGTTATACCATTGAGGGCAATCTCAATCATCCAGTGGTCTGGAGTTCATCTGTCCATCTATCCATCCAACCAAGCCAACCTTCTCTTGGGACCACCATGTGCCAAGTTCTGTGCTTGGCTTCAGGGATAGGTTAAATACAAAACTGGAGGAAGAACAGGCCTCAGGAACTGCTCTTTTACTAACAATGAAGGGAGTCAAATACCTCCTCTGTGCCCGCTGTAGGAAAGGTTGGCGGCTCCACTAAAAGTTAAACATAGAATTACCATATGATCCAACAATTCCACTCCTAGTTAGATACCCAAGAGACCTGAAAACAGGGACTCAAACAGATACTGGTACACATATGTTCACAGCAGCATTACTCACAATAAACAAAAGGTGGAAACAACCCAAGTGTCGTCTATGAACTGATGAATGGACAAGCAAAATACGGTATATATACAACCGAAAATTAGTTGGCTATAAAAATAAATGAAGTTCTGATACATGATTCAATGTGCATGAACCTTGTAAACATTAAGCTAAGTAAAATCAACCAGACACAAAAGGACAAATATTGTTGGTTCCACTTATATGAAACATCTAGAATATGCAAATTCACAGAGACAGAGAGTAGAATAGCAGGGAATGGGGTGAGATAGGGATAGGAAGCTTAATGAGCACTGAGTTTCTATTTGGGCTGATGAAAAATTCTGGAAATAGTGGTGATTATTGCACAACACTATGAATAATTAATGTCACTGAACTGTGTACATTTAAGAATAGTTAAAATGGAATTTTTTTATTTTATATATTTTTTCCACAATTTTTTTTAAAAAGCACAAACACACAAAATATGACAACAGTATAGGAGTGGACATAAGTCCAAAAGCAAATCAGACTGCTCAGGGGGCACCTATACAATGAAAAAAGGTCTCATGGGGAGTGAGGGGAGCCAAACAGAATAAATACAGAAAAATCAGTTTATAACTTTAGCAATGAGAAGAACTTCTAATGCAAGATATGAAATGATGACACCGTTAATTTTTCTGTGGCAGCACAGTCTTTGAACTGGACAGTCTGGCAGGAGCTAATAAAATTTGAAATACACATATCCTCTAACCCGTGGGCATCAATCCTAGAGAAATCCTCCCATGAGCCATGTTCGAGGGCATTCCCTGAAGCATTTTTCTAAGGAAAAAGGAGCAACATCTTAAATGTTGCCGGATAGCAGAAACTTGAAACAAACTAGGGCACTTGAATTCTAAGGAATAACATCCTGGATCACTCCAAATAGATCTGCTAGGTGCCTTCCCAGCCTCTTCCTCATTGTCAAATGATTCTGCAGGTGGAATACACATGTGCCCGACTCCACACCTACGTAGTGTGATGCCATCTGAGGAACTGCCAGACTTGAGAGAAGGACTTGGAATGCTCTCCCCCAGCAACTTAACTCTGAGGTAAGGAAAGCCAAGAAGGGGGCAGCTAGGTAGGTGTGCTGGTCTTCATGCACGTAATAGGGGTCCAAGGGAGGGAAGGGGGCAGGAAAAAACCTATAAAAACAGCAGAAAAGGAAGCTAAGGCAGGGCTGTGTGAAGGTTAAAGGGGCCACAACAAGTACAATAAAACTCCAGCCACTGGCCAGTCACTTACGGGCAGAGACACATCAAGTGATACCATCAGTATGTCCTCAGAAGCTGCTTTAGATAATTTAGGTCATTTTGTCTCCTCCTACTTCTGACCAGTCCCAGGGCTGAAACTGTAGATCATCCATTGGAGGATCCTGTGTTACGTCTTGCAAATGGCTTCCCCACAAATCCTGAAGTCTGCAAGAATGCTTGGCTTTGGTTTCACTGGGTGTCCTAGGGTCCCCACATTGGTGCCCCCCCACTCCTTCCCATCTCAGGAAGGGGAGGGTACCTGCATCTTCTGACCATCTACTGTCTTATTTCATCCTCACAATTACTGTAATTATATAGAAAGGTAAGCAATGTGCCCAACTAATGGATACAAGACCAAGGCCTGGATCACCATCAGAATCTAGATCTGCTTACATCTAAAAGTCACGCTCTTCCCATTAGCTGATGCAGCTGAGGAAGCTCTTATAGAGTACCACTCTATGCAAGAATCGCTGTTAACTGCTCCAGGGGCTATAAAATATCAAGTCCTGATCTCAAAATAGCCTGTGTCCTGGTAAAAAATATAAACTCCAGTACTTGGTAAAAGGACTACAACATCATATTGGATTTGTAAGGGAAGCATTATGGAATGCCACAGAGGTCACGAGTGGGGAGAGAACACAACAGTTAGAGAAAGACCATGGCAAAAAATGTTTGGGGCATACCCAGAAAAGAGCAGAACCAACATGAGGTCTTGGTCTCCTTCCAACCCTCTCCTTTGTGCCCTAAGGAATCCCTCAAACCATTATAAAATATCAACAATAGCAAACCAATACCACCAGCCCAACGCAAAGAACTTTCCCATCCTCAGTCTTCTCAGCACCTTTCGCCACCTCCTTGTGGGCAATGGGGAAAATGTTAAGAAAAATGACCAAGGACAGAGCATCAGGAAACCCTCCGGCTAGGATGGGAGAAGCAGCCAGCGCAGAAACCCGAGAAAGCACAAAGACAACAGAGAGGAGAAGATGAGGCCTGGGGACTGCCCTAGAAGGAGAAGGAGTTGGCCCAATCCTGCAGGGTGATCCCTGAGGATGCGAACTGGGGGAGAAGGGGAGGAAAGGCACTAAAAGTGCTGGTTAGGTTCAGCAGCTCTCTATGGAACATGCCCATACCTTTCCCCACCCCCTTTCTTTCCCCAGGGTGTGCTTGCTCTCTCTCTCTCACTTTCTCAATCTCTCCCCCTCCCTAAGCCTCTAAGGGCCCTTCTTTTGCTGTAACTTGCTTCCTGAAAAAAAAAATAAAAGTGCTGGTTAGGTTTTTAATGCCACTTGGGGAGCAGCTGCCACAGAGTAAATCAGGCCTCACTCAAGCTGTATGACACTGAGTGTCTGGTGAGAGGGGGCAAGAGGGAGGCAGGGGGGTGGACTTCTCTTTGGAAAAGCCTGGTGGTGAAGGGCAGAGGGTCACAAAAAGTTCTTAAGGGGTGGAAAAATCCAAGGAGGCAGTAGGGATGGGAAGATTTGCACATGCTTATAGGCAGAAGAGACAGAATGGGTAGGAACAAGCAACAGAAGGGAAATGGGTGATGGAGGTAGGCCACTGAGGAGCAGATGGACCCAAGGGAACAAGTAGGTAGAAGAGCCACAGTCAGGTAGAGGAGGGGCGGTATATTCAATGACATCACGGTGCATGAAATCAGACATGGAGAGCTGGATCACTCTGAAGGGCCTCCAGCTTTTGAGTAAAGTTATCCCCAGAGAGGAAGGAAGAAGAGGGAAGGATGAACCAAGGAAAGTGGTACCCTGGAAGCAAAGGCAGTGAAGGATGGATGGTGAGGACGAGGCAGTGAGTTTAGTCCCTTCTCTCAAGAGTATGAAAGGAAAGAACAGAGGGAGGCCCAAGGAAAAGGCAGGATAGGGCAGAGGGTTTTAAAGGTTGGAGAAGAGAGATACACAGACATAGTTATAGAATGAGAGGAAAGATGGAAGAGGAAATAACTGAAGACACAAGAGAGAAGGCGGACAATGACAGAACATCTTGGGGACACCAGCACAGAAGACCAAGATTCCTGCAGCCTCACTGCACTGGGAACCATGCTGAGGCTTCGTCACGGAAAATTCCACCTTTTCTCACATGCACTGCTGCAAAGCCCCACTTGCCTGCTGATATTAACATGCCTGTTATTTTCGTATATAGCTACAGGAATTTACATTTATCCTAATTACATTTCATAAATTGTCTTTATGATCATCCATTCTGGTACAATGACCAAGAAAACATTATTAAACTGTCATTTGCCAAGGTCCTTTTCAGCTCAGCTGTGCACAAGGGATGTGCCAGGCTGTGTGAAGAACAAGACATACATAGTCCTTGCTGTCAGCATGTTTCCAGTGTGGTGGGGAGGCAAACACAATAAATCACTTTAATATACTTTCAATATCATGGTAAGTGCTCTGAAGGAAGAAAGTGAGCCCAAATTAGTTGGTAGAGCCCAAAGCTAGGGCCCACGTCGTGATATGTGTTCCACATTCTAGAGTCAGAGAGCCCCAAACCAGCCTCCTAAGAGGCAGCCAGACCACCAGACTGCTCAGCAAAGCACTTAGGTTGTGCAGAATGCTAGGACTTCCCAGAACGGGGATCACTTACTCAGCCTGGGCCTCAGAGGCAATGATGCCTGAGCTGAGTTTTGGAAGATGAGCACTAGAGGCCCCAAAGAAGTAGGTTGGTAGGTGTGTTCTTGGAAGAAGTGGAGTAGTTGTGTGACATAAAGTTCAAGGCAAGAAATGCTGGCAGGTGAGTCTGGAGGGCTGGGCAGTCGAGGGTCACAGAGGAAAGAGCCCCGCATTACAAGACTACTCTGAGGTTTGTGGCTCGAATGGAATGGGGAAGCTTTTCCAAATTACAGGCGCTCCCTCACCAACCAGGGGTTCTTTACACACCGCTCTTACCCCCATACTATAGCAGACAGTACAACTAATGAAGGAGGCAAGTGATCAGTGAAAGGTGTTTAGCAGGAGACACGAGCAGGTCTGAGTTTTTGATGCACCACTGGCAGCTGTGCGGAGGACAGCTCCAAGGATGGCCAAGATGAAAGCAGGGACCAGTGAGGCCCTGGCATGAGTTGATGAGGTCTGGTCCTGAGCACTGAAGAAAGGAAAGACAGGAGAGAAAGAATCAGGACATACCTACAAGGTAAAACCCAGCAGGACATGGTAACGGACAGGGTGAGAGTGCAGCGCTGGTACTCCAAGCTGACTTCTAGTTTTCTGACTCAGGTAATTAATAGAGCAATGGGCCTATTGAGGCAAGATGGGATGGGATCTAGGTTGTGCAGTTTCAGACAGGAGAAGAGACCCCTTCCATTTTATCAGGTGGGAGGTGGAATGGATGGGGTTGAACTCAAATACATTTAGAGGCTCTATGGTGGGAAACAGAGCATTTGCATCTGGAGACTTTGGTTTTCTGTATGAAATAGAAGACAAGTGAGCAGGGAGGGATGGAGTTGGAGCTCTGAGGAGCAGGAAGGTATGAAATAGTCATTGTTGAGAAAGGGGTGAGGACACAAAAGAGGATCACTGAGCAATGTTGGAGGTCCAGGTGAATATGGAGGTTGTTTTGTCTTGTCTTTAAACTGTTTTTATAGTATCTTCTTGTACAAAAGTTTTTTTTTGTTTTTTTTTTTAGGATTTTTCTGAAGTGAGAAGTGGGGAGGCAGAGGACAGACTCCCACATGTACCCAACTGGGATCCACCTGGCATGCTCACTAGGGGGCAATGCTTTGCCCATCTGGGCCGTTGCTCCATTGCAACTGGAGCCATTCTAGCACCTGAGGCGGAGGCCATGGAGCCATCCTCAGTGCCCAGGCCCACTTTGCTCCAATGGAGCCCTGGCTGCAGGAGGGGAAGAGAGAGACAGAGGGGAAGGAGAGGGGAAAGGGTGGAGAAGCAAATGGGCACTTTTCCTGTGTGCCCTGACTGGGAATCAAACCCGGGACATCCACGCTCTATCACTGAGCCAACTGGCCAAGGCCTGCACTAAAGCTTTTAATTTTTATGTAGCCAAATCTACCAACTTTTCCTTTATAGCTTCTAGGCTTTGTGGCATGCTTTTAAAAGCCTTCCCCTATGTGGAATTTTAAAACAAACAACAAAACAAGGCAGGGCTGTATGTGCTGACATAAACAATATCCAAGGTATATGGTAAGTGAAATAGCACAGCAAGTTCACATCGACTATATGCTTGCAGACCCACAGGCCATGTCAGGAAGATCATACAAAGACTGTAAAGGGGCTGCCTCTGGGGAGCTCACTTGTTGGAGTGGGTGTCAGAGGGCAAGAGATCAGAGGATATGAGCAAGATGGACTCAAGGCAAGGACCCTGCTGGCCAATGGGAGAGGGAGCAGACATGTTTAGACACAGAGCAGTTCCTGATCCCAAGAACAGATCACCTGGGATCAGAGGAGAGTACATAGTACATAGGATATATACCATATTTTGCACTTAAGGTTTGAGTAAAACTATTTTGTACTAAAAAGGTTAAGTAGCATTCACAAGGGCACACAGACAAAGGGGTGTTGTCTTCTGTTCTAGGGTCGAATTAACCTTCACCATATGCTATGCCACTTCTCACAACATCATATTAGTGGAAAAACTGTTTATAGTATAACTTCTTTTAAAGTAAAAAGAAGTGTGTGTGTGTGTGTGTGTGTGTGTGTGTCTTTTAAGGAAGACATCAGAAAGAACTACATAGTGGAATTTTTAAAGTGTTTTTCTAGATTTTCTACAATTAGCATTAATATAAACAGAAAAAAATGTTATTTTCAGTAGACATTAGAATGGGCAAGCATCAAAGGTATTTCACAAAAATAGACTTTCTGGAAAAAGATACCTTGGCAACATACTCTGAGAATTTGAATAAATAGAAAAGGTATTCTGCTTGATTCATGAGGTAATAATGGAAAGAACATGAGATTTAGAAGACCTGGATTCAGGCTGCTTAGAAAAGTGTTAACTCCTAAGTCTCCATATCCTTATATAAAATGAATGAGGAAATAATAAAACTTACTACACATGGTTACTAGAAACCAAGTGAGACACTGAAGATAAAAAAAAAAATCTATCAATTAAACCATGAAAGTTCATTATTATTAATTCTACCTTTTACTCTGTTATTAATGTATTGGCATATACCCAATTCAAAATTAAATTGTGATTGTAAAATACAATGCCAATTCTTGACTAATCAGTCACTTTAATTTCATAAAACAAACATTCATTATAACCAGGCTATGGCCTGTATTATTGAGCCATAATGATAAAATGAATTTCTCAAGTTTCCTCATATTCCAACTCAAAAATCACTGTTGTGTACAATGTAAGAGGACTGCTTCCCTGACCAGCAGCGCTCATGTAGTCCCAGGGCCCCATGACTTTCCTGGAAGCCAAAGCCATGCTCTCTGCTTGCCCACACCTATTTGAAGCTTCCCAGGATCCTCGGCTCACAATGCTTCACAATCCTTCATGTACCAAACCAAAAGACTGACCCAATTTTCTAAAATGCTCGCTCCTGTACCCATATCCCTTCTCCCTTCTTGCCTTAGTGTGGCAGGTGGGCCTCTTCCTGCTGAGGCCAGCCTCTTCAACAGATTCCTGTCCTGGGCCTTCTCACCTTTAAGGCCGTCACCGCCTTGGGCCTTAGTGCTCCATCAGCTCATCCCTAGACTAGATCTCCCGGTCTCCATTATAGCCCACTCATGCAGCCAGAATAATCTTTTGTTGTTGTTGTTGTTGTTGTATTTTTCTGAAGCTGGAAACAGGGAGAGACAGTCGGACAGACTCCCGCATGTGCCCGACCGGGATCCACCCGGCACGCCCACCAGGGGCGACGCTCTGCCCACCAGGGGGCGATGCTCTGCCCCTCTGGGGCATCACTCTGCCTCAACCAGAGCCACTCTAGCGCCTGGGGCAGAGGCCAAGGAGCCATCCCCAGCGCCCGGGCCATCTTTGCTCCAATGGAGCCTTGGCTGCGGGAGGGGAAGAGAGAGACAGAGAGGAAGGAGGGGGGTGGGGGTGGAGAGGCAAATGGGCACTTCTCCTATGTGCCCTGGCCGGGAATCGAACCCGGGTCCCCCACACGCCAGGCCGACACTCTACCGCTGAGCCAAATGGCCAGGGCCAATAATCTTTTTTTTTTAAGTTGAGATATACATAATTCAGATAACATAGAATTCATCATTTTATACTCCCATCAGCAAAGTATGAGAGTTTCAATTTCCTTGATGGAAATGTTTGACCCAAGGTGATGTCATTAAAACACCTATATTTCCTTCTGAGTTTTATAGGTTTAGCTCTGACATTTAAGTCTTTGATCTCTTTGGAGTTTATTTTTTGTATATAGTATTAAGACGGGGTCCAACTTCATCTTTTGCATATGGAGATCCAGTTATCTGAGCACCATTTGTTGAAAAGATTATTCTTTCCCCATTAAATGGTCTGGGTGCCCTTGTCAAAATGAACTGACCCTAAATATACGGGTTTCTTCCTGGACACACAATCTATTGATAATTCCAGATCTATCTATATATTTTTATTCTTATGCCAGTACTACACTATCTTGATTAACTGTAGATTTGTAGTAAGTTTTGAAATTGGGAATTATCAGTCCACCATCTTTGTTCTTTTTCAAGATTGTTTTGGTTATCTGGATCCTTTGGATTTCCATATAAATTTTAGTATAAGTTTGTCTATTTCTGCAGAAAGGCAGTCGAAATTGTTATAAGAGTTGCATTGAATCTGTAGATCATAAGGGTAGTATTGCCACATTAACAAAATTAAATCTTATGGTCCATCAACTCGAGATGTCTTTCCTTTGTTTAGTTCTCCTTTAATTTCTTTCAACAATGTTTTACAGTTTTCAGTGTTTACGTTAAGTCTTGCACATCTTTGATTAAATCTATCTATTTTTTATTCTTTTTAATGCTATTATAAATGAAAATTATATTCTTCATTTTATTTTTGGATTTTTCAGAATTAGTATATAGAAATACAACTTATTCTTAAAATACTGATCTTGTATCTTGCAAGATCATTTATTAGTTTAATACTAATTAAATCTGCTTGACTCTTTATTGGTTTCACGGGTTGTTTTGTTTTTGTTGGACTCTACAGTTTTCTTATGTACATAAATAAAATCATGTCATCAACCAATAAAAATAGTTTCACCACTTCTTTGCCAATCTAGGTGCCTTTTATTTCTTTGTTCTTGTTTAACTGATCTCATTACAACTTCTAGTATAATCTTGAATACGAATGGTAAGAGCAAACACCCTTGTTTTGTTCCTTATCTTAGGGGGACATTTTTCAGTCTTTTACTATTAAGTGTAATGTTAGCTGTGAATATTTTTTAATTGATTTCTTAGAGAAAGTACGGGAAAGGGGAAGAGAGAGAGAGACTGATTTGTTGTTCCACATATTTATGCATTCATTGGTTGATTCTTGCATGTGCCCTAACTGGGGATCAAGCCTGCAACCTTGGCATATCGAGATGACACTGTAACCAACTGAGCCCAGCCAGGACTAGCTGTGAATATTTTGAAGGTGCTCTTTTTCAGACTGAGGAATTTCTTCATTTTTGAAGGATAGTTTTTATCAAATATAGAACTCTTGGTTCGCAGTTCTTTTACTCCTTCCGTCACTGTGAATGTCATCCCACTGCATCTGGCCTCCATGTTTTTTTTGTTTGGTTGGTTTTTTTAGTGAGAGAGAGACAGAGAGAAACAGAGAGAGAAGATGGTCAGGGACAGACAGACAGGAAGGGAGAAGCATCAATTCTTCTTTGAGGGACAGACAGACAGGAAGGGAGATGAGAAGCATCAATTTTTTGTTGTGGCACCTTAGTTATTCATTGATTGCTTTCTCATAGGTGCATTGACTGGGGTGGGGGTGGGGGGCTCTGGCTAACAAGTAAGCTCTTGCTCAAGCTAGTAACCTTGTGCTCAAGCCAGTGATCTTGGGCTTCAAACCAGTGACCTTTGGGCTCAAGCCAGAGACTATGGGTCATGTATATAATCCCACACTCAAGCCAGCAACTCCATGCTCAAGCTGGTGAGCCTGCACTCAAGCCGGAGACCTCAGGGTTTCGAACCTGGGTCCTCAGCATCCCAGGCTGACCCTCTATCCACAGCGCCACTGCCTGGTCAGGCATTTTTGTTTTTAAATAAAAAATCAGTTGTTAATCTCATCAATCCCCTATACATAATGAATCACTTTTCTCTTGCTGCTTTCTCTGTCTTTGGAAAATTTGATTATGATGTGTTTAGATGGGGATCTCTTTATATTTATCCTAAAGTTTATTGAGTTTCTTAGATGTATAATGTAAAGCCAGTAGCCACGGCTACCATCACAGCTGCCTAGTTCACATTCGATTCGGACAGATGGTAATGAAACAACGGACCCAAGAACTTGTGGACCATCATCTTTATCCTACTTTGCACCAGCAGACAAGAAATACACACAGTGGGAAAACACTTCCCTTTCCATTAAGGGCTCCCAAAGCCACTGACTTATCTGAGTTTCCTAGAATCAAAGGTTTCTAGCTCACCAGCCTTATTCACCTCTGTTCCCCATCTCCTTCTCTCAGCACAAACTCTGCACAAACTGGCTTCTCCTTCAGCACTCCTCCATCTTGGCTTCTTCTCCTCTTCTCCACGTGGCCTTTCTCTGCTCTTCCCTCTAATGCTAATCTCAGGAACAGAGAGAGAGCAAACTCCTGGTCTGCCCCATTTTATAGTGTAGAACAGTGGTCCCCAACCTTTTTTGGGCCACGGACCGGTTTAATGTCAGAAAATATTTTCACGGACTGGCCTTTAGGGTGGGACGGATAAATGTATCCACATGACTGAGACAAGCGTCAAGAGTGAGTCTTAGATGGACGTAACAGAGGGAATCTGGTCATTTTTTAAAAATAAAACATCATTCAGACTTAAATATAAATAAAATGGAAATAATGTAAGTTATTTATTCTTTCTCTGCGGACCATTACCAAATGGCCCATGGACCAGTACCGGTCCGCGGCCCAGGGGTTGGGGACCACTGGTGTAGAAATCCAAGCCTTTAATCCAATATACAAACAAGGAAGTCTCTTAATCAAAGTCACTTATCTGAGGCATGATGGGATTCCTCATGAGAATGCACCACCGCTATCATGCAATAGTCAAGGGTGTGGGGAAAAGCTTAGTCTTAAAACTAAGCCTATAACAATCCTGCCTGCTTACAGCCTGTCCCCCACACCCAATGCAAACTATAATATAAGCGAGCAAACATATATAGCATATTTACAAACTTATTTGACCAACATAATAAATAGCTGTTTTTTCTTCATCAAATTTGGCATGTTTTCGGCCATTGTTTCTTCAAATATCTTAACTTACTTATCTTCAAGTTTGCTGATTCTTTCTTCAGCCTGCTCAAATCTGATGTTGATCTCCCTCCAGCATTTTGTTTGTTTGAATTATTATACTTTTCAATTCAGTAATTTCCTTCTTGGTTCATTTATATAATTTCTATTTATTGGTTATCTCTGTGTAAGACTCTATTTTCAAACTTTCCTTTCATTCTTTAGATATGGTTTCCTTTAGTTCTTTGAACACATGTAAAATACCCGATTTAAAGTATTTGGTAAGTGGCCTGACCTGTGGTGGCGCAGTGGATAAAGTGTCGACCTGGAAATGCTGAGGTCGCCGGTTCGAAACCCTGGGCTTGCTTGGTCAAGGCACATATGGGAGTTGATGCTTCCAGCTCCTCCCCCCTTCTCTCTCTCTCTCTGTCTCTCTCTCTCATCTCTAAAAAATGAATAAATAAAATAAAGTATTTGGTAATTTTAGATTCTGGGCTTCCTCAGGAACAGTTGCTATAGTTTATTTTTCCTCTGTGCATATAGGATCATATTTTCTTATTGTTTCTTTTCATGTTTCATAACTCTTGTTAAAAACGTGTCAAATAATATAATGTGGCAACTCTGGAAGTCAGATTCTGCCCCCTCTATAGGATTTGTTGCTAGTGCTGCTTATTGCAGCGGTTATTTATTTAGGGAACTTCACTGAACTAATTTTGCAAGGCCTATATTCTATGTCATGATGACCATTGAAGTTAACTTAATGGTCAGCTAATGATCAAACAGAGATTTCCAGGTTTTAATCTCACAGTACCAGTAGATCTCCCACTCCTTGCTGGGTGGCTTTGTATGTGTATTGGCGCATGCCTCAGCCAGGCAGTTATAACTTTGCCTCAACTTTCCTGTCTTGCTTGCACAGAGCTTCAGTCAGAGCTGAGAGATTATTGCCTTCTCAAGTCTTTTCTGAACATACACACAGCCAACAGCTCTGCATGGATTATAGGAATATGTCAGAGTTTTTAAAAGCCCCCATGGACATCTTATTCCTCAGGCTGTCCTTTTAAGCTTTATGTTCTATAGTTTACCCCAACTGTTAACCATTGCCTCAGGCAGCTTTGATGTTAAAATATGCGCCTGACCAGGCAGTGGCGCAGTGGATAGAGCGTCAGACTGGGATGCGGAAGGACCCAGGTTTGAGACCCTGGGGTTGCCAGCTTGAGCGCGGGCTCATCTGGTTTGAGCAAAAAGCTCACTAGCATGGACCCAGGGTCACTGGCTCGAGCCGGGGGTTACTCAGTCTGATGAAGGCCTGTGGTCATGGCACATATGAGAAAGCAATCAATGAACAGCTACGGTGTCGCAACGAGAAACTCATGACTGATGCTTCTCATCTCTCTCCGTTCCTGTCTGTCTGTCCCTATCTATCCCTCTATCTGACTCTCTTTCTGTCCCTATAAAAAAATTTAAAAAATAAATAAAAAAATTAAAAAAATATGCAAATGTTCCTAGGGAGAGGCTTTTAGCACTGGGACAGTTTACTACGTAAGGTAAAAAAAAAAAAAAAAGGAACAAACTTCCAAGTAAGATCTTCATGGGAACCACTGGATAGGTTAGATAATGACTATGCTACATGATCTGGTGGCAATCTAACTCTCCAACCACATCTTCTACCCCTCTCTGCCTCATTCACTCTGCTCTAGTTAATTTGGCATTCTTGCAGTTTTTTAAAAAGCTTGTTCTTGCCTCAGGGCCTTTGCATATATTGTTTTTTTCAGCCTGAAAAATTCTTTCCCTTGATCACTTCTCTAACCTCCTTCTCCCCCAACCCCCCACCTCCAACACTCACTATTCTCTTTCTTTTTTGTTTTCAATAGTAGTTATCACAATCTGGCATTATATCATATATGTACTTGCTATTGTCTGATTTCCCTGTTGGAACTTAAGTTCTATAAGATGGACTCTGAATTATATTGTATACATAGATCTTGAAACAGTACCTGGATCTGCTAATAAATACTTGCTTAAAAATGAAGTAATCTCCTATGATGGATTTGTACTCTGTCAGTTTACCGAAATTGGACTATACTTCCCAGAATTCCCTTCCTTATAATATAGTTCCAAATTAGCATGAGACACTTTGCCCAAGAATTGGCACACAAGCATAAAGAAGAGGCCATGTTCCTTTATGTCCAGGAAATTAGTGCAAGACACCAAACATGGCTGCAGCTCTTGTGCACCATCACTTGTCTTTTGGCCCGGCCATCTGGTTGGCTTGGAGCAGCAGCCAAGCCCACAGCTCCTCCAGTTCTAGCTTCTCTGACTCCTGGGCCAGGTGCATATTTTGGTCTGTGAAAAGGAACAGTATTCTGCATGATATCCTCAATAGTGAAGTTAGAGGAATGAAGTCAGTGAGAAATTGACATAGGTTCCAGTCTATCCGTAAAGGCTCTAGCTCACCCTCTAAAGTTCCAGCTTTTTCTTGCTTTCCCCACTTCATATCCCTCTTCCCTTCCCAACTGCTGTCTATGGACTCCAACGTCCAGCACTAGACACAGAGATAAAAAGTCACATAGACAAGGTAATGGGTTCCCACAACTCTAACTATGCAAGGTCAACTCTTTGTAACAGATCCTTTATTACACATATCTCCAAATGATTCTGCTTCACTGATTGAACCTAACCGATATACCCCCCCTGTCCTGTAACTTCAACCATTCTCTATTAGATTATACATTTTTAAACTTAAAAAAAAATCCCTCCTCGACCTCACACTCACCTCCCGCTCTCTCCCTCCTCTTTCCCAGTCAAATTCCTTGAAAGATCTGTCTTTACAGACTGTCTTCACTTCACAAACTCCTCAACAACAATGTCCATTTGCAAAATCCAACAAACACTTTTTCTTCAGTTCCCATCTAACCAGAGCTTGTGTTTTTAGTAGTGTTTTCCATAGCTAATACTCTGATCTTCAGGAAACTCTTCCCTTGTTCTCCATGGCACCAAGCTTTCCTGGTCCCATTTCCCCTTCATTTTTGCTTCCTTCTTCTTCTCAGCCTGTGTGTTAAATGTTGGGGTCCTCAGTGCAGAAGAAGATCCCTCCCCTTGATCCTCTGCACACTCTCCTTCGGGAGACTCCTCCCCAATGCCTCCAATTTCACCCAGATGCCAAAATAACTTCCATCACCCTGATTCCACATCTATGTAGCAAAATTATTCACAGTGACCTCAGACTTAACATGTTCCAAATTCACTCCTGACAATTCCTGCAAATCTGTAACACCATCGAGCTTTCGGCTGTGGCCAAAGCCAGAATTCTAAGAATAAATCCTTTACTATGCTCCTCTTCAATCTAACCGATGGCAAAGTCTTGGCAACTCAAGTCTTTTAAATGTCCCATCTACTTCTCTCCCGTCTCTGTAATCACCATCCTCACCCTCCCATTCTTTACAGTGAGGGCTCCCTTTAATGCATCCTACTACCTCATTCAAATATTTATGGGGTCACAACTACATGACAGAAGAATCTTAAAAAGATTCTCTCAGCCTCAAATCCTTTGAAAGTTTTCCTTTGTTCTTAGGATAAAACAAAACACTCTCAGCAGGGCCTGAAAGACCCATGCATCTGCCCTGTCTCTTCAGCACCACCTCAAGACCCATATCAACCTCCTTGTCTACCATAGAGGCACTCCACACACCATTCCTGGCATGAGCAGCATCTTCTCCAGCTTCTGTTCTTTGCACCCTCTGCCTGGAGTGTTCTTCTTGACCTCCTGATGTAGCTAATTCCAACTCTTCCATAAGATCTTGGCTTGAACTTCCCTTTCTGCTGTCTTCAGACCAGGTAGTTCTCCTATTACTCACCTCACAGCACCTGCTCTTCTTCATGGCCACATCATGCCTATCATCACATGCTGAACCCCCATCCACCCATCAGACTCATGAAGGTGGCACCTGGTCCTGTCTTGTCCACCAACCTCATATGCCAGCAATGCTGGCACGATGGCTTCTCATGGCTACCACTTAATAAATACTTGTTACATGAGTAAATTTAAAAGGCTTGATAGTGATTTATCTAGGGCAACCCCCTCATTTTACAAACAAAAAAACACCAAAACAAAAAACAACTGTAGCCCAGAAGAAATGAATATTCCTATTTTCCAGGAGACCAGAGTTTTAGTTGTTTAAGCAGGATTTTGACCTTGGAATGTTTAAGGAGGCATTAATAGACATGACTATAATGATACATGCGCACTCCAAAACACACCTGCTATAAAACTCATAAACAGAAAAAGCTATTCTAACCATGTCCCCACCTCCTCCTTGATAATGTGTCCCCAGATTGCTGCCCTGGAGGGCTTGCTGCTAATCATTCCTGCTGTGCTGGTCAGCCAAGGGCACGGTACAATGGCATGGGGCATTCTGCTCAAGGACTTTGGGAGTGAGGCTAGAGGATTTAAATGAGCTCCAAGAGGCAAACATCAATACTCATCATTCACTTGAGATTTATGAAGTACCTGGAGGTGCTGAGGCCCTGGACAGGGGCACTGCAGAGAATCCAAGCATGAACCAAATGGGGCTGTTTGACCAAATGAGCTGTAAAGGTTCCTTTTGGCCCCAAAAGGCTGTTCCTGTGTGGTTCCTGGGAACTAATCTGAGCAAAAGGATAAGGAAGATGACTTTGGTAGCTATGAACACGCAGGAGGAGGAATGGCCTTCCAGGAAGCAAAGGCTTTCACTCAGGCTTGCGGGACAGATGCACAGGACAGCAGAATGCGCATGTGCGTGTGTGGTGCGGTGTAGATGCACCTCAGGGAAGCTGCAGGGGCAGGAGAAAAACCAGCCTGGAGGAAGAAATGATACCACTTGGGGCCTCTCCTGTTCCAGTTGTAGAACAGAGACACCTCGAGGCTCTAAGCCTCTGGAAATGCAGCTTGTGGAGGTCCGGAGGTCATGGGCATCTGAGCACCACCCCCTGCACCATCCTTACAAGCTGGTGTTGTGGGGAAAAAAGCACCTGCTCCCCATGTTAAAGGGTCTGTTCTGGTCTCTGAACTTCATCAAGGAGGAAATAAAAACAAATGAATATTTGCACAGCGCTTGACAGTTTATACAACACTTTCATGTATATCATTCAATAATGGGGGCAGTGTAGCTGCGTCAGATCCAGTTCTGCAGCCAACCAGTTAATGTGAACTTAAACAAACTATGTTCTTCTCTGAGCTTCAGTTTCCTTCTCCCTAATTTAGGGTTTCAGGTCACCTCTAACTAGCTCATGGGTTGGTGATTAAATGCGGTTAAGTACAGCACGTGTCTGACACCAGTATGCACTCTATACAACTGCCGACGATTATTGTTTACACTTCATAACAACTTTGGAAGCAGGAATTATCCCCATATTCCACTTGAGGAAACTGAGGCACAGAGAGGTTAAGCGATTCACTGGGAGTCTCACAGCTATGTGCCACAATGCTGCTCCTGCCAGAGACCACGATGACATTATTGCTACAAGGGTTCCATAGAGATTTATGGGTACCTGAGTGCCAGGCTGAGTTAAAGGTGGAAGACCACAGGCCATATGTTTCCAGGGGCCACCAGGCTGAAGCCAGAGGACAGGCCCAAAGCTGATTTCCCAATACTGGCTGTGGTGTCCTGGGGCCCCCTCCATTCCTCTCGCGCAAGGGAGACAGTGCTAACCTTTAGTGTGGACAGGAAAGAATGGCCACAGGTGCCCTAGTCCCTCAAGCCAGGACTCATTTCCAGGCAGGCTGGGACCCAAGCTGGGTGCTGCAGGTGTGCCCCCTGTGTGTGTGTGTGGGGGGGGGTGCACTGTCCTATTATCATTGACCTTTGATTGCTGTTGGCACATCACTGGGAGGGATTGATCCCAGAGTCAATCAGCTGCAAAGACCAGCTGAGACTCCAGGATAGGAGCTGCTATTCAGGGTCAACGCCATGGAGGAGGACTTGCTTCAGTGGGGCTCGGGTGCCTGCAGATTCCACCCCTTGAGTGTGTCACTTGTGCAGGTGGTTGTATTGTAATCTTGTGTGGAATAAAGCTGTCTACCAGGTGCACTGGCTGTGAGGCCTCCCAGGAGGTGCAAGGTCAGCTACTGCCTGTGCCCTGCCTAGGGCCAGCCAAAATGAGCTACAGAGAAATCTGCAGATGGCTACTACGTGTGCTGGACTTGGAGATGCCCAAAAGAGGCCAAGATGCAAAATGAAGTTGGTTGCCACTAGTACCAGGCCTAGGGCCACTTGGCAAGAGATATGGGGTATGCAGAGGCCAGCTGCTGCTTGTCTGAGAGATTTTAAGAAAGTCAGAGCATTAGCCAAGTTGGGCCGTTTGTATGGAAAAGCTGGGCTGGCCTGCACATTGGGTGGGATAGGGTCTCAGGGAATCACCAGGGTGGGATGACTAGTAACAGCCAGGTTAATGGAGACTCAGATATGGCACCCACTTACCAGCTCTTTGGGGGTAGAGATCAGCAAAGAAACAATGGTCTCTACCAGCATATCTGTCTGGGAGAAAGCTGCCCCTCCAGCCCTTGTCCTAAAACCAGACAATTCAGTTCCTCCCCGTATGTCCCTAGTGCCTTTTGTGGAAAAAACAGGGGCCACAAACTAAACCTGACAAGCTCGGGCAAGGCCTACATGGCAGCCGTATAAATTCAGAGACCAAAGGTAGCCACATAGGATGGTCTGAAACTAAAACTTTCTAACTAAAAACAGTTCAAGGCAGTATGTCATGTCCTAGGGCAGTGTTTTCCTCAACAAAGGTCAATCCCCACCTTCACTGAGCCTGTCTGTTGTCTTTCTGCATCTAAGATAATATACGTGATAACATGCCTTTGGACTATCAAAGGACTCCTCATACCAGTATAGCAGAGCAGAGATCACACATCCCCTCATTGTTATTATCATGCTCATTGTTTTTCTGGTTTTGTGTATGGTTTTTTGTTTGTTTTTGAGAGAGATAGGGATAAAGATGTGAAGCATCAATTCATAGCTGCATCACTTTAGTTGTTCATTGATTGCTTCTCATATGTGCCTTGATTGGCGGGGCTCTAGCCAAGCCAGTGACCCCTTGCTCAAGCCAGCAACCTTAGGCTCAAGGCAGCAACTTTGGGCTTCAAGCCAGTGATCTTTGGGCTTCAAGTGGGGAGAAAGAGAGAGGGAAAGAGACAGAGAGAGAGAAAGAGGAGGGGGGGAGAGAGAGAAATACCCATTTGTTGTTCCACATATTTATGTAGTCATTGGTTGATTTTTGTATGTGCCCTGACCAGGGATTGAACCCTCAACCTTGGCGTGTCAGAATGACACTAACCACATTGCCCAGCCAGAGTTCCTATCTAGCATTTCTAAGTGTTTTAGGTAGTAGGGTTTTCAGGTTGTCCGGCCCACTTTGAGGCTGTAACCAAGTCTCCAGAACTCTCTCCCAGGAGTCTAGCTGAAAGCTCACCAGAAACAGAAAACAACTTAGTTGGTATGCACCTGCTCCCTCCACACAATGTTGTTAATATCTCAGACGACAAACACACATAATCTGGGCCCAACCTTCCTTCCCAGCTTCCCTTCCCCTGTGCCTTAGTCCCTTCCCAACCTGTACCCCCAAACCCTCACTACTCTCAGAACCAGGCTTTCTCTCATGCTTCTGGGCCTTTCCAACATAAACTTTTTCTCTGTGCCCTCAGCTGTAAAACTTCTTCAAGGCATTGCTCATGAGTTACCCCCTCTGTAAGTTATCCTCTCCACCTAGAAAGTTCTTCACTTCCTTCCTGGTGCCCCCCACTGCCACCTCAGCTAGTCCTCTCACTCTGGCTGTTGATGAGTCTCTCTCCTCTGTGAAACCAGGGCAAAGCTGGGGTGTTTATGCATTCTGGACTCGACACAGCAGCTGCCCACACTGCTGGCGCCCTCCTCTCTGCCACCATCCTGGGAGATGGTAAACCCACCAGGATGTCTTCACTCGGGCACAGCAGGTGCTCATAGAACTCTCTATGGTTGGAAAGTGAGACCCCCCCTACGACCACCACTACCACATAGACAGAAGGGCCTCAGCCCCACAATGAGTGGCCAAGGCCAAGCGGACCCAGGGAATGAGGAACCCACTGCATTGCATCTGCAGGGGTTGGGGCAAGGGGTTCTTGGCAGAGACCCTCGAGGAGTGACTGACTGGAAGGTGGTCAAGTGCAGCCCACATACGAAGGAACTAGGTTAAGGGAGATCTGCTTGGCCGCCTATCCGGATGAGGGCACCCAGGACACAAAGCCCCACCTGTCAGGCCTTCCACGCAAATCCTCTGTATGGTTCTCCCAGGCCTGGCCCTGTGCCTGCCAACAGCAGCTGCCACCCTCCTGCCCTTGGCAGCCTTTGGTCTCTCTCTCCTGGGCACAGCTGCACCATACCAGAGGGTGGGAAGTGGTTTATCATAGGCCTCCCAGCTCTGGTGCCTAATAGCAACCTTCAAATTGCTACATTCTCCCCAGGAGCCAGCAGCAGAGAGTGGCCTCATGGCACCTGGGTGTCCCCGAATTGGGTTACAAGCAAAGGACTAGTGCCTCCAGCTGACTAGGGGCTTTCTTCAAGATCCCTTCCATCCTCTCTGAGGTCTCCTAATTCAACCCCACACTGTGGCCATGCCCAGGACCCTTGTCTTCCCTCTGCAGGTCCTTCTGGGCAGCCTGTAAGCAACCAGACAGCAAGACAATAAACCAAACAAGCAGAGTGAATGCCTAAAGAGAAATACAAAGCACACTTTCATTTTTGCCATATAGTGGTGATGCCAACCCACTGCAGAAAATTATCTATACATATATGTATATATGCAGGTATGTATAAAGATTTGTATATATATACATAAATGCATATACAATATAAATAAAATTTTTGGCACTTGAGGGAAGTCAGTTTCCCTGGAGTATAGTCAGTGACTTCATCTGTGTTTCCATAAGGAGCCCTTGCCACAAACTATCAGGACAAATAGAGAGTAAGGGCTGTCAATAAAACAAGCATTTTGATGACATCGGATCATTTACAGCAAAATGGTGGGATCTTGATAACATTATACGAAGTGAAATAAGTAAATCAGAAAAAAACAGGAACTGCATTATTCCATACGTAGGTGGGACATAAAAGTGAAACTAAGAGACATTGATAAGAGTGTGGAGGGGGGAAAGGGAGAGGGAAAGGGGGAGGGGCACAAAGAAAACTAGATAGAAGGTGACAGAGGACAATCTGACTTTGGGTGATGGGTATGCAACATAATTGAAAGACAAGATAACCTGGACTTGTTGATCTTTGAATATATGTAACCTGATTTATTGATGTCGCCCCATTAAAAAAATTAAATTATAATTTAAAAAAAATTAAAAAAAAATAAATAAAACAAGCATTTAGGTATCCTAGCTGGCTATCAGCAGAGAGATGTCAACTGAGTGAATTGTGATGGGTGCATGAAGAAAGCCACCAAGAAACTTGAAGATAGCATCAAGCTTTGCTATATATACATGCACAGTGGATGATCTGGGGCCATGAAGGATTTTATTTGATCTTGAATGTGAACTTCCTAGGGCAGTGGTTCTCAAAGTGTGCACTCTAGATTTCTAGGTGCGCCCTATGGTATTCCAGGGAAATATGTGCCTGTTGGGGACCAAAAAACCAACAGGGTTTTTGGAGTTTAGATTTTTGGAGGACAGAGGTGTGGGGAATTGGCTGTAAGCTGACAGTCGGCCCAACCCCCTACTTCACTTGCCTGATTAGGTTGCAAAAGGCTGTTAAGCTGTGGTGCTGGATGGTTTACACTACCCCCCATGTTCCCCAGAAAGACTGGAGGCAAGTTTCTTCTATCCTTTGTTTGGTGTAAAGTTAAGATGATATGTATGGTGGGGGTTTTCTGCACTTGGTAAAATTCTTGGATTGCCTTGGAAATGTGATCAGAGACCATTGATTTGCTAATGGCCTCACTTTGCCCTATAAATAAAGGAAGATGTGGTTTTGGGGCATGCTTTGTTCTTGCCAGCAGCAATTACAGGGTCCTCCTGACCCCATATTTTCTTAATTCCTCACCATTCCCACTCAGGACCTGGAATTACTAGCTGCGCTGGTTCGCGGTATATGCCCAGATATAAAAATAAATATAGTTACTCTATTATGCCATTTCATTACAGAAATACCGCTCTTTTGTTAACACATCATTATTATATTTATTATTAATACATCATTATATTATTTTTAGATAAATACACCCAAATAAAATGGATAGATTTCTCAAAAAGAAGCATGATATTGAAGAATCAGATTCTGGAAGTGAACAAAAGTTAAGTGTAAATAAAATAGGACTTGAAGGCTGATAGGCAGAATTAATTTATAGCATTTTCCATCACTTAACACTGAACAATACGATTGGATTAGAAACCCATTCATGGAAGCTTCAAGTGATTTTGGTTTAACATTAACAGAAGAAGAACTGGCAGCTATTTCCACTGATTGTGGATTGATGATTAAACATAAGGAATTGTCTCTTGAAGCCTTTTGGATTTCTATAAAAGAAGAATACGTATATGCCAATATCTATAAAAGCTTTGAACATTTTCCTACAATTTTCAACATCCTATTTATGTGAATTAGGATTTTCTACCCTCAACACAATTAAGAGTAAAAAGAGAGAAATTCTTCAACGTATTGATAAGGAAATGAGAGTTTGCCTTTCAAATATATGCCCAAACATTGAAGAAATCTCTAGGACACATCAGGCTCATGTTTTTTCATAAACACAAGAATGAAAAAACTTAACACATTTGTGCTGGGACCTGCTGAATTTACTAAATCTTACTAAGAATGTATCTATATATATAAAAAGATAACTTTTTTGTCGCTTTATTTTTTAACTCCTCTTTTTTACAAATTCTAAAAAGCACTACTCAAAAAATGTAACATAAAAATGTTTTTTTAATGTCAGAATAAATTTAATTTTGTCATATTTATTTTGTTTAATTACCAGAAAAGCACGCTTGGACTTTATATTTTTTCTTTAATATTTGACTTAATTATTATAACATATTTCTCAGAAATTTGTATATAGTGTGCCTACAATTACTTGTAGGATTTTTTTTATAAATAAATTTTTATTTTAATGGGGTGACATCAATAAATCAGGGTACATATATTCAAATATGTCCAGGTTATCTTGTCATTCAATTCTGTTGCATACCCATCACCCAAAGTCAGATTGTCCTCTGTCACCTTCTATCTAGTTTTCTTTGTGCCCCTCCCTATTTGTAGGATTTTAAATGTGCCCCGACTCAAAAAGTTTGAGAACCACTGCCCTAGGGTAAGGGAGCCCCTAAACTTTGTGTCCTTGGTTCCTGGATATAATGAGTGCTTAAGTATTAGAGAATAAATTTTGTACATTTTACATTTCTCAGGACGCATAGCAAGGAGCCAAATACAGGCAGAAACCTTTACAAAATAATTTGATGTGGGAGTGAGAGCCTGGTAGAAGCCGTCGCCTCCACACTTGGATCACCCTTCCTACCAGGTGACGAAGCCTAGGAACACTTCCTGAGCTGAGACAGGTCAGACAATTGTGCAGCAGCGAAGGAGCTTGTATCTTTTTGATTATTCAATGTCCACCACCCAGAGACAACATTTTTATTTCCTTCTTTTTCCTATGCTTTCTTTTTTATCTTTATTTTACCAATAAATAAAATCTTAAACAACCAGGTAGTTTGACCATATTCCAAACAAACTTTTTAACCTCATTTCTCCCAAGGTTAAATAATTTCACATTATTAAAAATGATATGATTTTACATGATTGAATAATATTCTATCTATGAATGTATTCATTCATTCAACTATTTATTTTTTCAAGCATTGGTTACATCAGAAATTACTCATCTACCTTCTGTTAAATGCTGAGGTTGTTTACAATCTCTCACTATTAAACTAATACTATGATAACATCTTTGTATGTCAGAGGGCTTCCCATATTTCAAGTTATTTTCTAGAAGAGAGTCTTAGTAGTTGAATTACTGGGTCAAACTGTAACAGTATTTTTAAGATTCTTGACATGTTGTGCCAAACTGCCTTCCCAAAAGTCACACCAGTTTGTACTTTCTTTATCAGAAGAGTGCCTATTTGTACTTCCTGACATTATTCAATTTTGTTGCTAGAAAAAAAAAAAAAGTAGAAATACCTTATTAGATTAATTTGTATTTTTTACTCGTTTTCTTTTTTTTTTTTTTTTTTTTTTTTTTTTGCATTTTTCTGAAGCTGGAAACAGGGAGAGACAGTCAGACAGACTCCCGCATGCGCCCGACCGGGATCCACCCGGCACGCCCACCAGGGGGCGATGCTCTGCCCACCAGGGGGCGATGCTCTGCCCATCCTGGGCGTCGCCATGTTGCGACCCTCCTGGGTGTCGCCATGTTGCGACCAGAGCCACTCTAGCGCCTGGGGCAGAGGCCACAGAGCCATCCCCAGCGCCCGGGCCATCTTTGCTCCAATGGAGCCTTGGCTGCGGGAGGGGAAGAGAGAGACAGAGAGGAAGGCGCGGCGGAGGGGTGGAGAAGCAAATGAGCGCTTCTCCTATGTGCCCTGGCCAGGAATCGAACCCGGGTCCTCCGCACGCTAGGCCGACGCTCTACCGCTGAGCCAACCGGCCAGGGCTCGTTTTCTTATGTTACAAAATTTTTCTTTGTGAGTCATCTTGTCATATCCAGTTATCTACTGGAGTCTGCATTTACTCAGAGGTTTGAATAAGTTTTCTAAATAGAGTAAAATAGTTACTCTAGCACTTTTTGAAATCTTTTTTTACACAATATTTATAACTTTTATCTTTATTAATTTTAATTTTTAAATAAGGATCATCAAAATCATACATAAATATAGTTTAAAAAGCAAGTGGTAACTCTACCAAGAAAGTGAAAAAGATAACCAACAAAATGAGAGAAAATATGCAAACCATGTATTTGATCAGAGTTTAGTATCCAGAATACATAAAGAACTCTTACTACTCAGCAACACAAGTAAAAACAATCCAATTAAAAAATAGGTAAAGGACATAAATAAACATTTATCTACAGAAAATATGCAATAGCTAGTAAGCACATGAAAATTTAGTCAACATCATTAGTCATCAGAGAAATGCAAATCAAAACTACAATGAGATACCACTTTATACAAATTAGAATAATAATTTTTAAAAAACAAAACAGAAAGTAACAGGTGTCAGCAAAGAAGAAAAGGAATTGGAACTCTTATACATTGCTGGTGAGAAGGTAAAATGGTGTATTATAACAGTGGGAAACAGTTTAGTAATTCCCCAGAAAGTTAAACATAGAATCATCATATGACTCAGTAATTCCACTCCTAGGTATACACCCAAAGAACGGAAAACAGGTATTCCAACAAATACTTGAACATTAATATTCATAGCATCACTATTGTCAATAGCCAAAAAGTAGAAATAATCCAAATGTCCTTCTATTATTAAATGGATAAATAAAGGTGGCGTTTTCCACACAATGGATATTATTCAGCCATAAAATGGAATGAAACACTGATGCAAACTACAACATGGATGAACCTTGAAAACAGCATGCTAAGTGAAAGAAACGAACACAAAAGGTCACATATTGCATGATTCCATTAGCAGAAAGCTTCTAGAATAAGTCCACAGAAGAGTCAACTACTGGTTGCCAGAAGCGAGGAGTTGGAGGGAAGGCGACGGAGGAATAGGGAGTGACTGCTTAATAGTGGTGTGGTTTCCTTTGGCAGGGGAATAGAAATGTCTTGGAACTAGACAGAAGTAGTGGTTGCACAACACTGAATGTACTAAATGTCACTGAAGTGTGCACTTTAAAATGGTTAATGGTTAATTTTAGTTTTGTGATTTTTACCACATTAAAAAAAATCAAGTGGTAAGGACAACTTCTAATACACAACTAGCAGTCACTTGTTCCCCCTTCCATTCTCCCAATTCTGCTCCCACAGGCAGTCTTGCTCTTTGCCTCTTTCCCCTTCTAGTGGGGAACTAATAAATTAGATACTTCTAATTAATATACTTACCTTGCTATTTCTTTATTTACTAGGTTTAAATATTCCTACTAATTTCCTATTATGGCATATACATAATTCCCTTAGATATCCAACCAACTTTCCTTCCTCATCTTCTCAATATGGTTATACAAATATTTCAGTTAAGTAATCACTGTTTAAATCAGAAATATATAAATGTCATTCAGCACAGAGCCAAGTAGAAAACTATGATTATATTTTCCACTCTTATTCAATTCTTTGTTTTTTCTGGAGTTAAGAATTTGTTATTTTACTTGCACAGTTTTCTACATACATGTTCTGAACTTTTCCCCAATACTCGACTGTGTAAGACATTCTGTGGGGTGTCCTGGTTCTAGAAGGCACCCCTCACTCACCTGTTCTGAATCCACTTTTCCCAAATCGCATGCTCTCCTCATCCTCTCGTCTTGCTGAAGTGCATCCTCCAGTAAAAAAGATTCACAGGGATAAGTTTTTTTTTCCATCCTCGATTATCTGAAAATACCTTTGTTAAGTCTTCACACTTTAGTCGTCATCCAGCTGGGTAAGAAATGACAGACTGAAAATCATGTTCCCCCGGAATGCTGAAGGTATGCACACCGGAGCCATCCAGTGCCGGCTCTCGAAAAGCTCAGTACCATCCGATACTCATTCCTGCCTGACGCCTAGTTTTCCTCTCTGGAAGCTTGTGGCATCCCCTCATTAATCACGGTGTTCTAAAGTTTCACAGTGTTGTTCCTTGGGGTATCTTCTGTCGTTTATTGTACAGCACTGGCGGTCTGAAGATACATGCGCTGTATAACTTCGCTTCCCCCGCTTCTGGTGCCTTTCTTTCTGAAACTTGATAAATGTTTTGATGCTGAACCTTCTGAATTGATTCTCCAGGACTCTTATCTGTTCTCTGAGCTTTTTCAACTTGTCCTTTTTTGCTACTTTGTGAGGGATTTCCTTGACTTTATCTTTGAATAAAATTTTGAGTTCACTGCCCTCTTGAACTGCAAGAATATTATTTGGAAGTTTCCAGAGTTTTCATCTGAACTTGCACTATCTTTGTTTCTTACAGATTGCTTTTCCCTGATTGTTTATTTGAGTTCTTTTGTTCATGCAGAGGCTTGCCTTTCCTTGTAAGTCAGCTGGATCCTTGGTTAGCTGTTTATATAGTATTAATGACAAAGCTCTAAAAAGTTAATTGGAGGTTGTGTGGTAGAACTCATCAATGGGCAAATTTTTAGGGAGAGGGTGGGGAGCCAGCAATTTCTCACTGGGTCTCCCAGTCAGGCTGTGGAGGGTTCTGTTCGGAGGCTTTGGTTTCTCCAGAGAAGCATCTTTTGATCACCCACCTGGGCGATAAATGCACTTGGCTCACCTGGATGGAGTGAAAGTTCCAGACTAACTCTATTTTCAGTACTGCGGCACCCCACCCTCTGCCACACAGAATTTCTGAGTTAGGAAGCAAATCTGAATCAGTTTCTCCAATCTGGTTCTCAGCTGCAGGATAAATGCCTGGCTGCTGAAACACAGAGGAGATGGGGGTCCACTTCTTCCAGACCAAGGCTGCCTCCCCTGCCCCACCCCTGCCGACATGCACCCAAGCTCGAGCCCATCTTGGCCCAGCAGGGACTATATGCTCTCCTCCTGTCAGCATCTCTTGAATTCTTTCTAATCTGGGTTGAAATACCTCCTTTGATAATGATTTTTTCCCCATTCTTTGTCCTTGTGGGTCTTTATCATTCTTGTTTCTTTACTATTATTGTAGCAAATCTAGGAAGATGAAGGTGTGTAGCCAATTTGTTACTTTAGCTGAATTCTTGTGTTGTACTTTGACTCCAAAGCTTTTTAGTGGGTTGAATTCTGTTCCCCAAAAAGATATGTTGAAGTCTCAAACCTGGGTACCTCAGAATGTGACCTTATTTGGAAAAAAGGTTGTTGCAGATAGTATTATTTGTTAAACTGAGATGAGGTTATACTGGAGTAGGATGGACCCTTAACCCAATGTGGCTTACAAGAAGAGAGACACAGAGACACACAGGAGAACCCCATGTGAAAAGATGAAGACAGAGATTGAAGTGATGCGCCCACAAACCAGGCAACATCCAGGATTGCCAGCAGATACCAGAAGCTAAAAGGGGCAAGGAAGGAATCTTTCCTGTAGGGTCCAGAAGGAGCACGGCCCTCCGGATGTGGGGCTTCCAGCCTCCCAAACAGTGACAGGATACATTTCCGTGACCTTAAGCTACCCAGTTCACGGTCCTTAATTATAGCAGCCCTAGGAGGAAACCAGCAGAGCCCTTAACTTTTTATGATTACATAAGTCAACATTTTTTTTCACACCGATACTTCTGACTGCATTAAAACTCAGAGGTTCTCCTCTACCCCAAAATGTTCTCTTCTGCCTTCTTCAAGGGCTTTTTAAAACAGTTTAACTCCCCTTCCACCAAATTTAACTTTTTACTCTTTCTGAAATTTATCTAGGCATGCAGCCTGAGGTGAGAATCTAAAATATCCTCTTCTCACAAACAGCTAACCGAATGACTGGCCCTCCACTAATTTATCAAATGATCTTTTCTAATCCTATTGACTTGTGAGGTCACCTGCATCATATAATTAACTTACAAGTGTATAAAGGTACATTTCTAGGCTATTTATTCTACTGATCTGTTTATTCTTAAGCCAATAATTGAGTCACTGGGGGTTTTTTTTGTTTGATTGATTTTCATGACAGACAAGAGAGAGGGACAGATAGGGACAGACAGACAAGAAGGGAGAGAGATGAGAAGCATCAATTCTTCATTGCGGCACCTTAGTTGTTCGTTAATTGCTTTCCCATATGTGCCTTGATCAAGGCGCTACAGCAGACCAAGTGATCCCTTGCTCGAGCCAGAGGCCTTGGGCTCAAGCTGATGAGCCTTGTTCAAAGCAGATGAGCTTGCACTCAAGCTGGTGACCTCAGGGTTTTGAACCTAGGTCCTCCACGTCCCAGTCTGATGCTCTATCCACCGCGCCACCGCCTGGTCAGGCTTAAGTCACTGTTTTAATCATTAAAATGTGTTTTGATACTTAGTAGGACAAGTTTCTCTTGGCTGCAGTCTTTTTCAAAGTTTTCAAGTTTTTCTCACTCATTTATTCTTCCAGGCAAATTTTAGAAAAATATAAGTTCCAAAATAAATCCTACTGCGACTTTGGTTATAAATGGGAAAAGTATAAACTACCCTAGGAAGAACTGAGAATTTCTACAAATTTCAGTTTCCACTGGAAACCAAGTACATCTCTCCATTAATTCATCTGCTGTATCTCTCAGTAGAGGTTTATAATTTTCACCAGGACCCAGTCTGTCTAAAATACCCCCCCCCAGTCACTCTTTATCCTTTTATCCTACTTTGCATTTATAATATTCATCATTTTAATACGAATAAGAAAAGCAGCTAATACTTAGGGGGCTCACCAGGTGCCAGGCACTGTTCTAGGCCCTTTTATAAGCACCATCTCACTAAATTCTTCCAACCTGGTATTTCTACTTACACATGAAGAAAACTGAGCCTGACCTGTGGTGGCGCAGTGGATAAAGCACTTACCTGGAACACTGAGGTCACCAGTTAGAAACTCTGGGCTTGCCCGGTCAAGGCACATATGGGAGTTGATGCTTCCTGCTCCTTACCCCCCCTCCACTCTCTCCTCTCTCTCTAAAAATGAATAAATGAAATCTAAAAAACAATCAAACAAAAACCCTGAAGCACAGAGAAATTAGTTCAAAGTCACCACAGAAGAACCAGGTTTCAAGTTCAGGCAGTTTTACTCTGGAGCCCATGGTTTTATCTAAAATCAGCATCTTTACTATTCAGCTGTAAAAAGGAATGAGGAAGCCTTTTATGTGCTGATGTAAAAAAACAGCCAAGATATTGGTGAAGTGAAAAAGCAAGATTCTGAGCCATCATTTGTATTAAAAGTGGGGAAGAGGGTACTATTCCAATATATTCATATATACTTATATATGAAGATATAACATTTGGAGGGCATAAGAAGAAATTAGTAAACGAGTGGTTCTCTTGGAGTTGAGTAGGAACTAGGCAGGTAGGGGACAGGAATGGAAGGGAGCCTTTTCACATTTTATTTAACCAAGTTCATGTATTACTCATTCAAAAATTAAGTAAATTCAAATATTTTAATTAAAAATAAAATACACAACAGACACTCAGTAAATATGTTTTGCATGAATGACTGGGAATTTCATAGGTTCTTATAAAGATATGTTATGGTTTTGCTGTTGATGAATGAACAGGGCCTGTTTTTATTATACTCTTAAGCCGGTTGCTGATATATAGGAAAATAGACTATTGATTTTTATATATCTCGCTCCCAGTACTTTTATGCCTTATAATGAACTCATTTATGGGGTCCAGACTCTTCTGCATTGATTCTTCTAGGTTTTGAGCAGGAGTCGAAGCAGGCTGGCTCCATAAATATGTGTTTAGATAGGCTGAGAATAAAAATGGGGAATGGTGAGGACTGTAGTGAAGGAAAGAGTACACTCTCCATATAAAGACATTAAGTACCAAGTTCTAAAACACTTCATGTGGGCCAAAGAAAACAAGCCCGCAAAAGAATCCAGGCCTCCGGATGCCAGTCTGTGGCCTCTGCTTGCAGTTTGACCTACTCCCTCCTCCCCTCAGCTACGCCCCTCAGTCCTCCGAAGCCTTCCTCAGGCCCACCTGCCCCCAGAGCCTCCGTTTCCTCCAGTCTGCCTGAGCTTCTCTTCTCTTCTCCATGGTTGTCAGGTTTAGAATTGCTGCAAGCCGCAGTGTGGCCCTGAGTGCTTTAAAAGCAGCTGAGACAGTTAACCCAGCCTTCCTTGGCTCTTCCCACTGTTTCCGCATCTTCTGTTTCCATGGTTAGCAGGTTGCAGTTCAGCCCACCTGTTTTCTTCCTCGGGTCTAAGAGCAACTTGAACTCAACAATCAAGTCTGATTTATCCCTGACTCCTGGTGCCTGCTACTGGGCAACTTTAGCTGCTGAAGGATGAGTGCTCTCAGGGCAGGTCTTCCCCATGGCTGGCAACCCAACGAACTCACTTATCCAGAACCCTGACGGAACTCTGTAGAGCAAGCCAAAGAGGACAACAGGACGCCTGTCTCCAAGGACAGGCAGACCTTCCATGAGGACATAAACTAGTTTTTAGACTGTCACTTAGAGCAAGCCCTCAAACATATTTGTTGTTGGACCGACAGGGAGTTTATCATCCATATAGTCACAAAAAACAGCCATAGTGAGACAGAAAGACAACATCTGAGGAAAATCAGTAAGAAGGGACACAGGACCTGGGGTGAAAAAAGTCTCATAATGCCCAGTGATCCTGGTAGGGAGTAGCCTTGTAGTTGCCTCCCTAAGAGGTGGACACTTTTACTTCTGAATGAGAATAACGGAGGCCGCCTCTCCCAAGGCTATGAACATTCACATTTCATCCTTGCAAAAACTCGATCACATACCATTGTTCTCATTTTAGAAACGAGAAAGTGGAGACTGGGAGAAATTAAGTAACTTACCTAACATCATCCAGGGAATGTGTGTGTTCGCCAGAACTGGAATACTGATCTCTGACTCTATCTCCAGTGTTCTTTCCTGAGAGATTCCAGGAAGCAGTTCTGAAGAGAGGTGGCGGGGATGTGAAGATCTAACATACAGAGGAGGAGCCTGGAAGTGACTGCTGTCCCACTGCCCTGTGGTGGGGGCTGAGGGCCCAACAGTAAATAACACATTCTTATTGCGCTCATGGAGTCCCCACTGGTAGCGGGAGGTAGGTGATGAAACCGGAAAACAAATAAACAAGATGACCCTGCCCAGTGATAAGTGCTATGAAGAAAATACAATGAGACATGCGTCGAGCAGATGGAGAATAGAGGTGTGACTTTTCGGAGGGAGTCAGAAGAAACCCCACTAAGGAGTCAGAAGCACAGTGAGCAAGATGAGGCTGGTGAGGGCATCAGGGGCAGCTTATTGGGGTCTTAATAAAGTAATTAGGAAGCCACTGGGAGATTTTAAGCAGAGTATGAAATAGTCTGATTTATGTTTTTTGTTAAAGCTCTCTCTGGCTGCTTTGTAGAATATGAATACTAGGGAAGTGAGTGCCTGGTAAAGAGAGAAGACTGAGTTGTCATACATAAGACCTCTCCCACACAATATATAGACCTACTAGAAAAAACATTTTAATATCATCAATATGTAGACAATCTTGAAAGTATCTCCAAGTACCTGAAGGCTACAGCAGCAAATGAGATGCAAAGACACCTACTTAGGATACATAAACCATATATACGCTATAAGGGAATGTTGAGGCCACTGATTATGTGAGCATCAGGGCCTGAAAGTGAGCTCCTGAACAAAGCCACAATCCCAGAATTTTGGTGAGGAGATCAGAGAGAAGTCAGAGTCTCCAGCTTGGGCTGTACAAGTATGCCAAGTTTCCCCCACTAGTCATGCAATGTGGAAGCCTTGCTCTGGAAAGCCAAGTAAAACTTGGCCTAGAATCAATAAGCCTTGTAGGGCCTAGCAAAGACAAACAAAAAGATGTCCCCAAGGACATCTTCATAATTCAAGGCACGTGCAGAACCCCATAGAATATAATCTACACCAAAGGGGAGTCTCACAGACAAAAATAAGAAAAATTACAGAGAAAATGAAATGCTATGCAAACAAAACATTCAATAAAGAGAATGGATACTCCAGAAACTACAAATAATAGTCCCTTAAAAGGGACTTTAAAATAAGGATGTTTATAATAGTCAACAAGATAAAGAAAGAAATAGAAATCACACAGCAAAAATAACAGATTATAACAAAAAAAGAACAAGTGAATTTAAAAAAAATTCTAGAAATCAAAAGTAGATACAACAAAAGAGAGAATTAGTGAATAGGAAGATAAATCTTAAGAAATCACCTAGAGCCTGACCAGGTGGTGGCACAGTGGATAGAGCATCGGACTGGGATGTGGAGGTCCCAGGTTCAAGACTCCAAGGTCTCTAGCTTAAGCGCGGGCTCATCTGGTTTGAGCAAAAAGCTCACCAGCTTGGACCCAAGGTCGCTGGCTCGAGCAAGGGGTTCTGGTCTGCTGTAGCCCCCCAGTCGAGGCACATATGAGAAAGCAATCAATGAACAACTAAGGTGTCGCAATGAAAAACTAATGACTGATGTTTCTCATCTCTCTCCATTCCTGTCTGTCCCTATCTATCCCTCTCTCTCTCTCGTGTGTCTCTGTAAAAAAAAAAAAGAAAGAAAAAAGAAAAAGGAAGAAATCACCTAGAATGAAAACAAAGAAAAAAAATAAAAATATGAAAAAGAAATTAAATAAAATGAAGAATAAAATGAGAAGTTCCATCATACACTTTACATGATTTGCAAAAGGGAGAACAGTGAAAAAATTCAGAGGTAATAATCAAAGAGATAATGGCTGAGAGCTTTCCAGAATTAGAGTAAAAGGAAACCAAGTCCCAAGAATAATAAGCTAAATACCTGGTATACATAATGTACCATATTAAAAGACAAGAATATCGAAAGCTATCAGAGAGAAAAGGTAGATTATTGACAAGGGATTGATGATTAGACTAGTTAAATGCGTGAAGACAACAGAATAATAGTTTCATGCTGTTGGGGAAAAAAGAACTGTGTGAAGAAGGCAGCAGGACCCTAATTCTGTTCTGTCTGCTATTCCACCTCCATCTTGTATCTCAGCAGCTCAGGTAGCAGGAGGGGAGTGTCTAGGTTACCAGCCTTGGAAAGTTCTCACCATGGTACACATAGACCATGCCCCCTGACCCCACTGTGTCCACAGTCACTGCTTGTACCTGAGATGACAATAAGGAAAGTCAATTCTGAAAATGAGCCGGCACTAAGGAAAACTCCCAAAAGATCAGCAAATATTCATTTAATTTGGCCTTGAAAATAATGTAATGTTAGGCAAAAAAGGCAATAGGAAAGGATAAATCTTCAGACCAAAAACATCTCAACAAAAGGGGAAGGAAGCAAAAGAAAACAGGCAGAGAAGGTTCATCAGGCAGAGACTAAAGACAACTTCACAGGAGAAACAGAATCTAAAAGTCAGGATACTTCAGGCCCCAATGTGGTAGGAAACAGCAATCTTAGACCAGTCTGAGTGACGAGTCTTGCATACTTAATCCCACCATTCTTTTTTTTTTTTTTGCATTTTTCTGAAGCTGGAAACAGGGAGAGACAGTCAGACAGACTCCCGCATGCGCCCGACCGGGATCCACCCGGCACGCCCACCAGGGGGCGACGCTCTGCCCACCAGGGGGCGATGCTCTGCCCATCCTGGGCGTCGCCATGTTGCGACCCTCCTGGGTGTCGCCATGTTGCGACCAGAGCCACTCTAGCGCCTGGGGCAGAGGCCACAGAGCCATCCCCAGCGCCCGGGCCATCTTTGCTCCAATGGAGCCTTGGCTGCGGGAGGGGAAGAGAGAGACAGAGAGGAAGGCGCGGCGGAGGGGTGGAGAAGCAAATGGGCGCTTCTCCTATGTGCCCTGGCCGGGAATCGAACCCGGGTCCTCCGCACGCTAGGCCGACGCTCTACCGCTGAGCCAACCGGCCAGGGCTTAATCCCACCATTCTTAGAAGCAGCTTCATCAACTATTTTAGGGATACAAATTTTCTTTAGTTCTAAATACATATATATATTTAAGAAGCATGGACTTTACTTTATCCCATGCTTTAATACAGGGTCGGGAACCTTTTTGGCTGAGAGAGCCATGAACGCCACATATTTTAAAATGTAATTCCGTGAGAGCCATACAACGACCCGTGTACATTACGCATTATCCAATAAAATTTTGTTGTTGTCCCGGAGGACAGCTGTGATTGGCTCCAGCCACCTGCAACCATGAACATGAGCCGTAGGAAATGAATGGATTGTAATACATGAGAATGTTTTATATTTTTAACGTCATTATTTTTTTATTAAAGATTTGTCTGCAAGCCAGATGCAGCCATCAAAAGAGCCACATCTGGCTCGCGAGCCATAGGTTCCTGAACCCTGCTTTAATACATTCTTAAATAAACACAAATGCCTTTTTAAAAGAGGTAAAATCATGTGCTGATTAATTTCAATAAAAACAGAAATTAGTGGAATGTTCAATTAAGAGAGGTTTTGTTTGATATAAACTCAACATTCCATAGACTGTGAAGAGCATAATAAAAAGAATCTTCTAAAACACACATGACAGTCATTTGAAATAGCCCATCTTTCATATTTGTGTTTTCCCCTATTATTGTCACTGTGTCTTCTATAAGGCCCTTGTCTCCTTATCAGTATTGCTCACTATCTGCAACAATTTCCTACAAGGGAAGGTCCGGAATTTCCCCAAACCTGTTAAGTGCTGTGGATATAATGTGCAAGGTATCACATCCTGTATTATTAGGACATTCCTCACAAAAGGTTTAAACGTTCACAATATTTGAAAATTCTGAGTTCTGGTGTCCTCTACTGATGAATAAATCGTCTCCATTGAATAGCTCTTTAGCAAAACATTGCAGCTGCTCTGTATAGGATTTTTAATTCTAGTGTTAATTCATTATGTTTGTGTGCTGAAGACCAAACAAGTACCAGTAAAATCTTGGTTATAAAAGATGATGAAATGTAGACATCTTCAGGCATACTTAGATAGGTTAAGCAAGTTAACTGCACAGAGCTTCTTACAGAAAGACCTACTAAATTTCTCTCCTAGAGACATCAGTTCAGCCCCAAAGAAAGTTCAGAATTCCTAGAACAGTCCTACTTATATTCTTTTTTTAATTGATTTTAATTTATTGTGTTTACATAGATTCTAGTGTCACCCCAAACCTACTTATATTCTAAAAGAAACATTTGAGAAATAAAAACATCATACCCAAAGTTTTATACTCTCCTGACATTCTCTTGACCTAATGAGCCCAAAGTGGAAGCTAGAGGAGAGTAGGTGGAAAGTCAACAGCCCCCAATGAAAGCCCTCCCCAACCCATGCCATTGTAACCAACGTGAGTGGAATTTTGGCCCAGACCTCCCTCTGAGGAATGAATTGTTTCTTGGCCCCTGCAACCACTATCACTCTATACCAGCAAAGATCCCAGGGCCCCATCCCACTCCTTTCCACCTGTATCACCTGCTGCTTGTCAACCAGGACTTGGGAGAAAATAATGTGGGTGGGCTTCCCCCAGTCAGCCACTGCTGGCCCTGGGGCTGGAGGAAAGCAGTTTTCACTGACATGTTCCTGGGCATAGCTCTCCTAGCCTTCTCAGGAGGGCACACCCATCCGAGGTCATTCTCCAGAACAGGAGGCACTTTCAAATAGAGACAAGAAGGAATTATCGAGAAATGACTCTCTGGCAAAAGAAATCTGAATGCAAGCCCCAAGCTAGTGATGAACATCTGGTGATTCCATAACGAAGAGACTGACACCACACCATTGCTCTGCCCCCTGCAGACCCACCGAAAACCTGGTGGAACTTCACTCTTCTTTCCAGAAAAAAAGGGTATTTTCTTCCCCTTCTTCTCTGGTCAGACATAACATCATCAACACAGTGCTTTAAATAGCTCTCCTGGGAGGCTATATTTAGTGACTATTTGGCCCTTAAAATGAGCCTGATTTCCTGTGGCAAAAAGTTCTCAGCAAGTAGGAGAGAGGCCCAGAGAATTCTGAATCACTGACAAATAGCTTCACAGCTTGTGGTATTTCAAACATTGTAAGAAAAGGAGTGAACTGCTTTTTCTTTTTCTTTTTTAAAGATATAATTTATTGATTTTACAGAGAGAAGAGGGGGTGGGTAGCGAGAATATCAATTCATAGTTGCTTCACTTCAATTGTTCATTGCTTGCCTGTCGTATGTGTCTTGACCGAGCAAGCCCCGGGTTTTGAACTGGTGACCTCAGCACTCCAGGTCGGTGCTTTATCCACTGTGCCACCACAGGTCAGGCTGCTTTTTCCTGATATGTGATAGCACACAACATAGGGGGAGAACAATCATAATAAAAGGATGTGTCTGGTCTGAGCACTTCCAAAGTCATCCTGGAGGACAGATTGACATGGGGCAACTATCTGAGCCAATAATCACACGTGGCACACAGCACTTCTTCACATAGGCAGGAGGAGGCACCGTTTACTCATCCACTCACTCTGTTCTCTGTTCACTCGTTCATTCACTCAACCACTCACTTACCACATCTGCACATTTTCTCACAGGTAAAGCCCTGTGGTCTGTAGAAGCTCTAGGTCACGGGCAAACAGGAAACACAAACCCTGGGACTGGAAGGGCCCTTGGAGGGACACAAAGTGACTGCTGTCAGAGGAACCTGAAGGGTGGCGGGCACTTCCACTGAGGCCATTCGGGAAAGCTTCAGAGGGACAGGAAACAGTAGTCAGCACTGGTGACTGCCCTGGACCCTCTCATTTAACCCACTCACTGAGCCCAGAAGCCATTACATTACCCCATACTACAGATGAGTAAGTTTCCCAAGGTCCTACAAGATAACAAATAGCAAAAGTGGAGCAGGAGCTAGGATTGTCTGTTTGCAGAGTGCTTAACTCTGAGTTGTAGGCCCACTGCAGCAGGTGGAGGCTGACAGAGTGTGTCTGCTAGATTGCTCACAAAGGTGAGCTCTGTTTCTGCCTCCAAGACCTGGGCGACATGCAGCAGCTCCTCTTTGGAATGGGCACCAGACCATCACCCTCCTCTGATGCAGCCTGGACTAGCTAAAGTTTCCCCCCTCAGAACCGCTGTGCTGTCCCTGTATGTGGGAGGGTCTCTAGTGTCCCCAGGATGACCCAAGAGAGCAGGGGAATGCACGCTTACTTAGCCCTAAGGTTTGCCAAGCGACATGCCATTCTTTTTTTTTTTAACATTCTAGTTTGAGATAATTTTAGACTTTCAGAAGAATTGCAAAAATAGCACAGAGTTCCCGTACATCTTTGCCCAACTTCCATTTATATTAACTAACATCTTACATAACCATAGGAAAGTCATCAAAATGAAGAAATTAACCTGGTACAATACTATTAACTATACTCTGGAATTAATTAGGATTTTCAGTTTTTCCACTGCTGCTCTCCTGTCCCCATATCCAGTCCAGGATCCTCACCTTATATTAACTGCTACATCTCCTTAGTTTCCCTCAGTCTGTGACAGCTCCTTAGTCTTTCCTGGTCTTTTATGACCTTGACATTTATGATGAGCGCCGGTCAATTATTTTGTAGAACACCTCTCCATTCGGGTTTGTGTGCTTTGTTGTGATCAGGTTGAGGTTATGCAATTTTGGCAAGAAAACCACATAGGTGCCGTGCCTGGCTCAGCCTATCATGACGAAGATCATTCATTTTAATGCACTGCCTTCTTGAGTTTCTGTGGATCCTCAGGGCAACCCCACAAGACAGTTTTGCTATCTATTACACAGATGGGAAAACTGAGGCAAAGAAGTTGAGGCATTTGCCCAAGGTCACAGAGGTGGTAAGTAGCAGAGGCAGGATTTGAACCCAGTTATGTCTTTAGATCTTTCTATTCTACACCAAACTGTTACTTCAATTCTTTCTAGTATAAAATACTTCATATGACTTTAACTAAACATAGGAAGTTGGACTTAAATAATTAATCTAATTATTCCTAGTCCTACAAGTATGATTCTAAAAATCAATGAATAAACAATACGGATAACAGCTAACATTTACTGAGCCGCCTACTATATTGCTCTATCTTGTATACACAAGGTATCTCATTCAAATCCTTTCAAAAACACAATGGAGTAGGTACTACAGGGGTGCAATCTCTTATTACAAACTCTTGGAGTCAAGCATGCCTGGGATTTAGAATTTTGAGGTCTAGGGAATATACTCTATCAAACACAGTAACATGTTTTCAGCATATCCTATGACCATCCATTTCAAGATGGGCATATAACAAAGACAGTAAGTAAATAGGCCCCCAAACTGCAGGGGAGGTACCAAATTCTAAAAAGAACTTCAGGTTTCCAGGGCTTTGGGATTTCATAATAGCTGATTAGGGATTGTGGGCCTGTACTATTATGCAAAGTAACATGCAAATGAGAAAATAGAGGCTTCGAGGGTCTCACAGCTAGTCATTACCCAGGCCTGCCCCTCATTCCGAGGCCCAGGGCAGTAAGTACCATGGCTGGGAATCTGCACCAGGCATTTAAGACACTCGCCTATCCCTTGGTTTTCATTTCCCATTTCCCAAGACAAAAGACATTCTAAATATATTTAAATGCCACTCAAAATAAAAGAAAATAAATAAATTTTCAAAACTCCTGGGCTCTGAGCCGTCCCTGGAGCAAGGTATGAAGGAGATGATGACACCATCACCATCATCCCTATGACAGACACTCATCATCTTTCTAGGCATCAAAGGTAGTATTTTCTCTTTCCACAAAATATCATTAATGCCATCAGATCAGTCCAGTCCATTCGGGGTCTGTGAGAGATCCAGGTTATTTTTTACAACATAAGGACAACCTTAACTGTTCACTTTCCTCATAATATGTTAGAGCTAAATCTTTTAACTCCCTATGGCCCTATAAACATGTTTAGCCTAGTCTACCACTCAGGTTAGATGTGTCTTACTCCAGTGGTCCCCAACCTTTTTTGGGCCACACACTGGTTTAATGTCAGAAAATATTTTCACGGACCAGCCTTTAGGGTGGGACGGATAAATGCACAAAATAAAATTCTGCGACCGGCGTAAAAACTGTGGTATTTTTAAATATAATTGTCAAACTTACGAGACAAGCATCAAGAGTGAGTCTTAGATGGATGTAACAGAGGGAATCTGGTCATTTTTAAAAATAAAACATTGTTCAGACTTAAATATAAATAAAACAGAAATAATGTAAGTTATTTATTCTTTCTCTGCGGACCGGTACCAAATGGCCCACGGACCAGTACCGGTCCACGGCCCGGGGGTTGGGGACCACTGCCTTACTCCACACTAGGCACAGGGAAGCATCCTTTCATTTGCCGTATAATTACTTCGCAGTTTGGAGGTTTGGGAAGAAAGTTTCAACAGCAACCACCATCACCAGTCTACGTCATCTTCGTGATTCTTGTCTTCATACAAAACCCCTGCCCATCTGCTTTCTCACTTGACCCTAAGGTGATGAAACTAATATAACATCTGTGTTCTGTGGTGATTTCTATATTGGAGGAAAAATTGTGGATAAATAGTAAGTAATAAGTACACAGAAACCCAAGCAAAGACAATTAATCACTCCAGGACTAACACAAAATTAATACAGCAAAGGAAAAGATATTAAAGTACACCAGGGGCTCAGCTGTCCCTAGCACTTACAGGGTCATGATAAAGTTGACACCGAATACAGAGACAAAATTCTGGCAATAGAAGACAGTGTTTGCTACCAGGGTAGGAGAAGCACACATGTGAATGAAAGCTAGATCTTCATAATGGCGGTTCATAATAAGGCTATAGTGAAAGCAGTTTAAAGAAATGAAACTGGTGTTTCTGGGAAGCAAGAAATGGTTGGGGAAGTAGGAAGAGCTAAGCCAAGAGACAGTTGGTTTTTGGTAACAAGCCTGTGTAACTATCTGACTCCTCTAACTACGTACAGATATACCTTCAGTGAAAATAAAATCATACAACTTGTCCTGGGCAGAGCCACGACCCACACCCCAGTGTTCTGACCTAGGGCCAGTGTCCTTCCCTCCCATTGACACCCTTGTTTGAGCCTCTGTCTTTCCAGACTTTAGACAATTCTCTCTGCATGCTATGCCTTCTCAGCTGTCATCTCTGAACCAGTCCTGTGTTACAATGTTTTTCTTTGGGCCCTAGACCCAGAAATGCAGATTCCTCCAAGCTCACAGCCTAGCCTTGGCCCTGTGCAAAGGCAGGCTAGTGTGTTCAGGTCATGGTCCAGGAAAACACACCATGAGATCTCCCCGTGATTCTTCCTGTGGCTGCACACCACCCTCTGAAACAGCGCGCCTGAAAACCCAGGGCGCCTCATTTAGATGATCCTCAATTCAGGCCTCCTCAGGAGCTGATAAACCAGGAGACCTACGCTGTGCCAAATAATGCACTAGCCTCCAAACTTTGATGTTATTAAGGATTAGTAAGAGAATAATAGTAAGAGCTGATATTTCCGAGTGATCGCTACATGGAAGGCAATACATTAAGCATTTTTCATGTATCGTGTCACTTAATCCTTTCATCAACCCTGTGAGATAGATGTTCTTTGTTTGTTTGCTTACTTGTAGACAGATGCTCTTTCAACGGCTGCCTACTTCAGTGACGCAGAGTAGCACATGCCCACTGGCATCTCTGGAAAGCAGTCCACCTGAGACCCAGGGCAGGAAAACCACTAAAGCCCATGCTCATCACCTCTACAGGGCTTTGAAGCACAACCTGGGCCCAGATACAAGCCTGGGTCAGCCTCAAGTCTGGGCAATGACTTGCAGTATGGACTCTGGGCAAGTGATTTTCTTTTCTAATCCTCACTTTTCCTCTAGGAAACTGGATTGAATCAAAGGTCACACCTCAGCTAAGGGCCGGAACCAGGGAGATAAGGCCAATGCATGAAGCAGGCTGGTAGAAGACAAAGGGGAGTGGTGGAGACAGTGGCAAACCAAAGTGTTTATGCCCTGGTTACACATTTCAGGTTTATTTAAAAATTAAAGGAACACATCTGCAGCTGCCAGCTTGAATCTCTCCTATTCCTTCCAGTTCAACACTCTCTAAGTCAAACAGATTTAGAGGCCAATGGCATCATTTTAGACATTCCATGTGTCCTCTGATTTAGTGTCATATAATTTTTCTGGAAATTATATTTTTTATATGCTACAACCTGGGCCTAACAGGCTAACAGTGGGAAGGCTCACACAGGATGAGAAGACATCCCCGAAGTGCGCAGGGCATGCAGCCTGTGTGGACGGACTGAGCCGGCCGAAGCAGAAGCCAGAAGATGGCACCTGGGCAGAAGGGACCTACTGCACTGTAAGTTTTCTGAGGAGTGATCCTGAGAGGCCAGTTCTTACGGGGGGCTTTGGTCCATCTGACCAACACAGAAGTTACCCATAAAAACTAAGTGCAGCCAGGAGGAAAGGTATCTTAGGGATGGGACAGCCAAACAATTCGGTGCGAAGCTGAGAGTCAGGACAGCAAAGCTGGAATAACAAGGGCCAGGTGTTGTCAAAAGGCAGTCAACCCTGCTGGGCTGCTACCTCAGTAACTGCACTCTCACAGAATCACCAATTTTCTAAGTCTTTGGGGCAACCTCGTGCAACCCTACTCATTTCACAGATCCAGACTGAAGACCTATAAAGGGTGGGGGCCATGCCAGAAGTAAAAACCACTGCCACAGACAAGCTTGCAGATCATGAATCCATGAATCCAGTGCTCCAGGGGTTCCTGGCTGCTTTGCAGCCGAGCCCATGAACCCTGGGACATTCCAGACTACCACTGGGGGCTCAGTAGTCCCAGGATGCAGCAGGCCCCACCTGGGGAAAGCCAATCACTTACTCCTACCTTTGCTTCCTGACCTGAAGTCAGCTCTCTTTCGAGCAGGGACACCATCATGATCCTACAGTAACACAGGGATTTCCCACCCACCTTTCTGAACAGACATCACAGTACTTCATCAAGAAAAAAATTTTTCAGGTTAAGTAAATTATATCTGTGATCCTCAAACTTGGAACTGCACCAAAGAACTCCATGACCTAGCAGGAAAGAATGTTTTAAATAGGCTGCTGAGTTGTTTTTCCAGGCTAAAACTTCTGTGAATAAGTGCCAAGTGTGGAAATCCAATGTTTTATCTATGACCAAAACGAGCACAAATGAAATAACAAGTGTCCCTCTAGGTTTAGAAGGGTGGCCCTTCTGTGCAGTGAGGCATGGGTTCCCCTAGGCCTCTTGCCCCGAAGCGTAAGTTACCTGTTATCATCCTGTAGTAGGTTTTGCTGCCGTAACAAATTACCACACACTTAGCAGCTTAAAACAACACCCATTGCATCATCTCCCAGATCTGTAGGTCAGAGGCCAACTCGGTCTCACTGGCTAAAGCTAGTGTCAGGAGAGCTGCGTTCCCTACTGGAAGTGCTGGGGAAAATTCCCTTCCCAGATCATTCCAGCTGTTGTACAATCTAATTCCTTGTAGTTAGAGACCCAGGGTCCCATACGCATGCTGGTTGTCAGCCAGGGGCCACTCTTAGCTCCTTGGGGTCTCTTCCCAGCCCTCGCGCAAGGGCCCCTGCATCTCAGAGCCAGCAGCAGCATGTTGCATACTCCTCATAGCTGCATGCTCTCTGTCACATCTCCCCTCTGCCTGCAGCCAGAAAAGGTTCTCTGCTTTAAAGGGCCTGTGTGATTAAGAACATACATTGAGGTGAGGACATTCTGTTCAATAAATGGTGTTGGGAAAACTGGATAGATATGTGCAAAAAAATGAGACCGGACCACGTTCTTACACCATACTCAAGAACAAACTCAAAATGGATTAAAGACTTAAATATTAGATACGAAACTAAAAAAAAAAATCCTAGAAGAAAACATAGGCAGTAAAACCTGAGACACTTCTCATTGCAGTATTTTTTCAGATATATCTCCTTGGGTAAGGGAAACCAAAGATAAATGGGACTAGATCAAACTAAAAAATTCTTGCACAGCGAGGAAAACCATCAGCAAAATGAGAACATACCCACTGAATGGGAGAACATATTTGCCAATACATCTGATAAGGGATTAATATCTAAAATTTATAAAGAAATTATAAGACTCAACACCAAAAGAACACTCCAATTAAAAAATGGGCAAAGGGCCTGACCTGTAGTGGCGCAGTGGATAAAGCGTCGACCTGGAAATGCTGAGGTCACTGGTTCAAAACCCTGGGCTTGCCTGGTCAAGGCACATATGGGAGTTGATGCTTCCAGCTCCTCCCCCCCTTCTCTGTCTCCCCCCCCCCCCTCTCTCTCTGTTTCTCCCTCTCCTCTCTAAAATGAATAAATAAAAAATAAAATAAATAAATAATCAAAAAAAATGACCTGCATAGGTACTTTTCTAAAGAAGACATACAGATGGACCTGAATAGGTACTTTTCTAAAGAAGACATACAAATGGCCAGGACACTGATAAAAAGATGCTCAATATCACTAATCATCAGAGGAATGCAAATTAAAACCACAATGAGCTTTTACCTCACACCTGGCAGAATGATTACCATCAATAAATCAACAAACAACAAGTGCTGGTGAGGATGTGGAGAAAAGGGAACCCTCCTGCACTGTAATGGGAATGCAGATTGGTGCAGTCACTGTGGAAAGCAGTATGGAGTTACTTCAAAAAGTTAAAAATGAGCCCTGGCCGGTTGGCTCAGCTGTAGAGCGTTGGCCTGGCATGCGGGGGACCCGGGTTCGATTCCCGGCCAGGGCACACAGGAGAAGCGCCCATTTGCTTCTCCACCCCCCCCTCCTTCCTCTCTGTCTCTCTCTTCCCCTCCCGCAGCCAAGGCTCCATTGGAGCAGAGATGGCCCGGGCGCTGGGGATGGCTTCTTGGCCTCTGCCCCAGGTGCTAGAGTGGCTCTGGTCGCGGCAGAGCGATGCCCCAGAGGGGCAGAGCATCGCCCCCTGGTGGGCAGAGCGTTGCCCTTGGTGGGCGTGCCGGGTGGGTCCCGGTCGGGCGCATGCGGGAGTCTGCCTGACTGTCTCTCCCCATTTCCAGCTTCAGAAAAATACAAAAAAAATCCAAAAACAAACAACAACAAAAAAACTTAAAAAAAAAAAAAGTTAAAAATGAAACTGCCTTTTGACCCAGTGATCTCACTTCTGGAAATATATCCTAAAAATCCTAAAACACTAATTTGAAAGAATATATATGCCTGTATGTTCACTGCAGCATCATTTACAATACCCAAGATCTAGAAACAGCCCAAATACCCATCAGCAGATGAGTGGGTAAAAAAAGCTGTGGTATATTTACACAATGGAATACTACACAGCCATAAAAAAAGAAATCTTTTTTTTTTTTTCCCCGAAGCTGGAAACGTGGAGGCAGTCAGACAGACTTCCGCATGCGCCTGACCGGGATCCACCCAGCACGCCCACCAGGGGGCGATGCTCTGCCCATCTGGGGCGTTGTTCTGTTTCAACCAGAGCCATTCTAGCGCCTGAGGCAGAGGCCATAGAGCCATCCCCAGCGCCCGGGCCAGCTTTGCTCCAATGGAGCCATGGCTGTGGGAGGAGAAGAGAGAGACAGAGAGGAAGGAGAGGGGGAGGAGTGGAGAAGCAGATGGGCACTTCTTCTGTGTGCCCTGGCCGGGAATCAAACCCAGGACTCCTGCACGCCAGGCCGATGCTCTACCACTGAGTCAACAAGCCAGGGCTAAAAAAAGAAATCTTATCTTTTGTGATAGCATGGATGAACCTAAAGATCATTATGCTACGTGAAATAAACCAGTCAAAGAAAGACAAGTACCATATGGTTTCACTTATACGTGGAATCTAATGAACAAAATGAACTAACAAGCAAAATAAAGACAGACTCATACATAGAGAGGAGGCTGACAGCTGTCAGGGTTGGGGTGAGGAAGGTGGAGGGATAGAACAAAAAAAAAGAAAACACCTCCTGGACACAGACAACAGGGTGATGATGGCAGCGGTGGGAAGGAGTTAGAGGAGGGTAAGGGGTAATAAATGGTGATGGACAAGGACTTGACTCAGGGGTGTGAACACACAATACAGTGTACAGAGATGTGTTATTAAAGTGGGCACCTGAACCCTGTATAATTACATTAACCAGTGTCACCCCAATAAATTCAATTAAAATAATAAATAAATAAAGGACTGTATGATTAGATTTGGCCCACCTGCATAATCCAGGCTACCCGCCCTATTTTAAGGTCCTTAATTACATCTGCAAAGTCCCCTGTAGCATGTACAGATTCAACAGGCAGGTATGTTGATGCGGTAGTGCTAGTGATACATTATTCTTCCTACCCTATCCCACTTTACATTTCTGAGCCACAGAAGAAACACCCATTAGCCCACCTGTGAACACAGATCAGAAATACTGTCTCTCAGACCACTGGCTCTAGGTGTATCATGACTGGATGTGGAAGTCTTTCTTTGTAAGTCCCTCCCACTGAATTCTCTACTCCTAAAACACTCACCTTTGCCCAAACAATGTTGACAAAATTGTGTTTCAGTCCAATGTGACACAGATCAAATACATTCACCTGCCTTGCAGCAGGAATGGGGCCTATTCCATTTTCTGTTAGAGTAAATCACTTGCAATCAGGTCCTTAATATGCATCACTAACTCATTCAAAAAACATTTACTGAGGTCCTACTGGGTGCTAAGCACCTTTCTTGGGGTGGCGAGGCCTACAAAGAAAGGCTAAGCTACAGGAAGTTCACAGTCAGGGTGGGACAGACACCCAGAGAAGCACATTAATACACAGAAATGTCATTAAATAAATCTGCCTGGAAGCGTAGGGAAAAACTTCACAGAGGAGGGGCTGTCAGAGGTGGGACTTAAAGGATGAAGAAGCCTTTGGCAAGTGGATAAAGTGGAAGAGGTGTTCTAGGCAAAAAAGAATGACACCACCGGAAAAAACAGAGAGGAGGGAAACAGAGGGCTGTGTTGGGAGAACGCCAAGGGCTTGGTAAGGCTGGGCTGCAGGGGAGGGGAGTGGCGGGACAGTAAAGCTGGCAAAGTTTGGCTCTCCGTCATGCCAACAAGCTTGGGTTTCAGCTTAGAGTAATGCATAACAAACAGAGGTTTTTAAAACATGAAGTCATATAAGGAGTCGTGCCTTTTAAAACAGAATTCAGACAGCCACAAAGAAGGTAGATCTCAAGAGGGTAGAGACTGGAGGGCAGGGAGGCAAGCTGGGCCATATAATAAGTAGCTCAGGCTAGAGATGAAGGGCTGAAATAAGGCAGAGGCAGTGGTGGGTGAAGCGGGAATGAGATGGAGAGCAATCAAGAAGATATCCACACTGGGGCTCTGTGACAAGCCACAGTGGCGCAGACTAGAGGGGTGTCAAGGACGACTGGAAGAACTTCAGATGGAAAGGCCAGGGCTGGTTTATATAAGGAAATTCTCAAAATCTGAGAACAAAGGAGAATGATCAAGTTTGTGGCAGGAGACAGAGTTCAGTTTTAGACGTGTTGGGTTTTTCTTATCAGCAGCCATGGCCTATACGGTACAGGGAGGTCCCATCCTGGAAAAAGGATCTCAAAGGGAACAGAAGACCTCAAGTCACGTCCCAGCATGAGTCAGGGAGTTGCATTCAAAAGGAAGTCCGCAGAAAACTAGCCACAGTTACATCAGAGAGCTGATCTCTTCATGGTTCCTCTTGCTGACTCCAAATAGGCTCATGAGATTGCAGACTCAGCTCATTAGGGTTCACAGTTCAGAACTGGACCAAAAATGGCTGACACTCATTCAGTTCTTTATTCAAAATACTTTATCCTTCATTCCAAATACCCTTATCAAGAGTTGCTCAGGGCTAGCCTGACCTGTGGTGGCGCAGTGGATAAAGCATCGACCTAGAAATGCTGAGGTCGCCGGTTCGAAACCCTGGGCTTGCCTGGTCAAGGCACATATGGGAGTTGATGCTTCCAGCTCCTCCCCCTTCTCTCTCTCTGTCTCTCCTCTCTCTCTCTCTCTCTCTGTCTCTCCCTCTCCTCTCTAAAGTGAATAAATAAAAAATTAAAAAAAAAAAAAAAAAAAAGAGTTGCTCAGGGCTAGACACTGCACCAGGAACCTGAGGTTATAAGATAAATAAGGCACTCAATGTAGAATTTTTGAATGTCTACCAAATGCCAAGCCCTGAGAGGTGAAGCCCTGGGCTGACCTGTTACTCTAGAGCAGCGGTTCTCAACCTGTGGGTCGCGACCCCCGCCGGAGTCGCGACCCACAGGTTGAGAACCGCTGCTCTAGGGGAAGTTGCCCTGAATATTGCTCAGAGAAGAAACCACACAGTTCATGCCTGTTTCTGAAGAATTATGAAAAATGGGAGGGAAAAATATGTGTCAGTCAAGACACATCCAAGAAAAACCAAAAGAGAAGGCATTTGCTTCCAGCCCAAAAGGAGAGAAGGGACATATGAGAGAAGAGTAAGACACAATAACACACAACAATTGCATTGTGGTCTGGCCCCAGAGACCATGCAGCCAAAACCTCAAAGAACCACTGTTAGAAGGTCAGCATTTCTGCCATGTTCCCAAGCAAGCTCCCAGAATCTCAAAACAGCTTATCATAGCTCCATTATGCGTGACTTGATCTAAATCTTTGGAACATGAGCTAAACTTGAGATTGTGTCCTAAAACTCCATCACCCAGGTCTTTGGTTTTATTTAAATGTGCTTCTTTTGAGCCTGGAAATATACTTTCTTTTCTCATTCTCTTTTGGGAACTTTTCACCACCTAATTTATTTTGTATTTAACAGACCTCCTGAGCCTTGGCTGGTGTAAAACCCTGTGCTAGGCACTGGGGTAACTGGCTAAAAGCTGAGTGAGGAACTTAGGGCCCATCTGCCACCAGGAATGTCGACATAAAACAAATGTATGGAAGCAGAGGGCAACATGCTAACTGTAGGCTAATGATAGGTCTCCACTTCCTGGCTACATGTTACAGCAGTGCTCGGAATATACTTGTATATGCATGATTCATAAATCAAAAGCTTTCCAGTTCTAGGGCAGCATCAGAAATGCTTTCACAGGAAAGGCTCTACTTTAAAAAGACCTCAAATATGTAAATGCACGTTCTCAGCTTCCTTAAGACAGTCTTTTATTCACTAGGAAGAGGTTTTTTTTTAACCTCTTGTATTTTGAAATATAAGTACAGACAACTACGTAAAACAATAATGTACACTTGATAAATTATCATAAACCACCGCCCAGGCCAATAAACAGGCTGATGGCAGCACCTCCGAAGCTCCCTTTGCACACTTTCCCAATCACTAACCGCCTCTGCACCCGATGATCATCTTTTATCTGGACTTTTATGGTAATCATTCTCTTTATTCTTTTTTACAGTTTTGCCATCTAAGCAGCACACCTTAATACTAGCTGAGCTTTGCTTGCTTTTTATTTTTTATTTTATTTTATTTTTTACAAAGACAGAGAGTCAGAGAGAGGGACAGACAGGGACAGACAGACAGGAACAGAGAGAGATGAGAAGCATCAATCATTAGTTTTTCATTACGCGTTGCAACACCTTAGTTGTTCATTGATTGCTTTCTCATATGTGTCCCGACCGCAGGCCTTCAGCAGACCGAGTAACCCCTTGCTCAAGCCAGCAACCCTGGGTCCAAGCTGGTGGGATTTTTGCTCAAACCAGATGAGCCCGTGCTCAAGCTGGTGACCTTGGGGTCTCGAACCTGGGTCCTCTGCATCCCAGTCCGACGCTCTATCCACTGCATCAGCGCCTGGTCAGGCTTGCTTGCTTTTTAAACCTAATATAAATGGATGCATGCAAAAGGTATCCTTTTGGGTCTGCTTTTTTGGTAAGATTGATGCATACTGTTGAGTTAACTATAATTTATTCATTTTCATTGTTGTATAATATCTCAATGAAAGGCTATATCATAATTTATTTATCCCTCTATTATCGATAGACTTTAAAATTGTTTCCAGTTTGATGCTGTTACAAAATATGATCATGGCCCTGGCCAGGTAGCATAGTTGGTTAAAGCATCATCACAACATGCTGAGGTTGTGGGTTCGACCCCTGGTTGGGACAAAAACAAGACTCAACCAATGACAGCATTAATAGGTAGAGCAGTGGTGGATGTTTCTCTTTCTCTCTCTCTCTCCCTTCCTCTCTCTCTAAAAATCAATAAACAAAAAATGATTATGAATATTCTTGATGCATGTGTATGCAGTTCTGTTGGGTATATAGCTAGCTGCGGTTATTAAGTGTGTACACCTTCTATTTTAAGATAATACCACTGTTCCACTGCAGCTGAGCCAGAGTACAGCACCAACAGTAGTGCCTGAGTATCTTCATGCTTCACATCCTTGCCAGTGCTAGGTATTGTCAGGTGTTTTTCACTTTTATTTCAGCCATCCTGATGGGCATATAGTAGATCTTATTGTAATTTTAATTTGCATTTCTCTGATTATTAATAAAGTTGCACACATTTTTGTATGTTCATAAGCCATTTGTTAATCCTCTTTTGCAAAATTCCTCCTGCCTTTTTTTTCTATTAGGTTGTCCTTTCTCTTTTCCCTATAAGGCTTTTACATATTCTGGATACAGGCTGTTTGACGGTTATGTGTGTTGTAAAAATCTTCTTCCCAGAGGAATTTCAAATGTCCAAATAAGTCAATTGGGGAAGAATCTCTGTACCTTTTTAAAGTTAGCAACCCGGCTCTGGCTGGTTGGCTCAGTGGTAGAGCGTCGGCCTGGCGTGCAGGAGTCTTGGGTTTGATTCCCAGCCAGGGCACACAGGAGAAGCGCCCATCTGCTCCTCCACCCCTCCACATCTCCTTCCTCTCTGTCTCTCTCTTCCCCTCCCGCAGCCAAGGCTCCATTGGAGCAAAGTTTGCCCGGGTGCTGAGGATGGCTCTGTGGCTCTGCCTCAGGTGCTAGAATGGCTCTGATTGTGGCAGAGCGACGCCCCAGATGGGCAGAGCATCGCCCCCTGGTGGGCATGCCAGGTGGATCCCGGTCGGGCGCATGTGGGAGTCTGTCTGACTGCCTCCCCGTTTCCAACTTCGGAAAAATACAAAAAAATAAAAAATAAAAAAATAAAGTTAGCAACCCCAGGCCACACTTCCGCTTTAGAAGGAGATAAGGAGAGGGAAGTATACAATTTGAGATCAGACTCACCAGGTTCAAGCCTCAGAGCAGACACTTCTTAAGTTCTATTAAGGCAACTCACTTAAGCTCCCTGAGTCTCAATATCCCCATTTGAAAACTGACCAGTCACCTACTGCATGATTGTTCTGTGGCTAGAAAAGGTTATGCTTTATAAACTACAAACAGCCCTAGCCAGGTAGCTCAGTCGGTTAGCATTGTCCCAGTACACCAAGGTTGCAAGTTTGATCCCCAGTCGGGCACATACATGAATCAACGAATGAATGCATACATAAATGGAAAAAATCGATGTTTCTCTCTGTATCTCCTTTCCTCTCTCTCTAAAATCAATACATTAGCCTGACTGGGCGGTAGCGCAGTGGATAGAGAGTCGGACTGGGATGAGGAAGACCCAAGTTCGAGACCCCAAGGTCGCCAGCTTGAGCACGGGCTCATCTGGTTTGAACAAAGTTCACCAGCTTGGACCCAAGGTCACCGGCTCGAGCAAGGGGTTACTCGGTCTGCTGCAGCCCCACGGTCAAGGCACGTATGAGAAAGCAATCAATGAACAACTAAGGTGTCACAACAAAAAACTAATGATTGATGCTTCTCATCTCTCTCTGTTCCTGTCTGTCTGTCCCTATCTATCCCTCTCTGACTCTCTGTCACTGTAAAAAAAAAAAAAAAAAGTAAAAAAAATAAAATCAATACATTAAAAAAACTTAAAATAAATAAATAAATAATCAACCGCGGTGTTAGTTGTTTTAAATCAGAAGCCACAGGCCACACTAGCTTCCTGAACAGTCCAGACCAGCTTTCTGATGTGACCCACAGCACTAACAGCAGAGGCAACAGCAGCAACCTTTCAGATCCCAGTCCTCTCTCTTGTTGTTAGGCGCCTGAGGATACCTTCATTCCCCATCCTTCTCCCTGAACAGTACTGCCCACAGCTGAAAATAGGGCTCCTCCCGCATGCCTGGGCAGGAAAACAGGAAACAACCTCCACCTTGCCAAGAGGTGGGGCTGACAAGTTCCCTTTCCTAGGTGGGCATCTCTCCAGGCCATCAACCCTCTGGATGCAGGCAAAGCACTGGCCCCCAGCCCATTGCACCTCTGCACCAGCCTGCGCTCTGTGCCCCGCCCAGGTCTCCTCCACACTCTGTTCCAAGGTAGTGGAGTAAGTGCGCCAATGGATGGGGAGCATAAACAGAGACCATTAGTGCCGTGCAAGCAAGGAACCCTTTCAGTGCCCAGATGGCATTAGGGATCTGCACTTCCGGGCCATGCAGCCACTCCTCATCCCTTCCTGAGGTGCAGCAGCACCCTCTCCTGAGCCCCACGTCACTAGTACCTGGGCTCCCTTCTACAGAGGGGGCGTTTGGAAACTTTTCAAGCCAGCACTTGAAAGCTCAGAAGAAATGCACCTCCTTATTCCACAGTGTGAAAGCCTGCTGACTGGAGTTTTATGAGCTAAAATATTTGAGAGCTGGAAGGACCTTCAGAAATCTTTCCCAGCCTCCTTATTCTGAAACGAGAAATCCAGTAGCAGAGGCAGATTTTCTCCTGAGGTGGGCTCTCATATTGCTCTGCACTCAACCTAAAATCCTTTCTGCCCTGTTGCAAACTCCAGCACCTGTACACGGCAACTGCCACCAGCCACATCCAAGTGCCTGAGACACTGGGCCAGCCACTCCCTTCCTGGTAATATCTTCTAGCTTAGAAAGGTCCCACCTGAAACAGGCAGAAGCTCTAGAACAGCGAAGGCCATGTTTTGGAAATGCTTATAAAGTATTCTAAACTTAAAAAAAAAATTCAAATTAATTGACCTTCAGCCCAAATTCTGTTTCTAGACTCTGCAAGCTTTTTCCTAAGTGGGTTCTCCAGTCTTGCTCTCAGGAGTTGGGCAGGGGCTTCCATGGCATCCTGCATGCACAGGCGTGGCACACAGGGCAGAAACTTTGCAAGAATTAATCAGTGGAGAAATCAAAGGAGACAGGGGGAGAATCTCCAAAATTGGTACAGAGGAAAAGTACTCTGCAAGAGAGGCCCTGCCTTAGCACCCAGGCTCCCTGTAGATCCTGCAACTGGTTCATGTTCACACATTAGCAAACAGGCTTCACTGGCTGCCTCATGCAAGGCCCGGAGACCCAGACCCTGACCCCAACAGCTTCCAGTCTAGAAGGGAAGCCAAGATGTGGGCTTGCTTGGATGAATGGGAGAGACATAGAGCAGCTAAGGGCCCCTGCTCACTTGAATACAAGATCTAGCGGGAACCAGACTGCGGGGGCTGTCTAGTGGAGAAGACAGTGTAAATTAAAGCCTGAAAAGGACAGAGACAGGAAACCCTGATGGTGCAGAAAGAGGTTTTTGATAAAAGGGAGCTATAGAAGCAGTGTGGGGCTTTAGAGACAATCCATCTGTCACCAGGTTATTTGGGGGGCAGGGAGGATGGGATAACAACAATGTAGACAACAAATCATAAGGGCAGGAACAGTGAGAAGCAAAGGAACAAGAGAAATGTCACAGAATAGAATGTGACTGTGAGGGCAAGAGGGAAGGAGAACTCAGAACTAACTGACGCCAGGGAGATAATGGGGACTGGACACAGGTATTCAGCAGGGGCAAATATTCAATGGGAAGTGGTCACTCAGGCTAGGAAGTTAGGAGGGAGATGTGGGGAGCCGGCGTCATGGAGGTGAGAACAGAAACCATCAGATGGTGGTGAAGGCAGAGAAAGTGGACAGGAGGTAAAAGAGAAGTGGGGTGAGGACAGCACCTTGGGGACCCCAACCATTAGTGGGAGGAGGGAGGCAACCACCCTGAGGGGACCACATAATAACACAGGGGTGGGAGTCTGTGTAAGGCCAGACTCTGGGACTGGTCTTCTTGGTTCTGAGTCCCAGCTCTGCCACTTACTTCAGGACTTTGAGCTAGTGATTAACCCCTTGGAAGCCTCCATTTCCTCATCTGTAAAACAGGGATTATAATTTCTAAATTTGTTGCAAGAATTGAAAGGGGTGGCCTGTGTAAAGCCTTTACAATGGCACACAGTAAGTGTGGTAAATGGTGGCTATTATCATTAGTATGAGTGAGAGGAAAGCAGAAGAGTACAAACCATGGCCCCAAAGAAAGCTGTTAGCATCCTTTCTGCATTTTAGGTACCAATTAAGGGAGCAAGGAGGAGATGGGGTATCTTTTATATAGGAAGCCGTTCCAGTCCATTCAGAGTTGAGAACAGTGGATCCCTCTAGCCAACCCTTAAATTTTTTAGTTAATGAATCGAAGGCTGAGCATCTGCTGAGATCATGAACAAGATGGGCAGAAACTCTCCAACTTAAACATGGAAAAGAGGACTTTGCTGCCTGATTTTAAAGCCCTGGCTTCTCTCTTTACTCACTGGGTGACCTTGGACAATCATTTATCTTTTCTCAGCTGGAGTTATTAACATAGGATAATGGATAGAAATCACTGAACATATTCCTAATACCCAGCAGGCCCTCAATAAATATTTGTTTCTGTCTCTTTTTCTCTTTTTCTCTAAAACCCAAATCTCCTGGCTCTTCCAACCACATAATTCATTAGGATCCAATACTCTGCAGTGGGCTCCACCCAATGAGACTGTCACTCTCTAAGGGCTCCTCTGTGTTTCCAGAGCTCAGGCCTCTCCCTTCTGATCCCAGCATTCACCTGCCACAGAGCAGAGCTGCTCAAATTTCATTGTGCACAGGACCCCCTGGGGCTGTGGCCAAAATCAGGCTCTGATTCAGCAGGTCCTGCACTGGTAAGGACTCCAGTGACGCTGGTGCTGCAGGTCCTCTGTCCTCTATGTAGAGGTGCCCCGCGGTGACTGGCCCACCTCCCTGCTGACTCATGAGCTCTTCTGGAGCTAGTCTCTTTATCTTACACATCTCTGTGATCCCTCCATGGTATGTGCTCACTAAACGGATGTTGAAAAAAATAAACCACAGAGAAAACTATTTTCTGGCTAAGTAAATACAAACAAGGCATTTTGTTTGTCTCTGAGCTGTAGATCTCCTAGTTCATTTCAGAATCGCCCTCTGGAATTGGCTATGTAAGGACAGTGTGGTGGAAGGGGCCTGAGACCTGGAACCCAGAATCCTGGGTTTGAATTCCGAACCTTTCACTCACCAACTGGTGGCCCTGGGTAAGTTACCAAGCTCTCATCCCTAAAGTGAGGGAGATAATATCTAACCACCATGTAGCCCAATGATGGCTAAAACATGCTTTATACACTGTAAAGTGCTCCAGGTAAGGGATTATTATAGATTATTTTGAAGGCAAGAACAACTTTTCATTTCCTTAGTGCCTGAAGTTTGCTGTGATAGACTGGATGGGGACACACCAGGGGTCTAGTTGGAGATGGGAGCTATGGCAGGTGGGTCTGGGGTCCCCACTCCAGTAGGGACAGTGACTATGTGAAATGTGAGAATGATGCCAGGAGAGCTGAGAAGGGAAGGCTTCCTGGAAGAGGCTGGTAGAAGTGAAGAAACAAGGATCGTCTGTGGACACTGGCCTGACCAGAAGGAAGGCAGAGAAATCAGTGTCCTCTGATGGGCATGGGGCAGGCTCCTGACTGAGAGTGTAGAGAGCAAGGCTGGACTGGGAGGAAACTGGAGGGAAAAACATCAAGTAACTACAGTTATCCCCTGTAGCCCAGAGCTGAGTAACCCACCCAGGCCAGGGCTTCCCTGCTGAAGCTAACTAGTCATTTTCTACCCTCGACTATAGCCAACCCACCACTAACACAAGCCTCAGGCATCTGGGGACACAGGCAAGAATAAGATACAGTCCAGCCTCAGGAAGCTCATAGTTTTCAGAGGGCAACACAGAAATGGTGAGAATATGAGGCAGTAGGTAGGAATGGCCAATTCTGCTCCTGTCTCCACCTCAGCAAATTTGTGTCATCCACACTCACCTCCAGATGTTTCCTGAAGCCATTCCCCATTCTTGGAATGCCTCAGCCCCTCCCCTCCACCCAGCAAATGTTAACTCATGCTAAAAGGGGTTCCCACCCCCCACCCCCCGCAGCCTGTATGTTATGCACACACTCTTGGCAATTAACACTTTACCTAGTAACACTTCTGTCCCTCTACTGAACAGTTCATCACAACCTGCACTATTACTTATACTGTATTTCTTATCTCTTATCTCCCCAGTTAGATCATAGCAATAATCACTGGAATAGTGCTCCACAGTTGATAAAATTACTTCACACATATTATTTAAATTAATGCCCATAATAACCCTGTGAGGTAACTGTTCTCTTCATTTTACAATGAAGAAACAGAAGCTAAGAAAGGTTAGACAACTTGCCTGAGGCCACACAGCCTATCCACATGCCCAGCCATAAAACTCAAACCTCTTCTAGCTCCAATGCCAATGCTCTGCCCAATAGTCAGAGGCAACTTTAAGGCTGGGACCACTTCCAGCTGTGTGACCTTCGGCAGGTTACTTAATCTCTCTGGGCCTCAATTTCCTCCTGGAAAATGTGGCTGATACCCACCTCATAGGTCCTTGTCAAGATAAAAAGATAGTACTTTGAACAGTGCCAAACACTAATTAGTTACAATTATCACTATATCTTGGCTGATTCTCATAGTCTCTTAACTCATTAAAAAATTTTTTCTAACTTATTTTTATATCTCATAATACATTGATAGGTAGTCATTAAACAAAATAAATTTTTGCAGACTGACTAATGTTAAATTTTAGGATTGTCGCCTGACTTGTGGTGGCGCAGTGGATGAAGTGTCGACCTGGAAATGCTGAGGTTGCCGGTTCGAAACCCTGGGCTTGCCTGGTCAAGGCACATATGGGAGTTGATGCTTCCTGCTCCTCCCCCCTTCTCTCTCTGTCTCCTCTCTCTCCCTCTCTCCTTTCTAAAATGAATAAATAAAAAATTTAAAAAAAAATTTTAGGATTGTCCTCTTTTTTTTTTTTCCACTCTCCTACCCTCCCCCCCAATAGTTCAACAGTAGAAAAACTCCCTTTTCCCAACATCAGTTCAATTTAGTCAATTACAAGTGTTCCACAGAATAATCTAGACTCTCCTTGTTGGGCTGTCCCTGGATGGCAAGGGGACATGCCAGTCATGGGTGGAAACTTTCACAAACCTAATTTCCATCACTATAATGGATCAAAGTTTTCTTTTTTCTTTTTTTACTTATTTGAAACTAGAAGGAATGAGTTATTATAAAATAACAGCTATTTATTTTCCTTTTCAGTCTTAAAAAAGAAGAATATTCACACTGTTTCCTGGGGCAAGAAGCCCCATGTGACCAGGCAGCTTAGTTGAGGCAGACACACCCACTGTAGCTGGGAAGGAAAGCTTCCTTCTTTTCAACAGTCCAGTTACAAAGTCAGAGAATGAGCCTCGAACCCTGGGAGGCAGAAGTGAATGGCCATCTCTCCTATCCTGCCAAGGGGGTACGATGACCCTGGGAGGGGACATCCTTACTTTACATCACCCAGACACACCTGTAGTGGCCAGAGATGGCTGGAAAGAGAAGAGGATGAAGTCCCTGAGGTGTAAGGCTTTATTCTTTGCAAGATTCCATTTATAGAACACTCAGGTCCTTACAACCTTTTCTATCTAAAAGTTTGGAGGGAACACAGAACAGAGCAGGGGAACCAGCCTCTGGCAGTAGAGGCCCAGCTGGATCTTCAAAGGTTCCACTCTGAGAGGAGGAATGAAGAACCAATCTGTCCATACAACTTTGGCACTGGGATTAAAAGAAGTGCTGCACCCTTTGAAATGGATTTTGCATACAAACGAGCTGTTGAACACTATAAACATGTCAGCTTGATTCAGTCAAATCAATACACCAGACATTAAAACTGAGGTAAAAATGGATTGTGGCTTTTTGTTGATGACACAGAGGAATTTTGGCCCCCAGCCCTGGTCAGGCTGGACAATTAGGGCAGTCTGCCTATTAGCTGTCAGACACATCCTGGGGATGAAATCAAAACCCCAACTCAGGGCTCTGGGCATCACTTAGTAGCTAGCTCATCCTATCAGCACTGGGCTGTCCGGCTAAGAACCTCCATTCTTGCCTCTGGCCGCCCCCTCCTCCAACGCCCAGTTATTTTCCAAACTCGGCCACACTTCGCATTTGCTACATTCCTTCTCACCGCGCAGACCCCTACGGCCCAGCCTCCGAGGGCCGACAGCTGGGGCTGGTGTGAGCTAAGCAAGAGGCACGAGGAAGGGAGTACTAGGGGATGGGGGGAATGTCAATGTAACTGAGAAACGATCAAGAAAGGGCTCCTGACCTTTCACATCCCCCAACCCAGCGCCCACCCTTCTCTGACACACTTGCGTCTCGAAGTGGCTCCTCAACGCACTCTCCCTGTCTAGGGGCACTCCTTCCATTCGGCCGCTTTTCGGTTCTTCCCCCGTCACTGTCCCTGTGACCCCCGCACAGCTCCGCCGGGACCGGGTCCCCTCAGCTGCACCGTACGGATCCTGCTAGCTCCTTGGCCAGCTGGGATGCCCGGGTCCCCGACCTCCCGGGTCGCCTAGACCTGCGCACGCGATGCCCCCTCTCCCGTCCCCATTACCCAGTCCTTCTTTTGGCATGCAAGACCCCTACTCCCTTCAAAGCCCCTCCAGCACACTGCGTCTCTCGGGATGCCCCAGCCACGCAAGCCCCGGGGTCCCTTGGTCCTCACCTGAGTCCTCTCGAAGCTCTCCCGCTCCGCCGCCTCCACCCCCGCGCCGACCCCGCGCCGGCTCAGCACTTTGGGCAGGGGGTTGGGCACCTGCTTCATAGAACTGGCCATCCGGTCCATGTCGCCGCGCGGAGCCAAGTCAGGGGGCCCTCCGCTGCCCCGGGATCCCCAAGGCGCCGTCCGCCCCGCCCGACCCGCTGGGATCCGGCGCTAACGGGACGGCTCCCGCCTCTCATTGGCTAGCAGTGCTGCTACTCTCCGAGGCCCTGCCCCTCCCAGAGGCTTCCCCGCCCGCCCCCGGCCCCTCCGAAGCCCCCGGTGCGCCCCGCCCGATCGAGCCCTCCGGCCGCGAGGCGCGCGCTGACAGGCCTGGAGGCCTGTCCATCATTGGGCCCCACCGCCCCCGGCGGGGGCGGGGCGAGGACGGCCCTGACCTGCCCTCCCCCACCCCTCCCCCGACGCTCGTGCACCGCCCCCCAATGATCCCTCCCAAGCCCCAGTCCCTGCCCCTTCCCGACGAGCCGCTCTCTCCTCTAGCTCCGGTCGCTTCGAGGTCTCCGCGTAGTAGGCGGGGGTCACCCTGGCCAGGAGTCGGGCCTCCCGCAGGGACTTCGGGCCCGCCTGGGAATACCCTGTTTACTTCTTTTGGGCCGGGGACCTGAGAGCGCGGGATGGACGGGGTTGGCGGCTGGAGCCCGGGGAAGCGCTGCCCCCAGGCCGGGTTCCCTCAGGATGGGTCAGTATATGCCAGATGTGACCGCCATGGGTGGCAGCCCCCACCCAGTTCCTCGGCTTCCTCCCGTATGCTGACCCTGACCTGAATCCCTGCCAATCCCCTTTGTAATGATCACAGCCCGGAAGCGCTGGGTTGGTTCGGTGGGAACCTCCCGCACCTTCTTTCCAAATCTCTGGTTCACTGGACCCGGCCAGAACGTATTCATTGGTAGAAACCCCTGTGGACACTTTCTGTTTTTCCTTGTTTCTGGGCCACCCCTCCCATCCTGCTCAGACATGAGCCAAGGTACCGACAGGCTGAGGGAAGTGTGATGCTTTAACGAAGATACTGAAGAAAGTTAGTTTTCCCGTACATTTTGGGGGTTTTTTGGGGGGAGGAGCTCTGAAACTCAAGGAAAGGCATTAAAATGTTTTACCTGAGACCTTTTAATAAAAATCCACACATTCGGTAGAAAAGTGAAAGAGTGGGTGGGCCTTTGCAGGCATGAGGGAGCCGCTGAAGGCTCTTGCTCAGACCTGTGCTTTGCCGGGCTGACTTTGTGTGGATGGGATCTTGGCAGAAGAGGGAAAGGAAGGAACCGATGGCGAGACTACAGCATTAGGTGAGAGACTGAGGGCCTGCACTAGAATGGAGCGGAGAAAGTTCTGTCCTGAGGAGGTTAGTGAATAGGCTTAGGACAAAGGGAATGCTGGGAGGGGAGAGGCAGTGGTGGGGCCAGAATTTCTTTGAGGATGGATTTAATGGTGGCTATGCGGTAGAGGAAAATTGCCTTGAGGCTACGTTTGCATTGCAAGCACACTGGTTTCACCTTTTCTTAAATTGTGTTTATTTAGGAGGCTTTGTATCTGGGCATGTGGAGATGACACTGAGTAGGGGAGCACAGTAGGGGTGCTGTTTGACAAAGAAGAGATGGCTGCAGTTCTAAGCAGAGCAATGTCAACATAGGCTTGGCCAATAAGCAGGTAATGGGTGGAAACAGAGAAGCCTGGGGAGGAAGAATTGAATAGAAGGAGCAACAAGGCCAAGGTGATAGGACTCAGGGAGGTGTTATCAATAAATTGTGCCCTGTTGGGAAACAAAGACAATAGATGAGGATTGTGTTTGGGGGTATCTGGGGGTATTTGGGGGTTGGGTAGATGTATCAGTCAGCACTGCAGAAGGAAAGGGATTGCACCCTGGAAAGGCAATTGAGAATTGAAGGAAGAACCCGTACAAAGGGGTGACCTGGATTAAGCAGATCAGCCAAGGAGGGTGAAGCACTCAGGGATTATAACAGTGGGGAGCTGTTCCCAGCCCATACCTGAAGGGACAAGGCAGGGGAGCTGTACTGGAACCATTTGGAAGCTCTAGTCATAGGAGAGGAGGCCCCTGTAAAAACTTTGGCCTTAGGTAGAACACTAGTCATTGGGAGATCCCACTCTCTCTTCCATCCTCTGATTTCCTTCTAGTGCCTCCTCCCACTGGCCAAACACAGCTGGAAGCTCCCACAAGGGTGATGCCTCAGAACTGCCACCACCCCCCTCCTTCCAGTCATGGAGCAGAGTGGATGGGAGGAGGGGTGCATCTCCCAGCAGAGGAGGCTCGCAGGAATATACCTACGAGGAAAATAGACAAGATTCATAATATTGCCTCTGTGTGCCAATTCTTAGTCCTGTACCCACCTCACATTCTGAACCCAGCTAGAGAGTGATTTCTGACCCTTTGCCCAGAGTTTATGGCTTTAGTAAACAAGCACCCTTTAAACAGGGATTAAGGGATCAGCCTACTTCTTATTAGAATAAACCAGAATAGGAATTAGGAATTTGTGGTTTGGATGCACCCTGTGTAAAAGACTCAATTGAGTTACCTTCCTCTGTGAAATTCAGTGAGTTAAAAATAAGGATTTTCCACTTGCCCCAGCAGCAAAACCGTTTGCCAAGGGTTGAGAGAAACCAGCTGCCAGGATATAAATTACAGGACGCCACTAGCTTGCTTTAGCTCTTATGATCTCTCTCAGTAATGTTGGAACCATTTGTTTTATAACTTCTAGGGATGCCGGGTTTTAGACATGGAATCCTAATCACTGGGAAACCCATAGGGGGGTAAGTCTGGTTATCTGCCTCTCCATAATTGGTGAAATCTGTCCCACCCTAGACCTAGTTTGGATCTGAATTAGTGTTTGGTGTGAGGATATATAATCTGACCACACTATTCCTATGGGTTCCTGGAGCCCAAGTACATGTTTTAATAGTTTGAATATATCATTAATATACATTAAGCTGCATATATTTAAAGTATACAATATGGTGAGTTTTGACATATATGCACATCTATAAAACCATCAACACAATCAAGTAATTAACATATTCATCACCCCTCCCCCAAGATTTCCTCATGCCCTTTTGTAATTCATTCTTACCTCTTGCCAAACCCCTTTGCCTAGGCAACTACTGATCTGCTTTCTGCCACCATACATTAGTTGCATTTTCTAGAATTGTATATAAGTGGAATCATATAGGATGTATTCTTTTTTGTTTGGCTTTTTGCACTAAGAATAGTTATTTTGAAATTTATATATGTTGTCACTTGTATCAATAGTTTGTTCCTTTAATTACTGATTAGTATTCCAGTGTATAGATAGTATAGAATTTATCCATTAACCTGCTGATGGACATTTGGATTCTTTCCAGTTTTTGACTATTACCAAAAAAAGCTGCTATGAACAGTTGTGTACAAGTCTTTGTATGAACACATGCTTTCATTTCTCTTGGGTAACTACTTTGTATGGTAGCTGTATGTTTAACTTTTTAAAATTGCCAAATTGCGTTCCAAAATGGTTGTACCATTTTACACTCCCACTATTAGTGTGTGAGAGTTCCAGTTGCTTCACATTCTTGTCAACACTTGGTATGGTCAAGTCTTTTAATTTTAACCATTCCAGTGAGTATGTGGTAGTATCTCATTGGTATTTAAATTTTTTTTCCAGCCCTGGCTGGTTGGCTCAGTGGTAGAGTGTCAGCCCAAATGTGTGGATGTCCCGGGTTCGATTCCTGGTCAAGGCACACAGAAGAAGCACCTATCTGCTTCTGCACCCCCCCCTCTTGCTTCTCTCTCTCTCTCTCTCTCTCTCTCTTTCTCTTTCTCTCTTCTCCTCCTATCCTGCAGCCATGGCTCGATTAGAGCTAGTTGGCCCTGAACACTGAGGATGGCCTCCACCTCAGGCACTAAAAAATGTCTCCAATTGCAACAGAGGAAGGGCCCCAGATGGGCAGACCATTGCCCCCTAGTGGGCTTGTCAGATGGATCCTGGTCCTGGTACATGCGGAAGTCTGTCTCTGCCTCCTCTCCTCTCACTAAATTAAATAAATAAATAAATAAATTTGCTTTTATCCATTCACTAGTGATGTTGATTGTCTTTTTAGGTGCTTATATGACATCTGTATGTTCTCTTTGGTAAGGTGTTTTATTTAAATCTTTTGCACATTAAAAATTTTTTTATACTGAAAAAATAATAAACTATAAAAGAATTGCAAGATACTAGTTTCCACATACCCATCACTTACCTTCTTATACAACCTAATGCTAACATCTGACATAACCAAGGTACAATTATTAAAACTAGGAAATTAACATTGGTAACAATACTATTAACTACACTAAAGACTTTTTTTTTTTTTTTTTTTGTATTTTTCTGAAGCTGGAAACGGGGAGAGACAGACAGACTCCCGCATGCGCCCGACCGGGATCCACCCGGCTCGCCCACCAGGGGGCGACGTTCTGCCCCTCCGGGGCGTCGCTCTGCCGAGACCAGAGCCACTCTAGCGCCTGGGGCAGAGGCCAAGGAGCCATCCCCAGCGCCCGGGCCATCCCTGCTCCAATGGAGCCCCGGCTGCGGGAGGGGAAGAGAGAGACAGAGAGGAAGGGGGGGGGTGGAGAAGCAAATGGGCGCTTTGCCTATGTGCCCTGGCCGGGAATTGAACCCGGGTCCCCCGCACTCCAGGCCAACGCTCTACCGCTGAGCCAACCGGCCAGGGCCACTAAAGACTTTTTATTTGGATCATACCATCTATTAATGTCTTTATTCTGCTCCAGGATCCAATCTAAAACTGCACAGTGTCTTTAGTTGTCATGTTTTCTTAGTCTTCTCCAAAGTGTGACAGTTCCTCTGTCTTTCTTTGTATTTTTCAAATTGACACTTTTGAATTGCACTGAGCAGATATTCTGTAGGCTGTTCCTCAGTTTGAACTTACCTGATATTTTCTCATGATCAGATTGATGTTATGAATTTCCGGTAAAAAATAGCACAGAAGTGATGTGCCCTTCTTCACACATTCTACCAGGGCTACATACTGTCAATTTGTCTTATTACTGTTGATAAGCTCAATCACTTGGTTAAGGTAGTGTCTATTATTTTTCTCCACTGTAAAGTTACCATTTTTCCATTTTAATAGATTAAAATTAGTGGGAGATTCTTTGAAGCCATGCAAATATCCTGTTTCTCCTTAATTTCTTTTGCCAATCCTTTAAATGGGTTGTTTGTCTTCTTATCAAACTCTTAAGTGAGTTTAGCAAGTCTGCAGTGATCAGAATCAATATATGAAACTCAATTGTATTTCTGTACATTAGCAATTAACAGTCAGAGATTGTGCCCTGACTGGTTGGCTCAGTAGTAGAGCATCAACTTGGTGTGTGGATGTTCCAGGTTCAATTCCCAGCCAGGGCACACAGGAGAAGCGCCCATCAGCTTCTCCACCCCTTCCCCTCTCCTTCCTCTCTGTCTCTCTCTTCCCCTCCCGCAGCCAAGGCTCCACGGGAACAAGTTGGCCCTGGTGCTGAGGATGGCTTCATGGCTGCTGCCTCAGGCACTAGAATGGCTCTGGTTGCATTACAGCAATGGCCCCAGATGGGCAAAGCATTGCCCCCTAATGGGCATGCCAGATGGATCCCAGTCGGGCACATGCAGGAGTTTGTCTCTGCCTCCCCACTTCTCACCTCAGAAAAAAAAAAAAATCAGAAATTGAAATGTAAAAATGATACCATATATGATAGTATCAAAATTATAGCATACTTAGGCACAAATTGGTGTAACATATGTACACTGAAAACTGCAAAACATTGATGAAAGAAAGTAAGAAAGACAAATGGAGAAATGCACCACATTTATGGAGCTGACCCTCAATTTTGTTAAGATGTCAGTTCTAACCAAATTGACCTATGGATTTGGTGCAGTTCCAATCAAATTTCCAGCAAAATGTTTTGTAAAAACTGTTAAGATAATTCTAAAATTTGCAGAGAGCCTGACCAGGCAGTGGCACAGTGAGCGTCGGACTGAGATGCAGAGGACCCAGGTTCAAGACTTGAGGTTGCCAGCTTGGCACGGGCTTATCTGGTTTTAGTAAAGCTCACCAGCTTGGACCCAAGGCCGCTGACTTGAGCAAGGGGTACTCAGTCTGCTGAAGGCCCACCATGGTCAAGGCATATATGAGAAAGCAATCAATGAACAAATAAAGTGTCGCAACGAAACACTGATGATTGATGCTTCTCATCTCTCTCCGTTCCTGTCTGTCCCTATCTATCCCTCTCTCTGACTCTCTCTCTGTCTCTGTAAAAAAAATAAATAAAAATAAAAATTTGCAGAGAAAGGTAAAGAACCTATATTAATCAAATAACTTTAAAAAAAACATTTTGCATACTGACATTACATGACCAAGACATATCATAAGGCTACAGTAATCAAAACAATGTGGTATTAGTGGAAAGGAATATTTGTTGATTAATAAAACAGATAAAAAAGTCCAGAATTAGGACCACACATATATGGTCAATTGATTTTCCACAAAGGTGCAAAGGAATTCTACAAAGGAAATTTTTTCAGTAAACAGTGCTAGAACAATTATGTAGATAACCAAATGCAAAAAAAAAAAAAAAAAAAGCAACAACAAAACCTCTCAACCCTCAATTTTTCCCTCACATCATATACAAAAATTAACTCAATATGGATCATAGACATAATAAAAACTAAAACTCTTAGTGACATTGGGTTTGGCAAAGGTTTCTTAAATACAACACTAAAAGCATAAAGTATAAAAGAAAAAAAATCAATAAATAAGACTTTATCAAAATTAAAAATGTTTGTTTGTTCTTCAAAAGACCTCTATAAAATGAAAAGGGTTGGGAAAAGATATTTCCAAAGCATTCATCCAACAAAGGCTTGTATCTCTCTTACCTCCTGCCAACCTTGTAGACAAAGTACACATTTTTTAAAGCCTACCTGGTTTGGGTTTTAAATTGTTCACACAGATTAGAGTGACTCAGGTACAAGAGCACAATATAGAGGACCATATAAGGGATTTACAATGAAAGAGATCCGAGTCTGAGCCTCCATTCTACCACATTTTAGTTGTGAATTTTTGGGCAAGGTACTGAATGTTCTGAGTCTCTTATCCAACTGTAAAGCAGGAAGAGCAGTTTCTCTTCCTTATAATACAAGCTTTCTCTCATTTAGCAGACATTTGTTGAATTGCTACTCTGGAGAAGGCACAGGGCAAAAAAAGGTTGTAAGTTAAGTGTCTGGTGATGGATACACATGTAAAGAAAAGCACATCCTGGCCCTGGCCGGTTGGCTCAGCAGTAGAGCATCAGCTTGGCATGCAGGAGTCCCAGGTTCGATTCCCAGCCAGGGCACACAGGAGAAGCGCCCATCAGCTTCTCCACCCCTCCTCCTCTCCTTCCTCTCTGTCTCTTTCTTCCCCTCCCGCAGCCAGGGCTCCATTGGAGCAAAGTTGGCCCGGGTGCTGAGGATGGCTCTATGGCCTCTGCCTCAGGTGCTAGAATGGCTCTGGTTGCAACAGAGCAATGGCCCAGATGGGCAGAGCATCGCCCCCTGGAGGATGCCAGATGGATCCCGATCAGGTGCATGCGGGAGTCTGTCTGACTGCCTCCCCATTTCCAACTTCAGAAAAATACAAAAAAAAAAAAAAAAAAGAAAGAAATAAAAAGAAAAGAAAATCCTATACAAGGAGGCAAGTGCTAAATTAGAGGTATGGATTGGCGTGTTTCTTCAGATATTTGGGGGATTAAACAAGAATAGGATCTTATTTATGAAAAATTATCTCTGTGTGTATATGAATACATGAGAAAAAGGATAGCATTAGATCTATATTTAATGAATTGTAGGGATGTCTATGAAAAATTGTCAAGTGGGAGAGAAGCAAGATGCAAAATACAGAATATTCTACTTTAGCAAAAACAAGCAAACAGAATTCTCTTGAAGCTGTAGATATGCTTGTATATCTGCATGAACAGAGAAGAGGGTGTGAGAGGATATAATCCAGGCTGCTAATATGTTATGCGTGGAGATAGGGTTTTATAGATTATTGTTTTTATGTATATCTTTTAACTTTTTTGTATCTTAACAAAATTAAGAAAATTTAAACCAAATAGTTGATAAACACCGAAACAACAAAAACACATCCCAAGAAGTGCTTTTTATGTTGGGTAAAACAGACTCTCAGCTTATTACTAGCTGGTGCACAGGTGGAGTGCCAAGACTGAAAGCTTCCCTTTGGTGATGCAGGGTGACTTATCCTTTACTATCTAAAGTCTTTGCCAGATCTTGAAATGTTTATGCCAGTACTCAAAGCATTAATTGTGCATACAGGAGGGCCAGGGTAGACTGGGGGAAAGGGTGGTGACCAGTAGGGGGCAGCAGAGACCAGGCAAAAGTGGTCAAGGTACCCCAAACCAGACCAGTGCAGGTAAGCTAGAATGGGGCACCTCTTCTGGCTGAATCAGGAGCTAAGGCAGAACCTGAAACTAGAGTCAAGGTCTATGACATGTCAGAAGCCAGGGAGACAGGAACTAAGCCAAAAGTGGGAACCCAAGCTAAAGCCAGACAGGCAGCCAGCAAGCCAGGAATGAGCAGACAGCACTGAATTGACCCTGGTAATGGACAAGGGTCAGGTGTCTGCAGGGAAAGCTGATCTCATACTGCTCTCGATAAATAATGCCATTGATCAAGATGAGGAATACTTTGAGGGAAAGATAACAAGTTCATTTGTTGACACACCAAGGTTCAGATGCCACACAGAGATGCCATCGGGCTATTGGAACATCAGAAGGACTGTCAAAGCTATCGATGTAAGCTAGTGTCTCTCATAGAGATGACAGGAGCAGCTGCAGGCCTGGATGAGAGGAGAGAGGGGGTTCAGGCAGAAACTGGGAACAAGCTGTACACTGGGAGAAAATCTTTGTAAAATATTTATCCAACAAAAGACGTGTATCTAGAATATATCAAGTACAAGTTTTAAAAGTTACCTGGTTTTAAATTATTAACACAGGTCAGGATGAATAAGGAACAAGAGGACAGCGTCGGGAACCAAGTCAGGGATTAGCAATGACAGGGATCTGGGTCTGAGCTTCGGCTCTATTGCGTTTAGTTATCACATGGGCAAGTGACAAGCAGCATCCACAAGCAATAGTCACGGAAAAGAAGCTAAAGAAGACAGAAAATGAAGACTGAGAAGTAGAAGGGAGGCCAGCAGATTTCAATGTCATTAGAGCCTAGGCTGGAGATCATTGCAAGAAAAAAGGGGAGTCAATAAAAGTGTCAAAGGCCACCAAGAGATCAGGGAAGGATGACTAGGAGGGGACCAAGGAAGTGGAATTCTGTGCCAGCAGTTTCAGTAAATGTACAGATGCTTCAAAGTTTGATCCAATATTTGATAATTCATTAGGAGGACTCACAGAACTAACTGAAAGCTGTTATAATTATGGTTACAGTTTATTACAGAGAAAGGATACAGACTAAAATCTGTGAAGGAAAGAGATACATGGGTCAGAGTCCAAGAGAGTTCCATACTTGGAGTTTCCAGTTGTTCCCTCCCAGTGAAGTCCTGGACAGTTCTAGCTTCTCCAAACAGTGGCATATGACAACATGCTTGGAGTAGTGCCAGCCAAGGAAGCTCATCCAAGCCTTGTGTGCAGCATTTCTTTTTAATGGGGCTCCATCATATTGACATGGTGGTCACCTGTGTGGCTGACCTTCCTTTAGTCTCCAGCCCCCCCAAAGGTCATGTAAATACTGTATGGCCCAAAGCTCGCAGGTAAACAAACACTTGTTGGGACATTGCAAGGGCTTGAGATCATCTCACCTGAGCTGAAGACAAAGCCAGCTCTCTCTTTGGATATGGTCAGTTCTTTACTATACAGATGCTAAATTGCAGTGAGTTGAGAAATGAATAAACTATGAGTAGGGGAAGTAGTCACTATGGCACAGTGGCACCTCTTCAAACCATGTGTCAGGAAAAACGAAGGTGAAAGGCTCTCTGGGAAAAAACAGGGTGGGCAGAGAAATGGAAAGATAAGGAGTGGCCAAGGGCTGCAGACTGCAGGGAGAGCACAGAGTGGAGTCCAGGGCCATGAGAGAGATGAGGTGGAAGCTGTTAGACTGTGTCCAGTGAGGGGTGAGTTTGGAAGAGGAATTCTGCAGCGAAGGTGAGGCGCCCCTATCTGGCGGCAAGATCCTGAAGTGGGATGGGGTGTTCCTTTCTGGAAAGTGGGTGTGGTAAGAGTTGATGGGGCCATCCAAACTGGATGTGAGATGTCAGAGCAAAATTGGAAGCCATGTTACCTGGGAGAAATTTGTGAATACAGGTGTGGCAGGATAATATTTTGAGATATGTCACTCTCCCCTCACATACTGCCCCCCCATTCCCTTTTCCCTTTGACACTTACCCAGTGACATTTACTGCCTCCAGAGAGGATAAATAAAGCAGAAAGAAATGCTTTGTGGTTACAGGAGTTTAGAGTTTGAGTTTCAAAAGCCTGGGAGACACAATTGTACCAGAAACAATAGATTGGGGAGAACAGAGGAAGTGTCAGGCTATCCCATGCCCAAATCTGGTTCTTCTACCAGGAGTTAGGGAGAGACAGGAATGCAGAGGAATTAGACACCAGTCTAGTTCTTGCAAATGGGCTCTTTATGTTCACTCCTTGGGCTGAGTCCTGGGAGTGAAGGAGACCCTGACATAAAGCACAGACAGGTCCGGAGACTCTGGGGCAGAGGGAATCCACATTCCCCCTTCCCTAGTGGGTCCCAGTGTAGCAAGAAGGTCCCAGAGACCCCCTGAGCTGGCAGTGAGAGTCCCGAGAGAGTCCCTAGAGCCCTACATGCCCCAGCATGGTGCCCAGAGCAGCAGAACATTTCCCATGAACCCAAGAGCCATGGGACATCGTCAGGGAGCATTGGCAGGCCTGGAAATGTAGACATGGCAGTGACCTCTGAAGACCAGGCTCTGAGGGAATGGAGGACACAAGGATGTGTTGGGGGTCAATGAAGACAACCAGGACCTGATGTTCCCCCCCCCCGATTCCTTAGCACAGTGAGAGCCCCTTGGAGAAAAGCACCATGAGACCCTGAACTGCTGGGCATAAGCTCTGCCCTTTGGAAGACCAGGAGCCCAAAGGAGAACACCAGTTCAGTTACGGAAAAATAAAAGTACATTTCTTACACATCAAAGGCTGTGAGCTTCCCAATCTGGATACTAAAGATTTATAGACCAGGGAAAGATTTGTTTCTGGTACAGTGTTTGGACCAAACTTCCATCACTATTTGCCCAGGGTTCCATTTTTCAGTGCCCCGTCAGTTTTCTTGATTACAGAGAAACATAGCCTTTCTCGAGTAATACCTTTTTGTCTGTAGTTTCTAATAATTGTCTCCAGCCTATAAAAAGGGCCGCTCAGATCATTTCAGGAGGGATGGTAGGAGCCAGCCAGACTCCCGCAGCTGGGTGAGTGGCTGTTGTAGGCGGCAGAGGACCAGCCCACGTGGGTGGCAGGACCATGGAAAAGAGAGCCCAAAGCAATCACAAGTTCTCCATTATGCTCTGAGATAAAATAAGATTAAAAAAAATTTTTTTCTTTGAAAGATATTTTTTGTTCTTTTCATGTTCACGTGTGTGTGTTTCTCAACATATGACAGGACCTCTGTGCCAGCCTTTTTGTCCTCACCCCATCTTTCCACCACTTTGCAGTAATGGCTGCTATGGGCTGAATTGTGTCCATCAAAATTCATATGTTGCCTCTATTCTGTTCCTCAGTTCACTTTGTTCATTAGATTCCACATATAAGTGAGATCATAGGATTTTTTTTTCTTTCTCTGCCTGGCTTCCGAGAAGGTGAAGGGATTAGTGAAATTATATATACATAACACATAAATACAGATAACAGGACAGCAAATCCCAGAGGGGAGAGGGGAGGAAGTTAGGGGGAAGGAGGCAAAGGGGGTATAATGGGGGACATAGGGGTGGGGTGAGGGTGTTATATTGAGTGGGACACTTGAATCCATGTTAGCACAATAAATTAAAATTAATAAATATAAAAAAAGACAATAGGAAAATGGTCAAAACAAAAAATTCATATGTTGAGTTCCTCACACTAAGACCCCACTTGGAGATAGGGTCTTCAGTGAGGTAATTAAGTTACAATGATGTCAGTGGCTGTCCCCTAATTAAGACAGCTGTTTTTGTAAGAACACAGATACACACAGGGAAGACCACGTGAAGCCGAAGGAAGAAAACAGGTATCTGTCAACCAAAGACAACGGCCTCCAAAGGAACCAACCCTGCAGATAGCTTGATCTCTCACTTCCAGCCACCAGAACCTGAGAGAATAAAATTCTGTTATTTAAGCCACGTAGTCTGTGGCACTGTCTTATGGCAGCCCCAGCAGACTAATCCACCCTCCATGTACAACCTTAACCCTCACTCTGTAATGCAGGATTTCAGGGTCTTGCACACCTTGTACAAATCTTTCAGTTGAGAAACACAGAAAAGCAGAACTTTGCTTGTGTTTCCATCTTGCCACTTTTCCTGTAACTCCAATCTGATCTACAATTTATTCAATGAACGTCCATGGCTGACTTTGTGCCACATATGAGGGCTACACTGGCAAAGGGATAGACATGGTCCTTGCCAGCATGAAGACTGCAGTCCGGTGGCAAGACTGTTAGTCTCCCCATGCCCCGTCCTGCCCCACTGGCTGCCAGCTTTTACCCCCTCCCCAGCCCTGCGTGGCTGCCAATGGAGGTAGGAGGGATGATATCCACACATTCACCAGGGGTCAAATCCTGGTGCTGGGTGTCACAAACCGTGAACCATACAGCAGTAATCACTGTTGGCAGACATTGACCACTACAATGCAAGACAGCCTGAAGACAAAATTGATATCAGGAAAAAGAGCCCAGAGAGTCACAGAGGAATAATGCTGTAGTCCTGATTGATCTGTGATGACACAGGGCTGAGACTTCCAGTATCACATGGAGTAAGAAAGCAAAAATGCCCATTCTTGCCTCGTTCTAATCTAAGGGGAACAGCCTTCAGTCTTTGATCATTAAGAATGATGTCAGCCCTGGCTGGTTGGCTCAGTGGTAGAGCGTCGGCTTGGCGTGCAGAAGTTCCGGGTTTGATTCCCAGCCAGGGCACACAGGAGAAGCGCCCATCTGCTTCTCCACCCCTCTCCCTCTCCTTCCTCTCTGTCTCTCTCTTCCCCTCCCGCAGCCGAGGCTCCACTGGAGCAAAGATGGCCCGGGCACTGGGGATGGCTCCTTGGCCTCTGCCCCAGGTGCTAGAGTGGCTCTGGTCGCAACAGAGCGACGCCCGGAGGGGCAGAGCGTCGCCCCCTGGTGGGCAGAGCGTCGCCCCCTGGTGGGCGTGCCGGGTGGATCCCAGTCGGGCGCATGCGGGAGTCTGTCTGACTGTCTCTCCCCGTTTTTGGCTTCAGAAAAATACAGAAAAAAAAAAGAAAAAAAAGAATGATGTTAACTGAGTTTGTGTGTGTGTGTGTGTATAGCCTGTACCAGGGGTCCCCAAACTACGGCCCGCGGGCCACATGCGGGCCCCTGAGGGGGGGGCCCCGCTGCACTTCCAGAAGGGGCACCTCTTTCATTGGTGGTCAATGAAAGGAGCACATTGACCATCTCATTAGCCAAAAGCAGGGCCATAGTTCCCATTGAAATACTGGTCAGTTTCTTGATTTAAATTTACTTGTTTTTTATTTTAAATATTGTATTTGTTCCCGTTTTGTTTTTTTACTTTAAAATAAGATATGTGCAGTGTGCATAGGGATTTGTTCATAGTTTTTTTATAGTCCGGCCCTCCAACGGTCTGAGGGACAGTGAACTGGCCCCCTGTGTAAAAAGTTTGGGGACCCCTGGCCTGTACCGACCCTATGTACCTCCAACTAAAAAAGAAAAATACCTCTGTTTTACAATATCATTATATTTTTATTATGAAAATTAAATGTAGTTTGGTGGTTAAAAAAAAAGGACATTGTTAGCCTGACAAATAATACAGGTCCATAGACACACAAGTATCACAAATTTAAAAATAGTATGAATCACTTGATGAAACAGAATGATGTGAGCATGGACTTTGGAATTAGTTCTAATCTTCCTTCCTTGCCTGACTTTTTTTTTTCCAGTTCAAAATGTAATAACAAATTACTATTTATGCCCAGATATATAGGACACATAAGGTCCACAGAAAATATCATCCTTGCCCTTATGAATAGTCAGAAACTTTTTATGGTATGGTATATAATTTATAATTATGTCCATTTCCATTAATCAAGAAATACTGGCTGGCCCTGGCCGGTTGGCTCAGCGGTAGAGCGTCGGCCTGGCGTGCAGGAGTCCCGGTTCGATTCCCGGCCAGGGCACACAGGAGAAGCGCCCATCTGCTTCTCCACCCCTCCCCCTCTCCTTCCTCTCTGTCTCTCTTCCCCTCCCGCAGCGGAGGCTCCATTGGAGCAAAGATGGCCCGGGCGCTGGGGATGGCTCTGTGGCCTCTGCCTCAGGCGCTAGAACGGCTCTGGATGCAACAGAGCGACACCCCAGAGGGGCAGAGCATTGCCCCCTGGTGGGCATGCCGGGTGGATCCTGGTCGGGTGCATGCAGGAGTCTGTTTGACTGCCTCCCCGTTTCCAGCTTCGGAAAAATGAAAAAAAAAAAAAAAGAAATACTGGCTGAGTTCCTGCTATATGCTGGTCTACAGTGCATACAAATATGCTTGGGAAATGGCTACTATATCAGAGAATTTTGGTAGTAAGCAAAGAAGAAGAAGAGAAGGAGGAGGAGGAGGAAGGGGAAGGAAGGAAAGAAGGAAGAAGGAAGGAAGAAAGGAAGGAGGGGAGGAAGGAAAAGAAAGAAAGAGAAAGAAAGAAAGAAAGAAAGAAAGAAAGAAAGAAAGAAAGAAAGAAAGAAAGAAAGAAAGAAAGAAAGAAAAGAGAGAAAGAAAGAAAAGAGAGAAAGAAAAAAAGAGAGAAAGAAAAGAAAGAGAAAGAAAGAAAAGAGAAAGAAAGGAAAAAAATAATTCTGGCTAATGCAAACAAGGGAGTTTATAGGAAGACTGTCTGGCAGGACTAGTTACATAATTGGGAGAGGCCAACGCAAAATGAAAATGCAGGATCCCTTGATCAAAAAATATTAAGCCTGACCAGGCGGTGGCACAGTGGATAGAGCGTCGGACTGGGATGCGGAAGGACCCAGGTTCAAGACTCCAAGGTCGCCAGCTTGAGCGTGGGTTTATCTGGCTTGAGCAAAAGCTCACCAGCTTGGACCCAAGGTCACTGGCTCGAGCAAGGGGTTACTAGGTCTGCTGAAGGCCCACGGTCAAGGCACATATGAGAAAGCAATCAATGAACAACTAAGGTGTCACAACGAAAAACTGATGATTGATGCTTCTCATCTCTCTCTGTTCCTGTCTGTCCGTCCCTATCTATCCCTTTCTCTGATCTAAAAAAAAAAAAAAAAAATTAAGAATTTTAGTACCAAAAAAAGTAAAGCATTAAACCAAGCATGGGAGTACAACTGCGTACACAGGTCCAACACCCTGCTGTTGGGTGGGCAGGAGGCAGGATAAGGCTTGTAATAGGGGAACCATGGCAGCTCCAAAGGACTCATACAGTGATTTCAAAATATGTTCACAAAATCTTTAATACCTCTCCCTTCAATGGGTGGAGCCTAATTCTCCTTTTGAATGAGGGTTGGACATAGTGACTCACTTCTAATGACTAGAATAAAGCAGAGAGACAGTGTGTTACTTCAGGGACTAAGTGTTTAAAGGCATGCAGTTCACAGAGGGGAAGTTAGCTGCCATGTTAGGAGGACACTCAAGTAGCCTAGGGAAAGGCCCACAGGCAAGAAACTAACAACTCCTGCCAACAGCCATGCATGTGAATAAGTCAACTTGGAAGCCGATCCTGGAGCCACTTTCAAGCAATCAGGTGGCTGCAGCTCCTGCGGGCATGCTGAATGAAGCCATGTGAGAATCCCTTAGCTGGAAACACCTAGAGAAGCTATTCCCAAAGTCCTGAGAGACAATAGATATTTATTGTAGTATCACAGATAACCAATACAGCTCAGAAGCTGGAGCCACACGGAAGGTCGTATAGCAGAAACTATCTCATGGATCCATTTATTCCTCCTCAGCCTTCACCACTTGCTCAATTCAGTCTTGGGAGAAAGTATCTGAGCTAAGATCAGGATGAGCAGGACAGTGAAAGGAAGGACAGTGTACCCTCAGCAGTTTTCTGTCTTGATGGGCAGGCACGTGGGTTTACCTTTCCTTCAAGGTAAGGGAGAAGGGTGCTGTTGGGCAAAAAAAAAAAAAGAAAAGACCAAGGTATAGCAGATGTCCACCACTTCTACTTAGGGAACTCAGATCCCTAACACGTGAAGGAGAGACTCCCAATAAAAGTGGTCAGTGAGTGTCAGATGGGAGCTACTTGCTTTAATGATGCCAGTGGGGGGGAAGAGTCTGCCCTCTCTTACAGGGGCATGGTGTGTCCCTTTCTCTTGGGATCTGTGACTAACAAACTATCTTTTTAATGGCAGTCATAGCAGATCCGTTGGCTTTGCCATACCTAAATAATAATAAAGCCTACGTTTTAAAACAGTGATGATGTAGCTTCCTGACTTACTGCCTCTCTCACCAACATTATTCCATCTTGTTTCCTGGTGATTTCCATACGTATATACATAGGTGACCCTCCCACACCCCTGCCCCTCAGTTCCTTGTCCTCCATCCATTCTCAGCCACCTGTTCCCAAGTTCATACCCTTGACCTCATAGATACCAAGAGCTCAATTTTGTGCTTCCCTCTCTCTGGCTACCACCTCCTATCTTTACATGTTCCTCTTCTAGAACCCTGATTCCAGTTCACTAAGATCTACAATCCTTTGAGTCTACCATCTTTTCATTGCCCTTCCCACACACAGCCCCCATTTCTCTCTTCATAAGCACAAAAGTCCTGACAATAAGCCACAAGGCCAACAGGCTTTGTCCCTTATTATCTCTCTGATGTCATTTGCTATTCCTCTTCACCTCATTTACTCTTCTTTCTTTACACTATCTCCTCTAACAAAGCCAGGCACACTTCTACCTCAGGCCCTTTGCATTGGCTATTGCTGTTGCCTGGGGCATTCTTCCTGCAGATACTTGCAGGGCTCATGCCTTCATCCCCTTCAAGTCTTTGCTCAGATGTCACCTTCTAAATCAGTGGTAGTCAACCTGATCCCTACCGCCCACTAGTGAGCGTTCCAGCTTTCATGGTGGGCGGTAGTGGAGCAACCAAAGTATAAATAAGAAGATAGATTTAACTATAGTAAGTTGTTTTATAAAGATTTATTCTGCCAAACTTAGCAAAAATCCGACATAAAGTACGTGGTAAGTAATTATTATTATATGCTTTAACTTGCTGTAACTCTGCTTTATAAGTTTTATAAAGTAAAGTTACTTCCCTACTTTATAAATCACCATTACTGTGGAACTGGTGGGCAGTTAGAAAATTTTACTACTAACAGAGATACAAAAGTGGGCGGTAGGTATAAAAAGGTTGACTACCCCTGTTCTAAATGAAGCTTTTCCTGACAACCCCTCCACCTCTCCCTAATCCCCTTTCCTTCTTCCATTTTTCATAGCTCTTGCCTTTTAATGAACCATCAGTTTATTTATTTATTATGTTTATCACCTATCATCTAGCTGCCCTACTAAAATGTAATCTCTTTGAGGACAGATTTTTCTTATTCACTGCTGTATCCTAGCCATCTAGAAGAGTGCTTTGCATATAATACATGCTCAATAGATATTTATTTAATGAAGAAAATATTAGCACCTGAGAGGATGGTGACGTCATCTTGTCCGACTCTCTCATTTTAACACTAACGAAGCAGCAGCAGCAACAGACCACTTAGTGTATCAAGCACTGTGCTCTGAGTTTTTTACGCATTATGTCATTTAGCCCTCAGAGCAACCCCATGAGCTCAGTATCATTACAATCTCCATTTTACTCATAAGGAAACTGGGGTTAATGGAGGGTTCAAGTTCAGGAACTTATCTCAGATCCCTACATCGATAGGTGGCGGCAGTAGAATCCAAGCCTAGGCAGCCCGAGTCCAAGTCCGAGCTCTCACGTACCTGCTCTGCTGCCTGTGAGGCGCAGATCACGTATGCAGACGGTCTCTGTGTGAGTAAAACGCTTCACACGTGAGAGGAATTATCATTGCCTAGGATACTGGGGCCCAGGCACATCGAATTTGCTTGGGTTGCTGGTTGGAGGTGGGGAGTGGACAAGGCAGCAACCGAGCTGCTGCCAGGCTGGCGGCGGGCGGCTGAGCAGGGCTGGCTCCTGGAGCCTCTTCGCCTGCTCTAATGCACTCAGTGGAAGCCTAACTGCCTCAGGAGAGCCTTAATGGCCCCATGGAGTCACAGCTTCAGCCGAAACAATGGATGAATAATGGAGGAGGCAAGGTCATTAACAACCAGAGCAGGGAGGTAGAGGAAAGAGAAAGAGTGATTTGTTGCTAAGAATCCAACCCCAGGCCCTGGCCGGTTGGCTCAGCGGTAGAGCGTCGGCCTGGCGTGCGGGGGACCCGGGTTCGATTCCCGGCCAGGGCACATAGAAGAAGCGCCCATTTGCTTCTCCACCCCTGCCCCCTCCTTCCTCTCTGTCTCTTCCCCTCCCGCAGCCAAGGCTCCATTGGAGCAAAGATGGCCCGGGCGCTGGGGATGGCTCCTTGGCCTCTGCCCCAGGCGCTAGAGTGGCTCTGGTGGTGGCAGAGCGACCTCCCGGAGGGGCAGAGCATCGCCCCCTGGTGGGCAGAGCCTCACCTCTGGTGGGCGTGCCGGGTGGATCCCGGTGGGGCGCATGCAGGAGTCTGTCTGTCTCTCCCCGTTTCCAGCTTCAGAAAAAAAAAAAAAAAAGAATCCAACCCCATTCTGACCAAATCTCCCCAGTCGCAGCTTCCTTCTTCTCTGTTCTAGGGTACCGGTGTTTACTGAGCCCTAAATCTGTCTATATATCTGGGTTCCCGCCCTGCCAGGAATCTGCGTCACCGAGTTTCCTTATCCCTCAGCTTTCTTCCACCTCAGAGCATATAGGAATTTGACAGTGGGGGTTGGAGAGGATTTACTGGCCGGAGCAAGTTTATTTAGAAAAAGTTTCCCAGTGATTGTAAGACACCATCTCCCCTGTGTCCACTGAGAGTCAATGGTGTGCATTTCTGTTTTTTTTTATTTCTTCCATCCTTCATCTAATACATTGGTATTAAGAATTTACTATGCTGGCCCTGGCCAGGTGACTCAGCGGATAGTGTTGTCCTGGGGTATGGAGGTCACAGGTTCGATCCCTGGTCAGGGCACATATAAGAAGGAACCAATAAATACAAAACTAAATGGAACAACTAAGTAGAACAATGAGTTGATGCTTCTCTCTCTTCCCCCCACCCCTCTGTCTCCCCTCCTCTCTCATGCTCTCTCTCTTTCTCTCAAATCAATGGAAAAAAAATTAAAAAAAGAGAATTCACCATGCATCAGACATTTGCCCAGGCACCATATCAAAGATGTGTTAAATAATTCATAGGAGTAACACAATAGAAGAAAAGATTTTAAGAATAGAATTAAAGCACATGATCCCTGGAAAGGACCTGGTGGGAACAGCAGCCTCTGGATTTGAGCCCTGAATGACTCAGGAGTGCATCTCCCCACCCCTCCTGTCCTGCCTGCGCAGCGCCCTGGGCATTTCTCATGTGGGCTGTATAGCATCTCTTTGCCTTTTTTTTTTTTTTTTTTGAGAGAGAGAGAGAGATTGAGAAACAGGAAGGGGGAGAGATGAGAAGTATCAACTCCTAGTTGCATTACTTTAGTTGTTCATTAATTGCTTCTTTACGTGCCTTGATCAGGGGGCTCCAGTCAACCCAGTGACTCCTTGCTCAAGCCAGAGACCTTGGGCTCAAGCCAGTGACCATGAGATCATGTCAGTGATCCCACACTCACGCCGGCGACCTCAAGGTTTCGAACCTGGGAACTCAGCATCCCAGATCGATGCTCTGTCCACTGTGTCACCACCGGTCAGACTATTTTTTTATTGTGCTAAAATATACCTATCATAAAACCATTTTAACCATTTTTAAGTGTACAAGTCAGTGGCATTAAGTACACTCACAATGTTGTGCACCCATCATCAATAGCCATTTCCAGAATTTTCCCATCAAACCAAACAGAAACCCTGTATCCACTAAACAATAACTCTCAACTCCTCCCTCCCTCCTAGCCTTTGATAACCTCTATTCTAGTTTCTTTTTCTGTGAATTTGCCTAATCTAGGTACCTCTGATAAGTGGAATCATACAATATTTGCCCTTTTCTGTCTGGCTTCTTTCACTTAGCATAGTATTCTCAGGGTTTATTCATGTTGCAGCATGTGTCAGAGTATCATTTGAAGGCTGAACAATATTTCACTGTATGAATAGACCACATTTTGGTTGTCCATTCATTGGTTAGACATCTGGGCTGCTTCTACCTGGCTATTGTGAATAATGCTGCAATAAACATGGATGTCTCCCTGCTTTTGATCATGCCTCTCAGCCTGTTCTCCATACAAATGTCAACCTGTTCTCCATACATGGTTTCATAAAATACAGATTTGTTCATTTACTTTCCTGGTTAAGATCCACAAAGGGCTTTCTGGTGCTCATACAGCTGACTCCAGGTGTATAAGGATTTCACAAAGGTAGGGGACTTTCAGGTCCCCTCCAATCTTTTCCCTGCTGTGCTCCTTCCGGTTCTCCAAATGCACCTACTCTTCTGGGCTGCTGAAGTTTCTCCTGCCTCCCTGTGGAATACCCTTCTCTGTTTGTAGAAGCGCTGCTCATTTGCCAAAATTCAGCTTAAACACTCAGCCTTCTTGGACCCTGAAAGTGAATGAACCCCTGCCTCTGCTTCTGGGGTTGGACGGAAGAGATTGCAATTCCCACCTCTGTCACTCATTAGCTGAGTGACTTTGAGCTAGTTTCTTTTTTTTTTTTTTTTTTTTTTCCATCTTACTGAAGCTGGAAACAGGGAGAGACAGTCAGACAGACTCCCGCATGCGCCCGACCGGGATCCACCCGGCACGCCCACCAGGGGCGACGCTCTGCCCACCAGGGGGCAGAGGCGTCGCCATGTTGCGACCAGAGCCACTCTAGCGCCCGAGGCAGAGACCACAGAGCCATCCCCAGCGCCCGGGCCATCTTTGCTCCAATGGAGCCTTGGCTGCGGGAGGGGAAGAGAGAGACAGAGAGGAAAGCGCGGCGGAGGGGTGGAGAAGCAAATGGGCGCTTCTCCTGTGTGCCCTGGCCGGGAGTCGAACCCGGGTCCTCCGCACGCTAGGCTGACGCTCTACCGCTGAGCCAACCGGCCAGGGCTGAACTAGTTTCTTAACTGTCAGAATTTATTTCCCCATCTCTAAAATGAGTCATTGAAAAATACTCTTCAGAAAAAGGTAAAATCATGGCTCTCGTACAGGTATAAAAATGAACATATGTTAAAGATTTCATTTTTTCTCATAATGAAGGAACCAGGCAGATGTTACAACTGATTCAAAAAGAGAATCTGAAACACAGACACCCTTATGGATCAGAAATACTGAAATGAACATGCAGTCAAATTGGTTTCTCCATAAAGAAGCGGGAGCATTCAGTTGAACTATATGGGATGGAAGAGAATCCACGTCCATCAGTTACCTACATCCTACAAAGTTGTGAAGGAGTTCTTGTAGAATCAGTCTGATGAAACAGAATGGTATAGTACAGATAAAGTATAGCTTTCTCTACTGGACTTGAGTCCCCATCAATGATTGGTTTTTCCTTTCTTTCTGGGCACCAGGAAGACAACTTCTAGGCCCCTTGGTGGTTGACTAAGGCCTTGTAGCTGGATCTATACAGTGAATTATGAGTGGAATTGGCAGATGTCACTATGGGCCTAAACATTTAGCTAGGGTTCCAGAGTTCTTTATGCTTCAATTGGACTGGACCCCTGAATGACTATGTGAACAAAGCTTCCTGCCCAACTGTGTTGAACATGTAGTTTGAGCAGGACATAAACTGAGATTTGGGCTTATTTTCTCTGCAGTATAACTAACCCTGACTGATTCCAAAGAAGTTGTGACAAAAGGTCCTTAGGCAGGGCCTAACACACATAAATCACTCAGTCACTGACTGCTCTTTCCTTCCCCAACATACTACTGTAACATTCCCCTCATTTAATCAGAACAATGCATTACTGTGTCTACATTTATTGCTAGAATGTGAGTGCCACAAGACTAGGGACCATGATTTTTGTTGGCCTTCGTATTCTCAAATAGTACTTGACCATTTTGTATTTTGAGTAAGTGTTTACTGAATAAATACATCAAGTATGTATTGAATTCGAGCTCTGTCACTTAAGCTAGTTATGAATTTTTGGAGTTACAACACAATCAATAGTTCAATGCTATAGAAATGTTTACTTGAAACATATATTCTTACTGATCAATGTCACCCCGTTAAATTTAATTTTCTGAATAAAAAATAAACAAATAGCTAAATATATAAATTTTTGGAGGTTTAATTTTTTTTTTTTTATGTGAGAGGAGGGGAGATAGTGAGGCAGACTACCACATGTGCCCCAACCAGGGTCCACCTGGCAACCCCATTTGGGCTGATGCTTGAGTACCAAGCTATCCTCAGCGCCCAGGGCCATGCTCAAACCAATCAGTCATTGGCTGCTGGAGGGGAAGAGGGAGAGAAGGAGGAGAGGAAGGGGAGCAGAAGCAGATGGTCACTTCTCCTGTGTGCCCTAACTGGGAATCAAACCCAGGACTCCATATGCCGGGCTGACACTCTAGCTATCCACTGAGCCACTGGCCAGGGCGAGGCACCTTAAATTTTTTATCTTTACAGTGGGGAAAATATATATTTCTTAATGGAGTTGTAAAGGAATGAAAAAAAAAATCATGGGGCTATGATAGCCTGTGTCACTTTTTAAATTATGTAAGTCAGAAGGATTATTATAAAGTAAAGAAACCAAGGCCTCCAAAGTTAGAGTGACTGAGCTCAAACCAGGACTAAAACTTGAGATTTTGAGACTAAACAGTCTAGAGTTGGAGGGGCCCTGAAAGCCCCTGCCAGAGATCTCCTTGGGGACAACAACCACATGGATATCCAGAATCCTATATGTGTATATGGCTCCTCTTTAGACCAAATGAAACTCGAGAGTGAATGACTCACTGCTGATGTCAGAGAATGAGCAGGGAGGGGTCCGTGTCTCATGAGAGTCCCATCAGCCTGGAATGACTGTGAGAGGCCCTGGGTAGCTCATAACTGTGGAACTGAGCAAGGATGCCGCCTCTGAAAGTCACTTTGGAAGCATATGCTACCCAAATAGCCCAAGGTTTCCTTTAAGGCATCAAGAAATTTGTTCATTTCCTAAATAGTGAAGAGTAAGAGAGGATTTTTCTGAGGTTCTAAGGCCATGGAAGATTACATGAAGATGGAAAGAAACAATGATGTGGAAATTAGATTATAGGTGAGTTAAGATTATGTACTCTTGCCCTGGCCAGGTAGCTCAGGTGGTTCGAGTGCCTTCCCAATACACAAAGGTTGTAGATTCGATCCCTAGTCAGGACACATACGAAAACAGATTGATGTTTCTGTCTCTTTCTCTCTCTCTAAAAATAAATAAATTAATTTAAAAAATGATTATGTACTCTCTAGAGGGTTAATACCCCTTTCAAGGGGTATTACTTCTGGTATTTCAAAGGTGGGTTAACCTATGCACAAGAACAACAGACAGAGCTTGCTTGACACAAAGATAAACCTTTTGCTAAAAACTTATATGACTGGGGCATGATTAATCACCATGACTTGCCCAGTTAGGAATTTATGATCAAATCATCCTGTGAGGTTATTTTTCATAGAACCCCTTTTTTGTCCAAAATCTCTTTTTTTTAGATTATTCATGAGTATGAATTTGTGCACTGAGGAAATTCAGGAGCTGTAAGGAACCCTGAACATCTATTTCAACCTCCTTGTTTTATGAATGAAGAAACTGAGTTCTAGGCAGATGGTATCTCCACTTACATTCACGTTTCCCTTATCTTGTAGAGGGTTTTAATTGCTTTGTGTATATTTCATTGCTCCCCTTTCCTATGAAGGTTGAGTTAAGCCTTACTTTTCTTACATCTCTCCCATGCCATCCTCCCTCAGTGCCTGCAGGTAACCGTGGATCTCAGGCAGATCCTCAGTAAAGATGCAGGATGGACTTTTCTGTAAATTGCACAGTTGTTAAGAGAGAGGTATTAGAAATTCTTTAAAAAATGGTAGGAGACTATTGCCATCTACTGGTCTGCACATAGAACTACAGACAAAAGTTTGTCTTGCTGGTAGACCCATCAACCCTGGGTTTGGTTTTGTAGGTTTGCATGCTTTGCTCTCTTCCTGTACATAAACCTCCCTGACTCAGAGTTGCTCTCTCTCTCTCTCTCTCTCTCTTCCTTCCTGTGTCTCTAATATCAATCAATAAATATATATTTAAAATAAATTACTAAATTATATGCTGTCTGCATATAAGAAACTCATTTTACATATAACTATGCAGGTAGGTTAAAAGCAAAAGGATGGAAAAAGATATAGCTTGCTAATATTAATAAAAGAAAGCAGGAGAGGATATATTGTTATCAGATGGAGCAAACTTCACAGCAAAGAAAATTACCAGGGACAGAGAGAGAGAAATTACATAATGATAGGGGGTCATTCCATCAAGAAGACATAGCAATCCTAAATGTATATGCATCAAACAGCAGAGCTGCAAAATATGTGAAGCAAAAACTGATACAAATGAAAGGAGAAACGGACAAATCCACAATTCTTGGAGATCTCAATAACTGGTACAGAAAATCAGCAAAGAGATGGAAGAACTCAACAACACCATCAATCAACAGGATTGAATAGATAACACACTCACTCCACCCAACAACAGCAGAATACATGCTCCCTTCAAGGGCTCAAGGAGCATATTCCAAGGAACACCATACATTCTGGGCCATAAGACAAAACCTCAAATTAGAAAGAATTGAAATCTATACAGACTGTGTTCTCTCACCACACTGGAATAAAACTACAAACCAATAACAGAGATAACACTCAAATCTCCAAATACTCGGAAACTAAACAATAGACAAAATAATCCATGGGTCAAAGAAGTCTCAAGGGAAATTTAAAAAATACACTGAATTTAATGAAAATAGAACCACAACATATTAAAACATGAGACACAGCTAAAGCAGTGTTAATAGGCCTTACCGGTGGTGGCACAGTGGACAGAGTGTCGACCTGGGATGCTGAGGTCCCAGGATCGACCTCAAGGTTGCAGGCTTGAGCACAGGCTCACCAGTTTGAGTGTGGGGTCGCTGGCTTGAGCATAGGATCATCAACATGATCCCAAGATCACTGGCTTGAGCCCAAAAGTCACTGGCTTGAAGCCCAAAGTCACTGGCTTGAGCCCAAGGTCACTGGCTTGAGCAAGAAGAGGTCACCAGCTCAGTTGGAACCCTCCCAGGTCAAAGCTCACATGAGAAGCAATCAATGAACAACTAAAGTAACAAGTTGTTCTTTATAAGAACAAGTATAAGCTGATGCTTCTCATCTCTCTCCCTTCCTCTTTCTCTTTCTCACACACACACAAAAAAGCAATGTTAATAAGATATAATACTTCTAGCACTAAGTGCTTACATTAGAAAGAAGAAAAAGTCTCAAATCAATAATCTAAGTTTCTACCTCAAGATATTAGAAAAATAAAAGCGGAATAAGCCCAAAACAAACAAAAGGTAAATAATTATCAGGACAAGAAATCAATAAAATCTTAAAACAGAAAAACAATAGAGGAAATCAGTGAAACTAAAAGCTGATTCATACAATTGACAAACCTTTAGCAAGGATTACAAAGAGAAAAAGAGAGAAGACACAAATCACAAAAACCAGGAATGAAATGGAGGAAACACTACAGACCGGGAGGATATTAAGGGAACACCTGGAACACATCTACACCATGAGTTCAACTCAGATAAAAAGAGCCAATTCCCTAAAAATCACAAATGATCACAGCTCACCCAATATGAAAAAGATAATTTGAATAGCTTTATAACTAGGAAGGAAATTTAATTTGTAATTTAAAACTCCCCCAAAGGAAATCTCCAGGCCCAGATGTTTTCACTAGAAAATTTACCAAATGTATAAAGAGGAATTAGAGAAACACCTAGAGGGCTTGCAAAAACATCACTGGGCCCTACTCCCAGAGTTTCTAATTGAGTAGGTCTGGATGGGTCCTGAGAATTTCCATTTCTGTTAAGTTACAGCTCTCACATGGATGCTGCTCCAGGGCTATAAGAACCACTGCTATAACATGGCTCATACTGATTATGCTCATCCTAAGTTGGTTTATTTGAATGCATCCAAATGAGTCCTAAACTTGCATTTGAATTGAATGTTTCCCCAGAAGAATCCTTTTTTTTCTTTTTTCTTTTTCTTTTCTTTTTTTTTTTTTAGTGAGTGAGAGAGAGAGACAGGAAGGGAGAGTGATGAGAAGCATCAACTCTTAGTTGCCTCACTTTAGTTGTTCATTGATTGCTTCTCATTTGTGCTTTGACCTGGGGGCTCCAGCTGAACCAGTGACAATGACCTCTTTCTCAAGCCAGTGACCTTAAGCTCCAAGCCAGTGACCATGGGGTCTATGTCTATGATTCCACCCTCAAGCCAGCGACCTCGTGTTCAAGCTGGTGAGCCCTCACTCAAGCTGGATGTGCCCACGCTCAAGACGGTGATCTCAGGGTTTGGAACTTGGGACCTCAGCATCCTAGGTTGACACTCCATCCACTGTGCCACCACCAACCAGGCTCCACAGAAGAACTTTTCAGAACAAAGTCACAAAAATGAAACAGTTTTCAAACTATGTATTCTAAATGTTGTCTTTTTCTCCAAAACAGTATTGTCATATTTTGGCAATTATTAAAAATTGTATAACTGGGCCCTGGCTGGTTGGCTCAGTGGTGGAGCGTGGGCCTGGCATGTGGATGTCCCAGGTTTAATTCCTGATCAGGGCACACAGGATCAGTGCCCATCTGCTTCTCCATCCCTCCCCCTCTTGTTTCTCTCTCTCTCTCTCTCTCTTTTCCCCTCCTACAGCCATGGCTTGATTGGAGCAAATTGGCCCCAGCTGCTAAGGATGGCTCCATAGCCTCTGCCTCAGATGCCAGGAAGAGCTTGGTTGCTGAGCAATGGAGCAAGGTCCCAGATGGGCAAAGCATCGCCCCCTAGTGTGATTGGTGGGTGGATCCAGTTGGAGTGCATGCAGAAATCTCTGCCTCCCCTCCTCTCCCTGAATAAAAAAGAAAAAATTGTATAAATGGGCTGTTTCTTTTTAAAAAGTGATGTAAAACAAATTCCATTATTAGGGGTTTTATTACCTGGAATTTTCTATTAACTATTTTATGTATCCTTTTTTTTTTTTTTGTATTTTTCTGAAGCTGGAAACGGGGAGAGACAGTCAGACAGACTCCCGCATGCGCCCGACCGGGATCCACCCGGCACGCCCACCAGGGGCGACCGCTCTGCCCACCAGGGGGCGATGCTCTGCCCCTCCGGGGCGTCGCTCTGCCGGGACCAGAGCCACTCTAGTGCCTGGGGCAGAGGCTAAGGAGCCATCCCCAGCGCCCAGGCCATCTTTGCTCCGATGGAGCCTTGGCTGCGGGAGGGGAAGAGAGAGACAAAGAGGAAGGAGGGGTTGAGGGTGGAGAAGCAATTGGGCGCTTCTCCTGTGTGCCCTGGCCGGGAATCGAACCCAGGTCCCCCGCACGCCAGGCGGACGCTCTACCGCTGAGCCAACCGGCCAGGGCTGTATCCTTTTTTTAAAACTGAATTTATTGGGGTGACACTGATTAATAAAATTATATAGGTTTCAGGTGTGCAATTGTGCAATATGTCCTGTGTATCCTACAATAATCTTCATAATAACCTAGAGTGACTTCTGAATCCAAAGGAAAAGTTTTTATGTTCAGTTTAATTTTAATGCTGTGTTTTAGAGATTGCCAATGCTTTACAAATTCTTTAAGAATTAAAACACTAGAATATTTGATGATCTAAGACATTTCATACCTCAACTAACAATTAATAGGAATTAAGATAAGAACTTATAACTGGAGCCTGACCAAGCGATGGCGCATTGGATAGAGCATCAGACTGGGATGCAGAGGACCCAGGTTCGAAATTCCAAGGTCGCCCCCTTGAGCACAGGCTCATCTGGTTTGAACAAGGCTCGCCAGCTTGAGCCCAAGGTCGATGGCTTGAGCAAGGGGTCACTTGGTCTGCTGTAGCCCCCCAGTCAAGGCACATATGAGAAAGCAATCAATGAACAACTAAGGTGCCACAACGAAGAATTAATACTTCTTATCTCTTTCCCTTCCTGTCTGTCTGCCCCTCTTTCTGTCTCTGTCACACACACAGAAAAAAAAAAAGAACTTATAACTGGAAAATTAAATGGACCTTGTTTATTATAGAGGTTTTCAGAAATAATGTCCAAAAACTAAACTACTTATGAGTTTGGCAGAGTGAAATATTCTGATAAAGATCTTATTTTAAATATGCTTTGGATCTAGGTTTCTTATTTGAAACACAAACAACTAAAGAAGGCACACCTCTCTTCTAACACATTTATTGCCTTTACTTCTGTCCATTTATTTCATCCTCAGCATATTTTTCTCACAGAACTATCTCCATCAGTCTAATTCTCAATGAAGCAGCTGTTACTACAAAGAGTGCAGCAGTGGTTATATCAAGAAAATGGGACCTGTGGTGGCGCAGTGGATAAAGCGTCGACCTGGAAATGCTGAGGTCGCCGGTTCGAAACCCTGGGCTTGCCTGGTCAAGGCACATATGGGAGTTGATGCTTCCAGCTCCTCCCCCCCTTCTCTCTCTCTGTCTATCCCTCTCCTCTCTAAAATAAAATGAATTAAAAAAAAAAAAGTTTAAAAAAAAAAAAAAAAGAAAATGGGCTTTTGACCCAGCTATACCACTTTTAGGAATATATCCTAAGAATACTAAATAATTGATTCAAAAGAAGAAATGCCTCCCCATGTTTATTGCAGCATTGTTTACAATAACCAAGATCTGGAAACAGCCCAAGTGTCTATCAGTGAACAAGTGGATTAAAAAGCTGTGGTACATATACACACTGGAATACTATATGGACGTGAAAAAGAAGGAAATCTTATCTTTTGCAACAATATGGATGGACCTGGAGACTATTATGCTAAGTGAAATAAGCCAGGTAGAGAAAGAAAAATATCATATGACCTCACTCATTTGAGGAATCCAATGAACAATGTGAACTGAGGAACAGAACAGAGGCAGAAGCAGGATCAAAAGGACCAGAGGGAAAGCCGTCAGAGGGAAAGGGGATGAGAGGATGGGATTAGAAAAGAGAAAGGGATTAGTGAAATTATATATACATAACACAGCGTTATAGAGAGCAGGACAGCAAATCCTAGAGGGAAGGAGGGAAGGAGGGAAGGTGTTGGGGTAGGGGCCAAGGGGAGTGTAGAGGGAAAAATGGGGGTGGAGAGAGATATATTTGGTGGGACACCTGAATCTATGTAAACACAATAAATTAAAATGAATAAAAAAAGAAAATATAAGTGGGGTAACAAACAGATTAATATATATCTTTTTTTTTTAAATAAGCCATTTTTGTGTTTTTTGTTTTTTTTTTTTTAGTTTTAGATTTTATTTATTCATTTTAGACAGAGGAGACAGAAAGAGACAGAAAGGAGGAGCAGAAAGCATCAACTCCCATATGTGCCTTGACCAAGAAAGCCCGGGGTTTTGAACCAGCGACCTCAGTGTTCCAGGTCGATGCTTTTACCCACTGCGCCACTGCAGGTCAGGCAATATATATCTTTAAATACAGACCATCCATGTCTGACAATTCAAATGTTATCTGAAAAATCTAAAATTAAAAACTTGTAGGAACTATCACTGGAGTCACAGCTTGACTGTGCTCGATATGAGAATAAGCATGTGGATAGAAACAAAGGGAAGAACAGAAAACTGTATTTTTCCTGAAAACTCGTTTTTCTGTACTTTTTAAAATCTATAGCAAAAATATTCTTAAAGCTCTGTATAAAATATTTTCTGTTACCAAAAGCCTTAAGAGGCCAAAACAGAATTCTTTCATGTCTCAGTACCAAAGCTCAGTTTAGTCACATTCATTATGAAGATTTCACTGAAAATACTCCTATAGCAGCTTATAAATATATGTGATGAATCACTTATTATAAACCTGTTTGTCTTAGTGTAAAACTTAGTAGTTGTATTTATAAAAGAATATTATCCAGTCTCTCCTTCCAGACATATTTAGCTGGCATAGTGTCTTACATTTTTTAAAACTTAACTGCTTATTTTTTAAACTTGATTTATTTTATTATTTTATTTTATTTTATTTTAGAGAGAGGCAGTGAGATAAAGACAGAGAGACAGAAACACTGAGCTGTTCCTGTATGTGCCCTGACTGGGGATTGAATCAGCAACCTCTATGCTTCAGGACAATGCTCTAACCAACCGAGCTATCCAGCCAGAGCATATAAATGCTTTTAGGAGGGACAAGGACTGTTTAATTTATCACTCTTGGTTATTATATCTCTGGTATCACTCATTTATTTAAGATTGCACCTGAGCTTGTGGTTTATATCAAAAAGCCCAAAGTTCTCACTAAAAGATGACATTATACAATAGTTTACTGAAGGTAAGACCCTATATTTACTGTTGGTCAGGGTGTAGGCAAAGCTCATGAACTGATGGCACAGGGTAAACAAACACAACTTTCTGTAGGGCAATCTGGCAATATGAATTGAATTTAAAATTGGCACAACTACCTACCTTATTCTAAACAGATAACTGAAGAAGTGCAAAAAGATGAACAAGATTGTTGATTACAACACTGCTTATAATCATAAAAAGGTAGAAACAGCATGACCAGCGGTGGCACAGTGGACAGAGCATTGACTTCAGACACTGAGGTCACAGGTTTGAACCTCAAGGTCACCGGCTTAAGCACAGGCTCACAAACTCAAGCACCGAGTTGCTGGTTTGAGTGTGAGATTATCGACATGATCCTATGGTCCCGGGCTTAAACCCAAAGGTCACTGGCTTGAGCCCAAGGTTGCTGGCTTGAGCAAGGGGTCACTGGCTCAGCTGGAGCTTCTGATCAAGACACATATGGCAAGCAGTCAATGAACAACTAAAGTGAAACGAGTTGATGTTTCTTATCTCTCTCCCTTCCTATTTCTCTCTCTCTCTTGCAAAAATAAATAAATAAAATAATAAAGCAGAAACAAATATCTAATAAGAGAAGACTGATTAAACTAAATATGTCATGTTTAGTCAACAAATTACTATTCAGGGATTGTTGCTAACTATTATATATGTACGTAAGTATAGGTATATATGGTACATAAGTACTATATATACAGTACATATGCATATTATATCTATATATTTCATCAACTGAGATGGGAAAAACTGTGGGAGATCAGATTTATTAGGGAGTATCAGGAGTATAGTTACAGACACCTAATTTGACATATCAATTAATATCCCAGGGGAGATGTGGAACAGCCAGGAGGATACAGCATATATCTGAAGTTGAGGGAAGAGACCTAAGCCATAGATAACACTGGAGAGTCATAAGCACCAAGTCATAAATGTAGGCACAGCTAAGTAGAGATCTGGAAGGATATTTACCAAAATCTAATGGAGCTTGTCTATTGGTGATTTGGTTTTAGTGAATTTTGCATCTTTTTAAAAATACTTCTATACTGCATTTGAATTTCTGTAATAGATATGTATCCTTATCAATATAAAAAAAGAATTAAGCCTGACCTATGGTGGCGCAGTGGATAAAGTGTGGACCTGGAACACTGAGGTCGCCGGTTCAAAACCTCGGGCTTGCCTGGTCAAGGCACATATGGGAGTTGATGCTTCCTGCTCCTTCCCCCTTCTCTCTCTCCTCTCTCTCTAAAAATGAATAAATAAAAAAATTAAAATACAGAAAACCAAAGGAAGTTTGTTCTTTATTAGAGTCTTTTATTTTCTTCTGGGGTTTTCTAAAGACCCATCTAATATCCCAGTATTTATCCCAACTCCTTGACAACTAACTTGACCTTCAATTTCCTCATTCGTAAAATTAGCAAGGTGAACTATACCAGCAGATCTCCAAACTGAGTTTATATCAGAACCTGACAGGGTACTTTAAAAAAATAGATGCCAGGGGGAAAGAAGATGGCAGCGGAGTAGGCAGATGCACAGACTCCCAGCTCACACTGCCAAGCTGGATTTCAAATTAATTTAGGAACAATCAGCATGAAAAAACAACTTTGGACTAAAAGAACAGGTCTCAAAAACCAAGGAGCAAAGAAGAAGCCACAACAAGCCTGGTAGGGAGTGCAAGGGCACAGTGGGCGCAGTGGGGGTTCCCCTGCTTCCAGGAGCAAGGGGAGGCTGAGAGGAGATACAATACAAGGAGAGAGACCTGAGAGATGGGGGCTCTCAGTCTCAGAACCGGAGACCCAGCCTAGAAATTCAGGGACTGGAGGAGACAGACGGAAAGCATTGTGAGGGGAGAAGAGCAAAGTTCTGTGAGTGGGAAGTGGTGGGGGTGCCTTAAAGGGACAGAGCAGAAAATATCACTCACAGCCACTTGCCTGGCACCCTGGGGGCGAGGAGGGCTGAGAGGACTGGCTTGTCTTCCAAAAAGAAAGTGGGGAGAGAGAGACAGATGGTCAGGGGCAGAGGAATGCATGGGATGACCTGAGAAGCTGACTCATCCAGTGCGGAGGTGGCCATAGCTGGGGGAGGGGTTGATTCCTCCACACAACACAAGCCTAAAGTGATTACGGGTGACCCACTTCCGGAAAGCTCTCCAGCTCCAATCAGCGCGAAAGACACAGCTGAAAGCAGGAAGTGGGGTGGAGGGGCAGTAACTCAGGTCTTCAGGGAGATCTGAGATAAACTTCCTTCTACTGAAGCTGAGAAAGCACCCCACCCCTGGAAAGCAGCTGGCAGAACTCACCTCCATTGGATTCTCAGAGGTTACACCCACGGCATTCCTGGATACAGTTTCAAATACCATTGAGATAAGTAAAATGAAAGGAAAACAAACAAATCAGACTTCAAAAGGGCTCTACTAGGTAAGGAGACCACAACTGGAACAAGCCTGCAAGCCACACACAGAACAATGGGAAGACAGAGAAACATAAGTCATACACTTCAACAAGACAAATCCTCAGAAAAAGTCCTGGATGAAACAGAAGTAATCAAATTACCAGACGCAGAGTATAAAATACTGGTTGTTAGGATGTTTAAGGATCTCAAAGCTACAATAGATGGACTTAATGAACACCTCAATAAAGAAATTGTAAGTATTAAAAAGGACACAGAACTCATAAAGAAGAACCAGGCAGAAATGACAAATACAATATCAGAAATGAAGACTACACTAGAAGGAATTAAAAGCAGGCTGGATGAAGCAGAGGATCAAATCAGCAACTTAGAGGACAAGATAAGCAAAATCACGGAAGCAGAACAGCAAAAAGAAAGAGGATCAAAAAGTCTGGGGAAAAAAAGAAAAAAAAGTCTGGGGAAACTCTAAGAGAGCTCTGTGACAACATGAAGAGAAACAATATCCACATAATAGGGGTTCTTGAAGGAGAAGAGAAAGAACAAGGGATAAAGAACCTGTTTGAAGAAATTATAGCTGAAAATTTCCCTAAATTGATGCAGGAAAGAATCACACAGGTTCAATAAGCAAAGAGAACCTCATTAAAAAAGACCCCAGGCCCTGGCCGGTTGGCTCAGTGGTAGAGCGTCAGCCTGGCGTGCAGGAGTCCCGGGTTCAATTCCCGGCCAGGGCACACAGGAAAAGCACCCATCTGCTTCTCCACCCCTCCCTCTCTCCTTCCTCTCTGTCTCTCTCTTCCCCTCCTGCAGCAGAGGCTCCATTGGAGCAAAGTTGGCCAGGCGCTGAGGATGGCTCCATGGCCTCTGCCTCAGGTGCTAGAATGGCTCTGGTCACAACAGAGCAACGCCCCAGATGGGTGGGGCATCGACCCATGGTGGGCATGCCGGGTGGATCCCGGTCGGGCGCATGTGGGAGTCTGTCTGGCTGCCTCCCCATTTTCAACTTCAGAAAAATGCAAAAGAAAAAAAAAAAAAGAAAAGAAAAAAGACCCCAAAGAGACCCACACCAAGACATATCATAATCAAAATACCAAAGGTAAGAGATAAAGAAATACTAAAAGCTGTAAGAGAAAAACAGTCAATAACCTACAAAGGAACACCCATAAAGATGACATCTGACTTTTCAACAGAAACACTTGAAGCCAGGATGGAATGGCAAGAAATATTCAAAGTAATGCAGAACAAGAACATGCAACCAAGATTTCTTTATCCAGCAAGACTATCACTTAAAACTGAAGGAGAAATAAAAAGCTTCCCAAACAAAAAAAACCTCAAGGAATTCATCACAACCAAGAAATGTGAAGGGGCCTGCTGTAGACAGAACAAAGCAGGGGAAAAAATCTAGTAAAAGGAGAATGTAGATTAAAAAAAATAGTAATAAACAATTATATATCAATAATAACCTTAAATGTAAATAGATTAAATGCTCCAATCAAAAGACATAAGGTAGCTGAATGGATAGGAAAATAGGACCCATACATATGCTGTCTACAAAAAACCCACCTCAAAACAAAAAATACTCATAGACTGAAAGTAAAAGGATGGAAAAAAATATTTCATGCAAATGGAAATGAAAAAAAAAAAGCTGAGGTAGCAATACTTATAACTGACATAATAGACTTTAAAACAAAGACTATATGTAAAGCCAGTATCCACAGCCACCATCACAGCCGCCTGGCCCATGCAGGTTTGCATTAGATTCAGACAGACGGTAACGAAACCACGAAGCCCAAAACTGGTGAGCCATCAGCTTTAATCCTAGCTTGCACTGGTGGGCAAGTAAAAACACACAGTGGGCTCCAAAACCCACTCATTCAGTGCTCACAAAGCTACTGACTTATCCAAGTTTTCCTAGGATCAAAGGTTTGTACCTCACCAGCCTTATTCACCTCTGTTCCCCATCTCCTTCTCTCTGCACAAACTCTACACAAACTGGCTTCTCCTACAGCACTCCACCACCTTGACTGCTTCTCCTCTCCTCCACGTGGCCCTTCTCTGTTCTCTCCTCTAATGCTAATTTCAGGAACCAAGAGAGAGCAAGCTCTTGGTCTGCCCCACTTCATAGTATAGAAATCAAAACCCTTAATCCAATATACAAACAAGGAAGTCTCTGATACAAAGTCACTTATCTGAGGCATAATGGGATTCTTCATGAGAGTGCACCACCCCAAATCATGCAATCAAGGGTGTGAGGAAAAGCTTAGTCTTAAAACTAAGCTGTAGGCTATAACCACCCTGCCTGCTTATAGCCTGTCCCCCACACCCAATGCAAACTATAAGCAAGCAAACATATATATCATATTTAAAAACTTATTTGACCAACACTATAGTAAGGGATAAAGAGAGTCACTACATAATGATAAAGGGAGCAATCCAACAGGAAGAGATAACCATCATAAATATCTATGCACCTAATATAAGAGCACCTAAATATATAAAGCAGATTTTTTTTAATTAATTAATTTATTTATTTATTTTAGAGAGGAGAGAGAGGAGAGAGAGACAGGGGGGGAGAAGCTTGAAGCATCAACTCCCATATGTGCCTTGACCAGGCAAGCCCAGGGTTTCGAACTGGCGACCTCAGCATTTCCAGGTTGACGCTTTATCCACTGCGCCACCACAGGTCAGACTATAAAGCAGATTTTGATGGACATAAAGGGAGAGATCAACAGCAATACTATAAATATAATAGTAGGGGATTTCAATACCCCGCTAACATCACTGGATAGATTCTCAAGAAAGAAAATTAACAAAGAAACAGCACAATTAAGGGACACACTAGATCAACTGGATTTAATAATGTTGTAAGGTACCAAAAAGCTGCAAATTAATATTGATATTCTAGGAAGAAAAGGTCAGGTTTTCCTGTCCTTTCTTTGGGAAATGGAGGAAAAGGAATATAGAAGTCTTCTGACTTACAAGGACGACTAGGGTCATTTGGTTTTAAGTTTTTTGAAAGGATTAAGGTTAACTGAGAAACTTCTTCTCTTTCAATAGGAGGCAGAATTTACATACCACTTTGCATTGATTGTAGTTCCTCCCTTTCCTGGAATCTTGAGAGGAAAATACCTCTAGGCTAGTGAGGGAAGAGGAACCCTGAAAGATTTGAAAATATCTTTGATTGTGTTACTATGAAAGTCTTAATGTTTCTGTGTATCCCCTTCAGGGGTCCCCAAACTTTTTACACAGGGGGCCAGTTCACTGTCCCGCAGACCGTTGGGGGGCCACCACATACAGTGCTCCTCTCACTGACCACCAGTGAAAGAGGTGCCCCTTTCCGGAAGTGCGGCGGGAGCTGTATAAATGGTTTCAGGTGGCCACATGCGGCCCGCAGGCCGTAGTTTGGGGATGCCTGCCCTAGATAAATGTTAAAATCTTGTTAATGATTGTGCCTTAATGCCATGCTTTCCCCCGCCCGTGTGTGATCGAGGGTATATAAGCAGCCCTTGAACTATTTTTGGAGCTACACGATTTGGACCTGCAGATGCCCCATGTCAGCCATATGCGGCCAGCATATTTAAAATTTCCTCCTTTAAAAAAACTCTTCAAAATTTATCTGGACTGGGTATCTCTATGTGGACTCGATGAAGTGAGGTACAGTGCCTTTCAGAATCTGGGGTACAGTACTTTATAACCGTTAATCCAAATTCGGAGGGACCCGAAATATGGAAGACAGGAGCAAGGTCCGTTGTTTACACATCAAAGCTTTTTTTTTTTTTTTTGTATTTTTCTGAAGCTGGAAACGGGGAGAGACAGTCAGACAGACTCCCGCATGCGCCTGACCGGGATCCACCAGGCACGCCCACCAGGGGCGACGCTCTGCCCACCAGGGGGCGACGCTCTGCCCCTCCAGGGCACCGCTCTGCAGCGACCAGAGCCACTCTAGCGCCTGGGGCAGAGGCCAAGGAGCCATTCCCAGCGCCCGGGCCATCTTTGCTCCAATGGAGTCTTGGCTGAGGGAGGGGAAGAGAGAGACAGAGAGGAAGGAGGGGGTGGGGGTGGAGAAGCAAATGGGCGCTTCTCCTATGTGCCCTGGCCGGGAATCGAACCCGGGTCCCCCGCACGCCAGGCCGACGCTCTACCGCTGAGCCAACTGGCCAGGGCCTACACATCAAAGCTTTATTGTCTAGCTTGGCCAAGCGGCGAGAACTCCGACAGAAATCTGATGAAGAGCGCGCCGGCCCTTTGTTCTAAGTTTTTATAGTTTTGTAAGTGGGAAGTACAGAAGCAAAAATTGCAATTAGGAGCCCCTTACCACTATTGGTTATAGTCATATGTCCTTTAACATGATAGGACCACGTTCAATTTGCAAACCATACATCATTTTGGAGAAAATAAATTTACAAGCCAACACAATGGTAGAAAGATGTCTCTTTACATATTAAAGGCATTTCTATATTATCTAGTGTTTATCTGCTATCTCTCTGTCCAGAGTCACACACGCATTTACATAGGAGAGGTAGTTTCTGTGGGGACAAATGCCCGCAAATGACTCATTGCTATAAGAAAAGGTTTATTTTGGCTTTTCTCTTCCTGCACCTGGCTAGCCATTCACCCCTTTCCCCACAGGTGTGGTGGAATGTCTGGGAATCCATGTTTTCCTCCCCTTGCATTTGCAATACAATGCCAAGGGCCATCCTGGTCATGCCAATCACACAGTACAGAGGCTATTCTCACAATTTCTCTGCACACCCCAATCCAAACCAACAAAATGTTCTCCAAGCCTCCCAAAATATTAATATCAACTCTGTAGCCTTTGGTACTTTACAACACCTGTGGGTGAAATGGCTCAGTGGCTCCTCAATAACAATAGTAATCTTCAGAACCTTTCAACCTAAAGCAGCAGAATATACATTCTTTTCAAGTGTGCATGGTACATTCTCTAGGATAGACCACATGTTAGGGCATAAAACGAGTCTCAACAAATTTAAGAAGATTGAAACCATATCAAGCATCTTCTCTGACCACAATGGCATGAAACTAGAAATCAACTACAATAGAAAAACTGAAAAACACTCAAACACTTGGAAACTAAACAGCATGTTATTAAATAACTAATGAGTCAACTATGAGATCAAGGAAGAATTAAAAAATTTCCTTGAAACAAACGAAATGAGCATACAACAACTCAAAATCTGTGGGGCATCGCAAAAGCAGTCTTGAGAGGGAAGTTCATAACATTACAGGCATACCTTAAGAAGTTAGAAAAGCTCAAATAAACAACTTAACCCTGCAACTAAAAGAACTAGAAAAAGAATAGCAAGTAAAGCCTAGAGGAAGTAGAAGGAAGAAAATAATAAAGATCAGAGCATAAATAAATGACATAGAGCAGCGGTAGTCAACCTTTTTATACCTACCGCCCACTTTTGTATCTCTGTTAGTAGTAAAATTTTCTAACCACCCACCAGTTTCACAGTAATGCTGATTTATAAAGTAGGGAAATAACTTTACTTTATAAAATTTATAAAGAGTTACAGCAAGTTAAAGCATATAATAATAATTACTTACCAAGTACTTTATGTCAGATTTTTGCTAAGTTTGGCAGGATAAATCTTTATAAAACAACTTACTATAGTTAAAATCTATCTTTTTGTTTATACTTTGGTTGCTCTGCTACCGCCCACCATGAAAGCTGGAATGCCCACTAGTGGGCGGTAGGGACCAGGTAGACTACCACTGACATAGAAACTAAAAAAACAATGCAGAGTATCGATGAAATCAAGAGCTGGTTCCTTGAAAAGTAAACAAGATCAATGAAAGCCTTAGCCAGGCTCAAAAAAAAAAAAAAAAAAAAAAAGAGAGAGAGAGAGAAAAAACTCAAATAAATAAAATTAGAAATAAGGATGGAGAAGTAACAATGGACACAGCAGAAATACAAAAGATTGTAAGAAAATACTATGAAGAACTATATGCCAAAAAATTAGACAACCTAGGTGAGATGGACAAATTCCTTGAAAAATATAATCTTTCAAAAATCAATCTGGAAGAATCAGAAAACCTAAATAGACCAATTACAACAAATGAGATTGAAACAGTTATCAAAAAACTCCCAACAAACAAAAGCCCTGGGCCAGATGGCTTCACAGGCAAATTCAGTGAAGAACTAACTCCTATCCTTCTCAAGCTATTTCAAAAAATTCAAGAGGAAGGAAAACTTCCAAGCTCCTTTTATGAGGTGAGCATAATTCTGATTCCAAAACTAGGCAAAGACAACACAAAGAAAGAAAACTATAGGCCAATATCCCTGATGAATCTAGATGCTAAAATTCTCAACAAAATATTAGCAAACCGGATCCAGCAATATATGAAAAAAATACATCATGATCAAGTGGGATTTACTCTGAGGAGGCAAGGCTGGTACAATATTCACAAATCAATCAATGTGATTCATCACATAAACAAAAGAAAGGACAAAAACCACATAATAATATCAATAGATGCAGAAAAAGCATTTTTTAAAATTTTTATTTATTTATTTATTTATTTATTTATTCATTCATTTTAGGCGGGGAGAGAGAGAGAAAGAGAGAGAGAGGGAGAGAAAGGGGAGGAGCAGGAAGCATCAACTTCCATATGTGCCCTGACCAGGCAAGCCAGGGTTTTGAACCAGCAACCTCAGTGTTTCCAGGTTGACGCTTTATCCACTGCACCACCACAGGTCAGGCCAGAAAAAGCATTTGATAAAATCCAACACTCATTCATGATCAAAACTCTCAGCAAAGTGGGAATACAGGGAATATACTTCAACATGATAAAGGCCATCTATGACAAACCCACAGCCAACATCATACTCAATGAGCAAAAGTTAAAAGCAATCCCCTTAAGATCAGGAACAAGGCAGGGGTGCCCCCCTTTCACCACTCTTATTCAACATAGTTCTGGAAGTCCTAGCCACAGCAATCAGACAAGAAGAAGAAATAAAAGGCATCCAAATTGGAAAAGAAGAAGTAAAACTATCATTATTTGCTGATGATATGATACTGTACATAGAAAACCCTAAAGTCACAGTCAAAAAACTACTGGACCTGATAAGTAAATTCAGCAAGGTGGCAGGATATAAAATTAATACTCAGAAATCAGAGGCATTTTTATACACCAACAATGATCTGTCTGAAAGAGAAATAAAAAAAAAACAATCCCCTTCACTATTTTTATTTATTATTATTTTTTTTTGTTTTGTTTTGTTTTGCATTTTTCTGAAGCTGGAAACAGGGAGAGACAGTCAGACAGACTCCCTCATGCGCTGGATCGGGATCCACCCAGCACGCCCACCATGGGGCGATGCTCTGCCCACCAGGGGGCAATGCTCTGCCCATCCTGGGCGTCGCCATGTTGCGACCAGAGCCACTCTAGCGCCTGAGGCAGAGGCCACAGAGCCATCCCCAGTGCCCAGGCCATTTTTGCTCTGGGCCATGGAGCCTTGGCTGCGGGAGGGGAAGAGAGAGACAGAGAGGAAGGCGCGGCAGAAGGGTGGAGAAGCAAATGGGCGCTTCTCTTGTGTGCCTTGGCTGGGAATCGAACCCGGGTCCTCCGCACGTTAGGCCGATGCTCTACCACTGAGCCAACCGGCCAGGGCTCCTTCACTATTGCAACAAAAAAAATAAAGTACCTAGGAGTAAATTTAACCAAGGAGGTTAAAGATTTGTACGTGGAAAATTATAAAACATTGATAAAAGAAATCAAGGAAGATACAAACAAGTGGAAGCATATACCATGTTCATGGTTAGGAAGAATAAACATCATTAAAATGTCCATATTACCCAAAGCAATTTATAAATTCAACGCAATTTCTATTAAAATACCAATAACATACTTCAAAAATATAGAACAAATATTCCAAAAATTCATATGGAACCAAAAAAGAACACGAATAGCCTCAGCAATCTTGAAAAGGAAGAATAAAGTGGGAGGTATCACACTTCCTGATATCAAGTTATACTACAAGGCCATTGTACTCAAAACAGCTTGGTACTAGCATAAGAACAGGCATACAGATCAATGGAACAGAACAGAGAACCCGGAAATAAACCCACACCTTTATGGACAACTGATATTTGACAAAGGAGGTAAGAGCATACAATGGAGTAAAGACAGCCTCTTCAACAAATGGTGTTGGAAAAATTGGACAGCTACCTACAAAAAAATGAAACTAGACCACCAACTTACACCAGTCACAAAAATAAACTCAAAATGGATAAAAGACTTAAATGTAAGCCATGAAACCATAAGCATCTCAGAAGAAAACAGGCAGTAAGCTCTCCGACATCTCTCGCAGCAATATATTTGCTGATTTATCTCCACGGGCAAGGGAAATAAAAGACAGGATAAACAAATGGGACTATATCAAACTAAAAAGCTTTTGCACAGCTAAAGACAAAAAGAACAGAATAAAAAGACAAACTACACAATGGGAGAACATATTCAACAATACACCTGATAAGGGGTTAATAACCAAAATTTATAAAGAACTTGTAAAACTCAACACCAGGAAGATAAACAATCCAATCAAAAATTGGCAAAAGATATGACTAGACACTTCTCCAAAGACGACATACAGATGGCCAATAGGAATATGAAAAAATGCTCAACATCACTAATCATTAGAGAAATACAAATTAAAACCACAATGAGATATCACCTCACACCAGTCAGAATGGCGCTCATCAACAAAACAACACAGAATAAGTGCTGGCGAGGATGTGGAGAAAAGGGAACCCTCCTGCACTGCTGGTGGGAATGCAGACTGGTGCAGCCACTGTGGAAAACAGTATGGAGATTCCTCAAAAATTTTAAAATCGAACTGCCTTCTGACCCAGCTATCCCACTCTTAGGAATATACCCCAAGAACACTATAGCACTGTTTCAAAAGGAGAAATGCACCCCCATGTTTATGGCAGCATTGTTCACAATAGCGAAGATCTGGAAACAGCCCAAGTGGCCATCAGTGGATGAGTGGATTAAAAAGCAATGGTACATATATAAAATGGAATACTATGGGGCCATGAAAAAGAAGGAAATCTTACCTTTTGCGACAACATGGATGGACATGGAAACTATTATGTTAAGTGAAATAAGCCAAGCAGAAAAAGAAAAATATCATATGACCTCACTCATTTGAGGAATCCAATGAACAATGTAAACTGAGGAACGGAATTGAGACAGGAGAGATCTAAGGGACCAGAGGAAAAGAGAACAGAGGGAAAGGGGATGATAGGATGGGATAAAGCTGAAGGGAAGGGGGGAGGGAGCTGTGGGAGTGGGGCAAGGGAGGTGTTGAGGAGAATATGGGGGAGAGGGGATGCATTTAGGGCAACACTAGAATCTATGTAAACACAATAAATTAAAATCAATTAATAAATAAAAAGGGTGGGAAAGGCTTAGTCTTAAAACTGGGCCTAAGGCTATGAGGACCTTGCCAGCTTACAGCCTGTCTCCCACACCCAATGCAAACTATAAGCGAGCAAACATATACATCATATTTACAAAATTATTTGACTAACAGAGCTGTTTTTGGAAATCCTCAAGGTAAAAAGAATAAATAAATTTCATGTTAAAAAAAGAATAATTAAAATAACAAAGTTTATGTTTAATGTATGTTACCACAATAATAAGGTTTTCTAAAGATAAAAAAAGAATAGATGCCAGGTTCCAGCCAAATCTACCAATGATCTATCTGTATTTTAACATCAGAAAATATACAAATAAATGGAAACCAATGACAATTTATTTAAGCTAAGAATGAATTCCATACCTTTGGGGTTTAAAAATATAATGGTTTATGCCAGTTAAAAATAATTCTTAGGTCCTGGCTGGTTGGTCAGTGCATAGAGCATCAACCTGACGTGCTGACGTCCTGGGTTTGATCCTCAGACATGGCACACATGAGAAGCAACTATCTGCTTCTCTCCCCCATCTCTCTCTCTTCCTCTCTTGCAGCCAGTGGCTCGATTGGTTCATGTGACGGCACTGATGGCTGAGGATAGCTCGGTTGGTTCAAGCATCATCCCCAGGCAGGGGTTGCCAGGTGGATCCTGGTCAGGGCACATGCAGGAGTCTGTCTCTCTTTCTCCTCTCTTCTCACTTAAAAATAATAACAATAACAATAATAATAATAATAATTTTTACAGCAGATATGTTTTGTTTTGGTTTTTTTTTGTATTTTTTCTGAAGCTGGGAACGGGGAGAGACAGTCAGACAGAATTCCACATGCGCCCGACCGGGATCCACCCGGCACGCCCACCAGAGGCAATGCTCTGCCCCTCCGGGGGGTCGCTCTGCCACGACCAGAGCCACTCTAGCGCCTGGGGGCAGAGGCCAAGGAGCCATCCCCAGCGCCCGGGCCATCTTTGCTCCAATGGAGCCTTGGCTGCGGGAGGGGAAGAGAGAGACAGAGAGGAAGGAGGGGGGGGGGGTGGAGAAGCAAATGGGCGCTTCTCCTATGTGCCCTGGCCAGAAATCAAACCCGGGTCCCCGGCACGCCAGGCCAATGCTCTACCACTGAGCCAACCGGCCAGGGCCACACAGCAGACATGTTTTATGTATTGAAGTATGTATTAGACAAAATCCTAGAAATTCAATATTTGTTCTAAATTATTAAATATTCTACATTCAGATGATATAAATTAATTTATTTTCTTGCTCATTGTTTACAAATGATGTATTTAAATGTGTGTGCATTTAAGGAAATTAAAATAATTCATACCAAAAAAAATGAAGATTAATATCAATTCTACACAATCTCTTATAGAAAGTAGAAAGGGAGAGAATACTTCCCAGTTAATTTTCTTTAGAATTACCCTGATACTGAAACCAGACAGAGACAGTACCAAAAAAGAGAGAGAGAGAAAAGAAACTACAGCTCAATATCTCTTATTAATACAGATGCAGAAAACCTTTTTCTTTTTTCTTTTTCTTTTTTTTGTGTGAGAGAGAGAGATAGACAGATAGAAAGGGAAAGAGATGAGACGTATCAACTCAGAGTTGAGGAACCTTAGTTGTTCATTGATTGCTTTCTCACATGTGCCTTGACAGGGGTTCCAGCTGAGCCAGTGACCCCTTGCTCAAGCCAGTGACCTTGGGGTCATGTCTATGATCCCACGCTCAAGCTGGCGACCCCTCATTCAAGCTGGTGAGCCCGTGCTCAAGCCGGCGACCTCCGGGTTTTAAACCTGGGTTTTCAGCATCCCAGGCTGACACTCTATCTACTGTGCCACTGCCTGGTCAGGCAAGATGCAGAAATCTTTAACAAAATTTTTCAAATTGAATTTAACAATGTAAAGAGAGTTACACAGCATGAAAAGTGAGGTTTATTACAGGGATGAAAGATTGGCTCAATATTTGAAATCAATCAATGTAATCCACCATATTAATAAACTAAAGAAGGAAAAAATCACATAATCATATTGATGCAGAAAAGCAATTGACAAAATCGAACACCATTCATGACAAGAACTCTCAAAATTTAGACTAGAGGGGAATTTCCTCAACTTAATTTTTTTTTCAAAATCTATGAAGAAAAAATACTTAAAAACCATCAAAACAACTACAATTAATATTATTCTTAGTGATGAAGATTGCTTTGTCCCTGAGATAGGGAACAAAGTAAGGATGTCCACTCTCAACTGTCATGTAACAGAGCATTTGAAATTTTAGCCAATACAAACAAACAAAAAAAGCATACTGTTAATCCAAATTCGGAGGGACCCAAAACATGAAAGACAGAAATAAGGTCCGTAGTTTACACACCAAAGCTTTATTGTTTACCTTGGCCAAGCGGCGGCAGCTCCGACAGAAATCTGAGGGAGAGCGCGCCAGCCCTTTGTTCTACTTAGTTTTTATAGTTTTGTAAGTGGGAAGTACAGAAGCAAAAATTGCAATTAGGAGCCCCTTACCACTATTGGTTATAGTCATATGTCCTTTAACATGATAGGACCACGTTCAATTTGCAAGCTATACATCATTTTGGGGAAAACAAAGTTTACAAGCCAACACAATGGTAGAAAGATGTCTCTTTACATATTAAAGGCATTCCTATATTCTCTAGTGTTTATCTGCTATCTCTCTGTCCAGAGTCACACACACATTTACATAGGAGAGGTAGTTTCTGTGGGGACAAATGCCCGCAAAATGACTCATTGCTATAAGAAAAGGTTTATTTTGGCTTTTCTCTTCCTGCACCTGGCTAGCCGTTCACCCCTTTCTCCACAGGTGTGGTGGAATGTCTGGGAATCCATGTTTTCCTCCCCTTGCATTTACAATACAATGCCAAGGGCCATCCTGGTTATGCCAATTACACAGTACAGAGACTATTCTCACAATTTCTCTGCACACCTTAATCCAAATTAATAAAACGTTCTCCAAGCCTCCTAAAATATTAATATTAATTCTGTAGCCTTTGGTACTTTACAACACCTGCGGGTGAAATGGCTCAGTGGCTCCTCACATACAGATCAAAAAGGAAGGAATAGGCCTTGGCTGGTGGGTCAGTGGATAGAGCATTGGCCTAGCATATGGATGTCCCAGGTTTGATTCCTGGTCAGGGCACACAGGAGAAGTGACCATCTGCTCCAGGCTCTGCTGTCTCTCCCCCTTCTGTCCCTTTTCCCCTCCTTCAACCAGTGCCTCAATTGGTTTGATCATGGCCCCAGGGACTGGGTGTAGCTCCATTGGAGCACATCAGCCTCAGACGCTAAAAATAGGTCGGTACTCAACCATTGACCCAAGATGGGGTTGCAGGATGGAACCTGGTCAGGGCGAATGCAGGAGTCTATCTCACCATCTCCCCTTCTCTCACCCCCTCCAAAAAAGGAAGGAATAAAACTGTTCTTATTTGCAGTTGACACAATTGTTTGCTTAAGAAATTCCAATGAATCTGCCAAAAATCTCCTAGAATTAAGCAATGAGTTCAACAAATTCTCAGGAAACAAGATCAACATACAAAAATCAATTGCACCCACTTCGTAGCACATACAAATATTAACTTAAAAGGGACTTTAAAAAAAGCTAAAACTATTGAACTCTTAGAGGAAAATATAAGTATAAATCTCCAAGCCTTGGATTAGGCAGTGATTTTTTTAGATATGACACTAAACACAAGCAACCAAAGGAAAAATTGCTGAATTGGACTTTATAAAAATTAACAGATTTTGTGCATTAAATGTGTACTATCAAGAAAGTGAGTCCTGACCTGTCATGGTGCAGTGGATAAAGCATCAAGCTAGAAGGCTGAGGTCACTGGTTTGAAACTCCGGTCTTGCCGGATCAAGGCACATATGAGAAGCAATGAATGATGCTTCCCATCCTGCCTTCTCTCCCTAAAATCAATAAGTAAAATCTTAAAAAAAAAAAAAAGAAAAAAAGAAAGAAAGAAAGAAAGTGAAAAGACAACCTGTTGGGCAGATAAAATATATTATGCTTACTTTGTTAAAGATGGTGCTGCCCACATGGAAGCCATCGCCCAGGTGATATTAATGTGTGTTGGGGGTGGGCTGTGGGCAGGCAGGATCCTTGTAGCCTGGCGCTTGGTTTTAGGACTAAGCCTTTCTCACCCTTTTTGATGTGGGGTGTGCAATCCCATCATGCCTCAGACAAATGACTTTGTCTTAGAGACTTCCCTATTTTGTATATTGAATTAAAGGGGTTTTGATTTCTGCACTATAAAGTGGGGCAGACCGGGAGCTTGCTCTCTCGGTTCCTGGGATTAGCATTAGAGAGGAGAGCAGAGAAAGGCCACGTGGAGGAGACCAGAAGCAGCCAAGATGGAGGAGTGCTGAGTGAAAAGCCAGTGTGTGCAGAGTTTGTGCAAGGAGAAGGAAGGAGATGGGGAACAGAGGTGAATAAGTCTGGTGAGCTAGAAACCTTTGATTCTAGGAAACTCGGATAAGTCAGTAGCTTTGTGAGCACTGAATGGGTGGGTTTTGAAGCTCAGTGTGTGTTTTTACTTGCTTGCAGGGTACGAGCTAGGATTAAAGATGATGGCCCACCAGCTCTTGGATCCATTGTTTCATTACCATCTGTCTGAATCCAATGCGAACCTGCATGGGCCAGGTGGCTGTTATGGTGGCCATGTATACTGGCTTTACACAACCCAACAGAATGGGAGAAAACATTTGCAAATCATATATCTAATAAAGGTCTAGTATCCATAATATATAAAGATTTCTGTGAAGCTAGTAGCCAAGGCTACCATCACAGCCGCCCGGCCCATGCAGGTTCGCATTGGATTCGAACAGATGGTAATGAAACAATGAAGCCAAGAGCTGGTGGGCCATCATTTTAATCCTAGCTTGTACCCAGCAGGCAAGTAAAAACACACACTGGGCTCCAAAACCCACTTATTCAGTGCTCACAAAGCTACTGACTTATCCAAGTTTCCTAGAATCAAAGGTTTCTAACTCACCAGACTTATTCACCTCTGTTCCCCATCTCCTTCCTTCTCCCTGCACAAACTCTGCACACACTGGCTTTTCACTCAGCACTCCACCATCTTGGCTGCTTCTGGTCTCCATGTGGCCTTTCTCTGCTCTCTTCTCTAATGCTAATCCCAGTAACCAAGAGAGCAAGCTCCTGGTCTGCCCCACTTTATAGTGCAGAAATCAAAACCCCTTTAATCCAATATACAAAATAGGGAAGTCTCTAATACAAAGTCCACCCCACATCAAAAAGGGTGAGAAAGGCTTAGTCCTAAAACCAAGCTCCAGGCTACAAGGATCCTGCCTGCCCACAGCCCACCCCCAAACAAACTAATATAATCACACCCATCCCAAAGCAATCACCTGGGCGACGGGCTTCCATGTGGGCAGCGCCATCTTTAACAAAGTGAGCATAATATATTTTATCTGCCCAACAACTTCTTATAACTCAACAATGAAAAGACAAAAGTAAAAAAATTTGAGTAGACATTTCTCCAAAGAAAATAGACAAATGACCAATAAGTACATAAAAATGCTCAGTATTATTAGTCATAAGGGACATACAAGTCAAAACCACAGTGAGATACCACTTCACATTTTACTAGGAGACTGTCATTAAAAAGAGAGGCGATAACAAGTGTTGACAAGCACATGGAGAAATTGGAATCCTCATACATTGCTGGTGGGAGTGTAAACTGATGCAGCTCTTGTGGAAAACTGTTTGGGGTAGTTTCTCAAAAAGTTGAATATAGACTTACCATGCACCCAGCAATTTCATCCCTACATATATACCCAAGACAATGAAGATGTATGTTCATACAAAAACTTGTTCACCTATGGACAGCATTATTCACAATAGCCAAAAACAGGAGGGAGGGGAGGACCCAAATGCCCTGCAAATAAGGAATGGATAAATACAAGGTGATAAAATCCAGTCATAAAAGTTAATGAAGTACTGATACATGCTGCAACATGGATGAACTTTGAAAATAATTATGCCAAATGAAAGAAGCCAGATGCAAAAGGCCATATATTGTATAATTCCATTTATGTGAAATGTCCAGAATAGGAAAATTCATAGCGGCAGAAGCGGATTAGTATTTTCAAAGGCTGTATAGAGGGGAGAATAAGGAGTGCCTACTAATAGGTATGTGGTTTCTTTGGGGGAGGGGAGTGAAAATATTCTGGAATTAATAATGATGATGGTCGTTCAACCTTGTGAATATACTAAAAGTCATTGAATTTTACACTTAAACATAGTGACTTTTATGGTGTGTGAATTACTTCTCAATGAAAAATAAAATTTTTTAATTGGTTGTATTATGGAACAGATGGGATAGAATAGCCCCACATAAGAACTGAAATGCAGAAAGAATGGAGAAAGAAAAGTCATTTTAATAAATGGCGCTAGAGCAATTGAGTATCCATAGGCAAATAAATAAACCAACCAACCTTGACTTAAACTTCATACCTATACAAAAATTAACCCAAAATGCACCATAGATTTAAATGGACATGGAAAATTATAAAACTTTTGGGAGGTGCATAGAAAAAAAAAACAAAAAACCTTCAGGCCTATGGCTTTGTGAAGAGTTCTTAGGGATGACACTGAAAACATGATTCATCAAAGTAGAAAAATCAATAAACTTCATCAAAATTCAATCTTGTGGTTTGTGAAGGACCTCATTAAGAAGATGAAAAGAGGCCCTGGCCAGTTGGCTCAGTGGTAGAGCATCGGCCTGCGGGGGACCCAGGTTTGATTCCCGGCCAGGGCACATAGGAGAAGTGCCCATTTGCTTCTCCACCCCTCCCCCTCCTTCCTCTCTGTCTCTCTCTTCCCCTCCCGCAGCCAAGGCTCCATTGGAGCAAAGATGGCCCGGGCGCTGGGGATGGCTCCTTGGCCTCTGCCCCAGGTGCTAGAGTGGCTCTGGTCCCGGCAGAGTGACGCCCAGGAGGGGCAGAGCATCGCCCCTGGTGGGCGTGCCGAGTGGATCCCAGTCGGGCGCATGTGGGAGTTTGTCTGACTGTCTCTCCCCATTTCTAGCTTCAGAAAAATAAAAAATAAAAAAAATAAAAAAAAAAGAAGATGAAAAGACAAACTACAGACTGGGAAAAATATTTGCAAACTACATATTGATAAAGGACTCATATTAAAAGTCAACAGTGAAAACAAGCAATCTAACTTTAAAATAGACAAAAACACCAGAGACATTTTCCCAAAGGGGATATATGGATGGAAAATAAGCACAAGAAAACATTCCATATCACTAGTCAACAGGCAAGTGGAAATCATGACCACAATGATTTACCACTGTGCACCTATTCGAACAGTTAAAATAAAAAATAATGACAATACCAAATGCTAGCAAGGATGCCCAGAAAACTGGACTATTGACACTCATAATAACTTGGATGCATTGTGTGAAGTCTAAAAGCCAAACTCAAAAGGTCACATATATGGTTCCATTTATATAACATTCTGGAAATGACATAATTATAGAGCAGGAGAACAGAGCAGTGGTTGCCAGGGTTAACAATGGTAGGGAAGTGAGAAGTGATTATAAAGAGACACTGCTAAGGACATCTTTCTGGTGATGGAATATTTCTGCATCTTGGTTGTAATGGTGGCTACATAAATCTACACATGAATAAAATACCAGAACTTTAAAAACACTATATCAGTATCAATTTCCTGGGTCTGATACTGTATTATAATTATGTAAGATGTAACTCTTGGGGGAAACTGGGTAAAAGATACACTCAGCCTGACCAGGCGGTAGCGCAGTGGATAGAACGTCAGACTGGGATGCATAGGACCCAGGTTTGAGACCCTGAGGTTGCCAGCTTTAGTGTGGGCTCATCTGGTTTAAGCAAAGCTCACCAGCTTGGACCCAGGGTCGCTGGCTCAAGCAAGGGGTTACTTGGTCTGCTGTAGCCCTATGGTCAAGGCACATATGAGAAAGCAATCAATGAGCAACTAAAGTATCACAACGAAAAACTGATAATTGATGCTTCTCATCTCTCTCCGTTCCTGTCTGTTCCTATCTGTTCCTCTCTCTGACTCTCTCTGTCCTTGTAAAAAAAAAAAAAAATACACCCAAACTCTTTGTACTATTTTTGCAACTTCTTGTGAATCTATAATTATTATTGTTTAAATTTCTTTAGGTTATGTAGACATAGGCATCCTAGGATTAATAAATGGATAATGTCCATATTTTTTTTTCCTTTTTTTTGTTTTTTTACAGAGAGAGAGTCAGAGAGAGGGATAGACAGGGACAGACAGACAGGAACGGAGAGATGAGAAGTATCAATCATTAGTTTTTCATTGCACGTTGCAACACCTTAATTATTCATTGATTGCTTTCTCATATGTGCCTTGACCACGGGCCTTCAGCAGACCGAGTAACCCCTTGCTTGAGCCAGCGAGCTTGGGCTCAAGCTGGTGAGCTTTTTGCTCAAACCAGATTAGTCCTCAATCAAGCTGGCGACCTCAGGGTCTCGAACCTGGGTTTTCCGCATCCCAGTCTGATACTCTATCCACTGCGCCACCAAATATGGTCAGGCTCCATATTTATTAATAATACCTTATGAGCCTGACCAGGAGGTGGCGCAGTAGATAGAGCGTCGGACTGGGATGCGGAAGGATCCAGGTTCGAGACCCCAAGGTCGCCAGCTTGAGCGCGGGCTCATCTGGTTTGAGCAAAAAGCTCACTGGCTTGGACCCAAGGTCGCTGGCTCCAGCAAGGGGTTACTTGGTATGCTGAAGGCCCGTGGTCAAGGCACATATGAGAAAGCAATCAATGAACAACTAAGAAGTTGCAACGTGCAACAAGAAATTAATGATTGATGCTTCTCATCTCTCTCCGTTCCTTTCTGTCTGTCCCTGTCTATCTCTGCCTCTGTAAAAAATAAATAAATTAATTAATTAATTAAAAAAATAAAATAAAATAATACCTTATGAGAAAACATTGCCATGGAGGCATTTCATTTACCCAGCGCCAAAAAAATGATGAGGTGTTACACAGAATTTTCTGACTAACATAAACTTACCTGTATCAGTAACATTAAAACACTTAATGAACATTTTGCCAAAATATATTATAATTGTCCATGTTTTTGGCACAAAAAGATAAAATGAAATTCAATACCAGGGTCAGTTCAGAGGCTAGGGGTTTACCAGGAAGACTGATGCAAATATTGACTCAGTTTCTTTTCTTTGAAGAAAAGTCAGGTTTATTGAATAAGAATGTTTATGAGCAAGTCAAATCTTTTTGAAAAACTTTTATTAAAGAAAACTCCAGTAAAAAAAATACCTTTTCCTCCCCATCAAGCCCATGGAGGCTTCTGGTGAAGAAACTCTCCAGCTTCTGCCAAGGACATCAAGGCCAAGAGCAGGGACCAGTGTCCTTGGGCTGAGAATTCAGCATTCACAATCATGGTTGAGTCTTCAGTAAAGAAATGTATCGTTGCACCCATTTTTCCTTTGGTTGTGCACAGACTTTCAGGCCTTTTTTGGTAGTGAATCTGGAAAATAGATGCTGATAGTCAACACTGAGAAGTTTTGCCTTCCAGAAAGGGATGGAGGGGTAGCTGTCTGACTCACGTTCTAGCCTTGCCCCAAAATATGCCACTTTGGCATAAAGGTTATTTTAAACTAAATGCACTTAAAAAAAATTAGGTGCAAGAAGGGCTCTCTGACCTCTTCCTTTCTTCCTGGAAGCAGGAGGGAAAAGTCCTGTGTAAAAATTGTCCTCCCTGCACCAGGAGGAAAGAAACACTTTTGTTACCAAAGATAGGGAGTCAAGGCCAAGAGAATTCTGTAGAAACAGATAACTTATCATCCTTTAGTCCTCGCCCCTCTCTTTGTTTGATTTAGTATAAATGTTATTTAGGTTTTCATACTTCTGGTGGGGGGAGGTCTTCATTTTCCTACGAGGGCTCCTATGTACATGCAAAAATCTGCGTGCTCTTCTCCTGCTCATCTGTCAGGCCCAGTCTAAAAGGGTAAAGATAATGTTTTGCCTCCCTCCCTTGCAGTGGCAAGCTCTCTCCTGCTCTCCTTCCTGCTGTCCCCTTTAAGCATCCATCACAGTTGTGATTATCTATGTTGTGCAAATGTTTTTTAAAGTCCCCTTTCTTAGGCTAGATGTGAGGTCTACAAGGACTGTCTTGTTCTCTCTTCTATACCCAGTACTTAGCACAGTGCCTGGCACCTGGGATGGAAGTTAGGGCCAATATTCAGAGTCACACTTGTTAGTGCTGGAGGCAGGGTGACAACCCAAGTTACCAGGTCCCCATCCTAAGGCTCATGCTGGCACTATAGGGTCCTGCATTGCAGCTACCCAATTACGTGTCTGGCAGGGACCCTAAAAGCCCAAATGAGAAGTACTCACATCACAGCCTGCTGGGAGCAACTGCTCTTGGTGAGTTCATAGCTTTGCACCCACTTCCAGGGAAAGGGCTTTGAGCTGAATTGTAAGCAGCAGTACTTGGCCACATCTCTGCCACCTAAAAAAACAGGAAAAGGAATGAGGTTGGAGAATCCCCTTCGCTTCTAATCCCATTAGGCAGCTACATACGTGTGGCAGCTCCAAGGCGGACACTCAGGATGAAAAGCAGGAGAACGAGGGGAGCCGCAGGGAAGTTCTTCATGGTGCTGCAAGCTGAGCCCTTCACACCTTCTTCCCAATTCCTCCTGTCCTACCCAGACCCCCTTTTATGGAGCTAGGTAGTTCCTGAAGATAATTCCAGATAATTCTGTGGTTTAGCACTTAGACTCTAAGATAAAGGAGTACCCCAATACCCTTGAGAAGGAAATTGGAAAATGAGGCAGTGTCATTCGAGGGGAAGGGTGGAGCCGGCACACCCTTGAGAGGTTATGTCACACACTTAGGGTTATGTCAATATTTTCTTGTTTGAAAAGCAGAAACAGAGTATATGAAATAATAATTCCAGTGAACTGACCTAAATCCCTTTACAACTCAGTTGTCCTAGATAAATTCCTGGCTCTTGGCTGAAGTTTGTTTGCTATATAAGCATTGCTTACCTCTTGGTGAGGTCTAGAGAGTCTTGGGACATGTGTGTAGGGCAACCTGACCGTGACAATGGATGTGCAAGACCTAGGCTGCAGGCATAAACCTCCTATGTTCATAGTGTCCCATATCACCCCTCACAGGGTGCCAGAGCTGCTTGGAGACTCAGAACTATCTCATCTGGCTTAGAACACCACAACTGCCTAGAGTCCCACCAAAATGGCTACAATGAGAAAGATGGAAAATACCAAATGTTAGTGAGGATAGCACCAAACCGGAAACTACCCAAATATCCATCAACAGTAGAATGGAAAATAAATTGTGGCTTATTAACACAGTACAAAAAACCCCACTGGCCCTGGCTGGTTGGCTCAGTGGTAGAGTGTCGGCCTGGCGTGCTGGGGACCCGGGTTTGATTCCCAGCCAGGGAACATAGGAGAAGCGCCCATTTGCTTCTCCACCCCCCCTTCCTCTCTGTCTCTCTCTTCCCCTCCTGCAGCCAAGGCTCCATTGGAGCAAAGATGACCCGGGCGCTGGGGATGGCTCCTTGGCCTCTGCTCCAGGCGCTAGAGTGGCTCTGGTCACGGCAGAGCGACGCCCCGGAGGGGCAGAGCATCGCCCCCTGGTGGGCAGAGCATTGCCCCTGGTGGGCGTGCCGGGTGGATCCCAGTCAGGCGCATGCGGGAGTCTGTCTGACTGTCTCTCCCCGTTTCCAGCTTTAGAAAAATACAAAAAACAAACAAACAAACAAAAAAACCCCACAATACAATAATTACACATAACCATGTAGATATATCTCATGACCTAATGATGAAGAAAAGAAGCCAGATACAAAAGAGAGATATTGGAGGATGTATATAAAGTACCAAATAGGCCCTGGCCGGTTGGCTCAGTGGTAGAGTGTTGGCCTGGCATGCAGGAGTCCCGGGTTCGATTCCCGGCCAGGGCACACAGGAGAAGCGCCCATCTGCTTCTCCACCCCTCCCTCTCCTTCCTCTCTGTCTCTCTCTTCCCCTCCCGCAGCCGAGGCTCCATTGGAGCAAAGATGGCCCGGGCGCTGAGGATGGCTCTGTGGCCTCTGCCTCAGGCTCTAGGATGGTTCTTGGATGCAAAAGAGTGACGCCCCAGAGGGGCAGAGCATCGCCCCCTGGTGGGCATGCCGGGTGGATCCCGGTGGGGCGCATGTGGGAGTCTGTCTGACTGCCTCCCCGTTTCCAGCTTCGGAAAAAGGAAAAAAAAAAAAATGTACCAAATAAACAAAACTAACCTATAATGATGAAAGTCAGAACAGTGGTTACCCTTTGGGGATAGTGACTGGAAGGGAGGCCCAGAGGGACTCTGGGGGGCTGGTTCCCCTGTCCCTTCATCTGGTGTACCCATTTACCCTCCTGAAAATACATTGAGCTGCACTCTTAGAAATTGTATACTTTTCTGTTTGTGTATTATATTTCAATAAATTAGTGAAAGGGAAAGAAATTATATGCTAAATAAAACAAAACAAATAATTCTGCAGCTCAGGAAAGGTTTCCCTTCCATCCTCCTCCCTGCTTTCTATGCAGAATGTTTCCTATTTCAAGGAAAAGCATTGCTGCCTGTCATGTCAGCCCACACCTTGTCCGCACGGTTTCTGCTCCCTCTTTTCAAACTCTGCCTCTCCCCAACCTGGCAGAGCTCCTACCAACTTGCAGACTCTCTAGAGTTTGCCTTTGCTGCCACGTCTCTGGGATTTGGGTTTAAGATCTCTTCTTAGCTTAAACCCTATTTCCAGATAAGGTCACATTCTGAGGTTCTGGTTGGATATGACTTTTGGAGGCCATGACTCCACCAAGTACAGATCTATTAGAAAAATCTTTCTCGGCTCTGGCCGGTCGGCCTGGCGTGCAGAAGTCCCGGATTCGATTCTCGGCCAGGGCACACAGGAGAAGCGCCCATCTGCTTCTCCACCCCTCCCCCTCTCCTTCCTCTCTGTCTCTCTCTTCCCCTCCTGAAGCCGAGGCTCCATTGGAGCAAAGATGGCCCGGGCGCTGGCCTCTGCCCCAGGCGCTAGAGTGGCTCTGGTTGCAACAGAGCGATGCTCCAGAGGGGCAGAGCATCGCCCCCTGGTGGGCAGAGCGTCGCCCCCTGGTGGGTGTGCCGGGTGGATCCCGGTCGGGCGCATGCGGGAGTCTGTCGGACTGTCTCTCCCCGTTTCCAGCTTCAGAAAAATAGAAAGGAAAAAAAAAGAAAAAAAAAAAAAAGAAAAATCTTTCTCCACCCAGCACATTGCTTTTCCACTCTCTTATTAATATCTTCTAATAAATGTAAATTCTAAAATTTAATGTAGTTCAATTTACCAACTTCCCATTTGTGATTAGTAATTATTGCATTTAGGAGACATTGGGGTCCATTCAGCCAAGGAGCTTGCCTATAAATGGGCTTCTTCTGAAACTCCTCCGTGGTTCTTATGCATCAGGCTACTCTGGCCAGGGCCACAAGTGTGTCCTTAATGTTCACCACATGACTGGTGACCCTGGATCTTGCTTTGTTCTCGCCAGCCCCTTCCCTATTGTTGAAGTCCCTGACCCCTACCTTGTCGCCTGCTGGCTGGGCTCCCGCTGCATATGTATGGATCACTCAGAACCCCCCATTCTATATGATCTGGACTGTCATCTACACTTCCTGTTTCTGTGAACACTCTTCCAGAATTGGGCCTACTATTCTGTTGTCACAGGCTCTTGGCTCAGACAGCCTGGCTTGTCAGCAGGTCTACTTCCCTTAGCTGAGCTGCTTCTCCCCTTTCATTCCCCTCATTATGGACTGAATTGTGTTTCTCCCAAATGTATATGTTGAAGCCCTAATACCTAATGTGCTTATATTTGGAAACAGGGTTTTTAAAGAGGTAATTATGGTTAAGGATGGGTCCTTATCCAATAGGATTATTATCTTCTTTTTTTTTTTAAAGATTTTATTTATTCAACCCGGGTTCGATTCCCGGCCAGGGCACACAGGAGAAGCGCCCATTTGCTTCTCCACCCCTCCGCTGCGCCTTCCTCTCTGTCTCTCTCTTTCCCTCCCGCAGCCAAGGCTCCATTGGAGCAAAGATGGCCCGGGCACTGGGGATGGCTCTGTGGCCTCTGCCTCAGGTGCTAGAGTGGCTCTGGTTGCAACATGTCACGCCCAGGATGGGCAGAGCATCGCCCCCTGGTGGGCATGCCGGGTGGATCCCGGTTGGGCGCATGCGGGAGTCTGTCTGACTATCTCTTCCTGTTTCCAGCTTCAGAAAGAAAAAAAAAAAAGAAGATTTTATTTATTCATTTTAAAGAAGAGAGGGGAGGGAGGGGGGAGGAGCAGGAAGCATCAACTCTCATATGTGCCCTGACCAGGCAAGCCCAGAGAGAACTCAGTGTTCCAGGTCGATGCTTTATCCACTGTGTCACCGCAGGCCAAGCTAGGATTATTATCTTTATAAGAAGAAGAGATACCAGGGATGCACATGAATGGAGAAAAGTGAAGACATAGCAAGAAGGTAGCCATCTGCAAAGCAAGGAGAGAGGCTTCAGGAGAAATCACCCTGTGGGCAATATGATCTTGAACTTTCAGCCTCCAGATTGTATAAAAATAAATTTCTTTTTAAGCCACCCAGTCCATGGTACTTGGTTTTGGCAGCCCAAGCTGACAAATGCAACCTCACAGCCTGGTCTACTTAACTTCTTTCACTCAGTATAATGTTATCAAGGTCCATCCATGTTGTTGTAAATGATCCGATGTCATCATTTCTTATGGCTGAGTAGTATTCCATAGTATATATGAACCACATCTTCTTTATCCAGTCATCTATTCTCCCTGGTATCCAGGGTTGAGTTCTCCCAGAGTCATTGCAACTGAGGGCAAAGGAGCTGAGACATTCATCCCCCATCTCCCATCACTGCAGGCTGAGGGCACTTGGACCTGCCCTGTGTGTGGGCCAAGAGGGTGCCTTCAAATGGAGGATTCAAGTGCATGTGGTTGATGGATGGAGAGAACAGTGAAAATAAGTGTGAGTTCTGATGGGTGTGGGCTGGGTATCACCAGTGTCTGCTACATATAGACTTGTGGATTGGGGCAGAATACCCTTTGGTTGGGGGAAGAATGCCCCATTATGTGTCTGCAAAACTTCACCCTCTGGGCCTATAACCCATGTCACCTGCCCTGGGAAGCTTTCCTCCATCCTCCCCTTAGAGCTGGATCGGTGGCCCTCCTCTTCTCTCAGACAACATTGTGCAGCATTGAATACAGAGCTACAACTTCATTATTCCTTTTTCACATTCATCAGCTACATGCCTACCTTCGATCCTGGATAGTGGGATTTTTTAATTTATTCCTTCACTGATTCATTCATTCAACAATCTTTTTGTGTGCCCTCTGCATTGTGCCAGAGGCTGAGATTAAGGGGTAAATGGTAAATGTGACAGATGTGGTCCCTGCGGTCAGAAGGTATATATATTCTACTAGAAGGAACTGACATCAAGCAGAAAAGGATTACCCAGAATCAATTATTAATTATACCTGGGGTAGCTTTGATGAAGAAGCATGGGGAGCTTTGAGAATGTATACTGAGGGAATCTGGATAAAGCTAGGGAGTCAGAAAAAGTCTTCCTTTAAAGGAAGTGACCTTTGCACTTAGCCTTGAAGAACAGGTGCTGGTCATTCTCCATTTGCATGCACTGTGCATGTGCACTCTTGAGCACTCCCCCCCACACACACACACCCTTTGTCCCTGCAACTCATCATTGTCTACCCTCCTCTGCCCTGCTCAGTGCTGGGAAGATGACTTCCATGACAGCATGTTCAAGTTTCCTGACACTCTGACAGCCTCCTGAATTTTGCTCATCCTGCTCCTTCCCTGCCTGGTCATAGCTCTGGCAGTGGTCTGTGTGTCTCTATGGACCCAGCTCCTTTGGGGCAATTCCTTGGCTATAGCTGTAGCGCTCTCTGGCTGTCTGGGCTCCATAACCTTCATAACATTATTCTTGCCCATGCCCCTCATGCCTAAAGGTGGTAGCATTTTCCTGCCATTGCTAGTCTTTGGGTGCCTCACCATCCCTGTGTGCTTTTGAACATTGCTGCAGATCCCTGTACACACTCCTCTCATTAAAGTCTCTTTACCATTTTGTATAATGTATTTGTCATGTGAGTTCTACTGAGATGCTGACTGAAAAAAAAGAAAATGAGACTAATAGGACAGGAAAAGCATTCCAGGGAGAGGGAATGCCTATGCAAAGTCCCTGTGGCCTGAGGCAGCAGGGCATATTCAAGGTGAGATGAGTGTCTTAGGGTCCTGTCTCCTGTTTCCCCTCTCCTGAGAAAGAGGCCTCAATGTTTGCTTGTGCACTTGTAGAGACTGCAAAGGGCTGCAAACTTTCAATGAGCCCAAACTTAAAGGGAAATGCAATCAGTCCCATGATTCACAGAATCCAGGAAATAAACCGAAATGCTGGTTGCCTCAGGGTAGAGCAGCTCCTCCAGATTCTGAGTCCTGAGAGAAGTGTCTCTGGGTGATTCTCAGGAAGAGTCACTGGGTGAGACTGTGGCTGGGCCATACCAGAGCATTCTGTGAGACATGCACATTCCTGGCACTTATTATTACTCAGAAGTTAGAAAGCCAGGAGACAAGATGAGAGTACCAGGGAAAGCCACTCACAAGATATTGTTCCTTGTAATCAGGAAGTGATTACAAAACCTTATCTAATAGTGGTAATTATTCTTGGCAAAGAAAAGCAGAAAGAGTGAAGGTCAGATTGGACAGGAGTCAAGGGGTGAAGGGAAGCCAGGGGTGGGAGGAGGGTAACTGGGGTTCTCCCACTCTTGTCTTTGGGCTGAGCTTCCCAGGTTTGTGTGACTACCCTTCCCATGTGTGGTCAACAACAGAATAATTTCCCCTGAAGCTGCCGGTGTCTCAGAGGAAACACCTGAAGCTTTGTAAGGAGGCAACAAAGCTTTGTTCTGAAGGGGTTTCCTATAATCCTGGAAAATTACAGAACAATTATACCTTTTTTTCTTTGCCAAGTGAGAAAAGGGGAGATAAACAGGCAGACCCCTGCACGCGCCTCGACCAGGATCCACCCAGCAGCCCCCGTCTGGGGTCCATGCTCTGCCCACCTGGGACCAGGCTCGATAACAGCCAGTTTCAGTGCCTGAGGCAGAGGCTCCATTGAGCCATCCTCAGTGCCCAGGGCTGATGCACTTGAACCAACTCAGCCATGGCTACAGGAGCGAAGAGAGAGAGAGAGAGAGAGAGAAGGGGGAGGGGTGCAGAAGCAGATGGCCGCCTCTTCCATGTGCCCCGACTGGGAATCAAACCTGATACATCCACACACTGGGCCGAAGCTCTACTACTGAGCCAACTGGCCAGGTCCATAACAACTCTTTTAATAAAGAAGTTCACACTATAGAAACAAGGCCATGAATTCATTGAAACAAGTAGCTTTGCAAGGGTTGAGACCTGGAGATAGAACAGGATTTCAGCAGTCCTGACAGCAGAACACCAACCTCCCCTGAACAAGCCTCTGGTTAACAACCTCTCTCAGCCATTATCAGAGAGACTCACAGGCAGGGTGGGGGGCTTCAGAGTGGACAAAAGGGAAGGTATATAGACGTGCTTTGATTGGAGATGCTTGGCAAAGAAACTGGAGGTAGCTTAGCAAAAACAAACATCCTATGTGATTGATTTGGGAGTATATTTGGCTTTCTCTAGTTGGTCCCACACTGGAAAGGGGGGGGGAATAATAGAAAGCTGGCAGTCACTGACCAAATTGTGCTAGTTCTGGGTTGGTGGCTTCAGAGGCTGTGGCTTCAGAGTTTTATTGTCATCTATGGTCTAGCCCAGTGGTTGGCAAAGCCATATGTGGCTCTTTGGCCCCTTGAGTGTGGCTCTTCCACAAAATACCATGTGTGGGCGCTACCTCGATAAGGAATGTACCTACCTATATAGTTTAAGTTTAAAAAAATTGGCTCTCAAAAGAAATTTCAATCGTTGTACTGTTGTTATTTGGTTCTGTTGACTAATGAGTTTGCCGACCGCTGGTCTAGCCAGTATAGTTCAGACCCTCATCCCTCAATGCTCCAGCTCTCCCTCCTCCTTAGAAATACACTCTTCTTTCCAGAATGAAACCTAAGTCACCTTTCAGATTCCAACTCTGCTGAGGATTTCTCCAGGCTCCCCCCACCCCATCAGAAGGGCCTCTCCTTTGTATTGTTTAGCACCACTCTGCTCTGCTTCCTAATGGAGTTAAAAAAACTTTAATAGCTGCTATATGTTGAATGTCTACTGCCAGGTCTGTCTGTCTCTGCACCTGAAGGCTTGTTTTGAACCTTGAAAGGTTGCTCTGCCCCCACCCCACCTGCAGAAAGACACCCCCCCATCTGGCAGTGACTGATGAAGTGTGTGTATAATTCTAAGGGGGTGGATCTCACAAGATTTCCCAATGGATTGAGCTCTAATTTCCCTCTGCTTGATAACTCACTGTTATTGATGACTTCCTTGCCTTGTATGACCTCCTCGTCCTCTTGGTGATATTCCCTGTACCTCTTCCAGACATGATATTTGCACTCAAATCTTTGTTTCAGGGTCGGCTTCTGGGGAAAACACAGAGTCAAAAGATTTCATTATTCCCTTTTTACAGATTAAGGAAACTGAAACTCATAGAGGTTAAGTAACATATTTCAAGGTCATGCAACTTATAAAGCATTAACTAAAGTATTAAACCCACCCTGCTCTTGATTTGTGAGTATGTGTGTTTTTTTCTCCCTAATCATTTGAAGCCAGAGACCGTCTTTTATAGTTTTACAGCCTCTGGTGCCTATAACAAACAGCTCCTTGTACAATGTGTTCTGTTGACATTTTTAAAAAAATTTAATTGAATCCAGCTGTGCATGTGTGTTTCTAAAGTTCATAATGGGACTCCCAAGAGCCAGCAGCCAAGACCACTCCAAGGATGCCCTCGACTCAGACTGCCTTCACCCCATCCAGAGCTCACCTGAGCAATTCAGGATGTTCTCTGTTCAGTCAACCCTGTCCTGGAGGGAGATGAAAACAGGCAGGATACAACTACCTTCAAAGGAGAAATCATGTTTATAGTGGGTGTGTCCACAGTCTGACATGCAAATCACATGTATCTCATTCGCAGGGGAAAAATCTGGGGTCCTTCTTCCCCCTGCACCTCCACCTCATCTTCACCTTAACAAAGTGTGGAGAAACACCAGCTTTCAAGTCAGAGCTGATCTTTGTCCCCAAAGCAGAATGGGGCAAGCCATGTCACAAAATGGGACATCTCCTTAAAGCCATATCTTCACAATGGAATTAAACTACCCAGGCTGGCCAATCATCCTGATCCTCTATGACCATTTCATTACAAAAACCAATGAGCTCCTGAAAATTATGCAAGAAGGGCCAGGGTTCAGCAGTGAATGCCACAATGGGGCCCTCTGCTTTTGTTGGGTTTTTATTCACTCACAGTGCTGAGAGTGGGACAAGCCAGGAGCATCTCCACACGATGAAGAGCTACAGCTGTCGGCAGCTCACCCATCCCCTGACAGACAGACAGCCTGTAGGCCCCACAGCAAGACCAGAGAGAAGGTCCAGAGAAACCAGCTGCCAGCTAAGGTGCAAGCAGGTGTGTCTGCAGGTGGGGCTTCCTGCACCTGGGCTCTAATGGAGCCAGGAAGGCAGAGAAGGGCCAGCTCCAGCTCAGGAGGAGGATAAAGACTTCCCTCTCTCAGGAACCTTCTCCCTCAGCTCAGGGAAGGCCAGGGGCCCAGGATGCTTGGAGCCATTGCTCAGGCCCCCAGAGCAGGCCTCCCCTGCCTTGGATCTTTTATAGACTAGACACATCCCCTGCAAATGAAGCTAAGAAACAGGAACATCAGCTCTTCCCTTATCACTGCTGGCTGAGCAGGCCCCACGCAACCTGGCAGGCCCAGACCCAACCTGGGTGAGAGGGCAGTAGCAGTTTAGCCAGCTGTTGGTAGGGTATCTCTGGAGAGGGACTTTGGTGCCCATTGCTCTAGCTTAAAAGGAGGTCTTCTTCCACTAAGTGTCCAGGTTCCCCAAACACCTCTGGATGCACTGCTTCTTAGGGTTACCCCAGGACGTCTGGCCCGCTTGCGTGGTGGTAAAGCTGTGGAGGAAATGATGGGCGCCTGCTGAGACCTAGCAGGAGCCTGGAGCACTTTAGAAGGAAGTGGGTGTGGCAGTCCAGGAGGACCAGCTGCTGCCCAGCCTCCTAGCAAGTTACTAACATGATGTTGTCTCACTATGTGTCTGCGTCTCTTTGTTTCAGTGCTCACTTCAGTCACCTCCCTGTCAGAAGGGGGAGGCCCAGGTAATGCTGGATTTCTAGCCGCAGAGAGGAGTAAGAAAATGTGTTGAAAACCCTCAAAAGCCTGACCAGGCAGTGGCACAGTGGATAGAGCGTCGGACTGGGATGCAGAGGACCCAGGTTCGAGACCCTGAGGTCACCAGCTTGAGCGCGGGCTCATCTGGTTTGAGCAAAGCTCACTAGCTTGGACCCAAGGTCTCTGGCTTGAGCAAGGGGTTACTCGGTCTGCTGAAGGCCCGCAGTCAAGGCACATATGAGAAAGCAGTCAGTGAACAACTAAGGTGTCACAATGCACAATGAAAAACTAATGATTGATGCTTCTCATCTCTCTGTTCCTGTCTGTCTGTCCTGTTAATCCAAATTCGGAGTAACCCAAAACATGAAAGACAGAAATAAGGTCCGTAGTTTACACACCAAAGCTTTATTGTTTAGCTTGACCAAGCGGCAGCAGCTCCGACAGAAATCTGACAGAGAGCGCGCCGGCCCTTTGTTCTACTTAGTTTTTATAGTTTTGTAAGTGGGAAGTACAGAAGCAAAAATTGCAATTAGGAGCCCCTTACCACTATTGGTTATAGTCATATGTCCTTTAACATGATAGGACCACGTTCAATTTGCAAGCTATACATCATTTTGGGGAAAACAAAGTTTACAAGCCAACACAATGGTAGAAAGATGTCTCTTTACATATTAAAGGCATTCCTATATTCTCTAGTGTTTATCTGCTATCTCTCTGTCCAGAGTCACACACACATTTACATAGGAGAGGTAGTTTCTGTGGGGACAAATGCCCGCAAAATGACTCATTGCTATAAGAAAAGGTTTATTTTGGCTTTTCTCTTCCTGCACCTGGCTAGCCGTTCACCCCTTTCTCCACAGGTGTGGTGGAATGTCTGGGAATCCATGTTTTCCTCCCCTTGCATTTACAATACAATGCCAAGGGCCATCCTGGTTATGCCAATCACACAGTACAGAGACTATTCTCACAATTTCTCTGCACACCTTAATCCAAATTAATAAAATGTTCTCCAAGCCTCCTAAAATATTAATACTAATTCTGTAGCCTTTGATACTTTACAACACCTGCGGGTGAAATGGCTCAGTGGCTCCTCAGTTCCTGTCTAATCCTCTCTCTGACTCTCTGTCTCTGTAAAAAAAAAAAAAAAAAAAAAAAAAAAAACCTCAAAAAATAAAGAGAAAAAAAAAAAAGAGAACCCTCAAGAAAAAAGGCAGATGCCCCAATTTCACGCGCTATGCAAGGAAGTATGGCCGATAAGGATGCCAGGGCAGGAAGGGGGCAGCAGTACACCCTCTTCCAGGTCAACTCTGAGCGGGGGGCACCAGGCTATGGGTCTGGGCTTAGTGCCAGTGGGGAAATTTCTAATATGAACGTCACATTTCTACAGAATGCCACTGTTTACACGGGGAGTTCACATCTCCTGCCTTGTGTGGGAGGCAGCGATGAATTACTTGCCTGCTCAAGGTCACTGTTCTGAGCCTCAGTTGTTCTCTGTGAAAGGGAGATAACTCTATCTGGCTCATAGGTGGTCGAGAGAATTAGTAAAGATAACATTATACAGGGTGGGACAAAAGTAGGTTTATACTTGTGAGTATGCCGAACAGTTTATTCTTATATGATTATTTATTAATTATTGTATTATTTTCCAGGTAAACCTATTTTTTCCCAATCCCATGTCTTGAACGGTGCCTCGTATACATTTGGCGCTCAATAAATGAGGGTTGACTCTGAACCCAGTTTTATGGGTGAGGAAGCTGAGGCTTGGAGAGGTGAGTTGACTTCCCCAGGATCACAGAGCCAGGTCCTCCTGACTTCACTCCTCAGTGGCCCTGGAGGCTCACCTCCCTGTTCCCTCCCATCGGATGCCCAGGGAGAAGCACTCCTGCCTTGGGGCAGATACTCCTGTTGAACAGCTGGAAGCTTATCACTTGGCTATCAGAAATTTTCTTGGAAATAAAAGGCATGCAGGAGGAAGAGGGGATGGCCACAAAGCCTAAAAGATGGAAAGAGACAAAAGCCATAACTTTCCTCAGCTTGCTCTAAGCCCTGGGCTTCAGATACAGAGCCCGTCCCCTGCACTAAATACCTCCAGTCTGGTCACTGGGCTGCAGCATTTCCCTCCAGCTCTGGACTGTAGGACCTTCACCCTCCACAGTGCCATCCCAGCCTTGCCCTCAAGACAGCTGTTCTGCTTAAGAGACCCAGGCTGGAGCTGAAAATTTTACTTGCAGGGACAATGAAATGGGCCTGTCATGACCTGGGGAGCAGAGGAGGAAGCTCAGCGCTCAAAGCTGGGGTGCAGAAGGAAAAGGGCTGGGTACTATGGGCCTGGTTCCTTCAGAGCACTCCAACCTCCCTCTGTCCGTGTAAGGCCAGGAGCCGCCATTATGGCCATTCACATGCAGGTTCCCATTGGATTCAGGCAGACGATAAAGAAATGGCAGAGTCAGAGGATGGGGGGCCATCCTATTTATTGGTGTCTCACCAAGACAGGCAAACCACAAAAGAAGACAAGGGAAAAGCAGAAAACCAGCTCTTCCCATGAAGGGCAAGGGATCAGGGAAGCCCCTGCAATTGTGATAGCAGGAACTGTGTGTCCAAGCTCCTGGTCTGTCCCACTTTATAGTGTAGAAAACCAAAATCCCTTAATCCAATATACAAACAAGGAAGTCTCCGATACAAAGTCACTTATCCAAGGCATAATTGGATTCCTCATGAGAGTGCACCACCCAGATCATACAATCAGTCAAGGGTGTGGGGAAAAGCTTAGTCCCAAAACCAAACCTTAGGCTACAACGACCTGGCCTGCTTATAGCCTGTCCCCCACACCCAATATAAGTCACAAGCGAGCAAACATATATATCATATTTACAAACTTATTTGACCAACACTCCGTTATAGGTGAAGCCAAGAAGGACCATGCCTTCCCTCTACCCCTCCATGCTTCCTTGGGCGTCCTAGATGTCTAAGTTCTGCAAAGAGAAGGTTATTGCCAGCTAAGTCAGGAATTACTAAGGGGTACTCTAAGATAGGGCTGGGAGAGGGGAGCACTGCCCCATGACAGCAAAGTACAAAAGCTTTGGCTGCAAATGTTGTAAGGTACCAAAAAGCTGCAAATTAATACTGATGTTCTAGGAAGAAAAGGTCAGACTTTCCTGTCCTTTCCTTGGAAAATGAAGGAAAAGGAATATAGAAGTCTCCTGATTTACAAGGATGACTAGGGTCATTTGGTCTTAAATTCTCTGAAAGGATTAAAGTTAACTGAGAAACTTCTTGCCTTTCAATAGGAGGCAGAATTAACGTACCGCCCTACACTGATTTTAGCTCTCCCTCCCTTCCTGGAATCCTGAGATTAACATGTACCTCTAGGCATAGAAGGAGAGATTGATACTGAAAGGATTTGTGAATGTCTTTGATTGTATTACCTTGAAAGTTTTAACGTTTTCTGTAAATCCCCTAGACAAATGTTAATCTTGTTAATGTAACGTAAATCTTGTTAAATGTTAATCTTGTTAATGATTATGTCATGCTGTCATGCCCCCCCACCTGTATGTAGTCAAAGGGTATATAACCAGCCCCTGAAATATACTCAGGGCATACAATTTGGGTCTGCAATTACCCCGTGTTAGCCATATGCGGCCGGCATATTTAACAAATCTCCTCCTTCAACAAAACTCTTCAAAATTTATCTGGACTGGGTGTCTCTACGTGGACTCGATGAAGTGAAGTATGGTGCCTTTCAGAATCTGGGGTGCAGCCTGACCAGGTGGTGGTGCAGTGGATAGAGCGTTGGACTGGGATGCAGAAGACCCAGGTTTGAGACCCCGAGGTCACCAGCTTGAGCGCGGGCTCATCTGGTTTGAGCAAAAGCCCATCAGCTTGAACCCAAGGTCGCTGGCTCCAGCAAGGGGTTACTCGGTCTGCTGAAGGCCCATGGTCAAGGCACGTATGAGAAAGCAATCAATGAACAACTAAGGTGTTGCAATGCGCAATGAAAAACTAATGATTGATGCTTCTCATCTCTCTCTGTTCCTGTCTGTCCCTGTCTATCCCTCTCTCTGACTCACTCTCTGTCTCTGTAAAATAAATAAATAAATTAAATTAAATTAAAAAAAAGAAAAGAATCTGAGGTGCAGTACTTTATAACATTTGGGCGCTCATCCGGGATCCGGTGTTTCATGTCACCGAATAGAGACACTCTGAATCGGATGGACTCTCGCTGAGCTGCCCCGTGTTGGGCAGATAAAATGTATTATGCTCACTTTGTAAAAGATAACGTTGCCCACGTGGAGGCCGTTGCCCAGGTGATATTAATGTGTGTTGGGGGCAGGCAGGATCGTTGTAGCCTGGGGCTTGGTTTTGGGATTAAGCCTTTCCCACCCTTTTTGATGTGGGGCGGTACAATCCAATCATGCCTCAGAGAAGTGACTTTGTATTAGAGACTTTCCTGTTTTGTATATTGGATTAAAGGTTTGGATTTCTACACTATAAAATAGGGGCAGAACGGGGGCTTGCCCGCTCTTGGTTCCTGAGATTATCTTCAGAAGAGAGAGTAGAGCCAGCAGCGGAAGGAGGCCACGTGGAGGAGGCCAGGAAAAGCAGCCAAGATGGTGGAGTGCTGAGTGAGATGCCAGTTTGTGTAGAGTTTGTATCTGGGATAAGGAAGGAGATGGGGAACTGAGGAGAATAAGGCTGGTGAGCTAGAAACCTTTGATTCTAGGAAACTCGGATAAGTCAGTGGCTTTGTGAGCACTGAATGTGATTGGGTTTTGGAGCCCAGTGTGTGTTTTTACTTGCCCGCCGGGTGCAAGCTAGAATTAGAGAAAATGGCCTACCAGTTTATGGCTCCATTGTTTCTTTACCGACTGTCCGAATCCAATGCGAACCTGCATAAGCCAGAGGCTGCTGTGATAGTGGCCCTGGCCATGGCTCCTGGCTTTACACCCAGCCCCTCTTGAATCTTGAGGAGAGGCGCCACCTGAGATTTTCCAGGGCTCCTGGTATTCCTGTAGTGTTGGGCAGATAAAATGTATTATGCTCACTTTGTAAAAGATAACCCGAGGAGGCCGTTGCCCAGGTGATATTAATGTGTGTTGGGGTGGGCTAAAGGCAGGCAGAATCCTTGTAGCCTGGGGCTTGGTTTTGGGATTAAGCCTTTCCTACCCTTTTTGATGTAGGGCGGTACAATGCAATCATGCCTCAGAGAAGTGACTTTGTATTAGAGACTACCCTATTTTGTATATTGGATTAAAGGTTGTGAAGCTACACTATAAAATGGGGGCAGAACGGGACTTGGCGCTTGGTTCCTGAGACTAGTATTAGAAGAGAGAGCAGAGGAGAGCAGAGAAAGGCCACGTGGAGGAGGCCAGGAGAAGCAGCCAAGATGGTGGAGTGCTGAGTGAGATGCCAGTTTGTGTAGAGTTTGCATTTGGGATTGTAAGGCCAGGAGCCGTCATCGTGACCATTCACATGCAGGTTCCCATTGGATTCGGGCAGGCGATAAAGAAATGGTGGAGTCAGAGGATGGGGGGCCATCCTATTTATTGGTGTCTCACCAAGACAGGCAAACCACAAAAGAAGACAAGGGAAAAGCAGAAAACCAGCTCTTCCCATGAAGGGCAAGGGATCAGGGGAGCCCCTGCAATTGTGATAGCAGGAACTGTGTGTCTGAGCTCCTGGTCTGTCCCACTTTATAGTGTAGAAAACCAAAATCCCTTAATCCAATATACAAACAAGGAAGTCTCCAATACAAAGTCACTTATCCAAGGCATAATTGGATTCCTCATGAGAGTGCACCACCCAGATCATACAATCAGTCAAGGGTGTGGGGAAAAGCTTAGTCCCAAAACCAAACCTCAGGCTACAACAACCTGGCCTGCTTATAGCCTGTCCCCCACACCCATTATAAGTCACAAGCGAGCAAACATATATATCATGTTTACAAACTTATTTGACCAACATTCCACCCCTTTTGCTCGCTTTACAATCTAAACCACAGGCATCTTCCATGATGGTCACTGTGCAAAGAGTAGGATACATTGCATAAACAGAAATAGTACCAACTACAGCAATAGGATTAACAGATCAAAAACTATGGGCGAAATGAGAGAGCTGTCAGTGGCACCAAGAGAGGCAAATCCTTTCCCTCTGGCAGAATACAGGCCAGAGTTTTATCTGCAGACAGCACTGTAGCTGGCACCAGAGGCCGCCCTGAGCGGGCGTACCAAACCTTATTGGCCAATACACCAGCATCTTCTGGTTCTATGTGTAGTAAAATAGGGGAACTCATTATTGGCCATAAAGAAATTACAAAGGTGCTCTTCAAAATGCTGTCCCCTTGAGCACTCAAGGGATAATACACTTCTACCTTAGGTGGCCAGGTGCTGGTTGCCCAAGGAGTTAACTGGAGGTCCACCTCTAACCCCTTTCCCCATGGTGCCAACAAGGCCACCCATCTCAGATGGGGGGCCTGTACAGTCCAGGGCCAAGTCCATTGAAGCCGTTGTCCTTTAAGAAGGGCTGTTGGAGCAGGCAAGAGCACGTTGCCCTGCTGTCCGAAACCTGGCTTGAGTAAAATGTCCTTAGTGCGTATCTGCAACTGAATAGGGGCAGTTGTCCGATGCAGGAGGGCCTCTACTGGAGCTGGGCTTCCCCGTCGAGGTCGCTCATTCAAAATCCGAAGTACTGTCCATAAGCGGCGTGTCCATCCAGTAAGAGAGCCGGTGCCCCCCTCCTGTCGCAGTCCCTGCTTTAAGAGTCTATTATAACGCTCAATGATGCCAGGGTGGTAGGGAACATGGTACTTCCAGTCCACCCCCAGCTTTTGAGCCCATTGCCTCACCGTTGAACCAGTGAAGTGGGTACCATTGTCACTTTCAAGGACCAGCGGTCGCCCGTATGCAGCACTCAGGCGGTCCAGAGCCTGTATGACTGCCCTCTGGTCAGGGTTACGAGCGGGGTAAGCAGCAAGCAGCCCGGTGGCAGTATCTACACAAGTGACTGCATACTGGTACCCTTCTGACTTTGGTAAGGGTCCAATGATGTCTATCTGCCATCGTGTCAGTGGGACATGACCCCTCTGTATCTGTCCACGTGACACCAGTGGTCTCCGAGGGTGTTCCTTGGAACATACTGCACATTGCTCACAGGCTGCAAGTACCTCTGCATAGGACACAGGCAAGTTCCAAGCCTTAACCGTAGCCCACATAGTTTTCTGTCCTGCATGGAGCAGGCGCCGGTGGAGCCACTGTGCCACATCACCTGCAGGTGCAGTCTCCAACCATCGCACCCTTGCCAACATATCTGCCTCATCATTCCCAGGATGGGCTAGAGGGGCATGCCCTGTGACATGATATACTGTCACCTGCTTCTGGTGTCCTATTTCCCATAAGTCCTGCCACATGGCCTGACCCCATAATGGACGGTGCATTACCATCCACTGGTTAATGTGCCAAGTAGCAATCCAAAGGGTCAGTCCACGATAGACAGCCCAACTGTCAGTACAGATCACCAGAGGTGAAGGTTCATTATGGGCAACTAGCCAAACAGCTCTTAATTCTGCCCATTGGCTGCTTTGGCCTGTACCCGTGTCCATCCAAATAGTCTCAGTGGCCGGATGGAAGGCGATAGCCGTCCATTTGGCGGGTTGGCCCCTGCTGGAACCATCAGTATACCAGGCATCTCCGGGGATGGGCACCCGCCCCTCCTGGTAAGGACTGACCTCAGGTTCTGCCTCCTGAGCCCCAGTTGCACCTGACTCTAAGGTCGCATAGGTGACTGGACCCAAGACCTCCTGCAGTTCTGCCCTCAATGGGCTGGTGCTAAGAGCACAGCGTTGTTGCAGATAGGCACCCCACTTGGCCAGGGTAGACATTTGGGCCATACCACTACGTGGTTTAGTTGCCCAATCTCTCACCCATCCAGCTATAGGGTATGTTGTTTTGACTGTAACTGGTGTTGTAGTTGTAATACTCTCAGTTGCCAGGAGGGCAGCATACACAGCTGCCAGCTGCTTCTCTACTAATGAGTAACGAACTTCAGCACCTTTCCACAATTGGGACCAAAATCCAATAGGTTGCCGTAGGCGCTCTGTCCGCTGCCACAAGCCCCATCCAAACCCCTCCGAGGTTACAGGAACATCCAGCTCACAGGGCCTGGCAGGATCAAACACATTCAAGGCCTGTGCCACCTTGACAGCTCTCTCAGCAGCTGCAAATGAACCTTGCGCCTGCTCAGTCCAATCCCAGAGAACCCCCTTTCGAATAAGGTTGTACAAGGGGCGTAGTAACTGAGCCAAATGCGGTATAAATGCTCGCCAATACCCCAACAAACCTAAGAATTCCTGTAACTGTTTTACCGTAGTGGGCACGGGGTATGCTTGAATCTTATCTATAACTGCGTCAGGGATAACTTTTGTCTTACCCGACCAGACAACTCCCAAGAATTTAACAGATAACCCAGGTCCTTGTAATTTGTTCTCGTTAACTGCCCAGCCACATGCTTTCAAATGGGATAGCAGGGTAGGGACTGCTTGCTCCAATTCTGAAAGAGAATCACTAGTTAGCATAATATCATCAATATAATGGTACATGCGGACTACCTCTGGCTGTTTCCATTTAGCCAGGTCAGCAGCCACCAGCCCATGGCACAAGGTGGGGCTATGCAAATAGCCCTGGGGTAACACTGTAAAGGTCCATTGTCTCCCTTCCCAACTGAAGGCAAATTGGTCTTGACTCTCTGCGGCTATATCAATAGAGAAAAAAGCATTGGCCAAGTCTGCCACAAAGTGGTATGTCCCCAACTCATGGCTTAGCCGATCCATCATGTTAGCTATCGAGGGAACAGCAGCGTGCAAAGGGGGAACAACTTTATTAAGTTCCCTGTAATCTACTGTCATTCTCCAGGTTCCATCTGCTTTGCGCACAGGCCATACTGGGGAGTTGTAAGGACTGTGTGCTGGCCGGATGATCCCACCTTTTCTAGTTCGAGGATTGTCCCTGTGACTTCTTCATAACCACCTGGCAGGCGGTACTGCTTGGTGTTAGTCACACGCCGAGGGATGGGTAATTGCAAAGGGGAATGTGATGCATGTCCCCGCAATACTGCCTTCACAACCCTGATCTGCAGCCGGAACTCCCCAGCTGTAGTTTCCAACCACAGTCCTTGCAAGACATCTACCCCCAAAATATATTCAGGAATAGGAGATACATACACCTTATATGGCTTAGGAGGCAGTCTCCCTATCCCCAATGGAATAGTTATTGGCTTCACTTGAACAGTTTGGCCCCCATAACCGTCAATGGCCACTGGGGTCCCAGCAAACCGCTCTGGGTTTCCATAGAGAAGGGAACATTCTGCACCTGTATCCACCAAGGCCAACACCTGTTGTACGTTGGAAGGGGACCAGTGGATAGCCAGTTCCACATGTGGCCTCCGGTCCCCGCCCATCCCTGTTAGACGGGTCCCTTGGCCTTTTTCCTATTCAAACTGGTACAATGGGTCTTGGGAGTTCCCCTCTCCCTCGGCTGTCTCTATCATATAATCTTGTAACCGAGCTGTGCGCGCACCAAAAGTTTTATTGGTAGCTGCTGGGGCCTTTCGTCTCAGTGGCTGGAACTTCTGTTCTGGTTTAAGCTGCCGCCAAAGCTCCAAAAGAATTTTATTAGACTGGCCATCCAATTTCCCCTTATCTGCTCCAGCCGCAATCAAGTCTACCCACATCTGCGTTCGGGTAACCTTTACAGGCCCGTTTTCCTTGTTAGTTGGGGGGGAAACATAGGCAGCAGCCCTCACTGCTTTATGATCCCGAGCGGCCTCCAGCTCTCCCAAATCTGCTACCATCTGTGTAACTGCATTGATGGGCTGCCCCACATAGGGGCCCAAGATAGCCACAAGTGACCCAAAAAGGGCTGACGGGGCGCTAGCAAGGACAAATTCCCTCATTTTGGCCGTAAACACTTCTTCGTCTGGCCCACGAGACCCAGGGTTGAAAACAGCATTCTTCATACCTAGTTCTCGAAGGACCTTTACTAACTCACTGTAGCACTGCCACCGACTCATTGCCCCTGGCAGTTCTCCAGCATTCTGCCAGACCATACGAATGGCAGCCATCACCCATTCTAATAGGGTATGGTCTCCTGGGTTGCCATGGCAGTTCTGAAGACGCTGCCTCAAGGAAGAGTGTGTGGTAATGGCGGCCAATTTCTCCATCTCTGTTCCGGAGAGCATGATGCCATCCACCCCTATATCCCATAATCGTAGTAACCAGGCTACCAGGGATTCAGTAGGTTTCTGCCTAAATTGTGCCCCCAACTCCATCAGCTCTGCCTGGGTATAGGGCCGGACCACAGAGTGTTCCATTACCTGGGCAGGAGGCTGTGGCTGCCCCTGAGGGACTCTTTGTTGCTGGGTTTTTACCTTCTTGGCGACAACTGGTCGGGCTCTCAGTGTGCGTATGGCAGCTTCAGCCTGAGCCTTCTCATCCTCAGAAGAGGAGTCGCAAGCGCCTGCTCCCGCTGACTCAAAGCCAATCCACCGGCACGGATGCTGCTGCTCCTTTGGTGACCGTTTAGGCTCCTGTGGCTGCTGGCTTTTGGCCAGAAGCTGAGACTCGAGCTCTTGAATCCGGAGTTGTTTCTCCAACAACTGCCAGTGAAGACATTCAGCTTCCAGGGTAAACTGCAACTCTCGAACCCGTAATTCCTTCTCCAGTGCTCGCTCCAGTTCCAGCCTTTTCTGCCGTTCTGTTTGCAATTCATGCTGAAGTTTTTGACCTTGGGCAGTTTCCTCTTGAGTAAAAAACATGTAGCCCATGGCCCCTAAAAGGACAGCCATGGGGAGCCAGAGCAGCAACCAGTACTCTATCCCACCCATCAAGGGTGGTGGCTCCATACCAATCTCTGAATCCTGCCGGAAACTACGCCAGTTGTAAGGCCAGGAGCCGTCATCGTGACCATTCACATGCAGGTTCCCATTGGATTCGGGCAGGCGATAAAGAAATGGCGGAGTCAGAGGATGGGGGGCCATTCTATTTATTGGTGTCTCACCAAGACAGGCAAACCACAAAAGAAGACAAGGGAAAAGCAGAAAACCAGCTCTTCCCATGAAGGGCAAGGGATCAGGGGAGCCCCTGCAATTGTGATAGCAGGAACTGTGTGTCTGAGCTCCTGGTCTGTCCCACTTTATAGTGTAGAAAACCAAAATCCCTTAATCCAATATACAAACAAGGAAGTCTCCAATACAAAGTCACTTATCCAAGGCATAATTGGATTTCTCATGAGAGTGCACCACCCAGATCATACAATCAGTCAAGGGTGTGGGGAAAAGCTTAGTCCCAAAACCAAACCTCAGGCTACAACAACCTGGCCTGCTTATAGCCTGTCCCCCACACCCAATATAAGTCACAAGCGAGCAAACATATATATCATGTTTACAAACTTATTTGACCAACAGGGATAAGGAAGGAGATGAGGAACTGAGGAGAATAAGTCTGGTGAGCTAGAAACCTTTGATTCTAGGAAACTCGGATAAGTCAGTGGCTTTGTGAGCACTGAGTGTGACTGGGTTTTGGAGCCCAGTGTGTATTTTTACTTGCCCGCCGGGTGCAAGGTAGGATTAAAGGCTATGGCCCACCAGTTTTTGGCTCCATGGTTTCTTTACCGACTGTCCGAATCCAATGCGAACCTGCATGGGCCAGGCTGCTCTGATGGTGGCCCTGGCCACGGCTTCTGGCTTTACATGTAGGGTCTGGACAGTTCTTCGGCAGACACCTCCCAGCTTCCAAATTCGACAATTTGGACAATTCGACAGAGAAATCAAGGAGGTAGGTGAAACAACTATTTTGCTTTACTGAATTCTAGTTTTCCTCTGAATTCTTGCTTTTGTGTTCTGTTTTGGACTAGTTGATTTGGGCTATTGCGTGGGGATCAAATGTGATCTCACCCACGTAATAGGCTCTCCAAGACTGAGATGTCAGTGGAGAGTTTTTAGGTCCTGCCTCAGGCTTTGCTGGGAGATGTCTGGTTATCCTCTGGAAGGATGATTAGTGGGGATTAGGTCCTGCCTCAGACTCTCAGGGATATCTGATCGTACTCTAGAAGGACATTAGTGGGAACTGAGTTGACCAGGTCCACCAGTTCTGCCTCGGGCCTTCAGAGATGTCTGTTTCTCTAGGGAGACATTACATTAGTGGGGATTTCATCCTGCTCAGAACTTCCAGAGGTATCTAGTTGTGCTCTCAGTAAAAGACATTAGTGGGGACTTCGTTTGTGCTCTAGGAAGGCATTAGTGGAGATTGAACTAGCCAGGATTAGTCAGTCTCACATTGCACTGAATCAGTGGAGACTAAGCTAACCTGGATTGATTAATCTTACCTTGGACTTCCAGAGACTTCTCTGTGTTTGTCGAGATCTCGTTCTTTGCTTTCCTTGTTTCTGTTTGAAACCCCTGAGCTGTGTGGTGCGAATGGGAATCTCTGGTGCCTAAGCTTAAGTTCCAGGAACATGGCTAGGAAAACATCTGAGAAGCCCCTGAAAGTGGAACCCCTTCTTTTGTCTATTGAGCTGTGTGAGTAAGTAATCTGTTTTGTCTCTTTGTTTATCAGACAATATCTCTAGTGTAATTTTAATTGGGATAAGTAAAGCATGCTCATTTAAATTTCTTAAATTATAATTTGTGTATGTGAAGTCTTTGTTTAATGTGTAACTATGTCTGTTTCTAAGGCCTAAATTGAATTTTTGCATGCAAAATTAGAAATTTCTGGGCAAAAGTAAAGGAAAATTTGTAAAACAAGCTAGAAAAATATAAAATCTCTTGGATCCAAAACCCCTAGCTTCAGGGCTCTATCTGATTTCTCCCCTGAAGAAATTATTCTCTTCTGTTGGCTCCTAATTCTTGTCTTGTGTCCTCTATAGTCAAACACTCTTTATTCTGGGTGCTAGTTAATTGTCTGTCTTGTTTTTCTTGCTTTTTATTAGTGTGCTAATTTCTGCCTTCTCTCTGGACAGTTTGAAGTGTTTCCCCAGCCTCTGGGGTGAAGGGCTGACAAGTAAGCAGTTTTGGTGAGAAAATAGCAGGGCCAGGCCATGCTGTGAGCAGAGCAACAGGGGAAGGGTGCTAGAGTAAAATGGCAGGGACAACTAAGGGTGAAGTGAAGTGACTAGAAAAAGTATAGAATAAAAACTAGTTTCAGATATCTGCCTACTGACCAAAAGAAGTTTTACCCACTTGGAAAATACAGGGTAGGAATAGCATTTAAGATTAGAACACTTGCATTAGAAAATTTTTAGAAAAAGAAAAGGAAACAAGACCTGGTAAAAAGGAATTAGAAAGTAACAAACCACACATGTAGAACTTGCTGGTTATCAGTTCTTAGAAATGAATTACAATTCCAGAAAAAGTGATAGGATCATGAGTAATAGGATTATAGGAGATAGAATTATCAGGACATTCCAGAAGGGGTACTGGGATCATGAGTAACAGGATTATAGGGAATGGGATTATCAGAAACAGGCCCTCCAGCTGCCTCTCCTTTCCCCCTTCTTAGGACATAGGGGTAGCCTGGGCCCTCCATAGCAGGGGTCAGGAACCTATGGCTCGCGAGCCAGATGTGACTCTTTTGATGGCTGCATCTGGCTCACAGACAAATCTTTAATAAAAAAAATAATGACATTAAAAATATAAAACATTCTCATGTATTACAACCCATTCATTTTCTGTTGCTCATGTTCATGGTTGCGGGTGGCTGGAGCCAATCACAGCTGTCCTCTGGGATGACACCAAATTTTTATTGGATAATGCGTAATGTACACGGGTCATTATGAGGTCAGGAAGTAAACTTCCCTCCTTTTAATCAAGTAGTCAGCTAGCTAATTGCAGAAACTCTTTTGACAAAGAAGGTGGCTAAAAGAAAAAAAGATGAGGAGTATCGTACTTTTCAGCAGGAATGGACAGAAGAATTCGCCTTTGTGGAGAGAGCAGGTTCTGCAGTGTGTCTAATATGCAATGATAAAACTGTATCGATGAAATGGTCAAATATAAAGCGGCACTTCGACACATGCCATACTACATTTGCATTGAAATATCCAGTGGGGGACAGTAGGAAGAAAACATGTCAAGAGCTACTGTGCAGAGTGCAAGCTAGTAAGCAGCAACTCTGTGTTTGGACCCAACAAGGTGACTGGAATTTGGCTAGCTTTGCTGGTGCTTTAGCAATTGTGAGAAATGGAAAGTCATTCACAGATGGGGAGTATGCCAAAAGATTCATGCTTGATGTTGCCAATGAACTTTTTTTTTTTTTTTTTGCATTTTTCCGAAGCTGGAAATGGGGAGGCAGTCAGACTCCCACATGCACCTGACCGTGATCCACCTGGCACGCCCACCAGGGGGCGATGCTCTGCCCCTCTGGGGCATCACTCTGTTGCATCCAGAGCCATCCTAGTACTTGAGGCAGAAGCCATGGAGCCATCCTCAGCACCTGGGGCCATCTTTGCTCCAATGGAGCCTCGGCTGCAGGAGGGGAAGAGAGAGACAGAGAGGAAGGAGAGGGAGAGGGGTGGAGAAGCAGATGAGCACTTCTCCTGTGTTCCCTGGCCGGTAATTGAACCCGGGATTCCTGCACACCAGGCCGACGCTCTACCACTGAGCCAACCGGCCAGGGCCGCCAATGAACTTTTTTTTTTTTATTCATTTTAGAGAGGAGAGAGAAAGGGAGAGAGAGAGACAGAGAGGGAGAGAGAGAGGAGACAGAGAGAGAAGGTGGGGAGGAGCTGGAAGCATCAACTCCCATATGTGCCTTGACCAGGCAAGCCCAGGATTTCGAACCGGCGACCTCAGTATTTCCAGGTCGACGCTTTATCCACTGCGCCACCACAGGTCAGGCCCGCCAATGAACTTTTTGATGACTTTTCAGATAAAGACAAGATAATCAAACAAATAAAGACATGCCTCTGTCGGCAAGAACTGTTCATGATCGTACCATCACAATGGCAAACCAAATTGAGGCAACACAAGTGAAGGACATAAATGCAGCACCATTCTTTTCTCTCACTTTGGATGAGTCAACAGACATAAGCCATTTATCTCGTTCAGCGTGATTGCAAGATATGCTGTTGGTGACACACTACATGAGGAAAGTCTTGCTGTTTGCCTATGAAAGAGACAAGAGGGGAGGATTTATTCAAGTCTTTCACTGAATTCGCTAAAGAAAAAAATCTTCCAATGGATAAACTTATTTCGGTGTGCACTGATGGTGCTCTGTGCATGGTAGGGGAAAACTGACAATTCGTAGTGCTTCTTCGTGAACATGAAAAGAGACCTGTAAAGCCAGTGGCCAAGGCCACTATCACAGCAGCCTGGCCCTTGCAGGTTCGCATTGAATTCGGACAGTCGGTAAAGAAACAACGGAGCCAAAAACTGGTGGGCCATCATCTTTAATCCTAGCTTGCACCCGGCGGGCAAGCAAAAAACACACACTGGGCTCCAAAACCAACTCACTCAATGCTCACAAAGCTACTGACTTATCCGAGTTTCCTAGAATCAAAGGTTTCTAGCTCACCAGATTTTATTCACCTCTGTTCCCCATCTCTTTCCTTCTCCCTGCACAAACTGGCTTCTCACTCAACACTCCGCCATCTTGGCTGCTTCTCCTGGCTACGTGGCCTCTCTCAGCTCTCCTCTCTGCTCTCTACTCTAATATTAATCTCAGGAACCAAGAGCGCAAGCTTCCATTCTGCCCCCATTTTATAGTGTAGAAATCAAAACCTTTAATCCAATATACAAAATAGGGAAGTATCTTATACAAAGTCACTTATCAGAGACATGATGGGATTGTACCACCCCACATCAAAAAGGGTGGGAAAGGCTTAATCCCAAAACCAAGCCCCAGGCTAGCAAGGATTCTGCCTGCCCACAGCCTGCCCCCAACACACATTAATATCACCTGGGCAAAGGCTTCCATGTGGGCAGCGCTATCTTTAACAAAGTGAACATAATATATTTTATCTGCCCAACAGACCCATCCTAAGTTTTCACTGCATCCTACATCAGGAGGCACTTTGTGCTCAGATGTATGGCGAGCAACTTGGTGAGGTGATGTCGTTGGTCATTCGGGTGGTCAAATTTATTGTCGCCTGAGCTTTAAATTTCTTATTTATTTATTTATTCATTTTAGAGAGGAGAGGGGAGGAGAGAGAGAGAGAAGGGGGAGGAGCAGGAAGCATCAACTCCCATATGTGCCTTGACCAGGCAAGCCAGGGTTTTGAACCGGCAACCTCAGTGTTTCCAGGTTGACGCTTTATCCACTGTGCCACCACAGGTCAGGCTGTTACCTGAGCTTTAAATGATCGCCAGTTTAAAACACTGCTGGATGAAGTTGGGAATAATTATCCTGGTCTGCTTCTGCACAGCAATGTGTGTTGGTTGTCAAGAAGGAAGATGCTCAACCATTTCGCGGCTTGTCTAAGCAAAATCCAGACTTTTTTTGAAATGAAAAACGTTGTGCATCCTGAGTTAGCTAACACTGAGTGGCTCCTGAAGTTCTACTATCTCGTGGACAATGAACATCTGAACCAGCTCAATGTGAAAATGCAAGGCGTTGGAAATACAGTCTTATCCCTTCAACAAGCAGTGTTTGCATTTGAAAACAAGCTGGAACTCTTCATCACCAACATTGAAACAGGTTGTTTACTACACTTTGAAAAACTGGGAGAATTTAAAGATGCATGCACAGCAAGTGACCCTGCTCAACATCTTTTTATTTTTTTAATATTTTATTTATTGATATATATATATTTTTTTTCTTTTTAGAGAGAGAGAGGAGTGAGAGAGAGAGAGAGAGAAGGGGGAGGAGCAGGAAGCATCAACTCCCATATGTGCCTTGACCAGGCAACCCAAGGTTTCGAACCGGCGACCTCAGTGTTCCAGGTCGACGCTTTATCCCACTGCGCCACCACAGGTCAGGCCCTGCTCAACATCTTGATCTCCAGCAGCTAGTGGGCTTCACATCTAATCTCCTGCAGTCATTCAAAGTGCGCTTTGGAGAATTTCATGAGCACACTCATCTTTTTAAGTTCATCACCCATCCACACGAGTGTGCAGTGGACAGTGCCGACCTGAGTTACATCCCCAGTGTCTTTGTCAGAGATTTTGAGCTACAAGCTGCTGACCTGAAGGCTCAGACATGTCAGTGAATAAGTTCGTCACTGAATGAAGATTTGGAAAGAGTTGCACGACAGCAAGCATAGTTGGTGAGCAAACACAAGTGGGGAGAAATGAAAAAACTTCAACCCGCGGTCCAGCTGATTGTCAAAACTTGGAATGCATTTTCCATCACATACCACACACTGCAGCATGTGAGTATTGCTGTACCGACAATGTTTGGCTCTACGTATGCATGTGAGCAGTCTTTCTCACATCTAAAGAACGTTAAGACCAACCTACAATCACATTTAATGGATGGAAGTCTCAATGCCTGCATGAAGCTTAACCTCACCACGTATCAACCAGACTACAAAGCCACCAACAAAACTATGTAGCACCAGAAATCATATTAATGGTAAGAAGTACTTTATTCATCATTGGTTAGCAATAGCCTAACAACATTATTAAAAAGAATTCAGAGACTTATTGTACTTTAAAAGTGTTGGTCTTACATAAAATGCACACGTTTACTTGTATTTAGTGTTAAACATATTGTATGGCTCTCATGGAATTACATTTTAAAATATGTGGCCAAAAAGGTTCCTGACCCCTGCTCCATGGGTTAGGATTAATGGCTTATTGCCCTCCACTGATGTGTAGAAAGTTATAGAAGGGAAAATAAGTGTAAAATGAACAAAACTAGCACTGGGACAAGGGTTCCGACTCTCTCCCGTGGGACCGAAGCGGGTGTAGGCTCCCCTCCAAGTTTCCCCTGCCCTTCCCCAGTTCCTTCATGTGGCACGGTTGCTATCTGATATGAGAGGCATGGGATTCTTGGAGGAGACCCATTGCTTTAGCCAAAACAGTACCCCCTTGGGCACCAAGAACCCCAGGCATCCCACCCCTCATGTTGACCTAAATAGTGTAAATTACTGTGGGTCAAAATAAAATTAATATCTCTTTGCCAGCTGGGTAGTTACAAAATAGTGAATGCATTTTGACCATTCCTTATTTTTCTCAATCAATAATTCATTGAGGTAGTAGTTTACAATCCTCTTATTGTACACTGTACTAAAATTGTACTAATAATAAGGCATTATAGGATTATATAGCCTTCCAAATTCAAAAGACTTCCTTTTTGTACCAAGTTTCTCTTGTTGTGTAAAAATATTTTCCATGTTAAAAATGTCTGTGTTGGCCCTGGCCAGTTGGCTCAGTGGTAGAGCGTCGGCCTAGCATGCGGAGGACCCAGGTTCGATTCCTGGCCAGGGCACACAGGAGAAGCGCCCATTTGCTTCTCCACCCCTCTGCCGCGCCTTCCTCTCTGTCTCTCTCTTCCCCTCCCGCAGCCAAGGCTCCATTGGAGCAAAGATGGCCCGGGCGCTGGGGATGGCTCTGTGGCCTCTGCCTCAGGCGCTAGAGTGGCTCTGGTCACAACATGGCGACGCCCAGGATGGGCAGAGCATCGCCCCCTGGTGGGCAGAGTGTCGCCCCATGGTGGGCGTGCTGGGTGGATCCCGGTCGGGGGATGCGGGAGTCTGTCTGACTGTCTCTCCCTGTTTCCAGCTTCAGAAAAACGCAAAAAAAAAAAATATATATATGTGTTGATCAAACCCAGGACACTCACATGCTGAGCCACTGCTCCATCACTGAGCTGGCCAGCCAGGGCCATCAGTTTTAATTATCTTCTAGGTGAGACAAGATGGCAATGGAGTAGGTGGATGTACCAAGTTCCACCTCCCAGAACCAAAGTGGATTACAAGCTAATTTTAAAAACCATCATCTGGAAAAACCAACTTTGGACTAAACTAAGAGGACTCTTGAACCAAGGAACACTGAAGAAGGCACATTGAGACTGGCAGGAAAAGCGGAAATGTGGAGAGGGCTGCCCAGCTCCCCAGAGCGAACGGCAGCTGGGAGAGACTCCCGTGGTGGGAAGTGAGTTTAGCAGAGAGGGGAGGGCCTGAGTCCCAGGATCAAAGGCCCAGCCTGTAGCCCCAGAGCCCAGAAGAGCTGTATAGACAGTATTTAGCTGGAAACAAGACAGGATACTGTTTGTGAGATAGAGACTGATTTCTCAGACCCAAGATTCTTCTTAAAGGGACTGCGCAGAACACCTCTCTCACAACCACTCACCCCGGGCTCCGGGGGATGGGGAGAGAGGAGAATACCAGAGAAGCAGGAAAAGAGTGTAATCTAGGAGGCACAGGGAGAAACATTTTGAGAGACAGCCACCCTAACCCCTGGGACAAGTCACTCCCTAAATATGAAGTAAATATTTACCCTGGAAACAGCAATATCAGTAAAGGGAAGCAGGACACCAGCCAAACAAGCTCTCCTGCGGCACTCAGAGCAGAGTCGCTTAGAAGGAGAAAGCTTTCGGGGCTACAGTAGTGAGTCTTAGGGTCTGAGCTGCAGTGCATCCACCCACATGGCTGAGGGCTTGACTGAGGGCTCGCCTGAAGGCAGGTGGCGGCAGGACGCGGAAGCATAGTTCTGTCGGCAGGGGCAGAAGCCTGCTGGCCACCACTGAGGCCCAGGTGTGAGCTCAGTCTTGCCCGGCTGGGGAGGAACAGACATGCAAAAGTGGTCAAGCCCAGTTGCAGGCTGCCTGCAATCCAGCCTGCAGGGGAAGTGCAGGAGCCCCAGAAGGGGTGGAGACCCGCCCTTGAGCAAGGGCGCAGGAGCACAGCCCTTCCCTGCCCCTCCCACAGAACCGAGGCTTGTGGCCTGACTTGGGAGCCAGCTCCTTCCGTGAGGGTGGAGCCAAAAGCCCAGAACAGGCAAAGTCCTGCTACTGAGCATGGGTACACAGTCCCACCGGGCCAGTAGAGCCAAGGCTTGCAGCTGTCCCACAAGCAGGATCCTCCTGCAAGGGTGGGGTGAAAGCCCGGAATCAGGTGGATACCTGCAGCTGAGCAAAGGTGCTCACCCCTGCCCTCAGGGCTGAGCAGAACGCCACCTGTGGGAGCGGGGCGAAGGCCAAGTCCACCGAGGCTTGTATACCCGAGCAAGTGGTCACAGCCACTCCTGTGAAGGAGAGGTGGAAACCACAGCAACAGCCCCAGTGGGCAGGTACCGGCAACGCCCATACCTGAATGCTCTAGGCAGCAACAGCAGAGGGGGTGGTGGGCCTGCAGACAAACCACACCTAGGGAATACAGAGACTCCAGTGGCCAAAACCTTCTTTTACACAGACAAAATGAGAAAGCAGAGAAATGCAACACAAATGAATCAAGAGAAATCCCCAGAAAAGGACCTGAATGAGTCAGATATAACCAAATTACCAGATGCAGAGTTTAAAATAACAATTGCTAGGATGCTTAAAGATATTAGAACAACAATAGATGGTCATTACGAACACCTAAATAAAGAGATAGCAAATATAAAAAAGGACATTGAAATAATAAAAAAGAATCAGTCAGAAATGACAAATACAACATCAGAAATGAAGAACACAATGGAAGGAATTAAAAGCAGGATGGATGAAGCTGAGAATTGAATCAGCGAGTTGAAGGACAAGATAAAGGCATGGAAGCAGAGCAGAAAAAAGAAAAGAGACTCAAAAAGTCTGAGGAAACTATAAGAGAGCTCTGTGACAACATGAAGAAAAATAACATTTGCATCATAGGGGTTCCTGAAGAAAAAGAGAAAGAACGAACAAGGGATAGACTTTGTTCAAACATATCATAGCTGAAAACTTCCCTCAATTAAGGCAGGAAAACATCTCACAAGTTCAAGAAGCACAGAGAACTCCATTAAAGAGAAACCCAAAGAAATCTACACCAAGACACATCATAATTAAAATACCAAAGCTAAGTGATAAAGAGAAAATATTAAAAGCTGCTAGAGCCTGACCAGGCGGTGGCGCAGTGGATAGAGCGTCGGACTGGGATGCGGAAGTACCCAGGTTCGAGACCCCAGAGGTCGCGCGCGGGCTCATCTGGCTTGAGCAAAGAGCTCGCCAGCTTGGACCCAAGGTCGCTGGCTCCAGCAGGGGGTTACTCGGTCTGCTGAAGGCCCGCGGTCAGGGCACGTGTGAGAAAGCAATCAATGAACAACTAAGAAGTCGCAACGCGCAACGAGAAACTGATGATTGATGCTTCTCATCTCTCTCTGTTCCTGTCTGTCTGTCCCTGTCTATCTCTGCCTCTGTAAAAAAAAAAAAAAAAAAAAAAAAAAAAAAAGCTGCTAGAGAAAAAAAGACTATCACCTACAAAGGAGCCCTCATAAGGATGACTTCCAACTTCTCAACAGAAGCACTTGAGGCCGGAGGGAATGGCAAGAAATATTCAAAGTAATGCAAAACAAGAGCCTACAATCAAAACTAATTTATCCAGCAAGGCTATTATTTAAAATTGAAGGAGAAATAAAAAGCTTTCCAGACAAAAAAAAAAAAAACTCAAGGAATTCACTACAACTGAACCAAGGCTGCAAGAAATATTAAGGGGCCTGTTGTAAACAGATCAAAGGAGAAAAAGAATATAGCAATAGAGGAATACAGTTTTAAAGAATAAAATGGCAATAAACAATTACATATCAATAATAACCTTAAATGTAAATAGATTAAATGATCTGATCAAAAGACATAGGGTAGCTGCGTGGATAAGAAAACAGGACCCATACATATGCTGTCTACAAGAGACACACCTTAAAACAAAAGATGCACATAGACTGAAGATAAAAGAATGGAAAAAAATATTTCATGCAAATGGAAATGAAAAAAAAGCTGAGGTAGCAATACTTATATCAGACAAAATGGATTAAAACAAAGATTATAGTAAGAGATAAAGAAGGTCACTACATAATGAAAAAGAGAGCAATCCAACAGGAAAATATAACCATTATAAATATCTACGCACCTAATATAGGAGCACCTAAATATATAAAGCAGACTTTGATGGATTTAAAGGGTGAGATCAACAGCAATACTATAATAGTAGGGGATTTCAATATCCCACTAACATCACTAGATAGATCCTCAAGAAAGTAAATTAACAAAAAAACAGCAGACTTAAAGGACATATTAGATCAACTCAATTTAATAGATATCTTCAAAACCTTTCACCCTAAAGCAGTAAAATACACATTCTTTTCAAGTGCTCATGGTACATTCTCTAGGATAGACCACATGTTAGGGTACAAAACCAGCCTTAACAAATTTAAGAAGATTGAAATCATATGGAGCACTTTCTCTGATCACAATGGCATGAAACTAGAAATCAACCACAATAGAAAAACTAAAAAATACTCAAACACTTGGAAACTCAATAGCATGTTATTAAATAACGAATGGGTTAACAATGAGATCAAAGAAGAAATAAAAAATTTCCTTGAAACAAATGATAATGAGCATACAACAACTCAAAATCTGTGGGACACAGCAAAAGCAGTCCTGACAGGGAAGTTCATAGCATTACAGCCATACCTCAAGAAGTTAGAAAAAGCTCAAATAAACAACTTGACCCTACATCTAAAAGAACTAGAAAAAGTACAGCAAGTAAAGCCCAGAGCTAGTAGAAGGAAGGAAATAATAAAGATCAGAGCAGAAATAAATGACATAGAGGCTAAAGAAACAATACAGAGGATCAATTAAACCAGGAGCTGGTTCTTTGAAAAGGTAAACAAGATTGATGAACCTTTAACCAGACTCACCAAGAAAAAAAGAGAGAGGACTCAAATAAATAAAATTAGAAATGAGAGTGCAGAAATAACAACTGACACAACAGAAATACAAAATATTGTAAGAAAATACTATGAAGAACTGTACACCAAAAAACTAGACAACCTAGATGAAATGGACAAATTCCTTGAAATATATAATCTTCCAAAAATTATTTTATTTTATTTTTTACAGAGACAGAGTCAGAGTGAGGGATAGACAGGAACGGAGAGATGAGAAGCATCAATCATTAGTTTTTCGTTGCGCATTGCGACACCTTAGTTGTTCATTGATTGCTCTCTCATATGTGCCTTGACCGTGGGCCTTCAGCAGACCGAATAACCCCTTGCTTGAGCCAGCGACCTTGGGTTCAAGCTGGTGAGCTTTTTGCTGAAGCCAGATGAGCCTGCGCTCAAACTGGCAACCTCGGGGTCTCGAACCTGGGTCTTCCGCATCCCAGTCCAACGCTCTATCTACTGCGCCACCGCCTGGTCAGGCTAATCTTCCAAAAATTAATCTGGAAAAATCAGAAAACCTAAACAGACCGATTACAACAAATGAGATTGAAACAGTTATCAAAAAACTCCCAAAAAAAGAAAAGTCCTGGGCCCGATGGCTTCACAAGTGAATTCTACCAAATATTCAAAGAACTAACTCCTATCCTTCTCAAGTTATTTCAAAAACTTCAAGAGGAAGGAAGACTTCCAAGCTCCTTTTATGAGGCGAGTATAATTCTGATTCCAAAACCAGGCAAAGACAACACAAAGAAAGAAAATTATAGGCCAATATCCCTGATGTATTTAGATGCTAAAAATCCTCAACAAGCCTGACCAGGCGGTGGCGCAGTGGATAGAGCATCAGACTGGGATGCAGAGGACCTGGGTTCAAGACCCCGAGGTCGCCAGCTTCAGTGCGGGCTCATCTGGTTAGGAAAAGCCCACCAGCTTGAACCCAAAGTCACTGGCTCCAGCAAGGGGTTACTCGGTCTGCTGAAGGCCCGCGGTCAAGGCACGTATGAGAAAGCGATCAATGAACAACTAAGGTGTTGCAACGCAATGAAAAACTAATGATTGATGCTTCTCATCTCTCTCCATTCCTGTCTGTCTGTCCTTGTCTATCCCTCTCTCTGACTCACTCTCTGTCTCTGTAAAAAATAAATAAAAATTAAAAAAAAAAATCCTCAACAAAATATTAGCAAACCTGCCCTGGCCGGTTGGCTCAGTGGTAGAGCGTCGGCCTGGCGTGCAAAAGTCCCGGGTTCGATTCCCGGCCAGGGCACACAGGAGAAGCGCCCATCTGCTTCTCCACCCCTCCCCCTCTCCTTCCTCTCTGTCTCTCTCTTCCCCTCCCGCAGCCAGCCGAGGCTCCATTGGAGCAAAGATGGCCCGGGCGCTGGGGATGGCTCCTTGGCCTCTGCCCCAGGCGCTAGAGTGGCTCTGGTCGCAACAGAGCGATGCCCCAGAGGGGCAGAGCATCGCCCCCTGGTGGGCAGAGCGTCGCCCCTGGTGGGCGTGCCGGGTGGATCCCGGTCGGGCGCATGCGGGAGTCTGTCTGACTGTCTCTCCACGTTTCCAGCTTCAGAAAAATATAAAAATATATATTAGCAAACCGGATCCAGCAATATAAAAAAAAAATCATACACCATGATCAAGTGGGATTTATTCTTGGGAGGCAAGGCTGGTACAATATTCACAAATTAATCAATGTGATTCATCACATAAACAAAAGAAAGGAGAAAAACCACATGATAATTTCTGGATGCAGAAAAAACATTTGATAAAATCCAGCACCCATTCATGATCAAACTCTCAGCAAAGTGGGAATACAGGGAACATACCTCAACATGATAAAGACCATCTATGACAAACCCACAGCCAACATCATACTCAATGGGCAAAAGTTAAAAGCAATCCCCTTAACATCAGGAACAAGGCAGGGGTGCCCCCTTTCACCACTCTTATTCAACATAGTTCTGGAAGTCCTAGCCACAGCAATGAGACAAGAAAAAGAAATAAAAGGCACCCAAATTGGAAAAGAAAAAGTAAAACTATCATTATTTGCAGATGATATGATATTGTATATAGAAAACCCTAAATCTCAGTAAAAAAACTACTAGACCTGATAAATGAATTCAGCAAGGTGGCAGGATATAAAATTAATACTCAGAAATCAGAGACATTTTATACACTAACAATGAACTGTCAGAAAGAGAAATTAAGGAAGCAATCCCCTTTACCATTGCAACCAAAAAAATAAAATACTTAGGAATAAATTTAACCTGGGAGATTAAACTTGTACTCGGAAAACTATAAAACATTGATAAAAGAAATCAAGGAAGATACAAACAAGTGAAAGCATATACCATGCTCATGGTTAGGAAGAATAAATATCATTTAAATGTCTATATTACCCAAAGCAATTTTTTAAAATAAATGTTTATTAATTTTAATGGGGTGTCATCAATAAATCAGGGTACATATATTGAAATAAAACATGTCCAGGTTATCTTGCCATTCAATTGTGTTGCATACCCATCTCCCAAAGTCAGATTGTCCTCCATCTAGTTTTCCATTCACCTTCTATCTAGTTTTCTTTGTGCCCCTCTCCCTCCCCCTGTCCCTCCTTCCCTCCCCCCACCCCCTGTAACCACCACACTCTTGTCCATCTCTCTTAGTCTCATTTTTATGTCCCACCAATCCAAAGCAATTTTTAAATTTAATGCAATACCGATTAAAGTGCCAATGACTTACTTCAGAGATATAGAACACGTATTTCAAAACTTTATATGGAACCAAAAGAGAACACAAATAGCCTCAGCAATCTTGAAAAGGAAGAATAAAGTGGGTGGTATCACACTTCCGGATATCACGTTATACTACAAGGCCATTATACTCAAAACAGCCTGGTACTGGCATAAGAACAGGCATATAGATCAATGGAACAGAACAAAGAACCCAGAAATAAACCCACAGTTCTATGGACAGCTGATATTTGACAAAGGGGGTAAGAGCATACAATGGAGTAAAGATAGCCTCTTTAATAAATGGTGTTGGGAAAATTGGACAGCTACCTGCAAAGAAATGAAAGTAGACCACCAACTTACACCATTCACAAAAATAAACTCAAAATGGATAAAAGACTTAAATGTAAGCTGTGAAACCATAAGTATCTTAGAAGAAAACATAGGCAGTAAGCTCTCCGACATTTCTCGCAGCAATACATTTGCCGATTTATCTCCACGGGCAAGGGAAATAAAAGACAGGATAAACAAATGGGACTATATCAAACTAAAAAGCTTTTGCACAGCTAAAGACAATAAGAACAGAATAAAAGACAAACTACACAATGGGAGAATATATTTGACAATACGTCTGATAAGAGGTTAATAACCAAAATTTATAAAGAACTTGTAAAACTCAATACCAGGCCTGACCCGTGGTGGCGCAGTGGATAAAGCATTGACCTGGAACACTGAGGTTGCCAGTTCGAAGCCCTGGGCTTGCCTGGTCAAGGCACATATGGGAGTTGATGCTCCCTGCTCCTCCCCCTTCTTTCTCTCTCTCTCTCCTCTTTGAAAATTGAATAAAGTCTTTTAAAACTCAATACCAGGAAGACAAACAATCCAATCAAAAAATGGCCAAAAGAAATGAATAGACACTTCTCCAAAGACGACATACAGATGGCCAATAGGCATATGAAAAAATGCTCAACATCACTAATCATTAGAGAAATGCAAATTAAAACCACAATGAGATATCACCTCACACCAGTCAGAATGGCGCTCATCAACAAAACAACACAGAATAAGTGCTGGCAAGGATGTGGAGAAAAGGGAACCCTCCTGCACTGCTGGTGGGAATGCAGACTGGCGCAGCCACTGTGGAAAACAGTATGGAGATTTCTCAAGAAATTAAAAATCGAACTGCCTTTTGACTCAGCTATACTACTTTTAGGAATATACCCCAAGAACACCATAGCACTGTTTGAAAAGAAGAAATGTACCCCCATGTTTATGGCAGCATTGTTCACAATAGCAAAGATCTGGAAACAGCCCAAGTGTCTGTCAGTGGACAAGTGGATTAAAAAGCTTTGGTACATATATACTATGGAATACTACTCAGCCATAAGAAATGATGACATTGGATCATTTACAACAACATGGATGGAACTTGATAACATTATACTGCGCGAAATAAGTAAATCAGAAAAAACTAAGAACTGTATGATTCCATACAGAGGTGGGACATAAAAATGAGACTCAGAGACATGGACAAGAGTGTGGGGATTATGGGGTGGGGGCGAGGAGAGGGAGAGAATTGGGGGAGGGGAGGGGCACAAAGAAAACCAGTTAGAAGGTGATGGAAGACAATTGGACTTTGGGTGATAAGAATGCAGCATAGCCTGACCTGTGATGGCGCAGTGGGATAAAGCGTCGACCTGGAATGCTGAGGTGGCTGGTTCGAAACCCTGGGCTTGCCTGGTCAAGGCACATATGGGAGTTGATGCTTCCTGCTCCTCCCCCCTTCTCTCTCTCTCTCTAAAAAAAAAAATCAATAAATAAAATATTAAAAAAAAAAAAGAATGCAGCATAATGAAATGTCAAAATAACATAGAGATGTTTTCTCTGAACATATATAACCCGATTTATCAATGTCACCCCATTAAAATTAATTTTAAAAAATGTATGTGTTATTTCAAAGGCCTTTTGTTAATTCTCATTTTATCTGCTATTTCATAGCCCTGTGATGTCAAAATCTTAGTTTAAATATTTGGAACATATGTAATAATTGTTAATACTGTCTTTTTATGTATTGTTTAGTTTATCATTTTGAAACAATATTGTTTAATGCTAGATAATATAAGGAAAGGGGTCATATCCTGAAACTCCTGCAAATCCATTTTATCATGCTTTGTTAAAATTTCTTTTGAATGCTAATGTCAGGGGTCCCCAAACTATGGCCCACAGGCCACAGGCAGCCCCTTGAGGTCATTTATCCAGCCCCCGCCACAGTTCCGGAAGGGGCACCTCTTTCACTGGTGGTCAGTGAGAGTACTGTGCTCCTGGAGTACTGTATGTGGCAGTGCCGCAAAGCGCGGTGTCGCTCACATACAGTACTACTTCCAGTGACGTGGGACGCACGTGTCACGGCTCCAGAAGTGTGTCATATCACTTGTTACGGCTAGCAGTGACAAATATGGAACCGGACATTGACCATCTCATTAGCCAAAAGCAAGCCCATAGTTCCCATTGAAATACTGGTCAGTTTGTTGATTTAAATTTACTTGTTCTACATGGAAACAACCAAAAAGCCCTTCAATAGATGACTGGATAAAGAAGATGTGGCACATATACACTATGGAATACTACTCAGCCATAAAAAATGATGACATCGGATCATTTACAACAAAATGGTGGGATCTTGATAACATTATACGGAGTGAAATAAGTAAATCAGAAAAATCCAAGAACTGCATTATTCCATACGTAGGTGGGACATAAAAACGAAGCTAAGAGACATTGACAAGAGTGTGGTGGTTACGGGGGGGGGGTGAAGGGAAGAAGAGGGGAAGGGGGAGGGGGAGAGGCACAAAGAAAACTAGATAGAAGGTGACGGAGGACAATCTGACTTTGGGTGATGGGTATTCAACATAATTGATTGACAAGATAACCTGGACATGTTTTCTTTGAACATATGTACCCTGATTTATTGATGTCACCCCAGTAAAATTAATAATAAATAAATAAATAAATAAATAAATAAATTTATTTGTTCTTTATTTTAAATATTGTATTTGTTCCCGTTTTGGTTTTTTACTTTAAAATAAGATATCTGCAGTGTGCATAGGGATTTGTTCATAGTTTTTTTTATAGTCCGGCCCTCCAACAGTCTGAGGGGCAGTGAACTGGCCCCCTGTGTAAAAAGTTTGGGGACCCCTGGCTAATGTACTGAGTTATTCAACAACGGAGAGACTCTGGAATTCTAAAGAAGACACCAAACCTGTTCCTCCTGTAAGCTTTTACCATCTTTTATTTGATCCAGCTAATAATGCTGTTTTTGTCTTTTTCCAAAAGTTTATATAGACAGAAAAGGGCCCTCAAGTCCCTCAGCAAAATCTTTTGAGCATGGCTTTTAAAGTCTATAATGACCAAGAAAGGAACAGAAAAGGCAAGTAGAGCCCAAAAGAGGTCAGGAAAATACCAGTTCTTGGCAGATGCCCTTAATGGTTCCAGCACCCTGAAAGGCCTTCATAGGATTCCATCAGGGCCCTGCTTCAAGAGTGGAAGGAAAGGTCATTGAACTAAAGCTTGCCAGGCTTCTCGACCCCCACCAGGGACATGCCTTTGCTGTAGGAAAAAGGGACATGAGAAGGTAAGCTGCTCCCTTGCTCCACAAAGGGAGGGTTCAGTCTCTTCCAGCCCTAACCCAGCTACCTGTGACCCGACCTTTTCCAGCCTGCTGGGACTTGCCACTGAAGGCTAAAAAGGTGCCCAGGGATGTTGACCCCATCTCACGTCACCGTGAGCGAGCCTAGAGCATTTCTTCCAAGTAGCAGGTAAACTGATCTCATTTCTTGTGAACACAAGGGCCATTTACTATGCCTTGCCTGAATATTCAAGTTTTATTTATCCCTTGAAGATCTCTACTGTGGGTATTGACAGTCTTATCTCTGTTGCTTTATTTAATGTATAGTGTCTCCTTTATTCCTCTTGTCTCGATGTCCCCATGCCTATTGTAGGCTGGGACCTGCTCCTAATTCCAGCTAGAAACATTAATAATTGGGACAGTCTCTAGCTTTAAAGTGTAAAATGTGACCACAACTCCAATGCCCCAATGCCTTGTGGACTTTTCCTGAATGTGTGTAACTCCTGCTCTTTAGGACATTTCTCAGACTGAAATAGAAATTAGGTTACATTTGTAAATAATATAAAGCAGCAATAGTGTCAACATAGACTTAGTGAAATTACGTTAACATGTTAAGGACATTTGTGACTGTAAGAATTTTATTCTGGATCCTGTTATATTAGTTAGAACTTCGTTCCATTTAATAATCTAATAGGCTTTAGTCATTTTATTTTATTAGGACATTTGTTATAGTATTTGTTAACATTAGTTGTTTGAATTTTATTGTTTGTTTTATATTTTTTCAGTTCGCCTCAAAATCGGAACATAGTAATTCAAATGAATAGATGCCACCCAAAGCCAGTGGGGTTTTGGAACCCTTATTGCCAAAGGTTTGTTCGAAGCCCATTAAGAAAGATTTTGCCAACTGAAAAGGGATAATTGGAAAAGCCAAACTTAGAATCTATTGCAGAAGGTATAATATCTGAGTGTTCAGTTTGTGTCCAAGTGAATGCTGGGCAAAGTAAGGAAATTGCTGTATGGAATTCTTTCCAGGTTTAGCTTGCCCATTCTAAGTATTGGACCTGCATTTGTATCCACAGTCTTAAAGTTAGTAGGAAAGGAACTCAATATTAATTAGAAGCTAATTTGAAGTTATACTGTGCCTAAGGCACCCAAAAGGTCCAGGCAAATAAAATGCATGAATCAAATAGTAAAGAAAATGTAACCACCCCTTCCCTAAGAACTTGTAGGATTTACAGGTTACTCAGCAAACTGTTCAAATGACTATCTGAGAGGAGCTTCCAACATTACCAGGAAATCCAGTACATCACCCAAGGACTGACTCTCATGTGGATGGGTCCACACACCGTGATCCTGACAAATACCATTGCTGCTAAGGTAGAAAAATGGCGTGCCCTACTCCAACCACAAACCGGAAGCTGGTTGGTCTATGTGTGGCTAAAGAATGAAGAAACTCACTAAGGACTCCTTTTTAATCAGACTTTGGGGAAAAGGGAAACTAGGGTAAAACAAAAGCCAGTTAATTTTATAATGATAGATATATTAATTTACCTGAACTCCAACTGCCCTTTTGTTGTCCCACCTGGCTGCCTGACCTCACCCTTACTTACTGGATAATCGCCTCTGAGGCAGAAGAGTTCCAGAAAGCTGATCAACCTCTCAAGGAGAAGCATTCTAGGAAGCTGAAACCATAAAACTGTAAAAGGAAACATACCAGAACTTTTAACTCAGTACCCCCTCAGGCTCTCCCAAGCCCTATAAAATTCTCCCCTAGTCGTAACCAATGCCCTTCTCCCCAGAGAAGTGCCCAGCAGGGTTCCTTTCTTCATTTCAATAAAGCCTGTTACTCTGGTCTTTTCAGACTCCCATGGATTCCAATATTTGGTGCTGAAATCCGGGACAGAGTACTGGTTGCCTGGAAAATCCCTCTTTGCTGTCCAAACGAAGCCTGGACAAGCAATTGTAGGTCAATTGGCCAGCGATCTGTTCCTGTCTCAAACCCCTGCCGGACCAGAAAGGTAAGGAGTTTCTCCTTCTCCTTCCCCAGCTGGCCTCCAAATATTTCTCTAAAAACACCCCTTCCTGGTTGGACGATTTTGACTTCAGACCCCATATCAATGAGTGGTCTGCCTCTACTCCTTTACTGGACTTCTACAAAAGTGTAGGCGCGCCTAGCCAGGCCAATCTCCTATGTCCCAGGATCTCAGCCTTGGGGTGACAGCCTCCTGTTTGAGACTCTCTTTCTACGGAGATTTTCTCTTCTCAGAACTGTGACTGAAGGCGAGGACGCCCCCTTCTTTCACCAGTCTCTTCTACTGTGGGCTCCTCTCAATCCAAACTGTCCAGCCAGACTCCCCTCAGAACATGGGCTCCTCCCAATCTCAGGCCTCAGAGACTACTCCTCTACTCCTTTGGGACTACTCCTTCAGGACTCTTCTACTCCTTCAGGACTCACTCTACTCTCTGAGGTTCACAGTTGGGGAGGTTTCTACTCCAAGCGGCCTGCTTCTACAGACCTCCTTGAAAGTCTAGGCGCCTAGCCAGGTTGCTCTTTCTACTACCATTACAATATCTTAAGAGATCTTGACAATTTCTGCCTTACGTACAGGTTTTCTTCTCCCTTCTCTCCTGTCCTTAATTTCTGTGCCGCTTGTTATACATGCAGGCCGTTTTTGGCCAAAGAAACCTCACCTAAAACCTCTGCTCCTAATATTTCCTTCTCCAAGGACTCCCAACTCTCTTCCCCTCCTGTCTGACCCCCGTGGGCACCCCTTTCTCGGGACCCCTTTCTGGTCCCTCTGCAAATCTCTTTTTCTCGAGTCTCTTCCCTCCAGAAAGCCCCCTCCCCTCTCTTCATTGAATCCTGTTTTCTCATTCACCTGCAAATACCAGTCTCTCTTTCTCCTCCCCTGCTGGCCAGGGTCCCCTCCCAACTCCACTGTGTTTTGTTTTTTATTTAATTTTTTTTAATCTTTTTTTCTTTTTTTTTTCTTTATTCATTTTTAGAGAGGAGAGAGAGAGGGAGAGAGAGAGACAGAGAGAGAGAAGGGGGGAGGAGCTGGAAGCATCAACTCCCATATGTGCCTTGACCAGGCAAGCCCAGGGTTTCGAACTGGCGACCTCAGCATTTCCAGGTCGACGCATTATCCACTGCGCCACCACAGGTCAGGCTCCACTGTGTTCTTAAACCTTTCCTCCCTCCTTACAAACTACAGGCTCTGCCTTTCTTCTCCTCGCCCCAACCCCCCTCCTCACAGGCTAGAGCTATGACCTTCTCCCCTCTCTTCAGAGCTCCAAATATTTTTGACTCCTCTAACCACATGGCGCCACCACCAGTACTTCAACCTCCTCCTGCTGCTGCAGATTCTGACCCTCCTTTCTATCCAGATGTTCACACTGTCCATCCGTCTGCTTTCTCTCTCCCTCCCTCTATGCTGACAACTCTCTGCCATCTCGAAAAGCTTAAAAAGGCAGTTGTCTATTCAGCTATGGGAGTGAATAATCTGTTTTGTCTCTTTGTTTGTCATAAAATACCTCTAGTATAATTTTAATTGAAACAAGTAAAGCACACTCATTTAAATTTCTTAATTCATAATTTGTATGTAAAGTCTTTGTTTAATGTGTAACTGTGTCTGTTTCTAAGGCCTTAAATCAATAATTACCCACCTCTTAAATCAAGGCTTACTCATCCCCATGGACTCTCCCTGCAATACCCCCACCCTTCCTATTTGAAAACCTTCAGGGGCTTATCACCTCGTACAAGACTTACTCCTAATTAATGAGACAGTAGTTCCCTTCCATCCAGTAGTCCCTAATCTCTACAGGTTACTGTCTGCAAACACCACTCACTTCACTATCCTAGAACCTCAAGAATGCCTTCTTTACCATTCCTCTACACCCTGACTCTTACTTTCTGTTTGCCTTTACGTGGACTGTCTTACCCCAGGGGATCAAAAACAGCCCACACCTGTTTGGGCAGGCACTAGCTCAGAATTTAGCAGCATGCAATCTCAAAATGAGTACTCTCTTACAATATGTAAATAACCTACTCCTCTGCAGCCCTTCCCTGCCTGCCTCAAAGAGACACACCACCACCCTTCTTAACTTCCTTGCTATAAAAGGATATCATGTCTTCTCTGCTAAGGCTCAACTTCATTCTAAGTCCATAGTCTATCTAGGCATCACTTTAACCCCTACCACCTGAGGTCTTACCCTAGATTGAACTCAGACCCTCTGCAGTCTCCAACCACATACCACCATGAATCAAATCCTTTCTCTCCTCAGTCTAATTGGCTGCTTTAAATATCGGATTCCCAATTTTGCTCTCTTAGTCAAGCTCCTCAGTGATATCTTCTGAGCATGCCTTTTAAGGTCTATAATGGCCAAGGAAGTAACAGAAAAGGCAAATAAGGCCCAAAAGAAGTCAGGAAATACCAGCTTTGGGCATATGCTTTTAAAGGCTCCAGTGCCATAAAGGACTTCATAGGATTCCATCAGGGCCCTGCTTCAAGAGTGGAAAGAAAGGTCATTGAACTGAAGCCTGCCAGGCTTCCTGGCCACATGAAGGGACATACTTTTGCTGTAGAAAGAGGGACAAGAGAAGGTAAGCTGCCCCCTTGCTCCATGGAGGGAGGGTTCAGTCTCTTCTAGCCCTGCTCCAGCTACCTGTGACCTGACCTTGCCCAGCATGCTGGGAATTGCCACTGAAGGCCCAAGGACATAATTCACGAGCCTAATGTATTTCTTCCAAGTAGCAGATAAACTGATCTCATTTCTTGTAAACACAAGGGCCATCTACTATACCTTGCCTGAATATTTAAGTTTTATTTATCCCTCAAAGATCTCTACTGTGGGTATTGACAGTCTGATGTTGTTGCTTTATTTAATGTATAGTATCTCCTTTATTCCTCTTGTCTCAGTGTCCTATGCCTATTGTACGCTGGGACCTGCTGCTGATTCCAGCCAGAAGCAGTGGTCACTAGGACTTAAACTCTAACTGCAAAGTGTAGAAATGTAACCACCCTTTCCCTAAGTACTTGCAGAATTTACAGGTTACTCAGAAAACTGTTCAAAGACTGTCCAAGAGGCGCTTCCAGCATTACATCACCCAAGGACTGACTTTCACATGGACAGGTCCACACACCGTGATCCTGACAACTCCCACTGCTGCTAAAGTAGAAAAATGGCATGCCTTACTCCAACCACAAACCTGAAGCTGGTTGTTATACATATGGTGAATATATAAAGAAACTAAGGACTGTTTTAATCAGACTTTGGGAAAAGGGAAACTAGGGTAAAAAGAAAGTCAACTTAACTGTCACTAAAGGTTAAAGATTTTTAAATCAAGAGTTCTGACTAGAAAGGAATTGTATGGTTTTGAAAATAGAAGGTATAAGGTATGGAAATACTATTGAAAGAAAAAGGAAAAGCAAGTTGTTATGAAGGCCAGTTATTTTTGGATAAGAAAGTGCATGAAAGCTGAGGGTTTATGTAAATTGTAGAAGGTTTGTGCAGGTTGTAGGAGGTTTGTACTGAGAAAAAAGAACTTGAACAGTCAGAAAACTGGTTTTCAAAGAATGTTTAATTAGTCACCCTAACTAACAATCCTCTACTCTCCCCACTTATTGGGGTGACTCTTTCCTCCATCCTGACTATCTGGAGCTCAGAAACAGAGAAACAAAACCAACCCCTTGTCCTATTCTCTATTCACCTCTCAGCCTGCCTCAACCAGTCAGGGGCTTTCTACTCATGTGGGACCAACACCTATATGTGTCTCCCTACTAATTAGACAAAAAACCTGTACCCTAGTCTATCTCATCCCAAATATCAACCTAATCCCACCCCATGAGCCTCTTCCAGTTCCTAGTACATTACCCATCAATCTAAGGACCAAATGAGCTATACAGGTAATCCCTCTTCTTGTTGCTTTACAAATTTCTATAAAAATAGGTCTAGGATCAGGGGGACTGTGGGACACTGCCCTGTCTTATTCCTACTCTCTCTCTCTCTCTATCTCTCTGAAGCCTAGCGAATTCATAAACATGAAATCAGTGATTTCACACAAACTGGATGTCTTGACTATTGCCTTTCATTGGTCCACTCACTCTCCTATTTATTTTTCTAACTTTTGTACCCTGCCTCTTATGTTTGTTCACTAGTCTCTTGCAGAACTACATGCAGACCTTCGCCAATCAGAAAATTGGAAAAATCTACCCAACCCTACACACCAACCCTGAAACCTGCCCTCGCGAAACAGAAAAAATCTGGACTCTATAAATAAACCCCTACTTCAAACAATGTTGGAAAAACCCCTTGTTCTCAATGCTAGCACCAATTATAGGACCAATCCTAATTTTGTGCCTAATTTTAATGCTTGCCTCTTTCTTTATCAAGTTCCTGCAGGCTCAAATGAGGGAAATCTCCAGGATTACCTACAATCAAATGCTTATACAACCCCTACTCCAACTACCCCGGGGGGAGGGGTCATGAAGGAGGCCCCAATCGGGATAACAGCAGGAAGTAGCTTCAGAAGATGGCTGGTCTGTCTGAGAAAAACCTCCTTCCTGAACCCCATACCCTTTCCTTCACCCCACCTCTTTCCTTTTTATCATACCACAGAGTTGAGAAATGATAGATATATTAATTTTCCTGAATTCCAAATGCCCTTTTGTTGTCCCACCTGGCTGCCTGACCTCACCCTTACTTACTGGATAATCGCCCCTGAGGCAGAAGAGTTCCAGGAAGCTGGTCAACCTCCCAAGAAGAAGCGTTCCAGGAAGCCGAAACCGTAAAACCGTAAAAGGGAACATACCAGAACTTTTGACTCAATACCCCCTCAGGCTCTCCCATGCACTATAAAATTCACCCATAGTCTGTAACTGGTGCTCTTCTCCCCACAGAAGTGCCCGGCAGGGTTCCTTTCTTCCTTTCAATAAAGCCCGTTACTCTGGTCTTTTCAGACTCCCATGGATTCCAACATATAAAAGTGGCAAAATGTTTGTACAATTTATGGAAAATTGATCAGTAACATTTGTTTCTTTAGTGAACTGTATTGCTATTAATGCTGTCTGTTAAATATCTGTTGCATGTTATAAGTTAATATCCCTACACAACAGCCTCATGCTTTTCAGTAAATTAAGTCAAAGATTTGACTTAGGACATAATGTCAGTGGGGACTGTTGTAAGGTACCAAAAAGCTGCAAATTAATATTGATATTCTAGGAAGAAAAGGTCAGGCTTTCCTGTCCTTTCCTTGGAAAATGAAGGAAAAGGAATATAGAAGTCTCTTGACTTACAAGGACAACTAGGGTCAATTGGTCTTAAGTTCTCTGAAAGAATTAAAGTTAACTGAGAAACTTATTCCCTTTCAGTAGGAGGCAGAATTAACATACCACCCTACACTGATCTTAGCTCTCCCTCCCTTCCTGGAATCCTGAGATTAACGCAGGGGTCCCCAAACTATGGCCCACAGACTGCATGTGGCCCCCCAAGGCCATTTATCTGGCCCCCGCCACACTTCCAGAAGGGGCACCTCTTTCATTGGTGGTCAGTGAGAGGAGCATAGTTCCCATTGAAATACTGGTCAGTTTGTTGATTTAAAATTTACTTGTTCTTTATTTTAAATATTGTATTTGTTCTCAGTTTTTTGTTTGTTTGTTTGTTTTTTATGTGCAGTGTGCATAGGGATTTGTCCATAGTTTTTTTTATAGTCCGGCCCTCCAACAGTCTGAGGGACAGTGAACTGGTCCCCTTTGTAAAAAGTTTGGGAACCTCTGAATTAACGTGTACCTCTAGGCATAGAAGGAGAGATAGATACTGAAAGGATTTGTGAATGTCTTTGATTGTATTACCTTGAAACTCTTAATGTTTTCTGTAAATCCCCTAGACAAATGTTAATCTTGTTAATGTAACATAAATTTTGTTAAATGTTAATCTTGTTAATGATTGTGTCATGCTGTCATGCCCCCCCCCCACCACCACCTGTATGTGGTCAAAGAGTATATAACCAGCCCCTGAAATATACTCAGGGTGCACGATTTGGGTCTGCAATTGCCTCGTGTTAGCCATATGTGGCCGGCATATTTAACAAATCCCCTCCTTCAATAAAACTCTTCAGAATTTATCTGGACTAGGTGTCTCTACATGGACTCGATGAAGTGAGGTACGGTGCCTTTCAGAATCTGGAGTGCAGTACTTTATAACACATAGTCCAGAAGGCTAATCAGTATCCTGGCTGTGCTGCTCATCCCCCGTAGGATCCTGCAGAAGTCTCTGAGTTTCTTTAGCTAAAAGAAACTCTTGTTCCATCCATTTATTCACCAACTTTTATTAGGCATGTGCGATGTCCCAGACTTCTAGTAGGAAGACAGATATGAGATCAGGTGTGTATAATGAATTATTACAGGTGCTGACATAGCGGCACAGAGCAAAGCAGATGCTGTCATAGTTTGTCTATATCCCCTAGGACCCCATTACCACCCATGTCTATGCACACTGGTGCTTGGTGGTCTGGCAGTCCCAGCCACCAGGTTACCAGTGCTGCCTAGCCCGCAGGCTCTAGAAAAGTGTGAAGTGCCTGGAAACTTACATCCTCTGGGCAGCCCTTGACCAATGTCTGCTGGAGAAATACAGACTCCAGGTCCAGTCTGACCTACATTGCTTCCTGAGTTCTTAGTGAGGGCAAGCCAGTTACTCTTTGTGCCACAGGACTTTCTGTCCCCCTTCTCTCTGGGTCTGCTTCCCCTCCCCTGCTGGTTTCCCCTGGAAGCACTTCCAGTAACCACTTTCCTACAAATCCTCGAATCCTTGTCTCCAGGTCTTCTTTGGGGAATCTGACCCAAGACAGAGGTATATATGCATGGGAAGTGAAGAACCAGCCAGTTCTACTGGGAAGAAAGTTGGAGATATACTTGGAATTGACAGGTATGCTGAGGTTTGAAAGATGGGAGGCAATGCTAACCATGCTAGGGCTTTGTAAATCATAACGGTCAGTTCATAATGACTGTGAGGGACTCGGGTGACTTCGTCAGACAGAGCGGAATGTAGCACCCACCTCATTCCAAGCCCAATTCCAAGAGCTTGGGTTGGGACTCCATGTTTAGAGACTCTTGTCATTGTTGCCTCCTTTTCCAAACCCTCCCCCAACCTCTACCCCCAATCTTCTCCATTTAACTTCTGGAGACACTTGGTCTTCTCTGGCCTCCTAGGGCACCAGGAGCTCACTGGTGTGGGAGCACTGTGACATGCATCACCTGATGGCCAGTGTGCATCTGTGTCTCCCGCTTGACCATGAATGCTGTCAGGCCAATGTCTCATTTCCATGCCCATCAAGTCCCAAGCACATCACCTGTTCTATGGCCAGTGTGTGTAGAATGAATATATAGTGGACCAACCCTGAGTCCCTGTCCTCTGGACCAGGGACACCCATGTAGTATCTGCCCAGTATGACTGAGGTCAGCATGTACAGGGGGAGCTGACAGGCAGGTCCTCTGATGGGGGCAAGACTGGAGTTGGATAGGCCAGCAGTGCCTGATCTCCTCGTTGCCCTGCTTTACAGAGTGAAAAATGGTAGGGAAGGAGGTAAGGCAGGAATTGCCGACCCCATTTTATAAAGAGAAAAACTGAAATCTGACTAAAAACCATCACAGAGCTGCTTATCCTGACCCTTAAAATGGGAACCTGCACCCTTCCCACTTGAAGGGGTAGAATTCATCAGCCAGAGTGATTTTTTAAAGTTTATTTTAGAGAGGAGAGAGAAGCAGGGAGCACCAACTCCCATATGTGCCTTGACCAGGCAAGCCCAGGATTTCGAACCGGCGACCTCAGCATTTCCAGATCAACGCTTTATCCACTGCGCTGCCACAGGTCAGGCTTCAAAGTGATTATTTAAAGCAAGAATAGGGGCTTTTCTGCGCTGGCCAGAGAGGGATCCATATGGCGTTGTTCTCAGTTCCCGTGTAACTTAAAAGGAAACTTCCACAATGTCCGGAGCCCTTGATGTTCTGCAAATGAAGGAAGAGAATGTCCTCAAATTCCTTGCTGCAGGAACCCACTTAGGTGGCACCAACCTTGACTTCCAGATGGAACAGTACATTTACAAAAGGAGAAGTGATGGCATCTACATCATAAACCTGAAGAGAACCTGGGGGAAGCTTCTGCTGGCAGTCTGTGCCATTGTTACCATTGAAAACCCCTTGATGTCAGTGTCATATCTTCCGGGAACACTGGCCAGTGGGCTGTACTGAAGTTTGCTGCTGCCGCTGGTGCCATCCCTATTGCCGGCGCTTCAATCCTGGAACCTTCACTAACTCTATCCAGGCGGCCTTTCCGGAGCCGCGGATTCTGGTGGTGACTGATCCCAGGGCTGATCACCAGCCTCTCACAGAGGCGCCCTATGTTAACCTGCCTACCATTGCTCTGTGTAACAGACTCTCCTCTGCGCTATGTGGACATTGCCATCCCTCGCAACAACACAGGGGCTCACTCGGTGGGTCTGATGTGGTGGATGCTGGCCCAGGAAGTACTGCGCATGTGTGGCACCATCTCTCGTAAATACCCATGGGAGGTCATGCCTGATCTCTACTTCTACAGAGATCCTGAAGAGACTGAAAAGAAAGAACAGGCCGCTGCTGAAAAGGCCGTGAGGAAGGAGGAATTTCAGGGTGAATGGACTGCGCCAGCTTCCGAGTTCACAGCTGCTCAGCCTGAGGTCGCAGACTGGCCAGAGGGCGGGCCCTCCCTGCCTATGTAGCAGTTTCCTACTGAAGACTGGCGCGCTCAGCCCACCACTGAAGGCCGGTCTGCAGCCCTCGCTGCTTAGCCCACTGAGTGGGTGGGGGCAACCACCGAGTGGTCTTAAGCTGTTCTTCCACGAACTCTTAAGGTTGATGGAAAATGAACAGTTTCTTAATTAATTAATTAATTAATTAAAATAAGGTAAGAGTAGGGGAGGGGAGAAGGTTGCAGGAGAGCTGAATAGAAAGGGATAAGTAGAAAGAGAAAGAGGAAGGAGAGATGAGAAAAGAGGAGGGAGGAGGGCAAGACAGCAGGTATACACAGAGCTGCCTCGGGGAAGGGAGGCCAAGAGGAAAGAAGAGAAGGAGGAGGGTAGTGTGACGCATTTGGAACCCCCAGGCTGTCTCAGACTCTGCCCCTCACCCCGCTGGGGTTTCTCCATCTGAGAAGTGGGGTGTGGGCCAGATCTGCATTTCCCCACACCAACACAGGTGGTAAAAGAATGAGCATTTCTTACTTTAGTTTAAATATATCTTCTGGCCTGTGGTGGCACAGTGGATGGAACGTCAACCTGGAAATGCTGGCGTCACTGGTTCAAAACCCTGGGCTTTCCCGGTCAAGGCACATATGACAAGCAATCAAAGAACAGCTAAAGTGAAGCAACTATGTGTTGATACTTCTTGTTCTCCCCACTTCCTCTCTCTGTAAAATCAATAAATAAAATATTTTTTTAAAGTTTTAAATAAATCTTGTTCTGGTTATCCTAGATAAGAGGTTTATATTTATGGTAGTAATATGTGATTTCAAATACCTGAAAACATGTCCCAGAAAGGGAGGTTTGGATTTGATGGCAGTAAATTGTGTGTGCAGAAGTAGACCACAGGCCAAGGGTAGTGGTGTGAGGGTAAGGTGAACTGCAGGAGAGCAGCAGGTGGAGCAGAGCCCGGCTTGCCTATGAAATTGCTGAGTAATTTAAATCCCTCATCTTCATTAAATCTCCCCACTTTTATGCAAGGAAACTAAGGCTCAGAGGTCAGGAAAGAGGTCTGGCATCTGAACTGAGATCTGTCTCAATTCAAGGTTCATGTGGTGCCTCTCACCAGTGGAGCTCAGCCTCGATCCTGTGGGCGGCAGGGCCACCCACGGTTTTGAAGTGCAGAGTCATGATCTGTGATCTAGCGACATGATTGGATCCACTGGCAGTTGTGGTAGGAAGGGACTAGGGGCAGGGAGGCTGACTGGGAGGTTATTGTAGCTGTCTAGGGGACTGGGGCAGGGGCCAGGAAGGGTTTGATTTAGCTCCACTCCACTCACTAGATCTACCCAGAGAGCCAGTGGAGAGGCAGATGCAGGACCTGAAGTGCCCTCTCCGAAGATGCCATCCACTCCCCAGCCTACATTCCAGGTTGTAAGTAAGAAGCACCTGCAGGTTTTCTAATAGCCACTTCTTGGAAGTCAGCCCAGAACCCACCTTTTGAAATTTCTCCCTAAACCCTGAGAAGACTGGCCAGTATCCATGGCACAGTGGGACCACCTTCTGCCAGGATTAATATCTTAGCTCAGCTCTCGTGTTTGTGTCCTTATATATAAAATGGGACCTAATGCCATTAGGTAGTGCAGCGGATAAAGCATCGACCTGTGATGCTGAGTCCCAGGTTCGAAACCCTAAGGTCTCACCTTAGGCTTGAGTACAGGCTCACCAGCTTGAGTGTGAGGGTGCCAGGTTGAGAGTGGGATCATCAACATGATGATCTCCCAGGTCAGTGGGAGTCAGCTTTGGCATACCATTGGGTGGAGCCCAGGATAAAAACATAGAGAGCCCTTGTGATAGGGGAGCCCCAAAATGAGAAATTTGGCTTTGGTAATAGTAGTTTTTTAGTTGTAATGAATGGGAGATATGTAAGGGTTAGGTAATAGTTAATCTGCTTGCTATTCTCTCTTAATGGCTCCCTGGCCTTTACTTTGAAATGCAGCGAAAAGTTTACCTTCGCAGAAATGAAAGCTTAAGAAATACAGGAATCTTTATGGAATCTCTTGCAGAAAGTTCCCGGAGGCACCAGACCCAGGCCATTCCGGAGTAACATCAAGGACACCGGATAGACCTGTGCCAGTGTCAGAAGGACTTCAGGGGATGCATACCTGCAAACCAGACTCCCGCCTCCTGCACACTGCTATGTGACTAACTTCATGCTCTATAATGAGTTACTAACCTCTCAAAAGATATGTAAACTGGCCAGTAAGCCAAGACTGTTAAGGCACTTCTTTTGGACAGGAGTCCCCTGCCTTCTCAAGTTGCTACAATTTGAATTAAAGACACTCTTATACCTACTTGGTTGCTGTCTCTCTTGAAATTGGCACAAATAAAAGGGGGGGTGACAGACAACATGAATCCCAGCTTGTTCTGATAACGCTTGTTCCCTAAATTCTGAGAGACGCAAGGGGGAAATAAAGCGGGGCTGAGAGGAAGGTTGAAGAGCCTAACCCATGGCTCACTGAAAGCAGGTGGGTGCAGGAGAAGGGAAGGCCTCGGCATGTGGACAAGGGTCCTCTTAATGGGCCACAGTTGAGGAGCCCAAGCCCTAAGAAGGCAACAAGTCCCAGAACAGAAGGGGACAGGAAGCCCTAACTACCCAGTTCTGTCTTGCCTGTGGCTAGGTCCCATTCCTCTCCTTGTGGAAATAGCTCCTGCTTGGAAGCCAAGGGAGGATCAGATTCTGCTGATTCACAAAGTCTAGTTGCCAAGGACCTCACTGAAAGGAGAATTGAAAGGGCAAATGTGCAGCTGCTATAGAAAACAGTCTGGCGGTTCCTCAGAATGTTAAACATTCTCAATTACCATATGGTCCAGTGGGTTAAGTGTATCTTTTTATCTTTTGTGTTTTGATGTTTCAACATCTGGGGCTTTGCTGACACTCAAGAGATACCCTCCCCCACTAGGGTTAGCTAATTCCTAGAGATAGCAACAGCCCACTGGACTGTAAGTGCAAACTAACCAATCCAGAGTCCATACCCCCAACCACCTTCTTTATGGGATCTCCACTCCAAGTTACTATCCTTACCTCGTGGCCAGGTACCACCCAACTTGGGCCAGACTCTATGACCTCAAGCCTGCTGAAATTATTCAACTGAGCCAATTCTAACCCCACTTACAATGCTTTGCCTGTTCCATCCCACAGAAAGCACAATAAAGGCTCTTGCCCATGTTTTCCCCAGCTCCCTTTGCCTCTGGTTGGTCATTCCTCATATGGCCCCGTGTGACATGCTGTGCCTCCTGTTTCTAAGGATCTATGAGTATAAACTTCTTCCTTCATGACAGTGATTTCTGTGTCTCCATATCTTAGCATACCTGATTAAAACAAATTGTGGATATCTTTAAAACAGCCAGCAATTCTACTTCCAGGAATATATCCAAAGAATTGGGAGCAGGCATTAAAACTAATACTTGTACAAAAATGTTCATAGCGGCATTATTCATAATAGCCCAATGGTGGAAACAATTCAAATGTCCATCAAGGGAGGACTACATAAACAAATTGCGATATATATGCAAAATGAACTACTATTCAGCCATGAAAAAGAATGAAGTACTGATACATGCTACAACATGAGTGGATCTGGAAAACATTTTGCTAAATGAAAGAAGACAGACACGAAAGGTCACATATTGTATGAAATATCCAGAAAATAAAATTCATAGAGACAGAAAGTAGGTTAGTGGTTGCCAGGGGCTAGGGCAGTGCCTGCTTGCTGCATATTCAGTTTTCTTTCAGGATGTACTAAGTGCCACTGAATTGTACACTTTAAAATAGTTAATTTTATGTTATGTGACTTTCACCTGAATTTTTTGAGAAAGAAGGTAATAATATAGAAGAGAATGGTAGGGTACAAAGGAAACATGATAGGCCAGGAATTAATAATTATTGAAGCTGGTGATGAGCACTTGGGTTTCACTATTCTCTTCTGTTGACTTGTATATGTGTTTAAAATGTTCCGTAATAGGAATGGGTGCAGTGTGTGTGTACCTGTCTGTACATGTGTGTGTGTGTGTGTGTGTGTAAGAGGAAGATTTCAGGGATAAATAAAGACACTGGTGTCAAAGGTTCAGGGTAAATTTGAAAACAATACTTTTATGGTATCAGAATGAGAAATTCAGTATTTGTAAATTAATACAGTGCTATATGTAACAAGTTCTTTTTTAATTTATTTATTGATTTTAGAGAGACAGACAGACAGAAACATCAATCTGTTTCTGTATGTGCCCTGACCAGGGACTGAACCGGCAACCTCTGCATATCGAGACAATGCTCTACCAACCGAGCCATTCAGCCAGGGCTATATGTAACAAGTTTTAAAGTATCATGTACCTAACTTAATATAGAAAATATAAATTTTATATTATAAATATAATGTCGTAAATAGGCATCTGCCTCCCTAAAAGTTTATATATTCAAGTTGGAAAAAAAACCACTTTATTTTAGACTTCAGAAAAAGAAGCATTGTCTTGGTGGTCTTCTTACATTCTAGCATTTAAGGTATATTTCTGTAATGAATCAGAAGATCCCACCATTAGAAAGGCATCCTCATTCCTAGAGCAGGGCTACATCTCCATGCTTCAGCAGAACCTGTGTGACCCTTCCGTGGCTTGAGAGACTGGTCATGCCCCTTGGCTCCAAGTCCTTGCCCATTGACCACCTCATTTTACCATCTCAGTTTTTATGCTGAATAATTCTGATCTTCGGTCCACAACTATGGTAAGTTCAGACCTTTCCAAATAAAGTCACATTATTTTTGTTAACTCCCAAAATGAGATTTACTTAGTCTGCTCTGCCCATCCTGGGACCCAAGTCCTCTCACATTATCCATGTTATTTCTGCGTGTCCCCCAAGGGCTGCTTATCATGGACTCAAGTGAATTTCTCAGTTTCTTCCCCTCTGGCCTCTGACCACAACTTTCTCTTGTGAGATGACCATGCCCTGAGCATACATCTCTTCTGATGGTGGTATTTACTACTCACACCTCTCTGACTCCTAAAGAAGGCACCAATCTTCCTTTGACACCTTAATTCCTGAAGGTACAGCTGAGATCAAGCTATAACATCTGACAAGAGTATACTGAACCTAAAGGGATAATAAACCGTAGCAAAGCCAGTCAACTTGTTTTTGTAAAGGGCCAAATAATATTTTAGGTATTGCAGGCCACATACAGTCACTGACACATTCTTCTTTTTTGTTTGCTTTTCTTTTTTTTTTTTTTTATCAAGAAAGAGAAAGAGCCTGACCAGGCGGTGGCGCAGTGGATAGAGCGTTGGACTGGGATGCTGAGGATCCAGGTTCGAGACCCCGAGGTCGCCAGCTTGAACGTGGGCTCATCTGGTTTGAGTAAAAAGCCCACCAGCTTGAACCCAAGGTCGCTGGCTCCAGCAAGGGGTTATTCAGTCTGCTGAAGGCCCGTGGTCAAGGCACATATGAGAAAGCAATCAATGAACAACTAAGGTGTTGCAACGCGCAATGAAAAACTAATGATTGATGCTTATCTCTCTCCGTTCCTGTCTGTCTGCCCCTGTCTATCCCTCTCTCTGACTCACTCTCTGTCTTTGTACAATAAATAAATAAGTAAATAAATAAATACATAGATAGATAGATAGATAGATAAAGAGAAAGAGGGCCTGACCAGGCGGTGGCACAGTGGATAGAACGTTGGACTAAGATGCAGAGGGCCCAGGTTCGAGACCCCGAAGTCACCAGCTTGAGCGCGGGCTCATCTGGTTTGAGCAAAAGCTCACCAGCTTGGACCCAAGGTCGCTGGCTCAAGCAGGGGTTACTCAGTCTGCTGTAGCCTCACGGTCAAGGCACATATGAAAACGCAATCAATGAACAACCAAGGTGTCACAACAAAAAACTAATGATTGGCCCTGGCTGGTTGGCTCAGCGGTAGAGCGTCGGCCTGGCGTGCGGGGGACCCGGGTTCAATTCCCGGCCAGGGCACATAGGAGAAGCGCCCATTTGCTTCTCCACACCCCCCCCCCCCTTCCTCTCTGTCTCTCTCTTCCCCTCCCGCAGCCAAGGCTCCATTGGAGCAAAGATGGCCCGGGCGCTGGGGATAGCTCCTTGGCCTCTGCTCCAGGCGCTAGAGTAGCTCTGGTCGCGGCAGAGCGACGCCCCGGAGGGGCAGAGCATCGCCCCCTGGTGGGCAGAGCATTGACCCTGGTGGGCGTGCCGGGTGGATCCCGGTCCAGCGCATGCGGGAGTCTGTCTGACTGTCTCTCCCCGTTTCCAGCTTCAGAAAACAACAACAACAACAACAACAACAACTAATGATTGATGCTTCTCATCTCTCTCCATTCCTGTCTGTCTGTCCCTATCTATCTCTCTTTCTGACTCTCTCTCTGTCTCTGTAAAAAAAAAAAAAAAAGAAAGAGGAAGAGGAAGGGAGAGAGATGAGAAGCATCAACCTGTAGTTGCATCATGTTAATTGCTTATTGATTGCTTCTCTTATGTGTTTTGACCAGGGGGTTCAAGCTGAGCCAATGACCCCTTGCTCAAGCCAGTGACATTGGGCTTCAAGCCAGCAACCTTTGGGCTCAAACCAGCGACCATGGGATCATTTTGATGATCCCGCATGCAAGCCAGTGACCCTGCATTCGAGCTCACAAGCCTGCGCTCAAGCCAGATGAGCCTCAAGCCAGCAACCTGGAGGTTTCATACCTGAAACCTCAGTGTCCCAGGTGGACACTCTATCCACTGTACCATCACCAGTCAGGCTGTTTGCCTTTTTTTTTTTTTTTTTTTAATTTTTAAGCTGAATTTACTGGGTGACACTAGTCAACAAAATTATACAGGTTTATCAGCTAACATCATATTAAATGGCACAAAACTGAAAGCTTTCCCCCTTAAATCAGGAACAAGACAGGGTTGTCCACTCTCTCCACTCTTATTTAATGTGGTACTAGAGGTTCTAGCCAGAGCAATCAGACAAGACAAAGAAATAAAAGGCATCCATATCAGAAAAGAAGAAGTAAAGGTATCACTTTTTGCAGATGATATGATCCTATACATTGAAAACCCCAAAGAATCCACAAAAACACTATTAGAAACAATAAGCCAAGACAGTAAGGTCGCAGAATACAAAATTAACATACAAAAGTCCATAGCCTTTCTATATGCCAACAATGAAACATTTGAGAACGAACTCAAAAAAATAATCCCCTTCATGATTGCAACAAAAAAAATAAAATACCTAGGAATAAACATAACAAAGAATGTAAAGGACTTATATAATGAAAACTACAAACCATTGTTAAGGGAAATCGAAAAAGATATAATGAGATGGAAGAATATTCCTTGTTCTTGGTTAGGAAGAATAAATATAGTCAAGATGGCCATATTACCCAAAACAATATACAAATTTAATGCAATTCCCATCAAAATTCCAATGACATTTTTTAAAGAACTAGAGCAAAAAATCATCAGATTTATATGGAACTATAAAAAACCCCGAATAGCCAAAGCAATCCTAAAGAAAAAGAATGAAGCTGGGGGCATTACAATGCCTGACTTCAAACTATATTATAGGGCCACGACAATCAAAACAGCATGGTATTGGCAGAAAAATAGACACTCAGACCAATGGAACAGAATAGAAAGCCCAGAAATAAAACCACATATATATAGTCAAATAATTTTTGATAAAGGGGCCAACAACACACAATGGAGAAAAGAAAGCCTCTTCAACAAATGGTGCTGGGAAAACTGGAAAGCCACATGCAAAAGAATAAAACTGGACTACAGTTTGTCCCCTTGTACTAAAATTTACTCAAAATGGATCAAAGATCTAAACATAAGACCTGAAACAATAAAGTACATAGAAGAAGACATAGGTACTAAACTCATGGACCTGGGTTTTAAATAGCATTTTATGAATTTGACTCCAAAGGCAAGAGAAGTGAAGGCAAAAATTAATGAATGGGACTACATCAGACTAAGAAGCTTTTGCTCAGCAAGAGAAACTGATAACAAAATAAACAACCAACTAAATGGGAAATAATATTTTCAAACAACTGCTCAGATAAGGGCCTAATATCCAAAATATACAAAGAACTTATAAAACTCAACAACAAACAAACAAACAATCCAATAAAAAAATGGGAAGAGGACATGAACAGACACTTCTCCCAGGAAGAAATACAAATGGCCAACAGATATATGAAAAGATGCTCATCATCTTTAGTTATTAGAGAAATGCAAATCAAAACTGCAATGAGATACCACCTCACACCTGTTAGATTAGCTATTATTAACAAGACGGGTAATAGCAAATGTTGGAGATGCTGTGGAGAAAAAGGAACCCTCATACACTGTTGGTGGGAATGTAAAGTAGTACAACCATTATGGAAGAAAGTATGGTGGTTCCTCAAAAAACTGAAAATAGAACTACCTTATGACCCAGCAATCCCTCTACTGGGTATATAACCCCAAAACTCAGAAACATTGATACATAAAGACACATGCAGCCCCATGTTCATTGCAGCATTGTTCACAGTGGCCAGGACATGGAAACAACCAAAAAGCCCTTCAATAGATGACTGGATAAAGAAGATGTGGCACAAATACACTATGGAATACTACTCAGCCATAAGAAATGATGACATCAGATCATTTACAGCAAAATGGTGGGATCTTGATAACATTATACGAAGTGAAATAAGTAAATCAGAAAAAACCAGGAACTGCATTATTCCATACGTAGGTGGGATGTAAAAGCGAGACTGAGACATTGATAAGAGTGTGGTGGTTACGGGGGGTGGGGGGAGAGGAAGAGGGAAAGGGGGAGGGGGAGGGGCACAAAGAAAACTAGATAGAAGGTAACAGAGGACAATCTGACTTTGGGTAAGGGGTATGCAACAGAATTGAATGACAAGATAACCTGGACATGTTTTCTTTGAATATATTTACCCTGATTTATTGATGTCACCCCATTAAAAAAGTAAAATTATAAAAAAAAATTATACAGGTTTCAGGTATCCATTTTTACAACACATCTCTGCACACTGTACTGTATGTTCACCCCAGCTAAGTCAAGTCTATGTCCCCTGTACCTTGTCTTTCTCTGGCTGGCTTATTTCACTTAGCACAATGCTCTCCAGGTCCATCCATGCTGTCACAAAGGGTAATATTTCCTTCTTTTTTATGGCCACATAGTATTCCATTGTGTAAATGTACCACAGCTTTTTTATTCACACATCTACTGATGGGCATTTGGGCTGCTTCTAAATCTTGGCTATTGTAAATAACGTTACAATAAACATAGGGGTGCATATATTCTTTCAAGTTAGTGTTTGATGCCTGACCAGGCGGTGGTGCAGTGGATAGAGCGTCAGACTGGGATGCAGAGGACCCAGGTTTGAGACCCCGAGGTCGCCAGCTTGAGCGCGGGCCCATCTGGTTTGAGCAAAGCTCACCAGCTTGGATCCAAGTTCGCTGGCTCGAGCAAGGGATTACTTGGTCTGCTGAAGGCCCGCGGTCAAGGCACATATGAGAAAGCAATCAATGAACAACTAAGGTCTCGCAATAAAAAACTAATGATTGATGCTTCTCATCTCTCCCCGTTCCTGTCTGTCTGTCCCTGTCTATCCCTCTCTCTGACTCTCTCTCTGTCCCTGTTAAAAAAAAAAAAAAAAAAAAGTTAGTGTTTGGGTTTCTTCAGATAAATTCCCAGAAGTGAAATCACTGGGTCATGAAGCAGTTCCATTTTTCATTTCTTGAGGTAACTCCATACTACTTTCCAAATGGCTGCACCAATCTGCATTCCCACAAATAGTGCACAAGGGTTTCCTTTTTTCCGCACCCTCACCAAACCTTATTTGTTGATTTATTAATGATAACCATTCTGACAGGTGTGAGGTGATAGCTCATTGAGGTTTTAATTTCTCTGGTGAGTAGTGACATTGAGCATATTCTCATATGTCTGTTGGCCATCTTTGGAGAACTGTCTATTCAGGTTCTTTGCCCACGTTTTAATTAGACTGTTTGTTTTTTGGAGTTGAGTTTTATAAGTTCTTTATAAATTTTGGATATTAACCCATTATCAGATGTATCAATGAATATGTTGTCCCACTCAGTGGGTTGTTTTCTCATTTTGTTGATAGTTTCCTTTGCTGTGCAAAAATGTATTAGTTTGATGTACTCCCATTTGTTTATTTTTCTTTTGTGTTCCTTACCCAAGGAGATAGATCAGAAAAAATATTGCTACAGTAAATATCCGTGATTTTACTGCCTATGTTTTCTTCTAGGATTTTTTTTTATGATTTTGAGCCTTACATTTAAGTTTTTAAGCCATTTTCAGTTTATTCTTGTGTATGGTATAAAATGGTAGTCTAGTTTCTTTCTTTTTTTGGATGTATCTGTCCAATTTTCCCAACACCATTTAATGAATAGACTATCTTTACCCCATTGGATGTTTTTGCCTCCTTTGTCAAATATTAATTGACTATAAAGTCATCGGTTTATTTCTGAACTTACTTTCTGTTTTGTTCCATTGATCTATATGTCTGTTTTTATGCCAGTACCATGCTGTTTTGATTACTGTGGTCTTGTAGTATAGTTTAATATCAGGTAGTGTGATTTCTCCAATTTTGTTCTTTCTCAACTTTGCTGTGGCTGTTTGAAGTCTTTTGTGGTTCCACATAAAATTTTGGAATAGTTGTTTTAATTCTGTGAAATACACCCTTGATATCTTCATAGGAATTGCATTGAATTTATAGATTGCATTGGATAGTATGAACATTTTAGTAATGTTAATTCTTTCTATCCACAAATACAGTATATGCTTCCACTTATTTGTATCTTTCTTCAGGATCCTATAATTTCCCAAGTACAGGTCTTTTACATTCTTGGTTAATTAATTTCTAGGTATTTTATATATTTATTTTTTATGCAATGGTAAATGAAATTGTTTTCTTAGTTTCCCTTGCTGATAGTTTACTATTGGTGTATAAAAATGCAACTGATTTCTAGGTATTTATTTTGTACCTGGCTACTTTACTGAATTCACTTACCAGTTCTAGTAGTTTTCTTGGTGGAATCTTTAGGGTTCTCTATATACAATATCATGTCATCTGCAAATAATGACAGTTTTACTTCTTCCCTTCCAATCTGAATATTTTTTATTTCTTCTTCTTTTCTAATCGCTGTGGTTAGAACTTCCAGTACTATGTTGAATAAGACTCATGAAAGTAGAGACCACTGTCTTGATCCCAATCTTAAGGGTATGTTCCCTCTATTCCCACTTTGCTGAGAGTTTTTAACATAACTGGGTACTGGATGATACACTGACACTTCCAGCTCCCAGGCTCAGCTCTCAGAGTGGCAGTCAGTTTCCGGAGGAACTGTTTGTGTTACTCAGGGATCTCATAGAAACAGAACAAACAGAGTATATAGGTATAGAAATAGAGCTAGAACTAAAGATTTAGTTTAATTAACTGATTTACATGATTGTGGCTACTGGCAAGTCCAAAATCTGTAGAGTAAGATGGCAGGTTAGAAATTCAGGTTGATGTCACAATCTTGAGTCCAATTCCCACCAGGTAGCAGGCTGGAAATTCAGGAAGGATTTCTGTTATAATCTTGAGGAAGAGAATTCCTTCTTCAGAAACCCTTAGTTGTTGCTCTTAAGGACTTCAACTGATTGGATGTGACCCATCTATATTATAAAGAGTAATTTGTATTATTCACATTATTCTTATTTAAATATTAATCACATCTAAAAAATACTTCCACAGCAACATCTAGGATACTGGTGTTCAAACAAGTGGGCACCTTAGACTAGACAAGTTGACACATAACATAAGCCATCCCATTGCTTTTGCCTCAGAATGCAGGTGCAGTGGGCCTGAGGCTGATAGAGAAAGAGAAGATTTTCACATTCCCTTCATTCTGAGGCCTGCCTCTCCATACTTCATTGATTGCCCAAGGACTGGCCTCTTTTCAAGACGATTTACAGTGAGATTTCCATTCCTTTTGGCTATGTTCACATGTTTCAGGATGACATAGCAGCTCACATCTGGGACAAACCAGACCATATTAAATAGATGACTAAGTCTGACTTTAGTGGAGGTGGAGGAAATAATCTTCTCATAGGGAAAAATAGGGAATATTTGGAAAAACAGTACAGTCTACCATAGGACCAATGAACTCTTTTTCACCTGAGTTCTGAACTAAGACATAAAACAAAGGAGACAACACATGGAGAATCAAAATGACTCCTTTATTACTAATATAGTCTAGATTGGAGGATGGCAACTTGGTAGGAGAGCCTAAATGTGATTGCTGATATAAACCCAGATTTTAAAACCGTACTGGCCAGTCCTGGCTGTTTTAGATGGGGTAGGCCTGTAGGGGGAACTTACTCTTGGAGGAGCAGAAAACATACTCCAAGGAAGTAGCTCTCAAGCAGATGGGAAGAGGGCAGGGAGGACACCTGGTTTCTCCTTTCAAATTTTCCAGGCCAATAACTATTCCAACTTCCTTCCTGAAACAGAGTAAGTGAACAGACAGTGAAGGCCAGGAGTATAATGCTAAAAAAGCTCCTGCCACACGGAAATAAACAGCAGGAGTGAGGAGGAAACTGAGATCAGTGAGGACCAATAACTTGCCCAAGTCTCAAGTGGGAAGTGAGTGCTACGTACTTAAGAGAGATCGATCAGAATATGCTTCATGGAGAGGAATTTGCTGATCAGGCGGAAAGGTTAATAGTTGAGGAACATTACTTGTGTGCCTTCCTATATCCAAATTTGAATCCACTGATTTCATATAAACCTTCTCTTTGCAATTAATAAGCATGTATGGTTTGGACCCTCTCCCCATTGCATTCCCAGGACAGCCATTCAGAGAACTGTGAAATTAGTAAAAATGGGTTGACTCTGAATGAGAACAGCTTCAGGGGGGACTTATTAGGCCGGTTTTACAGGCCTAGAGGCTGAAATGGTACCTGAAACCCAGCCCAGAGGAGGTAGGGCTTTGATGCAAGCCCTAGTCTTCCGGGCCCATGCAGTGCTCCTCCTACTTTCCACTGCCTGTCTTCCCCCATGAGGGGGCTTGAATGTCTCAATGAGCCTGTCCCACTCCCCTATACCCTGAGAAATGGGGTGGCTGCCCAGCTCATGCAATGCCAGGTCAACCTATGCAGGGCACCATGAGGGGGTCTTTGCCTTTCATAGGACTGTGTGATTCCTTCCAGTCAGCAAAACCCACAGACAGAAGAGGCAAGACATTACTGACGTGCAATTTGAGGATTTATCGGCAGCAAATGCAGCCCAGGAGCAGGTTGGAAGCACCAACAGCTCCCCAAATTCTCCCCAGATCTGCACCAAGACTGAGCTAACAAATCATGTGTGGTCGTGATTCCTCATGACTCTTCTTCCTCGCATCTGCCTTTGTTTTCTCTCCTGGTCCACCCTCAAGAGTGAGGACACAGTCTGTTGCCAGGGTGACTCAAAGTAAGATGCCTTGGGTCTGTTTTTACCAAATCCTTCTGTATTTTCTGTTTTCCTCACTTTAGTTTCCTAAAGAATGCAAACCACGCCGGCCTTCTGCTTCCTTTTCTCTCCTCATTTTGCTTCTTTCTCTAAGGTCTGAATGCCTCGCTGCAAGACCAGGTTGACTTCTGTCATTTCCCCAGTCCTAACTTTCCTTTAGTCCTCCAGCCAGTCTGGGTGCCTTTGCCATCTCCATGTGATTGGCAGCCTCTCAGATTTCTCCTTTAGATCCATACTTCCCAACAGTGAGAGCTTTTGTACTGTGTTTCCAGTCAGTAAAAAGTCACAGGTACGTTTTAAGCCTTGATCTGTGTTTTGGAAAGATTGATCTGGCACCAGTGGGGATCAATCATAATAGCTATAATTTATTGATCACTTGCTTTGCCAGGGGTTTTATTGTATCCGATTTATAGGTAAGAATATTAATGCTTAGAAGATTAACCCAGATCCCCAGCTGATGAGTGGCAAAGCCAGGACTCAACCCCAAATCTATTTGGCTCCAATGTTAGTATCCTTCGTGTCCACTTCCACTTCCAGAAGGAGCCAAGGGAGGGAGGTCACTAGGGAAATGATGGGGGATGACAGAGGCCAAAATGAGGACAGATCAGTGGGAATTTGGGTGGGGCAGATGTAAGTCTTCAGGAATGGAGAATCTGGGTTAGCTTGTGATCCTGGGGAGCAATCTTAGGGGAGTGTAATTACAGTAAATTATTTTTGTATAGTATAGTACTTTATGATATAAACTTCCACATATATTAACTTTTTGAAATTATTTTCTTTGGCCAAGCAAATATTTCTTCCTTTTCACAGATTTGGGAGGTAAACCTTATTATTCCTTTAAATTCAGGTATTCTGATTCAAAAGCTGATGCACCCCTCCCCTCTTAGCCCTTCTCACTGCCACTCCCCACCCTAATCACAAACTGTAGACAATAAATTCTTGGAAAGGAGGTCTGGCTCTTGGTTGTGGGCACCATCCCTACCTCACCCACTCCTTTATAAATAGTCCCTTTTTTAAGTTCCCCTTAAGAGCCCCATTGAGTGTATATGCTACCTGTTTACTCCAGGGCCTTTTTTTTTTTTTTTTTTTTTTACAGATAGAGAACCAGAGAGAGGGATAGACAGGGACAGAAAGACAGGAACGGAGAGATGAGAAGCATCAATCATTACTTTTTCCTTGCACACTGTGACACCTTAGTTGTTCGTTGATTGCTCTCCCATATGTGCCTTGACTGCAGGCCTTCAGCAGACTGAGTAACCCCTTGCTTGAGCCAGCAACCCTGGGTCCAAGCTGGTGAGCTTTTGCTCCAACCAGATGAGCCCGCGCTCAAGCTGGCGACCTCGGGGTCTCGAACCTGGGTCCTCGGCATCCCAGTTTGATGCTCTATTCACTGTGCCACTGCCTGGTCAGGCAGCAGGGCCTTGATGAGAAAGATAAACCTGAAAATCTCAGAGACTTGACCCAATGAAACTTTATTTCTTGCTCACGTCATAATCCATTGTGTGTATGTGTGTATGTGTGTGTGCGTGCACGTGCACACACACAAATGTACACATGCAAACACTCTGGGAGGAGGCAGAGAAAGCTGAGTCAGAATACACAGAAGAGAAGTTGTGGCTGGAAAGCACTCTGTCCAGTCAGACTAGGGGTTTGTTTTTCTGGAAGGCAGCTGGCAACACCTCAGAAAGTGACTTTCCAGGTCACTGTGCACTCATAGTAACTGAAGGCTTGTCAATCACCAAGTAATAGGAACCTCTTGTCAGCACTGGGCCATGGGAATGGAAGAATAATTGTCCTAAAGATGCTACTGCTTGGCCAAAGAAAATAATTTCAATTTAATTGTCATTGTCTTTAAAATGCAATTGCTAAGCATAAGGCAATATACTAGATTTTCTGGAAGATACAAATTTGATTCAGATATAGGGTCACCCTCAAGATATTTGAACTTTCTCCATATTTAAAATTTATTTTTAAACTAATGCATAGTAAAATTCATTCTTTTTGGTACACAATTCTATCAGGTCTTTAGTTGTTGTTTTTTTTTAATTTGTATTTCTTTGCACATATTTTTATTGAGATATAGTTCATGTACCATAAAGTTTACTATTTTTAAGTGTACGGTTCTGTAGCTGTCAATATATTCAAAGAGTTATGCAACCCTCACCACTATTTTAAACATTTTATCACCCCAATAAAGAGACCATACCTGTTAGCACTCCCTATTCCACTTTTCCTCCAGTCCTTGACAGTCACTAATATATTTTCTGTCTCTGGATTTGCCTACTCTGGACATCTCATATAAATGAAATCATACAGTATGTGTTCCTTTCAGACTTGTTTCACTTAGCATGTTTTCAAGTTCATCCCTGTTATGGCATGTTTTAGTACTTCATTCTTGTTTATGGTCTATCCATTCACAAGCTGATGGACATTTGGATTGTTTTGAGTTTTGCATTATTTGAATAATACTGCTATAAACACCCTGGCACAAGTTTTTGTGTGGACATATTTTCACTTCTCTTGGGTTGATAAATATAATTTTTTATTGTTGTATTTTTCTGAAGCTGGAAACGGGGAGAGACAGACTCCCGCATGCGCCCGACCGGGATCCACCCAGCACGCCCACCAGGGGGCGACGCTCTGCCCACCAGGGGGCGATGCTCTGCCCCTCCGGGGCATCGCTCTGCCGCAACCAGAGCCACTCTAGCACCTGAGGCAGAGGCCAAGGAGCTATCCCCAGCGCCCGGGCCATCTTTGCTCCAATGGAGCCTCGCTGCGGGAGGGGAAGAGAGAGACAGAGAGGAAGGAGAGGGGGAGGGGTGGAGAAGCAGATGGGCGCTTCTCCTGTGTGCCCTGGCCAGGAATCGAACCCGGGACTTCTGCACGCCAGGCCGACGCTCTACCACTGAGCCAACCGGCCAGGGCCGGTGATAAATATAATTTTAAACTGCAGTATAATATTGTGTGTAGCTATATCATACTGGACTGTAAACACAACCATTTTATTAACATGGGAGATAATTTTTAAATAACCCTAGAGGATCACGGTAGAAACCAGATACCAGCCAAAAGGGGCTTGGGGAACTGGCATTACTTCCCCTGGAGGGATGTGTGCTTAGTGCTTAGGCAGTGGGCTTACTGCTCTGTGCCCCATCCTGTGAGTGTGAATTAAGAGAACTGGGGAGCCATGGCTTGGCAAATGAATGCTACATAAGGCTGAAATCACATTACCTTGATGGTTTGCCATCAGGTTTTTGGACCTAAGGGGGCATCATCAGATTCAAGTCATCCATGTAGCTGCAAACCGCTTCCGGAGACATCCAACAGAGGGCAGTATTCTGCTTTGAGATGGGACCATTTCTCAAGGAGACTTCAAGGAGCCCTGCACACAGCTGTCCACCAGGGGACAGTAAGGACAAGGCTTTGAGGCTCGAGAGCCGCTCAAAGAAGCCATTCTGCAGTGCTGCCATCCTTACGGGACTAAGGAGAAAAGAGAGAGAAGAGCAGGCCAATAAGGAGCTACGTGGCTCAGTAAGCTCCTACCGGAGTAGCTGGGACCATTGAGGGGGTTTCAAGGGACTTGATGTCTTGCACCCCTGGAACGTCCGCAGAGGTGGGTTACCCATAGGCCTTCCAGAGCCCTGCACTCACTCCATTCCTTCCGCAGATGCGTCCTGGGGTGGGGGTACAAATCCAGGAACACTCAGGCTGAACAAAGTGGGTGGTTGGCACTGGTCACAGACCTGTCTTAGTGGTGCAAAGTAAGACATTTAGTGATCACCTCCTTAAACCCACTGCAGCCTTCTCTTCCGCACACCAAAGACACCGGTTGTGTAGAGGGACTAACAAATATTCCTGAGCAAGGACTATGTGCCAGGTTCCATTCTAAGTGTTGGGGGTTATAGCACGTGTAACTGCCCTTGGGGAGTTTAGTCTAGTAATAGTGATAGGTGAGATAATCTGAGACCGTGGTGAGTTGCACTGAAAGAAGAAATAATAGGGAAGGTGATCTGGGAAGACCCTTCTGAGGAAGCAGCATCTCAGCTGGAGATCTGATGGCTAGGAAGGAGGCCACCACACTAAGATCCAGGAGAAGAACGTTTCAATGGAAGGAAAGGCATATTCAAAGGCCCTGAGGTGAGAAAGATTTTGGCTTGTTTGAAAACAGAAAGGGCACCAGTTTAGGGAATAAGGGGATATATTCACTTCCTGTTGCTGCTGTAACAAATTGCTACAAACTTAGTGGCTTAAAACAATAGAATTTGCCCTGGCCGGTTGGCTCAGCAGTAGAGCGTCGTCCTGGCGTGCGGGGGACCTGGGTTCGATTCCCGGCCAGGGCACATAGGAGAAGCTCCCATTTGCTTCTCCACCCCCCCCCCACTTCCTCTCTGTCTCTCTCTTCCCCTCCCGCAGCCGAGGCTCCATTGGAGCAATGATGGCCCGGGCGCTGGGGATGGCTCCTTGGCCTCTGCCCCAGGCGCTAGAGTGGCTCTGGTCGCAGCAGAGTGACGCCCCGGAGGAGCAGAGCATCGCCCCCTGGTGGGCAGAGCGTTGCCCCTGGTGGGCGTGCCGGGTGGATCCTGGTCGGTCGGGCGCATGCGAGAGTCTGTCTGACTGTCTCTCCCCATTTCCAGCTTCAGAAAAATACAAAAAAAAAAAAAAAAAAAAAAAAAGGAGCAGAAAATAACAAGTGTTGATGACAACCTAGAGAAACTGGAATTGTACACCATTAGTAGGAAAGTAAAATATGCAGCTGCTGCAGAAACAGTCTGTCAGTTCTTCAAAACATTAAAAATAGAAGTATCATATGATCCAGCAATTCTACTTTTGCATATACACCCAAAAGAATTGAAAACTAAGTCTCAAAAGGACATCTCTTTTCTTAGCAGCATTATGCACAATAGCTTAAAGGTGGAAGCAACTCAAGTGTCCATTGACAGATGACTGGATAAACAAAATGTGATATTACCATACAATGAAAAATCATACAGCCTTAAAAAGGAAGGACATTCTAACACATGCCACAAAATATATAGATGAGCCTTCAGGACATTATGCTAAGTGAAATACACAAGTTACCAAAAAAAATGTTGCATAATTCCACTTATGTGAGGCACCCAGAGTAGTCAAAATCTCTATAGACAAAATAAAAAATAAAAAAATCTCTATAGACAGAAAATAGAATGGCAGTTGCCAGGGGCTGGGTAGAGTGTGGGTTGGGTAGTTATTGTTTAAATAGAGCTTCAGGTTTATAAGATGAAAAGAGTTATGGAGAAGGGTGGTGGTTGCACATTATTAATGTATTTAATACCACTTAACTGGACACTTAAAATGGTTAAGATGGTAAATGTTACATGTATTTTACCACAATAAAAATTAGGAAAACCCCAACAAATCTGTAATCTATCAGTTCTGGGGATCAGAAGTCTGAAATGGGTTTTACAGGGCTAAAACAAGGTGTCAGCAGAGATGTTCCATCTGGAGACCTAGGGGAAATCAGTTTCCTTGCCTTTTTCTTTCTTTCTTTCTTTCTTTCTTTCTTTCTTTCTTTCTTTCTTTCTTTCTTTTTTTTTTTTTACAGAGACAGAGCGAGAGTCAGAGAGAGGGATAGATAGGGACAGACAGACAGGAACAGAGAGAGATGAGAAGCATCAATCATCAGTTTTTCGTTGTGACACCTTAGTTCATTGATTGCTTTCTCATATGTGCCTTGATTGCGGGCCTTCAGCAGACCAAGTAACCCCTTGCTCAAGCCAGCGACTTTGGGTCCAAGCTGGTGAGCTTTGCTCACACCAGATGAGCCCCCACTCAAGCTGGTGACCTCGGGGTCTCGAACCTGGGTCCTCTGCATCCCAGTCCGACGCTCTATCCACTGCACCACTGCCTGGTCAGGCTTCCTTGCCTTTTTCAACTACTCAAGTTTGCTTCATTATTTGACTGCTGGCTCCTTGCCTTCATGATCAAAGCACATAACTCCAACCTCTGCTTCTGTCACATCGCCTTCTCTCTCTCTGACCCTCCTGACTCCTTAAATGGACCCTCATAATTCCATTGGGCCCACTCAGATAATCCAGGATAATCTTCCCATTTTAAGATTTCTAACTTAATCATATCCGCAAAGTCCCTTTTAATAAACCACCCTGGATGCTGGGTGGAGAATGGGTTGCAGGTAGAGAATAATAGCATTTGCTCATGGATTTGCTCTAGAAATGCCCACACTGGTGTTTGTGCTCCCTGAGAAGTGACCTGCTCCTTAGCCTCAAAGTCTGGCATGTAGAGAACCAGGCACCACATCAAGTAGGAAGAAGATGCCCAGTGGAACCATAAACAGAGGTGTTTCTGGGTAGCACATTTGAGGGCAAGTGTCTTTGTGAACCGAGGGTAAAGCAGATAGGAGAAAAATGATTTCACGGTCCCATGGTGCCCTGTCTCCGTGCTTACCTCCTGAAGGAGGCTCTGTTTTTTCATTCCAGTTCTCTATCCCCTGAGCTTAAGGGAAGGTCTTGGGGTTTTCTGGAGGAATTATTGGGGGGGAAATTAGTAGAGGGAGGCAGAATTAGAAAGACAGGAGACCTCTGCGTGCCCCCTGCACTAGACTATACAATCTTTGGCTGTAGGATATGTGAAGTCACAAATCATTCTGCCAGGAGACCAAATGAGATTATCCCAGGTCCTCTGGTAAATAGTAAGTGTATCAACCCATCATATGCATTTGTGTTTGTTTTATGGAGTCTTAGAACAGAGGATCCAGAAAGATTTAAAAAAATATCTAGTTCCACCTTCTACCTGATGCTTGAACATCTCTTCAACATTCTCATCATCACCAGATGGCCTCTGCTTGCACAAATATAGTACCAGGGAGCCTACTACTGACCAAAGCAGCTCAATGAATGGATGGACAACCCTAACTGTCAGAAAAGTTCTTTAAGTGTGTCTCCCTTGGTGTCATTTCCATTGTTCTGCCCCAGTGCTCCCCTCTGGAGAAACACAGACTAAATCTACTCCTTCTCCTCCAGGAAAGCCATTCTGATAGTTCATTCGTTCTGAAAGGGAAGTGGCTCATCCTGAAAGGGAAGTCTCTCTGGTCCCTTTAATTGTTTCTCATCGACATGATTTGAAGTTCTCCTTCCCCCTTCCAATCCTAGTCACTGTTTGTTGGACAAGCCCTAGTTTTTCCATATCTTTTTTCAGAGTGTACGTCTAGAAGCAGGCCCAGAACTCCTGGAGTGGACTGATTGGTCCAGAGATGGGACCATCACCCTCTGTAAAGCCAGTTGCCGCAGCCACCATCACAGCCACCCAGCCCATGCAGGTTCACGTTGGATTCGGACTGACGGTAATGAAACAACAGAGCCATGAATTTGTGGGCCATTATCTTTAAGCCTAGCTTGCACCCAGCGGGCAAGTAAAAACACACACTGGGCTCCAAAACCCACTCATTCAGCACTCACAAAGCTACTGACTTATCTGAGTTTCCTAGAATCAAAGGTGTCTAGCTCACTAGATTCATTCTTCTTTGTTCCCCATCTCCTTCTCTCTACACAAACTCTGCACTAACTGGCTTCTCTTTCAGCACTCTGCCATCTTGGCTGCCTCTCTTCTCCATGTGGCCTTACTCTGCTCTCCAACCTCTCTGCTCTAATGCTAATCTTAGGAACTGAGAGAGAGCAAGCCCCCAGTCTGCCCCACTTTATAGTGCAGAAATCAAAACCTTTAATCCAATATACAAAATAGGGAAGTCTCTAATACAAAGTCACTTATCTGAGGCATGATGGGATTGCACCACCCCACATCAAAAAGGGTTGTAAAGGCTTAGTCCTAAAACCAAGCTCCAGGCTACAAGGATCCTGCCTGCCCCAACACAAATTAATTTAATCACGCCCATTCAAAGCAAGAAGGGCAACTAATATCACCTGGGCAACAGGCTTCCATGTGAGCAGCGCCATCTTTAACAAAGTGAGCATAATATATTTTATTTGCCCAACACCCCCTTACTCTGTGGAAGGCCCAGACTTCCTTCCAGCAGCCTAAGTTCCCATTTAATATTTTTAGCAGTTCCACTACACTTTGGATTTACATTTTGCACACTGTTGAGTAAAACCTTAATTAATTTCTGTGCCCATTGCTGTGTTATAAGCAGTTAAATGCACAGAGTATTCACTTAAATATGTCCCAATGCTTTATGTCTGAAAAATTGTATGGTTCTTTTTTAATACTAAACACTATGAAGCCAGTGGCCACGGCCACCATCACAACCTCCTGGCCCATGCAGTTTAGCATTGGATTCAGACAGTCAGTAAAGAAACAACGGAGCCCAAAAGTGGTGGGCCATCATTTTAATCCTAGCTTGCACCCGGCGGGCAAGTAAAAACACACACTGGGCTCCAAAACCCATTCATTCAGTGCTCACAAAGCTACTGACTTATCCAAGTTTTCTAGATTCAAAGGTTTCTAGCTCACCAACCTTATTCACCTCATCTCCTTCTCTCTGCACAAACTGGCTTCTCCTTCAACACTCTGCCATCTTGGCTGCTTCTCCTGGCCTCCTCCACGTGGCCTCTCTCTCCTCTCCTCTCTGCTTTCTCCTCTAATGTTAATCTCAGGAACTGAGAGAGCACAAGCTCCCGGTCTGCCCCACTTTACTATGTAGAAATCCAAACCTTTAATCCAATATACAAATAGGGAAGTCTCTAATACAAAGTCACTTATCTGAGGCATGATGAGTAAACTCATGAGAGTGCACCACCCTACATCAAAAAGGGTGGGAAAGGCTTAGTCCTAAAACCAAGCCCCAAGATACAAGGATCCTGCCTGCCCACAGTCCGCCCCCAAAACACATTAATATCATATAATCACGCCCATCCCAAGCAATCACCTCGGCACAGGCTTCCATGTGGGCAGCACTATCTTTAACAAAGTGAGCATAATATGTTTTATCTGCCCAACAAACACAAAGGAAGAATCTCAGGTTCTCTTCCCGAGGTTCAGGGGAATGCAGACACTGCCAGAGCTACAGCAAGCAAGCAGAGTAGGGCCTGAGAATGGATCTGAACATCCAGCACAGACAGCAAAGCATTGCTTTTGCAGTAATCTGTGTGGCCTCAAGTCAAACTTACATACAAAGAGGAGGCAAGATATTAAGAGGAAAATATTCCAGTGAAAAGGGCAGAAAACCCAATTCAAATCCCAGTCCTACTGTTATAAGGTGCCAAAAGCTACAGAATTAATATTAATATTTTAGAAAGTTTAAAGAACATTTTATTGGTTTGGGCTAGGCATTCTGTTGGGCAGATAAATATATTATGTTCAGTTTGTTAAAGATGGCACTGCCCACATGGAAGCTTATTGCCCAGGTGATGTTTAATAGATACGTAAATTCCAAACTGCCCTCTTGATGTTCCGCTTATCTGTCAGACCTCACCCCTACTGGACTATCGCCCCTGAGGCAGAGGAATTCCAAGAAGCTGGCAAGCCCCTCAAGGAGGAGCATTCTGGACATACCAGGACTTTTGATTCAACACCCACTTGCTCGAGACTCTCCTTTTACCCTATAAATTCGTCCTCCTAGCTTGTACCGGTGCTCTTTTCCCCGGGAGAAGTGCCCAGCAGGGTTCCTTTCTTCCTTTCAATAAAGCCTGTTACTCTGGTCTTTTGGACTCCCATGGATTCCAACAATATTAATGTGTGTTGGGGGCGGGCTGTGGGCAAGCAGGATCCTTGTAGCCTGGGGCTTGGTTTTAGGACTAAGCCTTTCCCACCCTTTTTGATGTGGGGTGGTGCAATCCCATCATGCCTCAGATAAGTCTCTTTGCATTAGAGACTTCCCTATTTTGTATATTGAATTAAAGGTTTTGATTTCTGCACTATAAAGTGCGGCAGACTGGGAGCTTGCTCTCTCTCGGTTCCTGAGATTAGCATTAGAGAGGAGAGTAGAGAAGGCCACGTGGAGGAGATCAGGAGAAGCAGTCAAGATGGCAGAGTCCTGAAAGAGAAGCCAGTTAGTGCAGAGTTTGTGCAGAGAGAAGGAGAAGGGGAACAAAGGAGAGTGAGGCTGGTGAGGTAAACACCTTTGATTCTAGGAAACTCAGATAAGTCAGCAGCTTTGTGAGTGCTGAATGAGTGGGTTTTGGAGCCCAGTGTGTGTTTTTACTTGCGCGCCGGGTGCAAGCTAGGATTAAAGATGATGGCCCACCAGTTCGTGGCTCCGTTGTATCATTACCATCTGTCCAAATCCAATGCGAACCTGCATGGGCCAGGTGGCTGTGATAGTGGCCCTGGATACTGGCTGTACACGTGCAAAGAGAGATTTTGAAAGTAATTCTTATATTTGTGACCAAGACGGCATTGTGTTGTAAATGCAGAAAGAGGAAGGAGACTTGGATTCCCTGACCTTCCCCCATACCTATGGGAGAAGGGTCAATGGCTAGCCAGGTGTAGGGAGAAAAGAATTAAATCTTTTCTTGGGCTGATGGACCATTTGCAGGCATTTGTTCCCATGGAAACCACCTCTCCCCTCCTGAAAGCATGTAATTAATGTATCTCTAAACAAAAGGTATAAACTTACGCAGTGATGTCAGGTTTTCTCCCCTCCCAAGTATAATTAGGAGTATATAAACAGCCCCTGAACTGTTTTGGGGGGCTGCACAATTTGGGTCTGTTGCCCTGTGTCAGCCATATGCGGCCGGCATATTTAATAAATTTCCTCCTTTAATAAAACTTTTCAAAGACTTATTTGGACTACGTGCCTATACAAAAACCCACGGATTTGTGGATTTATTTACTTTACAACACTACCACTTCCTACTTGAAACCTTGGGCAAATTGCCTCAACTACTGTAGCATCTGTAATCAGGAAAACAATATTCCAGTTGTGAAGCCAAGAGCCACCATCGTGGCCATTCACATGCAGGTTCACATTGGATTTGGACAGACGGTAATGAAACAACGGAGCCAAGAACTGGTGGGCCATCATCTTTAATCCTAGCTTGCACCCAGCGGGCAAGTAAAAACACACACTGGGCTCCAAAACCCACTCAGTCAGTGCTCACAAAGCTACTGACTTATCCGAGTTTCCTAGAATCAAAGGTTTATAGCTCACCAGACTTATTCATCTCTGTTCCCCATCTCCTTCCTTCTCCCTGCACAAACTCTGCACAAACTGGCTTCTCACTCAGCACTCTACCATCTTGGCTGCTTCTCCTGGCCTCCTCCACGTGGCCTTTCCCTGCTCTCCTCTCTAATGTTAATCTCAGGGCCCGAGAGAGCAAGCTCCCGGTCTGCCCCACTTTATAGTGCAGAAATCAAAACCTTTAATCCAATATACAAAACAGGGAAGTCTCTAATACAGGGGTCCCCAAACTTTTTACACAGGGGGTCAGTTCACTGCCCCTCAGACCGTTGGAGGGCCGGACTAAAAAAACTATGAAAATCTCTATGCACACCACACACATCTTATTTTAAAGTAAAAAAACAAAACAGGAACAAATACAATATTTAAAATAAAGAACAAGTAAGTTTTAATCAACAAACTTACCAACATTTCAATGGGAACTATGGGCTTGCTTTTGGCTAATCAGATAGTCAATGTCCGGTTCCATATTTGTCACTGCTAGCCACAACAAATGATGCAAGTGTTCATCGGTTAGTCTAGATCAGGTTGGACATTTTAAATTTTTCATCCTAGAAAATGTCTGTTCACAGACATAAGTGCTGCCAAAAATTATTGACATTTTAAGAGCATGGTTCCTGATATTAGGATATGTCTCTGATGAGAGAGAGGCATAGAAATTAGGCAAGTTGTTTGACTTGAATGCGTCTTTCAGAGAGTCACAATTCTGCAGTTCAGCCAGTTCCATTTGGTAAATTGAATCCACATTTTCAATGTCAATAGAAAATGGGTTACGGAAAAGCTGAATGTCCTGTTCATGGAGATGAAGCTCTTTAAATCTAAATTGGAACTCCTTTTGCAACTTTTCCAGTGAATCCACACATACTTCTTTTGGGAATGCAATCAAGGGTTTTTCCACTAACAGATTTTGAGTTAAGGGGAGATGGCAGAAATTTTCCTCCTTCACTTGTTTAATAAGGAGGCCTAATTTTACTTCAAATGCTTTTACATGTGATTGCATATCACAGATGAGCTTCCCTTTTCCTTGAAGTTGCACATTGAAACTGTTGAGTAGCTCTGTTACATCTGTCAGAAAGGCGAGGTGCCATTTCCATTCTGCATCATTGAGCTCTGGTACTTCTTTGTTTTTTGAAAGCATAAAAGCTGTAATCTGTGGAAGTAAGTCATAGAAATGTCTCAAAACTCTCCCTCAACTCAGCCAACGGACTTCGGTGTAGTACAGAACATCTTCATAGGCCACATTTAGCTCAGACAGAAATTCCTGAAATTGCCTGTGGTTTAGTGCATTAGTTCTAATGAAGTTAACACAACGTACCACAATTTTCATAACAGAGTCCCACTTCAGTGATTTACTACATAACGCTTGTTGGTGGATGAGGCAGTGTATGGCTATTGGATGAGAATGGTTAAGTTTGTCCATCTCTAGGTTAATGCAAGCAATTACTCCTTTCTTAGGCCCCACCATATTAGGCACACTATCAGTTGTCACACTGGATAGTTTAGCCCAGTCTAGCTCCAAATCCTTCACAGTTTGGGAAACCTTTTCATAGATATCCTCTCCCGTAGTTGTTCCTTTGATGCTTTGCAGTGCAGCAAGCTCTTCTGTGACTTCAAAATTATCATTCATCCCATGAATAAAAATTAGAAGTTGTGGCCTGACCTGTGGTGGCGCAGTGGGATAAAGCGTCGACCTGGAACACTGAGGTCGCCGGTTCGAAACCTTGGGCTTGCCTGGTCAAGGCACATATGGGAGTTGATGCTTCCTGCTCCTCCCCCTTCTCTCTCTCTCTCTGTCTCTCTCTCTCACTCCTCTCTCTCTAAAAAAAAATCAATAAATAAAATATTTAAAAAAAAAAAATTAGAAGTTGTGCAGAATCACGAACATCATTGCTCTCGTCGAGTGCCAAGGAAAAATAAGAAAGTTTTCTCACAGAGTTTTGCAAATGCTGATGCAAATTGTCCCCCATTTCTTCAATCCTTCGTGTTATTGTAGATCCTGAAAGACTAACTGTACTAAATAAGTCTGCCTTTTCTGGACACATCTCTTTGGCAATAGAAAGAAGGCACTCTTTAACAAATTCTCCCTCCACGAATGGTCTGCCAGCGCACACTATTAGCTTGGCAACTTGAAAACTTGCTCGCAGTGATGAAATATTTAGCTGCTTCTGCTTCACAAAAGTATTTTGCTGAGTTGACAATGAATTTTTCAGTTTTAATATTTTATCTTTTCTCACATCTCCAACCAAACAATCATATTTATCTTTATGTTGAGTTTGATAGTGTCGATGCAAATTATACTCTTTGAACACAGACACTATATTCTGACATATCAAACACACAGCTCTTTCCTCGTACTGCATGAAAAAGTAATCATAAGTCCACTGTTCTTTGAATATACACTCTGAGTCAATTTTTCTCTTTCTTGACGTCATTGTTTCCTAGGGATTCCAAATTGATAATAGTTAAATACCAATATATATATATGCTCTCTGCCCCTCCATATAGGTCCCATGCTCTCTGCCCTTCATGTAGGTCCAGGCCTCTGCCTCCCATGTAGGTCCAGGTTTCTGCCCACAATGTAGGTCCATGCCCTCTGCCCCCCATGTAGGTCCAGGTCTCTGCCCTCATGTAGATCCAGGTCTCTGCCTCCCATGTAGGTCCATGCCCTCTGCCCCTCATGTAGGTCCATGCCCTCTGCCCCCTATGTAGGTCCATGCCCTCTGTCCCCATATAGGTCCAGGTCTCTGCCCCCCCCATGTAGATCTAGGTCTCTGCCCCTCATGTAGGTCCAGTTCTCTGCCCCCCATGTAGATCCAGGTCTCTGCCTCCCATGTAGGTTCAGGTCTCTGCCCACACTGTAGGTCCATTTTTAAAATCCAATTAAAAAATAAATAAAAAATATACTTACCTAGCGCGGCAGCCGCTGCCGCGCTGTGGACCGCCGAGCGCAATACAGGAAAGAGAGTTCCTGTATAGCGGCGGGCGCATTATTTCAATTGTAAGCGCCAGAGTGCTTATAATTGAAATGAATCAGGGAACTAGCTGAATCGCCGTAAGTGCAACGGGGGCCGGGTAAAAGGCCGCCGCGGGCCGTAGTTTGGGGATCCCTGCTCTAATACAAAGTCACTTATCTGAAGCATGATGGGATTGCATCACCCCACATCAAAAAGGGTGGGAAAGGCTTAGTCCTAAACCAAGCCCCAGGCTACAAGGATCTTGCCTGCCCACAGCCCCCCCCCCCCAACACACATTAATATCACCTGGGTGACAGGCTTCCACGTGGGCAGCGCCATCTTTAACAAGTGAGCATAATATATTTTATCTGCCCAACACAATGTTCTACCTTAAACAGCTAGCTGTTCTCTGGCGAAAGCGCTTTTCAAATTTGAAATGCTAAAATATATTTTGATTATTAATGTTATATTACATTCCTAACTTCAGTGTCTTCAGACTCCCTCTCTAATCTCACGCTCCTGCCTCACCTACCCAGCCAAGGAAGGCTGAGGGTACTCTTGGCTAAATCCAAGCCATGGCGCAGGTGTCTGGGCCCCCACCTGTTCCTCAGCAGTGGGAGGGCCTTAGTTCTAATTAAGTCTTTGCCATTTAACTGAATTACTCAGGGACCTCCCCAGATCTCAATTTCCTCATCCATATAACAGGAATAAAGAGAGGGAGGTGTGAGTGTGTAGTAGAGAAAAAGGGGAAGAGAAAGGGGGAGAGGGAGAAAGAGCGTGCGCGCTCTGTAAATCACAAGGGACAGAGTCATTAGGTCTCTAGGGCGGAGATGCCAATATCCAAATCCGAGCATCAAAGCAGCACCACATCAAAGCCCGGCTGAGCCACAAGTCCGCTCAGATAGAGGGCCGAGCAGTGCTTCCCGCTGCGGGCGCGCGGGGGAAGCTGGTCCGCGCGACCGGAATGGGCAGTTTGGTGCAGGCGGGGCCTGGGGAGGCGGGGCTTCCGGCACTCTCCTCCGCTGTTGCCAAGGGAGACAGCCGCCTGGAGGCGGAAGGAGCCCCCAAGTGGTTGGTGTCTGCTAGGCACCGCTGCTGTGGCGGCCATGGCGGCTTCGGAATCCAGGTGTCGGAACTGGCTTTTGTGTCCCGAAGTGCCACCCGCCACTTTCTTCACCGCGCTGCTCTCGCTAGTGGTGTCCGGACCCCGCCTTTTCCTGCTGCAGCAGCCCCTGCCGCCCTCCGGCCTCTCGCTGAGGTCCGATTGTCTGCGCAACTGGCAAGGTGAGCAGGGCGGGGCCGGGCCCCGGGTGTCAGCCCATTTCCTCCGACCTCGCCAGGCCCTGGACTTTGGCTTCCTAGTTCCGCGCCATTAGACCTTACCTTTAGCTACTCGGTACGCATCATCATTCTCTCCGCCCCGGAGTACCAGCCCGGTATTCTACTTCTTTGTCTTTCCAGAGTCCCTTTTCCTAACCTGCCGCCACGGGACTGATCAAGGCCCCCACATACATTCGCTAGCAAACAGGCTTCATTCACCCATGCTCACTCTCTGAGGAGAAGGATTATTTCCTTCCTATCCCCGTCTCTTGTCATACACACGACTGCTTTAGGTCCTAACTCCCACTGAAATTATTTTTCTCGCCTTCAGCAAGGCATTAGAGCTTTATCTGTGGCTACCCCCTTTAAGCGTTCTGGACTCTTGAGGTTTAGGATTTCTTCTGCATCTTCGTTTGTATCTTTATTCTGACTCAGATTCCCAACTCATGGAGACGGTCATCTTGTGCTTTGGGAGAGGTGTTTTCTTTGGGGCAAAAAAAATTTGCAGACCGATTAAGTATAAACATCTCGTAAAATTCCATTATCTTCTAGAGTGGAAAATGGGAAATTTATATGAACTCTTGCCGTTTTGCAAAGCACACTCTAATCCTCTCGATAATCCCATGACATAGGCTTTATTGTTGCCCATTATTTAAACTAAGGCTTAATGCAGAGAAGCACAGAGCTATTAAGTCATACAGTTAAGACAGAACCCAGGAAAAAAGATTTTTTTTATTGTATGATGTTTTGGAACTGGAGCTTTGGGGAATATAGCCCCCAAATTATACAGAGTTGCTTCTAGAATATTCACTATACAGTACTTGGAATTTTAGTTTTGGAAGTATTCAACAAATAATGAAGTACTCTTCAGATGAAGCTGTCAGAGACTGCCTGCTTCCCTGCTCAAATCTAAAATTTTCCCCCACCCTTATCAGGACACAGAGCATGTCATAGACAGGTGCAAAATGTCAGCCTAAACTGAGCTCCCCCTTTTTCTTTAATTTACAGCTTCTCTAAGTGTGGAGTTCATTAGCATGTGAGTATTAGACACATAAAAGACCTCGAAGGCCTCAAGTGTAATCTTGTTACTTCATTCATATTGAGGAAACTGAAGCCATGAGGGTCCATGATTTGACCAAGCTCAGCCAGCCAGTACAGATAGAGCCAAGATTCCACTCCAAGCCTTTAGGCACCGAAGTCCAATATTACTGCCACTTCACCAGTCCCCCTCCTTCAGTTTAATGTTTTGGCCTACAAGGACGTAAAAATATGTGAGAGATGACTAACTGCTTTTAGAAAAATAAAAGTGAAATTCTTCGCTGTCTTATTGCACATAAAATATCCCTCTACCTGTAGGATTGGGTAAGCATTTTTAAGGAAGACTTCTGAGTTTTATATCTATATGATTGGTGATCATTTTTATATCTTTTATATCTAGATTATAGTGATAATCTTTATAGGTGCAAAATAATTTATGGTCACTTTTTTCTTCCTCTGAACAGCCACTATGGAAGGAGAGGTCAGGATTACAGCCGAGGAGACTGGCACACAGAGTGTTAAGGGACACCCACTCAATCTACCTTGATGCTGTTACACTTAATTAACCCTCAAACTGCCTGGTGAGATAGGTCAGTATTAAAACCTAAAAAGGGGGCATAAAACACAAATTACAAATTTAAAGACCATCCCATGCTAAAAAGTGTTACTTTCTTTTTCCACATGGAAATCAGTCACTGATAAGACTAATTCCAGGTGTGGGAAAGAGCAGGGATTTAGACATTCATGCATCTGCTTTAAGTCTTGGGTTCATTGTTGCTTCCCACTGCTTATCTTAGCTCCTGATTTTCACTGGCGCTCAGTGGTCTGTTACAGGGGCCACTCCCCCTTTCTAGGTGGGTTGTAACCTGTCTTTCCCACCTCGGAGCAACCCACTGTCAGGCCTCTAACCCAGCTCCCTCTGCAGTTTACAGGCTGGTGACGTACATCTTTGTCTATGAGAATCCAATCTCCCTGCTCTGCGGTGCTATCATCATCTGGCGCTTCGGTGGCAATTTTGAGAGAACCGTGGGCACCGTCCGTCACTGCTTCTTCACCGTGATCTTCGCCCTTTTCTGCGCTATCATCTTCCTGTCATTTGAAGCTGTATCATCGCTGTCGAAGCTGGGGGAGGTGGAGGATGCCAGAGGTTTCACCCCAGTGGCTTTTGCCATGCTAGGAGTCAACGCTGTTCGCTCTCGGATGAAGAGGGCCCTGGTGTTTGGCATTGTTGTGCCCTCAATGCTGGTGCCGTGGCTCCTTCTGTGTGCGTCCTGGCTCATTCCCCAGACCTCCTTTCTCAGTAACGTCTGTGGACTTGGAATTGGGCTAGCGTGTATCCTTTCTCGAAGGGAATTGTAAAACAGTAATATCCCAAAGGGTGAACTAAGTTGAAGGGTTTGGGGGAGGGTTCACATAGGTAGAGCCACAGGGCTAGATGTAGGTAATCTAGGTTTTAGCTTCAGCCTTGAAAAACATGGCCTTGGGTGAGTAGCTTGCCTTTTGTAGGCCTGAATTTCCTTGTCTGGAAAATATCAACATAGCTATCTCTTCATGCCAGCTTAGTACTACCAGTTAGTAAAATATTCTGATTTGATATTTTTCTTGTAAACTAAGGTGTAAATATCCATTTGACTAATTGTGTTAAGAATGTCCATAGGAAGATTGTGAATTACCCCTATACTAGAGATGTTCTATAAAAGGAACAGGGAATAGGTTTGTTTTTTATTTTTGTTTGGTTTAGTCTTTTTCTCAGAAAAGAACAAAACCTTTTTTTTTTTTGTATTTTTCCGGGGAGGCAGTCAGACAGACTCCCGCACGCGCCTGACCGGGATCCACCCGCATGCCCACCAGGGGGCGATGCTCTGCCCATCTTGGGGCGTCGTTCTGCCACAATCAGAGCCATCCTTAGCGCCCGGGCAGACTTTGCTCCAATGGAGCCTCGGCTGCGGGAGGGGAAGAGAGAGACAGAGAGGAAGGAGAGGGGGAGGGGTGGAGAAGCAGATGGGCGCTTCTCCTGTGTGCCCTGGCCGGAAATTGAACCTGGGACTCCTCCTGCACGCCAGGCCGAGGCTCTACCACTGAGACAACCGGCCAGGGCCACAAAACTTTTTTTAATGATAGGCTGTTACCATACGGATGGTTAACACTGAGATTAAACCTTACATCCCTTGTATAAATATTTTGGCAATTGGGGGGAATCTAAAATGTATTGTAAAATGGGTTACTTTTTTAAACAAAAGAATTGGTAATGTTGAGGATATGTGCCTTCCTGAAATCTCCTTTAATTTATGGTTCAAGTAGCTATTAGGGTAGGTAGTATATAAATAAATATATATTGCTAACATAGCTCTTATTTTCTATTTTTAATTTAATTTTATTGATTTTAAACCTTTTTCCTAATATAAAAGTTTAAACCTAAATACTCCCCTATAAGCACTACTTTAGCTACATCCCACAAATTTTGATATATTGTGTTACTGTCACTCAGTTAAAAGTATTTTCTACTTTTCCTTGGTATTTCTTCTTTGACTTGTGTTATCTATAAGTGAGTTGCTTAATTTCTAAATATTTGGTGATTTTCCAGATTTCTTTTTGTTATTGATTTCTAATTTTATTTCATGAGGTCAGAGAACATCCTTTGTAGTATTACAATCCTTTTAAATCAGCCTGGCCCAGCATTTGGTATAACTTGGTGAAAGTTCTTTGTGTATGTGAAGAGAATGTGCATTCTGAAGTTGGATATAGTGTTTATGTCAGTTAGGTCACGGTGTTGATATTGTTCAAGCCTTCTATATTCTTATACTTACTCTCTCAATTTTTGAGAGGACTGTTGAACTCTCCAACTAAAATTGTGGATTTGACTGACTGCTGGTGGTGCAGTGGACAGAATGTCGACCCCGGTACACTGAGATCCCAGGTATGAAACTGTGAGGTTGCCAGCTTGAGCATGGGATTGCTGGCTTGAACATGGGATCATCAGCATGATCCCAAGGTTGCTGGCTTGAGCCCAAAGGTTTCTGGCTTAAACCCAAAGTCACTGGCTTGAGCAAGGGGTCACTGGCTCAGCTTGAGCCCACCGGTCAAGGCATGTTTGAGAAATAATCAATGAACAACAAAAGTGCCACAACTATGAGTTGATGCTTCTTATATCTGCCTCTTTCTGTCTCCCTTCTCTCTCTTTCTCAAAAATCAAATTGTGGATTTGTCTATTTTTTTCTATTAGTTTTTGCTTCAAATATTTTGAAACTATTATGCATACACATTTAGGGTTATTATGTCATTGTAATAAGTTTCCACTTTACCATTATGAAATTGACCCTCTTAAATTTTAAGCCCTGGTGAGATAGCTCAGTTGGTTAGAGCATCGTCTAGAAGCACAGAGGTTGCTGGTTGAATCCCTAGGCAGGACACATACAGGAACAGATCGATTAGTCTGTCTCTCTCTCTCCCTCTCCCTTCCTCACTCATTAAAATCAATAAAAAAAATTTTTTAAGTTAAACTTTGTTAATATTCTTTGCCTTAAAGTCTTTGTTGTCTGATACTAATAGTTATTACAACTTTCTGCTTTTTTTAAAATTGGGATTTACATGGTGTATATTTTTCTATCCTTATATGTATATATTTTAAGCTAGAATTTTTTTTTTTTAACTTTTTATTTATTCATTTTAGAGAGGAGAGAGAGAGAGAGAGAGAAGGGGGGGGAGGAGCTGGAAGCATCAACTCCCATATGTGCCTTGACCAGGCAAGCCCAGGGTTTCAAACCGGCGACCTCAGCATTTCCAGGTCGAGGCTTTATCCACTGCGCCACCACAGGTCAGGCCTAAGCTAGAATTTTTAAAAAATGTGTTTATCACTTTTAAAGAGAGAGAGGAAGTGAGAGAGGAAAAGAGAAACATCAATTTGTTGTTCCACTTATTTGTACACTCATTGGTTGACTTGTATGTGCCCTGACTAGTGATCAAACCTGCAACCTTGGCCTATTGGGACAGCAGGAATCAACTGAGCTACCTGCCATCACTTCCATCCATCCATTTTTAATGTCTTTATATTCAAAGCATTTTTTTTGTAGATAGCATATAGTTGGTTCTCCAGTCTTTGCCTTTTTTTTTTTTTTTTTTAAGATTTTATTTATTCATTATAGAGAGGGGAGAGAGAGAGAGAAGGGGGGAGGAGCAGGAAGCATCAACTCACATATGTGCCTTGACCAGGCCAGCCCAGGGTTTTGAACTGGCAACCTCAGCGTTTCCAGGTTGATGCTTTTATCCACTGCACCACCACAGGTCAGGCTAGTCTTTGCCTTTTAAGTGTCATGTTTAGCTCATTTACATTTAGTGTAATTATTAATACTGTTGGGATGAAGTCTACCTGTTGTCATACATTTTTTTTAAAGTAAGAGATGAGGAGGCAGAGAGACAGACTCTTGCATGCATCCCGACTGATCCACCCAGCAAGCTCCCTACCTGGGGAGGCTCTGCCCATCTGGGGCAGCTGCTACGTTGCTTGGCAAATGAGCTATTTTGGTGCCTGAGGCAAGGCCATAGTGCCATCCTCAGCGCCCAAGGCCAGCTTGCTCGAGTCATTTGAGCCATGGCTGCGGGAAGGGTAGAGAGAGAGAGATGGAGAAAGGAAAGAGAGAGAAGCGAGAGGGGGTGGGGTAAAAAAGCAGATGGTCACTTCTATGTGCCCTGACTGGGAATCAAACCTGGGACTTCCACACCAGTCCAATGCTCTACCACTGAGCCAATGAGCCAGGGCCATTGTTGTCATACATTTTACTTCATGTTATAAACCTCATAATACATTGCTTTTACTTTTAATTTAATGCTATTACTTTTGTTTTAAACATTTTTAAATTATAAAAGCAACATTTACTCATATATTTACCATTTCTAATTCTCATCATTCTTTTGTGTAGATCTGAATTTCCATCTGGTATCATTTTCCTTTAGCCTGGAGAACTTTTTTTAACATTTCTTATAGAGTGGATATGCTGGTAAAAAATTCTCTCAGCTTGCCTGACCAGGCGGTGGTTCCGTGGATAGAGCATCAGACTGGGATGCCGAGAACCCAGGTTCGAGACCCCGAGGTTGCCAGCTTGAGCTCAGGCTCATCTGGTTTGAGCAAAGCTTACCAGCTTGGACCCAAGGTCACTGGCTCGAGCAAGGGGTTACTCGGTCTGCTGAAGGCCCGCAGTCAAGGCACATATGAGAGAGCAATCAATGAACAACTAAGGCATTGCAATGTGCAACAAAAAACTAATGATTGATGCTTCTCATTTCTCCGTTCCTATCTGTCTGTCCCTCTCTCTGACACTCTCTCTGCCTCTGTAAAGAAAAAAAAATTCTCTCAGCTTTTGCTTATCTACAAATGTTTTATTTCACTAAATATAGGATTTTAGCCTTATCTGATCTTTCACTTTTAAAGATGTCATTGGCTTACTTCTGGTTTGTACTGTTTCTGATGAGAAATCAACAATCATTTTTATTGTTTTTCTGTGTAATTATATGTTTTTCTCTGGTTCCTTTCACAATTTTTTCTTTATCATTAGTTTTTAGATATATATCATGTGCCTTGGAGTTTTTTTCTTTGTGTTAACCTTGCTTTGAGTCATTAATCTTGGAAATGTGAGTTTAGAGTTTCATCACACCTAAAAAGAATATATAGGCCCTGGCCGGTTGGCTCGGCGGTAGTTTGTCAGCCTGGCATGTGGAAGTCCCTGGTTTGATTCCCTGCCAGGGCACACAGAAGTGCCCATCTGCTTCTCCACCCTTCCCCCTCTCCTTTCCCTCTATCTCTCTCTTCCCCTCCCACAGCCAAGGCTCCATTGGAGCAAAGTTGGCCCAGGCGCTGAGGATGGCTTCATGGCCTCTGCCTCAGGTGCTAGAATGGCTCTGATTGCAGCAGAGCAATGCCCCAGATGGGCAAGAGCATTGCCCCCTGGTGGGCATGCTGGGTGGGTCCCAGTCAGGTGCATGCGGGAGTCTGTCTGCTTCCTCCGTTTCTCACTTGAGAAAAATAAGAAAAAATTTTAAAAAATTAAAAGAATATATAATTTTTTCAAGTATTTTTTTTCTATCCTTCTTTCTCCTCTTCTAGGTGCCAGTTAGACATACGTTAGACTACTTGATTGTTCACTAGATCCTTGAAGCCCTATTTATTTATTTTTTTATATTTTTGCCCTTTTTTCCCTTTACATTTCAGTTTGGATAGTTTCTATCACACTTCCTTGAAGTTCAATGATCTTTTCTTCTGCAAGGTCTTCTGCTCTTAAACCCACCCAGTTAGTTTTTTGTTGTGTTTTATATTTAAGCTCAAGAGGTCCATTCAGTTTTTACTGAATAGTTTTATTTCTGTATTGAGATTATTTATCTGCTCATTATATTTATGTTTTGTGTAAGCATGTATACTTACAGGTTTGTAAAAGTTGTTTAAAAGTACTTGTCTGTTAATACCATCATCTCTGTCATTTCTAGATCTATTTTTTTTTTACTGATTTTCTTCCTGATAATGGACCCCATTTTCTTGCTTCTTTACTTGTTTTGTAATTTTTTATTTTATGCTATAGATTATGGGTGTTACATTGTTGAGAGCTGAATTTTGTTTTTTTTTCCTTTAAAATGTTGATATTTTTCCTGATAGGTAGTTAATTTACTTGTTAAGGCATTGGCTTTTTGGCGCTCTCTTCTGAATGCCCTGGGTGTTCAGTGAGTTTGAGCATGTCCCTGTCTGTGTGAGCTTCAAAAGTTAAGTTTATAGTTGTTTCCTCAGTAGCTGTTCTTTGCCTGGCTTGAGGAGTCTTGGCCTCTGTATGTGCAGCTAAAAACTCAGGGAATTGCTCTGCGTATTTCTGGAGGTCCTTCTATGAGCAGCTCCCTTCTCTCTGTTACTCTGACCTATAAATCCTAGGCACATTTTCCTCTCTGAACTCTGTCTCTGCAACTTAGCAAAAAATCCTGTCTTATGCCTGATTTCCCCTTCCTATGCTGTAAGTTTGGAAAGTGCCTGCAGGCAGAAAGCCAGCTTGATTTTGTGGCTCATTCATTTATTTCACTCTTCTTAGGTATTACAGCCTGGCAGTGTTTATTGCCACAATTGTATAAAATAATATATCCTGTTTATAGTTATTTTTGGTGGAGGGCTATTCTAGTATGACTATATCAGAGTCAGAAGCAGAGCATGCATTTCCACTTCTTGAGATCATTCTGAAGTCATCAACCATGACAATGTTTTTTTTTTGTTTTTTGGGGTTTTTTTTGTATTTTTCTGAAGCTGGAAACGGGGAGAGACAGTCAGACAGACTCCCGTATGCGCCCGACCGGGATCCACCTGGCACGCCCACCAGGGGGTGACACTCTGCCGTGACCAGAGCCACTCTAGCACCTGAGGCAGAGGCCAAGGAGCCATCCCCAGCGCCTGGGCCATCTTTGCTCCAATGGAGCCTCGCTGTGGGAGGGGAAGAGAGAGACAGAGAGGAAGGAGAGGGGGAGGGGTAGAGAGGCAGATGGGTGCCTCTCCTGTGTGCCCTGGCTGGGAATCGAACCCGGGACCTCTGCATGCCAGGCCGAGGCTCTACCACTGAGCCAACCGGCCAGGGCCAACCATGACAATTTTTGACTTCCTTATAGTATTGGTTGTCACCAGGAATCAATATTTGGAAATAGACTGTCCTTCCTGAAATAATTTAGAAATATACAGGTGCATTTTTTGGTTATCACAGTGACTAGCTGCTACTGCCATTTAATATCTGCTGGCCAGGGATGCTTAATGTCCTGTAATGGGTGAAATGGCCCAAGCCCAGCAAAGAATTGTCTTGCTGAAAATGCCAGTAGCATTCAAATTAAGAACACTGCTTAGCCTGACCTGTGGTGGGGCAGTGGATAAAGCGTCGACCTGGAAATGCTGAGGTCGCCGGTTCGAAACCCTGGGCTTGCCTGGTCAAGGCACATATGGGAGTTGATGCTTCCAGCTCCTCCCCCCTTCTCTCTCTCCTCTCTCTCTCCCTCTCTATCTCCTCTCTAAAAATGAATTAAAAAAAAAAAAAAAAAGAACACTGCCTAAAGGAGCAACTTTATTTTGGTGCATCTGTGGAGCAGTTTTCTCTCTACCACTACCCCTCTTCTAGCTATCGGTACTCACAATTTAGGGTTCATCGTACACATTACTTCCATAGAGAAAACCTTCTGTGATCTCTCTAGACCAGTTTTGGGTACCCAACAGGGTCTTCTATAAATCAGCTTTTGCTTATCACCACTTATTCCAAAAATTACTTATTCCTTGCCTGGCACTTATCACTTAGTTCTTGGTATATGTTAGAGGTTCAGTAAATATTTGTTGAAAGTATGGATGGATGTATGGATGGGTGATGCCTAAACCTTTGACCTAGGCAGTGGTGGGCTGACAGGTCAGATGACCAGAGTGTGATCACATCCCCTGGCGGTAGTGACAGTGTGGGGGAAGTGTTGCCAAAGAGGCCCACATGAAACACATTTGGTCATACTGAGGCAAGGTGCCTTCTTTTTGGGACAAAGTACAGGAAGATATCAGTCCCCTCCATAAGATACTAGGACAGCCTCCTGCCTCATCCCACTACAAGGACAGAGGTGTGTGCTGGCTTATGACCAACTGAAGGGGTTAGAGGGGCTCAAGATAGGGAGGGTTGGCATAGGGGAAGGGGAAGTATTAGCACTTATCTGCCCTCTCCTTTTGCTGGGTCCTGTTAACTCTGAGGTATGGGCATGGAACTCAATTCTTACTTTCCCCTGAGCTTGAAATCCCAGTCAGATTTTATTTATGGTGGAAAAACACTAATGTCCCTGTATAATAAATGTGGGAACTTGTATTCTCCGGGGAGTGTTCAGCCCTTCGGTCTTTAGCTGCCTCCAGTTTTACTTAATGTGCCAACCTCAGATGGCCTCACATACTGCTATTCCCTCGACCTCCCAGAGCGAGTAGCCATGAAGCTCGACCAGAAGATCCCTTTCAGCCTTATGAGGAGGATTCCAATATTCAAGTACATCTCAGGTTCTTCAGCTGAAAGAAGGGCAGCCCAGAGCCGGAAGTAAGTTACAGAACTCTTAAATCTTATTCTTAAAGCAATTCCAGGTGTGACTGGTTCACTGTCATGAGAAAAAAGGAATAGCCCTGCGCCCAGAAAATCTACGCACAGATGTCTTCTGAGCACTCTAGATTCTGCCCAACTGCATCTGAAGTAGGGAGCGAGCAGTAATGGGAAGGGAAAAGCATTAGAAGCACTGTGACTTGTGGCAGACTGCGGGAGGGAGTGGCCCTATCTAGTGTTATTACCAGCCCTTAGCACAGAGAAGCACTCTGCAGGTTGGATTGGGTCTAGCATGGCTCAAAGGTAAGAAGCAGAGACCATCCATACAGTTGACCCTGACTTTGGAGGTCACACAACCCAAGACCCGAAAGGTAGGGTTTTCTTGGCCACCAAGCAATAGAAGGTGAGGTTTACTGTTCCCTAGTCCGGGCTCATTAACTCTCAATGAGAAGTGTTAGGCAAGCTGTCGAGCTCTTGTAGCTTCATTCCTTCCTTTTAGAGAGGAGGCCCAAAGAAGACAAGAGCCTTTCTCCATGTTACACAGGCAGGAGGCTTAGAGCTAGGGTCTCCTGCCTCCAGCTCTTTCTCACTCACTCTCCACAGGGCCACACCACTGGCCTCTTGTCCTTTTCTGGTTTCTGTCCATGCTGAGACTTCACACTGTTAGAGGTTTTCTTTCCTTCAATAGTTCCTCCTAAAGGAAGGAATCACTGTGAAGTCAAGATGTCAGTGGCCCTTTTTTGCCTTCATCCATCTGTGGAGTAAATTTTGCCCTCCATGGCTGGCCAGATACAGGGTTTGGGTTAAATTGGAAGCTGCTCATATTTCAGGAAGTGAATTTTCTTGGCATTCACCAGCTCAAGGCCCTTTAACCATTTTAAAGGCACATTTGGGGGGGGGGGGCTGCAAAAAACCAACGCACATTCACCTACTTCAGGCAAGTAATTCCTGGGGTCTGAATGTATGGCAGACTGTTTAATATAAAATGAGGTGAACTGTAGCTTTTTTTTGGGGGGGGAGGATTTTTCTGAAGCTGGAAACAGGGAGAGACAGTCAGACAGACTCCTGCATGCGCCCGACCGGGATCCAACCGGCACGCCCACCATGGGGCGACGCTCTGCCCACCAGGGGGCGATGCTCTGCCCATCCTGGGCGTCGCCATGTTGCGACCCTTCTGGGCGTCGCCATGTTGCGACCAGAGCCACTCTAGCGCCTGGGGCAGAGGCCACAGAGCCATCCCCAGCGCCCGGGCCATCTTTGCTCCAGTGGAGCCTTGGCTGCGGGAGGGGAAGAGAGAGACAGAGAGGAAGGCGCGGCGGAGGGGTGGAGAAGCAAATGGGCACTTCTCCTATGTGCCCTGGCCGGAATCGAACCCGGGTCCTCTGCACGCTAGGCCGACGCTCTACCGCTGAGCCAACCGGCCAGGGCTTGAACTGTAGCTTTTTAACTTCTAATTGTTTTCATAGAATCTAGAGAGGACTAAGGGTCCTCAAGTGCAGCATCCCACTCTGAAGGAGTCCCCTCTAAAACAGCTAGTAGGTGGGGTGGGGGAGGGGCACCAAGAAAACTAGATAGAGGGTGATGGAGGACAATCTGACTTTGGGTGATGGGTATGCAACAGAATTGAATGACAAGATAACCTGCACATGTTTTCTTTGAATATATGTACCCTGATTTATTGATGTCACCCCATTAAAATAAAAATTTATTTATAAAAACAAACAAACAAAAAAAACCCAGCTAGTAGGTGACGCACTTCCTCCTGGAAGCATGCCCTCCCCTCCCTTTTCCCCCCTCCCTTTTCCTCTTCCCCTCTCTTTCCCCCTCCCCCAGTTTATTGCCTTTACCCTTCTCTCTCCTAAGCTCCAAGGGCCCTTCCTTAGCCTCTGTAACTTGTTTCCTGAGCCCATTTCTTCTACTTCTATGACTTTCTAAATAAACTTCTTCTTGTATAAAATAAAATAATAAAACAGCTGGTAGCAGTCATGGTCACCCAGCCTTAACTTTACATCCCTGGTGGCTAGAAGCTCTCTCTAGGGCAGCCCTCATAAGAAAGTTCTCCTACGCTGATCTGCAGTCACCTCTCTGTAACTGTGACTCATTGGTGCCAGGTGTGAACCTGCTTCACCATGACATGCAGAGCTGGGTGGGGACATGGTAACTTTTTCAATTCCTTCCATGTTCCTCATGGTATTTGGTCTCTCATTATCCTGACCTCCCATAGTCACGCAGAAGAGAACATGGTGTCAGATGGCCTGACGACCCATGGGCAATATTGTAGCATGTGTGTTTGGGCAGTTGCCATGACTGGACAGATTTGTCTCCCTGGAGGGTCTTGTCAAGCTTCTGGTTCCAGAACTTCTACATTTTAAAATATTGCAGAAGTTAGGCCCTGGCCAGTTGGCTCAGTGGTAGAGCGTCAGCCTGGGGTGCAGGAGTCCTGGGTTCGATTCCCAGCCAGGGCACACAGGAGAAGCGCCCATCTGCTTCTCCACCCCTCCCCCTCTCCTTCCTCTCTGTCTCTCTCTTCCCCTCCCGCAGCCAAGGCTCCATTGGAGCAAAGATGGCCCGGGCGCTGAGGATGGCTCTGTGGCCTCTGCCTCAGGCGCTAGAATGGCTCTGGATGCAACAGAGCGACGTCCCAGATGGGCAGAGCATCGCCCCTGGTGGGCATGCCGGGTGGATCCTAGTCGGGCGCATGCGGGAGTCTGTCTGACTGCTTCCCCATTTCCAACTTCAGAAAAATACAAAAAAAAAAAAATCATAGAAGTGCTGTTAAGTGTCCCATGTCTGTACATATTTGTACATTTGATTTGTAAGGTCAGCTTTTAATTAAAGTGTATACAGGTAGTGATGTTAGCATTAGTTCTCCATATTTGGAACTTTGCACAAAAGTTCAGAGGATGAAACCCATAGATTGTGTCTCCCTTCACGGTCCCAGCTACATGTGTCTGTGTTGGGGTCTTTAACCTCAGCACAGATAGCTGCTCCCCACATCTGTCACTTTGGTTTCTGCCAGCCAGGACTTTGAGCTGCAATTGTTTGTTCCTAAAGTCACAGAAAACCCCACAGCAGACAAAGCCCCATGTCACTCCATTAGAACCTTCCCACCCTCCTTCCCACAGGGATGGATTCATTCTCTGGGGATAATTGCTGAGCCAGCCACTGACTACTGTGGTCTGGTCCCCACCTCTCCATTTGGTTTGCAAGCTGCTGTGAGTAGGTTATACTTAGGTGGTCTGAGTCACAAGCGCAATATCCCTACCTCCTGCTGGCTTGCTACAACACCACAAGTAGGCTCTTCTCCCTTTGGGAATGCTTTCTGTTTGGTTGAGTTTAACCTTTCTCCCTGCTTGGTACTCAGAGCCGGTTACAGCAGATGTCCAAAGCATGTTGTAATATCAAGCAGTGCAGCGACTCTAGGCTTTTCTTACGTGGAATGACAGCTAGGGGTGCTCTGTGCCTTGGCATTCCTAGCTGAAAGTCCATTTTCTCTCTTATTCCATTCCAGGCTGAACCCTGTGCCCGGCTCCTACCCCACACAGAGCGGCCACCCTCACCTGGCCCCAAGCCACCCTGTTGCCCAGGTGCAGCACACCGGTGACCAGAAACTAGCCTCCCGGCCAGCCTGTACTCCTGGACACATGCCCAGCCTGCCTCCCTACCAGCCCGCCTCCGGCCTGTGTTACGTGCAGAATCATTTTGGTACAACCCCTAACTCCTCGGGTATCTGCCCAGGTTCTGCAGGGACCTCCTTAGGGGCCCAGCCGCCTACTCCCCTCAATTGCCCTGGCATTGTGTCTTCTGGGATCCTGACCACCCCAGTGACTGCAGGCTCCAAGGAGGGCTCACGGGTCCCGATTCCATGATGGGAAATTTTTAGGGAAATTGTTCTACATCTCGGCCTTCTAAAGAAGGTCCTCTCTGAGTTATGGTTTTCTTGACAAAAAATTATTTATTGAACACCTCTATGTGCCAGGCTCTGTGTTGAGTACTTTGATATATGTCCTTATTTCATCCTTATTACAACTCTTTTAAGTACACTTTATTGTCCCTAGTTTATAGCTGAAGAACTATGAAGACTGTTTACATGGAGTTGTCTAGCTCTGTATCGGCACAGCTGGGCTTCTTGGCTCCAGGCCCAGGGATTCTCCCACCTGCTATCCTTCCCAGAGAATACCTGGGAGAAGAGGGCCTTGGCTGTCAGTGGCTGCCAGGGGCTGGTTCCAGCTCTGCATCCCCTTCCTGTCACTGTGTGGTACTCTGGATTGTACAGTGTCTGCGTCTGCCGTTCGGGAGCTCCCAGCGGTGTGCTCGGCAGTCCCCAGACCTGTGTAGTGTTTCCCCCCTGCGGTGACCGCCCACTCCCCACCCCTTAAGATTACTGCCCTAGAAGCACCATTGTGAACCCCAGCAGCCTGCTGGTGGATCCATAGTGTTGATTATCTTTGTATAAAGAAACACCCTCTAACCTGTGGTGTCTCTGTGGTCTGGCTGGGGAATATGGAGAGCAGGATTTGGGCTGGGGTGATGTACAGTGTGATGGTGAAGAGGAGAGATAGCAGGGGTCAGACAAAGGCCTCCACCCAGTGAGAGTCTGACATGGGAAGTGAGTTGAAAAGGTGCCAGAAGGGCTGGAGAGCAAACAAGAAGGTCTGGCAGCTGTGAAACTGGCACCACAGGAAGCCATACAACTCCTAGGGAGGGGACCTGGCAGCAACGACATCTGAAGCAAGAGTGGTGGAGAAGAGCCTTTGCTTTACTGCCTGTCATCTGTTTTTTTCTTCTTTTTATTATTGATTTTAAAAGGGGAGAGAGAAGAGAGGAACATTAAATTATCGTTCCATGCATTTATGCATTCATTGGTTGATTCTTGTGTGTGCCTTGACGGGATCAAACCCACAACCAGGGTGTATTGGAGTGATGCTCTAACCAACTGAGCTACCCAGCCAGGGCTCTTCCTGTTTAACACCAGGGTCTCCCATGGGCCAGATTAAGCAGGAACCTTTTTGGCAAGTGAGCCCAGGAAATGTAGTTTGGGGTGGATGGTGGTTCCTCTGATGCAGGACAGGACAAGAATATGAGCCAACAGGCTCATGAGCAGCCTGAGGAGAGCTCGTGGCTTCTCGTAAGCCACCAGTGGGCTCACATTGAGAAAGTGGGCTAAGTTGCAGCTATTTTTATGGATATCACAAGACATGACATTTGTTCATTCCAGGAGCTGGATGGCCTACTCTGGGCTGGCTCTTAGATCGACTCTGGCTATTAGAGGTGGATAAGACACCTACAAATCCACCCAGCCCAGAGGAGGGCAGGCAGTGACAGGTACCTGGGTGGCCTGCACCAGACGAGGGGGAAGACGATGAAGCTGAGAGGGTGGCTCCCCTGCTCAGTTGTGGAGGAACACTGCCAGCCAAGGAGTTGGGTGTGTTGACCATAGCTAGGATCTGTCTGCAGTCACAGAGCAGGTCTGTCTGGCAGGGCCTGGCCTGGGGACTCTTGTCTCCAACTATACCTGGCACCTTTCCCATAGTGTCACTTTGTGAACACAGGCTGCTGTTTGTCCCTTAGACATTTTCCCTCCAGTCTCAATCCTGTACCCAGAAATGAGAGGGCCACCTGCTCCCAGTGTGGCAGGGTGACACCTTTCGTATCTAGCCTTCCTTCATGGACTGTGCCACAGAGCTGTGAAAGCCATGGGCCTTGAGATGACCTGGGTGGGGGGCCCTTTCACAGGTCCCTGAATAGCAGCCCTGTGAGGGTCCTCAAAGGTCATTTAGTCCAACCATCTTTTCTGCCCCTGGTTTTACTAATGGAGTTCTAAGAAGCCAAGGTGGGGCTGGCAGAGCAGCCAGCAACAGCCCCTGACTTGGGCCCTTACACAACTGCTGCTTTGAAACTGGTTCTTAGTCTGTTTGTTCTGGACTTCCGTTGGTCTGGCCATAGCTCACAGCAGGAAGCCTGGACCGAGGTCAGAGGGGGCCGTTTCTTTCCTGGTGTACATTTTAGAGGACCTGGAAGGAATCCAAAGGCCCGCCCCCATTTTCCCATTGAATCATCCACTAGTGTGTCCCATGTCTGAAATCAGCGTCTGCCAGTCCTCAGGCTGGGACTCGAGACTGGTGAAGTACAACCCACTCTGACAGGTGAGGGCAGAGAACCCCCAGCACGAGCCTGATGCTCAATAAATAGTCGTTGAACATATGAAAGAACAGGTGCTCCCTGCCTTTGGGGAGCTCAGGCCAGGGGCTGGGGGACAGAATAGACAAAAAGAATTGTAATTCAGCAGCATTTTTCAGGTTCTCTGAAGCCCCCAGACCAACCTGGAGAATTGGAGAGCAGGGGGTCAGTCAGATACCAAGCATACACCCTCCGTGGAGAGAGGGGGCTTTGGAGGGAGGGAAGGAGGATGGCACCAATCATGTCCTCTGGCTGTTAGGAGGCTGAAGAATGCAGCACATTCAGCATAAAGGAAAGCCATCATTCCCTGCACTCCAAAAACTTTTATCCCCAAGCAAGGCAGGTCCCATTGCAGCCAGAGAAGCTTCCACACTTTGTCCAGTTTCTTTTCTTCATCAGCATCAGCAGGAGGCAGCAGAGAAGCAGCATGGCAGCATGGCAGCCTCTACAAACCTTCCCTGGGACAGGCTGTGCTCCCCAACCCGGAGGGTACAGGAGGGAAGAAGCTGGCTCCTGTCCTGGAAAGTTCACTGATCAGATTTGTAGTTAAAACTACAGCGCCGGGGCTGTGAAAGGCATGTAACTGAGCAATTCTGATAGGCTTCACTCCTTCAAGCACCTGTTCATTCATTCTTTCCTTTAACGCTTTGTGAGCAACTACTGAATTCCAGGCCTGTGCTAGGCTCTGGGGGCATGAAGATGGAAAAGAACCAGCCCTGCCTTGAATGCACTCATAAGTCATTAAGGGAGACATGCTAGGTGGAGTGAGACAGGAGCCCACCTCAGAGGATCAGAGAAGAGACTTCTGGAGGAGGAGAGTTAACCCGACAATTGAGGGACCAGGTAGACAGAGGGTGACAGTGTGAGGTAGAACAGGAAGGTGGGGTCCAGTAGGTGGGGCAGAGCCTTGGAGCACAGAGGCTGAGAGGGCAGATAGGAAATTGATGGTTGTAGTAGCCCAAACTGGAAGTGGTGAGAACCTGGCCCTAGGCCCTGGCAGTAGGGTTGGATAGACAGAAACAAAGCCTAGATAGAGCACAAAGTGACTTTCTGCGGTCACACAGAGAGTGTGGCTGAGCTGAGGGTGCACGCAACCTTCCCACTTGAAGTTCAGCGCTCCTGTGCTGCCTGAATGTGCCTGCTTGTTCACAGTGAATGTGCTGGGGAGGTTCCAGAGTATTGGAGGCAGGACAATCCTATAGGATAAGGTTTCTTCACACATGGAATGGTGGGGGAGGGAGAGCTGACCATCAGAGTGGGTGCTGGACCCTTGGGCTCCTGAGACCTGTACAGGAGCCTCCCTGGCCTCCATCTCAGAATGCTTCCTGAGCTCTGATATCCATGCCTAGACAGTTGCTAGCTGTAAGAATGCAACCCAACCTGGACCTGAAGCTTGGGCCCTAAGGGACCTCCATGCCATCTCCAGATCACTAGTCACCTGGGACCTTCTCCATGGTTCTGTTTTGAACCTAGAGCCCTCCCCAAGGAAGGTCTCCAAAGGCTTGCCTGCCCAATTGTGCCCTTAAGCCATGGCCAGCTCACATCTTAAAGCTGCCAGCTTAATGGAACTCTTCCTCCTCAGAGCCTAGCCACAGCCCCCAGGCACCAACGGCCAGATAGGCTGCCCATGGAGGTGGATCTGGGACAGTTCTAGGCTTCCCAGTACCAGGGCAGTTGGAACATGCAGTACCCCCATCTCCCTCACACACACAACCTACACAGGCACATATAGGCACATCATTTTCAGGTCACAAATCTGGGATCTTACCCATACATTAAGTTTAAAAAGGTAGGTACTCATCCACAAAAATGTACATGTGTACTCTGTCTGGTTGGCTCAGTGGTAGAGCATCAACCCATTGTGTGGATGTCCCAGGTTCAATTTCTGGTTTAGGGCACACAGGAGAAGTGACTATCTGCTTCTCTACCCCTCCCCTTGCTTCTCTCTCCCGCTTCCCCTCCTGCAGCCATGGCTCAATTGGAGTGAGTTTGCCTTGGGTGCTGAGGATGGCTCCATGACCTCTGCTTGAGGCACTTAGAAGGGCTCGGTTGCTGAGCAATGGAGTAACGCCCCAGATGGACAGAGCATCACCCTCTAGTGGGCTTGCCAGGTGGATCCCAGTTGGAGCGCATGTGGGAGTCTGTCTCTTTGCCTCCCCTCCTCTCACTGAATAACAAAAATGTACATGTATGACCCAGAATAACCTCATTGAAACTACAGAGACACTTCTATCACCCAGGAAGTTATAAGGATTTCAAGAGCTCTGTATAAAAAACAGGTCAAAGACCAATATTAGAACAAGAGATATTCTTATCACTTAGGAAATTACCAAGGGTTTTAGGAGCTCTGTAAAGGAAGAGACCAATATCTATTTTCTATTATTTCCCGATTAGATAAAAGTAATATATCAATGTAAAGTTTACTGAAACCAATAATTCTGAATTATGAAGAATATCCTTTTTCTTAGGAAAGACACTCTGAAGTGTTTAAAATAAAAAGCTATGATGTATGCAACTTTAAAAATATATACATGTTTGTGGTTAATGCACACACCTACATGTATTCATAGCTATCCATGCACAAAATCATGCATAAGTTGATCTGCGCACAAGTACACATTGTAATACATGTGTATATACGTGTCATTTCACAAAGCAAAGCAAGCACTCAGGTGGGAACCACCTAACCCTCTCCTTGCTCCACCTTGCCCAACATGATCCTAGCCTACCTCCCCAAACTCATTCCCCACCAACCCCCTGCCTTTCCCCAAACACACCATGCTGCTGGAACTGTGTGGGATAACCAGACAGTGGGCAGGAAAGCCTCTGGAAATGCTCACTTTCAGGAGCAAGTGTGACCATCTGTGGTCCATGATGAACAGGGCAACAGGAAAGCCCTCTGAACCTAAACCTCCCATTCTCTTTGCCCATCACACCTGTATGGAATGGAACCGTCAGAAGGCCATTCCTATGAATTAGGCTCATCAACCATTGAGGGAACACTGGAAAAGATCCTGAGTCCAGCCCTCACACTACAAAGGGGAAGTTATTGGCTAAGGACATACAGGAAGTCTGTGACGGAGCCAGCACAGAACCCAGGTCTCCTGACTTGTCTTTGCTGCACTGTTCTGGTCATCGGGTGGAGGAGAGAGCTGGTGGACAGCTAGGATCACCAGCAGATAGGGGTCTCATCTGGTCCAACTTGGGTATGCTGACTCCAGGAGCTCAGGCATAGAGTCTGGGCCCCAGTCCTCTTGAGCTATCCTGAGGCCCTCCTCCATCAGACTGCGGAGGAACGTGGCGTTGATGTGTGAGGACACTTCAAACCCTTCCAGGATAGCTGGGAACTCCGGGAGAGAGACCAGGAGCTTGGGTAAGAGCAGATGAGACCTCCTTCCCATCAGGCAGGGCCAGGTCCTCAAGGCAGGACACATAGGAACAGCCCCATCTGCAGCCTAGATCTCCCTGAGGAGAGGAGAGACAAAAGGACCCCCCCTCCCAGAACTGGATGGATCTCCACCCCTCCTGCAATTCCAGCCCAACCTTTAGCTCCCCTTGCAGGCACCAGCCCCTCTCCACTCAGCCTCCTAAAGGGAAATTTTAGGGGACACTTTAAGGGCGCAGGAGAAAGGTTCTCCTCTACAAACCCAGACCCTGTTCCTTGCCCCAAGCAGGGACATACCCCCCTGTACCCTTGGCAGAGCCAGGCCCACCCGGGAAGAAGCAGACCAGGGTGAGGAGAAAGCCAGCAGCAGCAGCAGGGTACCCCACACAGCACCTGCACACAGCGGCCACAGCATCAGCCCCATCGCCTGGGCCCCGGCCCCTCCCCAGGAGCCCACATTCCAGCCCCAACCCTGTCAGTGTAGCAGCCTCCTGGCCCAGCTTCAGGCATCTCCAGGCCCTTCCAAGTCACTGTACCCTTTTGTCAGTGTCGTGGGTTGAACTGTGTCCCCGCTGAAAAATGTTAAAGTCCTAACTCTGGTACCTATGAATGTGACCCCATTTGGAAATAAGGTATTTACAGAGTAACCCAGTTTAAGATGAGGTCATACTGGATTAGGGTGGGTCCTAAATCCAACAACTAGTGTCTGTCTAAGGCCATGGGAACACAGGGAGACAGATATACCCAGGGAGAAGATGGCCACATGAAGACGGAAGCTGAGATTGAAGTGATGGGTCTACAAGCCAGTGATGGGTCTTTAGATTGCCAGAAAACACCAGAAGCTGGAAAGGGAAGAGGAAGACTTCTTCTCCTTCTGAGGACTCCTCAGAGGAAGCATGACCTTGTTGATACTTTGATTTTGAACTTCTAGCCTAGAGAACTGTGAGAGAATAAAGTTCTAGCCACCAGTTTGTGGTATTCTGTTACAGCAGCCTCGGGGAAACGAATACAGGCAAGTTCAGCTCCCCAAATGGCCACAGATGCACAGGCCCTGCTGCTCAGAACTCCTGGGCGCTCTCCCCTGCCAGCCGCACCTACCACTCACCTCCTTCCCTCTGCTCGCCCACCCCCACCCCTCACCATCTCTCCACTAGCAACCTGGTTGGCTTCACAGCATCCTGGTCTCATTCCTTGGGAAGGAAAAGAGGAAGAGAAGTGGAAGAAAAATGAAGTTTTGAACCTGAGTGACTGGAGTCCCTGCTGGAAATGAGGTTGAAAGAGGGAGGTGGTCTGCAGGCAGGAGTGTTAGGGTGGGTGTGGCGTTTAGGGCAGTTCCACTGTGCGCAGTCGGAGGTGGCCTGAGGCACTGGGGAGAATAGTGCCAGAACCAGACCGGAGAATCTACACAGGGACTTCCAGCCCTCACACCCGCCCCCAGGCCTGAGCGAGACAGAGAGGAGAGCGGCAGAAGGGCCTCTCAGGGCCAGAAATGGCAGTTCTGAGGCCCAAAGGAGCTCAGATCAGAGGGCAGATGGAGACATCCAAGGCTCCAGCAACCTCTCTCTGGCTGAGAGCAAGTCACTTGGCTTCTCTGAGACGTAGGTCCTTGGCTATAAAGAGGAAAAATTCTGCCAGCCCCACAGAGGGAGATTATATATATATATATATAAGAGGGGAAGGGTTAAAACCATGCTTCTGGCCCTGGCTGGGTAATTCAGTTGATTTGAGTGTCATGCCGGTACGCCAAGGTTGCAGGTTTGAGCCCCAGTCAGGGCACATCCAAGCATCACCAATGAATGCACAAATAAGCAAAACAACAAATCAGTCTGTCTCTCTCTCTCAAATCAGTAATAACATGCTTCTTTCTCATGTTTGACTTGGAGGTAGGCACATAGCCTCCCACCTCCTCAAGCTTCTGTTCCCTCACCTACAGAGTAGAAAGAGTAATTCCTATCTTAATGGAGGTTGTCAACATGAGAGTCAAGGTCAGAGGCAGCACCTGGTCTGACCTGCACTCAAATAAACACAGCTTCTGTGAGTGTTGAAACACTTTATCAATTGCAGCAAATTGTACCAATTCACTTTGACCTCTGGGTATCTGACTACTGCCCTGTGAACTCCTTGAGGACAGCACAGTCTGGCCTGGACCCTTGTCCCAGAAGCCTGGCATTCACTTATACTCATTCACTGAATATCTACTGAACAGCTACTGTGTGCCAGGTGCTATTTTAATGCTGGGATGCATCAGTGAGCAAGGTGGCCAAATGCTGCCCTCAAAGAGCTTAACAAGCCTGACCGGGCGGTGGCGCAGTGGATAGAGCATCGGACTGGGATGCGGAAGACCCAGGTTCGAGACCCCGAGGTCACCAGCTTGAGCAAGGGCTCATCTGGTTTGAGCAAAAAAAAAAGCTCACCAGCTTGAACCTAAGGTCGCTGGCTTGAGCAAGGGGTTACTCGGTCTGCTGTAGCCCCACAGTCAAGGCACATATGAGAAAGCAATCAATGGCCTGACCAGGTGGTGGCGCAGTGGATAGAGCATCTGACGGATGCCGAGGACCCAGGGTCGAGACCCCGAGGTTGCCAGCTTGAGCGCGGGCTCATCTGGTTTGAGCAAAAAGCTCACCAGCTTGGCTCAAGCCAGGGGCTACTCAGTCTGCTGAAGGCCCGTGGTCAAGGCACATATGAGAAAGCAATCAATGAACAAGGTGTCCCAATGCGCAATGAAAAACTAATGATTGATGCTTCTCATCTCTCTGTTCCTGTCTGTCCCTATCTATCCCTCTCTGTGTCTCTGTAAAAAAAAAAAAAAAAAAAATATATATATATATATATATATATATATAAATAAATAAAAAAAGAAAGCAATCAATGGACAACTAAGGTGTCGCAACAAAAAAACTAATGATTGATGCTTCTCATCTCTCTCCATTCCTGTCTGTCTGTCCCTGTCTATCCCTCTCTCTGACTCTCTGACTCTGTAAAAAAAAAAAAAGAGCTTAACAATATATGTGTATGTTGTGGGAGAGTAGGGGAGGGAAAGACAATTAACAAACAGACAAATAAGTAGTAAGAAAAATATGAGCTAGCGTAGGCAAAGCTTTAAAACAGACCGATGAGAATAGAGAGTGGCGGCCTGAGATCAGGGAAGGCCTCCCTGAGGAGGTGAGTTTTCTGCTGAGACCTGAAAGAATCCAAGGAGCAGCCACAAGAGGATCAGAACAAAGAGCATTCCAGGAGGACAGAGGAACAAAAGCAGAGGGCTCACTGGGGACCGGGGATAGGGATGGCACGGGGTGTTGCACACAGTAGGTGCTCAGCCAATAGTTATTACCCTGGAAATCTGTATGTGGGCAGCTTGGGCTGGGGAGGCCATACCCATGCTCAGGGCTTAGTGCTCTGGGCCCAGATGACCTGTCCACCCAGCCCACAGGGAACTCAGAGTCAAGGGCCATAGATCCTGGGAGCCTGAGCCCTGGCAATGTCCACCTCACCCTTCTACTCACTCATTTATTCATTTATTCAGTTCTACATCAAATAGTTGCTGAGCACCTGCTGCATCTTGGGCCTTATTTCAGGGCCTGGGGACACAAAAAAACTACCAAGGCCTGATTCCAGTGCCATTTGGTAAGATAGATGGAACCACAGTAATACCAGATCCAGGAGAGACATCTGCTCCCCCATCGCAGAACACAGAAAAGGGCACAGTTAGCCCGCAGGACCCAGGGGTGCTGTCCCAGAGAAGTTGATTCCTGAACCTGCCTGGAGGGCGGAGCAGCCCTCTGCAGAGTAAGCTGTAGAGAAGGGTGTTGCATGAGGCAAGAACAGCACATGTCAGACAGCAGCGCTCAGCCTGTCCAGACCAGGAAGTGGAGTGTGGAAGCGTCCACAAGGCCAGCGCAGAGACATGGGCATAGAGAGACCACACGGCCCAAGGTGGGAAAGGCCTTGAGGGTGGTAGAGACCGTGAGGTTTCCCTGTTCATTTTACTGTGCAGGGGTCTGAAGGGAGCTACACAAATTTGTCTAGTGACAGAGCCCAGGCCAAATCCTCCATCTCCCCTGGAACTGCCCATGAGCCCAGGACCCAGGGGTCTCGAGAAGGGTGGGCATTTAGGAATGAGCAGAGTGGCCCTTCCAGGTGCCCGAAATCTCTACTGCAGGGCAAGCTAGCTCTCTGTGGGTCGCCAGGCCTGCCACGAGATGGATCAGCTTATGGCCAGGGGCATTCCTGTGGTTGGCAGAAAAGGAACCTAAAACCCTTGAGCCTTCTGTTGGTTCTTCATTGTTCTTCACTCCTAGGTGGGGTACCTCTTCTGTTAACTCTCAGGGCTCCAGGTGCACAGAAAGGCTACCTGCCATTAGAGGTGAGATAGGGCAGAGTCCACCTTCCTAGATGGAAGGATGGAGCCCAGGTGTCCTGCTCCCCAGATCCCACCTGCTGCAGTCTCTTCTCCTTTCTGCTGTCTGAAGAAGTGGGCAGACAGAAAGAAGGAGGCTGGTCTCAGCCCTGACTTGCCAAGGGCTCTGCCAGGGGAAGAAAAGCTCTCTGCCATCTTGGTCATGGGTGCTGGGACAGCACTGAGCCCATGTCCCTCCCTGTCCTGTAAGGGAAAACAGCTGGCCTGAACTGCAGGTGTCAAATCCCACTAATCTGGTTTCCCTTCCCTTTACCTGACATGCAAGGAGGGGGAGAGGAGGGAGCAGAGCCTCTCCTGGGGCCTGGGGGAGAGGGCCAGAGGTGCCCATAGCAGACCTAACAGTCTTCCTCTCTGGAGGGACCCTGGAATAGATGGAGGAGCGCTGAGTGGGTGTATGAGAGTGGCGGCCTGGCGAGGTTGGGAGTGGGTGCATCACTGTGTGAGGTCAGCATGGGAGCAGATGGGTAAGTTTGAAGGAACAGGGACCTGCCTATTGGAAACTTCTGCAGTGGAAAAGGCCCTTCGCAGACTAGTTAGTTTAGCCTAGGGTCACTGATAGCTGTGCTGGAGCCCCTCTGGTCCTGACAGGAAAGAAGCGTTTCCTGAGGCTCCACAGGGAGTAGAGGCAAATCCCACACACCAGCAACATCCCATTCCCCCAGAGACATTTCCAGTGAGAATTGCCCTGGCCCTGCCCTGGCCTGTGTTGGCCCACACCCACACCTCTCCTGCCAATATGGCTCAGTCCCTTTTGGTGTCCTACAGCCATCTGGAATGTTTGGGCTGAACTTGTCTAGAGCAGGGGTCGGGAATCTTTTTGGCTGAGAGAGCCATGAACGCCACATATTTTAAAATGTAATTCCATGAGAGCCATACAACGACCCGTGTACGTTAGGCATTATCCAATAAAAATTTGGTGTTGTCCCGAAGGACAGCTGTGATTGGCTCCAGCCACCCGCAACCATGAACATGAGCGGTAGGAAATGAATGGATTGTAATACATGAGAATGTTTTATATTTTTAACATTATTATTATTTTTATTAAAGATTTGTCTGCGAGCCAGATGCAGCCATCAAAAGAGCCATATCTGGCTCTTGAGCCATAGGTTCCTGACCCCTGACCTAGAGTCTAGCCTCAAGCCCTCATGCTGCAGTGCCAGTCCTGATGGAGGAAGCCTGGGTCTCCAAGCAGGCCGTGGAACCCTCCTTTCCAAGAGCACCAGGCCTTCCCTGTGGCTTCTGCACCTGGAAAGGTTCAGCTTTCTTGAAAACCAAGGTCTGGCTGGGAGTCAGGTTGCAGGAAGGGGATAGGGAACAAAGAAGAGTGCTGGAGCTCAGGTTACTGCTGGCCCCGGGAGGATCCTGGTGGCATTAGGTAACAATTGCAGCTCTCCAGCCTTAGGGAGCCTGGCCCTACTCCTCTTCACGGGTTGTAAAAGGCAAAGTCCTGAGCTAGGTCAGAGTGACAGAGGAGGAGGGACGAGACCTGGCTGCATTCTCCCCAGCAGCCTGCCAACTGCTGTTCCCAACAGATAAGCACTGACGGGAGACTCAGCTGAGGCATGGAGCAAAGGCCCAGACTTCACCTTGGCCCCAGCTGTCCCCCCGCCCCACCCCGTATGAACTTGGGCAGGGTTCACGGAGTGTCCAATGGCTGTAAACAATGGCCAGATGTTGCCAGATGTCTGACTTCTGGCACTCAGGCCATCTGTACACCTTGACTAAATGGGAGTTCCATGAGATCAGAGCCTTAATTCCAGTGCCCAGAACAGTTCTTGTTCTCCCTGTCCTGATACATGACAGCCACTCAATAAATATTTGCGGAGTAAATGTAGTGACTCATTTAATCATTGCAACAACCCTGTGAAGTAAGAATTACTATCACTACCATATTCATACAGTGAAACTGAGGTACAGAGAGGCAGATCAATTACCAAAGTTCATATGATTAAGTGAGCGTTAAACTCAGCTGGCAGATCAGCAAAGCTCTGGCTCCTGACCACCGTGCCAGGCTGCTGGGGTACAGCCAGGGTCCACTTCACCACAGCGTGATGAAGAGTCATGATGGGGGGAACACAGTTTGTGTGCCTGAGGCAGGACAGTAAGAAGCTAGGAAGACTCCTTGGCAGATGGGATAGGGAAACTGAGACAAGATAATTTAACAAGGCCATGCAATTTAAACAACTCACAGACAGCTAGTGCAGCAATTTTCAACTGGTATGCTGCAAGAATTTTTAAAACATACAGTACCTGACTTTTTAAAAAATTTTTTTTATTTATTCATTTTTTAGAGAGGAGAGAGAGAAAGAGAGACAGAGAGGAGAGAGAGACAGGGGGGAGGAGCTGGAAGCATCAACTCTCATATGTGCCTTGACCAGGCAAGCCCAGGGTTTCAAACCAGCGACCTCAGCATTTCTAGGTCGACGCTCTATCCACTGCACCACCACAGGTCAGGCCCTGACTATTTTTTTTAAATTTTTATTTATTGATTGATTTTTAGAGGGGGGAGAGAGAGAGAGAGAAAGGGGAGGAGCAGGAAGCATCAACACCCATATGTGCCTTGACTGGGCAAGCCCAAGGTTTCGAACCAGCACCCTCAGTGTTCCAGGTTGACACTTTACCCCACTGCGCCACCACAGATCAGGCAGTACCTGACTATTTAGTTAAGGACACTGTCTTCTTTTCCCTTAGGCTGTAAAAAAAAAAAAGAAAAAAGAAAGAAATGACAATAGCCAACACAACAGTAGCTGTCTAGTGTGAATGAATCAAAATTTTTTTTTTTTTTTTTTACAGAGGCAGAGATAGACAGGGACAGACAGACAGGAACGGAGAGAGATGAGAAGCATCAATCATCAGTTTCTCGTTGCACGTTGCGACTTCTTAGTTGTTCATTGATTGCTTTCTCACACGTGCCTTGACCGCGGGCCTTCAGCAGACCGAGTAACCCCCTGCTGGAGCCAGCGACCTTGGGTCCAAGCTGGCGAGCTCTTTGCTCAAGCCAGATGAGCCCGCGCGCGACCTCTGGGGTCTCGAACCTGGGTACTTCCGCATCCCAGTCCGACGCTCTATCCACTGCGCCACCGCCTGGTCAGGCAATGAATCAAAATTATACCTATTTTTTTTGTCAGATTGGCAAAAAATATATTTTTGGTGAATTGCAGAATTTTAGTAATTACTTAATGTATGCCATGAGATGAAAAAGGTTGAAAATCACCAAGCTAGTGAATTGCAAGACCTTATCTTCCCTAAGCAAGGACACTTGAGAGCAAACGGTTTATCCTACTCTGCCCTAACCAGAGAGTAAACAGCTTAAATCACCCTGGTCAGGGAGATACAGAGACCCAGTTAGTGCCCTTTGCGCCAGCCAAATCCAAGAATGGATGAACTCTGGGGAACAGATAACAAAAAATCCGATTAGAGGCAGACAGACCCGAGATAAAAGTAAAGCAGTGAAGCTAACCAGAAAATGATCCCAACGCCCCTATTTGCTTATTTTAATCATTAGTGTATTATAGAACATGCCTGGAAAGCTAACGAATATTCTGCTGAACCCCTACCCTAAGGCCTTCCCTAAGGTTCCTGCCCACAGAAGAGAAAGAAAAACACTCAAGACAAAGGATGCCAGTGCGAGCTCTCTCTCTGGAATCCCCCCCACACACCTCTCTTCCCTCTCAGGTGTGCATCTTGACTTTTCTCTCCTAAACTCTAAGGGTCCCTACGAGACTTGCAACCAGAGGAGGAGCAGCAGGCAGTGACATCTCTTCCCAGGCTAACCCCCTGACCCTGTCTCCAAGACACCTTGTCTCTGACTTTTCAGTGAGCTCACAGCAGCCCCACCTAGGCTCTCTCCTGTTGTTTCTTTTACTCTAAGCCCTTCCTTTCTTTGACGGTCCCCAGCTTTAATAAACGCTCTCAAAGTCACCTGGACTCATGCTGTGAAATCTTTCCTGCACTAAGACAAGAACCCACACACTACCGCCATGCCCAAGGCAGACCTGCTCTGGGCCTGGTACCCACCAGGTGACCAGTCTTCTGAGCCCCTGTTGGGGGTTACTGGCCTCTCCCAGCCTCACCCCTCCTTTGCAGTGAGAGAGCAGCAGTGCTTTTTCCCTAAAGTAGACAGGAGCTGTGACTAGATGAGGACACAGACAGACAAACTAAAAAGTCCTGGGGAAGGTTCACAAGGCCCCTCAGGCAGCTGTGGAAGGCAAAGGGAGGGTTCCAGCACAGGACAGGGAAAACTGGAAAAAGGAGCCAGAGTGTTTGGTGGTTGACTCTCCTCTGCAGACAGACCCTGTGCTGGAAGGGGTGTGTGTGTGTGTGTGTGTGTGTGTGTGTGTGTGTGTGTGTGTGAAGGGTGTGTGTGTGTGTGTGTGTGTGTGTGTGAGTGAGTGTTTTCTGTTGGGAGATGGGGGGAGGAAGGGCTGGCTAGGGAGGGCTGAGCATTGGTAGGGAAGGAGTACCAGCACGGGCATCAGGAGCCTGCTCTCCTATGTGGCTTAGGCCTCTCAGCCCAGTTCACTCAGCTGCAAGATAGAGATCACGCTGCCCCCCTCAGCGGGCTTCTCTGGGAACTATGTGAGCTGGCACAGTGGCAGAGTGGGGCCTGTCTGAAAACAAACAGCCTGCCTTGGGAGATGGGGCTCCTGTCACTGAGGTGAGGTGAGCAGAGGAAGGGTACCATGGAGGGCTGAACTTGATGAGCTATAGAGTCCAGAAGACCATTAACTCTCTGAGAATTCGAGCACAATTTAGGCTGATCAGAGTCTACCCAGGCCTCATTCATACAACAGACATTTCTCCCAAATGCTAGACTTCTCTTTCCTATTGTCAAAACTATTCCAAGGCCCTGGCCGGTTGGCTCAGTGGTAGAGCGTTGGCCTGGCGTGTGGAAGTCTCGGTTTCGATTCCCAGCCAGGGCACACAGGAGAAGCGCCCATCTGCTTCTCCACCCCTCCCCTCTCCTTCCTCTCTGTCTCTCTCTTCCCCTCCTGCAGCCGAGGCTCCATTGGAGCAAAGTTGGCCCGGGCACTGAGGATGGCTCTATGGCCTCTGCCTCAGGCGCTAGAATGGCTCTGGTTGCTACAGAGCGATGCCCCAGATGGGCAGAGCATCGCCCCCTGGTGGGCGTGCCGGGTGGATCCCGATCGGGCGCATGCGGGAGTCTGTCTGACTGCTTCCCGTTTCTGGCTTCAGAAAAATACAAAAAAAAACAAAAACCCAAAAAACCCATTCCAGAGCCAGCCTGTGTCCTCTCCTCCCTCACTACCCTGGACCTGAGTCCCGTCCTCTGCAGGCAGTGCCTCCCTGAGGGCTCTGGGAGGATGGGTAGGAGATGGAGACAGTGGTGTCAATAGACCTTACCTCTTCGAGGTCTGGATCACTCCTCCAGCAAGCACAGCTGCAAAATGCTGCCCTTTTCTGGTCCCAGGTCCCTTGTTCAGGGCTCTCCTGATAACTGCGGCATTGCTGAGGGTGTTCCTGTCAATGGTTGGAGCATAGACCCCCAGCAGGTGCAGTGAGAGAGCCACATACACAGGAAGAGGGCCCGCTCAAAAACAACGTTGCCACTGTCTCTGCCACCTTTACCCCAGCTGGCCAGTGTTGGGGGGAAAGGCAACAGGTGGGCGTGTGAATGTTACCATCCTCTCCTTGCAAGCAGGAAGCTGAATACCCAGAGATGAGATACATCAGTTGAAATTAAAACTCTTTTTGCCTCATGGGGCCCCACAAGTCCTTTTTGAGAATCCTCTCAGGCAGAGCCAAAGACCTGGGAGCAGAATCCTGTCTGGTCTCCCCTGTCCAACCTGCCTGCACCTCACCCCCAATTTCTGTCCCTCTCCTATGGTAACCAAGTGAGTAACTCGAACAAAAGGAGACAAGCCACAGCTCTTCCCAGCTCACACCTCTTCAGTGCCCACACCCAGTACACACACATCGCCCTTTATTCATCAGTTCACTCAACAGATTTTCATGAAGGATCTGCTGTGTGCACAGAATCAGCTTACAGGCTGAATTAGCAGAGGGAGAGACAGTAATCAAATAGCCACACAAATGAATATTAAGCTACCAACTGTGGCGAGTGCCATGGGAGAAAGAAACATGGCTCAGAGGGGGTTTAAACACAGGACCTGGCTGGCCAGGAAGTGGAGTAGGAGTTTGCAAAGTTGAGCAGGTAAGACAGGAAGGGAACACCAGAGAGTTGTATGCTGCAGAAGGCAAGAAAGAAGGGGTGATCAAAGGTGTCAAGCGCTGCTGAGAAGCCAAGTAAGGCAAAAGAAAAATGTTCTGCACAAGGTAAGGCACAAACTTCTCAGCATGGCCATTGAGGCCCTTCGTGACCTGGCCTCACTGATAGCTCCATCCATCCCCTGGCCACCATACAGTTGTCGACACTGTCCTCCTTGTCCTCCTTTGCCCCTTCTCCTCCTGGCAAATACCAAATGACCCCAGAAGCCTGGCTCAAAAGCCACCTGACCACCATCCCTCAGGTAGAACATGTCACCACATCCTTGGTGCTCCCATAGCACTTTATATGAATCTCTGTTGGAGCACGTTGCAGACACAGCTGGGCCTGCCCAATACCCTTCCCCTCTTCTTCCTTACTGAAAGAACTTATTCTTTCTTTCTTTATTTTTGGAGCTGCAATCTTCTCAGCCCCAACAATGTTTTGGGCTTGGTCTAATCCAATCAAGATAATCCTATAATCCGTTTTTCCAGTAAGACATGAACTTAAATCTACTGCAGAAGGCAGGATTGGGAAACCTTTTTATTCTGCTCTTTATTCAGTCTTGATCACAGATATGATGGCTGCAGCTATGGCAGTCATCTTGAGACCATGTTGGAAAAGCTAGGAAAGTGACAGAAACCTTGGCTCCGACACTATTGACCTGCTGAGCCAAAGTCCACAGCAGCAGACATATTTTGGACTTCCTGCTTTCTGTGAGAAATAAAACCCTTGTTTAAGGCTTTGTTGGTCGGGTTTCCTGTTTCTGGTAGCTGAATGCCTCCCTGATACCCAGCTCTTTACAAATCTTGTAATTCATTTTGTCGCACCTCTCTTTCCCCCTTCTGACAGCTCCATGAGAGCAGGGATTGTGCCCTAGTCTTCAGGGCCTCAGGATTTAGCAGGTTGTTTGGCAGTGAGTCCAAGCCCCTTGCGGGCCCATTATTAACTGAGAGAAGACTTCTGAGGACCAAGGAGACTCCCAGGTGGAGGTGGAAACAGCAATAACTCCAGAGACTCAGTAAATGGGTTGCCAGGTAAAATATAGGATGCCCAGTTAAACTGAATTTCATATAAATCATGAATAATTTCCCAGTAGAAGTATGGACCATGCAATATTTGGGATAATATACTAAAAATTATTTGTTGTTTATCTGAAATTCACATGTAACTGGACATCCTGTGTTTTCATTTGCTAAATCCACTTAGGGCAGTTTTCCACAAGATCTCCGTACCTGTGTTCATGGACTCTGCAGTGGGCATGGGGGGTGGAGCCTAACCCGGGAAGGGAGATGCTCTTCCTGGGGCCACAGTGATAATAATAATTGTCCCTCACCCTAGGAGGGACAGGTAGGAGAATAAGATCTTGGAGGTCTACGTAACTGTATTACGTAGTTATTGCTGCATCACAACAAGCTACCCCCATATCTAGCAGACTAAAATAACAAATATTTAATTGAGTGATTGATTTGAGAGAAAGAGAGACATCAATCTGTTGTTCTACCCACCTAAGCATTCATTAGTTGACTCCAGCATGCACCCCAACCAGGGGCCAAACCTGCAACCTTGGCATATAGGCACAATGCTCCAACCAACTGAGCTACCTAGACAGGGGTATAAAACATATTTATTATCTCATAGTTTTTGTAGGTCAGAACTGTGGGATCAGCCTAGCTGAGTGGGTCTAGACCTCTCTTCAGGTTACAGCCAAGATGTCAGCTGGGGCTATAGTCATCTAAAGGTTTGATTGGGGCTTCAGGATCTATTCGCACGGCTGCTCACTCATAAGACTGTCAGTGGCATAGCCACGCTGACTGTTGGCAGAAGGTCTTAGTCCTGTACTACATGGACCTCTCCATGAAGCTACTTAAGTGTTCCCACGTGCCAGCTGGCTTTCCCCCAGAGCTAGTGATCTAAGGGACTAGGGTAGAAATTTCAATGTTTTTTATGAGCTGGCTTTGGGAGTCACATATCATCTTTTCTGTGTATTCTGTAGTGATCACATAGGCCAGTCCTGAGACAGTGTGGGAGAAAACTAGACAATAGCATGAAAACCAGGAGGCAGGCCTGACCGGGTGGTGGTGCAGTGGATAGAGCATTGGACTGGGATGCGGAAGACCCAGGTTCGAGACCCCGAGGTCTCCAGCTTGAGCGCGGGCTCATCTGGTTTGAGCAAGGCTTACCAGCTTGAGCCCAAGGTTGCTGGCTCGAGCAAAGGGTTACTCGGTCTGCTGAAGGCCCGCAGTCAAGGCATGTATGAGGAAGCAATCAATGAACAATTAAGGTGTTGCAATGAACAACGAAAAACTAATGATTGATGCTTCTCATCTCTCTGTTCCTGTCTGTCTGTCCCTGTCTATCCCTCTCTCTGACTCTCTCTCTGTCTCTGTAAAAATAAATAAATAAATAAATAAATAAATAAATAAACAAACAAACTTGCTTTCTTTAAAAAATAAAAAAAAAAAACCCCAGGAGGTGGTATCATTGTGGACCATCTTGGAATCTGGTAGATATAGATGTGAACAAAATTAACTCCATCTTACCCTGGCCAGTTGGCTCAGTGGATAGAGTGTTGGCCCAGCATGTGGATGTCCTGAGTTCGATCCTTGGTCAGGGCACACATGAGAAGCAACAAGCTGCTTCTTTTTCCCCTTCTTTCTCTCTTCCCTTCCCTCAGCCAGTGGGAATTGATTCAAGTGTTGGCCCCAGGCGCTGAGGATAGCTCAGTTGATTCAAGCATCGGCCCCAGATGGGGGTTGCCAGGTGGATCCTAGTCGGGGTGCCTGCAGGAGTTTTTCTCTCTATCTCCCCTCCTCTCACTTAAAACAAAAATTTTAACTCTATCTCTGTGTTGAATATAGGCCAAATTCATTGTCCTTAGCAAGCATATCAAAGCCTGATAAGTGTCTGTGTTCCATAAAAAAATGAGCCACAAATATTTTTGTGAGAAATTGCCAGAATGGCATGATAACCCAACTAAATATCAAACTGGCGATAGTATTAATTATAAACAATCATCCATCACAAGACTCCAAGGAAGTATGACCCCTGGCTCGTACTGCATTCTTTGTCTTGTCAATCATTAGTAACCTAAACTATACTAAAAGAAAGTACTGTATCAGAGGTCTGTTAGTAGGGAATAAACTTTGCAGAACTTCTGGGTCATCTGTCTGTTCTGACCCAATCTTCCTGTAAGTAAATTAACCTATAGTAAGTGTTGTTATATTCTACAGAGATGCCTGCTTCATTTTCAGTCTGAAGATACCTTCTCGTCACGGTGGCCATTATGTCTTTGCCTTACAGTCAGACATCTAGCACCACAGTCACCTGCTCCAAAACTTACACAGCCTCCAGCCCTCACTTACATATCAGGACCCTGGCCTTCACCTTCCCCTCCTCCTTCACTCTTAGTCTCTCCCTCAGTTCCTGAGGCCCAGGATTGGGCCTCTACCATGCCTTTCACAAGGTCTCCCATTCTCCCCACTGCCCCAACCCAGATGAAATCCTCATCACTTCTCGCCTGAATACCTAGGTTTTTCTAATCCAAAATGTCCATGTTGCTCACTACTCACCAGTGGGCCTAACTGAACCCCATCAGATGTCCTCTAACCAAACTACACATCTTCATCGACCCTGATAGCTATGCCTGGCACATACTCTTTTTATCTGTAAAACTCCTAGGCATCCACAAATACCAACTCCCAGAACCCTTTTCAGACTGCCCAGGACAGCTAGTTTGTCCCTCCCCAGACACCCTCAGCCTCTGTTCACAAGCTCGTAGGCATCTAAGTAGCGGCCAGTTCCTCCTTTCAGACTGTGAGTCTTCCCAGGGCAGGCCCAGAGCCTGGGTCATCTGGGGGCCCTGAGAACAAAGCCCAGGATTAGACATATGAGTGGGAGTTCTGCTGCCTGGTGATGGGGGGTAATGCTGGTAAGGTCTGGGGAGATGATCAGGTAAAATACATTCAGCTCATGCCTGACTTGCGGTGGTGCAGTGGATAAAGAGTTAACCTGGAATGCTGATTTTGCCAGTTCAAAACCCCGGGTTGCTGGGTCAAGACATATATGAGAAGTAACTACTATGAGTTGATGAGCTGATGCTTCCCACTCCCTCCTCCCTTTCTCTCCCTAAAACCAATAAAAAACAAATCTTTAAAAAAAAAAAAAGAGGAACAAATACACAGTATAGAAAATGATATGACTTTGGGTGATGGGTACACAACATAATCAACATTTCAAATGCTATAGAAATGTTTACCTGAAACCTATGTACTCTTATTGATCAATGTCACACTTTAAATGTAATTTTTAAAATAAAACACACTGGGCCTGACCAGGCGGTGGCGCAGTAGATCGAGCATCGGACTGGGATACAGAGGACCCGGGTTCAAGACCCCAAGGTCGCCAGCTTGAGTGCGGGCTCATCTGGTTTGAGCAAAAAGCCCACCAGCTTGAACCCAAGATCACTGGCTCCAGCAAGGGGTTACTCAGTCTGCTGAAGGCCCACGGTCAAGGCACATATGAGAAAGCAATCAATGAACAACTAAGGTGTTGCAATGCACAATGAAAAACTAATGATTGATGCTTCTCATCTCTCACCGTTCCTGTCTGTCTATCCCTCTCTCTGACTCACTCTCTGGCTCTGTAAAAAATAAAAAAATAAAAAAATAAAAGTTTCAGATGTTCAAAATGTTTAAAAAAACAACAACACTGGAATAAAAAAATACATTCAGCTTCAAGTAACAAAAACGCAACTCAGACTGACTTAACAAACAAGGACATTCATTAACTCTTGCAGAAAGAAGTCAAGAGGCAGGGTGGGTGGCTGGCATGGTGTGATCAATGGTTCAGGAATCCCCTGTTCTAAAGTCCTCATCATTGGCTTTGTCCTCAGGCCAGTTCCTCTCATGGCCACAAGACTCTGGACAAGTTCCAGATGTCACAATGAGACATAACAATATCCAGAGGCAGAAAGGGGCCATTTCCTCTACTGTCTTTCTCTTAGAAGTTAGGAAACCCATTCCCTGCAACCTCCCTGCAGACAGTAAGAGCAAAGTGGTGAAACATTCATGGATGGAAGCAGGAAAAGAGGAGAGCCCTTAGGCATCTCTGGGATGAGGCAAGGTGAGATGTTTAGGAAATAAGGTTGCTAAGGTATATTTGGTCTGGTTTCCAGACCCCTCACCTTCCTAGTCACTTTTCTTTCTTTTTTTTTTTCTTCTTCTTTTCCAAGTGAGAGAGAGGGAGACAGACAGATTCTCATATGCGCCCCCCGACTGGGATCCACCCAGAAACCCCCATCTGGGGCTATGTTTACACCGAGCTATTTTTTTTTTAAGCTCCTGAGGCGAAGGCTCCATGGAGCCATCCCCAGAGCCCGGGGCCAATGCGCTCTAATCAATGGAGCCATGGCTGTGGGAAAGGAAGAGAGAGAGAGAGAGAAGAGAGGAAGGGTAGAGAAGCAGTCACTTCTTTTGTGTGCCCGGACTGGGATTCGAACTCCAGACACCCGCCAAAGACCCCTAATCACTTTTCTATTTATTCAGTCATTCATTCAAATAGTGCTTGAGTACATATAGGAGAGATCCTGTGACAATCCTATGAAGTGAGTATTATAACTATTTCTATTTTAGAGATGAAGAAACTGAGGCTTAGAGGTGGCATAACTTGTTCAAGTTCCCAGAGTTAGGTGGGAGCTGTCATTCTAGCCGGTTCCTGATGCAGGGATCTAAGCCCCCCAAGAGAGGACTGCAGGGAGTTGAAGAGGTCATGTGTCCCAAATGGGCCTCACTCCCTTGGGACTTGCTCTTAGCCCCATGGAAAGTCTGGGCATGGATGGTTGGGGCTTCTGTGCTGTCTTGTGAGGGGTAAGGACTTTGACCAAGGCAGAGACTATTCTGGAATCAGCTCCAGCCTCAGCCTGATGTCTTCCATGCCTGGCAGGAGCACTCAGAGTGGGGACATTTCTCGGGTACAGATACCCTGAGCTACAGATCTAATCCCTCACACCACACCTCTCTGACCTATAAGAGGCCACCATGGGGCTCAAGCCAGAAGAAGGCAGAATGGCCCTCACATAGGACCTGCCCAGCTGGTTAGCCTCAGGGTGGGTGGCTCCTTAGCATGGGAACAGGGCAGGATGGAGAGGTAGGGGCCAGAGGCTGAGCTTGAGGAGATGGAAGTCCAGCTGCTCTGCCCCTCCTTGCCCATACGAGGGAAGGTTGGTTTTGGAGCATTAAGGGCATAGACCACTCTGCCTGTACTGGTCAGGTCAACTGGAACTGAGACCTAAGAGCAGCTGGGGATGGGATGCCCATAGCCACACCTCAGTGAGGGGGTAGAGTAGCTGGCAGGGCTCTGCTGTGCCATTCATCCCATTTTAGTCTTGGGGGAGGGATAGGGGAAGGAAGGAACTGGTGTGGGACCCAGGCCTGGTGATGAGGTAGGAAGAGTCAGAATGCTGAACCCAGGGCTCTAGTTCCATCCATGCCATTGGCTTGTTTACTGTGTGACCTTGGGCAAGTGTTTCAAACTCTCTGGAAGAACATTCTCATCTATAAAATGAAGAGGTTGGATGTGATGATCTTGAAGCTTCCTCTTTGCTGAGCATTGTTGCTTAAAGTTTGTGGTGGGGCTAGATGTTGGCTCTTCCCTTGCCCATCTCCCCTGCTCTCACCCTCATCCTGTCCTGCAGCCATTTCTGATTTCTAACCCTGAGTTCTCAAGCCAAGGCCTGGTGACTCTGGGTAATTTTCCAGGACCTTATGGGATACAGATCTTCATGGTCATTTTGCCTCTTCCCTGGAGGCAGGCCAGGCAGGCATTGTTGGCTGAGAAAAAATGAAGTGGAGTGCCCAAGGCCACACAGCTAAGGAGGCACAGGGCTGGGCTGTCAAGGGCAGTGCTTTCTGCACAATTCCAGTGGGCCTGAGTCCCTAAAGAACCACCCTAATATCTCTTGCTCTGTGCTTCCTAGACTACCTGTAGGATAAAAATGCTTGTGAACATGTACATAAATTCCTGGCTTCTGGTTTCCTCAGTGGAGATCCCTGGCATGGTGCCTGGGGATTCCTTTGCCCAATGAAGTTTGAAAGCCAGTGCTCAGAAGACCTGAGAGGACTTAGGGAGACTGAGTCTCTCTGCAAGCAGGCCTACAGACATGGATGGAGGGGCCACCTGTAGCCTGGGAGGCTCCTAGGTCCTCTGGGGTGAGGACAAGCAGCCATCTGGAACTGGAGACTCCAAGGCACAAGCCTGAGGACAGGAGTTAAGTGGTTCCCTGGAGACTTTAAAAGGGGCGGGAGGCTGACCTTGACACTCTCTTCAAACCAAGAGTGTGGACAGCCATGTGCAAGCTGGGCAACCCAGGCAAGAAGAGGATTTATAGGGCTCCTTCCTTCTCCTGTGAAACACTAACCCCTCTTGAAAAACATGTTCTAGGGAATGAGGCCAGAGCTGAATTTCCTGAGCTACAGCATCATCTTTTTTCTCTTGGCAGAGACAATGGTGCCAAAATGATTAAAATGATCTTATTATGATCCCCATGAATCTGCATGAGAGGCCTGATCAAGTTTTCTTCTTTGTGGGACATGACCCCTGTTGGGCAAATGAGTTTGTAAATTTGTATTTTTTTGAGTTTGCTCACTTTTAGTGTTAAAAAATGGTGCTGGGCAGCACCAAGTATGTGATCTGTGGAACTGCAAATTACCTTCCTGCTTGGGAACAGCCATTGTCTTGCTAATGTTTGCTGGAGGAGAGGTTTCGTGCCAGAAAGTTTTGAAAAGGAGAGAAGAAGGAAGCCATGTTTTGGAGGGAGAGCAGAGAGAATTTAGAGTGCTGAAGAAGAAACCAGTTTGTGCAGAAAGTTTGAAGAAGGAGATGAGGAACAGAGGTGGGGGGCTTTTGCAAGCCCCGCTGAGACCGTTGGAGCCTTTGATTCTAGGAGAAACCGGAGAAGATTCTCCTGGTTGTGGATTGGAGAATGTGTCAGTGGCTTTGGGAGCCCTGAGTGAAAAGGAAGTGCTTTTTCCCTGTGTGTTTGTTCGCTGGCCGGTGCAAGACTTGAATAAAGGAATAGCCCACCATTTTTTGGCTCCACCGTTTCTTTACCATCTGCCTGAATTGAATGGGAACCTGCAAGTGCAAGGCTGCGATGATGGCCGCGACTACTGGCCCTACAACCCTCCAGAAGCAAAGAGTTTCTTATAGGCCCCAGAGAGCTGCCTCTGGGGTGAAATTCTCTATGAGTCCAAATGTGGGTAAAACTCCTCCCCCAGAAATGCACAGATGGCTATTTTGGAAAGAATATTATGTAAAATAATCCTGAAAAGCAAAATTGATTGGTGACCCCTTGTTAGTCCAACTATCTCTCTGGTTGTCTCTCTGAGCTTTTGCTGAGGTCTCCCACAGGCAGACTACTGAGCTGGGATGCCCTTCTGGCCCTCTTCCCCTCGCCTTAGGAGCATTCTACCTGTTTCCCTCATACCCAGACACCAAGCATTCATCTTTAAATATCAGAAAATGGAGGCCCTGGCTGGCAGCTCAATGGATAGAGTGTTGGTCCATCATTCAGATGTGGGTTTGATTCCTGGTCAGGGCACACAGGAGAAGTGATCATCTGCTTCTCTCCCCTTCCCTCTCCCCCTTCTCTCCCTCTTCTCCTCCCACAGCCAGTGGCTCAATCGGTTTGAGTGTGGCCCCAGGCACTAAGGATAGCTTGGTTGGTCCAAGTGCGTCAGCCTCAGGTGCTAAAAATAGCTCGGTACTGGAGCATTGGCCCTAGATGGGGTAGCTGGGTGGATCCTGGTGAGGGTGCATGCACGAGTCTGCCTCACTATCTCCCCTCCTCTCATAAAAGAAAGAAAGAAAGAAAGAGAGAGAGAGAGAGGGAAGGAGGGAAGAAGGAAGGAAGGAAGGAAGGAAGGAAGGAAGGAAATGTAATATTTCAGCAGATACTTTCCCTTTCATTTAGCATATTTAATCCTTAAACTAACTTCAGAAATTGGGCCAGTTCACCCCCATTTTATAGATGAGAAACTGAGGCCAAGAGAATAAGATGATTTACCCAGGGTCTGAGGCAAAATTTCCATGAAGCTCAAGTCACTTAAATTCTAGAATTCCCATTTGCTGAAAACAGTAATATGTAAGAAAATCATAACTGAAAACACTATTGAGTTTTTACTTTTCTGTCATTATACACCATCTATTCGTGACTTTATTTAATAAAATGAAACAACTTCTGGATAATTGTGTTTGTAATCTTACATTCTTTTTTTTTTTTTTTTTTTAAGAGACCTCACAGGAAACTAACAAACAAAGAGGCCACAAAATGCATTAGTTGCTGCAAAGCCTGCTCCAGGCCTGCGAGAGTCTCAGGGAATAAGTGGCAGGATGGAGGCTTCAAGTTGGCTGTCTCCCTCCACTTCCTCCTGTCCTTCCTGCCACCCCAGTCTGGCTCCTACTGTCCTCCAGGGGATGGGTTGGTGTGTTCTACCTGCTTTGTTTATCTGCAGAGGTGGGTGGGTGGCAGTCATCCGATTCAATTGGCATAGGAACTTTTACTTCATATCACAATTTTAGTATATGTGCTGCCGAAGCGAGCACTCATATTACAATTTAAAAAATAAGCCTATAATCTCTGTTAAGCAGTATTAGACTAATTCATATTGTAAAAGGTAGAAATTACACGGGGATATATATGTCAGCTCACTCAAAGGGAAACTTAAGCCAGTCAGAGATTTCATAGATGGATGGCTGCCCAAAAATGCAGTGAGCACCCAGTCACAGGATATATATAAGAGACTGGAAGCTATTAATTGCTGAAGAGGCAATTCCAAATGTGAGGAAGGGGGTATTCAGGCACATGTTGTGTGAGACAGGACCCTGAGAGTCTGTGAGGGCAAAAGTTTGGAAAGAGACCAACCTAAACTGGAGGTGAGTGAACACAGGAAATAAGATCCCAGGATTGGGGTTTGGGCAGGAAGGAGCTTGGAAGCCTGGATGGCCTTGGCTAAAGGGTATTATGTCAGCTCAATGTCCCCATATTGGGGCTGGTGGCTGCTATTCGACTCCCAGCTTTACTCTGCTCCATTGAGAGGCTCTCAGTTCGCCCTGCATATGTCACTACTCTCAGAGGTGCAGGATGAGCTGGGAAAGCCTCGTCTCAGTCTCACTTAGCTCCTGCCAGATACGGTGGCAGATAGCTCCATGGGCCTGAGTGTGACCAGGTGGGACCCAGGGAGACTATCTGCTCATTATCTCATCATCACAGGTGCTGCAGAAGTAGAATCTGATACGGGAGAGGCCTGAGAGTCTAACCGCTTTGTAAACTGTCAGCTCGTCTCCACACAGAACAGGACAGAGCCTTAGTTTCCTCATCTATAATATGAGAACTATAGTACCCATATTTTGGGATTGTGTAAGATTTTCAGTTATATCTGTGATTCTCAAAAGTCAGCCTGCCTCAGCATCACCTGGGGGACTTTTGTTAAAACACTGATTTCAGGCCCTGGCTGGGTAGCTCCATTGGTTGGAGTGTCACCCAAATGCACTAAGATTGCAGGTTCTGGCACGTACAAGAATCAACCAAAGAATGCATAAATGAGTGGAACAATGAATTAATATCTCTCTCCTTTCCTTTCTCTCTGAAAACACCAACAACATGATTTCAAGATATCCTCCTCCCCTACAGCTTCTGATTCAGTAGCCTTGGGAAGGGTCCTGAAATCTGGCATTTTGACAAATTCCCAGATGATGCTGATGGGTTGGGGACTCCACTTTAAGAATCATTGAACATGCCTGACCAGGCGGTGGCACAGTGGATAGAGTGTCAGCCTGGGAAGCTGAGGACTCAGGTTTGAAACCCTGAGGTTGCTGGCTTGACCGTGGGCTCACCTCGCTTGAGATGCACGGTCACTGGCTTGAGCGTGGGATCACAGACATGACCCCATGGTTGCTGGCTTGAGTCCAGAGGTCACTGGCTTGAAGCCCAAGGTCGCTGGTTTGAGCAAGGGGTCAGTGGCTCAGCCGAAGCCCCCTGGTGAAGGCACATATGAGAAAGCAATTAATGAACAACTAAGATGCCGCAACTATGAGTTGATGCTTCTCATTTCTCTCTCTTCCTGTCTCTCTCTCTTTCTGTTACTAAAAAAAAAAGAATTACTGAACTGAAAAAAAATTACTGAGTTAGATCAGTAGGTGCTTGAAAGTGAGTTGGCCAGGAGACGCCAGCCCCTCAAGGCCAGAGGCCAACTCTAACTCGCTTCCATTTCTGCTAAGCGACCACCCAGCACAAGCACATAGTAGATCCTCTCAGGAAATGCTGTTTGAACTAAACAATAATGGGTATCAAGTAGGCTCCTCCTCAGAGGTCCTTTCACAGTGGTTGTCAGTGGGCTCTTGTTGCCATAGCAACAGCCAGCAGCAACTAGGCAATTTGGGGAGCATAAGGGCTTTTTGCTTTGTGGGGAGAGGCAAAGGTCCCAGCCTAGCAGCATGGGGATAAGAATGTGGAGGGGGAGCCAGGAGAGAGGGTGTGGCTCTTAAAGCCCCACTTCCAAAGATACCCTCCCATTGGCTCTGTAACTATCCCAGCTCCTGGCCACAAACCCAGGAAGGATTTAAATTTTGGTTGTGTAACACAGAAAAGAACAAAGAGAAGGGGGTGGTAGGATATAGGGAGTAGGAAAGAGGAAGGAGCCCTGTTCCCTGAGAACCACTGTATATTTGACCACTTCATACACATTAACCTTATTAATCCTGTGGACCTTCTTACAGGGTCCGCAGGGCTGTGCAAGGTCACACAGCTGTCTGGGCCTTGGCTGAGTTAAGATTGGAAACCTGATCGGCTGTTGCCAAAGGCTGTTTGTGTTTTCATTTCAGGGCTGCCTCTTTGAAACTGTTGAACTTTGACTGTGGTTAGAGGACCTCGAGGTGTGGGGGTAGCAGGGAGGCTGGGAGGCTGGTCTGGGGCAATTTTTCTAGCATCTTAGGGAGCCAGGGTGGTCATCATCTGGACTGTACACTTCACAGCAGCCGCCCCTTCCTCCTTATCTGCTTTCCCGTTTGGATTCAGACAGCCTCCACTCCTACCCCAGTTCTGACCAAGTTAATCTAATCAAGCAGTGGTTCTTATATCCCAGTGTGGATGAGAATGAAGCTTATTTAACATTTCAATTTCTGCCTTGCCTCCAGAGATTCTAAGCCAATTTTTTGGGGGTAGAAATGCCCTAGGAATTGACATTTTTAACAGGCCCTGTGATGATTCTGATGTAGGTAGCTCATTGAGTGCCCTTTGAGCCCTCCACTATCTCCTGTACTCTCCCGGTCTCTTCTGGAAGCCCCCAGGTTGCAGTGACTTCTTGTTCAGCGCTCCAGCTATTTTTAAATTTATTTTGGAGAGAGGAAAGAGAGAGAGAAGAGGGGAGGAGCAGGAAGCATCAACTTGTAGCAGTTGCCTTGTGCCTCCTATGTGCCTTGAGCAGGCAAGCCCAGGGCTTCAAACTGGCGACCACAGGTCAGGCTGCTCTCTTTTTCTCAGCTGTTCCCTGGGAGCAATTTATCTAATCCCCACATCACTATCTACAGACAGCATATCCACACAGCTGATAGGAGCACCCAGCAGGGTGATACACTTCTGGCTTAAAAGCCAGGCAGCCTGGATGTCTGCTCTGTTTTTTATTTTTTTATTTTTTTTATTTATTTATTTTTTACAGAGACAGAGAATGAGTCAGAGAGGGATAGACAGGGACAGACAGACAGGAACGGAGAGAGATGAGAAGCATCAATCATTAGTTTTTCATTGCGTGTTGCGACACCTTAGTTGTTCATTGATTGCTTTCTCATATGTGCCTTGACCGCGGGCCTTCAGCAGACCGAGTAACCCCTTGCTGGAGCCAGCGACCCCGGGCTCAAGCTGGTGGGCTTCTTTTGCTCAAACCAGATGAGCCCTCGCTCAAGCTGGCGACTTCGGGGTCTCGAACCTGGGTCCTCCGCATCCCAGTCCATCGCTGTATCCACTACACCACCGCCTGGTCAGGCTCTGCTCTGTTTTTTAGTTTTTGTTTCTATATTGATTATTTGATGAGAGAGAGAGAGAGAGAGAGAGAGAGAGAGAGAGAGAGAGGCATTTGTTTGTTGTTCTACTTAATTGCATTCATTGGTTGCTTCCTGAACGTGCCCTGACCAGAAACTGAATCTACACCCTTTGATTTTCGGGTCAACACTCTAACTGGCTGAGCTAACCAGCCAGGGCTGCCACTGCTCTGTTTTATAAGGACCTGGCTCATGATCAGACAGGAGGCCAAAGCTAGGAGGCTTTGGGCAGACTGAGCCAGCTGTCCCTGACATGAGAATGGAACTAGGATGTCTGGGGTCCTTTATAAAAGAGGTTTGGGCAGGGAAGCATCACATCTGTGGAGAAAGGGCAGACTGGAGTGTACCAATTAGATGGGCTGCTCCATTTCTCTGCCTCAGTTTCCTCATTTGTAGAATGGGGGCAAGACCAAGTGCTCATCAAAGAGCTCAGGAAGTTCAGGGTGCTCTTAGGCATGAGGTCGGAGACGAGGTCTGCTCAGGGGCTTAGACATCAGGGAGGCATGTTTTCATGCTCCTTCCTCCTCTCCTTTTTGACAATAATGCTCACATGGGTACTGACCTGCCTTCAACTCTGCTGTCACATACTCATCCTTTGATCATTACCACAAGCCCCAGAACACGTGGAAGTGGCAGGGACAGGATTTTCCCCTATTTTGCTGATAAGAAAACGGATTTCTCATCCAGGGAAGGAAAAAAGAAACTTGGGCAAGACCACACATGTGGTGAGCAGTCGGAGCAGATCTCCAGATGGAGGCTCTATTTCTGTGCGTTGGTCTGTCCCATTCCTGCCCTGTAGGCACCAGGGTCATCACAGCCCTCTGGAGACAGGAAATCTGCAAACTCATTTCTCCTGTGCTCTCACAGAAACCTCTCAAGGGAAAGGGCCAGGGAAATACTTAATTCAAAGGGCTTGGAGTGGCCTTTCTGACGCCACACCAAAGAACTGGTGTGACATTTGTCATTTCTGAGAAGTAAAAAGGCTTACATCAGTTTATCAACCACATCCCACTGCATCTGTGGGGACGTCAACCCAACTTCTCCGAGCTGATCTGAGATCCTCTTTTTCTTCTTACAAAAGGATGGGTCAGCCCCTTTCAGGCCTTTTTCGAGCAAGTTCCTAACATAACCAGGGTTGCATAGCATGATCTTAGATGTTCTTTAAAATTCTGTGTGCCCATGAAAGAGGAAGTCAGAGTCAGAGGGAGCAGGGAAGTGTCAGGCTAACTGGAATGGGATCCCTGAGAGACTGGGGCTGGAGCCCTCGGCCAAAGGGGCTGCCCTGGGTGCAAGTGTGGAAAGTGTGCATTAGTGTCGGAAATGATACCACTACAAATTGAGAGCTGACAGCAAAAGACCCCAGGGGGTGGGTGGGTATCCCAGGGGAGCCAGACCCATCACTGGGGAAGGTCAGCTCCCAGGGCTAGAGTGAAGTAGGGACATGCTTGACAAGTCCACTGATGGGCAGTAGGCCCTGTTTAAACACTTAATAATTGTGGGGGCAAATTGGTTATAGACACATAAACATGGAAAAGAAAAAACATTTCTGATGGTTTTGAGGAATCAAAATCCATAGCATGTATGAGAATTCATCCAGTTTTGCTAGAGTGTAGAGTTCATGGAGGAACATTATGAAGGTCAAGCTGGAAAGACAGGTTGAAAAAGAAAAAGACAGGCCCTGGCTGGTTGGTTCAGTGGTAGAGCATCGGCCTGGTGTGCAGGAGTCCCGGGTTCAATTCCCGGCCAGGGCACACAGGAGAAGCACCCATTTGCTTCTCCACCCCTCCCCCTCTCCTTCCTCTCTGTCTCTCTCTTCCCCTCCTGCAGCCAAGGCTCCATTGGAGCAAAGTTGGCCCAGGCGCTGAGGATGGCTCTGTGGCCTCTGCCTCAGGCGCTAGAATGGCTCTGGTTGCAACAGAGCAACGCCCCAGATGGGCAGAGCATCGCCCCCTGGTGGATATGCCGGGTGGGTCCCGGTCGGGTGCATGCGGGAGTCTGTCTGACTGCCTCCCCGTTTCTTACTTCAGAAAAATACAAAAAAAAAAAAAAAAAGACAGGTTGGAGCCTGATTTTCAATGCTTTTGTGCTCCAGACTAAGGAGATTCATTCATTCCACAAACTTTGATTGTTAACTTGATGTGAGAACTGAAACCCAGCTAGGAATTCAGCCATGATCCCTGACATTAGCTAATCTAGATAGGAGCAGGGGACAGTCTGAGAACCCTGGAGGAATTCTCTAGGGAAAGTTTGATATACCAGATCCAAGGAAAGACTGAGGATCTGTTTCTTTTAAACTGTGCCAGAAAAAAAAAAAAAAAAAAGAATCCAGGAAGAGGACAGCGGCACAAAGAGATGTGTAGTCACAGGGATGGTTGGTTTGGCTGTGCACACCCTGAACAATATTAGAACAACATCAATGCTAGCTGACTTGACTTTTAGGCTCAAGTGACAGACAAAGCAAAGAATACATACATAGCGTATACATGTTATCAAGCTCAAAAATGAAAATATGCAGGTTCAGAGAGCTGAAGCTGGGAGGCAGATATAGGGGTGCAAAGAGAAGGCCAAGGATGCTTCATTGTCTAGTATAGCATAGCATAGCATAGCATAGCATAGCATAGCATAGCATAGCATAGCATAGCACAGCATAGCATAGCATAGCATAGCATAGCATGGTACTGCCAGCAGTGGATGGACCCAAGGAATGAAGGTCCAGGCTTACTTCAATTATAAAAATGACAGAGGAAATAAAGTAGGTATATAAATAATTATGTTGAAATATGTGGGCAGGAGAGCCAGGCTGTGTGACATACAACAACCTATGACCTAACTCATCATTAGCAGGACTCAAGAGATAACACCTAAATTGTAGGACAACAGCCAGCCAGCCACAAAAACACTTATTTACCACTATGGAAATAAGGACAGAAGGGCTAAACAAGGCAGTAAGTGATTCCTTCTAGGCAATGAAGATGAGAAAAAATGGAGGGGTGCTGGCAGGAGACTGTTTTCTGTAACCCCACACATGTATAATTTGACTTAAGAAAAATGAAGTATATAGTCACTATTTAGGTATTGGAAGCTAGTAAAAGAGCTGTTTCTTTGCCAGTGACAAGATTATTTGAGTATCGATAAAAGTAGCCCTGGCTGGTTGGCTCAGCGGTAGAGCGTCGGCCTAGCGTGCGGAGGACCCGGGTTCGATTCCCGGCCAGGGCACACAGGAGAAGCGCCCATTTGCTTCTCCACCCCTCCGCCGCGCTTTCCTCTCTGTCTCTCTTTTCCCCTCCCGCAGCCAAGGCTCCATTGGAGCAAAGACAGCCCGGGCACTGGGGATGGCTCTGTGGCCTCTGCCCCAGGCGCTAGAGTGGCTCTGGTCGCAACATGGCGACGCCCAGGATGAGCAGAGCATCGCCCCCTGGTGGGCAGAGCGTCGCCCCTGGTGGGCGTGCCGGGTGGATCCCGGTCAGGCGCATGCGGGAGTCTGACTGTCTCTCCCTGTTTCCAGCTTCAGGAAAAAAAAAAAAAAAAGTATTTATGTATTCAACTCAGAATAAGTAAACCATTCAAAAGGCACAAAAATTAGAGATACAAAGGCCTATAGCTCAGTTGGTTAGAGCTTTGTCTTGATATATGCAAAGGTTGCAGGTTCAATCCCAGGTCAGGGCACATACAGGAACAGATCAATGTTTCTGTCTCTCGCCTTTCTTCTCTAAAATCAATAAATAAATTTTAAAAAAAGAAAAAGAAAGATACAAAGGGCACAGTGGTGTTTCCCATTCTCCACCATCCACGTCCCAATCCTCCTCCAGAGTCAACCAGTGTTACCAATTATTTTCCTTCCAGAGAGGTCACACAAGTACAACCAAATATTTATACACCGTAGGTACATTCTTCCTTTCCCCCATCTGCTGTTCATTGCTTTGCATTTTTCTTTTATCAATTTATCTAAGATTGTTCTGTCTCAGCAATGAGCTTCTTCATTTGTCTTTTTAATAGCTGAATGATATTCACGTATGTAGCAACAGTAAATGACGGCGCCTATTTCCACACAGCTCCACCAACAGTGTGTCATCAAATTTTTGGATTTTGTCATTGTCAGAGGTGAAAAATGCTATCTCAACCAAGTTTTAATTTGCATTTATTTTATGTGTGGAGTGGAAAAGCTTTTCATGTAAAGAGCCATTCGGATTTCTTCTTCTGTAAATTAATGACTCATACCTTTTTGCCCACTTATGATAATCAGGCTTCTTCTTATTAATTAGTAGAGGCTCTTTTTTAGTAAAACTAGTCCTCTGACAGTAACTGCAAATGCTTCCTCCTAATATATATATTTTTTATTTTATTTTTTACTTTGCCTATAGGCCTTTGTCACACATCAAGTTTTGATTTTTATCTCAGTCAGTCTTCTTATTTCTGGTTTCTGGGGTTTGTGTAATAAATCAGAAAGTTAACACACATTCTCCTCTAGTTTATTGTAGGGCTTTTAATTTTTCTTCTCACTCTCTTTAATTGTTTAAATCTTTTATCCACCAGGAATTTATAGTAGTGTAAGGTGTGAGGAGTGTACCCACTGACTTTTTTTTTCTCCCCAGCTGGCTAGTTAAGAGTGGGTTTTGAGCCTGACCTGTGGTGGCGCAGTGGATAAAGCGTCGACCTGGAAATGCTGAGGTCGCTGGTTTGAAACCCTGGGCTTGCCTGGTCAAGGTACATATGGGAGTTGATGCTTCCAGCTCCTTCCCCCCTTCTCTCTCTGTCTCTCTCTCCTCTCTAAAATGAATAAATAAAATAAAATTTAAAAAAAAGCAGAAAGTAGGATATATTTATAAAAAAAAAAGAGTGGGTTTTGAGTAGGAAGAGTAAAGGGACAGGAAGGATAAAGGGACAGGAAGGTAGGGCAGTGAGCACAACCACACGTATATGAGGAAGTTTTCTTAACAGTGGGTGTAGAAGAAACTGGAGGTGGAATGCCAGGAACTGCTGAGATCATTCAGGTGAAAGGTCAACACAAGCAAGCCTGAACTAGGGCTGGGGCTGCAGAAAAGATGAGAGGGTGGGGAGGTCCTGAAGATAAAATCCATAGCATTCAGTTACTGGTTCAAAGGGAAAAAAGCAAAACAAGATGCCTATTTCCTGCCTCAGGGATGCTACTATTAAAGGGACAGAACTCAAGAGTTAGGAGTTTTGGCTTCATAGAGAAGGGTGCAAGGATCCACACTGTAAGTTTGAAACCTCATTGGGACACACAAGGGAGACCGTCAACAAAGTGTTGACAAGGTGAGGGTATTTGAAATCTGGGTGATGAATTTCCTCACTACTCTCTTGAAGACCTAGTGCAGGAGTTACATGTTCAGTCACTTAGCTGGGCATGGTGTTCCCCACACCCTGTAGGTTATTGCATTCATCACACCTGCTGGAGGGCTGGCTTCTGGATATAGGAAGCTTGAAAGTAGGGCCACAGTAATAATTCCCTCTATATAGTACTTTACTATTTTCAATATTTGGTTGGCAGTTGGTTGGTTCCATTTTCACAAAAAGAACCAGCTCTGAATGGAGTTGCCTACTGTTCCAAAAGAAATTCGCAGCAGAGCCTGTAATAATAACAACAACAAAAAAAATAATAATAGTAATGACATATTTCTTTTTTTTTTTTTTTTCATTTTTCTGAAGCTGGAAACAGGGAGAGACAGTCAGACAGACTCCCGCATGCGCCCGACCGGGATCCACCCGGCACGCCCACCAGGGGCGGTACTCTGCCCCCCAGGGGGCGATGCTCTGCCCATCCTGGGCGTCGCCATGTTGCGACCAGAGCCACTCTAGCGCCTGAGGCAGAGGCCACAGAGCCATGCCCAGCGCCCGGGCCATCTCTGCTCCAATGGAGCCTTGGCTGCGGGAGGGGAAGAGAGAGACAGAGAGGAAAGCGCGGCGGAGGGATGGAGAAGCAAATGGGCGCTTCTCCTGTGTGCCCTGGCCGGGAATCGAACCTGGGTCCCCCGCACGCCAGGCCGACGCTCTACCGCTGAGCCAACCGGCCAGGGCCAGTAATGACATATTTCTAAAGCACCATCACACTGAGCTAAATCCTTCAGGAACAGGAGTTATATCACCTAATCCTCAGGACCCTATGTAGGTGAAAAAGAGGTTCCTTGGAAAGTAACTTCACAAAATGATCTGATCATAAATTCTTACCTGGGTGGATCATGGTGGGTAGTCAAGTCCCAAGTATACATAACTTCTTTGGTAAAAGGCCTATCTTTGCCTTGAGCAAATCATGTCCTGTGCATTCCTAGTCTTGTTCACTATCCTATAATCCAGTGATTTACAACCAGTGTGCCACAAGAATCTTTACACATGAAATACAGTACTTGATGAGTCAGTGGCACTGACCTCTTTTAACTTAGTCAAATAAAAAAAGACAACAGCCAACACAATACCAGTCTGTGTGTATGAAAATTATATATATAGTTTCAGATTGGTAAAAAAATCTATTTTTTGTTGTGCCACAGAATTTTAGTATTTTGTGTGCCTGGAGATGGAAATGGTTGAAAATTGCTGCTGTAATCAGATTGCTGCCTTGCTTTCTCCCACCTTCATGTAATCTTCCTTACATTTCATTCCCTCCTTAATTCCAAATACATAAAAGAAGTTGCAAACTGTATTTCTTATAATTTTTTCAGTCTGATGAAATCTTGCTTCTAGGATATTCTGTTTGGCTCAAATAAATTAGGTTTGAACATTCTTACCACCACATCTGTAATTTAGGAACCTCCATAGGAGACAGTAGGGGAAGTCTTACCCAGGACCAAGAGCCAGACTTTTCCAACCTCAAGCGCCCTCTGCCTTCTCCTCTGGTACCGATACCCCCCCACCCCCCACCCCCGCCCGCCAGCAGGACAGTATTCCAACCCGAGGTCAGGCGGGAGGTACCTGGACCATCTGTGCATACAGCCTCAGGTCAGGAAAATTGAGGGCCGTGGGGGAAAAAAGCGGCGAACACATATCATCCACAACCGACAGCAGATCAGACAGCGCGGCGCACAGCCACGGCCCCGCAGCGACATACGCAAGGCTGGACAGCCGGCCCGGGACCGCACTAGGAAAAGAGGGAGAAAACTCGAACCAAGAACTACCCCAACCACGTAATCACGTGCTAGCTCTCAGGCCGGGAGCCCAGCCCAGACGAAGTGAGGCGTGGCCCGACCGGGCCGTACTAAGAACAAGGATTCACAGGGGGGGAAACCTGACCTCGGGAGCGCGCTCGCGGCCCTGTTGGGCGGGACCATGCTCCCGATGGCCACGCCCCCACCCCTGTGTTCGGCGCGGGCGGTGGTAGCACCTCAGTGGTGCGGCCCAGCGTCCTGCTGAGGTTTGGTAGTGCTGCTCCGCGGCTCGAGGTGAGTGAGGGGAGCCCTGGCACTGGGTGGTAACGTCTGGGCTCCCGGACTCGGGGTTCCAGAACTCGGGGTTCCGATGCCTTATGGTCGTCGCGACCGCCTGGGCTCTTGGAGCTTGGGAGAGCTCGCGGGCCCTGTCGCTCAGTATTTCACCCTACGCTATCACAGAAAGCACGGCTCCTACTTCGGCTCTTCCCCGGTGGCCCTTCCCTTCGAGCTGCGGCAGCTTGAGGTTCATCCGAAGGGCCCCTCGGGTCGCGGAGTCAAAAGGGCTCCGGCTCCAGGACCCGCGCCGCCTCCTTTGGGCTAAGCCACTTCCTCTCCCAAGCCTCAGTTTCCCTGTCGGTGCGACGGGCCTTGAGGCGGCTAGTTTGTGGGGTAACTCATGTAGGAGGCGCTCTGTGAGTGCGAATGCCACCCGAATCCGGTCCAGCTGCATCAGGTGGTCTCAGTCCAGGGCCCAGGGGAGCCTGCCAGCCCGGCCTTCTTTGGGGATCGCTCTGCGTGCGTGCCGGCGAAGCCCCGGCATCCCCGGGAGGTTGTGGCTCTCGCAGGCAGGTGCCTTGGAGGCCGCTGTGACAGATCTTTGCCGGGCTCTGCTGGGCAGCCGTGACACCCTTACTTAGCTCGTGGGAGCAATTAGGTAAGAGGTCGAGGTCTCCTGGGCGGCGGGAACTTGACCTCGACTTTTTGCTTTTTATTTCTTAAGCTAGTCCATTGTGTAAGCTGGTGACCAATACGGAGGAGATTTGGGGCCATTTTAATGAACGTGACTGCCTCCTCTGTTGGACCCCCAAAATTCAGCCTTCCTTCTGAGCTTGGCCAAGCTAGAGAATAGTGCTAGCAACCAAAGGAGACAGGGCTGGAGTGGGTGGTCGTGGGTCATAATTTTCGCACCTTGGCAGGACGCTTCACTTCTTGAGGCTCTGTTTCCTCAGTAGCACAGAGAGTGATTGATACAGCCCACCCTGCTGCCCACACAGGACTGAGGTTGTGTGAATCAAAAGAAAGTTAGTCTTGGAGGGAGGGTGACACTGAGAACTGTTAAATTCCTTTAATCTGAGCTGTTAAATAACCGTATGGGATCCATTGTCCTCACTGTGCAATGCTGCAGTTTCTGTTGTTTGGGGGAGAAACCATTGATTGATTCATTAGCCGCTCACAAGTTCTGCCTACACAAATCCCTTTGAATGTTTGTGGAGTTGGCTTGATCACAGAACACTCCAAAAGTCTCAGCAGAAAACCCAGAAAGGATCACTGTCTTTTCTTTGTGTTCCTCTTTCATTTTGAGAGAGTGGTCAGTTCTTGAGCTTCTCATGATTTTCATTCTCCTGATGTAGGAAGCTATCTCATTGGGCAGATAGCTTAATCATTGTCTCAAGTGGCCAAAAAACAGGGCTGCATTTTAGAAAATGGAATATTAGCTTCCAGTTGTGTTGTTGAAAACTTCAGAGTGGCCTTAACTCTCTAAAATTCTTGCCTAACACTTGAATAATAAAAGGACAGGTAGGTTAGATAAAAGGAACTCCAGGGATGTACATTTTAGCGCCTGGACATAGCAGCATTGACTGCAGCCAGCAGACTCAGGCAGGTGAATATCCCTGGGTGGTATGAGTTTGTATATAAGCCCCAAGAGATGTCGGTTGCCTGAGTAACCTGAAATTGTAGGACCTGCCAATAACTGGGTTGATCCTCTGAAAATCAGGATCTGAATTAGGGAGGTGGACTATTTGATATCAGACTACTTGGCATATTCAGAACATTTTACTTGTTAAACCCACGGAACGTTTTAAGTTAATAAGAATTTAGCACTTAAGCAACTTTTTTTCAACCTCCTGATGGCAGCTTCCGTTTAGTTGTAAGACTTTTAATGGTTCCAGAGAGGCCTGCTGCCCCTGTAATATCTCTGCTTCCTTGTGCTTTAGGAAGCAGAGCACCGGATAGGTAGTCAGGGAACCTGAGTTTTAGCTCTGGCCTTAGCACTGCATTTCTTTTGGCAAACCACCTCAGGCCCATGGATCTCAGTTTAGTTGTTGGGATTTAATTTATATGTCAGATTCATTTGAAAATTAAGTCAGAAAAAAGTACAGTGGAGAAATGACTTTTCATAAAAATGTAATTTTTTTTCTGTTTACAAAAATATTAAGTGCTCATTATTTCAAAAACTAGTACAAGCTCTGGCCAGATAGCTCAGTTGGTTGGAATGTCGTCCTGGCACAGAGGTGCCAGTTCAATTCCCTGGTCAGGGCACGTACAGGAGCAGCTCAATGTTCCTGTCTCTCTCTCCTTGCCTCTCTCAGAAAAATTAATTAATTAATTAATTAAATAAAAACTAGTACATAAATATGCGATATAGTGAACATCTTTTCCTGGCCTTTCACTGAGACCCCCCCCCCCCCCAAGAAAATCACTGCTAGTGGTGAGGTATATATTCTACAGGTATTTTCTTCACATGTAAAAACATTTATTGTCAAAAATTTTTTACCTTAAAACAACAATTTTTTTTTTACTATTTTAATTTTAAACACAAAACTTAGATGAAACTAGTTATACTGTTCTGAGCCTTGCTATTTACTACTTAACATGAAAGTTTTTCTATATCGTTATGTAGAGATCCACCTCATTCTTTTTTTTAAATCTCATTCCTTTAAAAATGACAGAATTACCAGTAACCAGTATTACTGAAATATTTAGATGGTTTGTAGTTTTTTGTTGTTGTGAATTCTTCATGTGTAAGTCTTGCTCGTTGCCTTGTGCAATTGTGCAAATATTTTTGCATAATGAATTCTTAGAAGTGGAAGAGCTGGAACAATGTTTATCGGCTTTTAAGTGTATTCATTTAAAAAATATTTACTATGCACTAGGCAGTATTTGAGGTGTTGGGGTATAGAGATGACCAAAAGAAACAAAACCCCTATAGGTATGATTTAGTGGGGGAGGGGGGATAAATAATACACATGGTTTGTCAAATGATGATAAATAATTTTGAGATTTAGCCTGACTGGTGGTGGTGCAGTGGATACAGCTTCAAACTGGGACCGAAACCCCAAGATCGCTGGCTTGAGCATGGGGTCGCCAACTTGAGTGTGGGATCATAGACATGATCTCATGGTCATGGCTTAAGCCCAAGGTTGCTGGCTTGAGCAAGCAAGTCACTGGCTCGGCTAGAATCCCACTCTCCCAGGCATGCATGAGAAGCAATCAATGAACAACTAAAGTGCTGCAACTATGAATTGATGCTTCTCATTTCTGTTCCTTCCTGTCTGTCTGTATCTCTCTCACACATGTGCGTGTGAGAGCACACACACTAAAGTAATAATAATTTTGGGATTTAACTTTTTAATATATGTGAGATTCATTTAAAATTAAAATTAGAAAAAATGAAATCGAAAAATGACTTCTTATGAAAATGTATTTTTTTGTTTACAACAAATTTTAAGTTCTCATTATAGAAATATGCAACATAGACAGTGAATGACCTTCACAGCCTTACACTGAGACATTTTTCCTGTAGAGAGAAATAATACAGGAGAGAGAGAGAGAAGTGTGTTTGTAGAAATGGTGTGACTTTAAATGTCAGTAGATATTGCCAAACTCCCCTCCAAAAATAATACCTTGTTATGTTCCCACTAGACTCATCATTTTTTTTTTTTTTTTGTATTTTTCTGAAGCTGGAAATGGGGAGAGACAGTCAGACAGACTCCCGCATGCGCCCGACCAGGATCCACCTGGCGCGCCCACCGGGGGCAATGCTCTGCCCACCAGGGGGCGATGCTCTGCCCCCCGGGGCGTTGCTCTGCCGCGACCAGAGCCACTCTAGCGCCTGGGGCAGAGGCCAAGGAGCCATCCCCAGCTCCCGGGCCATCCTTGCTCCAATGGAGCCTTGGCTGCAGGAGGGGAAGAGAGAGACAGAGAGGAAGGAGGGGGGGGGGGTGGAGAAGCAGATGGGCGCTTCTCCTATGTGCCCTGGCCGGGAATCGAACCCGGGTCCCCCAAACGCCAGGCCAACGCTCTACCGCTGAGCCAGCCGGCCAGGGCCTAGACTCATCATTTTTTAAATCATAATTCTCTTTTTTAAAAGATTTTATTTATTGATTTTAGAGGGGAGAGAGTGAGAGAAAGGAAGAAAGATAGGGGGCGGGATGGGAGGAATGGGAAGCTTCAACTCATAGTTGTTTCTTATTTGTGCCAAGACCAGGGTTTTGTTTTTAATTTGTTTATTTATTACAGAGACAGAGAGAGGGATAGACAGGGACAGAGAGAGATGAGAAGCATCAATCATTAGTTTTTCATTGCATGTTGCAACACCTTAGTTGTTCATTGATTGCTTTCTCATATGTGCCTTGACCGTGGGCCTTCAGCAGATCGAGTAACCCCTTGCTGGAGCCAGCAACCTTGGGTTCAAGCTGGTGGGCTTTTGCTCAAACCAGATGAGCCCGTGCTCAAGCTGGTGACCTCGGGGTCTCGAACCCGGGTCCTCTGCATCCTAGTCCTACGCTCTGTCCACTGCGCCACCGCCTGGTCAGGCAAGACCAGGCTTTTGAAGCAGGGTTTTGAACCGGCTACCTCAGCATTCCAGGTTGAGTGCTCTATCCACTGTGCCACCACAGGTCAGGCTCAATTCATAATTCTTAGCCAGTTGGGGACACTAACAGATAATGGCATGCTTTTATTTCAGATAAATTTATGCCAGACTCTGTACTGAATTTGCATTATATATGCACATCTGTGTGTAAACATCCTCCCCATACACATATTTTAAGTTCTTCGGATGACCCCAAAAAGGTGGTGTTTCCCTGCCCACTTCATAGCTGGGGTGGATCTCGGCAGTGAAGTTACTTGTTCAGGGCTGAGGGTGAAGCTGAAGCCTCACTCAGGGCCATGTTCTTCCAGAGCCCTCACTCCTCTCCTCTTTTTTGTGCTATATCTCATTTTCTGACTGTTTGCATTGGTGGAAGGGAAACCTCTTAACACATATAAATACTTAATAATATGATTGTTTTTTCTCACTTGCAATTTCACAAAGCACAGGTAAGCATGTCTGTCTTATATGTTTCACTGTACATTTCATTATAGTGTAAGAAACATATGAGTATCTGATAGATAATACCAGTTCTTTTTTTTTTCACTTGGAAAACATTGATTTACTGAGTAATTGTAGGTCTTCCAAATGTTGACACATTATATATCCAATATTCAAAAATCACATTCATTAATATCACCATTTCATTAATGTCCTTAAATGGGACAGCCATTATGGAAGAAAGTATGGTGGTTCCTCAAAAAACTGAAAATAGAACTACCATATGATCCAGCAATCCCTGTAGTGGGTATCTACTCAAAAAACTTGAAAATGTGCTACGTAAAGATACATGCACCCCCATGTTCATCACAGCATTATTCATAGTGGCTAAGACATGGAAACAACCAAACTGTCCCTCGATAGAGGATTAGATAAAGATGTGGTATATATATACAATGAAATACTACTCAGTCATAAGAAATTTTGACATGTTGCCATTTACAACAACATGGATGGACCCCGAGAACACCATTCTGAGTGAAATAAGTAAATCATAAAAAGCTAAGAACTATATGATTTCACACATAGGTGGGATATAAAACTGAGATTCATGCAGATTCATTCATTCAGCTTGTTTGCACCGGCTCAGCGGAACCAATACCTAATTTTCTGTTGAGTTCAGTGAACCGGTTGTTAAATGGCACTTGTAATCAGGATTCTCACTAAGGTGGCGCCTGAGCAGCTACCCAATGTGGAAATCACAAATTTATATTCCTTACTCTTTTTTTTTTTTGGTTTTTTTTTATTTACTTAGTTCACTACGTACAATATTATCAAGATTCCACCATTTTGTTGTAAATGATCCGATGTCATCATCTCTTATGGCTGAGTAGCATACCCCAGTGTATGTGTGCCACATCTTTATCCAGTCCTCCATTTTTTTTTTCAGTGATTAAAGCCTTAAGCAAACTCTTGGCCAATACAACAACAATCCATAAAAGAGTAGTGTCCTTAACATGTTCACCAAGTCCAAGTTGACACCAACACCATTCCAGATCCCTGCAAATGCATCCCAACCCCAGTTCAGTCCATTAGGAGCTGTCACAAGGAGCAGGAGTCCAGAAACGTCCACATCCAGGAAAAGTCCACATGGCACTGGAATTGTCACAATTCTATATTTTGCAGCTCATGTCCAGTCCCAATGACCGCTGCTTCTAGCTGGTAATGATTCAGGTAGACTGGAAAAGCCATCTGCAGCATGTGTGGAGATGGAGCTTCTGTTCTCTGCCTGGGGAGATGAGACCAGGGTGCTTTTCCCTGGAGCTCTGCAACTGTGGCGTGGTAAAGAGAACCTTGGGATACACTAAGCTGGGTAGCAAAGGTAAATTCATAATAGAAGTTGGCAAAAGGGGAAAAGAGAGCTCTAAATTAGGAGCAGGTCCCAGCCTGAAATATGAGTGGGGCATTGAGGTAGGAGGAATAAAGGAAACATTATATATAAACAAAGCAGCAGAAAATAGGACTATCAACACCCACAACAGAGATCTTCGAGGGAAGAATAAAAAACCTGACTATTCAGGCAAGATATAGTTAAGTATCCCTTGTGCAAATGAGAGCAGTTTACCTGCTTCTTGGAAGAAATACCCTAGGCTCGTCCACAGTGTCGTAGATGGGGCCGATGGTCCTGGGCACCTTCAGCCTTCAGTGGCAAACCCCAGCATTCTGGGCAAGGTTAGGTCATAGGTGGCTGGAGCAGGGCTGGAAGAGACTGAACCCTCCCTTAGAGGAGCGAGGGGGAAGCCTACCTTCCAGTGTCCCTGTTTCCTCACAGCAAAGGCATGTAGTAAGCCTGGCAGGCTTTAGCTCAATGACCTTCCTTTTCACTATTGAAGCAGGACCCAGATGGAATCCTATGAGACCCCTTTGGGGTGTTGGAGCCTTTAAGGGTGTATCCTAAAAGCTGGTAGTTCACCTGATCTCTATTGGGCTTTTTCTGCCTCTTGGTGCCTTAAAAGCCATGCTCAGAATATCTCGCTGAGGGGTTTGAGGATCCCCATCTGCCTATATAAACCTTTTCTGTATATCTGGAGCTATTTGGAAAAAGACAAAACAGTGTTATTAGCTGGATCAAATAAAAGAAGGTAGAAGTTTGCAGGAGAAAAAAATTTGGTATCTCCTGTTCATCAGCATTCAAAAGAAATTTAAAAATTTTTAAGTAAAAAGCATGATATGGTAGACCTGTAGAAGTTCCAGGATATGACTCCCCCCTTTAAAAATTTTTTAAATTGACCTTAAAATATTTGCTGAGTACACTTTAATAATACCTTGACTTTAAAGATTGTAAGAAATACCCATAATTTGAAAGGTTTGACAAAAGACAGTAAATGCTTTTGCTACATATGCAGGAGCATTGTCCGTTTTAACTAGTTTTGGAAATCCAATAATAGAAAATGCATACAATGAGCTATAACATGCTTAGCAGCCTCTCTTGTTCTGGCAGAGGTTACTATAAATCCAGAATAAGTATCCACTGTAACGTGGACATAGGACTGTTTGCCAAATGAAGGTTTATGAATAACATCCATTTGCCAAAGTTGTCCTGGTAGGAGTCCTTGAGGGTTAACTCCATGGACTTCCATTCCAGCCCTCTCTCCAAGTGAGGTGTTTACATGAAGGGACAGATTGTAGAATAGGACACCTTGGACAGGATTTACCAATCTGCCGTGCTGCTTCCCGAGAAAGTTGAAACTGTTTACACAGGGCTGCAGCGTTCTGGTGATGAACAGTATGAGACTGAATTGCTCAATCTGTCATGGTTGCTCCAAATAATTTTCTTTTGGGTAGCTTGATCAATAGGGCATTCCCTTGTGCTGAAGCTCCAGGGAGCATGGAGTGAGCTCGAGTATGTCCTATAAAACATGGAGCTCTATATTGACATAGAAGTCTTTGAAGAAGGAGAAACTGCTGAAATAGTTCATCAGCAGTTGTCCCTAAGACAGCAGTCTTTATAGTGGAAACAACCATAAGTAAAATATTTGCTGTCTGTATGTAGATTAAAGATAATGCCAGTTCTTTATTATTATTTTTATTATACAAGCTACAGGACAAAATTCATTTTCCTGTACAGTTTTGTTATCTGGCATTTGATAGAAACTTAGACTCTCTGGGCAGGTAGGGAGAAGTTCTGGGACAGAGGCAGCTTAGCAGTTTATACAGGCCTTACTTTCTTAGTCCACGAAGTGGAGGAATGAAGGCCTGTTCCACCTTCTTCCTGGAACAGCTCAAGAGGTGTTTATACATATTTCTACAGTAATGCTCCCTTGGAGTGTTTCCATTCCTATGGAATGACACTTAAAAACACATATTTGGCCTTCAGATTCTAAGCTTCTCTGTTTAGGGCCTGGTTCAAGTACTTGAGAACTCTGCTGGGGAGGGGAACAAACAGAAGAGTAAACAATCACCGCAGAGTGTGTTGTGTTCGTTCTCAAAATAATTCACATGAAGCACGTCCTTGGTGCTGAGCCTGGTGTGTCTGGGAAACACTCAGGACAAGCTGCCTTTGTGTGTGGGGGGCTCCACAGAAAAGGTGACGTTTGAGTTGGGTCTTGGAGGGTAGGTAAGGAGCCCACCAAGGCACACCTCCTCTGGGGAGGGGTATAGGTTGTAGGTTGCATGAGGCTTGGGGTGATTGATTAGGACTTATCTGAAGGTGGCTGTGAACCATGAGAAGTTATAAGAAGGCTTTTAAATATGTCAGTGATGTATGTGACTAGCTCAGAAGTGTTTTCTTGTATTGGATTTTCAGACTTTCTTCTTGCCCAGTGTCTTTCTGGGCGAATTCATCATTTGGGACTCTTACTCTGCCTGAATCTGTATCATACCATTTTAGAGCTCCACATTCTAAAAGATTTTCCATTCCAGCCCTCTCTCCAAGTGAGGTGTTTACATTAACTGTATACCTATTGGAGTGTGTGTGTATGTGTGTGTGAAGGGGACAGAGGAGTCCCATGGGCAACCATGGCTTTTGAAGGCTGGTGGCTCCTGTTGGTTTGGTTCATTGGAGCTAAGTTCATCAGCCTATGTTATGCCTGATGCTGGTTGATGTGGCAGCTTGGTGAAGGCTTGGGTACATTTTGAACAAAGCACCTGGGGGACCTGGTCCTTTTGGGTGGCTTATGGAGAGAACTGCTGATGTCAGGGCTTATTTATTTTACTTATAAAGAGGTGACTATGTTGTGAGGAAGTACAGGAATTATCCTTTAATTGTAGTGCTGGAAAGTGAGGCATTCTAATATCCTTTGCACAGGGTGTGTACACAGCTGAGAGAATAATGTACAGATGCTCCCAGAAATTAAAAAGTTTCAAGGCTAACCTAGAATATAATGATGGGTCAAATTGTGCTGTCAGCTATGGACTGTTTCTCAGAGAATTGGATTTTTTTTTTTTATAATAGTTTTTTTTTAAAGATTTTATTCATTATAGAGAGGGGAGAGAGAGAGAAGGGGGGAGGAGCAGGTAGCATCAACTCCCACATGTGCCTTGACCAGGCAAGTCCAGGGTTTTGAACCGGCAACCTCAGTGTTTCCAGGTTGATGCTTTATCCACTGCGCCACCACAGGTCAGGCCAGAGATTTGGATTCTTTAAGAAACATTCTGTGGCCCTGGCCGGTTGGCTCAGCGGTAGAGCGTCGGCCTGGCGTGCAGGGGACCCGGGTTCGATTCCCGGCCAGGGCACATAGGAGAAGCGCCCATTCGCTTCTCCACCACCCCCCCTCCTTCCTCTCTGTCTCTCTCTTCCCCTCCCGCAGCCAAGGCTCCATTGGAGCAAAGATGGCCCGGGCGCTGGGGATGGCTCCTTGGCCTCTGCCTCAGGTGCTAGAGTGGCTCTGGTCGCGGCAGAGCGACGCCCCAGAGGGGCAGAGCATCGACCCCTGGTGGCGTGCCGGGTGGATCCCGGTCGGGCGCATGCGGGAGTCTGTCTGACTGTCTCTCCCCGTTTCCAGCTTCTGAAAAATACAAAAAAAAAAAAAAAAAAAGAAACATCCTGTGGTGTGAAAATAGAATGGAAATAGTTGGCTTTTGTCTACCTGCTTGTAATAACAGAGGAAGATGGACTCTGGTGGGTGTGCCCTCTGATGTGGGACTTACATAATTTATATCCACGTGAAATTTGTGAATTATGTTTAGTCATTTTTTTAATCTCCCCTAGCTTTATCTTTAGTGCCCTTTTCTGTGGTCCTGCTCACTCCACCCAGTTTGCCTGGCTTAGCCTTCCATGTCTGTCCCCTCTTCCTTTGGTGCTTATGTAAGAGTGCTGTGAGCTTGCAGTACTTTGATCCTCATAGGCACACATCATCATTGCGTTGGTGGGCTGGGTCTGTACAAAGGTTTGAAGGCTGGGTAGGAACAGATGAACTCGTGCTCACCTTCTCTAAACCCAGATGTGTTGATTCTGTAACTGTAGGTTCGTTGGGGTCAGTTTTCAACACTGCAAACAGGGTTAGTGGTTCTTGAATACATAGGAGAATATATTAGCCAATTGTGCCCAGGACCTTCAGGGGTGGGGTTTAGGTTGGGACACATTCCAAGCATCGTGTAATGGATTTGTGGTCTTGTGAGGAAGAGTTTGTTGGTTTCAGAACCTTTGTGATTGTTTAAAAAACCACACAGTGTTATGTGGACATGTTGGATTCAATCCCTATGCAGACTCTAAAAGGTCATTTAGCATGACAGTGGAGATAAAAAAGCCCATGGCCTACTATGGCCTATCTGGAAACCCCACCTGCAAGGTCTCTGTCCTGTTTAGTGACTTCACCATCTTCCTGCTCTCTAAAGCTCTAAGGACAAATGACATCTGTCCCTTTTCTCTGTCTTGGTTCTGTATTTCCACCACCATGCTGTCCTGTCAGTTTTTAGTCTTTGAATCTCTTTCCACTGCTCCTTGCTATTTTCTGGTTGTGCTGGACCCCTAATTGGCCTCCTGAGTCCATAATTCTTAGATAATTGCTAGATTGACCTCACAGTCCTGTTTTTATCACCCCTCTTTTGCTCAAGAATTTATAGTCTCTTTCACTGTCTTATTGTTTTTTGTTTTTCTTCCCTTTGCATCTACTTCCATAAAGGATATGGAAGTGGCTTACTATAAAATGAGTCTAAATCTCCCTCTCTCTCATGGCCATATGCTTGCAGTAAATGTGAATCAGTGAGGATAGCAACTTCCCCATCATTTCCATGAGTGTAAGCCAGTGCATGCAGTAGTGCCAGGTGTAAAGGTTAGGTACTCAATAAATACTAACTGGGTGAGTAGAAGAATAAATGGATGAATGATTATGGTTTCTCCCATAAAGTGTATTGCTAAGCTTTCTCCTGCATATTGACTGTCAGGATTGGGTCTCATCTGTGTTTTTCAAGATTATTTTAAGGTGCCATATGAACTTTTTATAGGATTTTAGTTTTCCATCTAAATTTTAAATGTTTCAAGCTCTTTTCACAATTAATACTGTCGTTTATTCAATAGTTAATCATTAAGAAGAGAAAGAACTTGGGTATTCCTTCTCCCATAGTAGTCTAAGTCTTTCTAGATACATTGTTCACAAAAATTAGGGGATCAGGGAATGTGCAGGTACTTCAGTACTTTCAGCCTTTTGTATAGTGCATTTTCACTGAAATAAATGTTGGTTTTGCTTCTCATTTGCATAATTAAACAACTTTCTTTGACTTGTCATTTGTTTTTGTGATGTTCTTGTTTAATAAAAAAAATCAAATGATTCTTTTTTTATTGCTTCATATTCATTTTTTAAATATCCTTAATTTTTTTTTGAAATATCCCCTAATTTTTGTGAGCAATATATTTCTAGGTTACCTGGATGCCAAAAACATGAATAAATTATTTATTTTTAAAATTCTAATGAGCCTGGCCTGTAGTGGTACAGTGGATAGACCAGGGGTCGGGAACCTATGGCTCGAGAGCCAGATGTGGCTCTTTTGATGGCTGCATCTGGCTCGCAGACAAATCTTTAATAAAAATGTAATAACATTAAAAATATAAAACATTCTCGCCCTGGCCGGTTGGCTCAGTGGTAGAGCGTCGGCCTGGCATGCAGAAGTCCCAGGTTCGATTCCTGGCCAGGGCACACAGGAGAAGTGCCCATCTGCTTCTCCACCCCTCCCCCTCTCCTTCCTCTCTGTCTCTCTCTTCCCCTCCTGCAGCTGAGGCTTCATTGGAGCAAAGATGGCCCGAGTGCTGGGGATGGCTCCTTGGCCTCTGCCCCAGGCGCTGGAGTGGCTCTGGTTGCAACAGAGCGACGCCCTGGAGGGGCAGAGCGTCGCCCCCTGGTGGGCGTGCCAGGTGGATCCCGGTCGGGCGCATGCGGGAGTCTGTCTGACTGTCTCTCCCCGTTTCCAGCTTCAGAAAAATACAAAAATAATAATAATAATAAAAAAATAAAACATTCTCATGTATTACAATCAATTCATTTTCTACCGCTCATGTTCATGGTTGCGGGTGGCTGGAGTCAATCACAGCTCTCCTCCGGGACAACACCCAATTTTTATTGGATAATGTGTAACGTACACGGGTCGTTTTATGGCTATCATGGAATTACATTTTAAAATGTATGGCATTCATGGCTCTCTCAGCCAAAAAGGTTCCCGACCCCTGGGATAGAGTATTGACCTGGAATGCCAACGTTGCTGGTTCAAAACCCTGGCCTTGCCCAGTCAAGGCACATAGAACATGCAGTCAGTGAACAACTAAAGTGAAGCAACTATGAGTCTATACTTCTTGCTCCGCCCCCCTTCTCTGTAAAATCGTAAATAAAAATCTTAAAAAAAGTTCTAATGAATGAAAGTGATCTAACTTAACCCTTGAGTGTGTGTTGTATGTCAGGTCCTGTGCTGGGTGATGATCATAACTGTGAGGGTGGTCAACAAGAGAACTGAAACTGATTGATAAGTAATATAAGTAAAGGGCCCCATTGTCTGTAGGTGGCATATTTGGGTTTTGAACCAACATCTGCCTACCTACAACGCCCCTGTTCTTTCATGGCTCAACTGGGTTTTAAGTTTGTTAATTCAAGGCCCAAACTCTTCACAGCAAAACCAAAACCATGGAAAGAACTAGTAATTGAGAGAAGGACCCTGGGAGGCAGGTAATTGTTCCAAAAAACAGTCAAGGGAAGCTATTGTGATTGAGCACAAAACTCAGCTCAGAACTTCCTAGAAGGCCAAGTGAAGAAGTATGGGATTGCACAGAAAACATTGGAAGAAAAGGAAGCAGATCAGTTTATCACAGGAAGCACTTTTCCCTGGGTCTTCTGTAAGATTCATTGACTAAGGCAGTGGCAGCAGCCTCTGTACTCAGCAGGTGTTTATAGAGCACCTTGTGAATACCAGGTCCTCTTTGAGGTGCTGGGATTGCAATTGTATGTGGCCAAGACCAACAGGATGGTAATGGCTTAGGCAGGGGTGAAGGGAATGTTCTAAAGAACACAAAAGCATGACCCACAGGTAGCCTTCTCTGGGACCCACTTAGGTAAGGGCAGAGAACTTCAGGCTCTAGTATAATATAAGGGCCGATCTTTGGGGGATGGGAACAAGGGAATAGACTTAGAGTGATGTATTTTATCAAGAAGGGGTAAAGTGGGAGAGTGAGTAGGGGGAGACCTGTTGCTAGATGTAGGAGTCAGATAGCCCATAGTGGAGGTCCTGAGGTTTTTAAGCACATCTCATGAGTAATTTCATGCCATTTTGCTGTGCAAATTGAAAATCTTGCTTGGCTTCTTCCCCCTTAGTGGGGGGACTTGAAGCAGAGCCAAGAGTTCTCAGAAGGAAGTGCTGGTTCTGTTCAAATGCTCATGGCTGGGTTAGGAGATTTTGTTGATTCAGTCATTAAGTATATGTATTTATATCATTGAGTACCATGTTTGCCAGGCCTCTTAAACACTAGGGGAGCAGAAATACAGGATCACTCCAGCCAGACACCAGCTTCTGCCCTGTCCTTTGGAATTATTTAATTTTAACTAACACTGTTATCTGATGGTACAACCAGGATGTCAACCTTAAAATGAAACCCATGTCAGCCAAGGATGCAACTCCTATCTGTAACTTTGCCTTTTTCTAAAAAGGTTTTGAAGGGCATGCAAGTGGATGACAGAGTGACTCTGACGCCAGTTAGTCTGGGTGTGAATCCTGCTTCTACTACGTATCAGTTCCCTGACTTTGGGCAAGGACTTTAACCTCTGATAAGCGTCTCTACCTCAGAGGGCGGTTGTAAGGATGAAATGAAGTAGTAGAATGTAATGGTGTAAATGCTTGATTATGTTAATTGTTACAATTAGTATTTATTTAGAAAAAAGTAGATGAGGCAGATAGAAAATGATGGATGTAGAGTTAAGAAAGTGTATAGCTGCAAGAGGCTCTCGATTTGTTCAGTTTCTTGATGTCCAGAGCAAAGAAGGGAAGACAAGTCAGGAATGGGGAGTGATTGGTGATGGCTATGAGATTTGGTGGGGGGAATGATGAAACTGTTCTGCGATTAGCAGTGATGACTGCATGATGGGTAAATATGCTGAATGCCACTAAATTGTACACTTTAAAATGGTGATGATCTTGCCCTGGCCGGTTGGCTCAGTGGTAGAGCATCGGCCTGGCATGCGGAAGTCCCGGGTTCGATTCCCGGCCAGGGCACACAGGAGAAGCGCCCATCTGCTTCTCCACCCCTCCCTCTCCTTCCTCTCTCTCTCTCTCTTCCCCTCCCGCAGCCAAGGCTCCATTGGAGCAAAGATGGCCCGGGCGCTGGGGATGGCTCCATGGCCTCTGCCTCAGGCGCTAGAGTGGCTCTGGTTGCAACAGAGCGACGCCCTGGATGGGCAGAGCATCGCCCCCTGGTGGGCGTGCCGGGTGGATCCCGGTTGGGCGCATGTGGGAGTCTGTCTGACTGCCTCCCCATTTCCAGTTTCAGAAAAATACAAAAAAATAAAAAAATAAAAATAAATAAAATGGTGATGATCTTTATGGCATATGAATTGCATCTCCATTTTTAAAAATCTAGTTTATAGGTCATGATGAGTCCTTGAGCAGCTAGACTCGCACTAGTTCTGCTGCTGGCTCTGCTTCACCTTGAGCAAGCTCTACACACCTGTGGCAGAAGCACATACTGCTCACTGCATATGTCTGTGCTCCCCCACATTTATCCCTCTTGAAGTAAACTTTGGCTAACGGCCTCTGAGAGGTAATAATGTGTGTCACTTCTGGCCTGAAGCATTTAAGAGCTGGGGCTCAGCCCTCCCACTCTTCTCCCCATCACAGTAATCCTAGAAGGTGTATGTGAAGGTGGTGAAGTAACAAGGAATAAGCTGCTTGAACTCCATAGTCCCCTTATGGAGGCCACGCATGGAGGAGAGTCACCTTGCCTACGCTGGCCATTGCATAAGTATGCATTAAGCCACTCGGGTGTAGGCCAGTGCTGAGGACACCTTTTCCCAGTCCTGTGACCCGGAGAACTGTCCTCATTGTCCCCACACAGGTGTGCTATTTGATGTGGGTATCTTTTCTAACAGGAAGCCACAACAGATGCAGTGGCACAGTGGTTCTCATAACTCAGCCGTGTCCCCACAGCTTGCTGCAGCCAACCAAGTACGCAGCTCTCCTGGCGGTGTCTGTCAGAGGAAGCTTTACCTTGTCAGTCTCAGGAACATGCCACGTGACCTACTGCACCTGTCCCAAGTGACAGCATGAAATAATGTCAGGCCAGCCTCAGAGGATTTTGACTTCCTACTCCCTAAAGTAATATGGTCAGGGCCATATGAAACTGCCATTAGCTAATGGTTTAGTGCTGATGCGCAGTCTTGTAAATGGAGTGTAATCATTGTGGGTGCTTTTATAGACACTACAGGACAGTCCTCTATTACCCTGGCCGCCTCTGATATTACTGTCTTGTTTATATTGTTGTGAGTTTTTAATAACTGCTAAAGTGGTTTGGAACAAGTGCAGGCTACTCTTCACACCAGATCAAACAGGTGAAGTTGGATTAAGTGCCATTGTTTTTCCGTTCTAGACAGTGGAAGTTTGCAAAGATTGAACTGATGTTGTCTTATTATGGTAGAAAAATGAGGACAGAGGGGCACTGAGGTTGGCAGGAGTACAGAGTCTGAGCTGTGTATTATTAAAAGCTAAACAACTGTTGCACCTTTTATAGTTATTTCAGACCTGATCACTCTGCTGTGCCTGACCTATGCCCACTATTGTCTTTTGTCTTCCTTCTGCGGCCTTTGTCCACTCCCTGCCATGCACTCCTTTAGCAAGAGAGACTTGTATTATATCAGCTGTAAAGTGCCCTTTCCTAGACATAAATTAAGGCTTTTGTGTTGAAAGTCAAGGTGAGCTGATCAGGAATGATTGAGACAATGCATTAAAATTCAACATGCTCCTGTTGGCTAGGGACAGTGGCTGAGGGAGGGGTGCTGGTCCTTTCAGTTCCAACTCATTTGGGTTCTCTAAGTAGCAGGATTGGGCAGACCCTGGGAATTCTGGACCTCAGAACCCAGATCCTTACTTCCCCTCAGAAAAGGTAGGGTTTCTCCAAAGCTTTTGGATTTCACTAGATTATATCTCTGTAAACTCTTAAGGAAATCAGGAGCTTTCTTTCGGTAGTCACCTAGGCTAGCTTCCAGGAGGCAGAGCTGAAATACTCTGCTACTTACCTGCGTTCTCCTAGCTTGAGCACACCCAGTACACTAGGCACAAAACAGAACAAGAGTTAACCCTTTTTTTTTAAATTCAAGTGTCACGCATTGGGCACATCTATTGTCTTACATAATTCCAGTAACAGCTCCAGTGAGGTATACAGTATTACCCCTGTTTTATAAATGAAGAAACTGAGGCATAGAGAGATTTCAGGATTTGTGTATGTGATGTGTGTAAATATTGTCGTGACTTAAGGAGAATCATATGTAAATGATTTTTGAAGAGTGCTTTCCAGTACTCTGATTCTTACTTTCTGTGTTACCCACTGCCCTGACAGTCTCTCCTCCAGCCATCATCTGAGGAAGACTCAGGGGACTGAGGAGCAGGTAACAGTGTCTGACTCGCAGCAGGTGAGCGCTAATGGTAAACTTGAATGTCCCCAGGCTATGGTCCTCAGGTTGGTGTGTGATGGCACAACTTCCCCACTTTATTTTTTTATTTTTTTTATTTTTTGTATTTTTCTGAAGCTGGAAACGGGGAGAGACAGTCAGACAGACTCCTGCATGCGCCCGACTGGGATCCACCCGGCACGCCCACCAGGGGGCGACGCTCTGCCTCTCCGGGGCATCGCTCTGCCACGACGAGAGCCACTCTAGCGCCTGGGGCAGAGGCCAAGGAGCCATCCCTAGCGCTCGAGCCATCTTTGCTCCAGTGGAGCCTCGGCTGCAGGAGGGGAAGAGAGAGACAGAGAGGAAGGAGGGGAGGGTGGAGAAGCAGATGGGCGCTTCTCCTATGTGCCCTGGCCGGGAATCAAACCCGGGTCCCCCGCACGCCAGGCCAACGCTGTACCGCTGAGCCAACCGGCCAGGGCCAACTTCCCCACAGAGGGAAGCACAGAGGGTCTCCTCTGCCCCAGTCCCCTGTTTACGTTTTCTTCGTTCTTGGAAACTTAATTCTAACTCAGACAAGCTCTTTATCATTCTTATTTAGCTGATAAGAATCTCAGTCCACAAAGTCAGGTATAGAGAAAATGATTTTATATTTATCAAGTTAATTTCTCATGCCATGCTCCAAGTTGGCAGGAAGTCTACTGCAGTCATTCTTGGAGCTCCCTAGGAGTTGTGACAAGATTATGTAGCCTCATGCAGTGCCCACATTTTGGGGGCCCTCAAAATGTGCCCATAGTGCCACTGTCTGCCCATAATGGCCTCTACAATGATGGCTGTTGTCTCTCTTACGTGGTCCTTTCAGATCTGGATGCTCTCTGCTCATTTTTGTGCCTCACAGATTGATGGTTTGTTTTTTGCTGCTGGGATCTCCCCTCACCTCACTGAGGCAGTCACCTCTCTACCCCTCCGGGACCTTGTCATCTCTTTGGGGCACTGCCACCAAGAGGTGTGTGGGACCCCTGCTCCTCCCCCATTGCCAGGGACAGTCCCTGTAATCTGACCCCTTTTGCTTCCCTGAGTTACTTTATTCTAATCTCCCTAATCTCTCTCTTATCAGCTAAGAATATTTTAGTTGTAAACTACAGAAAAGACAGCTCCATAAACAAAAAGGGGCTACATAGCATGCTTGACAAGCTCAGTGACCTAAAGTAACCACCACACAGGATGATCTGATCCTAAATTCCTACTGCGCAGATCATGGTGGGTGGTCACATCCTAGGCTTGTAGTTTCCATAGTGAAAGGCTAATCTCTACTTTAAGAGAGCCCTGTCTGTTATTCTTATGCAGCTAGAATAACATACCTTTGTTGCCTGAGTGCCATCTTTATTTACTATAAATAAGTGGTTTTCAACAGGGGACTAGTGGTTGAAAACCATTGCTTAAATGTTAACTGTTAACTATCCCATGCCCACCAATGTAAAAGAAGTATGTCTCTCTCTTATTTTTACTTTTTATCTAAAAAGTAATCTAGGGATTTCCTCTTTGTCCTGCTTCCTTAATCTACCACCAGTGGATTTCTTTTTTTTTTTTGTATTTTTCTGAAGCTGGAAACGGGGAGGCAGTCAGACTGATTCCCGCATGCGCCCGACCGGGATCCACCCAGCATGCCCACCAGGAGGCAATGCTCTGCCCATCTGGGGCCTCGCTCTGTCGAAACCAGAGCCATTCTAGCGCCTGAGGCAGAGGCCACAGAGCCATCCTCAGCACCCGGGCAAACTTTGCTCCAATGGAGCCTTGGCTGCTGGAGGGGAAGAGAGAGACAGAGAGGAAGGAGAGGGGGAGGGGTGGAGAAGCAGATGGGCGCTTCTCCTGTGTGCCCTGGCCGGGAATCAAACCTGGGACTCCTGCACGCCAGGCCGACGCTCCACCACTGAGCCAACTGGCCAGGGCCCCACCAGTGGATTTCATGTAACCTTCATACAGTTTCTCCTTTGGTTCAGAATGTATAAAGAGAACTGCAAACTTACCCTTCTCCAGAGCATTTTTCTAATCCCTTGATATCTTACTTCTGGGCATGCCCTCAGTTTGGCTCAAATAAACTTACAAAATTTTTCTGTAGGTTTGGACTTTCATTGACAACTCAAACTGACTTAAAAGAAAATAATTGACTTAAATAACTGAAAATCTAGACTTACAACTGGTTTCAGGGAGGGAATGGTCAGTCAAAATAATAATTTATTGAAATAGTATATTTCTATGTCCCAGGCATTGGGGACACAGGGATGAGCAAGAGGTCCCATGCCCCCAATTGAGCTACCATGTGGTTCAGACACAGCTGTGAATGAATGTAAGAAACATCCAAACCTGTAGATAATTCCCTCTAAGAGTTTATCTGAGCCAAACTGACGACACATGCCAGGGATCAAGATCTCAAATGCTCCTCCGAGGGACTTGTTTCCATTGCCGAGAGGGCCTTTCTGGTCTGCACACTCATCTCTCCAGTTCCTTCTTGCCCGCACTTCTGGGGCACAGGTGTCATGGCTTCCCCAATTGTTTAATGATTCTTGTAATTAGGGTTTGCTTTTTCTATTTCCCTCACAGGCTTCTATGAGAACAGGTCTTTTTAGAGTTGCTTCCTTCTCTCCGTGTTAGCAGCAGGTCTTGCAGAGGGAGAGCTGCAGAGAAATGTTGAAAATAGATGTTTGGAAAATAATTTGACAGTAAAACAAGAGCCTTAAAAATATTCTCGTCGGTTTACATATATTTCTAAGATAAATTCAGAAACTATTTTAGGGAAATAATCAGAGGTACACAAAGATTTATCTTGTAACAGTGAAAAAAATTTAGTGTAAATGACTATATTTACATATAGGCTGGAATAACTTTTGAGAATTTACGATGTTTACAGTTTAATAAATGTAAAAAGCAGGACAAAATTGTATGTAGTATATTTTGGGTGGTGAACACACAATACAACATACAGATGATGTATTATAGAATTGTACACCTGAAACTTCTATAATTTTATTAACTAATGTCACCCCAATAAATTCAATTTTTAAAAATCTGGAAAATTGAAAAATAAGTAAATTTAAAAATTACATGTAGTATAAAACCAGTAATGTTAAAAATAAATATATTTTATAATATACATGTAAAAAACTGGGTAGAACAAAAACAGATAGTAGGTGTCTGGGTTCCATTTTTTTAACTTTATGTTTTTTAATGTATCATGTTTTCTTGAGTAGGCATATGTTTATTTTTAACTTTTTATTCTGAAATAGTTTCAGATTTACAGAAAAGTTGTAAAAGTAGTAAAAGAATTCTTGAATATACTTCACTTAAAATTCCCAAATACAACGTTAGCATTTTCCGTGCTTGTTTTATCATTTTCTCTGTCTACATATCTTTTTAAATTTTTATTTATTGACATTAGAGAAAGAGAGAGAAACATCTATTTATTGTTTCACTTATTTATGCATTCATGGGTTGGTTCTTGTATGCGCCCTGACCTGGGATTGAATTTGTAACTTTGGTGTATTAGGACAACGATCCAACAAACCGAGGTATCCAGACAATGCTGTCTATATGTTTTGATTTTTAAAAAAAAACTTTTTATTGAATTTATTGGGGTGACATTGGTTAATAAAATTATACAGGTTTCAGGTGTACAATTTTATAATACATCATCTGTCTATTGGATTGTGTGTTCACCACCCCAAAAGTCTATGTTTAAAACATTTTTTTTCTTGCTCTGCTTGATAATAAGTTGCCAGTATGGTGCACATTTACCCCTAAGTAATTTAGAATTTATTTTCTAAAAATAAGGACATTTTCTTACATAACCATAATATAGTAATCAATATCAGGAAATGAACATTGAAAATGCTATATTTAGTATTTAATCATAGAGTTGAATCAGATTTTACCACTGATGTCTGATAACAAAAGAAAAATCTTTTTTTTCCTGGTCCAAGATTGCAATTAACTGTAACCACATTTTAGTTTTCTTTGATGTGGACTGGTTCCTGAGTCTTTTTTTGTTTTACCTTGACATTTTTCAAAAAGTCATGCCATTTCTTTGTAGAATAACCATCAGTTTGGATTTGTCTGATGTTTCTTCATGATAAGACTCAGGTTATGTATTTTTGGCGGGATATCATAGAAATGGTATTGTGTACTTAGAATACCATGTCAGGTGGCAGATGATGTCACTTTTTCCCAATGTTAGAACTGTTAACTTTGATCACTTGGTTATGGTGGTGTCAGCCAGGTTCTCCATTATGAAATTCTGTTTTTCCCTATATAATCAGTAAGTGTCTTATCATACTTTTACCCACAAATTTTAGCATTCGTGATTCTTTTTTTTTTTTTTTTTTTTTTTTGCATTTTTCCGAAGCTGGAAACGGGGAGGCAGTCAGACTCCCGCATGCGCCCGACCGGGATCCACCCAGGCATTCGTGATTCTTGTCTGAAACAGTTATTACTGTGGTGGTTGCTGATTGCTGATTTTCTGTCTTTTGCATTTATTAGTTAGCATTCTGCCCTAAAGAAGAACTTTTTCTTTTTGCTTATGTATATGTTCATTTATGTTTTTGTAACAGTATTGACTCATAGGTTATTCTCTTATTCTGTGAGTTATAATCTGTCACTAATGATCTTTATTTTTATGTTAAAATTGTCCCAGATTTGGCCAGTGGGACAATACTCCTCCCTCCCTCATCCCTGTAGATGTCTATGCCCTTTGGACATTTCCCCATCATATTCCATCCCTTCCTCACTCTGGCACAGCAAGGTGTCTCAGATTTATTCACTACTTTTTCTGCCCTAGCTCTGGAGTCAGCCATTTCTCCAAGGAGCCCTGGTTCTTTTTTTAAAATTTTTATTATTATTATTTTTTATTGATTGATTTTTATGAGGGGGAGGGAGAGAGAGAGAGAGAGAGGGAGAGAGAGAGAGAGAGAGAGAAAGAGAAAGAAAAAGGGGAGGAGTAGGAAGCATCAACTCCCATATGTGCCTTGACCAGGCAAGGCCAAGGTTTCAAACTGGCAACCTCAGCGTTCCAGGTTGACGCTTTATCCCACTGCGCCACCACAGGTCAGGCCCCTGGTTCTTTTTGATGGAGAATCTGGGTGCTAGATGACTCCTTGTTCCTGGGGTAGCATTACTTCTAGGCCCTCTCAGGAGGCAAAACTAGGAAATACACATAAATGTATACACATTTCTAGATATGTTTTTATATATTAAAAAACCATTGTATATATGGATACCTCCTATTTCAGTCCAACACCTTCTCTCCTTCTATATTTGTAAATCCTTTCTTCAACAGCATGAAATTCAGTTTTCAGGTATGTATTTATTTTCTTTAAAGATTTTATTTATTGGTTTTACAGAGAGAAGAGGGAGTCGGTAGTGAGAAGTATCAACTCAGTTCATTGATTGCTTGTTGTACGTATATGCCTTGACTGGGCAAGCCCAGGGTTTAGAACTAGTGACCTCAGCATTCTAGATTGACCCTCTTTCCACTGTGCCACCACAGGTCAGGCTGCTTTTTCCTGATATGTGATAGCACCCAACATAGGGGGAGAACAATCATAATAAAAGGATGTGTCTGGTCTGAGCACTTCCAAAGTCATCCTGGAGGACAGATTGACATGGGGCAACTATCTGAGCCAATAACCACACGTGGCACACAGCACTTCTTCACATAGGCAGGAGGAGGCACCATTTCCTTGTTCACTCACTCACTCATTCATACTCATCCACTCACTCTGTTCTCTAGTCACTCGTTCATTCACTCAACCACTCACTTACCACATCTGCACATTTCCTCACAGGTAAAGCCCTGTGGTCTGTAGAAGCTCTAGGTCACAGGCAAACAGGAAACACAAACCCTGGGACTGGAAGGCCTTCCTCAGAAAGGGCCCTTGGAGGGACACAAAGTGACTGCTGTCCGAGGAACCTGAAGGGTGGCGGGCACTTCCACTGGGGCCATTCGGGAAAGCTTCAGAGGGACAGGAAACAGTAGTCAGCACTGGTGACTGCCCTGGACCCTCTCATTTAACCCACTCACTGAGCCCAGAAGCCATTACATTACCTCATACTACAGATGAGTAAGTTTCCCAAGGTCCTACAAGATAACAAATAGCAAAAGTGGAGCAGGAGCTAGGATTGTCTGTTTGCAGAGTGCTTAACTCTGAGTTGTAGGCCCACTGCAGCAGGTGGAGGCTGACAGAGTGTGTCTGCTAGATTGCTCACAAAGGTGAGCTCTGTTTCTGCCTCCAAGACCTGGGCGACATGCAGCAGCTCCTCTTTGGAATGGGCACCAGACCACCACCTTCCTCTGATGCAGCTGTATTTTGCTGCTTACTCATTTTGCAGTAACTTACAGTAAATTTCACAAACCTTCAGTGGACAGCTTCTTGATTTTTTTTTTTTTTTTTTTTTTTTAGCTTCTTGAATTTTTACATAGATAAACTCCCTTGTAACTCGTGTGAATACCAGGTCAAGATACTGCACATTGTCAAGCGTGCCACAAGATTCCCTTTTGTCTCCTGCTCATGATCCTCGCCCCAAAGATTACCAGTATTCTAATAGCTACGACCATAGATTACTTTTGCATGTTCTTGAAGTTAAACTATAAATGATTGGTACTCTTTTATGTTTGGCTTCTCTCATTCAGTATTACATCTGTTGAGATTCATCTGTGTTATTTCATGTAGCAGTAGTTCATTCTTTTCCATATCATAGCTGCAGATACTTAATAATTTTTTGTTTATTTTTTTCATTTAGAAGTTTTAATAGTAACAGTTTCATTTATTGTAGCACATACTCTGTGCTAGGCACTGTTCTAAACCCTTTACAAACTCAGCCTATTTAATCCTTGCAATAACCCAATAAAGTGGGTAATATTATTATTGTAATAACATGTCCATGACTCTTTATCAAGTTGAAGTAGTTCTCTATTTGTCCTGGCTTACCTGGTGTTTTTATCATGACTGGAAGTTGAAATTTGTTAGATGCTATTTCTCCATCTATGAAGATGATCATGTGCGGGGTTCTTTGATACAGTATATTACATTGTGATTGAATATTGAACCAACCTGTATTCCTGGAGTAAACTTCATTTGATTATGATGCAGTATCCTTTTTATATATTGCTGGATTTTTTTTTATATATTGTTGGATTTCATTTGCTGATATTTTAGATTTTTGCATCTCTGTTTATAAATGTTGGTTTGTAGTTTTTTGTTTGTTTGTTTTGTACTGTCTTTGTCTAGTTTTGGTATCAGGGTAACACAGGCCTCATAAAATGAGTTGAGAAATCTATTTTATGACAAATGTTGTTTAGAGTTGGTATTATTTCTTCCTGAAATGTTTGATAGAATTTACCAGTGCTGTCTGCTCCTGGTATTCATATTTGGTGAAGGTTTTAACTTAAGTTGAATTCTTTTTTTTTTTTAAAGATTTTATTTATTCATTATAGAGAAGGGAGAGAGAGGGAGAGAGAGAGAAGGGGGGAGGAGCAGAAAGCATCAACTCCCATATGTGCCTTGACCAGGCAAGCCCAGGGTTTTGAACCGGCAACCTCAGCGTTTCTAGGTTGACACTTTATCCACTGTGCCACCACAGGCCAGGCAAGTTGAATTCTTTTAGAGAATTCTTCAGGTTATTTATATTTCTTGGGTAAGCTATGGTAGTTGTATCTATTAAGAAATTTGTCCATTTCATCTAACTTATCAAATGTTAGCATAATGTTCATAATTTCCTGTTACAGTATTAATGTCTGTGGAATCTAATGATGTCCCCCTCTTTTATTCCCTATATTGGTAATTAAAAATTTTTTTTTCTTTTATCAGCTTGGCTAGAGGTTGACCCTATTTTAAGGCAGCGTATCTATTAAGAAGTACATAAGTTCAAATCCAGTTGAGACTATAAGGAATTATTTTTTTAGAGAGAAAAGCTTTTCATTTAAAGATGCTTTTATTAATATTACTTAGGGATGAAATCAGAATGGACATCAGGAACAGCTCCACCCTTTACCATCTCACGTAAATGACTTAAATTGATCTGAGCATTAAGCCCATCATTTAGGACATAACAGTAACTTCAGTTTGAGGTGGCCGAGATATTAACATACACACACCCAAGAAGTGCCAGGCCTAGTGCTTGCAATAGTGGGCAACCACTGCTGTTCTTCTTATTTGACAGATGAATTGGAAACAACGCTGCTAAAATTGCCTATCTATGGGGTATTCCCCCGTTTTTCTGGGGCAGGCTCCTCACTTCTTGATCTCTGTAGCATTCTGATTTCATTGCATTTCTCACATTTGACTGTAGTGGTTTCTGTGTTTCTTTGGCCAGATTATGAACTTTTGCTCAGCAGGGTTATGCTTTTCTAATCTTTTCTCCCTTGTGCCCATATATATTTATGTGATCAAAAATAGTTCAATAAATGAAGAATAGGAAAGTAATTAAATAAATAATGGTTCATTGAATCAGTGGACTGTTGGACAGCCAAAGAAAATATCATAAAGGATCTGCTAGCCATATTAAAAACTTTTTTCTTGTTTTGTTTTTGTTTTTTTAATTTTTATTTTATTTATTCATTTTTGAGAGGAGAGAGAGAGAGAGAGAGAGACAAGGGGGAGGAGCTGGAAGCATCAACTCCCATATGTGCCTTGACGAGGCAAGCCCAGGGTTTCGAACCAGCGACCTCAGCATTTCCAGGTCGACGCTTTATCCACTGCACCACCACAGGTCAGGCCTTAAAAACTGTTTTATACATTGGGACACATTTTATTTCTTTTTGTATGAGTATATGTTGTGTGTGTGTGTAATATAAGTATGTATGGAAAAAATGAAGGGAAATTGTAGAGATAAACACTATGTGGGGAATCAGCTTCTGGCCTGACTTTTAATTCCTTAATATAAACATTTGAGCAGGGTGAGATAAGGCCTGAGCTGGTAAATCACCTGTTGCTGGAGACTGTGTAGGGAGAGTCTGAAAATTCTGTCACACATGGTCCTTGAGGTGCCTGAGTGGGGAGGTGCAAGAGTCCTGTATTCCTTTACCTCTCTGTCACTGTTTACAGATAGCAAGTCCTCCCTCTTGGAGCCAGAAGGCGCCATAAAGTATCTTCAGGGAACAGCATCTTTGTCTGTGCAGACTGAGTTGAGTTTTAAAGACATAGTTAGGACATCATGATGGTGTGCTTGGGGACCCAGAAGGCCATGTACCCCAAAAAGAAGGTCCTTGTTAAAGCTAAAACAGCTCTATGTGAAGCACAGACTGCTACTGGGACCAATTTGTAATTGAGTTAGTAGTTCCCCTTCCTGCCCGGTTCAGATGTCTGCCCTAAGGCTCCCTGTTTTACCTCCTCTTTCCTGGGATCACATATCACTGTGTGGGATGTGTGTGTGTGTGTGTGTGTGTGTGTGTGTGTTTGTGTGTGTGTGTTTATTCAAAGGTTCAGTGAAAGAGATTCAGGAATCAGTATTTAAGTATTAATTCAGGTCAGAGCCTTGGGGTTTTGAGCCCCAAGTATTGTCACCAATCAGCCAGTTCAGTTTAATGGACATTAATTTGGTGGGTCTGTGTCCCAGGCCCCTGGGATGGCAAGTACTATCTCTGTCATTAAATCCAAATTACCCAGCCTTTTGGCACATCTAAGATAGGGGGCCGTGTCTCACATTGGCTCATTCTCTTTCTGGGCACCTTTGTCAGAAAGTTCTTGCAGAATGTATACAACTCTGCCCTCCATTTTTAGGCCCCACTGCTGTGTTCTGGGGCCTCTTCTTTCTGTTTTCTGAATACCCAAAGAAAGAATCAGCTGCCTCTGAATCTACTTTTCCTGAGAGTAGTAAGCTTTTCCGGTTTCTTCACTGTTTCTCATGTGATTTGTTTTGGGGACTCCTTCATCATGAGGACTCTTTCTGATTGTGTTTTAGTTTATCCTTGATGCTAAGTGTGGAGCCCATCTTGTACCTCTATTAATGAGCCCTTGGTACACATTCACTTTGGGAGGCCATGAGGGCATTGACCCATTCCATTCTCACTTCTATAAAAGGAAAGACACATCATCACCTGTGCCCCAGGCTTGCTGCATGGACCACGGGTGAACTGTACTGTAGCATGGCCTGTGTGTGTGTGTGTGTGTGTGTGTGTGTGTGAGTGAATGAGTGAATGGGGGGGTGGGGTCAAAGAAGTCTGATTGCTCTCTAGGGGTTCTTGTCAGACTGTCAGTTTGTTTTTATTTTTTTCAGAGACAGAGAGAGTCAGAGTCAGGGACAGACAGGGACAGACAGACAGGAACAGAGAGATGAGAAACATAAATCATTAGATTTTCGTTGCGCATTGCGACACCTTAGTTGTTCATTGATTGCTCTCTATATGTGCCTTGACAGCGGGCTTTCAGCAGACCAATTAACCCCTTGCTTGAGCCAGCGACCTTGGGTTCAAGCTGGTGAATTTTTGCTCAAACCAGATGAGCCCACACTCAAACTGGCGACCTCGGGGTCTCGAACCTGGGTCTTCCACATCCCAGTCCGATGCTCTATCCACTGCGCCACCGCCTGGTCAAGCAGACTGTCAGTTCTTATTCCTGCTGATGCACTAGAGGCAGAAGCAGCCTTCGGAACTGGTCTGCCCAGCACCTGAATAAACTGAAACAAGTCCTCAGCTTTGTGTATCTCTTTTCCTTGTTTGTACTCAAAATTAACTGAGGCAAAGGAGCAATCAGGAGGATAAGCCAGTATGAGCTTGTGTTTGAAAAGCCCAGTCCCCCCTCCTGAATCTCCTTTGCTCTCACATTGCTACCACACTCACAGCCCTTCATTCCCTGTGACACTAGCTGGGAGTCCAACGATGTAACTCAATCCTGACACTGTCTACCTGGAGACTGCATCAGATCCCACCAATTAGGGACTGTAAAGCTAGTAGGCACGGCCACCATAACAGCCGCCTGGCCCATGCAGGTTCGCATTTGATTCAGACAGACAGTAATGAAACAACAGAGCCAAGAACTGGTGGGCCATTAGCTTTAATCCTAGCTTGCACCCAGCGGGCAAGAAATACACACAGAGGGAAAACACTTCCCTTTCCATTCAGGGCTCCCAAAGCCACTGACTTATCTGAGTTTCCTAGAATCAAAGGTTTCTAGCTCACCAGCCTTATTCACCTCTGTTCCCCATCTCCTTCTCTCTGCACAAACTGGCTTCTCCTTCAGCACCCTGCCATCTTGGCTGCTTCTCCTCTCCTCTACATGGCCTTTCTCTGCTCTCCTCTCTAATGCTAATCTCAGGAACCGAGCGAGAGCAAGCTCCTGGTCTGCCCCACTTTATAGTATAGAAATCACAACTTTTAATCCAGTATACAAACAAGGAAGTCTCTGATACAAAGTCACTTATCTGAGGCATACATGGGATTCCTCATAAGAGTGCACCACCCCCTATCCTGCAACAGTCAAGGGTGTGGGGAAAAGCTTAGTCTTAAAAAAAAACACTAAGCCTTAGGTTATAAGGACGCAGCCTGCTTACAGCCTGTCCCTCACATCCAATGCAAACTATAAGCGAACAAACATATATATATAAACTTATTTGAAGTCTCAGGGACTCAGTCCCACAAGACTGCCCCTATGTCAGATACCAGTGGCGAGTCCAGGTTGTCACCTGTGCTTCTGACTGACAGGCTATAAATAGGGGTTTCAGCAATCTCCTTAGGTTCAATTAATTTGCTAGAGCAACTCACAGAACTCAGGAAAACAGTTACTCACATTGACCAGTTTATTGAAGGATATGATAGAGCAGGGGTCCCCAAACTATGGCCCGCAGGCCGCATGCGGCCCCCTGAGGCCATTCATCCAGCCCCCGCTGCACTTCCGGAAGGGGCACCTCTTTCATTGGTGGTCAGTGAGAGGAGCATATTGACCATCTCCTTAGCCAAAAGCAGGCCCATAGTTCCCATTGAAATACTGGTCAGTTTGTTGATTTAAATTTACTTGTTCTTTATTTTAAATATTGTATTTGTTACCGTTTTGTTTTTTTACTTTAAAATAAGATATGTGCAGTGTGCATAGGGATTTTTTTATAGTTTTTTTTTATAGTCCAGCCCTCCAACGGTCTGAGGGACAGTGAACTGGCCCCCTGTGTAAAAAGTTTGGGGACCCCTGTGACAGAGGATGCCCATGAACAGCTAGATGCAGAGGTACAAGGGCAAGGTCTAAGAGGGTCTTCAGCACTAGAGTTTCTGTCCCTATGGAGTTAGAGTGTGTTACCATCTCAGTATGTGGATATTGTTCACCTACCTAGAATCTCTCCAAACCCTGCACTATTGGGATTTTATTGAGGCTTTAACATGTAGGCGTCATCAATTATTAACTCCATTTTTGGCCCCTCTCCCCACTATTGAGAATTGGGGGGGGGGGTGAGGCTGAAAATCCCAAGCTTCTAATCATGGCTTTGTCTTCCTGGTGACCAGACCCCATCCAGGACACATCCAGGAACCCACCCAGAGTTGCCTCATTAGAACAAAAGATAATCCTATCAGAAACTTCAAGGGTTTTAAGAGTTCTGGGCCAGGAACAGGGGGCAGAGACCAAGATACATATTTTCTATTACCTCACAGAACTCCTGTGAAGTGTCTTGAACCCATAAATTACCCTGGGCTAACTTTAATTGTGTTTCTAAGTTATACCCACAAAAGGGCTTAGGGAATTTGTGGGTTCACCACCTTGGTGTTCAGGCCAGGTGGCCAAGGCCCTAGAGAGACTGAGTAAAACAAACCTGTGTGTTCTCCATGACCAGCTGCAGTTCCAGTGGTCAGCTCCTGTGGGGCTTTGTCAGCTCAATTTGTGCTGAGTGATGCTTGTTCTTCTGTCAGCTTTGTGCCAAGTCATGCTTTCACAGATCCAGTTTTCCCGGCTGCCTTCCTCTTTCACATCATTGCATCAGACACAATACCAGTCCTGTGTCTCCATATCACACCCATAGGCCCTATTATGTAGGTGAAAGGTTGTCAGGTAGGGGTATTTGAGAATCTGTTGTGGAACGTTGTCCTAAGCCTGTTCTAGTCTAGACTGCCTTGGTCAAGGCTCTATGACTGTATTGATGCAAGCAACATTGTATAGGATTACCACCCTATGGCATAGTTCTTTCTAATCCTGTCACACCCTCACTCTGTCATCACCGGCTGCCCAGGTCCTAAAGACTTTAGGTATATAGAGGGCTCTTGAGCCTTTTGCACACTGGTCTCAGTTTCATTTAAAAGGCTCATCTCTTACTCTTACCACCTTTATACTCACACATACAAATGCATCCCATCAGACCACATTTGAGTTACAGCAGATTCTGTAGCTACTGGTTTTTTATGGTTTAAGACTTGGTATATGCATCTTCTGTCTGGAATTTCTCATCCCCCTTATATGACTGGTGGACCCTGTTCATTTTTCATGTCCCAGTTCATATGCTGCAGCTTCTTTGTTTTTGGACTATATTCCCTCTTCATCCTCAGAGCTCTGTTTTTCCCCAAACCAGGCCTCTCCATGACATTGTAACTGTTGGGTTATGCCTCTGAATGACAACAGTGAGTTGGCATCCTCCATTCCTTATCAGTGTGGTGGCAGAGGAGGTCTGATAAAAGAGAGGATTTAAATAAGATTTAGATGTTATAATACCCAAAATGTTCAGGATACAATAAAAAAATCACTCCATACTAGGAATTAAGAAAATCTCAATTTACATGGGAAAAGACAGTCAGCAGATGCCAACATCAAGATGACATGGATGTTGGAATCATACAAGATATAAAGAAGAGCCAAACAGACCCTGTCCAGGTAGCTCAGTAGGTTAGACCATCATCCTGGTTCAGCAGGGTTGTTGGTTCAATCCCCAGTTAGGTCACATACAAGCAGCAGCTAATGAATACACAACTAAGTAAAACAACAAATCGATGCTTCTCTGTCTTTTCCCCTCTCTCTACGTCTCTCTCCCTCTCCCCCCTCTCTCCGCTCCTCCCTCCTTCCCTCTTTTTGTCTCCCCTACTTCCTCCTTCTCTGTAAAGAAATTTTTTAAAGATTTTATTTATTGATTTTTAGATAGAGAGAGAGAGAGAACATCAGCTTGTAATTGCTTCACTTTAGTTGCTCATTGATCGATTGTTTCTTGTATGTGCCTTGACTGGGCAAGCCCTGGATTTCAAACCAGCGATATCAGTGCTCCAGGTTTACACTCTATCCACTGTGCCACTGCAGGTGAGATGCTAAAAAAATTTTTTTTAATTAAAAAAAAGAAGATCCAAATATATATCTTAGAACTGAAAAATATGATACTGAAAAATAAAGAAAAATCAATGGATGGCTCTACAAAAGAATGGAGGACATAGAGGAAGTCATCAGTGAACTTGAAGATTGAACAGTAGAAATTACCCAATCTGAACAATAGTGAAATTAGACTGATAAAACTGAACAGTGCCAGCCCTGGCCATTTGGCTCAGTAATAGAGCATCGGCCCTGCTTATGGATGTCCCAGGTTTGACTCCTGGTCAGGGCACACAGGGGAAGTGACCATCTGCTTCTCCACCCCTTCCCTTTCCCCCTCTCTCTTTTCCTCTCCTGTAGCCATGGCTTGATTGATTCGAATGCATTGGTTCCAGGAACTGAGGATGGCTTTGTGGAGCCTCCACCTCAGGTTCTAAAAAATAGCTTGGTTGTGAGCAGGGCCCCATATGGGCAGAGCATTGGCCCCAGATGGGGGTTAGCCGGGTAGATCCCAGTCGGGTGCATGTGGGAGTCTTTCTATCTCCCCTCCTCTCACTTGGAAAAGAAGAAAAAAATAATAATGAAAAACTGAATAGAGCCTCTGGAACTTGTGGAACTAATAAAACTCATTTATGTCATCATAGTCCCAGAAGGAGAGAGGGGGGGTGGGGCTAAGAAATTATTTGAAGAAGAAATGACTGAAAAATCCTCAAATCTACATATTCAAGAAACTGAGAATTCCAAACAGGATAAACCCAAAGAAATCCATACTGCCCACACATCTTGATTTGGATAATGAACTTTTTGGACACTGGAGCTAGAGAGAAATATCTTTCAGTTGCTCTTTTGAGCACTGCTCTTTAGCAGGCTGCCTCCGGGAAAGTACTTTCCCCCTGAGCGTCTCAGTCTCTGGAGAAGGAACTTTTAGGCAGGAGCAGTACTTGTTTGCTTGAGGGTTTTCTTCACCTTGAAGGCACTAAACTTTGGCAGAGGTTTGTGGACCTGAGCAGACTCCATTTCTACTGCAACGAGGATGGATGCCAGACTTTTATCTGGGCTGCCTCGAGGTGACAGAGACTGTTCTTGGGTGATTGGCATGCTGAAGGGGCCCACTAAATTGCTTGTTCGCTTCCTTCCTTCTTGCTGCATTAGGTGATGGGCTCACTCTGATGGCAATGCCAGGTTGGTTGACCAATCTTGTTTACTGACCAGAAGTTGCATATAGTAAATGAAAGCCTGGAATGTGATTTTGCACTCTTGATATTATAAACAGTTGGGTAGGGAAAGGGCCCTTCTGTTCTTACCTGGTTTGTTCTTTCAGAAGCTGGTGGAGGGTCCACCAGTGCCCCTGGCCTAAGAGGCCAGCAGTTTGTCCACCTGCTCTGCAGTGTGCTAGGCTGCCTGCTGACTGGTGCTGGAACTAGAGTTGCAAACCTTGGCCTGTACCATTAGTGGGAATTGGCTAGCTGTTTAAATTTAGGAGGAATAGCATCTATCTATGCCCTATGTATGTTGTCTTTTATAATAAAAATAAAAACTTATGTATAGACCTAATTTTTAATGAAAGATCAAGTCATATCTGCTCTATTTAAGGTGGTCTTTTGACATACCCTTTTCTGTGCCTAATTTTACTGATGGGGACATCAAAGCCTATTGCCCATATGGGATTTGCCCAGAGGCCCAGCCTGCTGATAGTGGAGCTATGGCAAGACTGGTCTAATTAAAAAGTTACTTTTTTTTTTTTTAAGATTTCATCTATTGATTTTTAATGTTTTGTTTTGTTTTGTTTTATTATAGAGGCAGAGAGTGAGTCAGAGAGAGGGATAGGCAGGGACAGACAGGAACGGAGAGAGATGAGAAGCATCAATCATTAGTTTTTCGTTGTGACACTTTAGTTGTTCATTGATTGCTTTCTCATATGTGCCTTGACCGTGGGCCTTCAGCAGACCGAGTAACCCCCTGCTTGAGCCAGCGACTTTGGGTCCAAGCTGGTGAGCTTTTACTTAAACCAGATGAGCCTGCGCTCAAGCTGGCGACACTGGTGACCTTGGGGTCTCGAACCTGGGTCCTCCGCATCCCAGGCCGTCGCTCTATCCACTGCGCCACCGCCTGGTCAGGCTCATCTATTGATTTTTAGAGAGAGGAGAAAGAAAGAAAAGGGGGTGGGGAGGAGCTGGAAGCATCAACTCATAGTAGTTGTTTCTGTATGTGCCTTGGCCAGGCAAGCCCAGGTTTTCAAACCCGTAACCTCAGCATTCTAGGTCGAATGCTTTACCCACTGCACCACTACAGGTCAGGCAAGAAGTTACTTTTCATCTTTTCTTCTGTCCATTTTTTTTTTTTTTTTCTGTTACTGACAAATGTGTTTGGCCCCGCCTGACCAGGTGGTGGCGCAGTGGATAGAGCTTCGGACTGGGATGCGGAAGGACCCAGGTTCGAGACCCCGAGGTCGCCAGCTTGAGCGCGGGCTCATCTGGCTTGAGCAAAGAGCTCACCAGCTTGGACCCAAGGTCGCTGGCTCCAGCAGGGGGTTACTCGGTCTGCTGAAGGCCCACGGTCAAGGCACATGTGAGAAAGCAATCAATGAACAACTAAGAAGTCTCAACGCGCAACGAGAAACTGATGATTGATGCTTCTCATCTCTCTCCATTCCTGTCTGTCTGTCCCTGTCTATCTCTGCCTCTGTAAAAAAAAAATAAAATAAAAAAAAAAAAATAAAATAAAATAAAAAATGTGTTTGGCCCCATGAGCTCTACACTTGGAAAGAAGAATGACTTACAAGGGCAGAAAGCTCACACAGTGTTCCCAAAGTCTCCTTGGAGTGCTTGCGAGGACCTCAGAAAGCCCATGTTAGTACTATCTTGGGGTAGTTCAGGTAGATCTTGTATGTTTCTTTTGATGACTTTGTGTCTTTGCAAAGCTGGGTTTTTAGTGGTGGTTTAGACCTAATTCCCATGTGGAACTGATTTGTATTGCTTTGGGCCTAGAATACCAGGGGTTCCATGGACTGAGAAAGTTTGGGACTGTGTCCCATTGCCAAATGGACACACTACCAACCCAAATTTCATTTAAATCCACAGCTTCAAGTTAACCAATTCGTGCATGTTTTACATTCTGTGCCACAATGTATCCATTGACTGCCTTTGCTCATTCCTTGGGTAGTAATTGATTGAGCACTGGATTATGTGCTAAACCTTTTGCCAGGAAGGTGTGACCCTTTGGAAGTGACAGTTGAGCTGAGGTCTGAAGACTTGAGTAGGAAACAACTAGAGGAAGAGCATTTCAGACACGTGTAAAGGCTCTGGGGCAGGGATACAGAGATAGATGCAGGCTGGAAAGATGGATACATGTTTGTGTGTGCTTCCATGTGAAAATAATGGTTTAAGTGATATCATAATAATGGTTAACAGCTTATTCACAGCTTCAGCCCCAGGCACACTGCTCTGTATTGTGCATTGCTCTGTGTTCTAGTGTGGGAAGTATGGGGTCAAGATTTTTCCTCCCAGATTGACTTCCTTCTTGCCAGCCTACCAACCCTTCCTTCTCACATGTGCCAGTTTCAGAGGTACCCACAAGCCTGTTCTTCCTTCAGGAGCTCACAGCAGAGCAGGGGAGAGACACTGTTCAATAGGTCTTCTTACTCAGATGGGTACTGAACACAGCCCTCCCCTGGGAATCTGGGACCCCCGTTCTAGTTTTGCCACTTGGGCAAGCTGCTTACCTATTTGGATCATCCAATTCTGCATTGCAGATCAGCCTCAGAAAATGATCACCACTACTCCTATGTAGCTCTTGTCTATCTGAAGTTTGACACCTCAGAGTCAGAGCTACTGGGGATATTCTCAGTTATGTCGTGACCCCAGCTCTAAGTGCTAACAATGTCCAGTGTGCTGGTGGGGACTTCAAGGCCTGAGTCCCAACCCTGACAGCTGTGGGGAGTCAGCACATTTCTACTGGGAGTGCCTGGTTGTTTCCACAGTGGTGTAGGAATTTGTGGTGTCCTGACTCTGAACTAAAACAGAGAGATATTGAAAGAAGCAGTTAAGTACAGAAATTAGAGACAGAGCAAGAGTGAAGAATAGTGGACAGAGCTTCACAAACTGTGTTCTAATTATGCATCTGTATTGTGCTTTCCAGATTCTAAAACCACTCCATGATCTGTATGCCACACTTTACCAACCCAGCTACTCTAGAATCATATTTTTATTTCTTTATTTTTAAAATTTTTATTTTTCTTTTCCAAATGAGAGGAGGGGAGACAAAGACAGACTTTCACAGGCACCCCAACCAGTATCCATCAGGCAACCCTCATCTGGAGCGGATGCTCTGCCCATCTGGGGCCATGCTTGCAACTGAGCTATTTTTACACCTGAAGCAGAGGCTCTACTGAGCCATCCTCAGCACCCAGGGCTGATTTACTCGAACCAATCAAGCCATAGCTGCAAGAGAAGAAGAGAGAATAAGAGTGGGGAGTGGGAGGGGTAGATAAATAGTCACTTCTCCTGTGTGCTCTTACTGGGAATTGAACCTGTAACATCCACATGCCAGGCCAATGCTCTACCACTGAGCCAACTGGCCAGGGCCATATGTTTTTTATTAACAATTTACTACTAGGTGGTTATTACCTGCCGGGCTGTGAACAAAGTGAAGTCTCTGCCCTTGTTGGCTAACCGTGTAGTCAGGGAGATGGCTGGGTGTGTGTGTGTGTGTGTGTGTGTGTGTGTGTGTGTGTGTAGAATGTAGGTAGTGATCAATCAGTCCTGTGAGGGAGAGTGACCATATATGATAGTGAAGCAAAGTCTCTCTTAGATGGTGGTAGCTGAGCAGAGACCTGAATAAAGTGAGGGAGAGAACCTGGGCAACATGTTAATGTGTTTAAAGGCCCTGAGGAAGAAGGAGGCTTGGAGGCTTGCGGAGTAGCAAAGGGTTCAGTGTGACTGGTGAAGTGTGAGGAAAGGGCAGAGTAGTAAGAAATATGGTGGGGCCCTGGTCGTTTGGCTCAGCGGTAGAGCATCGGCCTAGTGTGCGGAGGACCCGGGTTCAATTCCCGGCCAGGGCACACAGGAGAAGCGCCCATTTGCTTCTCCACCCCTCTGCCACGCTTTCCTCTCTATCTCTCTCTTCCCCTCCCACAGCCAAGGCTCCATTGGAGCAAAGATGGCCCAGGCGCTGGGGATGGCTCTGTGGCCTCTGCCTCAGGCGCTAGAGTGGCTCTGGAGGCAACATGACGACGCCCCATGGTGGGCGTGCCGGGTGGATCCTGGTCGGGCGCATGCGGGAGTCTGTCTGGCTGTCTCTCCCTGTTTCCAGCTTCAGAAAAAAAAAAAAAAAAAAGAAATATGGTGGGAGTGATATCCATGGACCAGATCATATGGGGCTTATAGGACAGGTAAGGACTTGACATTTTGTGCTGTGTGAAGCCATGTAAGGATTTTGATTAGGAATGTGACATGATCTGACTTTTTCAAAGGATTCTCTGGCTGCTCTCTGAAGAAAGGTTCATTAAGAGCTCTTGCAGTGGTCTGGGTGGCTTGAACCAAATGTTACTAAAAGAATGGCATTGTGTGAGTTCCAATGTGCAATCTCCCTGGTCCTCCACCCTCCAGCATACCATCGCTTAGAAACTGTGTGCCGGGAATGAGCTTTCTCCTGAGTTGTGCAGTCAATTTGCACATCTATCTTTTAGGTTTCTGAGCATTAGTTCCCCCTTGGTAAAGAAAGGGGGCTAAGTGTCCTGAGGTAGAAGGGCAGCAGGACAGGAAGCAGACATCTGTTGACTGCTGCTTTGTGAGGGATGCCAGCTGGGGGCTTCCCCATGTCTGCACATCAGTCCGGACCAAAACTCTCAGATAATTCCAGCAGGGCTCTGAGTGTCTTCTGCCTCACAATTCTGTGTTCCTTCCAGAATCCATCCCAGCAGGTCCTCTCCATGTTTTTGGGAGCTTGAAAGAAGGTTGTGGACATGACAGTTGACTCGCAAAGCTGGATAGAGAGACATAACTGACAGCGAATAAATATTAAATATGTTTATAAGTTAATATTTAAATATAAAGAGTACTCTTTGTGAACATTAGAGTTGACTTTGTCCTTTAATGTAAGATACCAAAAGGAGTAAGTTGAGTTTATCTCAGGAACTCAGACATTAGAAAGCACCTCAGATTAATGAGAAAGCAAAGAATGAACTTTGAATGCCCATTCTGAATGGCCCATACCCAATAAGTTGCAGAAGGGTAGGACCGATGTCAGGAGCCCTCAGATGCTACTGTGTTCTTCTAGTTCAGCGGTTCTCAACCTGTGGGTTGCGACCCTGGCGGGGTCGAACGACCAAAACACAGGGGTCACCTAAAGCCATGGGAAAACTGAGCTGACAGTGATGCATAGCAAGAAATTAAGCAAGTGCTGCAATGAGAAACAGATTGAAAGGACTGCTTCTGAAAAGACCACATCAGAAAGGATACAGAATAAAGTAAATTTTATTTTCTAAATGTTGCATTAATTGCCTTTTTAAAATATATATATCTTTTCTCTTTTTCTATTTTTTATGAGCACTAGTGATGAAAGATACTTTTAGACCCTTATTGCCTGTGCTAATATTTAGAAAATAGAGTTGGGATGTTTACAAGTAGAGATCTGTGGCCTCATAAGGAAAGCGACTTCATCATGGTTAGTGGTTAGAGTATTATCGATTTAATTAGAGGAGTAATAAAAATAAAGTATTGACAAACATCCGTAATTAAATATTAGATTTAGTTTATTGTCTTTGAGAAAGTTCATTTGTGTGTGCTTATGTTTAAATATTATACATGTTTAAATATGTTTATATATCAGATATATACAGAAAGCCATTATAATTGGGTTTAAACTCCATATAACCTTCAGTTCCTGTCATGACACAGATTGCCCATTTAGTCTAATTGGAAATTGGAAATTTCCCATCAGCAGTACCTGCTGATTAGTTTCTAGATCTCTTGAGTTAAAGTAAGGGTTAGGTTAACTTTTATTTATTTATTTATTTATTTATTTATTTATTTATTACAGAGACAGAGAGTGAGTCAGAGAGAGGGATAGACAGGGACAGACAGACAGGAACGGAGAGAGATGAGAAGCATCAATTATTAGTTTTTAATTGCGCATTGCAACACCTTAGTTGTTCATTGATTGCCCTCTCATATGTGCCCTGACCGCGGGCCTTCAGCAGACTGAGTGACCCCTTGCTGAAGCCAGTGACCTTGGGTTCAAGCTGGTGGGCTTTTGCTCAAACCAGATGAGCCCACACTCAAGCTGGCGACCTCAGGGTCTCGAACCTGGGTCCTCTGCATCCCAGTCCGACGCTCTATCCACTGCGCCACCGCCTGGTCAAGCTTAACTTTTATACTTCATTTTTAGCTTGATGTAAATGATGGAGGATTGGTTAAAGGATATCCACTTGAGAGACTAGTATCAACCACTAAAATGTTTTTTTGGGGTTTTTTGGGGGTTTTTTTTGTACTTTTCCGAAGCTGGAAACGGGGAGACAGACAGACTCCCCCATGCGCCCAACCGGGATCCACCCGGGACGCTCACCAGGGGGCGATGCTCTGCCCATCAGGGGCGTCGCTCTGTCGCGACCAAAGCCATTCTAGCGACTGAGGCAGAGGCCATGGAGCCATCCCCAGCGCCCAGGCCATCTTTGCTCCAATGGAGCCTTGGCTGCGGGAGAGGAAGGAGAGGGGGATGGGTGGAGAAGCAGATGGGCGCTTCTCCTGTGTGCCCTGGCCGGGAATCGAACCTGGGACTTCTGCATGCCAGGCCGACGCTCTACCACTGAGCCAACCGGCCAGGGCAACCATTAAAATGTTTTTATAAGAGTATTTAATAATGCGTAGAATTCTTATACTATAATTTAAATGAATAAAGCAGGAACTGAAATTGTACATATAATGATCGCAGTTATACACAAAAAAATCTGAAGTTAAAAAAGTGCTAGAACATCAAAACATTTTTCTGGTTCCTATTTCTATTAAGCTAAACATATTGATTGATTCAAAAAGTACGGTTGTGAAATTATACATACATAACACAGAGGTATAGATTACAGGACAGCAAATCCTAGAGGGGAGGAGGGAGGGACTTAGGAGGAGGGGGAAAAAAGGAGTATAAAGAGGGACACAGAGGTGGGAGTGAGGGTGTTATATTCAGTGGGACACTTGAATCCATGTAAACATAATAAATTAAAATTAATAAAAATTTAAAAAGGTACGGTTGTCAGTCTGCATTTGATTTGGGAAAAATGCAGAGGAAAATATAGTGTGTTAAAAAATGTAAAAATCTGCCTGACCAGGTGGTTGCTCAGTGGATAGAGCATCGGACTGGGAAGTGGAGGACCCAGGTTTGAAACTCTGAGGTCGCCGGCTCGAGTGTGGGCTTACCAGCTTGAGCATGGGGTTGCTGGCTTGAGCCCAAAGGTCGCTTTAGGTGACCTCTGTGTTTTGGTCGTTGGACCCCCGCCGGGGTCGCAACCCACAGGTTGAGAACCACTGTTCTAGTTGCTCAGGACCGGCCCTGTGGATTCCTGGAGGCAGTAACAGCTAACAGAAGTCAGATATGAAGCAATCTCATTACCTGAGTTGCTGAGGTATGACAGTCATTCCTGACTGAGTCTGGGAGCCATGGTTGTGGTGAAAGCAACCCAGTTGGTAAAAGCAGTGATTTCAGAATGGAATGATACAAATCTGAGCCTAGCCTCATTGCTAGGTGACAGGGCTGCTGAGGTTTCCGGTACTGTTGCTTTGGTCTTTGTTGACTCATATCATATCTACCTACGTTAGGTTTCAGTAGTGGAAGGACCAGTTGACCATCTTTCAAGGGAACTAAGTTGGTGTGTTGGTGGGGTCCCCAAGACAATCCTCTGGTTCAGTGATTCACCAGGACTCATAGAACTCAAAAAAGCTGTTTTACTTCCACTTATGGTTTATTATGGCAAAAGAGTACAGACTGCCTGACCTGTGGTGGCGCAGTGGATAAAGCGTCGACCTGGAAATGCTGAGGTCGCCGGTTCGAAACCCTGGGCTTGCCTGGTCAAGGCACATATGGGAGTTGAATCTTCCAGCTCCTCCCCCCCTTCCCTCTCTCTTTCTCTCCCCTCTCTCTCTCTCTCTCTCTGTCTCTCCCTCTTCTCTCTAAAATGAATAAATTAAAAAAAAAAATTTAAAAAAAAGTAGATCTTTTAAAAAAAAAAAAAAAGAGTACAGACTAAAATCACCAAAGGAAAAAGCTTCATAGAGTGGAGTCTAGGAGAAACCCAGAAATCTATGTCTCAGTTGTCCTCTCTCCCGGGAGTCACAAAGACAGCACTTAATTCTCCCAGTAACCATGTGTGACGGTGCATGAAGTCTGTTCTTTCTTTCTCCCCACAGTTTCGTTATCAACATGGGGGACTCCAGCATGGATGCTAGTGCCACCGGGTCTGAGACTGTGGCAGAGGAAGTGTCTCTTTTCAGCACGACGGACATGATCCTGTTTTCACTCATTGTGGGTCTCCTGACCTACTGGTTCTTCTTCAGAAAGAAAAAAGATGAAATCCCTGAGTTCACCAAAATTCAAGCAACGTAAGTGACACTGCGCTGAATCTCACTTTCTCACCATCGTAGCTCTTGGATGTTTCTGTCAGCACCCTGTGCTTGGGCCCTGTTCAGGAGTGAGCTGGCCGACAGACACAAGGTTTTCTCGCAGCATTTTTGGATGAGTCTTGGTTTTTGCCTTATTGGTAGACTGTGCTTCAAATCTTCCTTATGTTTACACAGCACTTTAGAGTTTCCAAGGTCCATTTATGTCTGTCTGATTTGAACTTCATAGGGACCATTGGAAGGCACCATTTTATGGTTAGATAACCTGAGGCTCGGGGATGTTAAAGACGCTGCCCAGAGTCATCCGCACAAGGCAGAGCTGGAGCTGGCACCTGGCCAGCCTGTGATCTTAACATTTTGTAAACAGATGGGATCATAGAGGTGCTGTTGGCACAGGACCATATAGCAAGGCAGTTACTCCTTTTTCAGTTTTGTTTCAATTCATTTCATTACTGGTAAGGATAGAGTTGCAGTTTGGTGCTAATATGTCCTTATACCCAACACTTACTGATTTCCCTTTGTCATGAAGAGAGGTATCTCCAGTTTAGAGTTTTGGAAAGTGATAATATAAGAGGAAAACTGTTTTTCCCCTCAACTCTCAATACTCAGGATGAACATTTCTGTCACTAGATGTGGGGGGAGTTTTCCCCACACTAAGCAATTCTTAAACTCTCCTGACACCAGCTGCCTGCAGTTAGCATCAAATCCCACAGGTTAAGGGCTTGGTCGCATATGTCCCTACTCCCTTCAGATGCCAATCACAATTTCAGTTTGTCATCTGTGCTTCTGACCAAGCAGCTATAACTCAGAGGTTCTCATACTTCCTCCTCAGGTTTGATTAATTTGCTACAGTGGTTCACAGAATTCAGGAAAAGGTGACTTACAAGGTTACCAGTTTATTATAAAAGGCTATAACTGAGGAACAGCAGATGGAAATGGTGAGTAGGGCAGGGGATAGGGAAAGACCACAGAGCTTCCATGACCTCTCCAGGTGCTCCACTCTCCAGCATCTTCACCTGTTCAGCAACCCTGAGGCTCTCCAAACCCCATCCTTTGGGGTTTTTTTGTTTTGTTTTGTTTTTGTATTTTTCTGAAGTTGGAAACGGGGAGGCAGACAGACTCCCACATGCACCCAACCGGGATCCACCCGGCATGCCCACCAGGGGGCGATGCTCCGCCCATCTGGGGCGTCCCTCTGCTGCATCCAGAGCCATTCTAGCGCCTGAGGCAGAGGCCATAGAGCCATCCTCAGCGCCCGGCCATCTTTGCTCCAATGGAGCCTTGGCTGCAGGAGGGGAAGAGAGAGACAGAGAGGAAGGAGAGGGGGAGGGGTGGAGAAGCAGATGGGTGCTTCTCCTGTGTGCCCTGGCCGGAAATCGAACCCGGGACTCCTGCACGCCAGGCCGACGCTCTACCACTGAGCCAACTGGCCAGGGCTCTTTTGGGTTTTTATGGAAACTTTATTAATGTAGGTATGATTGAGTAAATTATTGGACATTGGAGATTAATTCAACCTGTAGTCCTTTTCCCATCCCTGGAAGTTAGAGATGGGGCTAAAAGTTCCAACCCTCTAATCACTGGGTTGGTTCCCTTGGCTACTTACTAGTCCCATCCTTAGGGGCTTTCCAAAAGTTACTTTATTAACATAAGCTCAAGTGTGGTTGAAAGGAATTTGTTATGAATAACAAGATACTTTTATTGCTCTTACTGCTTAGGAAATGCTAAGGGTTTAGGAGCTCTGTGCCAGAAACAGGATGAAGACTACATATGTATTTTTTATTATAAGTCACAATACCATAGACAGTATTCAGCCTGATTTGACTAACAGTTTTCTTTTTATTTTATTGATTTTTTTTAACCTTCTGTAAAGTTTCCTTTTGAGAAAGTTCAATTAAAAAGGTGACTTAGTTCAAAGAAAAATATTAAGGAAGTAGGAATATAGATGTTTGGTTTTTTTCTTTTAAGATTTTATTTATTGATTTTTAGAGAGAAGATTGAGAGAGAAAGGTGGTGGGGAAGGAGCGGGAAGCATCAACTCATAGCAGTTGCTTCTGGAATGTGCCTTGACCGGGCAAGCCCAGGGTTTAGAACCAGCAGCAACCTCAGCATTTCAGGTCAATGCTTGATCCATTGCATCACCACAGGTCAGGCCAGATGGTTTTTAGATATGAAAAAATGGTGTACCATGGTCTCCTCAAGATTGAGTTCCGTATCATTCCTGCAACCAGGTCATGTTCTTTCAGGCAGGTTTGAGTGGGATCTACCAGGCCAGCCCTGTGCTGGGGGAGCCCCAGGGCACAGCCCCTTGATGGCTCCCCACATCTCATAAGGAGTAGGTCTCAGGTACAGAGTATGGGGCCATGCTCAGGTCAGAGCTCCCAGGGTTAGGCAGGGTAAACATTCAGGTTCCTGTCAAGTCCTAATTCCCTATTACAGTTTTTTGTGGGTTTTTTTGTATTTTTCTGAAGTTGGAAACGGGGAGGCAGTCAGACAGACTCCCACATGTACCCGACCAGGATCCACCCGGCATGCCCACCAGGGGGCGATACTCTGCCCATCTGGAGGCGATGCTCTGACCATCTGGGGCGTTGCTCTGTTGCAACCAGAGCCATTCTAGCACCTGAGGCGGAGGCCATAGAGCCATCCTCAGTACCCGGGCCAACTTTGCTCCAATGGAGCTTTGACTGCGGGAGGGGAAGAGAGAGACAGAGAGGAAGGAGAGGGGGAGGGGCGGAGAAGCAGATGGGTGCTTCTCCTGTGTGCCCTGGCCGGGATCAAATCCGGGACTCCTGCACGCCAGGCCTATGCTCTACCACTGGGCAAACCAGCCAGGGCCTCCCTATTCCAGTTTTGGTAAGTTTTCGCTTCAGAAAAGTTAGTCCTTGAACTTTAAAGCAAATATTCAGGGAATACTATTTTTTTTCTTTTTTATTTATTTTTTTATTTTTTAAGACTATTCATTAGAGAGTAGAGAGAGAGAGAAAGAGAGAAGGGAGGAGGAGCAGGAAGCATCAACTCCGATATGTGCCTTGACTGGGCAAGCCTGCGGTTTCGAACCGGTCACTTCAGCATTCCAGGTCAACACTTTATCCACTGCGCCACCACAGGTCAGGCAGGGAATACTACTTTTTACAGTAAATCCTCAATATTCTTGACAGGATAATGAAACAAAATTTACCATAGGCTAATTGTTCCTGGGGCATCTCATTAACATTAAAACTATGTTGTTATTCAGGGACCTGCTTTAACACTATCAGGTACTAGTTTTACATTTTAAAAAACTCAGCAAGTATTTGCCAAGGCCCTGCTAAGCCCCAGATGACCCTAAATAAAGTAGATGTAGTCCCCATGTTTATCAAGCTTGCAGTCTAGTGCTAGGCAGATCCTAGGCAAGACCCTTAACCTCACTCTGCCTCAGTTTCTTCATCTGCTAAATGGAGACAATAACCCTGTTCTCACAGGGCTCTTGCAAGTATTAAATGAAGTGATGTTTATGATGGTCACCTAGCATTATTCCTCGGTGGCTGTGGTACTTAGTGTTTGTGTCAGAATGTCTTTCGCACCAAGCACTAGCTAGGTGCTACAAGAACGCAGAGGTGGCATTTATAATAAAGAAGTTGAGAAGTCAGGGTGTTGAAAAGTACTTTTAACAAACAGTTTATGAAGTGCTTTCATGTGCATTATAGAATCAGGGCTTCTGCAACAGAACTGTGTGTCAGACAGGGTTGGTGGCCTGTGGTTTATCAGAAAGAGGCCCACCAATGAAGGAAAGGGGTTGGGGGAGAGGGAGAAGCAGGCTGCCAGACCACTAAGAAAGAAGGAATTCCCCCAGGTGGAGGGATCAGGAAGATGTGCTGTGGGAGGTGGTGTTGCTAAGGTCCTAGAAGTTGGTGCCACATCAGAGGCTGAAAGGGCTTTGCCATCAGTGGGCCAGAGGGAGGACAGGAGGATAGGCAGGTGAGCTGGAATTCAGCCTGTTCCAACTGGGGCTGATACTGGTGCATTACTGGTGTTGGAAAGTATTTTTGGTGGGGAAAAATGTGGTACTCGAGATGAGGGGACCAGCATCCAGTTCCCAGCTTACAGCAGCCCTGTGTTTCCTCATCTGTAAAATGGAGGTGTAGCCCCCCCACCCCTGCAGTGAGTGAAGACATGGATGTGCTGTGGAAGCACATGGAGCCACCATTGTCCCTGTCACTTCTCTTGCCTTGCAAGATGGACTTGCAGTAAAACTCTAGTGGGAGCACTTGTATTTTGTAGATTCTAATTGTTTCTCTTTGCCAGGATGCTGAAACTAGTTCCATCTTCTTGATCGTAAGTTTTAAGACTTGATCATAAATTTTACCTATTGTGTGCAGTGTTCTACACACTGTACAAATCTTTTTCTCATCCCTCAGTATATTATGTTGAATACTTGCTATGGCCACAGGGGTTTTTACATGTACACCATATGTACTGGGAAACATTTATAGTACAGTACAATAGTTAAGTTCTAGGCCCTAAAGTTGATAATTAAGGTTTGAATCCTGACTCTACCACATAGTAGCCATGTGACATTTGCCATTACTTAATCTTTTGAAGTCCATGTCCTTACCTATAAATTGGAGATAATAATAGTACTTGACTCATAAGGTTGTAAAAATTTTTTTTTTTTTATAAATTTTTATTAATGGTAATGGGATGACATTAATAAATCAGGGTACATATATTCAAAGAAAACATGTCTAGGTTATTTTGTCATTAAATTATGTTGTGTACCCCTCACCCAAAGTCAGATTGTCCTCTGCCACCCTCTATCTAGTTCTCTGTGCCCCTCCCCCTCCCCCTAACTCTCTCCCTCCCTCCCTCCCATGTCCTCCCTCCCCCCACCCCTGGTAACCACCACACTCTTGTCCATGTCTCTTAGTCTCATTTTTATGTTCCACCAATGTATGGAATCATGTAGTTCTTGTTTTTTTCTGATTTACTTATTTCACTCCTTATAATGTTATCAAGATCCCACCATTTTGCTGTAAATGATCTGATGTCATCATTTCTTATGGCTGAGTAGTATTCCATAGTGTATATGTGCCACATCTTCTTTATCCAGTCTTCTATTGAAGGGCTTTTTGGTTGTTTCCATGTCTTGGCCACTGTGAACAGTGCTGCAATGAACATGGGGCTACATGTGTCTTCACGTATCAATGTTTCTGAGGTTTTGGGGTATATACCCAGTAGAGGGATTGCTGGGTCATAAGGTAGTTCTATTTGCAGTTTTTTGAGGAACCACCATACTTTCCTCCATAATGGTTGTACTACTTTACAGTCCCACCAACAGTGAATGAGGGTTCCTTTTTCTCCACAGCCTCTCCAACATTTGCTATTACCCGTCTTGTTGATAATAGCTAATCTAACAGGGGTGAGGTGGTATCTCATTGTAGTTTTGATTTGCATTTCTCTAATAACTAATGAAGCTGAGCATCTTTTCATATATCTGTTGGCCATTTGTATCTCTTCCTGGGAGAAGTGTCTGTTCATGTCCTCTTCCCATTTTTTATGGGATTGTTTGTTTGTTTGTTGTTGAGTTTTATGAGTTCTTTGTAAATTTTGGATATTAGGCCCTTATCTGAGCTGTTGTTTGAAAATATCATTTCCCATATAGTTGGCTGTCTGTTTATTTTTATATCAGTTTCTCTTGCTGAGCAAAAACTTTTTATTCTGATGTAGTCCCATTCATTTATCTTTGCCTTCACTTCTCTTGCCATTGGAGTCAAGTTCATAAAATGTTCTTTAAAACCCAGGTCCATGATTTTAGTACCTATGTCTTCTTCTATGTACTTTATTGTTTCAGGTCTTATATTTAGGTCTTTGATCCATTTTGAATTAATTTTAGTACACGGGGACAGGCTATAGTCGAGTTTCATTCTTTTGCATGTGGCTTTCCAGTTTTCCCAACACCATTTGTTGAAGAGGCTTTCTTTTCTCCATTGTATGTTGTTGGCCCCTTTATCAAAGATTATTTGACCATATATATGTGGTTTTATTTCTGGGCTTTCTATTCTGTTCCATTGGTCTGAGTGTCTATTTTTCTGCCAATACTATGCTGTTTTGATTATCGTGGCCCTATAATATAGTTTAAAGTCAGGTATTGTAATGCCCCCAGCTTCATTCTTTTTCCTTAGGATTGTTTTGGCTATTCGGGGTTTTTTATAGTTCCATATAAATCTGATGATTTTTTGTTCCATTTCTTTAAAAAATCTCATAGGGATTTTGATGGGAATTGCATTAAATTTGTATATTGCTTTGGGTAATATGGCCATTTTGATTATATTTATTCTTCCTATCCAAGAACAAGGAATATTTTTCCATCTCATTGTATCTTTTTCGATTTCCCTTAACAATGCTTTGTAATTTTCATTATATAGGTCAGGTTGTAAAAATTAAATTATATAATCCATTGTAGAGCTCTTTGCCTCAGCCCTAGTGCATGATGAGCCTTCAAATTTCATGTATTATTATTTTTTCATTATTATTGATGTCTCTAGTCTTATAGGAGACCTTCAAAGAAGGCATAATCCCATTTTGCAAATGAGGAAACTGAGGTGCTAGAGATTGAGTTTGCTGAAAGCCACCTAATTTATAAGTAGCAAAAACTGACTTTTGAACCCAGATCTGCAAACTTTACAAACCCATGTTTTCCCCACTTTGCTGTGCTACCTTCAGTCTCTTATAGGTTGTTAATATTCCATTTCAAAGATGAGAAAACAGAGAAGTCACTTAGTTCATACAAGTGGGCTACAAGCTTGGACCTTCCACTATAAATCCCTCCACGGTTCCTAACTAATTATTTTCAATGAGCACAGAAGATTTCTGTAACAGCACAGAAATCTACTTCCCTTATCTACCAGTGGTATGTAACAGGCTTATTGGGGGGACTGTGCATGGCCCAGGGCAGTACCTGGAATTCTCACCATGATTTCTGGTGGCTACTATTGGTGTTCTAAGGTCTTTTAAGGCCCACTTGGGACACTGTGTCCAAACCCTTGGGTGTATTTTTTAAAAACCAAACCAATGGGACCCACTATGTCTGACCAGCAAGCACTTTGAATAGCATGGAGGCATAGGACACATATATGCTGTTGTTCCCCCCCACCCCGACCCTGGACTTCTAGGTACAGGGGATCCAGGAGGAGGCCCTATGTGCCCAAGTGAATCTTTCCAGGTATGCTGACCTCCCGGGCCCTCGTCACCATTCTGGATTTGGCTTTTATAACCTCAGGAGCCCAGATGCTCCCTGCTGCCACTGTCCACGAGTGGCTGGCTGACCAAGACACCACCTGTGGCCCCTTCTGGATCCTGGAACTTGCTCTCTGGGCCCAAATCAGCATCAGTCTAGGAGGGTACTTGAGACAGTCTTTGCCCTCCAGGGTAGGGATAGGCGAGGGTTTAATATACCTGTCAGAGTAGACTTTGCCTTGTCTCTCCTCCTGGGCAGAGTTCCATGTCAGGAGCAACTCTGGGACTACAATGGTGGCAGAGGTGCAGGTGAAGCACACGGAGCCTCTGGTAGAAAGGGTCAGCCTAGGTAGGGCGGGACCTGATATTGAAATCCTGGCTAACGTTCTGGGATCCATTAGGCCAGACAATTATTTATATAGGGCTTTGTGCCAAGCTCTTACGACAGATCACTAAAACAAAGCCCCTGCCTTCCATTCCCATGAAAAGAGCAGTCACGAAAACAGCTCTATCTAGATGGGCTGGAAAATGCATGAGCCAGGGAGCTCCCAGGAACAGAAACTGGTCTGACTTGGGATTGCAGAAGACTTTCAAGATGAGGTTACGTTTGAGTTGAATCTGTAAATAGAGTGGGAGTTTGACAGCTGTGGTGGTCCTCCTGAGGCCCAGAGGGAGAAAGACCAGGTGATGTGCTAGAATGGCAGTACTCTGTCTGGTGGGATTGTGAGGGTATGTTCAAGATGAGGTGGGGCTGGGGGTGTGCGAAGGGCAGGCTGGAGCCTGATTGGACCGTCCTTATAGGACCGTGAAATGATCAGACTCTGACTTCAGAAGGGCCCTATGTGGGCTGTGTGGGGGATAGCTGGAGTGCAGTTGGGAGGCAGCAGGCCGGCTGAGGAGCCTTTCAGGGACTGGTCCAGTGAGAGGTAATGAGGCCTGAGGGAGCTCCTGAGGGGCAACTATAGTAAAGGCACAGCAGGTAGGCCGCAGGCCTGGCTGGGCATGGAGAAGCCAGGAGGAACAGTTGAAGATGAGACTGACAGGGCACACACGTTCAGGAGCAGGTTCGGGAAGGGGAGGGAGAGGCCATGACATGGAGGGTGAGGATTCCTCTGGGAGTAGGCTGACATGGCAAGGGAGGTTAGCAAAACCCAGATTCAGGAGATCCGGAATAGCGGGCAGCTGGAGAAAAGAGATCAAGGCTGTTAGAAGGAAGACAGTAAGCTTTAAAAATCTTTAAAAATTTGTTTAAAGGCTGATCGGGAGCTGTGGTTAGCAGAGTTAGGCCACTTAACACTCCTTTCTCTGGTCCTCAGGGCCGCCTGGTAGAGCTGAGCATGAGATAGGTGACAGGGCTTAGAGAATGTCAATTCTGGAAGTCCACCTTTTGTAAACTTTTACTGAAGTATATAACACAAACATAAATGTACACAGATCATAAGGGCAGAGTTTGATTATTTGTCACAAAGTAAACACACTTAACCAGCTCTTGGGTCAATAAAAGCCATTCTGCCCCCTCCAGTCACACTATCCCTAGGTCATCCACCTCCCTGACTTTTTGTGACACAGATTATTTGTGGTGTTGGTGTCACAGAATGTGTATTCTTTCGTTTCTTTCTTAACACTGTCTCTGAGGTTTATCCATATTGTATGCAGTTGTAGTTCTTCCCTTCTCATTGCTGCATAGAATTCCATCGTGAATAAACCATCATTTATGCTTTCTAATGATGATGTACATTTAGATAGTTTCCAGCCTGCAATGAACATGTATTTTGATTCCCGTCTGGATGTATTTCTGTTAGGTATGTGCTCTAAGGTAGAATTGATTGGGTCATAGGGAAGGTTTATATTTAGCTCCATGAGCTACTACCAAACAGTTTCCCACCTGTTTGTGCCCCATCCAGTCCCAACACCAGCATATGGTGTTGCAGAAGCTTCCCATCTTCACAAATGCTTACTTTTGTCAACTTCTTTATTTTAGCCAGTCTAATAGGCGTGTAGTAGTATCTGTTTGAATTTGCATTTCTCTGTTGACCAATGACATTTTCATGTATTTATTGGCCATTTAGGTATCTTCCTTTGTGAAAGTATTTGTTACGACTTTGCCCATTTTGCCCTGGCCAGATAGCTCAGTTGGTTAGAGCATTGTCCCTAAGTACAGAGGTTGCTGGTTCGATCCCTGGTCAGGGCATATTCAGGAACAGATTGATGTTCCTGTCTCTCTCTCTCCCTCCCTTCTCTCTCTCAAATCAATAAAATAAACCAGGGGTCGGGAACCTTTTTGGCTGAGAGAGCCATGAACGCCACATATTTTAAATGTGATTCCGTGAGAGCTATACAACGACCCGTGTACCTTATGCATTATCCAATAAAAATTTGGTGTTGTCTCGGAGGACAGCTGTGATTGGCTCCAGCCACCCGCAACCATGAACATGAGCAGTAGGAAATGAATGGATTGTAATACATGAGAATGTTTCTTTTTTTGGGGGGGGGTATTTTTCTGAAGCTGGAAACGGGGAGAGACAGTCAGACTCCCGCATGCACCCGACCGAGATCCATCCCGCACGCCCACCAGGGGGGCGACGCTCTGCCCCTCTGGGGCGTCACTCTGTTGCGACCAGAGCCACTCTAGCGCCTGGGGCAGAGGCCAAGGAGCCATCCCCAGCGCCCAGGCCATCTTTGCTCCAATGGAGCCTCGGCTGCGGGAGGGGAAGAGAGAGACAGAGAGGAAGGAGAGGGGGAGGGGAGGAGAAGCAGATGGGCGCTTCTCCTGTGTGCCCTGGTCGGGAATTGAACCGGGACTTCTGCACACCAGGCCGACGCTCTACCACTGAGCCAGCCAGCCAGGGCTGTTTCATATTTTTAACGTTATTTTTTTTTATTATTAAAGATTTGTCTGGGCCCTGGCCGGTTGGCTCAGCGGTGGAGCGTCGGCCTGGCGTGCGGCGGGGCCCGGGTTCGATTCCCGGCCAGGGCACATGGGGGAGGCGCCCATTTGCTTCTCCATCCCCCCCCCTTCCTCTCTGTGTCTCTCTTCCCCTCCCGCAGCCAGGGCTCCACTGGAGCAAAGATGGCCCAGGCGCTGGGGATGGCTCCTTGGCCTCTGCCCCAGGCGCTAGAGTGGCTCTGGTTGTGGCAGAGTGACGCCCCGGAGGGGCAGAGCATCACCCCCTGGTGGGCAGAGCGTCGCCCCTGGTGGGCGTGCCGGGTGGATCCCGGTCGGGTGCATGCGGGAGTCTGTCTGACTGTCTCTCCCCGTTTCCAGCTTCAGAAAAAAAAAAAAAAAAAAAAGATTTGTCTGTGAGCCAGATGCAGCCATCTGGCTCGCGAGCCATAGGTTCTCGACCCCTGAAATAAACATTTAAAATGAGAAAACAAAGATTTTGCCCATTTTTTCTAGGGTTATCAGCCTTCTTGTTGACTTCTCAGGATTCTTTATATTCTAAATACAAGTCCTTTGTTAGATTAATATATGGCAAATATCATCTCTCTTCAGAAACTTGCCTCTTTACTCTCTTAATAATGTCTTCAAAAATTTTTTTTATATATTGATTTTAGAAGGGGAGAAAGGGAGAGAGAAACCGATTTGTTGTTCCATTTATTTATGCATTCATTGGTTGATTTTTTTAAAAAAATATTTTAGATTTTATTTATTCATTTTTAGAGAGAGAAGGGTAGAGGAGCAGGGGGGACCAGCTCCCATATATGCCTTGACCAGTCAAGCCCAAGGCTTCAAACCAGTGACCTCAGCATTCCCAGGTCGACACTTATCCACTCACTGTGCCACCACAGGTCAGGCATCATTGATTGATTCTTATATGTGCCCTGACCAAGGATCGAACCCTCAACCTTGGCATACCAGGATGACATTCTAACCAACTGAGCTGCCCAGCCCAGGGCTTAATAATGTCTTTTAATGATCAGGAGTTTTTTACTTAAACTTAGTCTAATTTGTCAACCTTTTGGTTGACCTTTACGAGAAATGTTTTTGTGTCCAGTTTAAGAGATCTTTACTCATCTTAAGGTCATGAAGATGTTCTTTTATGTAAGAGCATCATTGTTGTAGCTTTTAAACTTAGCTCTACCATTAGCTGAAATTGATTTGTCATTGGTCTCAACCCAGCACCATTTACCGAAAAAGGTCATTCTTTTCCCACTGCACTTCATTGTCATTGTTGCTATCAATCAGGTGACAGTATATGTGTGTGTGTGGGGGGTCAGTTTCTAGACTTTGTTCTGTTCTCTTGATCTGTTTTCTATTCTTTCACCAATACCACACTTCAATTTTCTATGATTTTATAGTAACTTTTTTTTTTTTAGAAAGAGATACAGGAAGAGAGAAAGATGAGAAGTATCAACTCGTAGTTATAGCACTTCAGTTTTTTGTTGTTGTTGTTTTTTAAATTTTATTTATTTTTTACAGAGACAGAGAGTGAGTCAGATAGAGGGATAGACAGGGACAGACAGACAGGAATGGAGAGAGATGAGAAGCATCAATCATTAGTTTTTCGTTGCGCGTTGCAACACCTTAGTTGTTCATTGATTGCTTTCTTATATGTGCCTTGACCGCAGGCCTTCAGCAGACCGAGTAACCCCTTGCTGGAGCCAGCGGCCTTCGGTTCAAGCTGGTGGGCTTTTGCTCAAACCCAATGAGCCCACGCTCAAGTTGGCGACCTCGAGATTTCGAACCTGGGTCCTCTGCGTCCCAGTCCAATGCTCTATCCACTGTGCCACCGCCTGGTCAGGCGCACTTTAGTTGTTTTTTGTTTGTTTGTTTGTTTTTCTGAAGCTGGAAACGGGGAGGCAGACTCCCGCATGCGCCTGACCAGGATCCACCCAGCATGCCCACCAGGGGGTGATGCTCTGCCCATCTGGGGCATCGCTCTGTCGCAACCAGAGGCATTCTAGCGCCTGAGGCAGAGGCCATGAAGCCATCCTCAACACCCAGGCCAACTTTGCTCCAATGGAGCCCCAGCTGCGGGAGGGGAAGAGAGAGACAGAGAGGAAGGAGAGCAGGAGGGGTGGAGAAACACATGGACGCTTCTCCTGTGTGCCCTGGCCGGGAATTAAACCCAGGATTCCTGCACACCAGGCCAATGCTCTACCACTGAGCCAACCGGCCAGAGCCATAGTTGTTTTTGATTGCTTCTCATATGTGCCTTGACTGGGGGCTCAGGGAAGCCAGTGACCCCTTTCTCAAGCCAGCTACCATGGGATCATGTCGATGATCTCAGGCTCAAGCCAGCAACTCTGCACTTAAGAAATAGACCTTGGGGCTCTGGCCGGTTGGCTTGGTAGAGCATCGGCCTGGCGTGCGGAGTCCCAGGTTTGATTCCCGGCCAGGGCACACAGGAGAGGCGCCCATCTGCTTCCCCACCCCTCCCCCTCTCCTTCCTCTCTGTCTCTCTCTTCCCCTCCCGCAGCTGAGGCTCCATTAGGGCAAAAGATGGCCCGGGCGCTGGGGATGGCTCCTTGGCCTCTGCCCCAGGCGCTAGAGTGGCTCTGGTCGCGACAGACCGATGCCCCGGATGGGCAGAGCATCGCCCCCTGGTGGGCGTGCCGGGTGGATCCCGGTCAGGCGCATGCGGGAGTCTGTCTGCCTCCCCGTTTCCAGCTTCAGAAAAATACAAAAAAAGAAATAGACCTTGGGGTCTAGAACCTGGGACTTCAGTGTTCCAGGTTGACACTCTAGCCACTGTGCCACCACTGGTCAGACTGTAGTAACTCTTTTTTTTTTTTTTTTTTTTTTTAAACGAGAGAGAGAGAGAGAGAGACAGAAAGAAAGACAGGAAGGGAGAGAGATAAGAAGCATCAACTCATAGTTGCGGCACCATAGTTGTTCATTGATTGCTTTCTTATATGTGCCTTGACCAGGGGGCTCCAGTGGAGTCAGTGACCCCTTGCTCAAGCCAGTGACCATGGGGTCATGTCTATGATCCCACACTCAAGCTGGTAAGCTTGCGTTCAAGCTGGATGAGCCCATGCTCAAGCCAGCAACCTCAGGGTTTCAAAGCTGGGTCCTCAGCATCCCAGGCCAATGCTTTATCCACTGTGTCACTGCTGGCAAGCAATAGTAACTCTTGACTTGATAGCTAGTAGACAAAGTTCTCCAGCTTTGTTCTTCTGAGATCCCCATGACTTTTTGGGGCCTTTATACTTCTATATAACTTTTAGACTCAGTCAATGTCCATCAAAAAACAAAAGCAAACAAACATTTACTGGAATTGGATTGAATCTATAAATTAATTGACATCTTACAATATCGAGCCTTCTAATTTATAAACATCATTTTCTTCCCCAGGGGAGATCTTTTGAACTGTTTTAAATAGTAATTAATAACTTCTTAAAGAGGAGCAGTTATAAGCAATACAGTTTCTTAATAATTTAAAAAGTGTCTCCTGGCCTGACCAGGCAGTGGCGCAGTGGATAGAGCGTTGGACTAGGATGCAGAAGGACCCAGGTTCAAGACCCCGAGGTCGCCAGCTTGAGCGTGGGCTCATCTGGTTTGAGCAAAAGCTCATCATCTTGGACCCAAGGTCGCTGGCTGGAGCAAGGGGTTACTCGGTCTGCTGAAGGCCCATGGTCAAGGCACATATGAGAAAGCAATCAATGAACAACTAAGGTGTAGCAACGGACAAACTAATGATTGATGCTTCTCATCTCTCTCCATTCCTCTCTGTCTATCCCTCTCTCTGACTCTGGCTCTGTTAAAAAAAAAAAAAAAAAGTGTCTCCTGTGCACTCACTCTTCAGCCTTTACTCAGCTTGTTCCTCTGGATGGGGCATTCCACTCCAGGCAGCTCCTGACCGGAGGGAGCCCAGGGGAATGATGGCTCCCACAGGAGTCTGAAGCTCCGAGACCCTTCTTGTACCCCCACACATCACACATGTGATCCAGCACTCTGCATGGAGCACCCCTCCTGTTGGATGGGAATTTGTTTCTGTTTCTGCCTCCCGAGGTCCTGAGGTACACCCTGCTGCTGTCTGGATCCCTGATCTGGCACAGGGCCTGGCAGAGTGTGGGTGCTCAAACAGAGTGGCTGTGGAATTAGTAAATGCTAAATTTGTAGGTGTGGTTGCCTCTAGGACACACTGGCCCACTGGGTTTGGCTTACACAGTATTTTTAAATTTTTAAATGAAGAGGCTGACAATTTTACGTAAAAGCTATACTTAACAGCTTCTTTTGAAAATAGAGCGTCTGGCCACATCAGGCCCGCAGCGATGCCTGCCGCAGTGGCTAGAGCTGAGCAGGGCTGCGCTTCTAGGTGGGGCCTGTGCCACAGCCCTCATCTCAGTGGGCCCAGGCCCCCCAGCCACTGGCTCTACCTCTGCTTCAACTTCTGGCACCTGAGAGTGCTTTAAAGAAAAATAAGCTTTTTTGTTTTGTTTTGTTTTTCCTTCTTTTCCAAGTGAGAGGAGGGGAGGAAGGGAGACAGACTTCTGCATGTGGCCCATCTGGAGCCATGTTCACATCAGCTATTTTTAATGCTTGAGGTAGAGGCTCCATGAAGCCATCCTCAGTGCCTGGGGCTGATGTGCTTGAACCAATGGAGCCATAGCTGCAGGAGGGGAAGAGAGGGTGAGAGAGAGAAGGGGGAAAGAGTAGGATACAGAAGCAGATGGTTGCTTCTCCTGTGTGCCCTGACCAGGAATCGAACCCTGGACATCCACACACCAGGCCAACTCTCTACTACTCAGCCAACTAGCCAGGGCCAACGCTTTTTATAATAGAACACTTTGAGCAAAATCCAAAGTATAGAGCACAGAAGAGTAAACTCATATGTACCCATCACCCAGTTTTAATAATTATCCTCTCTCCTCACCAGTCTTGTTTCCTTCTCCCTCTTACTGCTTCTGGATTCTCTTAAATAAATCAAATACATTTTATAATCATATAATTCACAGGAATTATGACTAAAGAAATATATGACTTCATAGGAAATTAGATCTCCTATGAAATTATATGGAAATATGAAAATATTTCAGTCCTCAAGGGACTCCCCTTTTAAACATAACTTAATGCTATATTCCTAAAATTCAACAGTAAGCTCTAGTATCATCAGATACTCAGTCAGCATTTGGTCATAGTTACTTGACTGATAAATTTTTTAAAACAGTTTTTCTAAAATTTAGGATCTAAATAAAACCCAGCTATTGTATTATAATTGATTAATAACTTATAATGCTCTCTAGGAGGGCATGGTCAGGTATATTGAGGTATAATTTACATGCAATGAAATTCACCTTTAAAGTAAAATTTACCATTTAAATGTACAGTTTGATGAGTCCTGAAATGTATACAGTTGTATAACTAGTGTTACAGTAAGGATACAGAATATTTTATAATCCCAAAAAGCTATCTCAGGTGTGTTTGCAGTTAGTACACACCCCTTTCACCTCAGCTGATTTTATATTTTGGTCCCTGTAGTTTTGCCTTTTCACAAATGTCATGCAGATGGAATTAACATAGCTACAACTTTGTGTGTCTGCCCACTTCCTAACATGGCAGAAATCTCTCAGTTCATGGGCCCCTCCCCTACATTCCTGTTTTTCCCTCACATGTGGCAAAACAATACAAAGGCTTTGCCATTCTGACTATGTTAAGTAGAACTGCAGATTTTTTTTTTTTTTTTGCATTTTTCCGAAGCTGGAAACGGGGAGGCAGTCAGACAGACTCCCGCATGCACCCGACCGGGATCCACCCGGCATGCCCACCAGGGGGCATAGCTCTGTTGCATCCAGAGCCATCCTAGCGCCTGAGGCAGAGGCCACAGAGCCACCCCCAGCGCCCCGGCCATCTATGCTCCAATGGAGTCTCGGCTGCGGGAGGGGGAGAGAGAGAGAGAGACAGAGAGGATGGAGGGGGGGAGGGGGGGAGAAGCAGATGGGCGCCTCTCCTGTGTGCCCTGGCCGGGAATCGAACCTGGGACTCCTGCACGCCAGGCCGACGCTCTACCACTGAGCCAACCGGCCAGGGCCGAACTGCAGGAAGCATTTTTAAAGAAACCAGATAATTTGTTTCATAGAGTTTCCCACTATATGGATTTTGCTGATTGCATCCCCCTGGGGGTTGCTTCTGAAAAGCCATAAAAGAGCTAATTTTCCTCTGTGACTTATTTGGGGACTTACTCTGGACAGAGGGTCCGGGAAAGCCAGGAGTCAAGGCTGCTGGCATCATTTCTGTACAGCTTTCTCTTTATTTTTATTTTTTATTTTTATTTTTTTATTACAGAGACAGAGAGAGAGTCAGAGATAGTGACAGACAGACAGGAACAGAGAGAAATGAGACGCATCAATCATCAGTTTTTCGTTGCGACACCTTAGTTGTTCATTGATTGCTTTCTCATATGTGCCTTGACCGTGGGCCTTCAGCAGACCGAGTAACCTCTTGCTCGAGCCAGCGACCTTGGGTCCAAGCTGGTGAGCTTTTGCTCAAACTAGATGAGCCCTCACTCAAGCTGGCGACCTTGGGGTCTTGAACGGGTCCTTCGCATCTCAGTCCAACGCTCTATCCACTGCGCCACTGCCTGGTCAGGCCATCTTTCTCTTTTTGAATGCCTACAGGTGGGAAGTGAGCTCTAGTTCTTCCCACATGTAGTTTAGGGTTTCTTCCTATAGAGAGTTCCTTGGCTGTCAGATGTGATAATGGAAACACAAATGAGTTTGTTGGCGTTTTGGGGTTTTTTTTTTTGTATTTTTCTGAAGGTGGAAACAGGGAGGCAGTCAGACAGACTCCCGCATGCGCCCGACCGGGATCCACCCGGCACACCCACCAGGGGGCAATGCTATGCCCATCCGGGGCGTCGCTCTGTCGTGACCAGAGCCACTCTAGCACTTGGGGCAGAGACCAAGGAGCCATCCCCAGCGCCCGGGCCATCTTTTGCTCCAATGGAGCCTCGGCTGCGGGAGGGGAAGAGAGAGACAGAGAAGAAGGAGAAGGGGATGGGTGGAGAAGCAGATGGGCGCTTCTCCTATGTGCCCTGGCCGGGAATCGAACCCAGGACTCCTGCATGCCAGGCTGACGCTCTACCACTGAGCCAACCGGCCAGGGCCACAAATGAGTTTTACCAAGAGAAGAGCATGAGAAGTGCACCGAGCCTGAAGGTTCCCATCGTCAATGGCAACGGCGAGGCAATGGGCTCTGGGTAGTCACACTGCTCCTGTGAGCACAGGCCAGGGTTTTTCGCTGCCACCTGACCACTAAGGGACTTCACCTGCCTTTCCTTCTTTCCTATTCTCTGATGAGATTGGGGTGGTTTTGCATGCTAGCCAGTGCCTGCAACTTCAATGGTGGGCTGTCTGGGAGAGCGATGCAGAGCTGGCATCATTGGGGCACTTAGTGCTGGTGCCTCAGGGCTTCCCTTCCCACACCTGTGTACTCCTGCTGACTCCCCTCCTGTCCTCATCATTGCCTCCCCTCCCCCAGCTACCCTGCTTTCTTTCCCTTTTCCTTTTGCACATGATGGCAGGACCATTTTTTCTGTGACAGGAATCAAGTCATCCTGGTGTCAGAGCATGTGGCTTTTTAGCTCTGTGAATAACAGGCTGTATATCCCCGAGCAGCTAGCTCCTTGGACCTCATTCTCACTCTTCACTCCTGCACAGTAGCAGCAGCCCTGCCTAACACCTGAAGAGCTGAGTCACAGCCCAGTGCTCTTCAGGGCTTAGAAGAGAGCGGCCAGAGAATGCCCTGTGGTGTTAGCAGGTGGCCAGGGTCTCAGCAGGTTATGGAGCCTTTGTCTTGGTGGATATATGTTGAAGGCTCTAGGGGGGAGAGGTGGGTTATTAGGGAAACAGCAGCCCACTTAAGCCTCAGAGCATCCCAGATGACAAGGACCTAGGATCCTTGGGAAGGGTTGTGAAGTGTTTTCTGAATGTGCCCAGGGTCACTCCTGGGATTTCTGTGCCTTGACCAACACTTTGGGACAGGGAGGCACAACCATGCTCAGTGGGAGCGAGCGGACATAAGGCCTGGGTGCTGAATCACTATGACTGGATTTGAGTTACTGCTTCACCCTGAGCCTCACTCTCCTCAGCTGTCTAATGGGGATAAAGATCCTTTCCCACTTCACTGGGACGAATTCAATGAAATAAAATATAGAGCTCCTCGAATACTGGCTGGCATACAGTAGGCACTCAGCAAGTAGTATTTCCCATTCCTTTCTTGTCTTTGACCTGTGGCCTCCTGCACCTGCTTTGCCCTCCAAGCTGCCAAAGGCCCGTTGTCTCGGGCGGCACCTTCCCCACTGCCCTTCCATCAGGACTGGTTTCCGTTCTTGGCCCCGTCAACAGGGAAAGTGATTTTTTTTTTTTTTAATTTAAGTTGCAGCGAACCGCTGTGTTTTCATGAAAGGCAGCCTTCCAAACCAATAGCTTTCTTCCCCAAGGCTCTGGGACCACATTGCCCACGGTAGAGAAAGCTGGCTTGCTTGGTGGAGCCGTCTTCCACAACAGAGGCCTCAAAGTCCAAGTTCGTCTTGGGCCAGCCAGCCTGCCCACAGCCCCGCGGCCAGCGGGTGTCGTGTCTCAGCCCTCACCCACTCTGGCTGGGGCCTGCTCCCTGGGCCACAGAGAACATGCCGTCACACACCGGCTGTGGGAGGGAGCTGTTCAAAAGCAGCTGCCCCGAGAGTTTGACCTCCGCCGCCGCCAACCACCGCCTGGCCTGCGCCGCCGCCGCCGCCGCGCACGCCATGGGAGCTGTGACTGACGATGAAGTCATACGGAAGCGTCTCCTAATTGATGGGGATGGCGCAGGAGATGATCGCAGAATTAATCTGCTCGTGAAAAGTTTCATTAAATGGTGCAACTCCGGATCCCAGGAAGAGGGATATAGCCAGTACCAACGTATGCTGAGTACACTGTCCCAATGTGAATTTTCAATGGGCAAAACTTTGCTGGTGTATGATATGAATCTCAGAGAAATGGAAAATTATGAAAAAATTTATAAAGAAATAGAATGTAGCATTGCTGGAGCACATGAAAAAATTGCTGAGTGCAAAAAGCAAATTCTTCAGGCAAAACAAATACGAAAAAATCGTCAAGAATATGATGCTTTGGCAAAAGTGATTCAGCATCATCCAGACAGGCATGAGACATTAAAGGAACTAGAGGCTCTGGGCAAAGAATTAGAGCATCTTTCACATATCAAAGAAAGTGTTGAAGACAAGCTGGAACTGAGACGGAAACAGTTTCATGTTCTTCTTAGTACCATTCATGAACTTCAGCAAACACTGGAAAATGACGAAAAGCTCTCAGAGGCGGACGAAACTCAGGAAACAAGCTTGGAAGCAGATCCTAAGCCATAGACAGGCTAAGGCTCGCCCGAGACTGTTGAAGTAGCAATGTGATCTTCATGTGTTTAGAGCTTGCTCTGCTCTTGAGATACAGTTTTGACAGTGAACTACTTGGCTTTTAAATATTAATATACAGTTCATTCATATTTCTTCACACAAGGGAAAGTGATTTCAGTATTGATTTCTTTTTATTGAAATACTTCATTCTTAAACTTAAAAGGTAGCAAGCAATATCCAAAAATGTTTAATAAAACTTTTTCAAAAAAAAAAAAAAAGCAGCTGCCCCGTGTCACCGAGGGCAAGGGAAAGTCTCACAAGAAATCAGTTCTGCTGTGTAGAAAAGCAAATCTGAGTTGAAGTTTTCAGAACTCCTTCTGAGTGTTGCCTGGAACTGGAAACAAATGAATCACACCAGGACAACTTGGTTCATCTTTGTCCGAGTGACTCAGTACTTTTGTTCACCCTCCCTTTCGTCCTTCCCACACATTGAAGCTTGAACTAGAGAGACTCCTGCGCCCAATTTAGGAGTGGAGAGCCCTAATTGGAACCTTTTGTGCTCCATTCTGGAGCTGCGTGGACTCGGCTCAGAGCCTGGGCCAGCTGCAGCCTTTCGTCTGGCTGTTTATACTTGGGTTCTGTGAAGGGGTGCTCCTTCAGACAAGACATCTTAGCAGCGAATGCAGCGGCCACCTTGCCAGGCAGTGAGGGTAAGATGTGCTGTTTCACAGCGCACAGTATGCTCTCAGGTGACCTAGGCTGAGACTAGTGTCTTAGGCTCTGTTGCTCACAGTTCTTTTGTGGGGAGGAAGACAGGAACCAGATCTAATTTAATATGATCCTGAGGTGCCCTGGCAGCAGGGTCAATGCAGCTTCCTTTATGGAGAGACGGCCCTGCCATAGCAACCTGCATAACTGCCTTCTAGTGTCTAGAAGAGCTTTATTCAGCCTCTGTGACTTCCTTTTATTATTTTTTTCAAATAGGAAAGGGGGAGGATGTAGGGAGAAAGGGCTCTGATATAAACAGTTTCCAAGGAGACCCGAGTTGGGGTTGGGAAGGTTTTCTCCTTCCCTCGGTCCATACTGAAGGAGGAGGGGTGTGTGCCCAAACGCAGGGGATCACGGGAGGTTTCAGCCCAGAGTCCTGGTTCCTCCCTGCTGGAACTGCCAGATGTTCCAGTGTTCTCAGGCTTATGGGGACAGATGCACGCAGGGGCTCAGCCGAGATTCCAAGAGGACTTTGGGGTATCCAAGAGCACTTTCAGAGTTAACGGGCCCAGCCAGCCCTGTGTAGAGGATGGACGGAACCCACTTCCTAGCTGCTGGCTCCCTGCCCGTTTCCAGGAGAGATCTATAACCTGCCTTCTTCCTTAAGTCCTGGGACTGGGAGTGAGAAGCCATGGGATGCACATACTCATCTCCACAGGATGAGCCCACCCTGAGAAGGTCAGTTCCAAACAGTGTCCCTGGCAGCAGACTGTGTTGAGGCCCCTCTGGCTGAGGGACACCTGACACCTGTACTCGAGTGAGGACAGAGCCCCTTCCTGGGCAGGGACACCCTAGAGTTGTGAAGAGGGTGTTGTGTCGAGTTGACCAGCATAGTTGGGGGTAATACCCCAGGGGGTTCAGCTGGGCAGTGGCACTGCTGGCCCCTTCCGTCCCAGATTTGCAGACTGCAGTTTCCTGCTTTTAAATGACAGGATATGAAATGACTGAAAACCAGGAAGGCCTTAGTCACTGACTCCTCTGCCTGTGAAAGATCAGGTTCCATGTACACATTCCAGCATGAGGCTGTCAGGTGGGGTAAAGCCAGGCGAGGGCACTTAGGTATGGGCCCAGACAGGCTGAGCAGCAGGGCCTTGCAGTGGGGGACAGGTTCTGTTGCACCTCAGCAGGCCAGGTGTAACCAGTCAGAACATCAGGAAACTGCATGTGTTGGGGCACTGACTAGAGGTACGGGGTCTTCCTCAGTCCCCTTCTGGTTTCCCTTTTCCTCTCATGGACCTCCGTCTGCCCAGGATCTCTGGAAGCCATCCCTGGAGCGGAGGGGGTGGGGTAGGGAGTGTTCTCCTTTCCCCAGGGTTGAAGCTAGTGGAAGGACCAGGGCTGGCCTTCAGAACTGCTCGTGCTTCTTGGAAGAACCCTTTTTCCAAACGCAGGCAGGGCTAACCATCTTGCCTGTCTCTGATGTTCCCAGCCAGACCTGCCGAGAGGACTTCCCTCTCCCCTGCCAGCCTGGGACTCCTGCCCTGTACAGCTGCATCAGGAGTCAGGAGGCCACACTGAGGCCCTCCTCCCCACAGACCCGCCGGCTGTCGGGGCCAGAGCTGAGCTCCCCACCAGCTACATGGACCTTACCTAGGAGCCTCTCTGCTGCTGCTTCCCATGACTTTGTCTCTTGGGAGCCATTTTGTCTCTGAGACTAGAACTCGGCTCTTTTGAGAGGCCTTTCCTGGTTTCTGTAGTCATGGTGCTTGCTCATTCTGAAGCCCTGTCACCTGGGCCATCTGATCCACTCATTTGGTTTTAGCAGGCCACCTCTGGGCCCTGGAAATCATAGTAACCCAAATAGCCTCATTCACACACCCCGTTTTTGTTTTTTTTTTGTATTTTTCTGAAGTGAAAGGTGGGGAGGCAGAGAGACAGACTCCCACATGTGACTGACTAGGATCCACCCGGCAAGCCCATTAGGGGGAGATGCTCTGCCTATCTGTGATGTTGCTGCATTACAACAGGAGCCATTCTAGCACCTGAGGTGGAATGGCCATGGAGCCATCCTCTGCACTCGGGCCAACTTTGCTCCCATGGAGCCTTGGCTGCAGGAGGGGAAGAGAGAGATAGAGAGAAAGAAGAGGGGGAAGGGTGGAGAAGCAGATGGGCACTTCTCCCGTGTGCCCTGGCCGGGAATCAAACCCAGGACTTCCACATGCCAGACTGACGCTCTGCCACTGAGTGGAGAACACCCTCTTTATCCCTGAAAGTTAACCAAGTCCCAGGTGCTATGCAAGGCACTGGGAGACTGCAGAAGCCAAGATGGAGTATTTTCAATCAGAGGAATCTCAGGTCTTAAGAGGCCATGACTTGTCACAGACCCATTTGGTGGCAGAACAGGATTTGAACCAATTCTCTGCTCCTGATGTGTGGCCCCTCCCATCCCACCATGATTCTCCTCGAGCCTGTCTTGCCAACCTGGTGATTGGCCCTGGAATGAGGAGGCTGCTTTGTTTAGTCCCATGCCTGTGGTGCAAGCACAGTGCCCTCCCCACCCAGGCTGGCATGCATCACCTGCAGATGGAAAAGCAACCCAGCATTCACTGGGCAGTGAGGGTGCTGCTTGTTCCTTCAGCAAGTCATCAAATCCACCTTCTTTGAGATGTAGCTTCTATGGAAGCCTCTATCCCTTGAGAATAGATAGGAGTTAGCTTTTCAGCTGATGTCAGGCCCTCTCAGGTGGGTAAGGGAACCCCCCAAAAGCCTTCTCAGGCCACCTCTGCCAACCTTCTGCTGGGCAGAGGGCTCAGGACTGACTGCCCCAGGAGCTGATAAAATGTTATATGCTGAGTGTCAGACATTGTGCCGATTGCGGCCTCTTCCCTATGCTTACACATTCTAGTTACCCTGTTTTTTAAACTGTAAAATATACTTTTAGTTATAAAAATAACATGAAAAACAAATATTTGAAAATTACAGAAACCATCTCACATCCTAACCCTTCGGTATTCTGTTAAGATGCTGGTGTATTTCTCTTGAGGTCCTTTTCCTATGAGTAATTAATAGTGTGCTCTCCATTTTTTTTAAGGGCACAGATTCTTGTTTTCCTCTTTGTCATACATTCTACCCTGGAAGCGGCTGAATGTGAGGGAGGATGTGTAACCTTGGTGTCACAACTGTAGCTTGTGTTTCCCCTGGCTCTGTGTTGTCATTCTAAATTTCTGCCGGAGCTTCCGCTGTGGTGCATTTGTACACAGTGACTGGCAGTGGTTGAGAAATTGAGAAAGAAGAGTTCCATGTAAGTGTATTCCAAAACCTCTAAAGCCTAGCCCCTTTTAGGTGTCTGCTAAATGCATTTTGTTTGTTTTCTTCCATTTTTGGGGGTGGGGTGGGGTTCTTTTTTTTTTTTTTTGAGAGAGAGACACACACACAGAGAGAGGAAAGGAGAGAGATGAGAAACATCAACTTGTAGTTGTAGCACTTTAATTGTTCATTGATTGCTTCTCACATGTGCCTTGACCAGGGGACTCCAGCTGATCCAGTGACGCCTTGCTCAAGCCAGAGGCCTTGGGATCATGTTGATGATCCTGCGCTCAAGCCAGCACCCACACTCAAGATGGTGAGCTTGCGTGTAAGCTGGCAGCCTGCGACATCAGCATCACAGGCTATCCACTGGGCCGCCACCAATCTGTTTTCTTTTTTTTTTTTTTTTTTTTTTTTAAGATTTTAGCTGTTGATTTGGGGGAGGGCAAGAAGCATCAACTTGTAGTTGCTTCACTTTAGTTGTTCACTGATTGTTTTTCATATGTGCCTTGACCAGGCAAGCCCAGGGCTTCAAACCAGTGACCTCAGCGTTTCCAGGTTGACACTCTGTCCACTGCACCACCAAAAAATGAAAAAAGCATTTTTCATTTTTTAATTGAGGTAAAATTCACACCCCTTAAAATTCATATTAACCATTTTAAAGTGTACAATCTTGTGGCTTTTAGTATAGTCATGGTATTCTACAACCAGACACTAATTCAAAACATTTTCATCACCTCAAAAGGAAACACTGTTCCCATTAAGCAGTTGCTCCCCATCCTCCCTCCCCCAGCCCTTGGCACCATTCTATCTATGGCTTTGCCTGTTCTGCACACTTTATATAAATGGAAATTGTATTTAGTCTTGTATCTGCTTTTTTTCCCTAATAATTCATCAGAAACGTTTTGTGTATGTTGCTGATAGTTTTCTTAACCATCAGTTTAAATTTACATTTGATTCATGTTTAGTAGGTAATATATTCTCACAACTCAGAACTCAAAAGGAACACAGTGGTATAATTCACATCGTTATGCACCTTACTTTCTTCCTCTTAACAGTGCATCTTGGCGAGCATGCCGTGTTAGTACAGAGACAGACATTTAGTGCTCTGATTGGGCTGCACATAAACTAGAGGGGTAGTGAAGATGTGGCTGTTGGTGGTTGGACATGTAGGGAAGATGGCCAGACACAGGACCCCTTTGAAGTGCAGGTTGGAGCTTGGAGTGGGGAAAGAAAGGAGGCAGTATCCCCTGGGCCTGCCCTGGGGACACTGGGGTGATGGGGATGGGGGGGGGGCTCTCTGGGTTCCTATAAGGACAGGCCATCACTAGGGGAAAGCATGGGCAGGCGGCCCCCAGCTGCCTCCCTTCTAGCTCCTTGAGAAGGGCTGCGGCACTGCCTGGACCTCCAGGATGGAGAGGAGCTGGAGCGGCCGAGTCAGGCACCAGGCTTTGCCCCCAACAGGGCCCCACATGTAATATTAGTTAACACAAAGGCTCTAAAGGTAGCCTACTATTTCATACTAAATACATTACGAGGTCCAAGTAGTCCTGGACCTACTAACCTAGTAGAAACCCAGTGGGGGCTTAAACATGAAACTTCCATCTTTATGTTTAAAAAATTATGTGTCTAAACAGCTTTGCAGAAGCATTCTTAAAAGAAACCTTCACTTTGTAAGTTTCCCCACAAACTCCAGGCCTCCAGGCCTGAGGGACAGCGCTTTTATGCTGTGGCAGTGCGTGTGTGTGCCTCCTGGCACCCCATCCTCAGCACTCTGCTCCATGCGCCGGAGGATGTAGAGAAAGAGCAGAGGTCTTGGAATCGGGCTGGGCTTGATCCTTGCCTGGCCACTTACTGGCCGGAGGACTGGGCGCAAGTGCTGCCTTCAAGCCTCTGTCAACTGTCTGTAAAATGGGCGTTCAGTCTCCCCTCGGGTGGGAATGGGGGTGGGGGAGGGCATGCTTTGTGGTAGGGGCCTTCTGGGTATAATCGCATGTCACCTTTCCTGAAACCACACATTCCAATGTGTCGCCCCAGAGCCAAAGTGTTTGGCCATCTCCAGGTGCATCTTCACCCCCCGGCCAGTCTCTCTGACCAGCATGTGGACCACCAGACCACTGGCTGGCAGGGAGCCGCTGAGCTCATTCGGGCTCCTTCATACATCATCAAGTCCTTTTTTGCCCTGTTTTGATCTTATCTGTGGCCCATTCATGTTTCATGAAAAATGCAGCTGCTTGGCTGTATTTGTCTGAATGTAAAATTGGGATAATCTTGGCCACGCTGTTAAAATAAATGGCATGAATGTGGAGGCCAGCCATCAGCTAACTTGAAAAACTGTGGGAAGACTCAGCACCTGCCTGCACACACCCACTGTCACTCTGTGCTACAAGCTTTTGTGCGAGGCCTGGGTGTTCCCTCTGGCTGTCCAGGGACCCTGCTGTGGACTGTGGCCTGGCAGAGGAGGGGCCAGGCGAGTGGCCGGAACTCCCTTCACAGTGACAGCCACAAGTTATAGAGCCTGCCTTGTGCCGGACGCTCTCCTGGGTCCTTATATCCTTTTTCTTCATTTGATCTTTGCAAAAATCTCTGAAGTGGGATTTGTTATCCCCATTTTCTAGTTAAGGAGCAATGAATTCCTGGTTCAAGTTCACTCAGCTGTGAATTGGCAGGCTAGGAATGGCCCCAGTCTGCGCGACTCCAGCCTCCTTCACCTCATTGCCTACCACGCATGCTCGAGGATAAGTGTAAACTTTTAACTGAAATGTAGTGTCTGCAGGAAGGTGCATACAGATCAAAGATTCTCTCCGTGTGAACAAGTGGATTGCCACCCAGTCAAGAGCAGACCATTCCCAGGAGCCCCGGAGTCGCCCTGCTGTCTATTGCCCACTGTCCCCACAAATTAGTTTTGCCTTTTTGGGGACTTTATATAGTAAAATCATATATATGTACTTATACTTTTCTCTCTGGCTTATTTCACTCAACAGTATGTTTGTGGGGTTCATTCATGTGAGTGTAGCTAGTGATCATCTTTTTCATTGCTGCAGTGGAGAATGTTCCATTGTGTGACTGTACCACAGTTTATTTATTCTGCTGATCGACAGTAGGGTTGTTCCCTGTGAGGAACACTCATGTCAGTGCTGCCGAGAATATTCCCGGTCCATCTCTTGGTGCACAGGTACAAATGCACTCTCTTAGGTCTGTACCAAAGAGGAGGCTGCTGGGTTACAGAGGATGCTGCCAGACAGCCTTCCACAGAGGTTGTGCCATATTGCCTCCCCTGAACTAGGTGAGAATTCTGCTGCTCCACAACTTCACCTGGACATTCATGTCCAGCACCTTTCCATAGGTTTTTCAGCTGTTTCTCTAAGAAAGTACCTGTTCAAGTCTTTTGGCAATTTTTCTGCTGCATTATATATCTTTCTGATTGGTTTATAGGGATTTCTTATTCTCAGTCCAAGTTCTTTGTCCGATATACATATTTTGCACATGTCTTCTGTTTTACCCACCTTGCTGCCTTAGTCCTAAAAGTCCCTAGAGAAGCTCACTTGACTTCTTTAGATGGCCCTGCAGGCCTGGGGCAAGGAAAGAGAGGAAAAGGAGAACAGAAATGGACAGGGAGGGGGCAAGAGGCGGGCAGCCAGGAGGCAGAGAGTGGACAGAGGGTGCTGAGGCTGTGATGTACCCAGCAGTGATACTGCTATATGAGGAGATAGGGCCCAGTTCGTGGACAGTGGTCGGGCGACTGCTTAGGAATCCCAGGGGGGTTGGTATTTGAGCCGGGCCTTGATGGAGCACGGATCTGCTGGCATAGAATGTAATAAGGGTGCTCTGAGTTAGGGTGATGGCTGTCATGGAGAGAGTGGTGTGTGGCGGGGAGAATTGGGCAAGGCTGGGGGAAGATTCTCTGTACCCCTGTCCTGAGGTTCATGGGAGCCAATGAGGGTATGAGAGTGAAGCAGGCAGTGGCACGGTCAAACCCATATTTAGGAGACTCGTGGGTGCTGTGTGAGGCAGGGATTGGAAGTGAAAAAAGGCCCTGGGGACCTTTGGCTATGGATGCTGAGGGATGGGGAAGTGAGGTCCTTGACCATTCTTTATTCCATCTCTCTGGGGGTGGGGGTCCTTGCTTTGCCAGGTGTTGGTATCTCAAGATTTGGATTTACTCTGAGGGTATGGGGAGCAGGCCTGGCAGCCCTGTCACTGGACCAGAGGCAGCTGCTGGCATGCTCAGTGGAGAATGCCCCTTAGTGCTGCCATGCCACATGCATCCCATGCCCATCTGACACTTTTGTTTTTCAGGATCTCCTCTCCCAAAGACAGCAGCTTCGTGGAAAAGATGAAAAAGACGGTGAGTTTATTCTCCATGTTTGTGCTCTTGCCAGCAGATCTTGTCCCTGGTGGGTGCTTAGGGGAGTCCAGCAGAAGGCCAGCTGCAGTGGACAGGAGAGTTGGAGGAACCCAGGGCCAGCTCTCTTACGTGTACATTTTAGTCATACCAAAGCCCCAGAGCTGCTCTGCTGTTGCTGGGACAGTTTACTTTGTTTTTTGAATGTTTACTTCTTGAGGCAACTATAAGAATAAACAGTCCTTCTGACTCAGGACGCCATCCTGACTCCCTGCTCCCAGTCCAGGCTCTGTCCACGAACAGATGAGAGCCTCACATAGCTGTGGTCATGGCACAGCGACAGTTTTATCTCTGTGTGTTTTTGTTTATTTAAATTTTTAATTGTATGGAGAGGTATTCACATGGCTAAAATCTAAAACAAAACTATTCAGTGGAAGCCTCTCTCTGATTTCTGCCACTCGTCATCTTCTTAGTATTTTATGGGTCCTTCTAGAGCTTCTTTGTGTGCATACAAAAAACACAGAGATGCTTATTTCATACGTTTTTTGTTTTGTTTTGTTTTGTTTTTACAGGGACAGAGAGAGTCAGATAGAGGAATAGATAGGGACAGACAGACAGGAATGGAGAGAGATGAAAAGCATCAATCCTAAGTTTTTTGTTGCAACATCTTAGTTGTTCATTGATTGCTTTCTCATATGTACCATGACCGTGGGCCTTCAGCAGACCGAGTAACCCCTTGCTCGAGCCAGCGACCTTGGGTCCAAGCTGGTGAGCTTTTTGCTCAAGCCAGATGAGCCCGCGCTCAAGCTTGCAACCTCGGGGTCTCGAACCTAGGTCCTTCCGCATCCCAGTCCGACGCTCTATCCACTGCGCCACCGCCTGGTCAGGCTATTTTATACTTTCTTAAAAGAAAAAATGGCATAGTATACACACTGTTATAGACCATGCTAACTTAATGATATATCTTGGAGATCCTTCCATATCAATGCAAAGACACCTTTCTCATTCTTTACTATAGCTGCTTAATGATTCCGTTATGTGACCATAGTACTCTATTTAAGCATTACCTTGTTGAGGAGCTCTTGGACTATTTCTAATCTTAAACTCTTATAAACAATGCTGCTGTGGCCTGACCAGGCGGTGGCACAGTGGATAGAGCATCAGACTGGGATGCGGAGGACCCAAGTTCAAGACCTTGAGGTTGCCAGCTTGAACGCGGGCTCATCTGGCTTGAGCAAAGCTCACCAGCTTGGACCCAGGGTCGCTGGCTTGAGCAAGGGGTTACTTGGTCTGCTGAAGGCCCACGGTCAAGGCACATATGAGAAAGCAATCAGTGAACAACTAAGGTGTCGCAATGAAAAACTGATGATTGATGCTTCTCATCTCTCTTCGTTTCAGTCTGTCTCTCCCTATCTATCCCTCTCTGACTCTCTGTCTCTGTAAAAAAAAAAAAAAGATAAACAATGCTGCTGTGACTACGTAGATCAATTTATATATCTACAACTACCATAAAATCCCAGAAGTGGAATTATTGAATCAAAAGGTATATGGATTTGTAATTGTGATAGAAGCTGCCAAATCCTGTCCCCTTAGAGGTCACACCAGGGCACTCTAGCAATGTGTGAGAAAACCTGTTCCTCACGGCTTTGCCAACAGAGTTTGTTATTAAAGTTTGGAGTTTTGCCAGTTTTCTAGGTTATAAAAAAATGCAATCTCTGTGTAGTTCTAATTTGCATTTTTTTTATGAATGAGGTTAAGCAATTTTTAATGTTACGATGACATTTATTTTTTTTATATAGATTCTCTGTTCATATATTTTGCCCAATTTTTTTATTGGAATTGCTCGTTCTTTAGGAACTTTTTAAAATTATTAGGGAGATTTATCCCTTGTCTGTGATATGAGTTAAAAATATTTTTCCTGCCTGACCAGGCAGTGGTGCAGTGGATAGAGCGTCGGACTGGGATGCATAGGACCCAGGTTCAAGACCCTGAGGTCGCCAGCTTTAGAGTGGGCTCATCTGGTTTGAGCAAAGCTCACCAGCTTGGACCCAAGGTCACTGGCTCAAGCAAGGGGTTTCTCAGTCTGCTGTAGCCCCACGGTCAAGGCACATATGAGAAAGCAATCAATGAACAAATAAGGTGTCACAACAAAAAACTAATAATTGATGCTTCTCGTCTCTCTTTGTTCCTGTCTGTCCCTATCTCTCTCTCTCTCTGACTCTCTGTCTCTGTTAAAAAAATAAATAAATATATATATATATATATAGTCTGCTTTGACTTGGCTTATCGTGTTTGTGTGTGTGTGTGTGTTTTCTTGCCATGTAAAAGTTACATAGTCCACTTTATTCTTCTCTCTATGATTTACGGACTTTGAGTCATCAGTTAAGAGACCTTCCTCATCCTGAAGAGATAAAGGAATTCTTTCATGTTTTCTTCTAGTACTTTTATGGTTTCATTTTTCATATTTAAAAGTCAGTCTGTTGGGACTTGATTCTAGCAAAAGATGTAAGTTATGGATCCAACACTGCTTTTTTTTTTTAGTCTAAATAGAGTTCATGTTTTCTCCACTGGTTTTACCATGTGCCAGTGTGTATTTTCATGTTTTCCTATTTTAATACTTGGATCTAGTTGTCTGGGTAGGTACAGCGTCATGCTGCTTTAATTATTGAGGATTTATACTTTGTTTTAATATCTGGTAGTGTGAGGCACTTCCCTACCCCTTACCAATGCTCCTATTTTTCTCATATTTTAGATATATTTATTCATTTTGGGTAACAGTTTTATTGAGATATAATTCACATTTTATACAGTTCACCCATTTAAAGAATACCCTTTTAGTGTTTTTTAGTATAGTATATTCACAGAGTTGTGCAAACCACCACCATAATTAATTTTAGAACATTTTCATCATCCCCCAAAGAAACCCCATACCCATTAACAGTCACTCCCCATCCCCTAATCCCCCACCCTGAGCATTAGGACACTGTCCATCCACTTGCTGTCTCTAGGGACTTGCCTGTTCTGGTCGTTGCCTATAAATGGAATCACACAGTATGTGACCTTTTGTGTTGGCGCCTTTCATTCAGCAGGATGTCTTCCAGGTTCACCCACGGGCAGCACGTGTCAGCACTTCATTCCTTTTTATTGCCAAATAATGTTCCTATGGGTGGAGTCATTTATTTTTCCATAGGACTTTTAGAATCGATTTATTGAGGGAAAAAAAAGAGTTGTTAAAATTTTTATTACATTTCTGTATTAAAGTAAGAAGACTAACATCTGGTAGTTAAATTCTCCTCTCGAGAACCAGAGTACCTTTCCATTTGGTTGAGTCTTTTATCACTTGATAGCTTCTTGTGTGTTTCTTACAAGGGTTATTTCTAGGTACTTTATATATTTTGATGCTACCATAAATATTTAGCTACTATTTTATATCCTATTTGGTTCCCCTGATATCATACTCTTTTTATCCTTTATTCAGTAGGTTTTTTTTAGTGACTGTTTTAAAATATCTTTTTAATTGATTTGTAAAAAATTTGGGAAATGTAAGAGCTAAGAGGACACTTTAGAGCAACTGTAATCGTATGTTTTATTTTGTCATTTGTACCTGTATCAGTTGGTGCTAGGTGCAAAAACTAGAGGCCACTGTGGGCAACTGGGGCCTTGGGTACCGCTCCAGAGAGACCTCGTGTCTACGTAAAGGGATCAGAAGGGGGCTGTGTCTCACTTGCCCCTTCCAGATCTTGAAAAGCGCATCTAGTTGGCTGGACCTAACTTGCTGCTTCCCTCGCTGCAGGGAAACATGGGGAGTAGCTGCTGTGGAAGGCAGAAAGGGTGGGATGAAGAGCGTGCGAGTCAGTCCATGTAGTATATTTCCTTGTTGTCTACATTTTCATAAATATGCATATTTTTATAACCACCCAGAAAAACCCACCCAAAACTCCCCATTTAGAGACTCTTGGTATGTTTCTTACCAGTCTTTTTCTTTTGTGTATTTATGTATATAATACATATATATACACATACACATATATATGGCTGTGAGTAAGGGTGTATAACAAATTGGATTGTACTATACATACTGTTTAGTCACTTTTTTAACTGATTATGTTGTGTCTTTTGCATGTCATTTAAAAATCTATCCAGAGTGTGACTTTGAGTAGCTGTGTAAAATTGCCGTGATGGCTGGAGTATCTGGGTGGCCTTTGCCCCCATCCTCCACGGGGGCTGCGGCAGTGAGATCTTAGCCCCCTGGTGACTTAGAAAGGACTTGAAGCAAGAAGGAAAGAGGGTGCACCTGCCTAGCCTGCCCCTGTGGTCACCTGGAGTCTTCGGTGAAACCTGTGCTGCTTAGCCTTTCACTGACCCTACATGTCTGGCCTTCCATAGGGTAGGAACATTATTGTGTTCTATGGCTCCCAGACGGGGACCGCCGAGGAGTTTGCCAACCGTTTGTCCAAGGACGCCCACCGCTACGGGATGCGGGGCATGTCAGCAGACCCCGAGGAGTATGACCTGGTGAGCTCTCATCACGCCCTGACCCTTCCTCCCAGCTCTTCCAGCAGCATTAAAGAAGGCATCTCTGGACCATGGAGATACTTAAAAGGCTGAGTTATTCCAGAGGACAAACAGGAATGGATGTCTTCTGTCATTTGTACTAACAGCCAGGTGGCCCTAGTTTTAAGAACACCTAAGCTTGACTGGTGGTGGTGCAGTGGATAAGGTGTTACCCTGGGACACTGAGGTCCCAGGTTCAAGCCCTGAGGTTGCCAGCTTGAGCACGGGCTCACCAGCTTGAGTTGCAGGGTCGCCAGCTTGAGTATGGGATCATAGACATGGTCCTGTGGTCGCTAGCTCGAGCCCAAAGGTCACTGAAGCCCAAGGTTGCTGGCTTGAGCTGTAGCTGGATCGGCTGTAGCTCCCTAGTCAAGGCACATATGGGAAACAATGAACAACTAAAGTGCTGTAACTATAAGCTAATTATTCTCATCTCTCTCCCTTCCTGTCTGTATGTGTGACCCTCTCTCTCTCTCTACAATAAAGAAAGAACACCTGAGGGGCTGCAGAGAGTAGAAGAGGGTAAAGGGGGCATAAATGGTGATGAAAGGAGACTTGACCTGGGGTGGTGAACACACAATACAATATATAGATGATGCATTATAGGCTTGTGCACCTGAAACTTACATAACCAGTGTCACCCCAATAAATAAAAAAGAAAAAAAATCTGGCTCAGGTGTACACATGTGAGCTCAAAAGCACTGCTCATGCTCAGCCTTCTGTGCTCAAGGGCTGGGTGGTTGCTAGCTCAGGTGGACTGGGTGTGGCTTTAAAAATGAAAGGGTCTCAGCAGGTCGGGAGAGGAACTATTTTCATCTCAACACCCCACCCCCAACCTGCATCAGCTAGGGAGTCGGATTGAGGGGAATCTGGGCTCTAATCTGCTCTGCCTTGACTGCGCATGTGACCCTGGGCAAGCCCCTTCCCCCGTGGGCCTTCCTTGCCTCATCTACAGTTGAGGGATGTTAAATTGGCCATCTGTGGGAACCATTCTGCTGGGGTTTGAAATGCAGCCTGTAAACACCTATGTTGCCTGACCAGGCAGTGGCGCAGTGGATAGAGCATTTTCCTGGGATGCTGAGGACCCAGTTTCAAGACCCCGAGGTCGCCAGCTTGAGCGCAGGCTCATCTGGTTTGAGCAAGGCTTACCAGCTTGGACCCAAGGTCACTGGCTCGAGCAAGGGGTTACTCGGTCTGCTGAAGGCTCGCGTTCAAGGCACATATGAGAATGCAATCAATGAACAACTAAGGTGTCGCAAAGCACAATGAAAAACTGATGATTGATGCTTTTCATCTCTACGTTCCTGTCTGTCCCTGTCTATCCCTCTCTCTCTGACTCTCTGTCTCTGTAAACACAAAAAACAAAAAAACCCGCCTATGTTTAGGCCAGAGCAGGAGCATGGACAGGGCCCAGGGGCAGAGTGCAGCTTGGGGAGGGACCTGGAGAACCTGAAGATTGGGGAAGGCCCTGTTTGAAGCTGCCGGATTTTTTCCTCCTCCTCCTCTTCCCCCTCCTCCTCCTCCCCCTCCCTTCCTCTTCCCCCTCCTCCCCTCCTTTCCCCTTCTTCCCCCCCTCTTCTTCCCCCTCCTCCTCCCCCTCCTTCTCTTCCCCTCCTCTTCCCCTTCTTCCCCCCCTCTTCCCCCTCCTCCCCCCCTCCTTCTCTTCCCCTCCTCTTCCCCCTCCTTCTCCTCCCCCTCCTCCCCCTCCTCCTCCCCTCCTCCCCCTCCTCCTCCCCTCCTCCCCCTCCTCCTCCCCTCCTCCCCCTTCTCCTCCCCTCCTCCCCCTTCTCCTCTCCTCCTCCTCCTCCCCCTTCTCCTCTCCTCCTCCTCCTCCTGTCTCTGAGGGCCGTGGAGGAGCGTCACCTTGCTCATTCTCCTTCTGGGCTGGCTCCTTTGTCCTTGTTCATCCCCTCACATGGTTGCAGCTCTCCCAGTGCAAGAAACTTCCAGCAGTACACTTGCCTGCTGGATCAGGAGAGCTAATGACAGCCAGCCACCTGCCCCAGGTGGAAGCAGTGGACAGGGAAGGGGAGCCAATCCTTAGGTACCCAGGAGGGAAGGAGGCTAGCAGTGAGCAGCTGGTTCTGAGAAGAAGCCCCTAGGGAGTTGCCTTCCTATTTCTTCCCCGGTGGGGTCATTGCCATTCATGGCCCAGCTGCTCCTGCAGCTCCTACAACACAGCAAATGTTCCTTCTCCCAGAACCACTCTCTCCTGAGCATCAGCTGCTTCCTGTTCATGCCATGCCATCTCCCAAACCACCTATCCCTCCACCTAATCCACACCCTGCTTTCGTTCTTGGGGACAGGCAGTAATGCCTGTCTCTAGACCTCGGGAGTTAGCGAACAGTGGACCAGGAATTAGTGAGAGACGAGGCCCCACTATGCTCCAAGGACTTTGAGAGACAATGACATTCACTGGTGGCCTAGGGCTGATGCCCAGGGAACCAACCACTTTCTGAGTGCCAGCTGGTAGCCTGGAACACAGCCTGTTTGTGCCTGTCAACACCCTTTCCTCTGTGAATGCACCCCCTCCACTTGACCCCTGGACTCTCTTGTCTGCACCCCATCAGGTACAGACCTGAGCTAGAGCAGGCTGAGTCATGGTCGCTGGGCCCGGGCCCTGCCCTTGTCTCTCCAGGCCGACCTGGGCAGCCTGCCAGAGATAGAGAATTCCCTGGCAGTGTTCTGCATGGCCACCTATGGCGAGGGTGACCCCACCGACAATGCTCAGGACTTCTATGACTGGCTCCAGGAGACAGATGTGGACCTCTCTGGAGTCAAGTATGCGGTGAGTCACTCCATCTTTCCTCCAGTGGCTTCCTGTGGGCTCCTAGGTGCAGCCTGAGACACCTGCCCTGGACCTTTGGATCCCTATGTTCTGATCAACAAGGGCAAGCCGAGGTATCAAGATGGGGTGGGGAGAGCCTGGCAGGGAGCTAATGTCAGGGAGCCCGGAGGAAGGCTGCTCATGGGACAGTGGGACAACCCCCTCCCCACCCTGAACCCCAGCACTAAGCGAGTTTCTCCTCCCATGTCCCCAACACCAGTGGGCATTTATGCTTGAGACTAAAGAAAGGTGTGGCAGGCTGACCCAACATTTGACTGGGCGAGGAGAACCTGGTGGGAAGGGTGAATTGTTCCTGCTGGCCACCCAGGTTTGAGGCTTAGAGGCTGGCTGTGGAGGACGCCCTGGGCTACAGGTCACTGAAAGAAAGCCACTTCCAGGGGCCAAAGGTGACCACCTCACGATGCTGCCTAGCAACTTGGCCAGCTCTGCAAGGAAACCCACCCCTGATTGCTGACCAGGCCTTAGGCCCACCCCTCTGTCCACACAGGTGTTTGGCCTTGGGAACAAGACCTATGAGCACTTCAATGCCATGGGCAAGTATGTGGACAAGCGGCTAGAGCAGCTTGGTGCCCAGCGGATCTTTGAGCTGGGGATGGGCGACGATGACGGGAAGTGAGTGCCTAGACCCAGCCTTGCATGCAGGGCCCCCTTTCCAGAGCCCCGCCCCAGCTGTCAGGGGTCAGGAACCCCCAGGGTTAAGGGTTATCTGTGGCACATGAGAGGAGTACAAAGTCATGGTGTCACCTGAAACTGACACACAAGGGAAGGGAGTTGCTCATCCCCAGCCCCTACCAAGTGGGCCTTACTTGCTTTTCCCATCCTCCTGGCTTGTCCAGCTCAGATAGAAGCTGCCCGTGTTTAGCACAGATACTCTAGACACTTCCTGATGCCTTGGGTTACATTACTGGGTGGACCAGCTTGAAATGAGCCCTCAAGCTCTTGGGGGTGCTGGGAGAGAGTGTCCAGGATGTTGGGGAAGCCAGCCCATTGCTGGGTCTCATTGCTATAATTGGCTGGCCTGGGGCCTGGCTCATTACCTCCTCTCCCCAGCCTGGAGGAGGATTTCATCACATGGCGAGAGCAGTTTTGGCCAGCTGTGTGTGAGCACTTTGGGGTGGAAGCCACTGGAGAGGAGTCCAGGTGAGTGCCTCCTGAGGGTGGGACTCGAGGAGGCTGGTGGAAGGTCAGTCAGATACGGGAGGGTCCCAGATCCAAAGCTAAGGCACTTGGCTTTGCCTGAAATGACAGGCCTCTTTACCTTCTCACAGAACCACTTGGAAGCCTGCTGAACTCCAGGCGGCACCAGCCCTTCCCCAGCTCTATGCTGGCTACCTCCCTCCTCTTATATCCTAGCTGCACCTTCATGTACTGTTTCCTGACAGTTTCACTCCCCGAGCAGCCTCCTCTTCTCTTGGGACTGACCCCTGCAGCCGCGTAGTCCCTGCCAGCCCCCACCTCACCCTTGGTCTCTCCTTTCTAGCATTCGCCAGTATGAGCTTGTGGTCCATACAGACATCGACATGGACAAGGTGTATGTGGGTGAGATGGGCCGCCTGAAGAGCTACGAGAACCAGAAGCCGTGAGTGGAGATCCTGGTTGGGGCCTAGGCCCTGTGGCAGTGCTGTCTCAGGCACCTGGGGACAGGAAACAACTGATAGTCCTGTGTGGAGATCCTGGTTGGGGCCTAGGCCCTGTGGCAGTGCTGTCTCAGGCACCTGGGGACAGGAAACAACTGATAGTCCTGTGTGGAGATCCTGGTTGGGGCCTAGGTCCTGTGGCAGTGCTGTCTCAGGCACCTGGGGACAGGAAACAGCTGATAGTCCTGTGTGGAGATCCTGGTTGGGGCCTAGGCCCTGTGGCAGTGCTGTCTCAGGCACCTGGGGACAGGAAACAGCGGATAGTCCTGTGTATCCCTGCAGTGCCCATCCCGTGTGGCATCCTTGTCTCCACCCTTGGCCAGAAGTAGGCATGGCAGGGGATCTCGACTGCAGAGAGGGCATGAGGCCCAGAGCAGAGAGATGGGAGGCTGCTCCATGGTCAGGGCCCTCAGGACCCTTCCCCGTCCAGCGGTCTCGAAGTCCGGAGCGTAGCCTCTGAGAGACTGGCGCTTGCCCAGTTTGTACTTAATTTGCTCTGACACTTTGCTCTGTAATTATCCTGGGGTGGGGGTACATGCCAGTTCCTAAACCAGGACTGCAATTTCTAGGTTTAACTTTGGCAAAAGGGCAAACTTCCTTAAATTCTGCCTCAATATTTTGACATTTATCCAAAAACATAATGTTCTTCTCTTGGGCCCGATTTGCCTTAGACCTGGGTGCTGCCCAGATTCCTGCTGGAGTTCTGTAGCAGGAAGCCCCAACATTTCAGTGACTATGGAGTAAAAGTTCATCTGTTCATGTAGTTGGAATCCAGGGCATATTGGGTGAAGAAGTTCTGCTCCACACAGTCACTGGGGGACCCAGACATCTTGTTTTGGGGAGTCACCTTCAAGGGCTCCATCCTTCTTTGAACTCAGCTCACCAATGGGCTCAGAGAACTCTGCACCAATGGGAGGGCCTCCCAGGTTTTTAGGGCCCAGCCTCTCTTTCCATATCTGTAAATGGAGACATGAATAATCTGGCTCTGCCCACTTTGTGGAGTTGTCGGGATCACTGCCTGGGATCAGGCTGGGAGAACCCTTTACATAATTGGAGAGGTTTCCTCATGGCCCTTGGAGGCCAGCTCTGAGGTTCCCTGTGTTCTGCGAAACCAGAAGAGTCCCTCTGGAGCAGGGAGATCAGACCAAAAACCTGGCCAATCACTGAGCTGCTCTCCTTCCTACCCAGCCCCTTTGATGCCAAAAATCCATTCTTGGCTGTTGTCACCACCAACCGGAAGCTGAACCAGGGAACTGAGCGACACCTAATGCACCTGGAACTAGACATCTCAGATTCCAAAATCAGGTACCAGCTACTGCCACCCCTCTCCTACACCTTCACTCAGGGCCTCCTCATCCACATACAGAGGCCTTCGGCCCTCCTCCTGAGCCATACATTTCCCCACTAGATATGAATCTGGTGACCATGTAGCTGTTTACCCTGCCAATGACACTGCCCTGGTCAACCAGCTTGGCGAGATCCTCGGTGCTGACCTGGATGTCATCATGTCCCTGAAGAATCTCGATGGTGAGTTCTGAAATTGAGGCTGTCCCCTTTGGCAAGGCCTGTAGGTTGAGCTGTTTAGGCCTGAAGCCCTGATGTCTGAGAGGACCCTTACACCCACGATGCCACAGTTACTGGGCCTGTAATAAGCTCGGAGGATGAGGGGCAAAAGTAGCTATAAGGTCTGGCCCTCTACTTTGGGGTTCCCTGTCCCCTCTCTGGTATAGTTCTTTGAGGAAGGGAGGAGTACCCAACCAGCCCCCATGTGCTGTGGGGAAGTGGGGGTAGCAGGCAGGGCTCTGGTCTCTTGGCCTGGCTCTACCACGACTGGCCAGGGGCTGCCTGGGGCTGCCCTCTACCTGCTCCAGGGCCTGCGTCTCTTCCCCTATAAACTGAGGGATCAGAGTCAGCAATCCTAACAGCCCGCTGGGCCCATTCAGGATTATTAGAGTGTAAGAGGCACTAAATGTGGGGCAGGGTTTCCCCAAGGCCTCAAAGGACTGCCTGGCCCCAGCCTCTTGCTGTAACCCCTTGATACCCACCACTGGTCCCACCATGCACCTGGGACCCAGCTCTACCTGGCGCTGCCCCACTCACTTTTGTCCTCGGTCATCCTAGCCTGGCTGCTCCTTGTCACTGGCTCCAGAGTCAGCCTTTGGAAGAAACAGCACAAAAGGGGGGCGGTTTATATTATTTCAATTCATCATGCCACCAGTGGAGGCACAGCAGACATGCTCTGAGTCTGTCTGTGTTCTGCGGGGCATGTCCCTGTACTATGAGACGTGGCTCCTTCCTGGGGAGCTTGTGGTGTGCTCATTCTCCCCTAAGAGAATCTAAACCCCTGTGGGGGGCTCTACTGCTGAGAGCTGCTCAGAAAGAGGTCAGAGGCTCGGAACTCCCCAAGGCAGATATGTAGCTTTAGGAAAAATGCACTCACACACCCCTTCTGGTAGTGTAAAGCCTGAGTCCTGATTCTGGGTTCCGTGGGCTCTGGGGTGCTGGGAACACCCAGTTTTTTTTATCTGGGTGCTAGATACACAAGGATATTCAGTTTGTGAAAATCTGTTTCAATCACTGGTCCGCCAGAAATTTTGTGCTGGTCCACGAAAGAGTTAACCACCTTGATACTGCATGAAGAATGGTCTATAACCATGGGGTCTATACTTCATACAGCATCAGAGTGGGTCCAGCAGTTGAAAAGCACTGCATTAAGCCATACACATATAACTTGTATACTTCATGTAGGTTACACTTCAGTAAGAAGGTCAGACCGCACCACTTAAATAGACCCAAACCCCTAAATGCTGAGACCTTCCTGGACCAGGCCCTCTGTGTGCCCTTGGCAACCCTCTTGGCAGTTCGGCAGAAGCTTATTTGTGCACGGGCATAAACAGCCCCTGCAGTCATGCCTCAGAGGTAGAGATGCTTTTTGGCAGCTCCCAGGCTGGGCCCCGTTCTGGCCTGACGGGGAGAGGTCAGAAAAGCCGGCCTGTTGACTGGTGGCGGCAGAAGGCTGCAGCAAGGGCCTGTGCCAGTGGCTGCACCTGGAGTGTACAGGATGCTGCACTAAGAGCTCAGCTACATGCCCTCTGCAGACCTCCAGGTGTGTCCAAGCATAAAAACTGACCTGGAGGATCCCGCCATCACGGCTGAAAGCCCAGTGTTGGTATGTCATGGTCATGAGCCTGGGGCCCCACAGTAGACCAGGCACCGCCCACAGGCAGGCAGGTACTCTGCCTCTGCAGCCACTCAAGGACTGACTCCTGGCCTGGCAACAGTGAGTGCCAGGCCTCCCACAGCAAGGCCCCACCTCCGGTGAGGACTGCCTGGCCTCAAGTTTAAGGCCGGATGAAAGCCTGAGGCTCAGCCCCAGGGCCAAGGAAGCACCGCCAAGAGCTGGCCTTGCTTCCACTGCCAGCCGGGCTGCCTCTTCCTACAGAGCAGTCTTTGGCTTCCCCCACCGCAATCTGATGGCACCCCACTGACCCCAAACCCTGCCTTCTCTGTCCCTGCAGAGGAATCCAACAAGAAGCACCCATTCCCCTGCCCCACCTCCTACCGCACGGCCCTCACCTACTACCTGGACATCACCAACCCACCACGCACCAACGTGCTTTACGAGCTGGCCCAGTACGCCTCAGAGCCCTCGGAGCAGGAACACCTGCGTAAGATGGCCTCCTCTTCAGGCGAGGGCAAGGTAATTTGCTGTTCTTGCCCCTGGCACCCACACAGCCACCACCACAGTCCTGGGCTTCGGCTCCTAGCCTGCACGCCCCAGGCCGCCCCACCCAGCCACTCTCCAAGCAGCTTGGTCCAACTTCAGCCCTGTTCCCTGGACCACTGTGTCGCCTCACCCCAAGTTCTGTCTTCCCCAGGAACTATACCTGAGCTGGGTGGTCGAGGCTCGGAGGCACATCCTGGCCATCCTACAGGACTATCCATCCCTGCGGCCCCCCATCGACCACCTGTGTGAGCTGCTGCCTCGGCTGCAGGCCCGCTACTACTCCATTGCATCATCCTCCAAGGTAGGGCAGGCCCGGCCAACTTACGGGAAGCATAGCATTGGCTTCTCTGAGGTGCAGGGGAGCCCAGAGCATGCCCGGCTCGGACCCAAACCCCTGGGACAGTTTACTCCATTCACTAGGCAGTGTACCCAGAGGCTAGGCTGTACGATTGCATACTGCTTACAGTGCCAGTGCCGAGACCCAGTCAGGATACTGCTGGAAAGGGGGCTTTTGAGGGTTGGGCACCATGAAGGATATGGAAAAACCTTGAGCATGAACCCTGTGCCAAGGTGGCTCAGGTGACAGGGCTGGTGGCAGGAAGGAGACTCCTAAGCTGCTGAGCTCACTCCTGCCCTCCTCCACCAGGTGCACCCCAACTCCGTTCACATATGTGCCGTGGCTGTGGAATATGAAACCAAGTCTGGCCGTATCAACAAGGGTGTGGCCACCAGCTGGCTTCGGGCCAAGGAGCCTGCCGAGGAGAACGGCCGCCGGGCCCTGGTGCCCATGTTCGTGCGCAAGTCCCAGTTCCGCCTGCCCTTCAAGGCCACCACTCCTGTCATCATGGTGGGCCCTGGCACTGGGGTTGCCCCCTTCATAGGCTTCATTCAGGAGCGGGCCTGGCTGCAGCAGCAGGGTGTGTATAGGCTTGGGCGGGGCAGGACAGAGTGCGGGTGGGACAGAGTCCACACTTACCCTGACCCCTCTCACTCCCAGGTAAGGAGGTGGGGGAGACGCTGCTCTACTATGGCTGTCGCCGCTCTGATGAGGACTACCTGTACCGCGAGGAGCTGACCCAGTTCCACAAGGAGGGCTCCCTCACCCAGCTCAACGTGGCCTTCTCCCGGGAGCAGCCCCAAAAGGTGAGGAAGGGCGAGCCGCTCTGGCAGGGTGGAGGACTGCGAGACTGGGCAGCTCACAGGCCCCACCCTCTGCCCTCAGGTCTACGTCCAGCACTTACTGAAGAGGGACAAGGAGCACCTGTGGAAGCTGATCCACGAGGGGGGTGCCCACATCTACGTCTGTGGGTGAGTGAGGATAGAGTGGGAGGAGTGAGGCTGGCTGCCTGTGGGGACACCCCTTGCCCAGCACCTAGTGCCACCACGTCCTTCCTCCCTCAGGGATGCTCGGAACATGGCCAGGGACGTGCAGAACACCTTCTACGACATCGTGGCTGAGCTGGGGTCCATGGAGCACACTCAGGCTGTGGACTACATCAAGAAACTGATGACTAAGGGCCGATACTCCCTGGATGTATGGAGCTAGGCGCCACCAGGCCCAGCCTGCTCTCATGCCCTATAGACTTGCTTCCCCATGTAATCACTTCCCCCGAGCCCCCTTCTGCCAGTCTCCTAGGTGGCTTCTGCTGGGCCTTGTCCCAGGATGCAGACAAGACTTCTCTGGGCCCAAGACCTGCCCTTCAGCGCCCCCCGGGTCATAGGACACATGGCCAATGGTGACCAGGCCCACACTTGGAACACCTCACGCCCTCAGTGGCTGTACAGAAGGTGGGGGGGTTCTCATCTGAGCGGGGGATTGGCCCATCTACATGATTTTCAATGAGTGTAAATAATTTTAAATAACCTCTGGCCCTTGGAATAAAGTTCGTTTTCTGTATTTGCCTGACGTTCCTCGAACAGATCTGGGGCCTCCACCTGGGTCTACTTAACTCAGATACCAGAGAGACCAACTTGGAGCGCCAAGAACCCATGCTGTGGCAGCACAGTGACCCACTGGGCCCCTGCCCTCCCTCAGGAGACCACACACCTCCAGCCACCTCTCTGCCTCTGTTCCTTTATTGAAGCCACAGGCCCCTAGCTCCCCACAGGCTGGGTCACAGGCCCAGGTCTTCACCAGCAGAGCCTTCAGGGCCCACAAAACCCAAGGAAAGCAGAAAAGACCTTCCTGGATGAGGGAGTTCCCAACCCCTCAAACAAAACATGGGGTACAGAAGCCCCTTCCAGGCAAGTGGGCAGAAGACCCAGCCTCAATCATTCTTGCTCCCATGCCGCTGACAGTGGAATTTCTGGTGCACGACCCGCAGGGTGGTGAAGAAATTGCCAAGGAAGAGGAGGAGGAAGGGGAGGCCGCACATAAGCACCTGGGGGAGGAATCAGGGTTAGGACATGAGCCAAAGTCCAGCCCTCCCTGTGTCCTTTCCAGGGGCCCCAGCTCACCTGCCACTCCTTGCATTCGGGATCCCGGGCCAAGCTGAACAATGTCAGCGCGTTAAAAAGCTGCCAGAACTGGGAGGAAGTAGCATTTCATATAGAACACAGTCCCTACTTCACCCAGAGCAGGGGCTGGCCAGCCAGATGGATGGGGGTACAGATACAACTTACTTGTCCAAAGAAAAGAAAGGGCAGCAGGAAGGTGAGGCCCCGCCACATCCAGGACTGGAAGCCCTCTGTGAGAGAAGGGACAGTGGCAGAGACACCATCAGTCAGGCCAGGTCTAGAGGAAAGGACTTCCCCTTCCCAGATCCCCAGTCAGGATCCACAATGGGGCCATGCCTGACTCACCCACAGTGAGATCCATGGTGTGCCTCTCACCCAGGGCTCGGAGGCGGTACAGACAGCCGCTCTGGTAGTAATACTGGAGGAACTGCACAAAGCCTGGGGGGTGGGGGGCATCAGCGCAGGACTGGAGCCCCAAGTCCTTTCCCTGCCCCTCCCTCTGGGCAAGTCCTGAGCTGAGCAGGGACCTCTGAGACACTTACTCTGGTACATGGAGAAGGACAGGAACTGGTTCCGGAACTTCTGATACATTAGGCCATCGGGCCTAAGAGAGAGCAGAGGGAAGGGGGGAGCTTCGGAATGCCAATTCTCTCTTCCTTGGCTCTCCCCCTCCAAGGCCCTTGGAGCCAGGCTGGGCCACTCACCATGTCAGCATGACTCCTGACAGGAACGTGGACACATAATGATGAAAAACCCACCAGCCTTTGATCCTGTATCAGGAAGCTGCTGTCATTCCTGTAACCCTTAGCCCCCAGGATTGGTGCTCGGGGACAGGGCACTGTCTGAGGTAGGAATAAACCAACACCCCAACCCAGTTCCTGCTTCTCAGGGCCGTAGCACTGCCCCCCACTTTCTAGGGTTGCTCTAGGGCATCCTCCCCCGCCCTCCAAGAGCTGGGGTCAGGCCTTTGCCCACCTGGAGCCATTGTTGATGAGGATGCTCTCTCGGATGGTCAAGGTGCAGTAATACCAGACCAGCAGGAAGTTGAAGGCGGCGTCTGTCACCCTGCAGAGGAGGACAAGGGTTGGTGGAGGAGCCAGGATAAAACAAGCGCTGGCTCCAAGCAGCAGGGCACCCACCTAGAGTTGAGGAGAAAGCGGCAGGTGAAGGAGATGAGGATGAGGATGATGGTGAGGTAGAGCTTGAACTTCTCGTACTCGTCTTTGTAGGCAAACCTGGGGTAGGCACACATCCATGGGACAGGCTGGGGTGCTGGAGGGACCCACCCTCACTTCTGCTTGAGGAGGGAAGTGCCTGCTCCAGACACACTTCCATGCATGGCATGGGGCCAATATGGGGGAGTAGCCCCTGGACCCCAAGACTCAGCCAGGGTAGCTGGGGTGGAGTGGAAAGGCCCCAGGAGGGTGGAAAGCAGAGCTGAGACCCAGCCCACAGCAACCAATTACTTAGCCTGCTTGCTCAGGAGTGTCACGTTGACATTGCCCAGAACCAGGTTCAGGTACAACCTAGGGAAGAAGACAGGGTGAGAAGAGGCCCTGACCAAGAGGAAAGCCAAAGGGCACAGAGCCCTAAAGTGGGCCAGGCCAGAAGCTGGGTCACCACCTCCACTCAGCCTTCCATGGCTTTGGCTTAGGGCTCTGGCCTTGGGGTGCTGGAGACCAACTCCACAGAAACAGATGCCCGGCCTTGCTTCCTGCCTGCTCCCAAATCCTGCTCTAAAGTAAATCACCATCCCCTCCCTCCCTTGTCATCACCCACACTCCCCACCTTGGGGCCTCAGGAGCAGCCTGGTTCTACCTTATAGAAGGCTTGCTCACATCTCAGGTCGCCCCTACGGGCCTGGGCAGTGGACTCAATGTCTGGGTGCAGGGTCACCGTCGATCACCTACCCTGAAGTTTCTGCTACCCCTGAGAACCTGCAGCCCCAAGTCCACGCAGCAACCCACACCCACAAACTCCTCACAACCCAGAACAGCTTTGATAACACTGGTTATATCCTGAACCCCGAGTGCCCACCCTAACAGCCCATTTCCCCACCTGTACCCCCACACACTGGGACTCCCAGGCTCTGTTGACCCTGCTCCTCTTTCCTGAATCAGCTCAGTCCTCAAGCCCTCTTTCACATGTCAACCACTTCCTTGCCAGCCTGTACCTCCCAGCTCTGAGCACTGCCAACACACCCACCAGCTACACTTGTTTTGCCCTCCTCCACCAGAAAAACTTCAGGAGGTAACCAGAGAGTCACAGCCGTGTACTAAGCAACTGCACCAATACATGGGCTCTTATCTGCACTTAAGCTATATGGATGGGCTCAGAGTGGTCAAGAGACTTTCCCAAGGTTGTGAAGAGATTAACGGCATAGTGGGGACTTGGGCCAGGCTGCCAGGTGGCCTTTCAGTACCACTGGCTCCCTATCCCATCCCAAGAGTGGCCTCGACAAACTCTCTTTCCCAAACATTCCATCCTGTCTCCTTCCAGGCACCTGACATGTCCCCTGCCTGCATTGTCACCCTCATCTCTGCACCCTCTACCATCCCAAACAAGGGCCCATGCCCAGCCCTCTCCATCTCCCCAGGAGTCTTCCTCCATCACTTGGTGCTCCTTTTCTGGGTCTCCCCTTTCTGCTGGCCCCACCTCTCCACAGATATACTCAAGTCTCTCCCATGTTCAGAGTTACACATACACCCAAGCAAAAGCCCCCCCCCCCCTCACGCTAAGTTCTGGGTACTAGTTTCTCTTCACTTTCACAGCTCAGCTTCTGGTGTGTGACCTAAACTTGGCTGTTTCTCAGATCTTCTGTCATTCCCAATATCAACTTCCACCTGCACTGTCCTGTGAAGTGGTTCTCTCCAAGGTCACCCCAACTTCCAGGAAGCATTTCCCCTTCATTACTGAGTTTGACCTCCACAGCCGTCTGATCTGAGGCCACTGCCACTCCTTCCCTTGCCTTCTGGAACATGCTCTTTCCCAGCTGTCTGGCTACCTGCCATCTCTGCTGGCTTGTTTTCACTCAGCCCAGGTTCTGCACTGTACCAGCTCATCCTCCTTGGTTATGGAAATACATAGTTACTTGACCTGTCACTCTTCCCTGCTTCCTGGGCCCAAGGTGGGGTTCTGCAGCCTGGCTTCCCTGTAGTTGTCTCCTCATGACCTCACCCCCCACTGCACCTGCTGCTACTGCCTTCCTGAGTTGGCCTGGCTCACTCCTTCATCCTTAGTAACTCTGCTCAGGCCTCACTTACTCCAAGAGGTTCTCTCCAACCTCCTAGGCTGGACTGGGGGCTTCCCTTACTCCCATTCCCTGTAGTTCCCCCACAAAGTACCCAACGCAATGAGCTATCACTGTCACTCGGTTGTCTCCCCTGAGACAGGCTGTTTCCCTGAGGGTGCCCGACTGCTCAACCCAGATTAGGCCCAAGAGAGATCTGCTGACCAAACAAGCAGAGTAAGAGTAAACCTCAGGCCTCCCTCCCAGGAGTGGCTGTGAACTGAATTCAGGGGAGGGGTCTTACCCATTCTTCTTGGGCAGATAGGCCTCCATATCAAAGAAGAGGCCTTGGCGCTCCTTGATCTGGTTCTCCAGCTCCTTTGCAGCTTCCCCGGCCCCCACTGGGAGGGAGGGTTTGCATCTGCAGGTGAAACCACAGAAGCCAGAGTCAGAGTAGGAGGCCCCAGTATCACACTGACACCTGTGGGGCAGGTGGGCTAACGTGGCCCAGAGAGAGTAGTTGTGTGCCAAGGACACTTCTATTAAGCACCTGTCCTCTACCCACCAGGTCAGACACCCACCCTCAGACCCAAGGCTGACGGGAGCTGGGGGGCCATGGGGAGGGGGGGTCCTAACTTCTTCAGGACGAGGGCCAGCTCCTGCAGCTTCTTCTTCTGCCGAGTGATGGAGCTGGTACAATTGTTCTGCAGCTTGGTCAGCTCCTCCAGCTTCAGGCGGTACAGCCGGTGGGTCTCCTGGGGACCGGGTTGAGAGAAAGGGTCAGACTGGTTGGAGGGTCACTAAGCCAGAGCCTGCTGGACAGGGGGCAGGGGGCAGGGCATGGACTCCTCTAGGGCTCCTTAGGAGGGTCTCAGCAAGAAATGAGGCAGCCAGCTGTGCCAACGTAGGGACCTCCCTAAGGTTACTCTCTCCCCCAGGCGGACAAGGAAACAGGGTTCTTCCTGCAAGCCCAGCAGCCTCCATGGCACCCCTCTCCCACAAACAAGCTAGTTCCCTGAAGGTTTTTTGAAGTATCAGCCCATCTACTAGTTGTTCCCACCCCTCTCTGTCCCCCCCTGAGTCTGGGTGCTGGGCCCACAGGTCCACCTTCTGGACCAAGCAGACTGCCTGAAGCCACCCCTGGCCTCTCAGATCCTCCTGCTGTCCAGTCTACATGGACAAGGGGATGTCCAAGATGCCTTCTGCTCTGACACTCCCAGCATCTTCCTCCAGGTTAAAGGTCACCAGGCTTCAGCCCTTGGAGCTCCTGTTTTAAGACCAGTCCCATACCCCTCCCCCAGTACCTTTGGCCCAAAGCTTCCCAGAGCACTTTGCCCTGGTGGGTGAGTCCCGAGAAGCAGCAGCCTGGAGGTTGAGTTGGGCAAGGGGCAATGTGAGGAAGGTCAGGCAGGGGCTGAGGCGGAGACAGTGGGGATCAGGCTAGGAGACTAGTTCTGCTCTGCTCAGGACTTTGGGAAGAAGCACTAATGGTAGCTGTTTGGCTGGCAAGGGGGCAGCTAGGAGTCAATGCAGACAGGAAGGGACTGGAACTAATCATCCACGATAGGCAAAGCCCTAGTCAAAAGCCCAGCTAGTCTGAGCTCTACCCTGCCTGGGTCTTGTTTCTGTAAGAGGAAGGGCCACCACGCCCCTTGGGAACCCAGCATGTTCCACCTCTGCCCATCCCCAGCCCCCACCTCTCCTGTCCAGAGGAGGCCAGCAGCCTCTTCCTCCCTGGACTCCCCACTGAGCAGCACAGTGGCCCATACAAGCCAGATCCAGCCAATTCTCCCAGTGGTTTCCCACTAGACTCAAAGAGACCCCAATCCCGGCCAGGTCCAGAGGTGGATACGGCCCACCCACTTCTCCCCTCTTTGCAGCAACCACACGGGCCTGTCTTCGCGGGCGGCTGCTGCCCTTCACCCTGAATCTGCCTCGCCCCTACCCAGACCCGCAACTTCACCTAACCACCACCGCCCCTCCCGAAGCCTGGCTGCCTCCCGGCGAGCACTCCAACTGCACTCAGTCCACACCTCGCTGCCCGGAGGGCGGGACTCTCGTGACTCCAGCGGGCCAGGCCGGCGCCCACAGCATGTTTGCTGAGTGACCCAAGGCTGGGCCCGGCCGGCAGTGACTCAAGCGACCACTCTCCTGAAAGAATGCGAGGTCTGGGTCGAGGCCCCAAGTCCGACAAGTGCAGTGGGGTCCTACCGGGGTCGCGACGGCCACGCGGGTAAAGTATGCCTCTGTCGGACACTCATGTGAGGCCGACGACAGTCCAGCCCAGACACCGGGACCCAGGGTCTCATCGTCCTTGGGAACGACGTTAGGTTACCCTACCCCTGACCCCGAGCTCCCCACTCACTGCCTGACACAGGGCTGCCCGGCCCTTGAACCCCCACCAAAGAGACATGGCTCGGGGCCAATGCGCGCCCGCACTGACGCTCACCTGGATGCTCTGGAAGTCCTGCTGCACCTCCTCCCAGTCCCGCAGGCAGTCCCCCAGCGGGCCCGGGAGCGTGGGATGCATGGCTGCCGGGCCCCACGCCAGACAAGTGGAGGGTAGAGGACGCCACCGCAATCCTGCGGGCCGAGGCGCCTCACCCTCCACTGCCTCCGCCCCCGTCCGCTTCCGGGCTCGCGCCGCAGTATCCACCAATGGGAAAAGGACCTGGAGCGGCGACCGCGCTGGCCCCGCCCCTACTTGAGCCAATCCAGGACAGGGGCAGGGACTGGGCGGGGCCAAGTGCACCCGAGAGCGGCTCGCCCTGCGGCTCAGAATCGGTACGAGGCCTGGAGCGGTGATGGCCCATCGCTGGGTTCAGCTGGTGTGCTGGTGCAGCCAGCCGTGCCTTGGCCGGCCATGCTGGAGGTAAACCAAGAAAGGTGACACCTGCCTCAAACATTTTTGTTCCTGGGGAGCTCTATCTCTGCGGGGAGGGAATTCTGAACCTCTTACCTCGATTGGGTTTTTACAGTGGCTTCCTTCCTGTGTCCCTGCCTCCAGGCTCACTGTTACTGTCTGTTCACACAGGTACTAGACTGCTCTTCCTAAAACACAAGGCGAATCTCCACCATGTCCCTACTGAAAACTTTCCAAAGATTCTGCTCTGCCCAGTGGCGGGATTCAAATAATTTAACAACCAGTTCTCTGCCCTAACGACCGTAAGTATGAAAAATATATATACCAAAAGGTAGTTTATTATTTCATGCACTTAATATTTAAATGAGAATAAAAGAGGTACACAAAAGTAGATTGTGTTATAAAAGGTTTAAAATATTAATGAAGAAATATTAAATAGTACCTGACAAAAAACAATAAAACTGTTATTTAAGATACTTCCAGGCCCTGGCCGGTTGGCTCAGCGGTAGAGCGTCGGCCTGGCATGCTGGGGGCCCGGGTTCGATTCCCGGCCAGGGCACATAGGAGAAGCACCCATTTGCTTCTCCACCCCCCCCCTTTCCTCTCTGTCTCTTCCCCTCCCGCAGCCAAGGCTCCATTGGAGCAAAGATGGCCCGGGGCGCTGAGGATGGCTCCTTGGCTTCTGCCCCAGGCGCTAGAGTGGCTCTAGTCACAATAGAGCGACGCCCTGGAGGGGCAGAGCATCGCCCCCTGGTGGGCAGAGTGTCGCCCCTGGTGGGTGTGCTGGGTGGATCCCGGTCGGGCGCATGCGGGAGTCTGTCTGACTGACTGTCTCTCCCCATTTCCAGCTTCAGAAAAATACAAAAAAAAAAAAAAAAAAAAAGATACTTCCATATTGCTTCTATTTTTTTTTCTTTTTTTGTTTTTCTGTTTTGTTTTTTGGTTGTTTTTTTTTTTTACAGAGACACAGAGAGAGAGTCAGAGAGAAGGACAGATAGGGACAGACAGGAACGGAGAAATGAGACGCATCAATCATTAGTTTTTCGTTGCACATTATGACTTCTCATATGTGCCTTGACCGCGGGCCTTCAGCAGACTGAATAACCCCTTGCTCGAGCCAGCGACCTTGGGCTCAAGCTGGTGAGCGATGCTCAAACCAGGTGAGCCCGCGCTTAAGCTGGTGACCTCAGGGTCTCAAACCTGGGTCCTTCCGCATCCCAGTCCAACGCTCTATCCACTGCACCACCACCTGGTCAGGCCCATATTGCTTCTTGATTGGCGTCCTCACTTGCAATTTTCTTCACTTTTATCTGAGCATCAGATGGGCTGTGTGATTTATTCTTAACAATGTTTTCTAATGAGTTTTATGAAATGAATAAATAAATATTACAAGCATAGTTCTGTCAACTTTTTTCACCTATGGACAGAATGAATATTACTATGGGCACTTAGAATACGCTGTTGTGCAGATAAACATTAAAAAAATGTAAGGAATGTAACTTTGTGATTTCCACATTGGGCTACTGCCCAGGCACCCACCTTAGAGAGAACCCTGATTACAAGTGCCATTTTAACAACTGATTCACTGAACTCAACAAAAAATTAGGTATCTGCTCTCCCAAACCGGTGCGAACCAGCTGAATCCCACCACTGGCTCTGCCTACCAGAAGGTCCCTAATGACCGAGCTAGCCATAGCTAGGCAGCCATGCCAGATCGTGTTCCAGCTAAGATCCTGACTAAAGCCTGCATTACCTGAAAAACCTTTACCTCACTCCTTGAGGACTTGGGCTTCTGTTAGGGATGGGTGGACATCCAACCCTCTGCAGAGTCCTAGGAGGTGAAATGGCGTTCATCTGTATGTCCCCAGCCTTGCCCATGTAGCAGGGTATATTTGCTGAATGAACAATAGATGGATATCCTAAATTCCTCATCAGTCCCCTTCGCTGTGTCCTCTCCTGACTCCAGGCTTGTTTTGTGGGTGCTGCCAGTGCTCTTAAGTGCATTGTGAAGAAAATTCCCTTTAAGACCCAAGGAATTTCTAGAAACCCGGGTGTGGAAGAAAGAAGGGGTAGGAATCTCGTCTTAGTGAATGCAGCCAGAAAGAAATGAGTAGGAGGAAGGAAGGAAATCCGTAGAAGTGATGAACCGGTGGACTGGTGGGCATGCTGGAGCTGGGGATGAGGCACAGGTGTGCCCTTGTGCCAGAGCCTCTCAGCTGTGGAGCCTGGGGCCTGGGATTGGCATCTCTAAGAGTGGGGGATCTATGCCCATGGGTGGGCATTGTGACACCCCCTGTGGTCCAACAGTGGCAGCAGGAACCCCTGGAGCTCCCCCCAGGCAGCCTTCAAAGGGTCTAAGTCCTGGGGGACCTGGGGGACAGCTGCTCTGGCAGCCAGATGCCCTTCCAGAGACAGCCTCAGCAGTGCCGCGGGGGTGGTCCAGGAGGCTGCAGGGATGGGGTGCTCACTTAGTTTGAGCACAGTGCACCCGCTTTGTGGCATGAACGAGGAGCCTGGGAAGAACCAATGCAGGAGGCTGACAAGAGGCTCTAGGTTGCAAAGACCTTCTTTCACACCAGCCTGGTTACACATCCTGGCCCACTACCCACAAGAATCTCCCAAACCAAGTTCTTCAGGACCTATACATGGGCCACAGAGATCAGTAGAATGGATCCGAGATGTTTGTGACAAAACCTCCAAGAATAACCTTCTCCCACTGTGACAGCTGAGCCACCAAAGCCCGATTTGGACGCATGTTGTTTTTGCACTTCTTGACATCGGCCCAGGACTTCTGTGAATATAAGGAAAAAAGCAGACTTCAGGACTGGACTTGCGCCCTTTCCACTAAGATCACAGCCAGCTTAGGAGGGACAGGAGGCATCTGCCTGTGGGCCAGCAACATGGCTTAAAGGCTAGACACAGAAACAGCAGTGGTTACACAAAGGAGTCATAGGAACTGGCTCTGCCTTGGGCAAGCCCCTCTGCAACTCTGTTTCTGAATATAGAAAGAGGAATCGTCTTTATTTCAGATGGCTCCTGTGAAGGTTGAGACAACATACATGAAACCTCCCATGGGAAAGAAAGCCAATTCCCATGCCTGGCACATGCAGCAGTCTCAACAAAGGTTTGCATTGTGACTGGATAAATTAATGGAAAGGGGAAGAGAACTGTGAGAAAATTCTCTGAAGAAGGAAAATCCAAACTGCCTTCTTTCAGGTGTCCACCCTAAAATGCAGGTAAAGGGTTATTATATGAAGGAAAGTGACAAGTTGGCCTCATCTGGATTGAGGAGAAAGGAAAAAGGAAGAGGCAAAAGTGGTGCCTCAGCAAACTAGGAATAAAAGGAAACTACCCCACCATAATAAAAGCCATATATGAAAAGCCCACAGACAACATCATTCTCAATGGTGAAAGACTGAAAAGTTTCCCTTTCTTTGATCAGGACAAGGTGAGGATGCCTATTTTCACCACTTCTATTCAACATTGTACTGGAAGTCCTAGCCAGATCAATTAGGAAAAACAAAAACAAGAAAAAAGAAAGGCATCCAAATTGAAAAGGAATAAGTAAAATTATCTTTTTTTTCTCTCCCCTTCCTCTCTCATTAAAAAATCAAGAAAGATTATTTTTTTAAAAAACTGATCAAACTAATAAATGAATTTAGCAAATTTACAGGATACAAAATCAAACTCAAAATCAGTTGTATATTAACACATTAACAAACAACCCAAAAAGGTAATTAAGAAAAGAATTCTATCTACAACAGCATCAAAAACAATACTTAGGAATAAACTTAAACAAGGAGGTGAAAGACTTGTATCCCTAAAACTATAAAATGTTGATGAAAGAAATTAAAGACAAAAATAAATGAAAGATAATCCCATTTACCTTGATTGGAAGACAATATTGTTAAGATGTCTACCTGATATAGATCATTGAAGTGCTCTATAGATTTAATGTAATCTCTATCAAAATCCCAATAGTGTCTTTTGCAGAAATAGAAAAACACATTTGGTAATTCTTATGGAATCTCAAGGAATCACCAAACTGCCAAAAAAATCATGTAAAAAAAAAAAAAAGTTGGAGGTCTCACACCTCCTGATTTCAAACCTTCAAAGTTATTACAAAACTATAATATTCAAAACACTGTGGTTCTGGCATAAAGAGCAGATACTTAGACCAATGGAATGGAATAGACAGTCCAGAAATAAACCCTCACATATATGGTCAATTGATTTCAAGGACGGTATCAAAACCATTTAAGTAGAAAGGACAGCCCTTTTAACAAATGGTTTTGGGAATACTGGATAGCCACATGCAAAAGAATGAAGCTGGACCCTATCTTATACCATGTACAAAAATTAACTCAAAATGATTGAAGACCTGCCTGACCTGTGATGGCGCAGTGGGATAAAGCGTCGACCTGGAACACTGAGGTCGCCGGTTCGAAACCTTGGGCTTGCCTGGTCAAGGCACATATGGGAGTTGATGCTTCCTGCTCCTCCCCCTTCTCTCTCTCTCTCTCTCTCTCTTTCTCTCTCTCTCACTCCTCTCTCTCTAAAAAATCAATAAATAAAATATTTTTTAAAAAAAATAAAATTAAAAAAAGATTGAAGACCTAACTGTTAGAGGTAATACTAAAAAACCCATAGAGGAAAACATATAGGAAAAGTTTTATAACATTGAACTTGGCAATTATTTCTTGGATATGACATTAAAAGCACAAGCAATAAAAGAAAATTGGATAAATTAGACTACATTAAATTAAAAACTTTTGTGCATCAAAGGAAATAACAGAGTGAAAAAGCAAATCACAGAATGGGAGAAAACATTTGCAAATCATATATCTGCTCTATATCCAGATATATAGCTAGGTGTTAATATGAAGACTATCAGAAAGTCTTAAAACTCAACAATAAAAAACAACCCAATTTAAAAATGGGCAAAGAACCTGAATATACATTTCTCCAAAGAAAATATACAAATGGCCAATAAGCATATGAAAAAATGTTTAATATCACTAAACATTATGGAAGCTCAAATCAAAATTACAATGACATACCACCTCACACCCCTTAAGATGGCTACTACCATTAAAAAAACAAAAACACAAAACAACTGTTGGTGAGGATGTGGAGAAATTGAAACCCTTGTGCACTTTTGGTGGAATGTAAGATGGTGCAACCACTGTGAAAAACAGTATGGAGATTCCTCAAAAAATTAAATATGGAATTACCATATGACCCAGCAATTCTACTTCTGGGTATATAGCCAAAAAAGAATTGAAAGCAGGTTCTCAAAGAGATATTTACACACCCATGTTTGCAGCAGCATTATTCTTAATAGCCAAAAAGTGAAAGCAGCTCAAGTGTCCATCAACAGATGAATGGATAAACAAAACATGGTATACAGAGTTAACCCTTAACCCTTGAACAATGTCAGGGTTAGGGGGTCAATTCACTGTGCAGTCAAAAGTCCACATATAACAAATCGACCTTCTGCAAACAGGGATTCCCAACTGCAAAAGGGATATATGGTTGATCCTTGAACAGCCTGGGTTTGAACTGTGCAGGTCCACTTATACTGAGTTCAAACTCATGTAGCTCAAGAGTCAACTCTACATACAACAAAATGACATCGTTTACCATAAACAAAAAGGTGAAAATAACCCAAGTGTCCATCAACAGATGACTGGATTAAAAAATGTGGCTTCTACCTGCAATTGTGAGGCAAAAACTGATAGAACTCAAGGAGAAATAGATAAATCCACTATTGCAGCTGGAGCTTTCATCACCCCTCTGTCAGTAATGGACAGGTCTAGCAGGCAGAAATAAAGCTATAGTTGAACTCAGTACCACCATTAAGAAACTGGATATCATTGACATCTATAGAAAACTTCATCCAACAACATAAGAATACACAGTCTTCTCAAGTTCACATGGAACATTCACCAAGATGAATGTTCATCTAAATCAGTCATCTAAGCTTCTACCTTAGGAAACTGAAAACACAAGAGTAAATTAAATTTGAAGTAAGCAAAAGAAAAAAAATTGTAAAAATTGGAGCAAAATCAATAAAATTGAAAACAAGAAATCAATAGAGAAAATCAATGAAACCAAAAGCTGGTTTTTAGAAAGGATCAATAAAAGCAACAAACCTCCAGCTAGAGACTAAGAAAAGAAGAGAGAAGACACAAATCACTAATATCAGAAATAAAAAAGGGAGAATCAGTACTATCCCATGGACATGAAAAGGATAAGAAAAGAATACTATGAACAGCTCTATGCTCACATATAGTCTAGATGAAATGGACCAATTCCTTGAAAGACACAATCTGCCAAAAGTCATGCAAGACACACAATCTGAATAACCCTATACCTATTAAAGAAGTTGAATTGGCCCTGGCCGCTTGGCTCAGTGGTAGAGCGTCGGCCTGGCGTGCGGAAGTCCCGGGTTCGATTACCGGCCAGGGCACACAGGAGAGGCGCCCATCTGCTTCTCCACCCCTCCCCCTCTCCTTCCTCTCTGGCTCTCTCTTCCCCTCCCGCAGCCGAGGCTCCATTGGAGCAAAAAGATGGCCCGGGCGCTGGGGATGGCTCCTTGGCCTCTGCCCCAGGCACTAGAGTGGCTCTGGTCGCACAGAGTGACGCCCCGGATGGGCAGAGCATCGCCCCCTGGTGGGCGTGCCGGGTGGATCCCGGTCGGGCGCATGCGGGAGTCTGTCTGACTGCCTCCCCATTTCCAGCTTCAGAAAAATGCAAAATGTAAAAAAAAAAAAAAAGTTGAATTGGCCTGACCTTTGGTGGTACAGTGGATAAAGCATTGACCTAGAACTCTGAGGACACTGGTTCGAAACTGGGCTTGCCTGGTCAAGGCACATATGGGAGTTGATGCTTCCTGCTCCTCCCCCCTTTCTCTCTCTCTCTCTCTCTCTCTCTCTCTCTCTCTCTCTCTCTCTCCTCTCTAAAATGAATAAATTAAAAAGAAAAAAGAAGTTTAATCAATAAAAAATAATCTTCTAAAACAGAAAGCACCAGGCCTAGTATAGGTTCAGTGGTGAATTCTTCATACCATGGAATATTATTCAATCTTTAAAAAGAAGGAAATTCTGACACATGCTATAATGTGGATGAATCCTGAAGACATTAAACTAAGGAAAACAAGCCCGTCACAGAAGGACGAATGAATATTGTATGATTCCATTTATACGAGATACCTAGAGTAGTCAAAGTCATAGAGACAAAGTAGAATGGTGGTTGATGGTAGTAGGAAAAATGGGGAATGAGGAGTTATTGTTTAATGGGTATAGGGTTTCAATTTTTGCAAGATGAAAAAGTTTTTCTGGAGATAGGTTGCACAACAATGTGAATATACTTACCACTACTGAACTATACACTTTAAAATGGTAAAATGATAAATTTTATACTACCTGTGTTTTGTCACAAACACACACACACACACACACACACTGATATCAGAGGCAGAGCTATGCAGTTATAAGGAGTACTTAGTCCTGGCCAGGTCAGAACAGGCCCTTGAGGACCAACCATAACCATAACCATAGCCCCACACACACCCACACCCCCCATTTCCAGCCCACAGTGTACCTTCTGCGACCCACAGCAAATGCAGCAAGCTGGAAGGACAAGCCTTGTTCCGTCTACCGAGGGGACAGAAAGGTAAAGGGACATGCCCAGGTCATGCTTGGTAAAGCGGCGCCCCATTCTTTAGCCTGCGCTCTCCCAGCTATCTTAGGGCCCTGTTGAACGCCCAGAGTCTTCAGCTGCGCCACCGGGCTTTGAATTCTAGCTTAGCTACTTACAGCTGTGGGGCCTCAGGCAAATTACCCAGACACTCTATGCCACCTGCAAAATGAGGGTAACAAGCCACGGGCTGTTGTGTTTTTATTACATGTAATAAAGTACTTAAAACAGCCTTGTATGTGGGAAGACTGCCAATGTAAGCTATTGTAGTGCCTCAGGAGTTGTTTTTTCTCTGAAGATCTTTAAGGGACAAATCTACTTCCAGCAGTTAAAAGCACTGGAATTTATTTATTAAAAAAATTTTTTTTTAATTTATTAATTTTTAGAGAGAAAGAAAGGGAGAGAGAGAGTGAGACAGGAACATAGATCTGTTTCTGTCTGTGCCCTGACCTATGTATGATTGAACCGGCAACCTCTGTACTTCAGGACGATGCTCTAATGAAGCTATCAGGCCAGGGATAAAATTCATTTCTTAAGGGCTTGCTGGCTCTGGGATCCCACACAACCTTGCACCAAAGCTTTGAAGGCCTAGGACAGGTGGGGTGGCTCTGGGTGCTAGGTTCTTCACAGCTCATTCCTCAAATTCCCATTCTTGTCTTCGGTGCCTGCCAAGCTGGGCTGGGACCACAAGCCCAGGAAGCTATATGTTACTGGAGAGCGGTCCACACTATTCTTGCCAGTCCTGTAGGTTCTGACTGTCCCAGCTGAGCTGACAGCAGCCAGGGACACAGCTTCCCTAGTGCACTGAGGAGGACCCCAAGGATCACACAGACAGTGGGAGGCAGGCCCGCCTCCCTGGACCCCAGGCGGCAGCAGAGCTGAGGCCAGGTTCACTTGTGTCAGTGATCCATGGTACCTGGTCGGCAGCAGGAGAAGCTAACCGCCACGCAGGACTCACTCAGCGTGGAGCGGACCCAGCGAGGCCGCAGCAGCAGTGCTTCCTGCCCACAGCTCCGGGAGCTGCACAGCTGTTTTGGCCTCGAGTTATTTAGACAGCACCTCTGCACAGTGCCCCCAACAGGACCTCTTTGCAGATGAGATAAAAAATGCCGTTCCAGGAAGGGAGCACCAGGCTTTCTCCTGAGACCAGAATTATCTGGACATCAGGCATCCAAGTGCCAGTCTACCCACTGAGCAGAACAACCATGCTAGATGTCTGGTACCCTCATTGTTGGAGCTGTGCATCCCCTGCAGTGAAGGTCAGGGTGCAGGCCCGTATGCACCCCATTACTGTGGGGGCCTGGCCCTAGCTGCTGGAGAACATAGAGCAGCCAAGTGGGAGGAAGGGACTCCTTTCTTTGCCCTCACCTCAGCTGGCTCTGGAAGCAGCTGTGACACCTGCTTTTGATGTGGCCAGAGAGAGGACTGTGATTTAATTGTCAGGGTAGGACACATCACTAAATGTCAAAGTTGGAAGGCTTCAAAGATCTTCACAGGGAGTGCCCACACCTCAATGTATGTGAGCAATGAGGACATCAGGGACCACAGCAGGGCCGGGCTTGGTGATATTCACAGATTGGCCCCGTTCAAACTCCAGGGAAGCTCAAGTCCTAGAACTCCCTGAGCCTCCTGCAGGTGGATGAGCATGGCCTGCCTTCTGCTCAGACCAGCTCTGAGCAGGAAGAAGGGAGCAGAACTCACTGCTGGGGAGGGAGCTGGAGAGCATCTCTGCAAGCCCACAGCACAGGCCTCCCTTCCCAGATTCACAGCAACATCACCCCCGCCCAGCACACACCAAAGCATGGCTCCAGCAGGCAGTGCCCCCAGTGTGGGGCCCCAGCAATTCCCCTGGATGGGGTGACAGAGAGCAGGCAGCTGGGCCTCTCACCCCGGGCCCTCTGATTCTGCACCCAGGCTCTTTTCTTTTTTTAATTATGGTAAAACACACATAACATAAAATTTACCATTTTAACCAGTTTTAGGTCCACAGTTCAATGACATTAAGTACATCCACTCTATTGTACCTCTATCTCTACAACTTTTTCATCTTCCCAAACTAGAACTGCATGGCCACTGAACAACTCCCCATTGCCCTCCCCCACCCCTGGCACCCACCAATCTACTTTCTGCCTCTGTGAATAGGATTTCTCTAATTAAATCTCATGTAAGTGGAGTCACACAGTGTTTGTTCTTCTGTGACTGGCTTATTTCACTTAGCATAATGTCCTCAATATTGGGGCATATGTCAGAGTTTCCTTCCCTTTTAAGGCTGAATAATGTTGCATTGTATGGAGAGACCACATTTTATTTATCCATCATCTGTCGTTGGACACTTGGTTTGCTTCCAACTCCTGGCTGTTGTGAGTAGTGCTGCTATGGACATGGGTGTGCAAATATCTCTTTGAGTCCCTGCTTTCATTTCTTTTGGGTGTACACCCAGAAGTAGAATTGCTGGATATCCAAGATTATTTCTGGCCTGCAACTTCACCCCCAAAGAGCTGGGTCACCAGCCAAAACTGTGACAAAGGACTGTGACTATGGTTATCCTTTGCCCCTCTAAGCACACTCCTGGACAAATGCAGGAGCTCTTCAGGTCCCAGCTAAGCCCTCTGAAATCATGTACCAGCTGTGCCAGGCAAGGTTCCCCCTCACCTCAGGGTAAGCCCGCCATCTCCGTGGGCAGTGGGCAGTGGACAGTGGGAAACCACTGCCCTGGAAGTCAGGAGCCCTGAATTCCCAAGAGGTTTGTTGTGATGGGTCCCTGCTTCTTTCTCCTCTCTGGGCCTGCTCTCCCTAAGAGAAGTATTGGAGGAGGTGCCCACCGAAGCCCTGTTAGCCCTGCAATTCCATGCCTCTAAATAGCAGCAAAAATGCACCTTTCTTGGAGAACCATGAACAAACCCTAATGGACAGATTAATGGTAGTGGGGACACGCAGAAGGTGCTGCCAGCTGCAGCCTTGCCCAGCCTGAGTCCCTGGGCCTGCCCCATGTACCCAGCCTCAGACTTCTAGCCCAGACAGTTGGGACCTTGCCCTTGGGTTTGGTGTGCTGAGAAAAGCCCCGAACTTGAAGCTCCTCTCCCTGATGCCTCCCCTTCTCATTCCCCAATTACGGTCCTGAGACAGTCCCAGGAGCCATTTCTCCCAGGTGCAGCTCAGACCCCATTTAATGGATGAGGCTGTATTGGAGCCTAGACCAGGGAATGCATACCTTCAATGTCTGCTGATTCTGATGCATGAGGTAGGCCAAGATGGCCGCACAGCTGCGACTGATGCCCAGGGTGGAAAATACCAAGACGACAGAGCCAAGCTCAATGTGAATTCCTAAAAAAAGAAGGAAGGGTTTGGGGTTAGGGGGCTTGTGTGTGCCCCTTCCCTGTGGACCTGAGTTACTGTAAGAGAACTGGCCTCAGTGGGTCCAAGAATGGGTTCAGAACCAGCACACTACAGTGTGTCCGTAAAGTCATGGTGCACTTTTGACCGGTCATAGGAAAGCAACAAAAGACGATAGAACTGTGAAATCTGCACCAAATAAAAGGAAAACTCTCCCAGTTTCATACCTATTCAGTGCAGTTTGATGTGGGCTCACGCACAGATTTTTTAGGGCTCCTTAGGTAGCTATCCCGAATAGCCTCTACAGACTCGTCACTGACTGATGGCCTACCAGAACGGGGTTTCTCCACCAAACTGCTGTTTCCTTCAACTGCTTATCTCACCAAGTAATGTTATTCCTATGTGGTGGCGCTTCATTATAAACGCGCCGATATTCACGTTGCACTTTGGTCACGGATTCGAATTTAGCAAGCCACAGAACACACCGACTTCCCCATTGTATGGATAGACCACATCTCGACTGCCATGGCTGTGGGCTGCTCCGCTGTATACACGGTGTTACGTCATCACCTGCGCATGCGCACATGCTGCCACATCATCCTACAGAAACTGGGAGGGTTTTCCTTTTATTTGGTGCAGATTTCACATTTCTATTGTCTTTTGTTGCTTTCCTGTGACCGGTCAAAAGTGCACCATAACTTTACAGACACACTGTATGTCCTAGACAAGTCACATGACATCTCTAAGACACTGTTTCATCACCTGGAAAGTGGGGATTCTCAGACCTAGCTGGCAGTTCAAAAGAATCACACCTGCTGAGCACTCAGCCCTACTATGCAAAGTCCTCTCCTTGGCTCTCCAGGCTTTCAGACCAGGAATGTCTGCTCCAGCCGGCCTCCCTGAGTGAGAATGAGGGGATCATCCCCCCAGGGGCACGTGGACGCTGACAGAAGCCGTGCAGCCTGGTTGCCAATCCTGGCTCTGCCACTCACTGGTTGTGGGGCCTGGGCATGTTACTCTAAGCCACAGTTTTCTCATCTGGAAAATAGGATAACAGTATACTGCCTACCTTGTACCAAAAGTCAGCTTTGCTTAAGCCAGCGCCTGGCACAGAAAAGTCAGCTATAATCATACTAAAAATTATGCTGAATCTGTGTGTGAGTCTTGCCAGGGAGGGGTGGGGAGGAAATCTAAGCTGGCATCCTAGCCTGGTTGGTAACCCCTCAAGAACTGAAGATAACCATGCCAAATACAAAACCACAGACTGTCAGTGATGATTAAAGCCAACTGACTCATCACATGGATAAGGAAACTGAGGCACCAAGTAGTTAAGGACTGGCACAGAGTCATCCAGTGAGGCAGGACTGGAAAGGGGCCCCCTTTGAGCCATGGAGCTCTGCCATCCATGGAGGGACATGAGGCAAGCCTCAGTCTCAGCTTCTAGTCAAGTGATAGTTGCAACATCCAGGGCAAATAAGAGATGTTTAAGCCAAAATGTCATTCTCTGGCCCCTCATGCAGCGACTCAGGCTGGGGGCTGAGTTGGTGCCAAGTGGGCAATCCTGGGGTAGGGCCTCTGGCCTAACTCAATGCTGCTCACTCCAGGGATCACACCCAACTCGGGCAATCCTGAACCCTGGGGATGACTGAAAAAGCCACCTTCGATTGGGTAAGTCAATTTTGGGCACTGCTGTGTGTGGTAGGAATACGGGGGGCACTGGGTGAACACAGTGAAAATCAGGGAAAGCAGAAGCTCTGGAGTCTTCCTTCCACCCTACCTCGCTCACCAGACAAAAGGGCAGGAGCAGAGTGAGATTCACCTCTGAGTCACCAGAGCACAGCCCAGAGCAGGCCTCCGTGAACATGTGCAGCCATGGTGGGCCAATACCCTCATCTCATGACAGGCCAAGAGGGACAGTGAGGCCAGGCCCAAAAGGGCCTACAGTCCAACCACGGCCAGACCATAGGGCGCTCAGTCCAGTCTGAAGCTCCTATTTGGGCCCCACTGCCCTGGAGGTAAACGCGTGGCTGCCCATATTGCTGAGGACCCTGGAGACACAGGCTTGTCCTAGGGCTGTCCACACCGGGCTGGGCCTGTGCTGCCCTTTCTCTTCTGAGCACTGAGAGCTGCAATCAGGAATAGGCATGAGAACACAGTGCCACGGTCTCTTTGCCCCCTGGGCATAGGCCAGTTGCTGCCTGGTTAGAGAATGCACCTTACCAATAAAGTGACAAAGGTGACGCAAAAAGGGCGAAATGTCAGCTTCCAGAGAGTCTTCTATCTGGATGTGCAGAAGCCTGTCAGCATCATCTACAAAACTAATCAGAAGAAAAGCACAGGTAATGGGGTATGGGCAAGGAACTGAACCCCTCTCAGGAAACAAAAAAAAAAATAACAGAAACAAAAACAAAAAACCCCACCTGACCTGTGGTGGCGCAGTGGATAAAAGCGTCGACCTGGAACGCTTGAAGTCACTAGTTCTAAACCCTGGGCTTGCCTGGTCAAAGCACATATGGGAATTGATGCTTCCTGCTCCTCTCCCCTTCTCTCTCTCTCTCTCTTTCTCTCCTCTCTCTAAAATGAATAAATAAAATCTAAAAACAAACAAACAAAAACAAAAACCCACCTACATTGTAGGGGTGGGGGGTGGGGGTATGGATTAAGTCAATCTATATAAAGCAGGGGTCGGGAATCTTTTTGGCTGAGAGAGCCATGAATGACACATATTTTAAAATGTAATTCCATGAGAGCCATACAATGACCCATGTACCTTACCCATTATTCAATAAAAATTTGGTGTTGTCCCGGAGGACAGCTGTGATTGGCTCCAGCACCCGCAACCATGAACATGAGCGGTAGGAAATGAATGGATTGTAATACATGAGAATGTTTTATATTTTTAATGTTTTTATTTTTTTATTAAAGATTTGTCTGCGAGCCAGATGCAGCCATCAAAAGAGCCACATCTGGCTCGCGAGCCATAGGTTCCTGACCCCTGATATAAAGCATTTAACTTTCTGTTAGGCACACAGTAAGTGCTCAGTAAATGTGACATTGTTATTATTAACCAAACATGATACTTTCCTAGAATATGGTGCAAATAATAAAATGCAGCTGGGAGAAATATGTCATGACTTTGGAGAATAAGCCTGCTGTGTTAAATGGAGAAGGTCAGAGGGAAGGAGAATGGTGGGGCTGCTGTTTAGACAGGGTGGTCAAGAAAGGCCTTACTGAGGAGGTGACATTAGAAAATATAGGAGAAGCCTGACCTGTGGTGGCGCAGTGGATAAAGCATCGACCTGGAAATGCTGAGGTCGCCGGTTCGAAACCCTGGGCTTGCCTGGTCAGGGCACATATGGGAGTTGATGCTTCCTGCTCCTCCCCCTTCTCTCTCTCTCTCTCTCCTCTCCCCCCCCTCTCTCCTTTCTAAAATGAATAAATTTAAAAAAAAATGAAAAAAAAAAAGTTAAAAAAAAATATATAGGAGAAAATCTCTGTCAAAATTTAAGCATCCATATATGTATGAATTTGTTTGGACTCTATTCTGCTCCTGGTTTATTTTTCTATCCTGCACCAATATCACAATCCTTACTTGTAGTTTTTAAGTCTTAAACAATTTAATATTGGGTCAGGCAAATCTTCCCATTCGTTATTCTTAATATTCAGCTATTTTTGCCCTTTGCACTTCCATATAAATTTTAGGATTATTGTATTAATTTCTACAAACCTATTGGAACTCTATTGGCATTCCACTGAATCTATACATCAACTGGGAAAGAATCAACATCTTTACAAACTTGATTCTTCTAATCCATAACCACAGTACTTCCTCTGTTTATTCAGGTAATCTTTAATCATTTATAGTAATGATATAATTTTCTATTTAGAGGTCTTACACGTCCTTCATCAGGTATAATCCTAGGTATTAAATGTTTTTCCGCTACTGTAAACTAGGTTTATACAATTTCAGTTTATGTTTTTTATCTGAGTGCAGAAAAACAATTGATATTTGGATATGAATCTTGTATCCAGCAACCTCATTTAAATCTAACAACTTATCTGCAGGTTGTTTTGGCTTTCCTGTGTATATACAATTAAGTTGTCTGTGAATACAAAAGTTTTTTCCTTTTGATTCCTATTTTATTTCTCTTTCTTGCCGTATTTCACCAACTAAGACCTAAAGCACAATGTTAAATAGGAGTGGTTATAATGGCATTTTTGTTTTGTTCCAAACTCACAAGGGAAACTTTCAACATTTCACCATTAAGTGTGATGTTTGTTACAGAGGCTTTTGTAGCTATTTTATTAAATCAAAGAAGTTCTTTTCTATTCCAAGTTTGCTAAGAGGTTTTCTTTGTTGTTGTTTTTTAATCATGAATGTATAGTAAATATTATCAAGTGCTTTCACTGCAGCTGTTGAGATAATCCTGATTTTTGATCTAGGTTGTTGACATGGTAAATTATATGTACTGATTTTTCACATGCTAAAACAACCTTGTATCCTTGGAATAAACCCAATTTAGTCATCATGTTATTATACTTTTTAAAAGATATTTATGTATTCAATGTGTTAAGATTTTGCTTAGTATTTTATAGCCATTCTTTTTGTGTTTAATTTTCTTTTTTATTCTTTTGTTTGTTTATAAAGAAAATTAGTCTATAATTTTTCTGTATTATAATGTCTTTATCAGGTTATGAAATCAGGGCTACTGGCCAGATAGCTCAATTGGTTAGAGCACTGTGCCAAAGCACAGAGCTTGCTGGTTCAATCCCTGGTCAGGGCACATATAGGAACATTAAAAAAGTTAAAAAAAAAAGAAATCAGGGCTAAGCTAGTCTCATAAAACAAGTTGAAAATTATTTCTCTTCTTTATTCTTTAAAAAAATTTAATATTAGCCTGACCAGGTGGTGTGCAGTGGATAGAGCATCGACCTGGGACACTGAGGACCGAGGTTCGAAACCCAGAGTTCACTGGCTTGAGTGTGGGATCATAGACATGACCCCATGGTTGCTTGCTTGAGCCTAAAGGTTGCTGGCTTGAACCCAAGGTCACTGGCTTGAGCAAGGTGTCACTGGCTCAGCTGGAGACACCCCGGTCAAGGCGTGTATGAGAAGCAATCAGTGAACAACTAAAGTGCTGCAACTACAAGTTAATGCTTCTCATCTGTCTCCCTTCCTGTCTGTCTGTCTCTCTCTCTCTCTCTCAAAACAAATTAAAAAATAAATAGAAATGGCCCTGGCTGGTTGGCTCAGCGGTAGAGCGTCGGCCTGGCGTGCGGGGGACCTGGGTTCGATTCCCAGCCAGGGCACATAGGAGAAGCGCCCATTTGCTTCTCCACCCCCACCCCCCCTCCTTCCTCTCGGTCTCTCTCTTCCCCTCCCGCAGCCAAGGCTCCATTGGAGCAAAAGATGGCCCGGGCGCTGGGGATGGCTCCTTGGCCTCTGCCCCAGGCGCTAGAGTGGCTCTGGTCGCGGCAGAGCGACGCCCCCGGAGGGGCAGAGCATCGCCCCCTGGTGGGCAGAGCGTCGCCCCTGGTGGGCGTGCCGGGTGGATCCCGGTCGGGCGCATGCGGGAGTCTGTCTGACTGTCTCTCCCCGTTTCCAGCTTCAGAAAAATACAAAAAATAAATAAATAAATAAATAAATAAATAAATAAATAAATAGAAATGATTTTGATTTCCTTGACCCTCTCTATTTTGTTTTTAGTTCAGTTATCTATTGTTATTATTCCTTCTTCTTTATTTGGGTTTAGTTCACTATTCTTTTGCTAATTTTTTGAGATGAATGGTAACTAGTTGATGGTGAGCCTTTCTTCCTTTTAGTAAATAAATTTAAGGCTGTAAATTTCCTTCTAAACACAGCATAGCTACATTCCACCAGTTTTGATATATTATCATTATCATATAGTTGAAATTTTTCATAATTTCCATTATGAAATCTTCTTTGATCCATAGACTATTTAGAAATTGATTTCTAAATTTCTAGGAATTTTCTGTTTATAGTTTTTTTTGTTTGTTTATTTGTTTTTTGTATTTCTCTGAAGTTAGAAACGGGGAGGCAGTCAGACAGACTCCTGCATGAGCCTGACCGGGATCCACCCGGCATGCCCACCAGGAGGAAATGCTCTGCCCATCTGGGGTGTTGCTCCTTTGCGGCCAGAGCCATTCTAGCATCTAAGGTGGAGGCCATGGAGCAGTCCTCAGCGCCCAGGCCAACTTTGCTCCAATGGAGCCTTGGCTGTGGGAGGGGAAGAGAGAGATAGAGAGGATCCACCCAGAAACCTCTGTCTGGAGCCGATGCTTGAATCAACAGAGCTATCCTCAGTGCCTGAGATAGTCACTCCAACCAACCAAGCTATCCTCAGTGCCTGAGGCCAACAATCAGACTAGCCAAGCCACTGGCTGTGAGAAGGAAAGAGAGAGGGGGGGGATAGGAAGGGGGAGAGAAGCAGATGGTCACTTCTCATATGTGTCCTGACCGGGAATAGAACCCAGGATGTCTGTAAGCTGGGCTAACACTCTATCCACTAAGCCAACTGGCCAGAGAACAAATACATTTTTGTAAGATATTATCCTTCTTATGTATTTGAGAGAGAATCCCATTTGCTAAAAATTTGTTAAGAATTTTTGTACCTATGTTCATGATGTTAATAGACTGTAGTTTTCCTTTCTTGTAAAGCTTTTGACAGGTTTAGGTATAAAATAATGATGATTTCGCCTGACCAGGTGGTGGCGCAGTGGATAGAGTGTCGGACTGGGATGCGGAAGGACCCAGGTTCGAGACCCCGAGGTCGCCAGCTTGAGCGCGGGCTCATCTGGTTTGAGCAATGAGCTCACCAGCTTAGACCCAAGGTCGCTAGCTCCAGCAGGGGGTTACTCGGTCTGCTGAAGGCCCGCGGTCAAGGCACATGTGAGAAAGCAATCAATGAACAACTAAGAAGATGCAACGCGCAACGAGAAACTGATGATTGATGCTTCTCATCTCTCTCCGTTCCTGTCTGTCTGTCCCTGTCTATCTCTGCCTCTGTAAAAAAAAAAAAATAAATAAAAAAAAATAAAAAATAAAAATAAAAAAAAAAATAATAATAATGATGATTTCCTAAATGAATTGGAAAGGGTTCCTCCTCTTTTATTTTCTGAAAAAGTTTGTGTAAAATGTCTTCCTTAAATGTTGAGCAGAGCCTGACCTGTGGTGGTGCAGTGGATAAAGCATTGACCTGGAACACTGAGGTCGCTGGTTCCAACCCCTGCACTTGTTTGGTCAAGGCACATATGGGAGTTGATGCTTCCTGCTCCTCCCCCTTTCTCTCTCTCTCTCTCTCACACACACACACACTCTCTCTCTCTATCTCCTCTCTAAAATGAATAAATTTTTTAAAAAATGTTTAGCAGAATTCACCAGTGATTTTTTTGTAAAAAGGTTTTTAACTATAAATGTGATTCCTTTAATATGGGGCTATTCTGATTATGTACTTATTATTACATGAGCTTTGGTAGCTTGAGTATTTCAAGAAATTTGTTCATTTTATCCTAATGTTCAAACATATTAGCATAAAATGCCTCAAAATATTTCCTAATTATTCTTTTATTTTTATTATTTATATATGTATAATTATTATTATTATTAAGTGAGAAGCAGTAGGCAGAGAGACAGACTCCCACATGTGCCCTGACTGGGATCCACCTGGCAAGCCCTCTACCAGGGCGATACTCTGCCCATCTGGGGCCATTGCTCTGTTGCTTGGCAACCAAGCTATTTTAGTGCCTGAGGTGAGGCTATGGAACCATCCTCAGTGCCCAGGGCCAACTTACTTGAACCAATCAAGCCATGGCTGTGGGAGAGGAAGAGAGAGAGAGAGAGAAGAAGAGAGAGAGAGAGAGAGAGAGAAGGGGAAGGGAGGGGAGGGGTGGAGAAGTAAATGGTTGCTTCTCCTGTATGCCCTGACCAGGAATCGAACTCCGGGACTTCCACACACCAGGCTGATGCTCTACCACTGAACCAACTGGCCAGGGCCATTCTTTTATTATTGAATATTAATAAAATTTTATTTATATCATTACTGATCCACATGAAATTTTAAGAAATAATACAGGAAAATTACTCATATACTTTGTCCAGTTTACCCAATGGTAACAGTTGCAAAACCATAGTATAAAAGCACAAGTAGGAAATTCACACTGATTTAATCTATCAATCGCAATTAGTTGCCTCAGTTTTTCTTATATTTGTGTGTGTGTAATAAATTCTGTACAAATTTACCACCTCTGCAGATTCATGTAGCTATTCCCAGTCAAGATACTCAACAGTGCTAACACCTAAGACCCCCTGTGTTGCCCTTTAGTAACCACACTGTCCTTCTTCAACCTCCTTCCCTAACTCCTTGTAATCTAACCTGTCCTCGATTTCTAAAATTTTGTTAACATCAAAAACGCTATATAAGTGGTGTCATATAATATACAGCCTTTTGGATTTGGCTTTTTCTCCTCATTTTTTGTTCCTTGGTATGTAATGCATCTTTTTATCTGGCTACTTTTAGAATTTTCTCTTTTCATTGATATTAACCAATTTGAGAGGATGTGCCTTATTGTGGTTTTCTTTCTGTTGAGATACTTGGATCTGTGAATGTGTGTGTGTGTGTGTGTAAATCAAATTTTTTAAAATGGCCATTATTTCTTTAAACATTTTCTGTCTCTCTACTTCCCTCTCCTTTGGAAATTCCAATTATACATATGGTAGGCCACTGGAAACTGTCTCAATCTCACTGAAGTTCTGTTCTTCTTCATTTATTTATTTTTATATATCAATTTTAACAAGAGAGGCAAGGAGGGAGAGACAGACAGACAGATAGACATACAGGAACATTGATCTGCTCCTGTATGTGCCCTGACCAAGGATTGAACCAGCAACCTCTGCACTTTAGGGCAGTGCTCCAACCAACCGAGCTATCCACCCAAGGCCTGTTCTTTTTTATTTAAGTCCTTTCTTTTCTATGTTTCATTTTGGATATTTTCTATTGCTACAGCTTCAAATTCACCTTTTTTTTTTCTTAAATTAAGTGAGAGGCAGGTAGGCTGAGAGAAAGACTTCCACATGTGCTCCAACTGAGATCCACTTGGCAAGCCCCCTATGGGGCAATACTCTGCCCATCTGGGGCTGTTGCTCCATGCTCAGAAACTGAACTATTTTAGCACCTGAGGCAAGGCCATGGTGCCATCCTCAGTGTCCAAGGTCAACTTGCTCGAATGAGCCATGGCTGCAGGAGGGAGGGAGGGGGAGAGGGTGGAGAAGTAGATGGTCACTTCATCTGTGTGTCCTGATTGGGAATCAAACCTGGGACTTCCACATGCCGGGCCAACACTCTACTTCTGAGCCAACCGGCCAGGGCTCCAATCTTATTTCTGTAGTGTCTTATCTGCTATTAATTCCAATCAGTGTATTTTTTATCTCAGACAGGTGCGTTTTCATCCCTAATCTGGGGCTAGTTTCTCATTACTGAGATAATACTCTTCTCAGTACTCTATTTGATGCCCTGTATATCATGACATGTTTTGTCTACTCTGACTTGAAACACAAATTACTCTTGGTCCCAATAATCTCTGAGGACTGTACTGTCCATTCTTCTCTACTGGTTTTCTTCCAGCCTTGAGTAGTTTGCCCACATGCATATGCTTATAAGTATTCAGCTGGAGACTTTGGGGGACTCTGCCGATGTGCAGAGCCCTTTCTTTAGGTTCAGCTCTCTGTTCTCCATGCAGTGCTCTCCTGTGAATTCTAGCCAACTGGACCTCTCTGGATCCTCAACTCTATTCTCTCAACTCAGAAGGGATGGCGGGATCTGTTTTGTTCTGTGAGCTGTACTGTGAGCTGCAAGCAATCTCTAAGAAATAAGCTATATTGGTTATGGGGCTCACTTTGGTTTTTTCCCTTCTCCCAGGACTCACTATCTATCCTGTGTTGTCTACTGACCATTGTCTGAAAATTGTTTTAGATGTTTTGTCTAGGTTTTTTTAGTTGTTTAAGGTGGGATGGTAAATCTAATCATGAGGATGGAGCCTCATGAATGGGAGGCTCCCTCACGCCTTCTATCATGTAAGAACACAGTGAAAATATGGCTGTCTATGTTCAGAAAGCAGGCTCTCACCAGACAGCAAATTCCTGCTGCACTGATCTTGAATTTCCCAGCCTTCGCACCATAAGAATAACTTTCTGTTGTTTATAAACCACTAGTCTATGATATTCTGTAATAGTGGCATGAATGGACTAAGGTTATTTCTTGGAGGGCCTGAGATAGGTATAGCAGAGTAGAATAGGGTATTTTGTACCATAACGTTAAATACCAGGAAAGTATTACTTTAGGGGAGATTTAAATGGCAAGTATGGGAGCAGAGGATGCCACAGCCAAACCACGAACAAAATATAGGCCAGGAAAAGATGAAGTTAAGTGCAGACCCTACCCCAGTGTATGCTGACTTCTAAGAGTCCTTTCAATTCTATAAATGAATGGCACCAGAAATCTTGTATAAACAAATGATACTTAATCTTAAAAAATCAATAGTATTGGCCTGACCTATAGTGGCGCAGTGGATAAAGCGTCAACCTGGAATGCTGAAGTCGCTAGTTTGAAACCCTGGGCTTGCCTGGTCAAGGCACATATGGAAGTTGATGCTTCCTGCTCCTCCCCTCTTCTCTCTCTCTCTCTCTCTCTCTCTCTATCTCTTTCTCTGTCTCTCTTCTCTAAAATGAATGAATAAGTGAATGAATAAATAAGTAAAAACTCATTTTTAAAAATCAATAGTATTGCTACTTACAATGGCCCCGTCTCCATGGAGACATTGACATGTGCTTTGATTTTCAAATCCTTCTGAATTTTAGGGTCGCAGGCTTGCCTGAAATTGCCCAGGTAGATCTTGCCTGGCATTATTTCAACAGGGTATGGCTGAAATTCATCCAGTTCCTGAGGCAGGGAAGGAGAAAGGCTGCTATAAATATTCCCCAGGGAAGGAGTTGTTTTCATTTGCAGAGGTGGGTATTAATCTCTTGAAATGTGATTTAGTGAACAAGATTAGAGAAATAATCCACGATGGTAAATGAAATTGAGATTTGTTCATTCAAAGAGATTGGCAGGTAATAACTTGCAAAGGAATTATAGGGCTGGTGGTAATAGAAAGACTGAGCCATAGCACTGCATCATGGTACAGTGTGCTGAATCTGAACACCAGCATCCCACTTTCCTTCACGGCACCTGTTGGCATTTGGCTGTGGAGTCTAAAAATTGGAATCTAATACCCCAAGGCCAACAACTGCATAAACCCAGGGTGTGTCCAGTTGGGGGGAGGGCAAGGGTGAAGAAAACAACCCTTTTATCACACTTGAAGTCACCAGAATTTAAATACCTTTAAAACAACAACAACAATGAAACTACTCACAAGAGCCTATTTGTCATTAGGAAATGAATTCTAATAAAATTCTAATGAGTTCTGAGAGAGAGACAAGGTGAAAAGTACACTATTTTAATAGATGCTTACTAAATTCCAGGTCCAACATTATAGTAAGCAAGATTTGATGGGTACACAACATAATCAACAGTTCAAATGCTATAGAAATGTTTCCCTGAAACCTATGTTTATTTATTTTTATTTTTATTTTTTTGACAGTGAGACAGGGAGAGAGAAAAACAGAAACACTGAACTGCTCCTAAATGTGCCCTGACTGGGAAATCAAACCAGCAACCTTCATACTCCAGAACAGGGATGGTCAACCTTTTTATACCTACTGCCCACTTTTGTATCTCTGTTAGTAGTAAAATTTTCTAACTGCCCACCAGTTCCACAGTAATGGTGATTTATAAAGTAGGGAAGTAACTTTACTTTATAAAATCTATAAAGCAGAGTTACAGCAAGTTAAAGCATATAATAATAATTACTTACCAAGTACTTTATGTCGGATTTTCGCTAAGTTTGGCAGAATAAATCTTTATAAATCTTTATCTTACTATAGGTAAAGCTATCTTTTTATTTATACTTTGATTGTTCCGCTACCGCCCACCATGAAAGCTGGAATGCCCACTAGTGGGCAGTAGGGACCAGGTTGACTACCACTGCTCCAGAACAATGCTCCAAGCAACTGAGTTATTCAGGGCTTAATTTTTATTGATTTTTAGAGAGACAGAGAGAAAGAGGGGCAGGGGAAGGGAAGCATTCATTTGTTCAGTCGTGCATTCTTTGGTTGCTTCCCATTTATGCCCTGACCGGGAATTAAACCCGCAACCGGGTCGGTTAGCTCAGTCAGTTAAGAACCTTGTTGTTTTAGGACAACACTCTTAACCGACTGAGCTAACCAGCCAGGCCCTGGCCTGTACTCTTTTTTTTTTTTTTTTTTTCTGAAGCTGGAAACGGGGAGAGACAGTCAGACTCCCGCATGCGCCCGACCGGGATCCACCCGGCACGCCCACCAGGGGCGATGCTCTGCCCACCAGGGGGCGATGCTCTGCCCCTCCGGGGCGTCGCTCTGCGCGACCAGAGCCACTCTAGCGCCTGGGGCAGCGGCCAAGTGCCTGGGGCAGCGGCCAAGGAGCCATCCCCAGCGCCCGGGCCATCCCTGCTCCAATGGAGCCTTGGCTGCGGGAGGGGAAGAGAGAGACAGAGAGGAAGGAGAGGGGGAGGGGGGGTGGAGAAGCAAATGAGCGCCTCTCCTATGTGCCCTGGCCGAGAATCGAACCCGGGTCCCCCGCACGCCAGGCCGACGCTCCACCGCTGAGCCAACCGCCTGGCCTGTACTCTTATTGATCAATGTCACCCTGTTAAATTTAATTTTCTTTCTTCCTTCCCTTCCTTCCTTCCTTCCTTCCTTCCTTCCTTCTTTCCTTCCTTCCTTCCTTCCTTCCTTCCTTCCTTCCTTCCTTCCTTCCTCCCTCCCTCCCTCCCTTCCTTCCTTCCTTTCTTTTTTTTTCTTCTTTTAAGTGAGAAGATAAGAGATAGTGAAACATACTCCCACATGTGCTCCTAACAGGATCCACCCGGCAACACCTTCATGGGCTGATGCTCAAATCAACCAAGCACCTGAGGCTGACACCCTCGGCCCAACCAAACTATTCTTTAGTGCCTGGGGCCATGCTTGAACCAATCCAGCCACTGGCTATGGGAGGGGAAGAGGGAGAGAAAGGGGAGAAAAAGGAGGAAAGAAGCAGATGGTCGCTTCTCCTGTGTGCCCTGACCAGGAATGAACCCTGGATGTCCATATGCCAGGCCAATGCTCTATCCACTGAGCCAACCAGCCAGAACCTAAATTTAATTTTCTAAATAAAATTTAAAAAAAAATTTTTTTTCTCACCTGACCTGTGGTGGCGCAGTGGATAAAGTGTCGACCTGGAGCGCTGAGGTTGCCAGTTCAAAACCCTGGGCTTGCCCAGTCAAGGCACATATGGGAAGCAACTACTATGATGCTTCCTGCTTCTCCCCACTTCTCTCTCTCTCTCTCTCTCTCCTCTCTCTAAAAATATCAATAAATAAAATCTTAAAAGAAGAAAAAATTTTTGTTTCTTTCAAAAACAAAGAAGCTGACTGGTGGTGGCATGGTGAATAAAGCATCAGCCTGGGACACTGGGGCGCCAGCTCGAAGTCTTGAGGTGGTCAGCTCAGAGCGTGGGCTAGCCAGTAAAGGGTCACTGGCTTGAGCCCTAGTCAAGGCATATATGAGGAGTTTAAAGAACAACTAAAGTGAGAGCGACTACAAGTTGATGCTTCTCATCCTCTCTCACTCTCTCTCTCTCTCAGAAACAAAAAAAAATAAACAAAGACAGCCCTGTCCAGTGGCTCAGTGGATAGAGCATTGCCTGGCATATGGATGTCCTGGGTTCGATTCCTGGTCAGGGCACACAGGAGAAGCAACCATCTGCTTCTCTCCCTCTCTCTCTCCCCTCTATCTCCCTTTTCTCTCCCTCTTTCCCTCCTGCAGCCAGTGGCTAAATTGGTTCGAGTGTGGCCCCAGGCACTGAGCATAGCTCCACTGGAGTGCATCATCCTCAGGTATTAAAAATAGCTCAGTAATAGAGCACTGGCCCCAGACAGGGGGTTGCCGGGTGGATCCCTGCTGGGGCACATGTGGGAATCTGCCTCACTATCTCCTCTCCTGAAAGAAAGAAAGAAAGAAAGAAAGAAAGAAAGAAAGAAAGAAAGAAAGAAGGAAGGAAGGAAGGAAGGAAGGAAGGAAGGAAGGAAGGAAGGAAGGAAGGAAGGAAGGAAGGAAGGAGGGAAGGAGGGAAGGAAGGAAGGAAGGAAGGAGAAGAGAAGAGAAAAGAAAAACAAAGAGAAGCCTGACTGGTGGTGGTGCAGTGGATAGAGCACTGACCTGGGATGCTGCGGTCCCCAGTTTGAAACCCTGAGGTCACCGGCTTGAGCACGGGATCATAGACATGATCCCAAGGTCGCTGGCTTGAAGCCCAAGGTCACTGACTTTAGCCCAAGTCGCTGGCTTGAGCAAGGGGTCACTGGCTCTGTTTGAGCTCCCTGGTCAAGGCACATATGAAAAGAAATCAGTGAACAACCAAAGTGAAGCAACTACAAGAGATGGTTCTCATCTCTCTCCCTTACTGTCTTTCCCTCTCTCTCTTTCTCAAATCAATTTTAAAAAAACAACAAACAAACAAAGAGAAGAATTGTTTCTACATTTCCCAATGTGTGTTCTAAAAACTGGTCCTTCACAATGCCCTGAGAAAAAAGGGTTCAGAAAACCAAGTATATTCAGGAAGCAGTACCTGTGATATCCCTCTCTCTGAAACTCACCATGCACATTAGCAATAAAAGGCTTAAAGAAGTCTGGCAGTAAAGATATCCACCAACTACAGGCACTATGGAAAATAGTATGGAGGTTCCTAAAGAATTAAAATGGTATGATCTAGTAATCAGTAATCCAACTTCTGGGCATATAACCAAAGGAAACAAAATCAGTCTCTCAAGGAGATATGTACATCCCCACGCTCATTGGGGCATTATTCACAATAGCCAAAACATGGAAGCAACCTAAGTGTCCATCAATAGATAAGAGGGTAAAGAAAATGTGGCACATGTATATATTATGTATATATTGGAATATTATCCAGTCATGGAAAAGAAGGAAATCCTGTCATTGGCAACAACATAGATGGACCTCGAGGGCATTATGCTAAGTGAAATAATTCAGACAGAGAAAGACAAATAATCTCATTTATATGTGGACATCAAAAATGCCAAACATGGGCCCTGGCCGGTTGGCTCAGTGGTAGAGCGTTGGCCTGGCATGCGGGAGTCCTGGGTTCGATTTCCCGCCAGGGCACACAGAAGAGGCGCCCATCTGCTTCTCTACCCCTCCCCCTCTCCTTCCTCTCTGGCACTCTCTTCCCCTCCTGCAGCCAAGGCTCCATTGGAGCAAAGTTGGCCCGGGCGCTGAGGATGGCTCTGTGGCCTCTGCCTCAGGCGCTAGAATGGCTCTGATTGCGGCAGAACGACGCCCCAGATGGGCAGAGTATCGCCCCCTGGTGGGCATGCCGGGTGGATCCCAGTCGGGCGCATGCGGGAGTCTGTCTGACTGCCTCCCCGTTTCCAACTTAAGAAAAATACAAATAAATAAAAAATAAAAATAAAAATGCCAAACATGCCTGACCAGGCGGTGGTGCAGTGGATAGAGCATTGGACTGGGATGCCGAAGACCCAGGTTCGAGACTCCAAGGTTGCCAGCTTGAGCACGAGCTCATCTGACTTGAGCAAAATAAAAAAATGCTCACCAGCTTAGACCCAAGGTTGCTAGCTCGAGCAAGGGGTTACTCGGTCTGCTGAAGGCCCACGGTAAAGGCACATGTGAGAAAGCAATCAATGAACAACTAATGTGTCGCAACGAAAAACTGATGATTGATGCTTCTCATCTCTCTGTTCCTGTCTTTCTGACCCTATCTATCTCTCTCTCTGTCCCTGTAAAGAAAAAAAAAACACAAAAAAAATGCCAAACACATAGAAACAGAAGGTAGAGTGGTGGCTGCTAGGGGCTGGGGCAGGGAGGGAGAATATGGAGATGTTGATCAAAGGATTCAAACTTCCAGATATAAGGTGAGCAAGTCCTGGGAATCTAATGTACAGCATGATGATAACAGTATTTTATACTTGAAAATTGCTAAGAGAGTAGATTTTAAATGTTCTCACCACATACACAAATAGATAATTTTGTGAGGTGATGGCTGTGTTAACCTTATTATGGTAATCATTTAATAATCATTTACATATATATATATGTAAAATCACCACATTGTACGCATTAAACTTATATAGTATTATGTATCAGTTACATATCAATAAAGCTGGGGTGATTTATAAAATATAATTGTTCCAAGGAAAGATTATTAGAGCACCAATCACATGGTTAAAAAAATTATCACCAAATAATAAAACTAATTTAAAATTTTTTTCCATTGATTTGAGAGGAGGGTGGAGACGGGAAGGGAGAGGGAGAGAAGGGGAAGCATCAATTCGTTTTTCCACTTAGCTGTTCTATATAAAATAAGTTTTATTATCAGCCCTGGCTGGGTGGCTTAGTGGATATACATTGTCCTGGTGCGCCAAGGTTGCAGGTTCGATCCCTGGTCAGGACACATATGTTTGTAATAAAACAGCAGCTATATAGTTATGGTTGGTATAAATTGAAAATGTACTTCTGGCCTGACCAGGCAGTGGTACAGTGGATAGAGTTTTGGACTGGGATGCGGAGGACCCAGGTTCGAAGCCCTGAGGTTGCTGGCTTGAGTGCAGGCTCATCTAGTTTGAGCAAGGCTCACCAGCTTGAGCCCAAGGTCACTGGCTTGAGCAAGTGGTCACTTGCTCTGCGTAGCCTCCGGTCAGGGCACATGTGAGAAAGCAATCAATGAACAACTAAGGTGCCACAACAAAGAATTGATGCTTCTCATCTCTCTCCCTTCTTGTCTATCTGCCCCTATCTGTCCCTCTCTCTGTCTTCCTCTGTCTCTGTCACACAAAAAAAGAAAATGTACTTCTGATATTTAGTAAAATAAAACTTAGTCAAAATCTCAAAAAAAGAAAAAGAAAAAGAATTCTACCAACATTGTGTAAACTGACGTGTAATATCTGTAAGGCTACAATTTTTTCAATTAGTATTTCATGGGAAATGCTGACCTATGTAACTTCAAAGGTCAAACTCAGTTCTAAAAACTCCTCTGGCTCTAAGTGTGACTCAGAAATAGCATCTTAAGTATCTCAGGCTACTTCACTGTCCACTTCAGTCCTTCAGTCTTCTGGCCTCAACACATCTGCCCTCCCAGAGAATCCACTGCAAGCCCACATCCTTCCGAAGTTGTCAGGCAAAGCAAATCCTCAAGTTTGCAAAGTAGATTCATGACCCTTTTACCTGCAGGCAGATGCACTATTTGCAGATATGACCCAAAGCATCCCCAGGGCTCAGGCTGACATCTCCCAGGATGCTCAGCTTGCTGGTGCCAAGTGAAATCCTCCTACTTCCATTTGGAAAATCTCACTAAACACCCATCACAAATCTACCAACTCTCTCTCTGCTGCTTTCAAACCAGTTTCCTCTCCTGTGCTTGTGCAGGTGGCAGGGGAAGAGGGCATGGCATGGATCAAAACATGCTGTGCTGTAAAGAGCAAGCACATGTGAATTCTAGAGGACACAATTTTGACCACCACATTGACAAATGCAAAAGAAACAAGTATCTGAAATTAACATGTCCAAACTGAGCCCCTTACCTTCCCCACACACTGCCTTCTCCTCCTGTGTCCACCACATCAATGAGCCACACCACCGGCCGCATGTCATCCACACCTAGATTCCTCCTCCCTCTCCCATGGCCCACCCCCTATATTAATCAATGCCACTCTTTAAGTATCAATATATCTTGAATCTCTTGTCTCCTCTCCATCCCTACCTCCTAGCAGGTCTCCCCAAACCCACTCTCTCCCCACTGGTCTGGCCTCTGAACTACAATCCGAGTTTAGCTGAGTGCAATCTAACCACGCCATGCCACCCCTTAAGATAAAATCATTCCGTGGTTCACCTTCATCTCTCTCTAGTGTGGCCTTCACACTTCTTTTAATCACAGTACCCCTTTGCTCAAATGAAATCTTATTTAAGGGATACCACATGCAAAACAGGGAATTACAAGTTACTCTGTCTAAGGTAGAAGGGCAGTCTCAGGGCCCAAATCTGGTGGCTCCATCTCCACTCACAGAGGAATTCCTTGGGGAGCAATAAGGACACCCTTGCTCTATAGTGAATCAGAACAATAACAGGAAGGGAGTGGGGCTTTCACTTTTGCTCCTGAATTATTAAAAAAGCAGAAAGAGGCAAAAAAATAGGCACCTACAATTCAGGGAAGACCACCAACGACTAGGGTAGAACTCCCACCAGGCCCTGATAGCTACCTCAGCCATAACCCCACCCCTCTTTCCAACCTACATAAGACTGGGGGTGAGGGCAAGTTGCAGGTATATACACATGTCAAAACTGACCACATTGGCCTGACCAGGCAGTGGCGCAGTGGATAGAGCATCAAACTGGGACACAGAGGACACAGGTTCAAAGCTCTGAGGTCGCTGGCTTGAGTTTGGGCTCATTAGCTTAAGCGTGAGGTCACTGGCTTGAACGTGGAAACATAGACGTGACCACATGGTTGCTGACTTGAGCCCAAAGGTCTCTGGCTTAAAGCCCGAGGTTGCTGGCTTGAACAAGGGGTTACAACTAAGGTGCTGCAACAAATAATTGATGCTTCTTATCTCTCTCCCTTCCTATCTGTCTGTCTCTATCTGTCCCTCTCTCTGTTTCTGTTGCAAAAAAATAAAATTTAAAAACTGACCACAGGCCCTGGCCGGTTGGCTCAACGGTAGAGCTTCGACCTGGCGTGTGGGGGACCCGGGTTCGATTCCCGGCCAGGGCACATAGGAGAGGTGCCCATTTGCTTCTCCACCCCTCCCCTCTCCTTCCTCTCTGTCTCTCTCTTCCCCTCCCGCAGCCAAGGCTCCATTGGAGCAAAGATGGCCCGGGCGCTGGGGATGGCTCCTTGGCCTCTGCCCCAGGCACTAGAGTGGCTCTGGTCGCGGCAGAGCGACGCCCCGGAGGGGCAGAGCATCGCCCCCTGGTGGGCAGAGCGTCGCCCCTAGTGGGCGTGCCGGGTGGATCCCGGTCGGGCGCATGCGGGAGTCTGTCTGACTGTCTCTCCCCATTTCCAGCTTCAGAAAAATACAAAAAAACAAACAAACAAACAAACAACTGACCACATTGTACATTTTAAATATGTGCAGTTATTCCTATGTCAATTATACCTTAATAAAATTTTAAAAGGGGAGGGGCAATGAGTTATCAGCAGCATTATGTTTGCAGAGAAATGCTGCTTGGAACACTGCAAAGCCAGTAAGGGATGTTCCTCTAGGAGCAAGGAGGTGTATCTGCATGATGGGAGACTAGCTGTATATCTTAGAAGGGGAGGAGGTAGTCCTTTGGAGAACTTGACATGAATATCCTAGATTTGGAAACAGGCATGACCTCAGACATGCGTCCCTGCCTTTTCACACAAGCTAGCTGGAGCTGTCAAGTCAGCAAGGCAAGAAGGGGCTGCAGCGAGGTCCACCTGGGCCTCTTTCTCACCACTGTTCTCCCCTGTGGTGCATTCAGGGACTCAGCTGAAGAAGGATGGATGCAGTGTGGGGTCATGGGCTACCAAGGAAAGGGGAGAGATTTGGGGTATTCTTAGCATAGATTCTCAGCTGGCTCTCTCTGTGTGGGATCCTCAGTAACAGACAGGGCCCCTGAACAGAACCCGAAAAACCTGCATCAAAGGCCACCAGCAGCAAACAGAACCAGGTGGAGTCAGAGTGAGAAGAAGGCATCTCCCCTCCCTTGACAGCAGCCAGTCACCCAACAGAGTCCCGCTCTGGACCCTCGGCACCACAGTGGCCGGGCTGGAAGAGAGGACGTGTCTCTGAAGCTAAGCCACACTCTCCCCATTCCCAGCCCCAGCACACCCACGCTGTCCCTCGGGGATGGGAAGAGATGAGATTTCATTTGAGATTGGAATGTTAAACTAGCCTAACTTGTAGTGGACTGATTGTTCTTACTTTTAAAAAAATATTTCAATTTTTTTTTATTTTATTTATTCATCATTTTAGAGAGGAGAGAGAGAGAGGAGAGAGAGGAGGGAGGGAGGAGCTGGAAGCATCAACTCCCATACGCGCCCTGACCAGGCAAGCCCAGGGTTTCGAACCGGCGACCTCAGCATTTCCAGGTCGACGCTTTATCCACTGCGCCACCACAGGTCAGGCCAATATTTCAAAAAGACACAAATGTAGAGAGACTAGTATAATAAACCCCAGGATCTATCTCCCCTCTACAAACACCATCAACTAATGGCCGATTTGTTTTATTTATACTGACTTCCCAACATACCCCGGATTACTTTGAAAAAAAATTTCAGACATCATATTATTTTATCCATAAGTATTCCATTTTGTTTCTCTAAAAGATGCAAACTCATATTTGAAAAAATATAACCATAATAATGTCATCACAACCTAAAGAAATACAGGGTGGGGCAAAAGTAGGTTCACAGTCATTTATGTAAAAAATAATACAATAATTAATAAATGATCATATGAAAATAAACTGTTTTGGCCCTGGCCAGATGGCTCAATTGGTTAGAGCATCATCCCAAAGCACAAAGGTTGCTGGTTCAATCCCTAGTCAGGGCACATACAGGAAAAGATTGATGTTCTGTCTTTCTCTCTCTCTCCCTTCCTCTCTCTCTAAAATCAATAAAGTAAACATTAAAAAAATTAAAATAAACTTTTGCATCCTCACAACTGTAATCCTACTTTTTGCCCCACCTTGTATGATAATAATTCCTTACTATCATCAAATATCCAGTTAATATGCACATTTCCCCAATCACTTTATAATATGACTAAATTGAAAATTTTCATTATCAAAAGAAGCCAGAAAGCATGAAATCTGCCCAAGCAAGTGATAAGGGCAAAAATGAGAGCACAGTTAAAGGCAGGTACTGGCAAGAATGAGCCTTCTGCATGGTGACATTCCATTGCGGTCATACTCCTCAGTAGACCAGATCCTGCACAGTGCCCCCTAGGGACCGGCCCCTGCCTGCCAACTCATTGCCACCCAATGCCTGCTTTGTACATCCTCACCCCTCTTCCTCACAAGCTCCTCCTCCTTCAGGTTGGCTCCAGAAGGAAGTGCCCATCCTCTGGGCTCCATATGCCTGCTGTGTCCCTTGGCCACACCCCTTGCCTCCCCTACTAGGTGAGAACTTCTCATAGGCAAGGACTGCTTTCTCGTCCTTCTCCATCCAGGAGCAAATTAAATTGAGACAGCCTTGAATCATGACACCAATTCTGCTTGTCTGACTTTGACTGCAAACCACCATCCAGAATTCCCCTGGGATCCTGCCCTCTGAACAGGCCCCATCTCTTAATCACCATACTGGCTTTTGCCCAAATCTGACAATTATAAATTCATAATCTTGGACTGGGTCTCCTGGCTACGCCACGTTCATTTCCCAGGCCCAGTCTTCCAAATTTCTTCTATCTTTTCCATATTGTCTGTCTCCTTCTCTTTATCCCACCCTGCTCCCCACCCCGTGGTCCTCAAGGGAAGGCCAGGCCCCATCTGTGCCTGCCTGTGCTCAGCACCCTGCCTTACTTGTGGCATCCAGATGATCTTCTGCGTCCGGAAGAAGTGGTACGTGGCTGAGAAGGACTCATAGCCCCCTCTCAGGATACGGACGGGGTGGCAGGTGCGGTGGGATATGGCTCTGCCACACTGAATGGCAGCTCCGAGCAATAGTTCTAGAAGTGGAGACCAAAGAAATGAATGTCTCCTGTGTGTTCACCATTTGTCTAAAGCCCCAGTGAATGGCCACTTTATTCTGAAAAGCAATTATCTACGAAGCTGAAGCAAATAGAAATAGAGATGGGTATGACAATAAAAATTTAAAAGCAACTTACTACCAAGAAAGTTCATCTTTTTCTGTTAATATATATTCAGCTAGTGCTCGACTTATGACCATGATTGGTTCCGACAGACCGGTCATAACATGATTTGGTTGTAAGTTGAGTAGGCTATATGTATAGTACTGTAAAATGATGTTATAAAAATCTTTAAGTCATATTTTATCATAATTTTCTTTCATTATTGTTATATATCATAATTTTCTTTGTTCATTTTATGCCATTTGTATCATCTCTACACCATTTTGTTTCTTATTTTTACATTTGCAAGTTTAAGTAAAACACTGCATTACCAGTACAACTGGTTTAATATTTGCAAAGACAATTTCCTCTTGGTAGACATCTTGGGAGGGGTTTGATGAAAAATATCCAAGACACAAAACACAAATTGCTGTACCGAGTCTGGGATAACAGTTGAAATGGTGCACGCAGAGATGGTAGTGCTGCCAGAAGCTGGTCTGCACTGTTGTACGCCCAGCTGGGCAACGCTTGTGCTGCCAGACGCGGAGCAGTCATGGCTAGCAATTGTGGTCATAAAGTCGAATGGTCGTAAGTTGCATAGGTCGTAAGTCGATCAATATTTGTAAAATCATATTATTATATGCCACATTATAGACCATATAATTCACCTATTTGTACATAGTACAGCTAGAGTACAATTCAATGGTTTTTAGTATAGTCACGGGGTAGTGTAACCATCACCACAATCAATTTTAGAACATTTTCATCCCCCAAAACATTTTCATTACCAGTTACAGGGTTTCACTCCTCATTTCCCCCTAAACACCCAGCTCTGGACAACTATTAATCTAATTTCTCCCTATGGATTTATCTATCTTGGACATTTCATATAAATGGAATTGTACATTAGGTCTGGTTTCTTTCACTTAGCATAACATTTTCAAAGTTCATCTATGTAGCACATATCAGCACCTCATTCCTTTCACAGCTGAGTAATATTCTATTGTGTGAATCTACCACCTTTTATTTATCTATCATCTGTTGATGTATATTTGAGTTGTTTCCACTTTTTGGCCATTAAAAGTAATGCTACTATGAACATTCACATGCAAGGTTTTGTGTGCACTTTTTCATTTCTCTTGGGTACACACCTAGGAGTGGAATTGCCAGACCATATGATAACTCTATATTTAACATTTGAGGCAAGTGCCAAGCTGTTTTCCATAGCAACTGCATGATTTTACCTTCTGAGCAGAAGTGTATGAGTGTTTAAATCTTTCCACATTCTGGTCAACACTTGTCTTTTTAATTATGGCCATCCTAGTGGGTGTGAAGCGATAATCTCATTGTGGTTTTTACATCAGTTTAATCTAAAATGCTTTCATTGATCTGTAGAATCATGCTATTAGACTGTATGCAAATTGTATATATGTGATAGGAAGTTTGCATAATTAAGGCTAAGCCAAGATATCCTAAGGCCAGGATCTGACCCCTAAAGAGGAATACTGTGCAGCAGATTCTGGAGCTAGCTAAATGGAGAAAAGGAAAGGCACGGACTGACAGCTGCATTGGACCTTTGTCCAGGGAGAGAAGGCCAATTCCAGCAGTGGCCGCTGAGGACAAAAGTGGTCTGAGACCCATCTGGAGAAGTCGTACTCAGAGGGGAAGAACCTACAGACAATAGTGAAGCCAGGAGAGCCTACGTGGTGGTGGCACAGTGGATGGAGCATCGACCTGGGATGTTGAGGTCCCAGGTTCAAAACCCCGAGATGGCTGGCTTGGGCGCACTCATCTGGCTTGAGTGTAGGATCATGGACACGATCCCAGAGTTGCTGGCTTGAGCAAGGGATCACTGGCTCAGCTAGAGCCCCCAGGTCAAGGCACATATGAGAAGCAGTCAATGAAGTAACACTATAGGCTGGTGTTTCTCATCTCTCTCCCTTCCTCCCTCTCTCTCTCTCTCTCTCTCTCTCTCTCTCTCTTTCTCTCTCTGTCCCTAAAAAGCAAGCAAACAAAAACTAGTGAGGTCAGGATAGAACCTGTATCTGGCAAGACAGAAGCCAAGCCCACCCACGAGGTCCTGACTGGAAAGCCAGAAAGCCCTGGGTCCCTCGGCGTCTCACTCAGAGCCCCATCTCCCTCTTGAGCAAGAGACTGACTAATGATGGGGCATGAAAGAGAGCCCAGGTAAGTTAGGGAGAGAGTCCTAGGCCACAGTGGTACTGCCTTTAAACCAGACAGTTGCCGCCCTGCCAATGTCACATGACCAGCTGGAGTATTCACATGCAGGGTGACGGGGTCAGAGAGGGGGTAAGGCCAGTCTCTAGGAAACAATTAGAGACTTGGACGGAAAGCCACGAGGACATCCCCGGGGCCCAGTTTAACCACCCAAGGCTGTAACGAGGTTCATGTTTTTGAAACATTATATTCATTCATTTCTATTCCCATTAATCCCGAGTTCTCCACTGACATGAAGTTTCTCACACCTTGAACTGGGGCACCTACTGCTTCAGGGAGAGGGGCGTGGCTATCCAGTACAAGGGAGTCGCTGCTCAGCCTGAGCTTTAAGTTGAATTATTTGAGGTCCTTAGCCAAACAATTGTCTTGAAAGTCAAGCTTTGCTGAGGGAGGAGAAAAGAAATCCCCAAACTCCCAGAACTTCCTTTCATAGTCGGTGTAAACGTGTGGCCCAGGAAACTCCACCCACACATATCATGAGTCCTTTGTGGAGGTCTGTGACCCACATGTTGCAAGGAAGGATGATTTAACATACAGGAAATGTTGCTCTTATAAGAAAGGGGTACCTTTTGCATACTAAAAGGTTAGAGGAGCATCCCAGAGGCCAAGACAAAGGGAAGCTACTTCCTGGGTTCCTAAGGAGATAGAAACACACTGGTTGATGGCGGTGGGGGGTACCAAAAATAGCCTGTGCTCCATTTCCCACTGAGATTCTGAGACCCCCCCACAGCGGAGGCGGGGAGTGGTTAACCTATTGCAACAGGCCCAGGGCTCAGTGGCACGACTCAGGGGAACCTGGGTAGGAGGGGACAAGAAGCCAGCACCATGCACCGTCAAGGTGGAAGGAACCACACACGACTTACATCAAACACGGATATTTTGGCCACAGGCACAGTCCATGGCCAAAGGCCACACAGGCCAGCTGCACCTGATCCAGAGGCCAGCAGAAAAGGACTACACAGACACCAATACCTGCTTCTGTGATATGGTGATGTCCCCCCATGCCCAGATTTCCTTGAGGGTCAGGGAGGTGGGCGCTTAACAGTGAAAAAGGAAAAGGGGGTGGTGAGAGAAACCTTGAAAGGCCTTTTACCCAAAGACTCTGCATTTACCCGAAAGATGTCACTTTAAAGGAGAAAAGATGCCTTGAGTAGGCAAGGTCTGTGCATGCATGATTTTGGTTTTTGGCTGTGTTGCTGTTGTTTTGTGATTGCAGTTTCCTAACCAGTGAGAATAGGGGCTCCACAGCCCAGTGAGGTCAGTTACAGAATGTAAGGGGGTTATCTTTACCGACCACTGTTCTCTAGGATTTCAGGGTCCAGCGTACAATCCCAGAGTTGCAAACCAGAACCCAGCAAGATGAGCTTGGGGAAGGTTTGCAACTCATCTTCCTGGCTAAGGGCCTCCTGGGAAGACAGGTTTTATTAAAGGTAGAAGCCTAGTGCCACCCAGTGACCGTTGGCGTGAATGCCCCAGCCCACAGAACCACCCACACATATTAGTGACCGAGCCACCAACACCACAGCCGCAGCCCACGGCCAGGTGCTGACTGGAGACTGCTGTGGAGGAGCATCATCACAGCAGGTTAGAACTGCGCATGTTTTAATGCTCCGGCTCAGGGCTGGTGTAACTTTACATTGTTTTCCAACATCACTACCCAGGTATTAGAACACTGGACAGCGCCAAACTGCCTGGTCTGAATCCTGGCTCCACCACTTACTGAGGTATAGTTCTTTATAAAAAGTCCACAAATGCTTTCAAATGCTTCCCTTTAAAAGGTTGGGTCTAACTGCCTTCCCCTTGAGGACAGACTGTACTCAGTGACATCCTTCTAATGAACAGAATGTGGCAGAAGGAACTGTGTATAAGCCCCAAGACTAAGTCATAAAAGGCAAGTGGCTTTCCTTTTCGCTCTCTCTGATTACTCGCTCTGTGGGGGGCAGGGGTGACCAGCTACCATGTCATGAGGCCATGCAAGCAGTCTATGGAGAAGTCTATGTGGTGAGGAACTGAGGCCTCTTTATTTTTTTTTAATTTTTTTATTTATTCATTTTTAGAGAGAGAGGAGAGAGAGAAGGGGGAAGGAGTAGGAAACATCAACTCCCATATGTGCCTTGACCAGGCAAGCCCGGGGTTTTGAACCGGCAACCTCAGCGTTCCAGGTCGACGCTTTATCCACTGCGCCACCACAGGTCAGGCGAACTGAGGCCTCTTTACAGCCAGAGTAAAACTGAGGCGTCTCGGCTATAGCCATGTGAGTGGGTCATCTCAGATGCAGGTCATTCTGGCTCAGTCAGATCTTCCAATGACAGTAGCCCTGGCTGACATCTTGACTATAACCTCAGGACAGACACTGTACCAGAACCTGCGAGCTAAACTGCTACTGAATTCTGGACCCATAGAAACTGAGATAATTAATGTTTATTATATCAAGCCGAGTTTGGAGGTAATTTGCTATATGGCAATAGATAACTAACTCACTAGGTGTGGGATCTTGGGCAAGTTACTTTGCCTTTCTGGGCCCTAATTTACCCATTTAAAGAATGGAGATGTTGCCTGACCGGGTGGTGGCGCAGTGGATAGAGTGTCGGACTGAGATGTGGAGGACCCAGGTTCAAGACCCCAAGGTTGCCAGCTTGAGTGTGGGCTCATCTGGCTTGAGCAAAAAGCTTACCAGATTGGACCCAAGGTCACTGGCTTGAGCAAGGGGTTACTCGGTCTGCTGAAGGCCCGCGGTCAAGGCACATATGAGAAAGCAACCAATGAACAACTAAAGTGCCACAACGAGAAACTGATGATTGATGCTTCTCATCTCTCTGCGTTCCTGTCTGTCTGTCCCTATCTATCCCTCTCTCTGACTCTCTCTCTGTCTCTTTAAAAAAAAATGGAGATGTTACCTATTAGAAGACAATTCTCCATGGTTTCTCACATCTCTACATGTCCTCTAAACAAGGCACTGGCTTTTCAAGGATAGTTGTATAACTAACAGCCTTGGAAGTCAGGGACAGTTCTTTTTCCCAGAGCCAAGGATGGGCAGGCGTTCTGCCCATTATAAAAGATTCAGGCTCCCTAAGCTCAGAGTTCCCCTATAATACAGCGCACTGCATGGATATATGCACTTAGCCCCCTTCATATCATCCTGTGAGAACTGGAGCTTGGGGCACCAGTGCAGGAGAATGATGACATGCTGGTTACTTTTATTGCTCTGAGTAATAGAATCCTTTGTCTCTGACCCAAAAGCCTCATGGTCTTTGGCCAGCATCTCTGAAATGATGGCAGGCTCACTTGTCATCTTACAAGGAGAAAGACCTCAAACCCTTCCCAGTTCTTCATATTGCCGTCCTCAGAGGGATGTTCTACATGAGTTGCCCAGTTAGAGCACTTGGCTTGGTTCCTGGCCTGTGGCAAAAGTGTTCAGTAACTGTTAACTGTTATTCTTGTGGCAAGTGTGAAAACCTACCTCTTTCACTATTGCTAGAGTTGTCATCTTCATTGTCATCTCTTAGGATTGCCTCCAGGGAGCTGGTGTGGTCATCATACACCACACAGTACTTCACACACTCCAGATCCACCGAGTCCGGGATAAGATATTCGTCTGCCTTCTAAAGAAACCATGAGAGAAGCCTGTTGACAGCAGTTGCAGTTGAGCAAATAGTCCCTGCACACCCGTCCTGGGTGGAGCTGGAGGTAGGACTATGCCTGTTTCCTGACTACACAGGGACACGGGAGCACTGAGAGTTGACCGGAGAGTCTACTAAACTCCAAGGATCTTCCACACCCCATACCCTGCTGTGAAAAGCTGATCACAGCTGACTGGACCAGAAATAAGTGCCTGGCCCAAGAATAGCTGGCCTACGGACCCACCAACTGACCTAACACATCCTCTCTAGGGACAGTGGTTGCCCATAGGGGTCAAAGTCAAAATTGCCCATAGTGGGCAGTAAGCAGAAGACTTGAATAAGCAGAAGACATAACGCAAGCAGACAAAATGAGGCCAACTGTAGGCTCAAATGAAGCTCAGTGAGAGTGGGAACATTTGTCCTTTCATAGTCACGAATGTATCTTGAACTTCTAGGACAATGCCTGGCGTGTTAGGCCATAAACATGGTTAAAGGAAGGAATGGGCACACAGGTCCATGAGGTCCTGAAGAGTAGTCAGGAAGCGGCTGAGTCACCACCGTGGCAGATTGCAAGGGGAGGACAGTGGTGCCTTCTGCCAAGAAATCAATGCGCTCTTGCAGAACCAGACCTGCCTGGGATCCCACAGGGTGTCCCAGAGCTCAAGGAGGCCTGGCTGGACAGCAGCTGAGGGGTCAGTCATCAATGCTTCCCCAAAGCCCCACTACTCAGGGGAACCTGAGCTTGACTCAATGCTTCCCCAAAGCCCCACTACTCAGGGGAACCTGAGCTTGACTGTCCCTTGCAATCTGTCTGGCTAACACAGAGGCCCTGACAGAGGACCTGCAGGTAGGACAGGACAAGTGCATGGCTCGTCTACCACAGGCAGGAAGGAAGGTAAGGCCCATGCAGGAACAGACGAGGGAGGTTCCCCAGGACTCGAAGGGGAGAAATCACATTTGTCTAAAGGAATTAGCAGATAGATGGTACAGAGGATGAGCAGAATCGAGACAGGGGATAATGAGGAAAGGGAGGTTCTGGATATGGAAGAACACAAGCAAAGGGAAAGGTGAGAACAGCCCACAGAGGCTGGAGCAGGTGGGAGGGCAGCAAGAGGTGTGGCTAGACATTCATTCGTTTATTTAATAAATGTTCGTTCAGGATCTACTTTGTACTTACACTGTGCTAGGTTCTGGAATACATACATACATACATACATACATATATATATTATATATATTTATATATATAATATATATATATTTTTTTTTTTTTAAGGGAAATGCTTGAGTTGGTCTGGAGGACTCAGAAAAAAAGCACACAGGGCAGGAGGCATTTGAGATGAGACTGTAAAGACAAGTCGAAATGTGCCAGATGGGCAAGGGCTTGGGTGTGTTTGAGGCAGAAGGAACAGCTTCCAGTCACTCACGTTAGTCAGCAAACAGGTCCTGAGTGCCCACCAGACACCAGGCACCATGGAGCATCCAGGAGACGAGGGTGAGCAAAGCACACACGCCCCTGTGCTCGGAGAGAGCAGTATGTTCAGGGGACCGCACGGACTCTATTTCTTAGATCTTAAGAGACCATTGGTTGTAAGATGCCCCCCCCCGTCAGTTTAACAACAGTTCAGTCAGGAGTGTACATAAGACGAGGGATTTGTTGGCATAAATACTACTGAGGGCAGGGCAGGGAGCGACTTGTCCCCAAGAAAACCAGAACCAGGGCTCTGAAGCCCAGACCCCCCTCTCAAGCACTGCTCCTCTGCTTCCCCTGCATGCTAACTTCACCTCAGACTTTTCCTGAGGCCCAAGTCATGGCCACCAGTGATGCTCAGACTCCCATCCTCCAAACTCCACCACCAGAATAGAAACAGCTGTCTCTGCCTGACTGGTAGTGGCACAGTGGATAGAGCATTGGCCTGGGACCCTGAGGTCCCAGGTTCAAAACCCCAAGGTTGCCGGCTTGAGTGTGGGTTCATCCAGCTTAAATGCAGACTCGCCAGCTTGAGAGCAGGGTCGCTTTAGTGTGGGACCATTGACATGACCCCATGGTCACTGGCTTAAAGCCCAAGGTAGCTGGCTTGAGCAAAGGGTCACTGGCTTGGCTTGAACTCCCTGGTCAAGGCACGTATGAGAAGCACTCAATGAACAACTAAAGTGACACAACTACGAGTTGATGCTTCTCACCTCTCTCCCTATCTCTGTCTCTCTTGATAAAAAAACAAAAACAAAAACAAAAACAAAACCCTGCCTTCTTTAATTCCAATTCTGATTTGTTCCGTTTGCATCCTTGGCTGAAGTGTGGCCAGGGTTCGGATACTATTTTAGGGAGTACCACTAGACCCCTGTGGTTTGAGCAGAAAGAGAAGTCCCCCTCAGAAAAAGGGGGAAAATAACAGATGCCCACTACATGTGCTTTTGGGGAAAGACAGTACCACATTAAAAGTGCAAATCAGCTGACCTGTGGTGGCTCAGTGGATAAAGCGTCAACTGGAATGCTGAGGTCGCCGGTTCAAATCCCTGGGCTTGCCTGGTCAAGGCACATACAGGAAGCAACTACTACTTGTAGATGCTTCCTGCTTCTCCCCCATCTTTCTCATTCTCCCTCTCTTTCTTTCTCTCTTTCCCTCCTCTATTCAAAAATCAATAAATAAAATCTAAAATAAAATAAAAGTGCAAATCAATTGTAAGATATATCCAAATTTCAGAAATCCTAAAATATGGAGGGGGGAGGATGTGCATCTTAGAATGAAGGAAATGCAGCAAGGCGATGCCGCTGAGGTATGGCGGAGAGTAGAAGCCTGCGGAAGTGCGCCGGAGGAGATGCAAACAGGCAGAGAAGGCTGCGGGTGTGGAGTTGAAGGGCTTTGTGTCCTGCTGGGCTGGGGCATTCCCTGAAGTCCTGCAATCTCTGGCAAAAACACTGGGGAAGGGAGGCAAGAAGTGTCAGTCTGGCTAAGGGGTTGTGAAGGGCTGAGACAGAGAATGGCTCTTTCCCAGAGTTGGGAGTGCTGACAGAATCAAAGGAACGTGCAGACATAAGAGCTGAGTTGGAAACTGAGGGCCACGCATTATGAAGGGGCTCTGAACATGCTACAGAAAGCAGAGAAAGGCCTGAAGTGAGGATGTAGAGCTACAGGACAGAGCCAGAGAATTGACAATTCGGGGGGGGGGGGGGAGAAGGAGATAATGATGGACCTGGCCCGACAGCTACAGCTCGGTTGGTTAGAGTGTCGTCCCAATACACAAAGATTGCAGGTTCAATCCCCAGTCAGGATACATACGGGAACAGATTGATTTTTCTATCTGTCTGTCTGTCTCTCTCTCTTCCTTTCTCTCTAAAATCAATAAGTAAAATAAAATCAATTTTAAAAAAGGTAATGATGGGCCCTGGCCGGTTGGCTCAGCGGTAGAGCGTCAGCCTAGCGTGCGGAGGACCCGGGTTTGATTCCCGGCCAGGGCACACAGGAGAAGCGCCCATTTGCTTCTCCACCCCTCCACCGTGCCTTCCTCTCTGTCTCTCTCTTCCCCTCCCGCAGCCAAGGCTCCATTGGAGCAAGGATGGCCCGGGCGCTGGGGATGGCTCTGTGGCCTCTGCCTCAGGCGCTAGAGTGGCTCTGGTCGCAACATGGCGATGCCCAGGATGGGCAAAGCATCGCCCCCTGGTGGGCAGAGCATCGCCCCATGGTGGGCGTGCCGGGTGGATCCCGGTCGGGCACATGTCTGACTGTCTCTCCCTGTTTCCAGCTTCAGAAAAAAAAAAAAAAAAAAGGTAATGATGGATTGGATTGGGGAAAACTTGTTAGGCAGCAAGCTTATCCTGGAAAAATAGTTGAGCCAGGGCCCAAGCTCTCTGTTGAGTTAGGTACGGAAAAGAGCCTTAGTTAGAATGCATGACAGTACAGTGGCATGGGAATTTTACAAGACAAATTTTTAGAAGTAAACTGACAAGACAGCTCAACTATGTGGATACTTGAAGCTGGAAGCTGAGTGAAACCTCTGAGCAAGAAAGTATACTAACAGACATGAAAGAGACCGAGGATAGGCCAGTGGCTTTCTTTATAGGTCACAGAAGGAGAAAATAAAGCAGAACCAAGAGACAGAAGAAACCAGCGATGTTGGGAGCCGATCAACAACTGCTGGCTGACAAGGTCACAGCAGAAGGTCCACAACCGCTGGCTGACAAGGTCACAGCGGGAGAAGATCCACAACTGCTGGCTGACAAGGTCACAGCAGAGAAGATCCACAACTGCTGGCTGACAAGGTCACAGCAGAAGAAGATCCAAAACTGCTGGTTGACAAAGTCACAGCAGAGAAGACCAATGGCTGCTGGTTGATAAAGTCACCGCAGTGAAGACCAATGGCTGCGGGTTGACAAAGTCACCGCAGAGGAAAGGCACAACGATACTTCCCCCTTTGACCTTTTGAATTAATCTGGCCTTATATCCCCCCTTCTCTGGGTGTGTGCTATCATTTATGGCACAGGGATAATGGCACCGGGCTTTCCCTGTAGATTTGTAGTAATTTCTTTGGAAATGAGACAGAGGGTGTGGGTTCCACAGAAAAGCCTGTAAGCCCCTTGAACTGGGCTCATAGACATAAGAGGCTGGCTATGATATCCCTCGTAAAGGGTTAAGTTTGTAGGAGAATTTCTTCTTATTAATCATGTTAGAAAAAATAGATTGTGACTTATAAATATGTAGGAAACAGTAACTATACACAGAGCACCTTTCAGCCTTCACTTAATTCATCACTTTACCTCCCTAGCCTTTTCATGTGGTAAAGTAGAGAAACTTTCCTTTCTTCTTGCATACCTGACCTGCAGGTGGTGGAACACTCTGAGAAGAATAAAGTTAGAACTTAACTAGTGTATGAATATAGTAAATAAATAAAATTTGACTAGACAATAGAATTTTAGACAAGGTAGAGTTATTAATCAGTACTGACCTTTTAGAAGTTTGTACCAATATTGTTATTGCTGTTCAAGTTATTGTATAACTGTACTTTGAATGACTTACCACCTGATTTATAGCTTATAGAAATGAATTAACTGTTGCCTAGAAATATGAAACCATAGTGAAACAAAAACAATTATTAATCAATGTATTCTGAATACCATGTGATTGTAATTTAGTGTGTGTGTATAAAAGTAAAGTTAGACCAGCCATTGGCAGAGATGCCTGGCAGTAAATGCTAACGAGAGAATAAAGAGAAAGAAAAGAATTCAGCTCTCTCACTCGATTCATGCCGACGCCGTCTCTTCCTGTGGGATCCCTGGATTCCCCCCGGGGCTGGACCCTGGCACAGCGAAGCAAGAGAGAACATGAAGTCAAGGGCGGAGAATGTGGTCAGGACTGCAGAGATGAGAGATGGATCCTAAGTGAAGGCCACCAGTTTTGACAATGACCAGAGAGAGAAGATGCCCTGTGGGGGTGAAGAAAAGGTCCTCACTGCAAGAGCGGGGCATGATGACTGCTACAGGGCTCTCTCTTTTTAAATAGCTGGAATGAAGAAACGAAGTTGGGAAGGGATCAGATGAAAAGGGAAGGGAGTGGCTCCCATCTTTGGGTTATAGTAACTACCTGTATGGCATATTCCCTAAGTAGAATAAACCATAGTGGACAAATGTATATGAAATAGAACCTCTTATGGTCTGTTCCTTAAGGAGAAAAAAAGCTCTGTGGGGCAGGGACAATGAATTAAGGGCATCTTGTATTCTGTTCTATCCCCAGGGTCTGGAACAGTGCCTGGCACATAAAGGAATTAAATCAGTATTTGTTTAATGAAGCGGCTGACCATGGGGGTGGGAAGGACACCTTAGGGAGTATGTAAGAGGCGTGGGAGGTCCTCATGATGGATGCACAGGGTGGCCCTGCCTCTGCTGCCCACTGTGTCCCACAGGAGGTGCTGCCTCCTGGATAGAGCACAAAACTTCCCTCTCTTCCCACCCTCCTGTAAGGTAGCCAGGAAATTCTGACTCTGCCAGTATACCTTCTTCACTCGATGGGCTGTGATCACATGGCTTTCATCATACTCCTGTTTGGAACGCACATCTGAAAAGAAAAAGTATTGAACTAATAACTGTATTTGCAAAAGAGCACATGACCAAACTCCTGAGAGAACTTGCATCATCATCATCTGTTTGGCAGATAGGTGATAGTCACTGTCTTCTTACTCAAGGTGCTGTTCCACTATTCTGAGCTGGCCACACCAGACTCCCTTGCCCCATCACACCCACACTTCCCCTTAAGGGGTAGTGAGACTTTGTACTGTTGATTTAGGGGCAGTTTTCTCCGAGGCCCCCAAAAAAGAGGAGGGGAGAAATCAGAGCCAGAGTGAGCTCATACTAAATGGTCCCATAGAACTTTAGACCCAAATTCAGACTCTAGAACCTAGGAGCTAAGGTTCCAATGCTCCTGCAAGGACAGAAGGTGCATCACTGATGCTCCTCAAAGTTGGGAGAACACGAACAGAAATTAAGCCTTATGCATAAATACTAAATATTTTATCTAAAATATACAGAGTTCGGCCCCTGGCTGGTTGGCTCAGCGATAGAGCGTCAGCCTGGCGTGCAGGCCCGGGTTTGATTCCCGGCCAGGGCACACAGGAGAAGCGCCCATCTGCTTCTCCACCCCTCCCCCTCTCCTTCCTCTCTGTCTCTCTCTTCCCCTCCAACAGCCGAGGCTCCATTGGAGCAAAGATGGCCCGGGCGCTGAGGATGGCTCTGTGGCCTCTGCCTCAGGTGCTAGAATGGCTCTGGATGCAACAGAGCGACGTCCCAGAGGGGTGGAGCATCGCCCCCTGGTGGGCATGCCGGGTGGATCCCAGTTGGGTGCATGCGGGAGTCTGTCTGACTGCCTCCCCGTTTTCAGCTTCGGAAAAATGAAATAAATAAATAAATAAAATATACAGAGTTCCTAAAATTCAACAATAAGAAAACAACCCAATTTAAAAAATGGGGAAAAGATATGAACAGACACCTTACCAAAGAAGCTAGATAGATGGCAAATGTTCAACACCATATGTCAGAAGGGAACAGCAAATTAAAACAACAATAAGACCCTGGCCGGTTGGCTCAGTGGTAGAGTGTCAGCCTGGCATGTGATGTCCTGGGTTTTATTCCCAGTCAGGGTACACAGGAGAAGCAACCATCTGCTTCTCCACACCTCTACCCTTCCTCTCCTACAGTCATGGCTGGATTGGTTTGAGCACATCACCCCCTCCACTGAGGATGGCTCCATGAAGCCTCCTCCTCAGACGCTAAAAATAGCTTGGTTGAGAGCATGGCCCCAGATGCGCAGAGCATCAGCCACAGACGGGGTTGCCAGGTGGATCCCTATTCGGGTGCATGAGGGAGTCTGTCTAGCTTCCCTCCTCTCACTTGGAAAAGAAGAAATAATTATAAATAATAATAATAAATAAAAAATAAAATGAGATACCACTACATACCTATTGAAATGTCAAAAATTCAAAACAGGGATAACACCAAATCCTGGAGAGGATGTAAAGTGACAGGAACTCTCATTCATTGCTAGCAGGATTGCAAAATGGTTCGGCCATTTTGGCAGACAGTTTGGCAGTTGTTTCTTTTTAAAGAATTTTATTTATTGATTTTACAGAGAGAGGAGTGGGGACAAGAAGTAGTTGCTTCACTCTAGCTGTTCATTGATTGCTTGTCATATGTGCCTTGACTGGGCAAGCCCAGGATTTTGAAGCAGTGACCTCAGCGTTCCGGGTGGGCGCTCTATCCACTGCACCACGACAGGCCAGGCCAGTTTGGCAGTTTCTAACAAAACTAAACATACTCTTACTAGCAATCATGTTCCTTGTTTTTTACCCAGGTCAGCTTGAAACTTATTACCACATGAAAGGCTACACACAGATATTTTATAGCAGCTTCATTTTTTTTTTTTTGTATTTTTTTTTTTTTTGAAGCTGGAAACGGGGAGAGACAGTCAGACAGACTCCCGCATGCGCCTGACCGGGATCCACCCGGCACGCCCACCAGGGGCTACGCTCTGCCCACCAGGGGGCGATGCTCTGCCCCTCCGGGGGTCTCTCTATTGCGACCAGAGCCACTCTAGCGCCTGGGGCAGAGGCCAAGGAGCCATCCCCGGTGCCCAGGCCATCTTTGCTCCAATGGAGCCTCGGCTGCGGGAGGGGAAGAGAGAGACAGAGAGGAAGGAGAGGGGGAGGGGTGGAGAAGCAAATGGGCGCTTCTCCTGTGTGCCCTGGCCGGAAATCGAACCCCGCACTTCTACACGCCAGGCTGACGCTCTACCACTGAGCCAACTGGCCAGGGCTGCAGCTTCATTTTTTAATTGCCAAAACTTGAATGCAATCAAGATGTCCTTAAATAGGATAAACAAACTGTGGTACATCCAGACAATGGAATATTGTGCTATGTTAAAAGATTTACCAAGCCATGAAAAGACAGAGGAAAGTTAAATGCATACATAAATGAAGGAAGGCAATCTGAAAATGCTATATACTGTATGATCTCAACTATAAGACATGCCTTAAAAGGCAAAACTAGAAACAATAAAAAGATCAGTGGTTGCCAGGGATTAGTGGAAAGAGAACTGTAAGGGCAGTGAAACTATTCTGTATAATGCTATAATGATGGATGCACATCATTACATACTTGTCCAAACCCACAGAATGTAGAACTCTTACTTTGAACCTTAATGTAATGTAAACTCTGAACTTCAGGTGATAATGACAGTTCAAAGTAGCTTCCTCAATTATAACATATATACCATGATGGCTTTGGATGTTGCTAACTGGGGAGGCTATGATTGTGTGGGGGCAGGGAGTACTGTACATAGAAATTCTCTGTACTTTCTGCTCAATATCTCTGTGAACTTAAAACCTAAACAACAGTCGATTTAAAAAATGACGTAAGAAAGCACTAACCACAAAAGAAAATATTGATAAGTCTAATTTTGCAAATTATGAACTGCTCTTTTCACCAAAATACATTAAGAAGGCAAAAGGGCAAGTCACAGAATAGGAGAAAATGTCTGTAACACAAATAAGTAACCTGCATCAGGAATTTATAAAGAACTCACAAATCAATGGGGGAAGCCCTGGCCAGTTAGCTCAATTGGTTACACCAGGGTTGCAAGTTTGATCCTTGGTCACGACGCATACAAGAATCAATCAAGGACTGCACAAATAAGTGGAACAAATTAATGTTTCTCCCACATTCTCTCAAATCAATAAATAAAATAATTGTAATTTTAAAATAAATAAAAAATAAATCAATGGAGAAAAAACTTCAAACATCTGAAGATATCTTTAAGACATCTTTATTTATTTATTATTTATTTTATTTTTCCTCCCAAAGTGTGAAGCAGGGGGGAGGCAGACTGACTCCCGCATGCACCTGACCAGGATCCACCTGGCATGCCCATCAGGGAGCAATGCTCTGCCCATCTGGGTTGTTGCTCCATTGTGGCCGGAGCCATTCTAGCACCTGAGGCGGAGGCCATGGAGCCATCCTCAGTGCCTGGGCCAACTTTGCTCCAATGGAGCCTTGGCTGCAGGAGGGGAAGAGACAGACAGAGAGGAAGGAGAGGAGGAAGGGTGGAGAAGCAGTTGGGCACTTCTATGTGACCTGACTGGGAATCCAACCCAGGACTTCCACACCCGGGCGATGCTCTACTGCTGAGCCAACTCGCCAGTACAAGACATCTTTAGAAATAGCTCAAGGCCACATCCCTAGAAAGTCCCCAGCCTCCATTAAAGTGCCTGCCTAAGAAAAGTCAAGGCTGCCAGAACTTACTGTTTGTTCCAGACAACACCTAAGATGGCCCCCCAGCCTCTGGGGAGTGTGGGAGCCTAACATTGGTAAGCACTGGTTAGCAAACCAAGATGGGTTTCACATGGACTAGTCTCCATCCACTTTTTGTACTTTTTCACTTCCTTGACTCTACTGAGCTCCTGCCTGCCCCCTTTGCTACACCCTCCTTCTACCTTAAATCACCAGTCACCTGTGTGCAAATTGAAGTTCAGTTCATCTTCCTATTACAAAAGTGTATTATTGATTAAAAGCTATCTTTACTGCTTTAGTGTCTCGTATTAGTTATCTCTGAAACCATTTAGCAACAAAAATGTACAAACTACAATGTAGCTACATACAACAAGAGTGAATCTTAGTAAAATAATCTTGCGCAAAGGAAGTCAGACACTTGGGCTTCATGGCTTAAAGTCGAGTGAAACTAATGTTAGCTAAGCAGGAAAACAGGAGAAGATGAAAATCATTCTTGGTTAAAATGAAATAATGGGAACAGAATTTCAATTTGAGATGATAAGTAGTTCTGCAGCCAGAGTGGCAACAGTTGCACAACAAAATGCCTGCATTTATAAAAGGACATATGCGGATTCTAGATGAGTAAACCAAGGTAGTCTCATTAGCTCAGTTATCGCTCCCTCAATCCCACAAGCCCCTTGCCAACGACCTCCGACGGGGGCTATTCGGCGGAGCCCTCGGCCGGGATCAAGCCAGCCCGGGAGATCCTCTTGTCTTTACACCGATGACGCCACGGCTTCCTTTCGGACTAGGACCCTTTGTTGGGTTCGCAGACGCCCAAATCCCCTAGGCTCCGTCTTTCGCACCAACAAAGAGCTCGGCCACAACCTACATTCCATTCATGCGCGCGCAGAAGTCGTCTGGAGGAGGGAAGAGCTTCACTTACGGAATAGGCGGGGCATGTAAATTAGCAATGGCCACCGTGCCAAACAGATATAAAATTAACTTAAAGACAGAGAATTGAAAAAAAACCTTCACAGGATCTAATATATTCTATATATGTGTCAAGACACTTGGGTAGTGAGACTTAAGTTGATGCTTGATATGGCTCACCGTGAGTTTAATATGTGTGGCAAGAGGACGGCACAGGTAAGAGAGATATAATTGTTATCGCTTCTCGGCCTTTTGGCTAAGATCAAGTGTAGTATCTGTTCTTATCAGTTTAATATCTGATACGTCCTCTATCCGAGGACAATATATTAAATGGATTTTTGGAAATAGGAGATGGAATAGGGGCTTGCTCCGTCCACTCCACGCATCGACCCGGTATTGCAGTACTTCCGGGAACGGTGCACCCCCCCTCGGGGGCCCAAATAAGGTTCAAAGAAAGAAAAAGAGTATGATATGATTGTTTTAATTAACTGATATGTTCAGGTGCTACCCTTACACAATAACGTATTAGTTTTTCGTGAGGTTAACGGTGTTCTGTGTTCGGAGAGACAGACTCCCGCATGCACCCGACCGGGATCCAGCCGGCACGCCCACCAGGGGGCGACGCTCTGCCCATCTAGGGCCTCACTCTGTTGCGACCAGAGCCACTCTAGTGCCTGGGGCAGAGGCCAAGGAGCCATCCCCAGGGCCCGGGCCATCTTTGCTCCAATGGAACCTCTGCTGCGGGACGGGAAAAGAGAGACAGAGAGGAAGGAGAGGGGGAGGGGTGGAGAAAGCAGATGGCCGCTTCTCCTGTGTGCCCTGGCTGGGAATCGAACCCAGGACCCCTTGTACGCTAGGCCCACGCTCTACCGCTGAGCCAACGGGCCAGGGCCATTTTTTTTTTTTTTTTTTTTTTTTTTTTTTTAAGACGATTCGTTTTAACAGAAAGTAGGACAACAAAACATCAACCCTCATATGGCCTTTAATCAGGCAAGCCTATGATTCCAGGACCATGCTTTATCCACTGTGCCACCACAGGTCAGCTCGTCATTGGTTGTTTTTTGTACATGCCTGCCAGGCTTATTTAGTTAAGACTCTGCTCTTTTATTTCCTTCTCTTTTTTGTCCCTGTTTTTCACCCATTTTGTTCCTACTCTGTGGTTGGTCTTTTATGATTATTTCCAGGAGCTCTTTGTATATTAGAAAGATAAGTTACTTTTTCCTGTGGTTTTAGTTGCAACTACTTATTCTTAATTTAATTTCGTGGAACATGATGTGACCGGCCTATGCAGGTGCTGGGAATGGAGGCTGGCCAGACATTCCTGCCCTCAAGGTGTGTCCAACCCAGGGTAGGGACTAGGACACCTGTCCAAATGGCAAAATACCAGGCAGGACAAGGAAGAGATGAACAAAGATTCAGAAAACCAAATTAGTGAGAAGATAGTTTGATGTATACAAATCTGAAGAGATCATGGGATGGGAAGGCCTGAAGTGTCATGTCAGGTGCAGACTTAGCAGTCTATGTTGTCTCTCATTTATTCATTTTTTCAACAAATATTTAAGTGCCTCATATATGCTGAGCACTGTCCTAGGTGCTAAGGGTAGAGCAACAACAAAATCTCTATCATCAAGGTAAGAAGCAAAAAAGCCAAATTTGAAGTATGTATGTCTGTGAATATACTGCTATATGTACCTGTATGTATATGTCCATGTCTATGTGTCTCTATCTATGCCATGTGATGATTATGGGTATCCATAATGGCTTGGCAGCTGGGAGAAAACTAAAGCCAGGTAAAGTGGGATATGAAGCAGGAGAGCCCAGGATGAGAAGGGGGGAGATCATTCTCAACACTATAAAATGGATATTATCTGTACTTTACACATGGGAAGTGACTTTCTCTAGACTGCACTTATTAAGAGATGCTTATTTATGTCTGGCACTTCCACAAAGAAGTGTAGCTTCGTAGGACCCTAATAAGAGAGGCGTTATCATCAACCTCATTCTACAGTTTAAAAAACCTAAGGTCCAACATGGTTAACAGGCTGCTAAAATCCTGACTTTGCTTCACATTAGCTGCATGACCTCAGACAAATTGCTTAGCCTCTCTGAGCTTCAGCCTCTAACAGTGCTGTCCATTAGAAATATGTGAGTCATATATGTAATTTTTAATTTTCTAGTGGCCACATTAAAAAATAAAGATAAATCAGTGTCCTGGCTAGATAGCTTTGTTGGTTAGAGCATCGTCTCAAAGCACAGAGGTTGCTAGTTTGATCCCCAGTCAGGGCACATACAGTCTCTCTCTCCCTTCCTCTCTAAATTCATTAAAATCAATAAAATAAATATATAAAAAATTTTAATAAAAAGAAATTGGGATTTTTAAAAATACATAAAAACTCTAAAAAGTTGAAAAAAGCAGCAATCCTGCTTAGGTGGGAGGGGCCTGGCTCTGGTGGGAGGGGCCTGCTTAGGTGTGACCGCCTCCTCCCGTGGAACTTCCTCTTTACAAGGAGACCATCCCCAAAAAAGTCTCCTTCCCCAAAAGATAATAAAGAGGAAAAGCCTAACATGCAGAGTGAATCTAAAGGAAAGTGAAGATGGCCAGTACTATCACCAATACCACTTCCAAAGAAAAAGTTAAGAGAAGTCAAAGAAAAACTGCTCTCCCGTGGGAATGAAATGGAGAAGCCTCTCAAGAGAAGAGGCACAGAAGAATCTAGCAGGTCTTGCTGCTAGTAAGGAGAAATCCATTGGCATTTTATCCTCTGAACAAAACCTGAATATGGCAGAGGGTGAGGGTTCAGATGGTAAACATCAGGCTGACACTATAATTAGTGAAGTAGAAATAGACACCAATCAGAACACAAGAGAAAATCCCCCTGGTGAAGCCTCCACAGTGGAAGAACCAATATCATCACTGCTTCTTCCCCCACCAATAGAAAATGTGAAGCAGCATCCAAAACTGCCCTGGCATCACCTCCTATTACCATGAAAATAAATGAGTCTCAGGAATAAATAGATGACAATAAGTGAGTCCACAATCATGATGGAAGTGACCTAAGTGACGTCACATGTCAAAGTGTAGTGAGGATTCTGGATTGAATGGGGCTCAGTCCATTATACAAGAAACTAAAAAAAAAAAAAAATGCAAAGTGGGTCTTAGCAGTCAGAGTGTCTGAGGGAGACTTTGTATCTCCTGTGCTTGTTCTTTTAGAAATGAAATCAAGATTACAGCAAACACTTCCACTGCCCTTTAATTAATGAATGTATACTTTGAAAAAGCAGCTGAAGGGCAGGAATAATTAAACTTTGAGCAAGAGTTCAGTTCTTAATTTGTAAAATTTATTGCATTTATTTTAATTTTTTATTGTTGTTGGGGTTTTTTTTGTCTTCTTCCGAAGTTGGAAACGGGGAGGCAGTCAGACAGACTCCCGCATGCGCCCGACGGGGATCCACCCGGCATACCCACCAGGGGGCGACGCTCCGCCCATCTTGGGGCGTTGCTCTGCCGCAATCAGAGCCATTCCAGCGCCCGAGGCAGAGGCCACGGAGCCCTACTCAGCGCCCGGGCGAACCCCGCACCAATGGAGCCTCAGCTGCGGGAGGGGAAGAGAGAGGCAGAGAGGAAGGAGAGAGGGAGGGTTGGAGAAGCAGATGGGTGCCTCTCCTGTGTGCCCTGGCCGGGAATCGAACCCAGGACTCCTGCACTCCAGGCGGACGCTCTACCACTGAGCCAACCGGCCAGGGCTAATTTATTGCATTTTATACTCATTTATTGTAGTAGACAAACTTTTATTTTTAATATTACTTTAGTGTCCAGTGTTGATTCTTTTAAAATTTGGGTGTTTTTTTTTACAGAGATGGGGGGAACAAAAGGTATCAACTCACACTTGCTTCACTTGAGTTGTTCATTGGTTGCTTGTTGTATGTGCCTTGACCAGGCAAGCCCAGGGTTTCAAACCAGCGACTTCAGCATTCCAGGTCTATCCCAGTGGTTGGCAAACTCATTGTCAACAGAGCCAAATATCAACAGTACAACGATTGAAATTTCTTTTGAGAGCCAAAATTTTTAAACTTAAACTGTATAGGTAGGTACATTCCTTACTGAGGCAGCACCTGCACATGGTATTTTTTGGAAGAGCCACACTCAAGGGGCCAAAGAGCCACATGTGGCTCGCGAGCCGCAGTTTGCCAACCACTGCCACTTGCCACCACAGGCCACACAATTCAATGTTGACTTCTAAGTGGTATTCTTTTCCTAAGACTTTATGTATGCCTATTGATTGTTGTATAAATTTTAGCAAATCCAAGGGAGTCAGTATACTAAACTAGCAGATACCTAATCTGTTAGTTTATGTGTTTAACTGAAATGAGTAGGCCAAGATAGTCTAATGCATTCTGTATCTTTGTCCAGCCTATAACTTGTCAGTTTTTTCTCCACAGTTCCTTCCTGTTTCACTTTAGTTTACTCCTAGTTCCTTGCTTAGCTGTAAAAAAATTGTCATCACAGGGTACCAGAAGAAGAAGAGAGAGCAGGAATTGAAAACCTATTTTTTTAAAATGACTGAAAACTTCCCTAGCCTGGTAAAGGAAATAAATATACAAGTCCAGTAAGTGCAGAGAATTTCAAACAAAATGAAACCAAAGAGGCCCACAAGATACATAATAATTAAAATACCAATTTTTTTTTTTTACAGGGGCAGAGAGAGAGATAGATAGGAAGGGAGAGAGATGAGAAGCATCAATCATCAGTTTTTCGTTGTGACACTTTTAGTTGTTCATTGATTGCTTTCTCATATGTGCCTTGACCGTGGGGCTACAGCAGACCGAGTAACCCCTTGCTCCAGCCAGTGACCTTGGGCTCAAGCTGGTGATCTTTGCTCGAACCAGTTGAACCCACGCTCAAGCTGGTGACCTCAGGGTCTCGAACCTGGGTCTTCTGCATCCCAGTCCGACGCTCTATCCACTGTGCCACCGCCTGGTCAGGCAGATAAAGAATCTTAAAAACAACATGAGACAAGCAGTTAGTTACCTACAAGGGTGCTCCCATAAGACTCTCAGTTGATTTCTCAGCAGAAACTTTGTAGGACACAGGGATTTGCACAGATATTCTAAATTGTGAAAAACAAGGACCTACAGCCCAGGCCAGGTAGCTCAGTTGGTTGGAGCATCATCCCAGTACACCATATTTATGGGTTTGACCCCTGGTCGAGGTACATGCAGGAGTCAACCAGTGCGTGTATGAGTGTCTGGAATGATGGGTCAATCTTTCTTTCTCTCACTCTCTCCTTTACTCTTTCTCTCTAAAATCAATAAATTAAAAAAAAAAAAATTAAAGCAAGCCCCTATAACCAAGATCACTCTACCCAGCAACGCTATCATTTAGAATTGAAGAAATAAAGAGCCTCCCAGACAAGAAAAAGCTTAAGTAGTTAATCACCACCAAACTAGAAATATAAGAAATTATTAAGTTAAAGGGACTACTTTAAGAAGAAGAAAATAATAAAAAATATGAATAAGAAAATATTGCCCCCCCCCAATTCTCACTGACACTGGTAAACACATCATAAAACAGTGGCTCAAACAACACTAAAGCTAGTGCAAAAGATAAAAGGCCAAAGAAGGAATATTGTGTGTAATTACAATAATAAATTCTGTAAAAAAAAAAAAAAAGAAAGGAAGGAAGGAAGGAAGAAAGAAAAAAGGAAAGAAAATACAACCACACCCACACAAGAAAAGTAAAAAATAATGACTAAAAACAAAAAACAAAAACGTGAAGCGGGAGGGTCAATAAAAATGGCAGTGATTTTAGAGTGTGTTCAAACTTAAGTGGCCATCAACTTAAAATAGACTGCTATAGACATAGCTTGGCATATATGAAGCATATGGTAACCACAAACCAAAAATCTACAAGGACTTACAAGAAAACAAAGAGAAAGGAATCTAGACACAACACTATAGAAAGTTATCAACATACAAGAGAAGAGAGAAAAGGAACAAGAATGTAACAGAGAACTACAAAAACAATCAGAAAACCATAAAATGGCAATAACTATATATATAACTATCAAAACTTACTTTAAGTGTAAATAGATTAAATGCTCCAATCAAAAGAGGAAAGGATAAGCCTGATCTGTGGTCGCTGATTGAAACCCTGGGCTTGCCTGATCAAGGCACATACAGGAAGCAACTGCTAGGAGCTGATGCTTTCTACTTCTCCCTCCTCTTTCCCACTCTCTCTCTCTAAAAGTTAATAAATAAAAAGAAATAGATAAGAAGTAGTATATCTATACAATGGAATATTACTTAGAAATAAAAAAGAATAAAATATTAATTTGTGACTACATAAATGTGCCTAAGGATCTTAAGCTACAGGAAATAAGTGAGACAGAGAAAGACCAATACTTATAAATGAAGTCTAAAAAACAAAATAGCCTGACCGGGCAGTGGCGCAGTGGATAGAGCACCAGACTGGGATGCAGAAGACCCAGGTTCGAGACCCCAAGGTCGCCAGCTTGAGTGCAGGCTCATCTGGTTTGAGCAAAAGCTCACCAGCTTGAGCCCAAGGTTGCTGGCTCGAGCAAGGGGTTACTCGGTCTGCTGAAGGTCCGTGGTCAAGGCACATATGAGAAGGCAATCAATGAACAACTAAGGTGTTGCAATGTACAACGAAAAACTAATGATTGATGCTTCTCATCTCTCCGTTCCTGTCTGTCTGTCTCTTACTCTCTCTCTCTGTCTCTGTAAAAAAAAAAAAATTAAACAAAATAAACAAACAAAACAGAAACAAGCTCATAAATACAGAAAACAAACTGATGGTTGCCAGAGGAAATGGGGCTGGACAGCTGGGTGAAAACATAAAGGATTAAGAAGTACAGGCCCTGGCCGGTTGGCTCAGCGGTAGAGCGTCGGCCTGGCGTGCAGGAGTCCCGGGTTTGATTCCCGGCCAGGGCACACAGGAGAAGCGGCCATCTGCTTCTCCACCCCTCCCCCTCTCCTTCCTCTCTGTCTCTCTCTTCCCCTCCCGCAGCCGAGGCTCCATTGGAGCAAAGAAGGCCCGGGCGCTGGGGATGGCTCTGTGGCCTCTGCCTCAGGTGCTAGAATGGCTCTGGATGCAACAGTGACGCCCCAGAGGGGCAGAACATCGCCCCCTGGTGGGCATGCCGGGTGAATCCCGGTCAGGCGCATGCAGGAGTCTGTCTGACTGCCTCCCTGTTTCCAGCTTCAGAAAAATGAAAAAATATATATAAATAAAAAAAAAGAAGTACAAATTGGCAGTTATAAAATAGTCATAAGGATACAATGTAATACTATTGTAATAACTATATATAATATCAAGTGGGTACATGACTTATGGGGGGGGAAACTCACAAGTTTTACAAATGCCAAACCACTATAATATACATCTGAATCTAAATAATATTGAATGCCAACTGTAATTGAAAAGTTAAAAAAATTAAAAATTTTTTAAATATATGAAATACTTGTACACTGAAAACTATAAAATGTTGCTAAAAGAAATTAAAGAACAAACAAATAAATGGAAAAACACTCCATGTTTATGGAATACAAGACTTGATGTTGTTAAGATATCAATGCTATGCAAAGCAATCTACAGACTCAATGCTATCCCTATCAAAATTCCAGTGATACCTTTTGAGCGATAAAAAAAACCCAACCCATCCTAAATTCATATGGAACCTCCAGGAACCATGAATAGGAGAGTCATTTCAACAAACGATTCTGAATAAACATGCAAAAGAATGAGGCTGGACCTTTTTCAACACCACATACATAAATGAACTTAAAATTGATCGAGACCTAAAAAATATAAAACAGAAGAAAACATAAGGCAAAAGCTTCACAACATTGGCTTTGGCAATGATTTCTTAGATATAACACCAAAAACACAAGCAACAAAAGAAAAAATAGACAAAATGAACTTCATGAAAATTAAATCTGCAAATACCAGAATATATAGAGAATTCCTAAAATTCAACAATGAACAACAGCAACAACAAAAACATGATTCAAAACTGGGAAAGAGTTTGCATAGACATTTCTCCAAAGCATATAAACAAATGCACAATGAGTACATGACAAGATGCTTGAGATCATGAATCATTAGGGAAATGCAAATCAAAACTACGATGAGATACCACTTCCCAAACATCAGAAGGGTTATTATTTTAAAAAAATCAGAAAGTAACAACTGAGATAAGGATTTGGAGAAACTGGAACCTTTGTACACTATCAGTGGGGACGTAAAATGTTGTAGTCATTATAGAAAATAATATGGCAATGCCTCAAAAAAATTAAAAATAGCAGGGGTGGGGGTGCGGGAGTTATATTCAGTGGGACACTTGAACCCATGTAAACACAGTAAAGTAAAAATTAATAAAAAAATTTTTTAATGAAAAAAAAAATAGAATTACCATATGATCCAGCAGTTTCATTTTGAGGTATATATCCAAAAGAAATAAAGTCAGGATCTCAAAGAGATATTATTTACAATAGCTAAAATGTGGAAGCAATCCAAATGTCCACTGATGAATACAGGAATAAGCAAAATATGACATACAATGGAATATTGTTCAGCCTTAAAAAGGAAAGAAACTTCTACAATATGCAACATGGATGAGCCTTGTTGAGGACTTCATGATACTAAGTGAAATAATCCAGTCACAAAAAACAAATAGTGTATGAGTCCACTTATATAAGGTACCTAGAATAGTCACAAGCATAGAGACAGAAAGCAGAATAGAGGCTGCCGGGGGGTTAGGGGGAGGGGAATGCAGAGTTGTTAATAGGTATAGAGTTTTGGCTGACTGGCAGTGGTGCAGTGGATAGAGCGTTGACCTGGGAGAAGGTCCTTTGTTCAAAACCCCGAGGTCCCTGGTTTGAGTGTGGGATCACCAGTTTGAGTGTGGGATCATTGACATGGTCCCACAGTCACTAGCTTGAAGCCAAAGGTCACTGGCTTGAAGCCCAAGGTCACTGGCTTAAAGCCCTAATGTGGCTGGCTTGAGCAAGGGGTCTCTGGCTCTTCTGGAGTTCTCCGGTGAAGGCATGTATGAGAAGCTATCAATGAACAACTAAGGTGCTGCAACTATGAGTTGATGTTTCTTATCCCCCCCTCTCACATACACACACACACAAAATAGGTATAGAGTTTCAGTTTTACAGTTTACAGATGAAAAGAATTACGGGGATGGATGGTAGTGCACAAAGTTGCACAACATTATGTACTGAATAACAGTGAACTGTACATTTAAAAATGGTTATGATGGTAAATTTTGTTATGTGTATTTTTTTTTAATCTTTTTTATTTTTTTATTTTTTATTTATTTATTCATTTTTTTATTCTTTATTTATTTATTCATTTTAGAGAGGAGAGAGAGAGAGACAGAGAGAGACAGAGAGGAGAGAGAGATAGGGGGGAGGAGCTGGAAGCATCAACTCCCATATGTGCCTTGACCAGGCAAGCCCAGGGTTTCGAACCGGCGACCTCAGCATTTCCAGGTCGACGCTTTATCCACTGCGCCACCACAGGTCAGGCTGTTATGTGTATTTTATCACAACTTTTTTAATTGGAGGGAAGAACATCATAATACAAATTCACACCAGTCAGATTGCAAAAATATTAAAAGCTGACAAAACCAGGTATTAGAAGGTATGTTTCTTACACTAATAATGGGAGTATACTTTTTTTTTATGAGAGAGACAGACAGAGACAGATAGGAAGGGAAAGAGATGAGAAGCATCAACTTGTTGCAGCACTTTAATTGTTCATTCATTGTTTTCTCATATGTGCTTTGACTGGGGGCTCCAGCTGAACCAGTGACCCCTTGCTCAAGCCAGCAACCTTGGGCTCAAGCCAGAGGCTTTGGGCTCAAGCCAGTGGCCTTGGGCTCAAGCCAGCGGCCTTGGGCTCAAGCCAATGACCTTGGGCTTCAAGCCAGCGACATTTGGGCTCAAGCCAGTGACCTTGGGCTTCAAGCCAGTGACATTTGGGCTCAAGCCAGTGACCATGGGGTCATGTCTATAATCCCATACTCAAGCCAGTGACCCCACACTCAAGCTGGTGAGCCCAAATTCAAGCCAGATGAGCCCACACTCAAGCCAGTGATCTTGGGGTTTGAAACCTGGGTCCTCAGTCTCCCAAGATGATGCTCTATCCACTGCCACCTCCTGGTCAGGGGGGAGTGTAAATTGATACAATCTATTTGGAGGGCAATTTGATAATAATGTAGTGAAACTGAATTTGCAACTGGACAATTCCACTTCTAGGTAGATATCCCAAAGAAACTGTTGCATGTTAATAAGGAGGAATGCACAAACTTGTTCACTGCAGCACTATCCTTTAGAGCAGGGGTTGGGAACCTATGGCTCACAAGCCAGATGTGGCTCTTTTGATGGTTGCAACTGGCTCACAGACAAATCTTTAATAAAAAAAAATAATGTTAAAAATATAAAACATTCTCATGTATTACAATCCATTCATTTCCTACCGCTCATGTTCATGGTTGCGGGTGGCTGGAGCCAATCACAGCTGTCCTCCAGGACACCACCACATTTTTATTGGATAATGCATAACGTACACGGGTCGTTATATGGCTCTCATGGAATTACATTTTAAAATATGTGGCGTTTATGGCTCTCTCAGCCAAAAAGGTTCACGACCCCTGCATTAGAGCCACGCAATGCAAGCAACACAGTGCAATCAATTAGGAATACTAGATTTATATCCCAACTAACAGTCACGTAAATCAGGTCTTCACATTTAGACATGGGGGAAAGTATCAAAATATAATTTTAAACAACATAAAAAGCAAGTTATATAATGATTGTATATTATAGTACTATTTGTGTAAATGTTTACCACACATTATTTTGGGATGCCTGCATATGCAATAAAAATGTGAAAATATAGAAACAGTTATCTTTGGGGAGAGAAAAAAATGGGCTCAGGATGGGGTACAAAAGAAGGGCACATATAAAAGTGTAACATTCAATTTATGTTAAATCTGAGTGGTGAGTACATGAGCGATTAATGGTATTACTATGTATTTGTTAGGTGTTTGATATACCTCACTAAAACAAGTAAACTCAGAACACAAGTCTTCCAGGAACTGCTAGATTTAATCTGGCATGATTTCCAAGTCATGTGAGTGAGTAGCATATGCCTGATAAATCTAACATCTTTTTCCCTGGCCGGATACCTCAGTTGGTTAGAGCATTACCCCAAAGCACAGAGGTAACCAGTTCTATTCCCGGTCAGGGCACATTCAGGAACAGATCCATGCCCTGTCTCTGTCTCTTTCCCTCCCTTCCTCTCTCTCTAAAATCAATAAAATAAACAAAAAAACTTAGCAGATTTTTATTTTGGAGAGAGAGGAAGGGAGAGGAGAAGAGCGAGAGAGAGAAACCAGCAACTCATTTTCCACTATAGTTGTGCATCCATTGATTGCTTCTCATAGGCATCCTGACCAAGGTTCAAACTGGCGACCTTGGGACTGAGCCCATGACCTCGGGATCAGGATCCCCTTGAGATTGGAGACCTTTGGATGAAGCTAGCGACCTCGGCACTCCGGGATGATGCTCTGTCCACTGTGCCATTGGCCAGGGCTCTTAACAGATTTCTAAAATCATTTATTCTTCCATCCCCAAAAGTCTGTTAATTCACTGAAATAATGTTTGAAGGATCCTATCCACAAAATATTTTTTTTTAAGTACTTACCCAATAAACAGAGATAGTTGGGTTCAGTCAATCTGGATAGTTTTGTGACCTGATTCAAAATGTTGTAAAGTTCTGTTGGTTCACATAAAACCAAAGCAGCCATCCTATTGGGAAGAAGCAATAATGCAGAGCTTAGTACCTCTTTCTATTTTAAATGAATGGTCAAAAAGACATTGAATTAAACTCATCCCTCCCTCCCTCCTCCTCCCCTCCCCTCCCCTCCCCTCCCCACCCCTCCCCTCCTGTCCTCTCCTCTCCTCTCCTTCCTTCCGATTTTACAGAGAGGGGACAGGACCCAAATAGTTGCTTCACTCTAGCTGTTCATTGGTTGCTTGTCGTATGTGCCTTGACCAGGCACGCCCAGGGTTTCAAACCAACAACCTCAGTGTTCCAGGTCAGTGCTCTATCCGCTGCTCCACCACAGCCCAGGCGAATTAAATTCTTAACATGTCTTCAAGCAGAGATGAACGTAATCATGGATGTGATCAGGAAAGCTTCAAAAATTTGTAGTGAAATGTGTGTAGAGGAGAATAAAATATTGAACACAACATATGAACCATGTAAATAACAAATAGTCTATAAAATAGCCACCAATTGTTCTTTTAGCATATAATTACTCAGCACCTACTACATGCCAGGCACTGAAAATAACTGTGGTAAACTAGATGACAGTCCAGTGTGGAATGCAGACATTGGACAAAAAAAATACAAGTAGGAAAAGCACTATAAAAGAGTCAGTGTCCCAAGTTGGAGGTAGAACTAATGAGAGGGCCTAACCTAGTTGAGGGGATCAGAGAAGGGCTGTTTGAGATGTGACTGCTAAACTAAGATAGGAGGCTAGGCAAGACTTAGCAAGGTGGAGGAGTGAGAAAGGGTGACAAAGAAGGCAAGAACATTCAGCAGTACCTGAGAGAGTTCAAGGAGCTGGGTGTGGCAACAAGGAGAGAGTGATGTGTGAAGAACCTGGGGAGGATTATGGTAAGCACCATGAAGGTCAATGTTGGGTGGAGAATTGCTGGTGGGCATTGACAGCACTGCCTAGGTAGCCTGGGCTCTAGCTCCTGACTATGGGAGCTAGAGACACTGGTTTCCAAGAGCTGAGACACTGGTTTCCAAGCACAGCTGTCTCTGGTGCTCCAAGGACACTAAAGGGGAAGTCATGGGCTGTGCAGCAGCTCCCTGCAGGAAAGCTTCCTTTTAGCAGGAATGGGGGCTGCAAGGAGCTGCCGAGCACGAGCAGGGGACAGGTGGAGAGGTTGAATCCAGAGGTAGGCAATCGTGACCAAAACAGGGTCCACTTCAGAGTAGCCAGTGTGATGCTCCAGGGAAAGGCCAAACCTTCGATATGAGCCCTGGATCCTTCCCACCTCCTCAATCTCCCCTCCAACAATTTCAGCTTCTACATGGATCATTCCTACCAGCACACAAATACCCTCTGTTCCTGTCATCACCTGTACCCTCACCTGTACCCTCATCACCTTTTTCAATTGCCTCTTTCTCTTCTTTGGAATTTGAACTCTGGGGTTAGTTACTGTCCTATGGTTTGGGGGGGGGGGGTTAAGGGTCTCCTTTGTTTGTTTTTCTTTTTAAAAAATCTTTTTTGCTTTGCCTGACCAGTGCTGGCGCAGTGGATAGAACATCGACCTGGGATGCTGAGGTCCCAGGTTCAAAACTCTGAGGTCACGGGCTTGAGCGTGGGATCATAAACATGATCCCATGATCACTGGCTTGAGCAAGGGGTCACTGGCTTGGCTTGAGCCTCCCCCCTGGCCAAGGCACATATGAGAAGCAATCAACAAATAACTAAAATGATGCAACTATGAGTTAATGTATCTCATCTCTCTCCCTTCCCCACCCCTTGCTAAAAAAAAAAAATCCTTTTGCTTTGTGTTAAGATGCTCTGATCTGACATTTGACATGAACACAAAGTGCTAGATGCTCTTGTTGACTTCCATCAAATGGGATGGGGAAAATAGAACACTTCTTGGTAAAGTCCTTTATAATAATGGTTTACTTTTCTTATTTCAAGGGACTCTTTCTTCCAATGTATGCTTTTTTCCTTTTTTCACACTTTCCTTATCACTTGCTGTAAATGGTTTATTTGCATTCATGCAGATTATGTTGCGAGTCTGTTTCATCTGGTAAACTGAAAATTATTGCTTAATTAAAAAAAATGCAGCTGAGAGCCACCACTCTAAAATCCAGAGTCTAGGTGATTCACCTCACCCCTTGTAAACCATTGAGTCCCAGACTGTACCCCTGCTTGACCTCTCCACTGAGCTCCAGACTGCACTTGGATGCCTAATTGGCATCTCAAATAGCATAGTCAGTATAGGACTTTTTCTTTTTTCTTTCTTTTTTTTTTTTTTTGTATTTTTCCGAAGCTGGCAGTCAGACAGACTCCCGCATGCACCCAACCGGGATCCATCCGGCAAGCCCATCAGGGGTGATGCTCTGCCCATCTGGGGCGTTGCTCTGTTGCGACCAGAGTCACTCTAGCGCCTGAGGCAGAGGCCACGGAGCCATCCCCAGCACCCGGGCCATCTTTGCTCCAATGGAGCCTTGGCTGAGGGAGGGGAAGAGAGAGACACAGAGGAAGGAGAGGGGGAGGGGTGGAGAAGCAGATGGGCGCTTCTCCTGTGAGCCCTGGCCGGGAATCAAACCCAGGACTTCCGCATGCCAGGCTGATGCTCTACCACTGAGTCAACCGGCCAGGGCCCCAGTATAGGACTTTTAATTTACATATGCCCACACCTCCAATACATGTTTATCTTTAGGCTTTTCAGTCTCAATCAACAGCACCATTATCCACTAGTTACACAAGTTCACATCCCTAATCCCTGTTTCCCTCTGCCCCCCTCATCCAATGTATTAGCTCTACTACCTAAATATATTCCAAATCCATTTACTTCTCTCCATCTCCAGGGCTAACATTCCAGACCAAGATATCATGATTCTCCTGATGATGCAATACTTTCCAACTGAACTTCTTGCTTTCTCCCTACATTCTAATCTTCTCACGGCAATCAGGGTGACCTTTTCAAAATATAAGTGTTTTTGTCTTCACCTCACTTGCTATTACCTGACATTATCACTCATTTGTTTGCTATCACCAGTCTCCTCCCACTGGACTGTATGGCTCATTAGGACAGGGATCTTGATCTTCTTGTCCACTGCTGTAGCCTCACAGTGCCCAGGATTTCTGGTACAGAATAGTATCCAAGAAACATGGGTTGAATGAATATATTAGTCATCGTTCCCGTCTTCACCAATGGGGCCATCATGACCTGATGCCATACATATCGATGCCACATGTCGGCTCCTCCTAAGGACCTGCCCACTCCCTGTCCCCAGGCCATTTTGGAGGTGCTGAGTGTAGGGGAGAGAGGATGGGCTTTGGGTCTAGTCCCACAACTTTGTTAAGCCAATCCAAATGCTGGTTACTAACCCATGTGATCTAGCACTCACACCCCATCCTCAAGCACCCCTCTACTTTTCCCCATTACAACCTCCATCTCTTCATTTATTAGCCAAGGGATTGTCTCTGGGCATCCAGGAAAAAACCCGTCCCAGGGATCAACTTCTTCAGACTTCTCTCCTTTCCAAAGGCAGCACTCTCCCTGGTTAGGCAAGAACTGCCCATCGTGTGCTAGTAAAGTGCAGGAGGGATGAGAGCAGTCTCTGAACCTCACAGCATGGCTCTGAGAGAGAACACAGCCCGTGAGTTGAGATCAGCGGTGCCCCTAACCCGGGTGGGTAGAGGACAGGGCACTAACATCCCTTTCTGCACTAATCTGAACTCTGCAGGGTTTAAGATGTTCTGGCTCCACCTCCGAACCCTAAGAATATTTTGATATGGCACTTTTACATAAAATCATTAAACTATTTTTGAGGTTTTGCCAATACTATATTTTTATTTTTATTTCCTTCCTTCCTTCCTTCCTCCCTCCCTCCCTCCCTCCCTTTTTTTGTGAGAGACAGACAGAAAGAGAGAGAGATGAGAAGCATCAACCCATAGTTGCTGCACCTTAGTTGTTTATTGACTGCTCCTCATATGTGCCTTGATGGGGGGGGGGCTCCAGTTGAGCCAGTGACCCCTTACTCAAACCAGCAACCTTGCACTCAAGCCAGAAACCATAGGATCAGGTCTATGATCTCACACTCAAGCTGGCGACCTCAGGATTTCGAACCTGGTCCCTGGTTGGCGCTCTATCCACTGCACCACCGCCTGGTCAGACTGAAACTATTTTCCTTAACAGATTCCATTAAGCTAATTTAATCCCTTAATTGATTTTCTCTATTTCATAGTTAATTAATTCCAATTTTTTTCACTTTCCATTTAGTTTAGCCATTATTTTTCCTGTTCTGGCCAGGTAGCCCAGTTGGTTAGAGCATCATCCCAATATGCCAAGGTTGCAGTTCGATCCCTGGTCAGGGCACATAAGAGAATCAAGCAACGAATATATAAATAAGTAATAGCAAGTCAATATTTCTCTCTCTCACCTCCCCCTTTTTCTCTCTCTAAAATCAATGAATTAAAAATATTTTATAGAGATTATTTTTCCTGCCCTGGCCAGTTGGTCAGTGGTAGAGCATCAGCCCAGCATTCGATTCCTGATCAGTGCACACAGGAGAAGCAAACATCTGCTTCTCCAACCCTCCCCCTTCCCTTCTCTTTCTCTCTCTTTCCCTATCACCATGGCTCAATTGGTTCCAGCGCGTTGGCCCTGAGCGCTGAGGATGGCTCCTTGGAGCCTCTACCTCAGGTGCTAAAAATATAGCTCAATTGCAAGCATGGCTGCAGATGGGCAGAGCATTGGCCCCAGATGGCGGTTGTCGGGTGGATTCTGGTAGGGGCACATGTGGGAGTCTATCTCTTCTCCTCTTACTTGGAAAAGAAGAAAAAAAATAGATTTTTCTCAAGATCAAATCTTTTTCCACATGAATTTTACAATGAAGACTTGATTCCTCAATCAGATTTTACCGAGTATGGCTGCTGTCTCTGTTTCATTTGTACTGATTATTTCTACTAAGTCTTGTTTTCAACAGTGGAGTCAGAATGGCAAGTGTAAGACATTCCCCCTTGGACTTCTCCAGCCAAGCACAGCTCTTCTCAAGAGACTTTCAGGGTGTTTGGCGCGCTGGTTCTTGCAGGGCTGTTGGAGCGTGCAGGGGGTAAGGGAGGTCTGAGGGAGCACCTCGTGGGGATCTGGTTTGATGGGGTGAGAAGGAGACTGAACTTCCTATTAATTGGCCCACCTGGGAAATCCACACAGCTTTCTGGGTGGCAAGCAGAGCCACCTACTCTGTCAGAAGAGCAGTGTGCCAGCACAGGTCTTGTCCTTACACACTAGACAGCCACCAGTAGGAAGATTCTTCCCCTCCCTGTGATGACCTGAACTTTAAACCAGGGGGCTTGCGTATGGCTCTCTCTCTCTCCTGGTCACCCCAGAACAGTCCAACAGTTGGGCTGGAGAGCTCAGCTCCCATGAGAGTACATGTCTATATTTGAGGAAAGCAGCCGATTGGGAAGGGGTTGCCATAGCCTAAAACTAATGGGTAAACTGGCTGGATTCAGCCTTTCTCCGGCCTCCTGGTACCTGACCAATGCCTGGAGTCTCACATTCTGAGGGATGACATTGCTGTCAGGGGCTGGGTCTGACCCGAGGCTTCTCACAGGTATTCCAGGACACTGAGAGCTTGGTCTAATACTAATCCTCAGTCAGACCGGATGGACACAATTGTTGGGTATTTGCTTCTGGTTGAAAAGAGGCATCACCTAATGCTCTTGGAAAAGCCAGACCATGAACTTCACTTTGGGCTCTCGACTCAGGCTGAACAGGGACCAGAGGACTGCACAAATATGAGTCAGAGTCCACAACCAGTTTCCTGCTTCGCTGTGGGAAACTGAGGCTATGCCAGGATGACCAAGGCTTAAATACAGTGACAGGTGTCGATGCCCTCACCTGAAAACTGAGCCAGTAACACAAACTGGAAAGGCTGTAGGAATGCAACATTGGAATGACTGATAGAAACTGCCTGGCACAGGGCCTGGCATAGCGCAGAAGCTTAAGAAACAAAAGTTCTTTTCCTCCTATCCTCTCTCTCTCTCTTTTCAGCTTTATCTAGGAGCCTGTGATGGCTGCAAGTCTAACGGACAGAAAGCACCATTCAGAGAATCTCCGGCCAAAGACCGCAGCAGGATCTTGCCAAGTTTATGAGTGATGGGGAGAAGGGAGTGTTGCCTGAGGGTCTGGTGCAGTCTTTCCTTGATCCCAGCCTGATATTTTCTTGTGACCTGAACCTTTAAAGCTAGAGGTCATTGTCCCAGGCTGGTGCGCCAGAGCTTCAGAAGTTGAAGTGGTTCTGGAATCTCTCAGTTCAGAAGGGCACCAGGTCCTATTGGTAGTGATTGCCAGTATCTGTATTTTAGAAGCAGCAGGTATGGACCTGAGGTCTAGACCCAGCTGCTCACACCCCTGTCCCTTATTTTCTATCTCGCCTTCACTTCTATGTTCCCAAACCAAGGCCCACTGCAACTGAGAGGTACCTAGTACTCCTGTGAGGTTGACAGGCCCACCCATGCAGCAAGTCAGCTGTCAGAGATGAGGGCTGGTGACCTGGTACAGTTTCCAAAGAGCTGTGGCCTCCACGTCTGGTCTCTCCTCCTCCCACTCTGCCTCCAGCACTTACTTCTCCCCTGTGCCTTGCCTGGGCTTAGCCCCCCCCCCTTCTGCCCCTCTGACATGGGCCCTTGGCCCTGACCAGGCCGTGGACTCAGCTTTGCTCTCACTGCCCTGACCTCTGAGGAGTCCGGCAGACTGAAGGTTCTGTCCCCGACTTAGATATGCCTCCACCAGTGACTCTCCGCTCCCGGGAGCTCTTCGCCAGCAGCTTCCTATGCCTCTGCTGCGGCCCTGGCGGGAGGTATCTCGGAGAGTGAACGTCTTTGACTTTAAGTAGGTATGGGCCACAACTAAAAGTTAAAGCTAGTTAGCTAAATATGGTGCTGTTTTAAAATCTATGTCCCGATTTTCCAATACCCTAGAGCAGTGGTCCCCAACCTTTTTTGGGCCACGGACCGGTTTAATGTCAGAAAATATTTTCACGAACCAGCCTTTAGGGTGGGATGGATAAATGCACAAAATAAAATGTGACTGGCGTAAAAACTGTGGTATTTTAAAATATAATTGTCGAACTTACGAAACAAGTGTCAAGAGTGAGTCTTAGACGGATGTAACAGAGGGAATCTGGTCATTTTTTAAAAAATAAAACATTGTTCAGACTTAAATATAAATAAAACGGAAATAATGTAAGTTATTTATTCTTTCTCTGTGGACCGGTACCAAATGGCCCACGGACCGGTACCGGTCCGCAGCCCGGGGGTTGGGGACCACTGTCCTAGAGCACACGGAGAAAAATAAAAAAACCTCTTGTGCAAGGTGAAATGATTACCACCTTTCTAACTCTTTGTTTTAGCTCCAAGAATATGAAAGGAAAGGTTTAAAATATTTCATCTGGGCCCTGGCCAGTTGGCTCAGTGGTAGAGCATCGGCTCAGTGTATGGAAGTCCCAGGTTCAATTTCCAGTCAAGGCACACAGGGGAAGTATCCATCTGCTTCTCCACCCTTCCCCCTCTCCTTTCTCTCTATCTCTCTCTTCCCCTACCGCAGCCAAGGCTCCATTGGAGCAAAGTTGGCCTGGGCGCTGAGGATGGCTCCATGGCCTTGACCTCAGGCACTAGAATGGCTCCAGTTGCAATGGAGCAACACCCCAGATGAGCAGAGCATTGCCTCCTAGTGAGCATGCCAGGTGGATCCCAGTTGGGCACATGTGGGAGTCTGTCTCTCTGCCTCCCCACTTCTCACTTCAGAAAAATAAATAAATATTTCATCTGAGTTATGATTTTAGGGTTATAGAGAAGGCAAGTTATTATATGTGTACCTAAAGCAAACGTCTGATAGTTCATGACAGTGGTCTAAGCCTAAGGTACAAAATGGTCAGTTAATGTGTGGTATCAATGTATTTGTATATCATGTATAAAACTATACAAAGAAGAACAGGCAAAATGAATCTATGGTGATAGAATCTATGGTAACAGAAAGTAGCTATCTTGAGGGACTGATAAAAAGCAGCATCAGGGAAATTTCTAGAATGAAAATATTCTATAGCTTGTTTGGAGTGGAGTTACAAGGGTGTAGATTGTCAAAAACTAACCAAACAAACAATTAAGATTGGTATACAGTATTGTATGTAAACCACGTGACAATAAAAAATGAAAATAAATCCCGTGTAAAGCCGTATGTTATGTATTCAAAGATGTAAATACACGAATGTGTATATGGATGTGAGTCGGTATGTGTAACCCCACCTGTATGTCCATGACCTTGGTGTGGGATCTGGGCATAGGAAACCATGAGGACATGGGCACACAGAAAGTACACGCTTTGGCTTGGTCCCCACAGCCACCAGCTAATCTTTTTCTCATGACTCCTCATTCAGCCGGCGTTTCCCCAAGGCCTACAACTCTTCTCCAGCCCTCTTCACCCTCCTTGGGTTGCCATAGAGTAACTTCTCTATAATTTTTTAGTTCCTACCTGGGAAGGTTAAGGTCAATGAGGTCAATGAGTGTGAAAGGCCCTTCCCTGTCAACTGCCCCCTGGCTGCCCTTCCAGCTTTCTCCCAGAGTCCGAGGGATAAGCATCCTCTGAGCTCATCCTCTCCTACCTAATCCTTCCTTGTCCCCCTATCCTGTTAACCCCTCCTTTCAGCATTTCAAAGCTCTCCTCCTCCATTAGCATTCTTCTTTCTCTTTTGGAACATTCACAAGTCTCAGCTTTCTTGAAACACAATTCATGAAACTAGGAAGAAAACCCCAAGAATAGCTTGGTTTGTGCCCCCTAAAACTTGTGCTGACACAGAGGCTAGTGCTGGGTCCCCCGCATGGAAAAGTCTGAGACTATTAACAAAGCAAGGAGAGGTAGTTGCACATGAGATGGTCTGCACCCCCAGATTTTGAGCAAAAGAAGCATTAGTGTTTCCTACAGACCAGATGTAGGCCAGGCAAAAGAGAGGGCCAACTAGAAGCCATATTTTTTTTTAATTCAATGATGGGAGGGGAGGCAGAGACTTACTCCTGCATGTGCCCTGACCAGGATCCACCCGACAAGCCCACTAGGGGGTGATGCTCTGCCCATCTGGGGCATTGATCCATTGCTCAGCAGCCGAGCTCTTCTTAATGCCTGAGGTAGAGGCAATGGAGCCATCTTTAGCGGCCCAGGTCAACTCGCTCCAATAGAGCCAAGGCTGCAGGAGGGGAGGGGAAAAGAGATGGGGGGGAGGGGGGGAGAAGCAGATGGTAATTTTTCCTGTGTGCCCTGATCGAGAATCTAATCTAGTACATCCACATGCCAGGCCAATGCTCTACCACTAAGCCAACTGGCCAGGGCCTAGAAGCCATCTTAAATGGACTTTGCCCAGGAGGGGCCACTAAAAGGGACAAGGGACCAATTGCAGGTAGTGGGGGATTCCAGAAACCAGAGGCTGAGGGAGCTCCTGAAAGCAGCAAGATAAGTGTAACCCTAGGTCAAGGGAACTTCAGGTAAGAGAGGTCCACAAAAGCTATAAACCCTCATCTGGCTCAGAGAATACTAATGCCAATGACAAATGGACCTTTCCTGCCCCCATCTCTACTCTTACAACCCCTTCTACCAATACCTATGGGTCTGAAGCCTCAGCCTGCATGGTGTGGGGGTGGGGGGAAGATGAGGAAACAAGATGGAGAAATACAGAAGTCAACTACCCTCCACTCCAAAGGTGGGCCTAACTAAAGTTAGAGGAGAATCACTTTAACTTTGAATTAAGTTTATAAGAGTTTTGACAATGTGAACTGGACATTTAGGCTATTGCAATGTCTGTCCTTCACACCTTGGCAAGCAAAGATGTGAAGAGTGAGGATGAAGACAGAAAGCTGTTTTATGACTGCACTAATCTTCCTGAATATAGTCCCCTGCATGTTCAGTGTAAGTTACATGTGCAAAGCAGAGCACAGCAGTACCTGGCGTAGTCAATGCTTGACACAGCAGCTGTTAAGACAGTTATGAACAATGTTGGGATTTAAAGGAAAGCAAATAGGAGCTGAATGTAAGGACAGCTTCGTTGTCAAGTTGTTTGGGATGGCTCTGGGAAAGGACCCGGGCAGTAGTGAGCTGTTGTGGAGATGCTGACAGGGCTGACTTGGCAGGGATGGGGAGGGAATCAAGCCCCAGGTGTGGGGATGTCTGAGAATCTGTGAGTCTAGGTCTTCTCTCATTGCCTTGTTTCCTTTCTATAGTCATGATTTCAGGTCTGGCCTCTCTCCTGAATTTCAATCCCACATTTCTTCTTGGAAGTAACTCCCCATTTTCCCACTGATATTTCTATATGGACAACTCACCATCTCTTCCAATTCAGCCCATCTAAAATGGGGTTCTTTTTTCCCTCTAGCTAGCTCTCCTTCCACACAACTCCCAAATTCCCTGTTTCTGTACATATACATTACTCAGAGTGATTTTCCACATCCCTTTCATTCTTTTTAAATTTTTCTATTGATTTGAGAGAGGAAGAGAAGCATCAAGTTAGTCCACTTAGTTATTTCATTTAGCTGTGTACTCACTGGTTGCATCTCCCATGTGCCCTGACCGGGGATCAAACCCACAACCAGTGTGCTGGGATGAGGCTTTATCCACTGAGCAACCCAGCCAGGGCCTCCTTCATTTCTTAAATCCAAATGGTCATAAACTCTTCATTCTTCCCTTGAGACTGTTTCCCCTTTGGCCCCATTTCTATGAACACCATCATCAGCTAAATCTTTATTATTTCATAAGATAACCTCCTACCCAATCTCCCCCCCCCCCCCCCATTTATCCCTTGGAATCCTTAGCATGCTCAGGCCAATCTAATCTTCAGTTATTTTTTTTTCTTCTTTTTCCAAGTGATAAGAGGGGAGATAGAAAGACTCCCACATGTGCCCTGACAGGGGTCCACCTGGCAACCCCCATCTGGGGCCATGCTTGCAACCCAGCTATTTTTGGCACCTGAGGTGGAGGCTCCACAGAGCCATCCTCAGCGCCCAGGGCTGATGTGCTGAAACCAATCGAGCCACTGCTGTGGGAGGGGAAAAGAGACACACACACAAACACACACACACACACACACACACACACACACACACACACACACACACACACGGGAAGGGGGGAGGAGAAGCAGATGGTCACTTCTCCTGTGTGCCCTAACCAGGAAACAAACCTGGGCCATCCACACGCTGGGCCGACGCTCTACCACTGAGCCAACCGGCTAGGGCCTCTTCTTCACAGTTTACAGTTTTGATGGTAGCATAAACACTTGCTTCCCAAAGAATGAAATATATACTTCTCAGCTAATGTTCATAGGTCCTGCACAATCTGGTTTCTCACCTGATTTTCCAGCTTTATCTAAAACCATTCAAATCATTCAACTCTCCCCTAATTCAAAGTGTCACTCTCAGCCAGTCAGTGCTAGACAATAAAGACACAGAGATGAAAGACATACCTGACCTCAGGCGCTCAAAGTTCTAGTGGTAAGATAGGGGTAAATAATTAACTAAAGAAAATGGTCAGTGGCAAGATAAAGGACACTGCTCATCCTCCTATCCCCATTCCATCGGAAATGATCTATTCACTGTCCTCTGAATATAGGCCAAGGCTTTCTTACCACCAGGCTTTTTGTTAGGCTCTTTTCTTCCTTTACATGCTTTCCATTGTTAAAGGCCCAGCTTCTAGCTCACCTCCTTTGAGAATTCCAGAGACCAGGCAAGGATCTCTCCCTCTGGAGTTGAATGGGCTCACTGCTTAGCTCCTACTCGTCCTGTTTGTCTCTCAGCTTAGACATTTCATCCTCCGGAGGTCCTCTCTCACATGGCCCCCCACCCATACCACAAATCTGGGTCCCTCATACACCTCCTCCATGTTCCCACAGTACCTCATAATTTTCCTAGTGTTGCCCACATCACGCTGCTTGCAATTTACCTCCCTTTCCTGCTAGACACTATCTTTGTGTGTGTGTGTGTGTGTGTGTGAGAGAGAGACAGAGAGAGAAACAGATAGGGACAGACAGGTACCGCAATTCTTTTTTTCTTTTTTTTTCAAGATTTTTATTTATTCATTTTAGAGAGAAGAGACTGAGAGAAAGGGGAGAGGAGCAGGAAGCATCAACTCCCATATGTGCCTTGACCAGGCAAGCCCAGGGTTTCAAACCGACAACCTCAGCGTTCCAGGTCGACACTTTATCCACTGTGCCACCACAGGTCAGGCACAGGTGCCGCAATTCTCTGTTGCAGCACCATAGTTCATTGATTGCTTTCTCATATGTGCCTGTACTGGAGGGCTACAGCAGAGGGAGTGACCCCTTGCTCAAGCCAGCAACCTTTGGGCTCAAGCTGGTGACCATGGGGGATGACCCCACACTCAAGCCGGCAACCTTGGGTTTCAAACCTGGGTCCTCTGCGTCCCTGTCCAACGCTCTATCCACTGTGCCACCACCTGGTCAGGCAGAAAACGCATGGATCTTGTTCACAGTTGAACACCCAGCTCCAAGATTTGGCAGGCACATCTCAGTAACTCAATAAACAAGTAAAAGAGAGGGAGGAAATAGTAAGCCAGTCACTGTGCGCTCCCTTGTCTTTAGCGTTCATGCTGTTTTCACCCTTACTTTCCTAGCTACCACCATTTCCAGGCAGGATTAGTCATAGATTCCTCCACTCCCCACTGGTATTGTGCATTCCTCTCTCATGGCAACATCCTGCAGCACATCTACCTACGCAACTGCAACGTTGATAGGGGAATTCAAGAGTTAGAAATTTAACTCTAGTAATAGTAGCTTTTAGTTATAATCAATAGACTTAATGATTAATGCAACTAAAAAACTTTGTTTCAGGTGCTGGATACATGTATATACAAGTAATACACCTTTGTGGTGCAGGAGATCCACAAACAAAACAGTATCTAAGCCCCCGATGCTCTAAGGACAGAATACTGGCTGACAAGGACACAGATAAAGAAGTACTGGTCAGCAGGATGAAGGAATGCTAAAAGAACCCCTGGACTAATTTTTTTTTTTTAAGAGAGAGAGAGAGACAGACAGACAGACAGGGAGAATGATGAGAAGCATCTCGTAGTTGCGGCACTTTAGTTGTTTATTGATTGCTTCTCATACTTGCCTTGACCCAGGGGGAGGGGGTTCTGGGCGAGCCTGTGATCCCTTGCTCAATTGAGCGTCCTTGGGCTTCAAGCCAGTGACCCTTTGGGCTCAAGCCAGTGACCATAGGATCATGTCCCTGATCCCACGCTCATACTGGACACCCTGTACTCAAGATGGCGAGCCTGTGCTTCAAGCTGGATGAGCCCCGCTCAAGCTGGAGACCTGGGAGTTTCGAACCTGGGGCCTCAGTGTCCCACATCGACACTCTTATATACACTGCACCACCATCGGTCAGGCTGGACTGCAACATTTATCTAATTAACTTCACCCTAAATTCCACACTCCTTACCTATTCCTTCCTTCCCCTTATAAAAAGGTTGGTTGAGATGAGGTGTTAAGATGGCTCTTGGGTACAGAATACTCATCATGTTAGATTGCTGGCCATCTGAATAAAGTGCCCATAAGATTCAATCCTTGTCTCTACTTACTTGGCTGTGAGGTGACCAGCAGCACAAACAGATATTTTTCTGGTTTCAACCTGACTCTGAACATTTTGAGGGCAATGATTCTCTGTACGCTCAGAAAATAACGGGGTGGGGGGGGGTGAGGCTTAAATTTAATTTATAAATATAAAGGATCAACTCCTTTAGAGCAGGAACCACATTGTTACTTCCTAAGTAAACTGAATAAAGCCCCTTAACCGCAGCCACAGTTCCTTCATTTCCTAAAGCAGAAACAATGTGGCCAAGTTCACAGAATTACTGGGCAGACCTGAGGGGCAGAGACTGGGTAGAGACCACATAAGTTACCTAGATACCTATTTCTCCCTCTGTAACAGGCCCGTTGTCCTGTACAGTTCGTCGAACAGTGCCTAGTGCTAAGTCACTGCTCAGGGTCAGCTATTCTCAGTTGTGGTGCCTCAGTGGGGGACGGGAGGGCGGTACGAGTGTGTGAGTCGGGGGGGGGGGGGGGGGATATGAACAGATTAGAGGAGCCTTCCCATCCCAACCCACACCCGGGACTCTCAACCTCTCCTCTTCTCCTCCCTTTCCTTTCCAGGGCTTTCCAGAGCTCAGAGTCCCCTCCTACTGGAGACTGCGATCGGGGGCTCGAATCGCACCCAGTCCACCGGACTCCTGAGCGATCTTGGCGGGTCTCCCAGTCAGACCCTATGTCTGGGGCCCCACCTGAAAAATGGCTCCTCTAAGGCTCTTCCAGCCTAAACCCGGTCCTCTTCTACCTCTTGGGCCTGGATTGTACCTCCCGCTCCGAGAATGTCTCCCTGAGCGGCTGCACGGAACTCCACGCGTGCTAGGACCCAACCTCAGACTGCGTTCCCAACTGAGCCAGGAGCGTCCCTCCGCCTTCCTCTGCGACAGTCGGAGGTAGCCGCAATACCGCGAGATCTGGGAGGTGGGGCGAGACCGGAAGCTGGGCCCCCTCTCGCGAGACCAGGCCAAGTGAAGCCTGGAGGCCCTGAGCAGTGTGGAGGTCGTTGGAGTCATTTCCCTGGCGTTAGCCCTTTCGTTTGCTGATCCGCTACCTGCCCGCACTAGCCATGCTCTCCGCCCTCGCCCGGCCTGCCGGCGCTGCTCTTCGCCGTAGCTTCAGCACCTCGGCCCAGGTAGGCCCTACGAGGGGGCTGGCTGCAGGCGGAAGCCCCCGGCCTGGGCTGGCTGTAGGCGGAACCCACCCGCCTGGGCCACGTGCGCTTCTGGCTCGTGAGCGTTCGTGACCCGGAGGCCTGCCTGCACCGCAGGGCCAATGGGTACTGGCCAGCGTCTGTGGCACCCTAAGCCGGCTCTGATACTGGAGGGGGAAGTACGGGAGAAAGTAGGGGAGGTAGCGCAACTCCAGAACCAGTGCACTTCTCGTCTCCCAGCTTGTCCCTGGGGTCCCTCTGGGGCCTGCTCTTAGACTGCAGTCCTTCAGTGTTGCGAAGCCAGGACTCTAGAGCCGAATGTAACTTATGTTTCTATGCAACTTTGGGTGAATAACCTTGTTCTTGCAACATCCGTACAAATACTGTGTACTTATTAACGCCATAGTATAGAGAGGCGTGGTCCCAAAGGTAGAGAACTGGTCTAAAGTTACACAGTCATTTGGCCAGAGGATTAAAATTCTTATCTCCCGATCACTGAATGGCTTTTGGATCACCAGGCCTTCACTTAAAGAACCTGAAGACTGCTTCCTCTTAAGTACCTTTTTAAAGGATCTATATGCTAGGGTGGACTGGATCTGCCCCTAGATGTAACAACTGCATTACTTGGCCTGGAACTACTAAAGCCTATGCTATTTTTGGCTGTGTCTTCTAGGATAGTGGTTCTCAAACTCTTGGTGTGTGGCAGGATCACCTGAAAGCTAATAAACAACAGAGGGCCAGATTCATTGTAGGAGGGGAGGATCTGGGCCTCAGTATTTTTACCAAGTGCCCCAGGAGATGCCCACATTGCCACACCCAAAAGAGAGGTAATTATTTAAGGAGATCCCAAATTTCTTGTTTAGTTTCTGTCCTTAAGATCACTTTTCTGTGCACTTAATTCATTTGAAAAATAAAGATATTGAGTATCTATGCTTGCCAGGGCTGGGTGTTGCAGGGGATACCAAAATGAGTGAGAAGTGGCACTTAAAACCCGACGAGAGGGAGTAAACTTAAGATAGATGGAGGTGATGAAGATAGATACTGAGGACTGGGAGAAGGGAACTGACCAAAGGTAAGAGAGCAGGATTTATTGACAGGATTTGGTGAGAGAAAGGAGCATGGAGGGCACCAGGCCTTTGGGGTTCGCTGAGATGGGAAAAGACTGCTGGAGGAGACTGGTTTGGGGCAGGTGAAGGATATCAGAAGTTCAGCTTTTTCTTGTTTTTAGAGAGAAGAAGGGAGACTGAATTGCTGTTCCATTTGTTTATGCTTCCATTGGTTGATTTTTTTTTTTTCTTTTCCAAGTGAGAGGAGGGGAGATAGACTTGACACATGCACCCAACAGGGATCCTCCTGGCAACCCCTATCTGGTGCCATGCTCCCAAATGAGCTACTTTTAGCACCTGAGGTGGAGGCTCCAGGGTGCTATGGGCCTATGAGCTTGAACCAGTCAAACCATGGCTGTAGGGAGGGAAGGTCGGGGAGGGGAGGAGAAACAGATGGTCACTTCTGTGTGCCCTGGCCAGGAATCGAACCTGGGATATCTACATACTGGGCTGACGCTCTACCACTGAGCCAAAGGGCCAGGGCCTCATTGGTTGATTATTATTATTATTTTTTTTTGTATTTTTCTGAAGCTGGAAACGGGGAGAGACAGTCAGACAGACTCCCGCATGCGCCCGACCGGGATCCACCCAGCACGCCCACCAGGGGCGAAGCTCTGCCCACCAGGGGGCGATGCTCTGCCCCTCCGGGGCGTCGCTCTGCCGCGACCAGAGCCACTCTAGCGCCTGGGGCAGAGGCCAAGGAGCCATCCCCAGCGCCCTGGCCATCTTTGCTCCCATGGAGCCTTGGCTGCGGGAGGGGAAGAGAGAGACAGGAAGGGGCGGGGTGGAGAAGCAAATGGGCGCTTCTCCTATGTGCCCTGGCCGGGAATCGAACCGGGTCCCCCGCATGCCAGGCCGACGCTCTACCGCTGAGCCAACTGGCCAGGGATTGGTTGATTCTTGTATGTGCTTTGGGGATTGAATGCGCAACCTTGTCATGTTGGGATAATGCTCTAACCAACTGAACTACTTGGCTAGGGCAGGAGCTCAGTTTTATATGTCGACTTTAAAATATAGTAAATGCTGGCCTTGGCCGGTTAGCTCAGCGGTAGAGCATCGGCCCCAGGTGTGGAAGTCCCAGGTTCGATTCCCGGCCAGGGCACACAGGAGAAGCACCCATCTGCTTCTCCGCCTTTCTCTCTCTCTTTATCTCTCTAACCCCCTCCTGCAGCCAGGGCTCCATTGGAGCAAAGTTGGCTCTGCTTCTGCCCTGAGGATGGTTCCATGGCCTCCACCTCAGGTGCTAGAATGACTTTGGTTGCAGTGGAGCAATGCCCCAGATGGGCCAAACATCGCCCCCTGATGGGCATGCTGGGTGGATCCCAGTCGGGCGCATGCGGGAGTCTGTCTGCCCCCCCCACCCCCATTTCTCACTTCAGAAAAATACAAAATAATAAAATAAAATATAATAAATGCCTATTACACATAAAAGTAGAGATGTTGAGAGGCACTATCAGAAAGATGAGCTTGAGTCAAATGTTACATATTGATCTAGAGACTCGATTCTGTATCTTTTACAGTAAAAATATGTTGAGCACAGCAACCTCAGTATATTTATTTCTAGAAATATGTATTTAGTACATATAACACAAACAAAATAGAAATTTAAAAACAAACTGTAAAAGACATTAAAAAGCAAATGTGTAACTGAAGGAAGTGTTACTCTGTCCATTTTGAAAACAGTTGCTGAACAGTGAGTGTGCTGTTGACAACTACTCCTCAACGTGGAAAAGGTCAGCGAGTTTGGAGACAGATCTTTTCCAAAGATATGATGAGCTAACCTCTGGAATACCAGGATTCTCACCTCGTTGTAAAGCTTCCACAACTTAAGGGCTGTGTTTTTATAAGTATTAACTAAGATGATGAAATTTTGTAATATACCAGCAATAATATCACCTCAGCACACTGAAAGCAACAGAATGAGTGAGGCCTGCCTGCCTGCCTGCCTGCCAGCTAGGAATAGACTCCCTTCTAATTTATGAGTTTAGATTAGAAATATCACTGAGATTGGCTGGAATTCTAGTTAGGCCTTGTGTGAGACCTAAAGAGGAAGAATGTCTTTTGTATCATGGGAGTGGACCTTAGGGCAGGACTTAGATCTGTTTTCTTCAATGTTTATTTTCTTGATTTTAGAGAGAAGGGAGAGAGCAGAAAAGAGACAGGAACATCTGTTCCTGTTTGTGCCCTGACCAGGATTGAACTGGCAACTTCTATACTTCGGCACAACGCTCTAACCCCCTGAGCTATATGGCCAGGGCTGTTTTTTTCTAAGACTCATTAAGAGCCCAAATTCAGGATTCAAATTGCTTATGTTTGGCTTGTATTCCAGCTTCATTACTTGCTAGGTTTGATTTATATTACAACCTTTATACTTCAGTTACTCACTTGTAAAATGATTGTGTTAATATTAACTTAATAGAGTTGTGGGCATTAAATGAGGAGAGACTAAGCTCATTGCCTGCTACAGAGCAGACCCTGATAAATGGCCAGTAAGTGAGGATGCTGGATGACTTGAGTTTCAGGCAGGGTATTACTGTATAATAAGATCTGTCCTTAGGAAAGGTCACAAAGAAGCAGTCATTGAATTGGTTGTTAAAAATGTCTGAGGTGGCCCTGGCTGGATAACTCAATTGGTTAGACTCTAGAGCATCATCTCAATTCACCAAGGTTGCGGGTTTGAGCCCTGGTCAGGGCACATAAAAGAATCAATCAATCAGTGCATGAATAGCTAGGACAACAGATCAGTGTTTCTCTCTCCCTCTTTCTCTAAAGTGAATCAATTTTTTTATTTTTTAGAGAGAGAGGGACAGACAGGTACAGAAAGAGTGTAAGGGAGAGAGATGAGAAGTATCAACTCAGTTGGGGCACCTTAGTTGTTCGTTGATTACTTTCTCATATGTACATTAATGGGGAGAGGGATACAGCCGAGCCAATGACCCCTTGCTCAAGCCATTGACCCAAGGGGTCATGTCTAATCCCACGTTCAAGCTGGCAACCCTGAGCTCAAGTTGTTAAGCCCTGGTTCAAGGAGGATGAGCCTACGTTCTAGCTGGTGACCTTGGGGTTTCAAACCTGGGTCCTCAGCATCCCAGGTTGATGCTTTATCTACTGCGCCACCGCCTGGTCAGGCCATAATTTTTATTTTGTTATTTATTTGTTTGTTTGTTTATTTTAATGTCTTGGGTTGGGGTGGCCTTAAGTACCAGTTTATCATTCTTTACAGACTCCTCTTCCTTCCCCTCTTCCCTTAAATGTTGGTGTTCTGTCCCTAGTGCTCTTTTCACTCTGTTCCCTTTTGTGTCTTGTCCATGTCCATGGCTTTCTTTAATCCCTGGGCAGACACTGTGACCTCCAGACCAAGCCTTTTCCAGGGACCTGCTGGGCACATGTGTATCTGAATGTTGCAAGTGGCCCAAACTCAACATGCAAACAATTCATTATCTTTTCTCCCAAACCCCTCACGCCGTCCTCAGTTCCCTCTATTGCTTAAAGGCAATGCTGTCTGCTCGAGCCCAAAAGTTTTCACCCCAGATTACTCCCTGTAGATTTGGATGGATGAAGAAGGGAAGGGGATAACTTAAATCTATTAGTTCTGTTCCTCAGATCACTCAACGCATCTATCCTTGCTGCCTTTATCCCACCCTTCAGTCATGCTTAGACTATTACAGTAGTCTCCTTACTTTGTTCCTGTATATTTTCAGTCCATTGCCTACAAGGACTCTGTGTGGCTCTACCTTCTTCCTTTCCCCCTTTGTACATCCAACAGTGCTCTCAAGTCATAAAGAACTGCTGGCACTGCTTCTCCTGAGTGGGCCATACTACATATCTCCCCCAGTATCCACCTGCTAAATTACTCATCCTTCAAAACCCCACCAACACTTTATTCCCCCCCATTGTGCTGCTGCTCTTCCTAGTCTCTGTGGCACTTGGCAGGGGTCCCCAAACTATGGCCCACGGGCTGCATGCGGGCCCTGAGGCCATTTATCCGGCCCCGCCACACTTCCGGAAGGGGCACCTCTTTCATTGATGGTCATTGAGAGGAACACTGTATGTGGCGGCCCTCCAACGGTCTGAGGGACAGTGAACTGGCCCCCTGTGTAAAAAGTTTGGGGACCCCTGTACTAGGTGCTATTTATTAAGTTTCCACATCTTTTAGTTTGCTGATCTTACTGATGCTAGCAAATCATTCTGGCACATGGCAGGTAGAAAGTTGGTGCCTGCTGAATTGTAGTGAGCCTTAATGGATGAATATTAGCCATTGGAAAACAGTCTAGCAGTTTCTCAAAAGGTTTAAGATGAAGTTGCCACATGACTCATCAGCTCCACTCCTCAGTATATACCCAAGAGAATTAAAAACATGTCTATACAGAAACTTAAATATGCATATTCATAGCAGTGCTATTCATGATAGCCAAAAGGTAGAAACATCTAATTGGTCATCTGAAGAATGGACTAAACAAATGTGGTATATCCATACAGTGAATATTACTCAGCCATGAAAAGAAATGGGATACTGCCTGACCTGTGGTGACACAGTGGATAGAACATGGACCTGGAATGCTGAGGTCACTGGTTTGAAACCCGGGGCTTGCCCAGTCGGGCACATATGAGAAGCAACTATGTACTACAATGCTTCCTGCTCTCCACCCTCCACCCTGCCTTTCTCTTTTCCTCTATCCTCCCACTCTTTCCCTCCTCTTCCCCCCCTCTCCCCTCTCCTGTCTTTCCTCTTTCTAAAATCAACAAATAGAATCTTTTTAAAAAAGGATATTGGATACTGTTAGATGCTACAACATGGATGAACCTTGAAAATTCTATTACACTGGGGAACAGAATTTTTGTTGCATCCACAAAAACACTTGTTCTTACCTATTTCAAGTGTGCTGATCTCAAATCTGACATTAGTTTTTCTCTGTAAGCTACAGTTTTTTTGCAGTTTAAGATTTTAGGTTTTCATCTTATTGTAAAATTTTCAATATTTAGTTTAACGTAATGAAGTAGAATGTCTTCTTGGGCATTATCTTTGTGAAAATATAATAATTTATATAATGCAGTAAATACACTAAAAGATATGATTGCATCAGAATTTGTCTACAATTTCAAAATAGAACATATTAAAACACTTATTTTAATCATAAAATTTGTGCAAAACTTATTTAAATTTTATTCAGGCAAAAATTTGCGTTTGTAGCTCTTGCGTTTGTGTACTTGTTGAGGACAATTTCGTTTGATGCTCCAGCAGTAGTCTGCTTATCACTAACAGCTCCAAGATTTTCGGGAAACTTATCTAGGTGACTGTTCAGGAAGTGAATCTTAACACATGTTACATCCAATGTCTCAGAAAGCCAACAGCATCCTTTGGACCAGAAGTTCATAGTTTTCTGCTTTTTTGTTGCCAAGGAAGTTCTTTGTAACTGCCACAAAAGACTGCCATGCTGCTTTCTCCTCCTTATTCATCTTCCTGGCAAATTCTTCGTTATGTCTGAAGGTTCAAATTTGAGGTCCATCGAAAATACCTGCTTTTATCTTCTCGAAAGACAAGGCAGGAAAAGCAGAAATAATATGTTGAAAGCATTCACTTTCTCTATTCAAAGCCTGAACAAACTGCTTCATTAAGCCAAATTTGATGTGAAGTGGGGGGAAAATTATCCTGTCTCGTTAACTACAGGTTCATTCACAATATTTTGCATCCCTACTTCCAGAGCTTCATGTTTTGGCCACTCCTTCTGTGTCCAGTGTTTCTCCCGAGCTCGGCTGTCCCACAAACACAGAAAGCAAGGATACTTTGTGAACCCTCTTGTCCTAGCAGGAAATTTACCATTTTATTTTTTATTTTTTTATTTTTTCTGAAGTTGGAAATGGGGAGGCAGTCTGACAGACTCCTGCATGAACCCGACTGGGATCCACCCGGCACGCCCACCAGGGGGCGTTGCTCTGCTGCGACCAGAGTCATTCTAGCGCCTGAGGCAGAGGCCACGAAGCCATCCTCAGTGCCTGGGCCAACTTTGCTCCCATGGAGCCTTGGCTGCGGGAGGGGAAGAGGGAGACAGAAAAGAAGGAGAGGGGGAGGGGTGGAGAAGCAGATGGGTGCTTCTCCTGTGTGCCCTGGTCGGGAATTGAACCCAGGACTCCTGCGCGCCAGGCCAACGCTCTGTCACTGAGCCAAACAGCCAGGGCGAAATTTACCATTTTAAGATCCACACAAATAATCCAGTTATGCTCCTCATACTTCAGAAAGTTGAGGACAATTTTTATGTCATTCTTACTAAGTCATTCAATTCGGGTTGGCTAAACTGCTGCGGGGTTAATGACTGCTTGGCATCAGAAGAAGACCCTTCAGATTCTACAACCATTTCCTCATGCATCTTATCAAAATACACTTGATCACCATGTTTACTTTCTTCGTCCTTAGAAGAAATAAAACCATTGAAAACTGGAACTGGGAGTGTCTCAGAGTGTGGGATAGGTCGTATTGCTGAAGGAATATTAGGATATGCGATCATATGCCGTTTTTTCTTGCTGATGCCCTTCATATGGATCAGACAGAAATAACAGTCACTGCTGTGGTCCTTAGGTTCACACCAAACCATGGGAATATGAAAAGGCATTCCTTTGCATTTTCCTTTTGTCCAGTCATGAAGTATTTCCTCACAATTTTGACACACAATATGAGAAGCCCAATTCTTGTCTTGATCGCCGAGGGGAACTTGAAAATAGGCAATATATGCACGTGTTACAAATGATGAAATATTGCGCCTTTGACATTGAAGTGTGTAACAGCCACATATATAACAGAAGGTGTCAGGATTATTCTTACATTTATGCCTACTTGAAGAAGCCATGATTTAATCTTAAAGTAAGAGGGTGTTTTTATCAGATGATAATTTTTTACATTTTAAAACAACTACAATTATGTAAAAGTGATGTTTGTAAAACACTAATTGCCTTGTGGTTAATTTCAATTCAAGAGTTGTTGCCCTTTAACTCCAATTTAAAAACCAATGCATGCCATTAACTAACAAAAAGAAATTAAAATTGCATAAAAACTAGAGCATGCACCCAAAAACGGATTTCAGATTTGGAATCAGCGATGCAGAAATATATAGAAACAGTTCTAAAACCTCATGCAACAGAAAATGAAAAAAAAAAAATTGTTCCCCAGTGTTCTCAGTAAAAGGAACCAAAACAAGCCTGACCAGGCGGTGGCGCAGTGGATAGAGCGTCGGACTGGGATTGGAAGGACCCAGGTTCAAGACCCCGAGGTCGCCAGCTTGAGTACAGGCTCATTGGGTTTGAGCAAGGGGTCACTCGGTCTGTTGTAGCCCCCCCCCCCCGTCAAGGTACATATGAGAAATCAATGAACAACTAAGGACCACAACGAAGAATTGATGCTTTTCATCTCTCTCCCTTCCTGTCTGTCACCAAGGAAGAATTGATGCTTCTCATCTCTCTCCCTTCCTGTCTGTCTGTCCCTATTTGTTACTCTCTCTGACTCTCTCTGTCTCTGCCACAAAAGGGAAATAAAAAAAAGGGCAGAACAAAAGGCCACATGTTGTATAATGCCATTCATATGTGAAATATCCAGACTAGGCAAAAGCAAGTCCATAGAGATGGAAGTAGGTTAGTGGTTGCCAGGGGTTGTAGGGAAATGGGGAGAAAGTCTCTGGGTATGGCATTTCTTTATAGGGTAATGGTTGTACAATTATGAATATACTAAAAACCATTAGATTGTACATTTTAAATGAGTGAATTTTACAGTATGGGAAATAACATTTCAATGAAGCTGTTTTTTAAGAAATGAGTGGGATTAGATGATGATCAGTCATTAGATCTGCTTATCTCTGAAGTGGTTGTTGAAAGTCAAGTTGTATAACTTTAGTTTCCATAAGCTCACCAATAAAGTGATATGGAAGCTTCTAATTCTGGCCTTTCAGATGTTAGTGATGCAGTCTGGTTTCTTTGGAACCCCCTACTAAACTCACTTTTTAAACTATTCCCAGCTGACATGCCCAGGCCAACTGCTGCTTGTTCTTCTGCCTCTTGCTGTGGAGTAATAGTGAACTCAAACTGTGGTGCGTATCAGAATCACTTGGGGAACTTGGTAGAAAAATAAGTGTCCTAGGCCAGATCCTACATGAAGGAGCCTGGCCCTCTCTTATTTTTTTTAGCTCAGCAGGTGATTCTGATACTAAAGTTTGGGAACTGAGAGGGAGGGAGGAAAGAGAGAAGGAAGGATGGAGGGATGGTAAGCTACCAGCCAGGATAAAAAAGGAGCTTTTTTTTTTTTTTTCTTTATAGTTGGAAATGGGGAGGCAGTCAGACAGACTCCCGCATGTGCCTTGGCACACCCACCAGGCGGTGATGCTCTGTTGCAACCAGAGCCACTCTAGCGCCTGAGGCAGAAGCCACAGAGCCATCCCCAATCCCCAGCGTCCAAGCCAACCCCACCCCAATGGAGCCCTGGCTGCAGGAGGGGAAGAGAGAAACAGAAAGGAAGGAGAGGGGGAGGGGTGGAGAAGCAGATGGGCACCTCTCCTGTGTGCCCTGGCCAGGTGTCGCAACGAAAAACTGATGATTGATGCTTCTCATCTCTCTGTTCCTGTCTGTCTGTCCCCATCTATCCCTCTCTCTGACTCTCTCTGTCTCTGTAAAAAAAAAAAAAGTATATAGTAAATTATAAAGTAAATTTTAAAGTAAAAGTATATAAAAATTATAAAGTAAATTTTACTTTATAAAATTTATAAAGCAGAGTTAACAGCAAGTTAAAGCATATAATAATAATTACCAAAAAATAAATAAATAAATAATTACCAAGTACTTTATGTCGGATTTTTGTTAAGTTTGGCAGAATAAATCTTTATAAAACAACTTACTATAGTTAAATCTATCTTTTTATTTATACTTTGGTTGCTCTGCTACCTCCTACCATGAAAGTTGGAATGCCCACTAGTGGACGGTAGGGACCAGGTTGACTACCACTGAACTAAGGTGTTGCGGTGAAAAACTGATGATTGATGCTTCTCATCTCTCTTTGTTCCTGCCTGTCTGTCCCTCTCTCTGACTCTCTCTCTGTCTCTGTAAAAAACAAAACAAAAAAAACCATTGCAGATTGCAAATAAGGCTGCTGTTCAGCCTGAATGAGTAAAGCTCATCTTCAGAGGGTGTTTGAAGTGTGACCCTGTCACAACCTCTGTAGTTGTGAGTTCTCCTCCATGTTCCTGAGGCAAGCCGCTTAACTTCAGAAGGAAACTGGATCTTTGAACTGGTAGAAATACAGTTGTATCTTCCTTTGGCACCTGTGCAATAAAGTAGGCCAGTGCAGTACTTTGCAGGAGCTTTCCTTTTATTGTGAATCCATTTAATGCTGATTTTACCTTAAGAATTTTTTCTCTGTGGCTCTTTTTAGAACAATGCTAAAGTAGCCGTGCTCGGGGCTTCCGGAGGAATTGGGCAGCCCCTTTCTCTTCTCCTGAAGAACAGCCCTTTGGTGAGCCGACTGACCCTCTACGATATTGCTCATACACCCGGAGTGGCCGCAGATCTGAGCCACATTGAGACCAGAGCAACTGTGAAAGGTACTGGGCATGCTGGCCCTGGGGAACTTAACGTCCCTTCTCCCAAGTAGACTAGGATCCAAGTTTAGAGTAAGATTCTTAGATGAAACTAGAGGTTCAGAGACTTGGTTCAGAGATTTCCATGTTCAGTATGTTCAGTTTAGAATTAACTTTTACAAATAATCACACTTTTTGGGGCTTGAGTGTATAAAATTATAAATAATGGTGTCTTTCAGAAAAATAAATGTTGATCTTCCCATTTGAAATTTTTTCTAACTTGAAAAGTAATATGAGAATGGGAAAGGGACTCGAGGCAGTAAGAAATGCTGTTCCTAGTCATTGCGGGTCACCTTCCCGTCATTGGCCAATTTCCACCCAGGGTTACCTTTGCCAGCTTCTCCAAAGCATGGTCACCTTGGAAATTTTATGTTTGGGAAATAGAGATATGTTATTCAAGAAGTAATTCATAATTATGTATAATTATATACCCTGTTTATTTTATTTCACATCTTAGCAACATTTCCCAGGTCACCAAGTTCTTGATAACATCATTTTTTAAAGCTATATTATAATTTATCATTTCTTTCTTTTTTTCTTTTTTTTTCTTTTTCTTAGAGGTGGGGAGGCTGAGCAACAGATCCTTGCATGTGCCTCAACCGAGATCCACCCGGCAAGCCCCTCTAAAAGGCCAAGTTCTGCCCATCTGTGGCCGTTGCTCAGCAACTGAGCTATTTCAGTGCCTGAGGCAAGGCCATGGAGTCATGGGCCAACTTGCTCGAATGGAGCCATGGCTGCGGTGGGGAGGGGAGGGAGAAAGGAAGAGAAAGAAAGGGGGCAGGGTTGGAGAAGCAGATGGTCACTTCTGGCCAGGAATCGAACCTGGGACTTCCACATGTTCTCTGAGCCAGCCAGCCAGAGCTATTTATTATTATTATTCCCATACTGTTGACCATTGGGCTCTTTCCTGTTTTTCTCTACTATAACTATAAATATATATGCTATGGTAAACACCTTCAACTTTATATCTTGTTTCTTATTGTGACACTTTAGTTTTCATTGATTGCTTTCTCATACGTGCCTTGACCACGGGCCTTCAGCAGACCGAGTAACCCCTTGCTCAAGCCAGTGACCTTGGGTCTAAGCTGGTGAGTTTTTTTTGGCTCAAACCAGATGAGCCCGCGCTCCAGCTGGCGACCTCGAGGTCTCGAACCTGGGTCTTCCGCATCCTAGTCTGATGCTGTATCCACTGCGCCACCACCTGGTCTATTTTGTTTCTTAGAGTCCTAAAAGTAGGTTCACTAGGTCTGACTATTTTAAAGCTTTTACTATAAAGTACCAAATTACTGTCCAGAAAGATATAAACAATGCAGGAGTCTATCAAGTCATGTTCATGAGCCTTTCATACCCTCTGAATTTGTTACAAATTTGAGCTTCTGAAAGCTCCTGCAAAAAGGGAGAAGTTAAAATCAAAGCAGATTTTGGTCATTGAAATCCTTGTAAATAGACCTTATTTTCCTCAGGTGCAAGGAATAAGCAAAATAGATACTAATACATAGTTTTGTTTTGTTTTTGTTTTTATCAGCACAGGGTTTTTTTTATTTTGTTTTTTTATTTTTTATTTTAGTGAGAAGAGGGAAGGCAGAGACAGACTTCAACATTCACCCCAACCAGGATCTAACTGGCAAGCCCACTAGGGGATGATGCTTTGCCCATCATGTGGCCTTTGCTCTGTTGCAGCTGGAGCCTTTTCTTAGCTTCTGAGGCGGAGGCCATGGAATCATCCTCGGTGCCTGGGGCCTATCGAGCCGTGGCTGCAGGAAGGGTAGAGAAGCAGATGGGCGTTCCTCCTGTGTGCCCTGGCCAGGAATCAAACCCGGGACATCCACACACTGGGCTGACGCTCTACCACTGAGCCAAACAGCCAGGGCCTGTTTTGTTTTGTTTTGTTTTGTGTTTTTCATGGCCTTCAGCGTACCTTCTGGTTCAACCCTGAGAAGGAATTTTTGTTAGGATGATTATGATACAAAATAAGCACATGTTCTGACTGGGAGCTGAGAAGGACTTACAGATGCTAGGGAGTAGAGATTAGCAGCTGACTGGGTTTGGCTTTACGCACACCTGAAGGGTTAATCCATTCTGAATCTGGGGCCTGTGCAAATGGAGGCTGGAGAAAAAGTACAGTGAAGGGGGGACATTTCAAACTCACAGGGTGGTAGTCCCCAAGGGAAGGAATAACATCGTAGATGGGCCTGCCATCTTTTCTTGTGGCCTGTGGTCAGCACTGGGTGCAGGTGGGGCCATCCTCTGGGCTCTGTCTCCACAGGTGTGCTAGCCCCTGCAGGTCACAAACAGTAAGATTGCTCTAATGGGTGTTTTTTCTAGGCTACCTCGGACCTGAGCAGCTGCCAGACTGCCTGAAAGGTTGTGATTTGGTGGTTATTCCAGCCGGAGTCCCGAGGAAACCAGGTGTGTATCTGAAATCTTCCCTAGCATCTCCTTGCAAGTCAGATGAGGAAGTGGTTGCTGCAGAAAAATTCCAAAAGCTCTGCATTGCCTATGAGGTAAAGATCAAGGCCTCTACAGTTTGCTGCATTCCCCCCTGCCTGGAATGCCCTTTCTTCCGCCTGTCTCCACCTTGGGAGTTCTTCCTGATCCTTGATGATCCTCCTCAGATAGCACCCTTCCTGATTCCCAGCCCCAAACCCCAACCTCCACCCTCTAACCCCACAGACCAGTTTGGGCACCTGTCACACTGGACTGTTTTCCTTACAAGATAAATTAATTTGAAACAGGGACCCGGTCTCACGTTTGAATTTCCTGTAACAGCTTACACACAGCACTTGACACATACTTAGAAATATGTTCTGTCCTTTGTGAATATCTTGAATTGTATCATTCTCAGGCATGACACGGGATGACCTGTTCAACACCAATGCCACAATTGTGGCCACCCTGACTGCTGCCTGTGCCCAGCATTGCCCTGAAGCCATGATCTGCATCATTGCTAATCCGGTGAGTGCTGCTGTCAGGTAGGCTGCTGATACTGTGTGAAAGCTCACAGCAAAAGTGTGCTAATGTGTGAGAAGGAGAATAATCAGACTAACATGATGAAATGGTAAGTTGGATGAACTAAAAAGCAGTCCTTACATTTATTTCCTAAGGATTCCTTCTGACATGGACTAAGTGAGTTTTAACTTGGTTATTCTATCAATTAACTGTATGCTTTTGAGCAGATCACTTCCCTTATCTAAATTTTAGTTTCTCTATCTGGAACATAAGTCTTTTTTTTTTTTTCTCTCTTCTTCTTTTCCAAATGAGAGGAGGGGAGATAGACACTCCCACATGTGCCCCAACCAGGATCCACCTGGCAACCCCAGTCTAGGGCCATGCTGGTAACTGAGCTATTTTTCGCACCTGAGGTGGAGGCTACACAGAGCCGTCATTAGCGCCCAGGGCTGATGCACTTGAACCAGTTGAGCCATGGCTGTGGCAGCAAGGTAGAGAAGCAGATGGTCACTTCTCCTGTGTGCCCTAACCAGGAATCAAACCCAGTATATCCACTCACTGGGCTGACGCTCTACCACTGAGTTATCCAGCCAGGGCCAACAAGTCCATTCTTAAGACTTCTTTCAGCCATCATTGTGGTAGCCTGTGAACTCCTTTTACTGTGTTCTGCCCAGGGTCTACAATTCCTGGTTCCCCGATGTTATCTTTCCCTTTCTTCTCAAACTTACACATTTATCGTATAACATAGCCACACAAGGTCTTGCTCGCAGGGAGCTTATTCTTCAGTTCAGAGACTCTTGAGTGCTGTATATCCTGAGAAGACCGCTGTGGCCCCCTCGCCTGCCCTAGCAGGCCCAAGGCTGTATTTAACAGCAGCCCCATTCCTTCCTCCCTCCTGATTGACTCTGGGTTCTGGTCTCTGAGTGTGGGAAGGAGCTGAGTGACAGTGCCGTGATTGTGATGTTGATAGAGGAACATCACTGTTGGTAAGCACCCAGAGCTTATGACAGTGGCCTCCCAGAAGAGGATCCTGCCTTTCCCAGCCTGCTTGGGGCTAGTTGGTCAGAAGTAGAAAGCAGTTGCTTTTTTGGGGTTTTTTTTTTTACATGAGAGGAGGGGAGATAGTCAGATTGCTGCCATGTGCCCCAATTGGGATCGCCCTGTAAACCCCCATCTGGGGCCGATGCTGAAATCAGCAGAGCTATCAGCACCTAGGTTGACGCTCGAACCAGTTGAACTGGCTGTGGAAGGGGAAGAGAAAGGGTAAGAGAAGCAGATGGTTGCTTCTTTTGAGTGCCCTGACTGCAAATTGAACCCTGGATGTCCGTATGCTGAGCCAAAGCTCTATACACTGAGCCAGCCAGCCAGGGCCACAGTTGCTTATTTTGTTGGGGAGTGACTAACTAGTGCCTGATACATGTCTTGCTAGGGGTTTTTTGTTGTTTCTATGAATCAGGTAAAGCATTAGGCACCTGCCATATATTAAGCCATTGAATCTTCACAACAGCCTTCTGAGGTAGTTTTCTCCCCCATTTACAGATAAAGAACCCAAGTCCTGGGGAGTTGAAGTAGCTTGCCCAGGGTTACCATGTGGAGTAACAGAACTGGGATTTGACCCTACGTCATCTGAGCTTTTACCCCTGTGCTGTGCTGTCTGTTGTTAGCATTGGCTATTCAGGTGTAAGTTCCAGCTAGAGCCAAAGATGCCCTGTGGAGCCATCACCATGTATTTTAAGTTTCAAGGGTCTCATGCATCTTTGAATTCTGCATTCAGAGGCCACGAAGGGCAAGAGTGTCTGCTGCAGGGTTTCTTTATGTGGAGGGAGGAAAGCTCTCTGGTGAACTAGGAAGTCCACACACTATGTTCCGTTCCTGATGGTATATGGCCGTGCTCTCAGAATCAGGGTAAATTATGCCTGTCTCTTGGATTTATTAGGTTAACTCGACCATCCCAATCACTGCTGAAGTTTTCAAGAAACATGGAGTGTACAACCCCAATAAGATCTTTGGAGTGACAACCCTGGATGTTGTCAGAGCCAATGCTTTCGTTGCGGAACTGAAGGTAAGAGCCACATCAGGTATCTTCTGAACTGCTCTGGGCCATGCTTGGCTCATTTATGGGCATAGAAGGTACCAGGGCACTTACAGGTTACTTGAAACTTGGGAGTTTTACATTTTTAATAGCTCAACCCCTTGGTGGGAAGTAGCTCTCACATTTCTTGAGGAATCTAAGTGGCAGTCCCCTGCAGGTTTAAAGCAGCCAGCTTCAGTCTGGACTTGGCTCACTCTTCTTACTTCTCCCTGATGAGTCAAAAGTTCAGGCTTTCCCTGGGTTTTTATTGACCGGACTGAGTTGTACTCTCCCAAGTTCAATGCCTCTAGAAATTAGTACTAAGAGGATTTACCTGCTAATCATTATGTAAATTATTTTATAGTTGTGACCACCCTTCTTGGGTAACCTGTGGCAGCTCCCCTCGGAGGGTTCTGATCTTGCCAGTTGTCTGCTGCTTCTTGGGCTGCTTGATTGAGCTGCTGGACTCATCCTAAAGTGGGATTGGTATCAGCACTAGGTCTGGTGTCCTCTGTGCCTTTCACAACTCGCTAATTTTTCTGTTATAGTTCCAGCAGAACCGCTTACTTTGGCCCCAAATACTTTCCTTCTTGAACTTCAGACGACCTTTTTTTCCCTGACTTTTCAGATAAGGGGTGCCTCTTTAAAGTAGGGAACATGGTCATGTACCAGTTTAGTGAGAAGTGCCCACACTGTGTGTGCACCAGACAGTTCTGCCTCTGAAGCGTTGATGACAGTCCGCTTTGATTCATACTGCGACATGCTCCTCAGGCTCCATTCTAGGTGTGAGGATCACTGAATTCCAGAAGACATGACCCCAGGCTTTGGGAGCTCTGCAGAGTGGGGAGATCATTTATACCAGTGGTCCCCAACCTTTTTTGGGCCACGGACCGGTTTAATGTCAGAAAATATTTTCACGGACCGGCCTTTAGGGTGGGACTGATAAATGTATGACATGACCGAGACAAGCGTCAAGAGTGAGTCTTAGACGGATGTAACAGGGAATCTGGTCATTTTTAAAAATAAAACATCGTTCAGACTTAAATATAAATAAAGTGGAAATAATGTAAGTTACTTATTCTTTCTCTGCGGACCGGTACCAAATGGCCCACAGACTGGTACCAGTTTGCGGCCCGGGGGCTGGGGACCACTGATTTAAACCAGTTCAGTATGTATATAGCAGTGGTCGGCAAACCAGATATCAATAGTACAACGATTGAAATTTCTTTTGAGAGCCAAATTTTTTAAACTTAAACTGTATAGGTAGGTACATTCCTTATCAAGGTAGCACCCGCACGTGGTATTTTGTGGAAGAGCCACATGTGGCTCGCGAGCCACGGTTTGCTGACCACTGGAATACAGTATGACTGTGATTGAGTCAGGAAAGGCCTTGTAGAGGAGATCGCAGTAAAACAAAAAGGGCACAGGCCAGCAGGCCAGGGTTCCAGCTTCCTGAGGTTCATACCCCAGCTTCCCGCAAGCAGTGGTGCCCATTCTTTAGGGCTCCCATGATGCTACCAATTTTCACAGCACACCATTTCCCCTGGGCCTCTACTTGTGCACAGTACAGTAGCCACGTGTAGCTATAAATTAGATAAATAAAATTAGAAATTCAGTCCTCCTTCACATTAGCCAAATTTCAGCTGCTCAATAGCCACACAGTGGCTGCTGTAGTCTTTTTTTTTTTTTTTTTTTTTTGCATTTTTCTGAAGCTGAAAACAGGGAGAGACAGTCAGACAGACTCCTGCATGCGCTGGACTGGGATCCACCCAGCATGCCCACCAGGGGGCGATGCTCTGTCCATCCTGGGCGTCGCCATGTTGCGACCAGAGCCACTCTAGCGCCTGAGGCAGAGGCCACAGAGCCATCCCCAGCGCCCGGGCCATCTTTGCTCCAATGGAGCCTTGGCTGCGGGAGGGGAAGAGAGAGACAGAGAGGAAGGTGCGGCGGAGGGGTGGAGAAGCAAATGGGCGCTTCTCCTGTGTGCCCTGGCCGGGAATCGAACCTGAGTCCTCCGCACGCTAGGCCGACGCTCTACCACTGAGCCAACCGGCCAGGGTGCTGCTGTAGTCTTATAGAAAGTCATATTACATAGTGCTGTCTGAGCCAAGAAGCCTTACTGTTTGAGGTGGAGGAAGGGGCATCTTGGCTCCTCTTGTGCCCTCTAGTGCTTGACAAGCTTCAGTTAAGTGAACTGCTCTCTACCTCAGGCTATCAGACATTTTGAACAATTCCTAAAGACTCAAGGTTGACCCTTAAGCTCCTAGTCCAGTGGTACCCTGACACACGAGCACTTTAAATCACCAGCAGTTTGAGAGAGGAGCAGTCACTCGCGGGATTTTTTTATTTAAGTCACGAGTGGATATTTGAATCACGAGTGTTGGGCAAATGAGTTTGTAATTTGTGTTTTTTGAGTTTGCTCACTTTTATTGTTAAAAATGGCGCTGGGCAGCTTGTCTGTGAAATTGCTAATTACTTTCCTGCTTGGGAAGGGCCATTGTTATGCTAATGTCTCCTCCCCCTTCCGCCAGCATGCATCTTCACCTGACCTTGAAGGTAAATACACTTCATAAACCAGTTTATTTCTTTACATTCTCTTTTACTCTGTGTGTGTGTGTATTTTGTTATTTATAAAGTACATTGTCTTATTTAAAAGCATATAAAACAAAAAATTTGTGTGGTTTTGGGGAGCCAAATGGCATTTAAGTTAATTGCATTCCCATTAACTTAAATGGGGAAATTCGATTTGACACATGGGCAAATTGAGCCACGAGCTCAACCATGAAATGAATCAAACTCGTGTGTCAAGGTACCACTGCACCTGGTTCCTCCCTCATCCCTCTCGGCCATCTGGACCCCTTTTACTGCCACCTTCCCTTTCCAGTAGGCTCGCAGAAATTTTCTGGTATACATTTCATACTCTGCTGATGTTATATGTGTTATTTATACCCCCTGGCCTCTGTTCCCTTTGCCCAGAATATGCTTCCCTTGGGGAAGTCCTGTTCCTTCCCAGATGAAGTTAGGTCTGTCCCAGGAAGCGTTCCCAGGCTGATAAAGTGCTCCTCTGGCTTCTATAGCAACCTTTTGTGGCCATCTTACCTTGTGTTGGGACGTCCCTTTGTATCTGTCTCATTGGACAGTAAGTTTCTCGAAAGCAGGGGTTTTGTCTGTTCATGCCCGTGTCCCTGGTGGCCAGAACAGTGCCTTGGCTTCTGAGCTCCTGCTCCATTCAGCTGGTCCTGCTGTGCCTGCCCCCTAAAGGCTGGGTCTCCCTTCCTGGACAAAGCAGGCTCCTAACCTAGGGCTGCTTTCTTCAGCAGCTGTGGCATTTGGAGAAGGTGATGTCATTTTGGGACTGCTCACTTCCATCCCATGACTCCCACCAGATTTTAATTTTTTTTTTTATTTTATTTTATTTTTTTTTTTTTTCACTTTTCTGAAGCTGGAAACAGGGAGAGACAGTCAGACAGACTCCCGCATGCGCCCGACCGGGATCCACCCGGCACGCCCACCAGGGGGCGATGCTCTGCCCATCCTGGGTGTCGCCATGTTGCGACCAGAGCCACTCTAGCGCCTGAGGCAGAGGCCACAGAGCCATCCCCAGCGCCCGGGCCATCTTTGCTCCAATGGAGCCTTGGCTGCGGGAGGGGAAGAGAGAGACAGAGAGGAAAGCGCGGCGGAGGGGTGGAGAAGCAAATGGGCGCTTCTCCTGTGTGCCCTGGCCGGGAATCGAACCCGGGTCCTCCGCACGCTAGGCCGACGCTCTACCGCTGAGCCAACCGGCCAGGGCTAATTTTTTTTTTTTAACATAAATACCTGGGTCCCAGATTCTTGGGAGCATTGTACATCAGTTTAACAAATGAACCAGCCTCTCTCAGCAAGGACACTCATGAACCAAGGTGTTCTGAGCCTTCCCAGTTTTTTTCTTTCTGTCCTGATCACTCTGAGTTGGCAGACTTCTCACCCTTGGGTTTCCTGGCATTGTTGAACTTTACTCTGAAATGAGGGAAAAGGAATTTGACTTGTTCTCTGTGACAAAGTGTGGGCCCATGAGTCTGGGTTTGTGCGTGGGAATAACATGAGCTGTGAGAAAGGACTGTCGTACTTTGATTCTGAGAAGACTTCAGATTGATGGGGTCAATGTAGGGGCCTACAAGGAGGCAGTGTTCAACTCATAAAGGGTAAACCTCCGAGTGATCTCACAAGATGACAAGTTACTCCTTGCTGCATGTGTTCAAACTGATGTTAGGCTATGGGGTGGGGCTGTGGTAGATCTCAGCAAAGCTAAAGTCCGTCTCTTTTCTGATTTCTTTGTTGTGTTCTGAGGTCTGTGAATTTTTCTAATATTGGTGCTTTGGGTAGATCTTTTATACTCAAAAGAGCTTGTTAAAAATTAATCAAGCTCCACAATTTGTTCATCAGGGTTTGGATCCAGCTCGAGTTAATGTTCCTGTCATTGGCGGCCATGCTGGGAAAACCATCATCCCCTTAATCTCTCAGGTTAGTGTGTGACCTTGCCAGAAAGCTGTAAGATCATGAACACCTGGCCCTGGCCAGTTGGCTCAGTGGTAGAGCATTGGCCTGGCGTGTGGATGTCCCAGCTTCAATTCCTGGTCAGGGCACATATAAGAAGCACCTATCTGCTTCTCTACCCCTCCCCTTCTCCTTTCTCTCTCTCTCTCTCTCTCTCTCTCTCTCCACCCCCCCTCTCCTCCCCCTTTCTCTCTCTTCCCTTCCCATAGCCATGACTCAGTTGGAGCAAGTCAGGCCCCGGGTGCCAAGGATGGCTCCTTGGCCTCGCCTCAGGCATCAAAATAGCTTGGTTGCCGAGCAACAGAGCAGTGGCCCCAGATCGGCAGAGCATTGCCCGATAGGGGGCTTGCTGGGTGGATCCCAGTTGGGGCACATTCAGGAGTCTGTCTGCCTCCCTGCATCTCACTTAAGGAAAATTAAAAAAAAAATCATGAGCACCTTTTAGAGGTTTCACTTTGAGAAACTGTATGCTCAGAACAGACTGACACAGATCTGCCCATCTGTTATTTGAGAGGATTTCTGCTATAGATGCAACCCCACCCCGGTTATCTAGGAGTTGTTTCTTGTTTGTTTATTTGTTTTTGGTCAGAGAGATGCAGGAAGGGAGATGAGAAGCATCAACTCTTAGTTGCTACACTTTAGTTATTCATTTATTGCTTCTCATATGTGCCTTGACCAAGGAGTGGAGGAGGTTCCAGCCAAGCCATTGACCCCTTGCTCAAGCCAGCAACCTTGGGCTTCAAGCCAGATGAGCTCACGCTCAAGCTGGAGACCTCGGGGTTTCAAATGAACCTGGGACCTCAGCATCCCAGGTTGACACGCTGTCCACTGTGCCACCACTGGTCAGGCCTGGGAGTTTCTTGACTGGTATGGCGCTTATGGTCAGGGTCCAGCATTTCAAGGGTCCATAGCCATCTGGAGTGAGTGTAGTCAGAAGGTACTCAAAGCAGCCAGCTCCAGCACAATGAAAACTGGTAGAAACATTAATGGATTTCTGATCATGTCAGAGCAGGCAAAGCTGTATCAAATCAGCCTCATAACCCCTGAGTATAATGCACGGAGAAGGACACAATATATTTTTCATATTCTTGCCAAAAATTCATAACCTTACAAAAAATCCTGAGGAAACACAGATTCAAATGGATGGACGTTCTACAGAATGAGTGACAGTACTCTTGCCCAGTGTCACGAAAGACAAGGGAAGACTGAGGAACTGTTAGAGAATAGAAATGACTTAATTTGATTGCCAGTGACATCCTGAATAGGAACCTGGAACAGAAAAGGGATAATAGTGGGGAAACTGGTGAAATTTAAACAAGGTCTGTAGTTTAGTTAGCAATGTACTGATACTCATCTCCTATTCATATTAGCACTGTGGCTGTGTAAGATGTTTACATGAGAGTAAGCTGGGTGACAGAAATCTTTGTACTGTTTTTTACAGCTTTTCTTTAAATCTAAAATTAGTCCAAAATATAAAAAGTTCTTTAAAAATTAGGGAACTCACTACATCTTCCAACAAAGTTGACTTTCTCTTTAAAGAAAAGGTTCTTGTCCGTGGCTGGTTGGCTCAGTGGATAGAGCATCAGCTTGGTGTGTGGAAGTCCTGGTTTAATTCCCAGTCAGGGCACACAGGAGAAGCAACCATCTGCTTCTCTACCTCTACCCCCCCCCCCCCTCTTTCTCTCTCCCTTCCTCCATCTCCCTCCCTCCTTCCTTCTCCTGTAGGCATGGCTTAATTGGTTTGAGCAAGTTGGCTCCTAGTGCTGAGGAAGGCACTGTGTGGCCTCACCTTAGGCACTAAAATAGCTTGGTTGCTGAGCAATGGAAAGGTGGCCTCAGATGTGCAGAGCATTGCCAGTAAGGGCCTTGCCAGGTGGATCCTGATCGAAGTCCATGCAGGAGTCTGTCTCTCTGCCTACCTGCCTCTCACTTAAAAAGAAAAAAAAGAAGAAAGGAAAGGAAGGAAAGAAAGGCTCTTGTTTTCCTATGTAGTGGTAAAGTGAAGGACTCTCAGTGGGTCGAGTGAGGAGAGTGCGGGGGTGCAGGATTTGGGGATGGTGACTGGAGCCAGAACTGCTCATGGGATCCCTCTGACTTTGGCTTGCAGTGCACTCCCAAGGTGGACTTCCCCCAGGACCAGCTAACAGCCCTTACTGGGCGGATCCAGGAGGCCGGCACGGAAGTGGTCAAGGCTAAAGCTGGAGCAGGTACGTTCTTAGAGGCAGTTCCTGCATGCGGTGCTGATGCCAGGGGCGCTGTTAAGAGTTCAGGAGTTGAAGACTGCGGAGGGCTGGGCAAGGAGCAAACCCTTTTCTAAGTTTCTTGTGTGTTTGCTTGATAGACAACTCTATCTCAGAAGGCAGCTCAGATTGCTTGGTGGAGTGGAGTAGTGTTTGAGGTTGGCAAAGCTAAGCAATGCCATTCATGAATCTGAATTGAAGAATGCTGACCTAAATTTTCAACGACTAAACCTAGAGATTTACAGCTGCTTGATTTAGCTGGCAGGGCAGGCTTACCTGGATTTTACGGTCTCTGTGCTAGCTTGGCTAACCTTTCTGTGTTCTCCTAGGCTCTGCCACCCTGTCCATGGCATATGCTGGAGCCCGGTTTGTCTTTTCCCTTGTGGATGCAATCAACGGAAAGGAAGGAGTTGTCGAATGTTCCTTTGTTAAGTCCCAAGAAACAGACTGTCCCTATTTCTCCACACCATTGCTGCTGGGGGTACGTGTCCTTGAGGTGGGGGTTCTGTGCAAACAGAGTTCTTTAGTTCAGACTCTACCAGCTAGATTAAGAGACTAGAGCCCAAAATTATGCTCTGTGTCGAGAAGAATAACATTAGTGCTACTGATTATTGAGTATTTGATGTGCCACATTGCCTATTTGTATTCACAGCCTCTCTTTAGGTAGATAATATGCCCATTTTATAGATAAGGAAGTAAACTTGGCATGGGAACCATTGTCCGGGGTCCGCTCATAGTGACAGAGCCCGATCCCAGCCTGGGACCGTCTGAGGCCTGAGCTTTGGGTATTTGCAGCCCCTCAGGGGGTAGATAGCTGGGCAGAGCTGATCAAGTTACAAGCTGATCAGGTTTCTGTAACAAACTCATTAACTTCATTGTAAAACTTCTGTGCCTCTCTCTTTCAGAAAAAGGGCATGGAGAAGAATCTAGGCATCGGCAAAGTCTCCCCTTTCGAAGAGAAGATGATAGCTGAAGCCATTCCTGAGCTGAAAGCCTCCATCAAGAAAGGGGAAGACTTTGTAAAGAACATGAAATGAGAAAGCGGTCAGTGCACGAGCCGTTCCTTAACTTATTGGGACATCACATTACTGTGAAGTCATTTCAGATATCTGTGTATTTCAATTTGCTTTGTACTAACATTACCATCTCCCAAATAGTGAGTCATTCTGGTACAGCAATAAAAACAGATTCTGATTTTCTTTTTCAAGGTCTCTTCCATAAACACTGCTTTTTTCCCTCTTAGAGCTGACTTCAGACTGTCTAGTATCTCTTTCATCACAAATCAGAACTAGATGCCTGACCTGGTGATGGCGCAGTGGATAGAGCATCAGCTTGGGATGCTGAGGACCTGGGTTCAAAACCCCAAGGTTGCCAGCTTGAGCACGGGCTCATAGACATGACCCCAAGGTTGCCAGCCTGAGCGTGGGATTATAGACATGACCCCAAGGTTGCTGGCTTGAGCAAGAGGTCACTGGCTCAGCTGGAGGCCCCTCCCCCATCAAGGCACATGAGAAAGCAGTCAATGAACAACTAAGGTGCCACAATGAAGAATTGATGCTTCTCATTTCTTTTCCTGTCTGTCCCTTTCTGTCTCTCGCTCGCTAAAAAAAAAACCAAAGTACATATTTAAATATTAAGACTAAAGTAAGGAGGTTTCATCAGTAGCTTCAAGAAAGTAAAATATTAGCACCATCGCATGTCTCAGCACGTGAACTAAAGAAGGGTCAGCTCAGGACTGGTTCCTCAGCGTCCTTTTACCTGCGCAGGGTGAAGGTCAGTGGCTAGTGCCAGGCCTCTGTTTTGTCCCTGGTGCTTTCTTACACATCGGCGCTGCCTTGGCTGGCCTGGCCCACTCTGAATTCTTTCTTCTGATAGAGCCCTAATGTTCAAGTGACTAGACATCCCGGAGCCAGTATTATGAGGAAAGTTGGGATGGGGGCAGGAACAACCAAAATGCCAGCTGCATCCTGTGGGGAAGGTGGCTTTGTGTCTCTTCCTCAGTGAGATACTCGCATTAAAGGGAGACCTGATTCTTCTTAGTGCTGGGTGCCCTCTGCTCCCCAGAGCTGTGACCTCTGAAGTGGAAACGGAGTTCCATCCCTGAGAGAACTTTCTGGCAGTGGGTGATGGCCTTCCCTTGCAGGGTGAACCAAACAAGTGGGTTTTACAGTCTAGCATGACATTGTTCTCTTAAGTAATACATGTTCATTGTTTAAAACCGAAAACATAGGAAGTAATCACTGGTAATAAATAGTATTTGTCCTTTTAATTGTGTGTATTTCATAAATTGAGATAATGCTTCATGTGCCGTTTTGCAGCCTGTTCTGGATACCTCCTACTGGATACACACCTAATTTGGTGGCCTCTAAGACATTTTATGTCTCACTGTTCTGCAGGTTGACAGGGTTCTCTGGAAGGTTCCACTCCTTGTTTCAAGGGCCTGGCTGGCCTGGCACACTCAAGATGATGGCTCAGGCACATAGCTGGTGTGGGGGGCGTGGGGCAGCCGGGCTTCTCCATGAGGTCTTGGGCCTCGCTCTTCACAGGACCCCTACTGCAGCGCGGGCAGATTTCTGTGGCTCAGGGTTCAGAAGTGAAGGGTGTAGCTGCCTGGCAGAAAGGCTTTAGCGCAGCTGACACAGCAGCATTTGTGCCACAGCATGTTGAAAGCAAGTCACAGGGCAAGCCCAGGTGCCTGGTGGGAGGGTACTGACCACACAGAGCATGAGCACCAGGATCCTGGATCTTTGAGAGGCAACTTTGGAGATTAGCTACCGCACGTGATTCATACTGTTAAGGGTGGATGTGTTTTCCTACATCATTTTTAGTAGCTGGGCAAACCTTACGGTGAATGTACTATAAAATTTATTCCACAGGTGGATAATTAGATACCGTTATTTCCTCATGTATAAGACTCATCTTAATTTTGGGGCCTGAAATTTGAAAAAAAAATTTCATAAAGTTATTGAACTCAAGTTTTATTTATAAAGTTCATACAAATCATCACTGTCAAAACTCCCATCCATTAGCTTGTCCTCATCTGTCTGATGATGAATCACTGTCTTCAACAATGAGCACAAAAACAAGAGCGAAAACGCGGAAAATGCAAGTAAAAAAATCTACAACCACTGTATAAGATGCACCCAGTTTTTAGACTCCAAATTTTTCAGGGAAAGTGTGTCTTATACATGGGGAAATATGGTAGTTTTTATTTTCTCTACAAAAAGAGGCCCTGAACATCACTGCTGTTAGACTAATTCCTTCTGGTGGTTCTATGTGTGAAGCACTGTGCTAGCTCTGTCTTGGGTCCATTTGCTATTTCCTGGGATCCTGGAAGCAACCCTGATAGGCGGGACCTAGTACAGAAAACTCAAAGTTGTCATGGTTTAGGATGGTCAGTGCTCATCCCATTTACCAGCGATGACCACATAAGGACCTCTCAGACTTTGCATACAGTTCAGGTTCCAGGCCCTACCCCTCAGAAGTTCTAAGTTAGCAGTCTGACTGAGAGGAAGGGCTAAAAAGCTAAAATATTTGAGATTCTTCCAGATTAGGCTAGGGATGTGGGGCTGTCTGGCACTCGATGCTGGCTACCCCAGAGCTCTTCACTATGTAAGCTTCCTGCCTCACCGGAATCCAAAAAGTGCAGGTAAAGTACTTCAGGACTCCATAAGAGAGAGGGCTAGGTTCGTCTAGTCAACTTGGCAGAGGCAAGGATCAGAGACTGCTCTACATAGATACCCAGTTGGGAGGAGGAGATGGCATCTGAGCAGCCCTTCAGGCTGGGCACATCTGGCAGCAGCAGGAGCAGGTAGGGCTCGGAATGGGCTCAGGATGTACATATTTAAGGAATGGTGAAGTGTTTGACCCGTAGCATAAGGCACATGATGGCAGCGAGGCTCTTCTGGGGGGAGGAAGGTAGTCTTGAATGCCTGGCTAAAGAGCTTGGACTTTGTCCTGCGGGTAGTGAGAACAGAGGATGTCAAAGGTGCTGAGTAGGGTTGTGATAGGATTCTAGGATGGGGCTTGTTAACATGCATGTTGTGATTCAGGAGCCCAGGTGAGTCTGTGCTGCAAGCCACACTTAAGTAGGAAAGATGTCTACCCAGGATGCTCTGCAGCAGAAGGGCTGAGGGTCCAAAATGGGATGGCAGTGAGTGAGATTGATGACCAGGACATAGAGGAAAAACAGCATCTCCCAGCCCCATTCCCATCACCCAGAAGTCCATCAGCTAGCTAGCAGCTTGGGTTCAACTAACTGCGCCCTGCTTTCAAGCGCCAATTATACACTTCCCAGTCCCAGAACTGGCTGCCATCCTTGCCTTCTGGGGGCCTCATGACACAGACTCCTGTCCCTCTCAGAGAGGAACAAAGCCCCAGGGATTGAGAGTAATGACCATAATGAGTTGCCAGGGGTAGGCAAGAACCAGTCTTTAGGAAGCTGAGAGGAGGCTGGTGTGGAAGTAGTGGGGCACCCACAATGAGGGTAATTAGATGGCGAAAGGGTTGGTCCTGCAAAGCGGCTGCCATCTAAGTCCGAGGTGGACATAGCCAAGTTGCGTAATTATAGGGAAGCATAGTATCAAGTCCTCTAAGGCAGAGGGGGGTGGATAGCTTAACAAAATAACTCAAACCTCTCTTAGGAGGGATTTTTACTGCAGTTCTCCCAAATAGCCTGGAGGGGGCGACAGAGGCTGGGGCTATAAAACGGCTCCTTGGGCCTGTCCAGGTCAGGTAGTGGAATGAGGGTTAACATTCCAGAGCCAAAAGGGTGCCCTGACCTGTCCTGTCTCTGATCACCCAGGCTGGAGGGGCAGCCACTTTCAGACAGGGATAATGCAGGTGGGAGTGAGACCAGGGAGGGCTGTGGAAACTGGCACCTAGGTTTGGGAGCAGGGCGTGGAGACACAATATTGACTAGTGCAGCGGGCTTCCGGGAAAAGCAGGTCTGGGGAAGAAAACACCCTCTTTCCCATTAGCCTTGCCCAGTAGACTCAAGGCCATGCCCCACAAGATGAATTGGCAGAGCAGCTCTGGGGATAACTTCCCACTTCTGTTCATCAGGAATCCTGGGCTCCCTGTGTAGATAGCAAGGCAGATCACAACTTTTAGCACCCAACCAGTAAAGAGGTGAGAGAGGATTAAGTGATACGAACCTGGGGAGGCCAGGAAGGAGAAGCTCAGGGCCTGAGGCCTGTAGCTGTGTAGGAACCTGCAGGAGCTCCTCCATCAGACCCTATGAGGGCTCTGGGCTTGCGGCCTCCCAGAACTTGCAGCTCAGCTCCAGGACAGTGCTGCCCAGACATCTCTAGATGGATCTCAACCCACAGTGGGCCTGTGCACTCACTGTGGGGAGCAACTTCTGAAAGCAGGGGAGCTGACCAACAAAAATGTGCTTTTCTTTCCTCTTCTGGATACTGAATTAAATTCCCTCAAAGTCAAACAGGGTCACCCAGAACCAGAAGCCGAAAGGAGAACCAGGTGGGTTGATCTTCAGCTGGCTTGCACCAGTACAGCTGATCTGGTTGTGAAATAAATACCTCAATCGACTAATCAACAGATGCTGTCCTAATCTGCTGGTCCATCCCCTAGGACAGTGATCCCCAACCTTTTTTGGGCCACGGACCAGTTTAATGTCAGAAAATAATTTTCACAGACCGGCCTTTAGGGTGGAACGGATAAATGTATCACGTGACCGAGACAAGTGTCAAGAGTGAGTCTTAGACGGATGTAACAGAGGGAATCCGGTCATTTTTTAAAAATAAAACATCGTTCAGACTTAAATATAAATAAAACAGAAATAATGTAAGTTATTTATTCTTTCTCTGTGGACTGGTTCCAAATGGCCCATGGACCGGTACCGGTCCGCGGCCCGGGGGTTGGGGACCACTGCCCTAGGAAACCCTGCCCCCCCCATGGTAAAGGGGTAATGCCTGGCAGTATGGCATCTTCCAAATGGATTAGCCAGTGCCAAAGTCCTCCTGATGGTCAAATATTTTTTTTTATTACTTTTTTTTTTTTTTTTTTTTTTTACAGAGGCAGAGATAGACAGGGACAGACAGACAGGGACGGAGATAGATGAGAAGCATCCATCATCAGTTTCTTGTTGCGCGTTGCGACTTCTTAGTTGTTCATTGATTGCTTTTTCACATGTGCCTTGACCGCGGGCCTTCAGCAGACCGAGTAACCTCTTGCTGGAGTTAGCGACCTTGAGTCCAAGCTGGTGAGCTCTTTGCTCAAGCCAGATGAGCCCGTGCTCAAGCTGGCGACCTCGGGGTCTCGAACCTGGGTCCTTCCGCATCCCAGTCCGACGCTCTATCCACTGCGCCACCACCTGGTCAGGCTGGTCAAATATTTTAATACCATCATGGAATGGGGCCCCATCTGCAGAGTGGGAACATAAAAGGGGCTACTTGGCACACCCAAAAAGTTCAGTGATGGAAAGTAACCACACAGAATGGTCTGATTGTAAATTTCTAACTGGGCAGCATGGTGAGTAATCATGTCCCAGTCCTATGGATTCCTTAGGTCAATGTTTACCTAGGCAGCCCTGTCCATTGCTCTTCTGCATCTAGGATAATGTACTTTTGAAACATCCAAATAATTTCTGTCCCAGACTCCTGGAGCACACAACCGCAGGCTCCAGAGCACAAGTACAAAACTCATTGTTATCTCGTGGCCTGCACACCATCTCCATGTGCTGTAAATGGCGTTAATCCTGTACCCACCAATGTAAAAGTATCTCTCCATTTTGCTTTTTATTCAATCCTAGAAATCTCCTCACTTTGCTTTCTCATGCCTCCTTAATCTATCACCAATGGATTTCATATAACCCTCCTTACTTTATCTCCTCTAATTCTAAATGCGTTTTTAAAAACTGCATAACTGACCTGTGGTGGCGCAGTGGATAAAGCTTAGACCTGAAATGCTGAGGTCGCTGGTTCAAAACCCTGGGCTTGCCTTGCCAAGGCACATAATAGGAGTTAATACTTCCTGCTCCTCCCCTTCTTCTCTCTCTCTCTAAAAATAAATAAATACAAATTAAAAATAAAAACTGCATAACTACCATTCTCAATCTGTTGAGATCTTCCGGGCATGTCCTCAGATTTGGCTCAAATAAACTCTTATAAAATTTATTATTATTATTTTTAGGGAGAGAGGGAGAGAGGGCCAGACAGACAGGCAGGGAGATGAGAAGCATCAACTTGTAGTTGTGGCACTTAGGTGTTCATTGATTGCTTCTCAAATGTGCCTTAACCGGGAGTGAGGGGGGGCTCCAGCTGAGCCAGTTCCCCTTGCTCAAGCCAGAGACCCTGAGCTCAAGCTGGTGAGCCCATGCTCAAGCTGATGACCTTGGGGTTTCGAACCTGGGTCCTCAGCTTCTCAGATCAATGCTCTATCCACTGTGCCACCACCTGGTCAGGCTCTTTTTTTTTTTTTTTTTTTTTGGTGGAGGATGTGGGCAGCGATCCAGGTTCTTATTTTTTTATTTGTTGATTTTACTTTTTTTTTTTTTTGTATTTTTCTGAAGCTGGAAACGGGGAGAGACAGACAGACTCCCGCATGCGCCCAACGATCCACCCGGCACACCCACCAGGGGCGTCGCTCTGCTGCGACCAGAGCCACTCTAGCGCCTGGGGCAGAGGCCAAGGAGCCATCCCCAGCGCCCGGGCCATCTTTGCTCCAATGGAGCCTCCGCTGCGGGAGGGGAAGAGAGACAGAGAGGAAGGAGGGGGGGTGGAGAAGCAAATGGGCGCTTCTCCTATGTGCCCTGGACGGGAATTGAACCCGGGCCCCCTGCACACCAGGCCGACGCTCTACTGCTGAGCCAACCGGCCAGGGCCTATTTGTTGATTTTAGTGAGAGAGAGAGGAACATCGATCTGTTTATGTATGTGCCCTGATGGGGAATCAAATCAGCAACCTCTGCACTTCAGAACAAAGCTCTAACCAACCAAGTTATCTGACTAGGTCTGAAATTTTTCTATAGGTTTGTATTTTCTTTCATTGACAAGAGGAACTGGAGAGCTGGCCTAGAGAACAAGCTGCCCACCCCAGCACCGCACTGTGTTGCTGACCTCCTAGCCATGCTGCAGCAGAGAGAAGGTCCAGGGGCTGGTCTTTGGGATGGTTTCCCAGTGGCTTCACCTACCCACCTCCCTCTCCAAAGCCAAAGCTAGTAAACCAGGGTAGTCAACCTTTTTGTACCTACTGCCCACTTTTGTATCTCTTGTTAGTAGTAAAAATTTCTAACCGCCCACTGGTTCCATAGTAATGGTGATTTATAAAGTAGGGAAGTAGCTTTACTTTATAAAATTTTTAAAGCAGAGTTACAGCAAGTTAAAGCATATAATAATAATTACTTACCAAGTACTTTGTGTTGGATTTTGGCTAAGTTTGGCAGAATAAATCTTTTTTTTTTTATTCATTTTTAGAGAGGAGAGGGAGAGACAGAGAGAGAGAGAGAGGAAAGACAGAGAGAGAGAAGGGGGGAGGAGCTGGAAGCATCAACTCCCATATGTACCTTGACCAGGCAAGCCCAGGGTTTCGAACCAGCGACCTCAGCATTTCCAGGTCGATGCTTTATCCACTGCGCCACCACAGGTCAGGCGGCAGAATAAATCTTTATAAAACAACTTACTATAGTTAAATCTATCTTTTTATTTATACTTGGGTTGCTCTGCTACCACCCACCATGAAAGCTGGAACGCCCACTAGTGGGCGGTACGGTTGACTACCACCGTAAGTAAACAAAGCACTGATTTGATATGAAAGGCTCTCCACAACCTATTCAGTGAAAGCAAATGTGTTTTATATGATTCCATATACAATTAAACCACACAGACACTGCCAAAAATCTATTTGTTTTGGGATGTAAATACCTACAAACAGGTCTTTTGAAGGAATACATGCCAGTTAGAGTGCATTCTAGAATATATTCCAGAATTTCTAGAAGGAGGGAGGGAGTTGCCGTTGGAGTGTGTGTGCTGTATATAGGGTACTCTCGGCTTTTTACTCTATGTATCTTATGTTACGGGTTTGTGGGAGGCAGTTAGACAGACGTGAGCAGAGCAATGACAATGGGCCAGGTACAGAAGGTCACCAAAGCAAGAACAATAGGGCAGCCCTCAGTTGTGTTTCAGGTCCAGGCCAGAAAAGCAGCAAAACTAGACAAGCAATGTCATGGCTGTCATCAGGACCAGCTGCATTGATTAAGGCCCTAGCACCTACCAATCAGTGGAGACCACAACCTTGAAAGGACACACCTGGAGAGCTGATGAATATTCTATGAATCCTCCCTTGGGAGCTCCCCTGAAATCTCCACCCTTAAAAGCCCTTTGGCCAAAGGACCCACTTCCTCCTCCTCCTCCCCCCATCTTCTTCCTCCTCCTCCTCCCCTTCTTAGGCAAGTTTCTCTCTTTAACCAAAGTTCCTCTTCTGTCTCTGTAACTTGTCTCCAAAAGCCTATTTCTTCTACCTCTGAGACTTTCTAAATAAATTTTCTCTTATAGTTTGAGTCTTGGCTCTGAATTCTTTCCTAGCCAGAACTCAAGTACCAAAGTTGCTGAACCAAGATCCAGTTTGACCCCAACCACTCTAACACCTGATGCTGGTTTCATTTTGCTGCTGCCAACAGGTTGAATTGTTTCCCTAAAAATTTACATGTTGAAGTCCTAACCAATACCTGAGAATGTGACTTTACTTGGAAATAGGGTTGTTGCAGATGTAATTAGTTAAGATGACATCACACTAGAGAATGGGCCCCTAAAATGACTGGTGTCTTTTTTTTTTTTTTTTTTTTTAATTTATTCATTTTTGGAGAGGAGAGGGAGAGGGAGAGAGAGAAACAGAGAGAGAGAAGGGGGGAGGAGCTGGAAGCATCAACTCCCATATGTGCCTTGACCAGGCAAGCCCAGGGTTTTGAACCGGCGACCTCAGCATTTCCAGGTTGATGCTTTATCCACTGCGCCACCACAGGTCAGGCTGACTGGTGTCCTTATAGAAGGGAGTCATTTGGACACAGACTTGCACACAGGGTGAATAGTGTGTGAACATGAAGGCAGACACGGAGTGATGTGTCTGCAAGCCCAGAAACACTATAGAATGCCCACAAACCACCAGAAGCCAGGGGAGAAGCCTGGGACAGGTTTCTTTCATGGCCTTCAGAAGGAGCTGTGTACTCCTTGATCTCTAACCTCTGACCTCCAGAACTGTGAGACACGCATTTCTGTTGTTTCAGCAGCTCAGGTTGTGATAGTTTGTTAAAAACACCCCAGCAGCCTGACCAGGCAGTGGCGCAGTGGATAGATCGTCGGACTGGGATGCAGAGGACCCAGGTTCAAGACCCTGAGGTCACCAGCTTGAGCGCGGGCTCATCTGGCTTGAGCAAAAAGCTCACCAGCTTGGACCCAAGGTCGCTGGCTCAAGCAAGGGGTTACTCGGTCTGCTGAAGGCCCGCGGTCAAGGCACATATGAGAAAGCAATCAATGAACAACTAAGGTCTCACAACAAAAAACTGATGATTGATGCTTCTCATCTTTCTTCGTTCCTGTCTGTTCCTGTCTATCCCTCTCTCTGACTCTCTCTCTCTGTCCCTGTAAAAAAAAACAAAAAACACCCCAGCAAACAAATACACTTTGATAGTTAAATATTGCACAGTGAGAAATCCTTTATAACAGTGGTCAGAATGTACAATGAGTATTGCTTGTGAAATTAAAAACCAATGTATGTATCTTTCCAAACCATGTGATGGAGCTCACCCCACACTCTAGCACCACTCTCTGTGCTGATGTATGGGTCTTGTCATTTTAAACAGCAACTACCCGTTACCACCACTTTTGTGTGTCAACATAAGAAACGCTCAAACCTGTAGAGAATTTTTATGAGTTTATTTGAGCCAAACTGACGACCATTGCTGAAAAGCAAAATCTCAACAGATTGAGGAAATGCTCCACAAAATGGCAGCTTTACCACTTAGTTTATGTATCAGAATCAGAGGGGAAGACTTAAGAGGGTTACATGAAATTCATCGGTGATAGATTAGGGAAGCGGAAGAAAGCAAAAGCAGGTAAAATCTCTGGAATTGGATCAAAAAGTAAAATGCATAGACACATACTTCTTTTACATAGGTGGGTATAGGATAATTAACAGTTAACATAATAATTATATCCATAACGGGATTTGTAGTTGGGTGAAGGGGGAGGAAATTACTTTGATATTCCATAGGTATGTTATCTTAAGAGGTGAAAAGAAAATAGACAAGCTCAGTTAAGGTGAAGATTGGCCTTTTTTATTTAAAAAAAAAATTTTTTTTAATACCGGGACAGAGAGAGGGATAGATAGGGACAGACAGGAACAGAGAGAGATGAGAAGCATCTATCATCAGTTTTTCGTTTTGACACCTTAGTTGTTCATTGATTACTTTCTCATATGTGCCTTGACTGTGGGCCTTCAGCAGACTGAGTAACCCCTTGCTTGAGCCAGCGACCTTGGGTCCAAGCTGGTGAGCTTTTTGCTCAAGCCAGATGAGCCCGCGCTCAAGCTGGCGACCTTGGAGTCTCGAACCTGGGTCCTCCACATCCCCGTCCAACACTCTATCCACTGTGCCACCACCTGGTCAGGCTGGCCTTTTTAATTTTTTTAAAGATTTTATTTATTCATTTGAGAGAGAAGGAAGAGAAGAGAGGGAGGAGCAAGAAGCATCAACTACCAAATGCACCTTGACCAGGCAAGCCCAGGGTTTCAAACTGGAGACCTCAATGTTCCAGGTTGATGCTTTATCCACTGCACCACCACAGGTCAGGAAGATTGACCTTTATTAGGGAAAAATACCACCCTAGGACACGACTGCCCACCGTGAACTGCTTTTAGCTAGAAAGTTTTTATTTCAGACTATCCTATGTGGCTATTTTCAGTCTCTGAATTTGTAAGGCCACCACACAGGACTCCTCTGAACTTGTCATGTATGTGTCCCTCTTTTCTTTTCTTTTTGTATTTTTCCGAAGTTAGAAGTGGGGAGACAGACAGACTTCCGCATGCGTCCGACCGGGATCCACCCGGCATGCCCATCAGGGGGTGATGCTCTGCCCATCTGGGGCATCTCTCCAATGCGGTAGAGCCATTCTAGCACCTGAGGTGAGACCATGGAGCCATCCTCAGCACACTGGCCAGCTTTGCTCCAATTGAGCTTTGGCTGCAGGAGGGAAAGAGAGAGAGATAGAGAGGAAGGAGAGGGGGAAGGGTGGAGAAGCAGATGGGTGCTTCTCCTGTGTGCCCTGACCGGAAATCGAACCTGGAACTTCCATACTCCGGGCCAACGCTCTATGACTGAGCCAACTCGCCAGGGCCATGTGTCCCCTTCTTTTTCTCCCACATATGGATGAAGTGACTTGCTCAAGTTCACACAGTGCAGGATAGAAGCCCTTGCTGTTGGACCCCAAGCCCAGTTCCCTGTGCACTTCTCATGGGGCCCACTCCTGGCTTTCTGGTCTCTAATCATTGGATACTATCAGTTGTGGTGGGTACAGAGGCACATAGGGTGTGGTGGGAAGACCCCCTTAGACGGAGTCAAACAGTCTTGGATTCAAATCCTGACTCTGCCATTTATACCTGAGTGACCTTGGGTGAATTGTCACCCACTTGATGAGTCTATTTCCTCATCTATGAGATCATGAAAAGCCCTCTACAGCCTGACCAAGTGGTGGCGCAGTGGATAGAGTGTTGATCTGGGATGCTGAGGACCCACGTTTGAAACCCTGAGGTCACAGGCTTGAGCGAGCTCATCGGCTTGAGTGTGGGATCATAGACGTGACCCCATGGTTGCTGGCTTGAGCAAGGGGTCACCAGCTTAGCTGGAGCCCCCACCACAACCCCCATCAAGGCACACGTGAGAAAGCAGTGAACAACTAAGGTGCCGCAACAAAAAAAATTGATGCTTTTCATCTCCCTCCCTTCCTGTCTGTCTGTCCCTGTCTCTCTTTCTCTCTCTCTCTCTCTAAAAAAGTTAAAGATCAAGATGGGGAAATTTTTCCTGATTATTGGGCCTGATGTGATCACAAAAGTCCTTACAAAAGGGGAGCAGGTGAGTCAGAATCAGAAGAGGAGATGTGATGACAGGAGCAGGCCAGAGAGAGAGAGAGAGATTTGAAGATATTACATTGTGAGACTTGATGGAAGGAGAGGCCACAAGCCAAGAAAAGGAGGTGGCCTCTAAAAAGGCAGGCAAGGAAACAGATTTTCTCCTTCAAACTCCAGAAGTAATGCAGCCCTGCTGACACCTTGATTTTAGCCCAGTGAGAACCACTGCAAGCTTTGGGGCTCCAGAACTATTAGATAATAAACTTGTGCTGTTTTATACTTGACCTGTGGTGGTGCAATGGATAAAACATCAACCTGGAACACTGAGGTTGCTGGTTCAAAACCTTGGCTTGCCTGGTCAAGGCACATATGGGAGTTGATACTTCCTGCTCCTCTCTCTCTCTTTAGCTCTCTTTCTCTCTTCTCTCTCTCTAAAAATGAATAAATAAAATAAAAAATAATTTTTAAATAAATAAATTTCTGCTGGCTTAAGCTACTATATTTGTAGTAATTGTTACAATAGCCACAAGAAGCTAGTACACTCCTCCTAGCTGTTCTGCAGGCATAATCCCTTTTCTCCTCATCGCAACACTCTAAAATTGTTAGAGCATCTCCGTTCTAGTTAAGAGAACTGATGTCCAGAGAGGTTGAGTAACTTGTCCAAGGTCACACAGCAGGTAAAGGGAGCTGGGATTTAAAACCAGGCAGTCTAGCTGCAAAACTTTCCCCCTTCAGCAAGGTGCCTGCAGCCTATACAGCCTGTGCAGGGCAGTGTCTCAGACTTCTCATGTCTCCCAGTAGCTCCCCCCACCGCTGGGCAGACCTTCCCTGCAAGTGGGTTGGTTCTGTCTCTTGAAACCAGACCCTTGGATTTCTTGGGTTCCTGCCTCACCATGCTCTGGTGTCTTATGTGCTTCTGGAAGGGGTGGAGGGGGTAGAGGAGATGTTCCTACTGTACCCCCTGCTGGGAGGCAGATTCTTGGTGGCACTCCATAAGGGATGGGGAGGGTGTTGACCCCAGATCAAGGGCCTGAATGGAGGGGACCAGCCATTCACAGACTGACATGCCCTGAGGAAGTCACAGCCCCTACAACTGCCCAGCTTCTCTCAAAGGCCTAACAGAAAACCACCACCCTGCTCTCCCATCCTGTGCGTCTGTCCATCTGCCAGGTGGGGGAGAAGCTATAAGATCACACGAGCCTTCTCCCAATTTTAGAGCCGTTTCACATTCTCCCCAGCCTAGTTGGACAGTTCTGATAGGAAGTCTTGGCAAGTCCCTCTCCTCTCAGCACCTCCCCAGCCCCCCCTACCCCTCACTGCCCTCTCCCCTGCCTTCCTGGGGGCCTCAAATTGTCCTCCTGGTCGCTCTTAGGAGAGGTTACAGCTAGGCTGCTCGGTCCCTCTGACCTAAGTTCTCCATCACTCTGTGTAGCACGTTCCTACGCCAACAGCCCAGCTCCACTGCAAACCCCACGTTCGTTGCCTAAAAATAACTTCTCTCTGCCCTGCTCTCTCCCTCCTGGGCTCCTGTGGGTGTTAATATTCTCCCAGACAGGCTAAAAGCCTCGTGCTAGGCAGACTGCAGGCCAATAATTAGGTTAACTCCCCTCCTGCCAGGGACAGAGGCTGGGGGGCTGGTGGGGCTGGATAGGGGTGATGCATGAGCTGGTATGATTCTGGGTGTGTATGTGTGTGTGTGTGTTATGTGATGTTTGATATGTTTATGTATGTGTGGTACATGTATGTGTATGTGACGTGTGTGTAGTATGGTACACGTGGCATATATTTGTGATGTGTGTTGTGTGTGTGTGGTGTGGTACATGTGGTATAGGTATGTGATATGTAGTGTGTGTGTATGAAGTGCCTGTTTGCATCACGAAGCATCTTTACCTCGCCCTGAAACTTCCACAGCTGCCATCTCCCAGCATGCCTTGAGGAGGCCTGTTACAAACAGAAAAGCAGAGAGGAATTGCCCAGCCCAGCCCCTCCCAATGTGAGCCCAGTGCAGCTTTAACTTTCTGTAGGGGCAGCCATGCTGCCCAGGACACCTACTGGGCATGGTGATATGGGGACAATTAGCAAACTGATGCTCAAGTCAAGTGACCTTGACAGCAGTGATTGGTGGGTGGCACCTGAGTCCTCATGGAAACCTGAGCAGACATCAGCCCAACATGCTTTCCACAGGGGAGGGGCAGGGTTATCAGCCTGGCTGTTGGGGGAAGGAACTGTTAGGCCACAGGAAGAGGCAGGAGGGACACCAACCTCACACTGGTGAGTCCTAGCATGGAAGCAGAGGCCACAGCTGGCACTGAGTGCCAGGCCCGGCCTCGCCAAGGGTCCCTGTCATGAATTAGACACATTTATTGCAATATGTGTTTATATAAATACTAGAAACAGCACATCAAGCCTGCCATCCTGGGCAGCATGGCTCATGCAGGCTGAGTGGAAACAAGAACTGACTTATAGCGTGCGGAGGACCCGGGTTCGATTCCCGGCCAGGGCACACAGGAGAAGCGCCCATTTGCTTCTCCACCCCTCCACCGCGCTTTCCTCTCTGTCTCTCTCTTCTCCTCCCGCAGCCAAGACTCCATTGGAGCAAAGATGGCCCTGGCGCTGGGGATGGCTCTGTGGCCTCTGCCCCAGGTGCTAGAGTGGCTCTGGTCGCAACATGGCGACGCCCAGGATGGGCAGAGCATCGCCCTCTGGTGGGCAGAGCGTCGCCCCTGGTGGGCGTGCCGGGTGGATCCCGGTCGGGCGCATGCGGGAGTCTGTCTGACTGTCTCTCCCTGTTTCCAGCTTCAGAAAAATGAAAAGAAAAAAAAAAAAAAAGAACTGACTTAAAGAGAGCTAAATAGCAGTTCAGAAGGCATCAGAAGATATGTGGCCCTGACCAGACAGACGGTGGCGCAGTGGATAGAGCATTGGACTGAGATGTGGAGGACCCAGGTTTGAAACCCCGAAGTCACCAGCTTGAGTGCAGGCTCATCTGGTTTTAGCAAGGCTCACCAGCTTGAGCCCAGGGTCACTGGCTTAAGTAAGGGGTCACTCCGTCTGCTGTAGCCCCCCAGTCAAGGCACATATGAGAAAGCAATCAATGAACAACTAAGGTGCTACAAAGAATTGATGCTTCTCATCTCTCTCCCTGTCTGTCTGTCCCTATCTGTCCCTCTCTCTGTCTCCCTCTGTCACCAAAAAAAAAAAAAAAAAGAGGGTGGAAGGGCAAAACGTGTGAAGACAGAACAAAACTGTGGCAGCATGCTACATTATAAATTTGATGCCATGCTTCCTAGTTCTACAGAAACTTCCAGAAGGAAGAGTCCAAGAGGACTAGAGTAGTCTCGAAGGACAGTCTAAAAAATGAGGCTGCTGAGAGCCAGCTAGAGTTCACCTCATTCTAGACCTCCCCAACCCTCCAACCTGCAAGGTTGTGGAGACTTGAGCAAATTACTTAACTTCTCTGGGCCTCAGCTTCCTCACCAGTAAAATGAAGGTAATAATGCCCATTGTCAGGCTCACTAAGACGACTAAGTATACAAGGTCCACAACACACAGTAGACGCTCAATAAACGGTGATTATCCTTGTGATTTTTCTCACTAGGAAGGACAGGAAGGCTCCTGGTCTGAGGGTGGGGCTGCCAGGTGGCGGCTCTGGCTGGGCCTTGCAAGAGCCAGAGATAAAGAAGCAGGGTTCCTAGGAGCAGCCGCAGGCTGTGCTGGGCCTCACTACTCCCCCTACCCCTACGGGGTTGGGCCAGCACTGGCTTTGTCTGAGCTGAGTAAGCTGGCCTCTGGCTTAGAAAGCAAGTTCAGCCTGCCAGGGTCCCTGAAGGAGTAATTAAAGCAAGATGAGGGAGAACCTGCTGCCATCAGTTCATTGGGAGGCTTTTCAGTGCACAATTAAATGCAATAATGCTGTGTGTGTGCATGCATACACTGGCAGGCCTTTTCCAGGTGCCCAGCTCTCTCCCTGTCCCACACTGACAGCCTGCCCCAAGTTATCCGCCTCTTCCCAGAACAGAGCTGCAGAGTGTGCAGGCTGGGGCCGGTCCAGTCCTGGACTCCCCAGGGCTCCTACCTGGCTCTGCTTCCCAGCCCTGCCCCCAGCTCACTCAGCCTGCTGTCTCAGCTTGTGCAGGGCTGGCGCTCTGGCAGATCCCTGCAAGGAAGTGAGTTTTGTCCTTTCATGATTTCTACTGCTCAGAGAGGGCTCCTCTCGGACCACTGGACAGTCAGGCCTCGTGAAAGAAATGGGTCTGGGTTAGGACCTCATGAAGGGACTTTCAGGGTCAGTTCACTCTTGCCTCTTTGTTCCTGGGGGTCCAGTTCATTGTGGATGTGCTTCTCCTATAGGCAGGCCATCTCTAGCCATCTCTGTCCCAGCACATCTTGCTGGTGCATGTATTTGTGTATGGATGCACATATGTGGTGTCCATGTTGGTGTAGGGATATGTGTGGGCTGTTTGTCAGTAGTTGCATGATGTGATGTGTGTCTGAGGGTTGTACAGGTGTAGAGGAGGCAGAGATAGGCTCATGAGTGTATACATAAATGAGTGGACCCAATGGCATAGGTCCTAGAACAAATTAAGCCTGAAACGTAGCTGGAGGCAAAAATGACAAAACCAAAGCGGTCCTACTTTGGGCACATCATGAGAAGGCAGGGTTCTTTAGAAAAAACAATAGTGCTGGGGGGGGGGGGGAATAGAAAGCAGCAGGAAAAGAGGAAGACCAAATATGGGTTGACTCCATACAAGAAGCCACGGGCATAAGGCTGCAGGAGCTGAGCAGGGCTGTTGAGGACAAGACACTGTGTCCATCATTCATTCACAGGGTCTCCAGGAATCAGAGCCAACTCAATAACTTGTAACTACAACAATGAGGCATGTATGTGGCACATGTATGGGGTGTGTGTACAGGGTGTCCAAACGAGGCGTGGGTGTGGGGCTGGTGATTGGGATGTGTCTATGGGGCATATACATGGAGCATATATTTGGGGCATGAAGGAGCGTGGGGGGCATGCATGTGGCATGTATATGAGATGCGTGTAAACTGTTGAGTCTGGTGTGTGTGTGTGTGTGCGCACGCTCGCGCGCTATGTGGATGTGTGCAATGCGTTCTGGTGGGGAATCCATTCTGCTGGCAGACAGATGCTGGAGATAAAACTGGGTCACATCCTCCAAGGCAACTTCAGCTGTCATCTCTGCAGTTGCCTCAACCCCCTTCCCCCTCCCAACCCCCACCAGTGCACTGTCCTGGCTGGAACATGTGGATTTAGGCTCCAGGCCTCCAAGGACAGCTGGCCAGACACTCCTGGGCACAAGTGTCCTCAGGCCAGGAGGACAGCCTGAATCCTTCCTAGACCTGGACATAGTAGGTGCCCAGTGTGAGATGAAGGGATGACAGGGGGTGGGGTGGGGATGATGACCTATGTGACATGTGACCTGCCGGGGAAAGAGAGAAGGTGTACATCCCAGGTTACAGTGATGGCTAACGGGGTGGGCTGCCCACAACCCTGCCCACACCCCTTCTTTACCCCTCTGCTGACATTCTCCCCTTGTTGTTGTTGGTTTTTAAGATGTTATTTATTGATTTTAGAGAGAGAAGAGAGAGAGAGAGAGAGAGAGAGAGAGGGCAGCGGAGGAGCGGGAAGCACCAACTCGCAGTAGTTACTGATCATATGTGTTTTGACCCAGCAAGCCCAGGGTTTTGAACCGGCACCCTCCAGGTTCATGCTTTATCCTCTGCACCACAGGTCAGGCAGCTCCCCTTGTCTTCTCACACCCATTTTCTCTCCTCACTCTAACCTTCTCTCTCCTGGGCATTAAAATTGTTTTCTGCCCTGGCCGGTTGGCTCAGTGGTAGAGCGTCAGCCTGGCATGCAGAAGTCCCGGGTTCGATTTCCGGCCAGGGCACACAGGAGAAGCGCCCATCTGCTTCTCCACCCCTCCCCCTTTCCTTCCTCTCTGTCTCTCTCTTCCCCTCCTGCAGCGAGGCTCCATTGGAGCAAAGATGGCCCGGGCGCTGGGGATGGCTCCTTGGCCTCTGCCCCAGGCGCTGGAGTGGCTCTGGTCCCAACAGAGCAATGCCCCGGAGGGGCAGAGTGTCGCCCCCTGGTGGGCGTGCCGGGTGGATCCGGGTCAGGCGCATGCGGGAGTCTGTCTGACTGTCTCTCCCCGTTTCCAGCTTCAGAAAAATACAAAAAAAAAAAAAAGGTTTTCTCTTGAAATGTGATATACATACAGAAACTGTAGAAATCATTCATACACAGCTCAATTGATTTTCACAGATTGAACACACCCATGTACCCAGATCAGGAAGCAGAACACTACCAGCCTTCCTGTGCCCTTTCTCATGACCACTGCTCACAGATAAGCACTGTCTTGACTTCTAACACTGTAGATTAGTTTTGTCTAATTAGTCACGTTTAAGCACAACACCTGAGTTCCTCCCCCAACCTGGAAGCAACATCAACTCCTCCCTGAATGTGAGAGCTGAGGAGAAAGCAGTGCTGTCACGCTTTCTGCTATCTGTTCCCACCTTCCCACCCCCTACCCCCTTGCCGGCAGGCAAATGATGAAGGACCCAGCTGACCCTCATCACCGACACCTGTTGGGGGTCTCCACAGCCCCTGTTTGAGTGTTTCAGGGCTAAGTTCCATGGCTCGACAATGAATAATTGGTTTCTGTAATAAGTGTGTTATTACCTTGCTGCTATGACAAACTCTAACATTTCAGTAGTTTATCACTAATTTTTATTTCTCATTCTCTAACTAGTCTTTCACTGATGTTCTAGGTCAGCAGGCAGCTCTTCTCCATGTGATGACACAGGTATCCAAGCTCCTTCCATCTTGTGGCTCTTTCTACCTGCCCCAGGACCTTGGAGTTTTGAGCATTCTGCCATCACATGGGAGAGGAGGAGACAGAGAGGACACACCTGCTTTTTAGGTGCCTTTTCCAGGGAAATGTCACTTCTGCCTATATTCCATTGGTGAGAATTAGTCACATGGTCTAATGTATAGTCCCTGGATGGGCATTCACATCTCATTGACAACTCTAATCTGGAAGGAGAGAATGAACATTTATTTGGTGGGTTTCTCTGTCACAAAGAACACAGTCTCTTTGCTCCTGCCTCTACCTTGCCTGGAGGACAGAGTTTCCTGGCTCAGTGCCTCATTCACTCATCCATTTGAGTGACTTCTCACTCATTCATTCATTTGCAAATTTACTTACTCATTTTTCCCATGCTCTTTATACACACTATATCCACTCATCTGTATACAGACATCCATGCACATAACTATACCTCCTGTACACATGTAAGACCCATCAAAACCAAGGGGTGGAGTAGCTGCACTGGCCAGAGACACAACCACCATGTGGACTGCTCACAGGGGTTCAGGCTCTGGAGTCCCAAGAGATCCAGGGACAAAGGAACATACTGAGGAGCTGAGGAACTGGCAACCTGGTTCTAGCAGGTCTGTCCCTCCCACAGGACCCATATTCAAGGGCCTGGTGTGGGTTCCAGCCGAAGGGAGAAAGAGGAGCTGTATACCCTGATTATGCCAGGGGCCAGGACCCCAGGCCAAGGAGTAAAAGTAAAACTATGCACAGCTTTGAAGCCAGTGGTTCGGGGCACAGGTTTGGCTTTGGGTGAGACAGACTGTGGTGTGTCATTGCTCAGGACACCTGTGGACTGGATGGCTGTGGGCAGCTCTGAAGCTCTCTAATCCTCAGTGTCCTCATCTGTGAGATGGGACAATGAGCCTCAGCCATGGGCTCATTGTGAGAATTAGAGGGAATGAGGACCAGCATAATCACTGGGATGTAGCAGTGTTCAAAGTGGGCCACTTGCACTCCTGGGCCCAGGCTAAGGGGGACCTGGGTCTGTGGGGGATTTAATTCAAGTCCCCCGAGTGAATAAGGCCTAGGCTGCTGATTATAGCTCCCAACACCAGCCAGGGATGGTCTTGGGCCAGGGGGGCTGAACCATCAGGACAGTTACGGAGCCTTAGTAGGGGAGGCGGCTCCCTGTAAAACCCTAAGGCAGCAGCAGGCAGATCCCACAGTCAGAGTGTGGCCCCTCCCCTCCTCCACCACTTCCCCCGATTCCAGCAAAAGCTTCCTTCCTTCACAGGACCATACTACTACATCTGTACCCTCCGAAAGGACCCCGATGAAGGCAATGCTTAACCCAGAGCAATGGCCCCTTATGGTGGATTTGCAAGTTGAGAGAAAAGCAGGAGAAGGCAAGGAGGAGGAGAGCCCAGGGGAGGCGAGCAGGGGAGGCTGCCGCCTCTGCTCATTTTTTATTAAAGATCTGCTTCAAGGTCAGTCTTGCTCATCTGCCACAAGGGACTCCTCAATTTTCCAGGCTCTGCAAAGAGAGAGAGATGCTATAAGGAGGGGAAGGAAATGGAGAGGAAGAGGCCTGGGGTAGGCCAGGCAGAGAGGCACAAAGAGAAAGAGGCGGTGTGATTCATGGACACGGTGTGGACCCAGCAGGGCGCTGGATACTGAGGGTGTGCCAGGGCAACAGGAGAGGGAGTGAGGAGAGAGAAAGGACAGCAGCCGGGAAATCCTGATGGCTTGGGCCAGCGGCGCAGAGTAAAAAGTTAAGGTATCAGCTGGGAGGAGGGACACAGATGCCCAGGTTTTGTTATTTTCCAGGTAAAAGGCATCAGAACATCACTGGTCTTTCACCTGCATCTCCATTTCACTGCCGGCTATGGCAACGAGAAGATCTATAATAACTAGAAAAGAAATACAACCCTCAGAGACAGGTATTATTAGCACCATCTTACAGATGAAAATCTGAGACTCAGCCTTGGTAGGGTAGCTCAGTTGGTTAGAGCATCGTCCCTATACAGCAAGGTTGCAGGTTCGATCCCCAGTCAGGGCACATACAATGAACGCATAAATAAGGGGAATAACAAATCAGTCTCTCTCTCTCTCTCTCTCTCTCTCTCTCTCTCTCCCTCCTTGCTTCCCTCTTTATCTCTAAAATCAATAAATAAAAAACTTATTTAAAAAATAAAAGATAAAAGAAAAAACTGAGGCTCAATGAGGCTTTCTTAATTCACATGCTAGTCAGTAGCAAATCTGGGCTTAAAGCAAGGGAACAGCCCAGGGCATGAGGAGTATGAGCTCTAAGGTTGATGAGTGCCATAGCATCTGTTCTGCAAGTTCAGGAGTCGTTGTGTGGTTGTAGGTCTACTTCAAGCAGTACGACTCAGTAAATAGGGCAGATTAAAGATGGTCACCAACTCCTAGCCCCTCCTTCCATCAAGAGATGGAATCTATGTCCCTCATCTTTGAATATGAGTGAGGGAGCACAATCTTAAATGGAGTGGGTTCTGTAGGTTCTGTAACTACTCTAACCAGTGGGAAAGAGGAAAGTGATGTGTCTTCTGAGCCCAGGTGTTAAGAGATTGGCAGCTTCTACTTCCCCTCTTTTAGAATACTTGCTCCCAGATCCCTGAGCTGCCGTGTCAGAAGTCTGACTATTCTGCCGGAGACACCACATGCAGAGGCCTGAGACTACCTAGAGAAGAAGAGAAGAGTTGAGCCCAGCCCTCCACCCATCCTCATCAGCGCCCTGGACATGTGAATGAAAGTGTGTTGTACCTTCCAATCCACAACCCATCCATCAGCTGAAAACCACCAAGTGATTCCATTTAATGCCTCCTGGAACAGAAGAATCACTTAGCCAAGTCCTACCCAAACTTCTGACCAACAAACTTGTAAGATATAATAAAATGGTCATTGTTTTGAGTCATTAAGTTTTGGAATATTTGTTACACAGCAATAGATAGCTGTTACAGTAGATCTGGAGAGTTCTCAGACACCACCACATTTCATATGCACTTAAAGTGGTTCTGATGCCGAGGGTTGAAGAAATATTTTGAGAAGCACTGAAAGAGAGGGAATGACTTCAAAGCCAAGGGCCCCCAAGATGTGTGTCTGCATCACATCATCCAAAGATATAAATGGAAAAAGAAAAAAAGGAGCAGAATAGATTAGGGGGTGGAGAGGGGGAAAAAACGTGGAAGAGGAGGACAGAAAACAGCTTGGAGACAGACCAAACAACAAGCAATGGATCCAGCAATGACCGAGCCCAGCCTTCATGGAGTTCATGTTCTCGACACAGGATGGCACAGAGAGGGGGTGGCAGACACAGTACAGAATAAGAGAGAAAGGGCAAAGCTAATTCTGAGGTCAAGATCACTATAAGCCATTCTCTGGGCCTGGGAGTTCTGGTGAGTGAAGGCGCTACTGTGGCTTGGCCAGACCTTTTATCACAAGGCCTCAGGGTCTTCCCTGCTCTTGTATCTTGGCATGAGGCCCCTGGAAGGGTTGATCAGACACCAGGGGGTGAGAGGATGGGCACCTGGAAAGGGAGTTCACCCTAGAGTTAAGTGTGGAAGGACACAGAAATAGAAAAGGGTGCTATAGTAAATATAAAGGCCAGTGTGGGGGTTGCAGGGGTTGGTGGGAGAGGAGGCAGGAAAGGTGAGCAATGCTAAATTTAGTGACAGATTGAAGGCAAGTGAGTTCAGCTATGGGAAGAATGGGAAAGCATGAATGTGCTCCAGGTGCAGGGATCCGAATCAGACACTAAGTCCCATGTCTACTTTGGAAAGGTTTATTCATGGCGCTACTGTTCTCATAATACAAACGGTAGAATGTAAGACATGAAATTTTGGCTGGTGAAGCTAGGCAGAAGATGGATTGGTAAAACATCAAGGGTAGCCTTTAGATATTCAATAAATATTTGCTGTGCACCTATTATGTGCTGAAACTGGGAATACACCAGTGAGCAAATTCTTGCCCTCATGGAGTTCAAGGTCTAGAGTGTGAAGAGAGAAAAACCCCCAAACATAAACAGATAAGTAATATGACAGATAGTGATAAGATAAAAATAAGGGCGGGGGTACTCCACAGAAGTTATACAAATGGCAATCAATACGCACACAAAAAGATGTCGAATATCACTAATCATCAGGGAAATGCAAATTGAAACCAAAATGGGACATCACTTCACACCTATTAGAGCCGACTATATATTTTTGAAACAATAAAAAACAGCAAGTGTTGGTAAGGATGTGGAGAAATTGGAACAATTGTGCATTCCAGGTAGGAATTCCAATGGTATAGCTGCTATAGAAAACAGTGTGGCAGTTACTCAAAAAAAATATAGAATTACTGTATAATCCAGCAATTCCACTTCTGGGTATATACCGATACCTTAAAGAACTGGAAGCAGAGATGGCTTGGAGTGCTGAACACACGGTGCAATGTACAGATGATGTGTTGTGGAATTGTACACCTGAAACCTATATAATTTTATTAACCAATGTCACCCCAATAAAAAAAATTTTTTTTTTTTGTATTTTTCTGAAGCTGGAAACCGGGAGAGACAGTCAGACAGACTCCCGCATGCGCCCGACCGGGATCCACCCGGCACGCCCACCAGGGGGCGATGCTCTGCCCCTCCGGGGTGTCGCTCTGTTGCGACCAGAGCCACTCTAGCACCTGGGGCAGAGGCCAAGGAGCCATCCCCAGCGCCCGGGCCATCTTTGCTCCAATGGAGCCTCGCTGCAGGAGGGGAAGAGAGAGACAGAGAGGAAGGAGAGGGGGAGGGGTGGAGAAGCAGATGGGCGCTTCTCCTGTGTCCCCTGGCCAGGAATCGAACCCGGGACTTCTGCATGCCAGGCCGACGCTCTACCACTGAGCCAACCGGCCAGGGCCCCAATAAAATTTTTTAAAGCCCTTACCGGGTAGCTCAGCTGGTTGGAGCCTCATCCCGAAGTGCAGAGGTTGCCGGTTCGATCCCCGGTCAGGGCACATACAGAAACAGATCAATGTTCCTGTCTCTCTCTCCCTACCTCTTTTGCTAAAATCAATAAAAGTAAAAAATTTTAAAATAAAAATAAATAAAAAGCTGGAAAAGCATTAAAGAAAGAATTGAAAGCAGAGACTCAAACACCCACATTTATAGCAGCATTATTCACAATAGCCAAAAGCTGGACACAATCCAAACGTTCACTGAGGAACGAATGAATAAACAAAATGGCCTACACATATAATGGAATGTTATTCAGCCTTAAAAAGGAAGGAAGTTCTGATACATTCTATGCCATAGATGAACCTTGAGGAGTTTATGTTAAGACACAAAAAGGAAAATTCTATATAATTCCATCTACATGAGGTACTTAGAGGAGTCAAATTCATGGAAACAGAGTAAAAGGGTGAATGCCAGGCACTGAAGGGAGAAGCGATGGGGAGTTAATGTTTCCTGTGTAAGAATTTCAGTTTGGGTTTGATTGATGGCTGCACAACAGTGTGGATGCACTCAATGCCGCTAAGCTGTATATTTCAAACAGTTAAAATGGTGTGTTATGTATACTTTACCACAACAATTCTTTTTTTTTTTTTTTTTTATTTATTGATTTTTAGAGAGAGGGGAGAGAGAGAGAGAGAGAGAGAGAAAGGGGAGGAGCAGATAGCATCAACTCCCATATGTGCCTTGACCAGGCAAGCCCAGGGTTTCGATCCGGCAACCTCAGTGTTCCAGGTTGACGCTTTATCCCACTGCGCCACCACAGGTCAGGCACAACAATTCTTTTTTTTATAAGATTTTATTTATTGATTTTATAGAGAGAGGAGAGAGAGGAGAGTAGAAAACGAGAAGTAACATCTCATAGTTGCTTCACTTTAGTTGTTCATTGATTGCTTGTTGTATGTGCCTTGACCGGGCCAACCCAGGGTTTCAAACCATTGACCTCAGCGTTCCAGGTCAATGCTCTATCCACTGCACCACCACAGGTCAGGCACCACAATAATTCTTTTAAAGGAGTTTTGAAAAAATAATGCTGGGCAAGGAGATGCTATTTTATATGGGGAGGTCTTAGAAGGGATCAAGTGCTATTTGAGCAGAGACATGTGTTCCAGAAAAGAATACCATATTTTGGCCCTGGCCGGTTGGCTCAGTGGTAGAGCATAGGCCTGGTGTGCAGGAGTTCCGGGTTTAATTCCTGGCCAGGGCACACAGGAGAAGCGCCCATCTGCTTCTCCACCCCTCCCCCTCTCCTTCCTCTCTATCTCTCTCTTCCCCTCCCGCAGCCGAGGCTCCATTGGAGCAGAGTTGGCCTGGGCTCTGTGGCACTAGAATGGCTCTGGTTGCAACAGAGCTATGCCCCAGATGGGCAGAGCATCGCCCCCTGGTGGGCATGCCAGGTGGATCCTGGTAGGGTGCATGCAGGAGTCTGTCTGACTGCTTCCCTGTTTCCAACTTCAGAAAAATACAAAAAAAAAAAAAAAAAGAATACCATATTTTCCCATGTATAAGACAATCCCATGTATAAGACACACCTTTATTTTGGGGCCTCAAATTTGAAAAAAAATTACATAAAGTTATTGAACTCAAGTTTTATTCATCATAAAATTCATACAACTCATCTGCGTGAAAAAGTGGGAAATGCAAGTAAAAAAATCTACAACCACTGTATAAGATGCACCCAGTTTTTGTTTTTTGTATTTTTCTGAAGTTGGAAACCGAGAGACAGTCAGACAGACTCCCACATGCGCCCGACCAGGATCCACCTGGCATGCCCACCAGGGGGCGAAGCTCTGCCCATCTGAGGCATTGCTCTGCTGCAACCAGAGCCATTCTAGTGCCGGAGGCAGAGGCCATAGAGCCATCCTCAGCGCCAGGGCCAACTTAGCTCCAATGGAGCCTCGGCTGCGGGAGGGGAAGAGAGAGACAGAGAGGAAGGAGGGGGGAGGGGTGGAGAAGCAGATGGGCGCTTCTCCTGTGTGCCCTGGCCAGGAATCGAACCTGGGACTCCTGCACGCCAGGCCAACGCTCTACCACTGAGCCAACAGGCCAGGGCCAAGATGCACCCAGTTTTTAGACCCCAAATATTTAGAAAAAAAGTGCATCTTATACATGGGAAAATATGGTAAATGGCGAGGGGCAGTACTAGGCAGGGAACCAGGAACAGCTAGGCCTGGCCCAGGCAGAGAGTGAAGAGGAGGGACAGTTCCAGGAGGTGGAAGGTCTGCAGGAGGAAGGGGGTACTAGAGGGCCCAAGCACTCACAGGGCTCTGACTTGAGACTGGACTTAAGGAAGAAAGGGTGAGGGTGCATTGGGCAGGGACCCAGAATGAAGTAGACAACCTCTCCAGAGTTTTAATTGAAGAGAGCTTAATGAAGGGATTCTGCGCAGAGGTGTGGGTGGGGATATGAGAATGAAGTAACAACGAATAGAGAAGCACCCAGAGACTTATAACATTGAGAACTGTTACCACCTCTGGAGTGCCAGAGGAAACAATGCCAGAACTTGGCCAGCAGACCTGGAGCCGTGGACAAGGGGGAAGCAGCTCCTGGGCCAGAGCTGGAGAGGAGCTCAGCAAGGGATAAATACCTAACCTCTCTCTCCTTCATTCTCCTGGTGATGCTCTCCCTTGAATGGACCCAACCCCAAGTCAAGAGCAAGGGAACCTGTGTAACCGGTGTGCAGAGGTCAGCTTCTCAAGCCCAGAGCAGGACAGAGATGAGTGAGTAAAAGACCCAGAGGGGCAAACAGAGAAAAGCCAGCGCAGAGCTGAAATGAGTAACACAAGGGAAAGAGCACTTTTTAAAAAATTAGTAGGCTTGTAGGGAAACCAAGATAGAGATCTATTCCTCTGAGCCAGGGCAAGGGAGTACAAGGGGAGAGAGTGCTAGCAGGGCTCCCATCCCATGAGTGGTAGAAGAGATGGCCCAAGGAAGCTGGGAAAGCTTGCTTGCAGTCAGTTTACAGGGGCTTCTCCCCTTCTCCCTTGAAGCAACTATAAAGCTACGGGGCAGCGGCTTCAAGAGGCAGACGAGAGGGAGAGCAGGAGTAGGCTGGAGCAAAGTATTTCTAGGCATTAACCCCAAACTTGGTTGTGGCCAGGGTTGGTCAGAAACCAAATCAGTGTGGTGAGGTACCATCCCTGCACTTCCTCTGGTTTCCCCCATACTCCTTCTACACACCCATGATCTGTTCATCCTGCGGCTCCTGTCTCCCTTTCCTTAAGTGAACAGTGAGCCAGCTCAGTGGCTCACCCAGCCATGGCTCCCCAGGCAAGCCCTTCATCTGCTGACTCCTTGCTCAGCCAGGCAAAAGGGGCAGCCCCTCCCAGACAGGGGGAACACTGATGTTAAACCAGCTCAAGGCCCCAGCTGATGAAATATTCATGCAGCCAGAAGGCAGGAGAGCAGCAGAGGACTCGCCCCTGGGGCTATGGGGTTGTGGTAATGGCAACTATAGCCCACCCTTTCCCATACCCCAAGCTTTGTTCTGCAGACTGGGCTGGGCCTGTAGTATCAGCATTCCAAACACACACACACACACACACACACACACACACACACACACACACACTGAAGACACATATTGGGTGAAGAAACTTGGGGGAAAGGAAAAGGGAAAGCAAAAAGACACATATAAGCTCCAGAAATGGACACAGAAACACGCACACAGTTATACATACACACAGATGGGCAGATATGCACATAAACCCACAGACTCACAACAAACATACACTTGACCCAGGGATGACTCTCAAAGTCATATGAATGTCTTCTTAGAATTTGCCTCACATGCCTGGCCTGTGGTGGCACAGTGAATAGAACATCAACCTGGAATACTAAGGTCACCGGTTTGAAACCCTGGACCTTCCCAGTCAAGGCACGTATAGCAACTAAAGTGAAGCAACTAAAGACTTGATGCTCCTTACTTTCCATCCATCCACTCTCTGTAAAAATCAGTAATTAAAATCTTAAAAAAAAAACACCTCTCTTAAAAATAATTTGTCTCACTTACTTCTTCTTAGTCCCAGGCTGCTAGAGCCTGCTCAGGTACTTCTTGCCCTGCTTTTTGAAGCAGGAAGCCTCCACTGGGGCACCATCGGAGGACTTCAAGCAAAGGCCTCTACATTCTGGCTACCATTAAGGAAAAGTCTCTGGGCTTCCCACCCCCCTTGAGGAACCCGCCCTTGAGCTTCCTTCACTCAGCCAGCTCACTGTTCATTCAAGGAAAGAGAGGCGGGAGCCACAGGAGGAGCAGGTCATCCAATGACAAGAAAAGTAACCAGAGGATGACTTAAGCTCAGGATTCCAGATGCCCAACCAAGCCAAGCCAGCACCACCGAAAGTCCAGCGATTCCATTCTCAAAATTTCTCTCATCCATTGAGATTGTTCCCTCCCACTACCACCACCATCCGATCTGGCCTCAGTCTGGCCACCAGGATGCACGATGAAAGGGTTGTTTTGGGGGTGTCTCCCAGCTGGGTCAGGGGCTCTCTTAGATACCTGCTGATCAGTGTCCTGGCCAGAACTCAGCATACCGATTTCCACTCCCAGTTCCAAATGAATAACTTGCCTTACTCCAGGCGTCTCCTGAGTCTGGCGTGCCCCCACCCTCAAGTAGTGGAACAGATGTCCCTGCGTTGAGAGTAACCCTAAAGCCCTATCCCCTCGCCTCCGCAGCCGGAGGTGGTGGTGCGGGGCCTCCACACCTAAAGAGGGCGCTGTGGGCACCAGGCCGCTCTGGTCCGCCCGCGGCCGGGAGGCCGCCTCCATGGTGATGCGCTGTCCAGCATTTCAGCAATCGGCGGCGGCGGCGGCGGCGGCGGCGGCGGTGGTGGCGCCGGCTCCTGCGAGGAGACGGAGGGCGCGGGGCCGTGGGGGCCCGCAGAGCTGCCCTACCAAGCCGAGCCGAAGAGGCGGCCCGAAGGCGGTCAGACAAGCCGGGCCGAAGGGCCTGGCTGGAGCGCCCGGCGGAGTGCAGCGGACAACAGGGAGGTGAGAGCCCCAGGTGGGGCGGGGGCATTTCCCAGAGGGGCTGGGGCTGGGTTGAATCTTGGGCCTCCCTAGCTGGGCTGGGGCTCAGAGTCTGCAGGCCAGCCTAGGGTAATTTGGGAGACTGCTAGAGTATTGGTCAGGGATGCGAGGCACCTGGGGAACAGAAATGAGGAACATTCTTCATTTCACAGAGAGGAATGGAGAAAGTGAGTACACTGCGGGGTCATGGACAGGACTCTTCTGGGCATAAATGACCACGGCCTGCCCCATGAGGATGCTGGAGAGCTCCCCAACTGCAGTCTAATTGCCCTCCGCCAACTGAGGAGAAGGAATTGCTCCCTAGGGAGGGGAGGAACTGATGCAGAGACCCTGTGGAGATGCTGGTCACTGCTATAGGTGGAGGGAGCAGGCCCCCACCTGAATGCTGGGCTTCTGTCCAACAGGGAGTGGCAGCACAGGGGACAGTCTGGCCCCTTTCTCACCTGCCCATATGCCCCTGGGGAGGCAGCAGCTGGCAGTGAGGACTAGGTCTCACACAGGATAGCATTTACTGTCACACTGAGGAGAGGATGGAGGGCACGGAAATGAAAATAGTCACTAAGAGTTTAAGAGGTTTCTCTGTGGGCTCTCTGGATGCCCAAGGAGAGTTTCTGGAGCTGAGAGTGGGCCCAAACTTAGAACAAATTCATGGTGAAAGAGGAGAGATGAGAAAAGAGACGCAGCCTCTTCCTTGCATCCTCCTTCCCCCTCCCTCCCAGGGCCCCTGCCTGGACAGTGTTGAAGCTTCCTGCAGTTCCTGCTCCTGGCAGCAGGCTCATTGTGGGGATGGATTTGGGGGAGACCAAGAGAAGGGCAGCCAGGTCTGGCCTGGTACTCCAATGCCTGTGCTGTATCTTAGCCATAACTTCTCACTCCCCCAGGACCTCATTTGCTCACCCACTTCTGGCATTGAGGTGGGGGGGCTGTGCTGGTCTTTTGTCCTGAGTCAAGAGAAAAGGCAGACACTTTTGGACAGGGTCTAGAGAGTTTCTCTGTCAAGGGAGCATCTTTAAGGTCATGTCCTCAACATGCGCCATATTCTTCCCTAGCCAAAAATAAGACCATACTGGCTAGGAAGTTGCTCCCACACAACACCAGCTTCTTGGTTCCTTGATTTTTTTTTTTTACCTCATCCCACTTGCCTGTGAGGAGAAGAGAAAGGGATTCTTGAAGAATGAATACAAACTTGATTGGATTTTAAGAGGTGGGTGGTTAGGTTTGGAATCATGGATTCTGATATCTGAGACATGGGTTCAAATCTAAGCTATGTGACTTCACAAAGCCACTTAACTTTTCTGAGCCTGTTTCCCAATTTGCAAAACAAGTATAGTATTATTAGTATCTATTTTGCTGTTCAAAGAAATAATCCAGATAATGAATCAAAACCTATTTTTAAGCTGTAAAATACTAGGAAGTGTTAGTAAATTGAATGTAAGTAAGAATTTCTTAAGGAGGATATGGATAAAGATGGAAAAGTTTTCAGCATTGTCTAAAGCATGCCTTTCTCTTCCCAGAGGAGGTGAGCATTAGTTAAAGGCCTAAAACCAGCTCGATGATGGGCACAAGTTGACTCAATTAATTCTCACAAAAACTTCACAAGAAAACCATTATTGTCCTTATTTCACAGCTGAGACATGAGACTTAAATGACTTTCCCAAGGTCATGAAGCCACACAAGCTGTTTTCCCTAGAGCAGAAGTGGAGCTGATGACCTGTCCCAGTCCCTTGATATCAAGACCCAGTTAAATGTCAGTTTCTTGATTCGTGCTGCCAGCTTTCCAGGTGGCGAGCCTGAGGCAGATGGGTGAAGGTGTACAGTGCAAGGAGGAACTGACTCCTTCAAGGTCAATGAGATATCTGGAGGTGGAGTGTGCCTTGAACTGGCCAGGTGGATACCCCCACCTCAACCTACCTCCACCACTGTCATGCCTGCCAAAGGGGGAGTCTCAGCCTGACAGGCCCATCTGCTCACTGCTGCACCCACTTCTCACCTCCCCAGCCTGCCAGCCTCTTGCCGACCTCAGCAAGCCACTGACTGCCAGTTCCTTTCTGAAGCGGTTAGTCCTTACCCTGTGAGATGGGGTCTTTGTCATGACTGCCCCTTACTGGCTCCTGTCTTCCCTACTGAGTTGTCTCTTCCTCTGACCATTTCATACTGCCCCCAGGGGCACAATCATAGCTTGTCTCAGTAGCCAGCTGGGGGCTCTGCTGAGGAGATGAGGGGAGCCCACCCCCTTCTTTAACTCCTATTCACACTCACCCCCTGCCGTGGACTTATATCACTTCACATACATTATCTCATTTCATGCTCACATAACCTGGTACCATTTCATCCTCACATAACCTGGTCTTTTTCACAAAGGAGCAAAACAAGGCTTGGAAGTGACGTGACTTTTCCAAGGTCACGGAACAAAGTCTTGGAGCAACCTTAGCCCATTGCCTCAGGGGCCCATCGTGGTTTTCATAACACCACTCGTCCTCTCAAGTTCCCAGGTTCTCCTGGGGGAGGGTCAACCAGGGCTTCGTGGACTAGTGGGAGTTGGAGGGTGGCATGTGGTGGAAGTGACTGAGGGGCTCTGGAACAGGAGTCCAAAAACTTTCTCCCTGGACCCATCTCTGAACCCTGGCTTCTTGTATGACCTTGGACCGGTCCTTTCCTTCTCTGGGCCTCAGTGTTCTCAACCACAAAATGATAAGGCTTGATTAGCTGAACTCAAAGGCCCTGCCAGTACCAAGATTCTTAAATCTCTCTGCTCTATAAATCTGTGTATTGGAAAGCCTGTGGTTCCATTGGCAGAGGTCACCTCCAGTGTTTACAGATTTGATTTATTTGCACTTATCCCTTCCTCCTAAAAACTTGAGGTTTTAATTCAGGGGGAAAATAAGACTTGGAGAGTCCCAATAGCTCATCTGGAGAACCTTTGGCTGAAGCCTTGCTGGCCCAGGATTTGAAATGACCTGCTGAGACACTGAAGATGCCCTGCACATAACTCCTAGAGTTGTCTGCCAGGCCCCTTGTCCAGGGAAGCAGCAGGAGTGTGGTGGTTGAAGCTTATTCATGCGGTCTCAGGGACAGGGAGAGACTTTGCATCTGATGCTCTAAAGAGAGGATTCAGGGCCCAGCAGAGGGGGTGGGTCGGTACCGCAACTAGTCCAGGCCCAGTGGGGAGGGGCAGGCAGACACGAAATGGAGAAATTCCTTCTTAATTCCAACACCTTGGCCCAGTGAAGGGGTGGGGAACTCAGAGTGGGGGAAGGGTTTAATAAAGAAGAAAAGGGTCCTGGCCGGTTGGCTCAGTGGTAGAGCGTTGGCCTGGCATGCAGGAGTCCTGGGTTCGATTCCCGGCCAGGGCACACAGGAGAAGCGCCCATATGCTTCTCCACCCCTCCCCCTCTCCTTCCTCTCTGTCTCTCTCTTCCCCTCCTGCAGCCAAGGCTCCACTGGAGCAAAGATGGCCCGGGCGCTGAGGTTGGCTCTGTGGCCTCTGCCCCAGGCGCTAGAATGGCTATGATTGCGGCAGAGCGACGCCCCAAGATGGGCAGAGCATCGCCCCCTGGTGGGCATGCTGGGTGGATACCGGTCGGGTGCATGTGGGAGTCTGTCTGACTGCCTCCGTTTCCAGCTTCAGAAAAATACAAAAAAAAAAAAAAAAAAAAAGAAGAAGAAGAAGAAGAAAAGGATAAGAGAGAGGGCACTCAGAGAGAGTGGGTTCAGAGAGGAAGGGATAGGAGGTGCTCAATGAGGGAATGGAGAGATCAGTAAGAACGGGGGCCCAGAGGAGCAGAAGGGCCTATGACAGCAAGAGGCTCAGCCTTACCCAGCCAGAGATCTTCACTGTGGCTTAGTGCCTGTTGACACCTCTGGGTCATGAATACATACGGGCAACAGCTCCACCCCAGAGACCAAGCTCTGTTGTTTCGTGTCATCCAGAATGGGGCTCTTAGGGTGTATGGCAGTTGTGCCAGTTCCAGGTTGCCCAGGCTGACTTATGGCCTGGGAGAAATGCCTCAGTAGCCATGTGGACTTTGGCTCCAGAGCAGCCCCAAACCCCCAGGGACTCCCACCCTGTCGCCAAAAGCCAGCCTGTCCATCCATCTGCAGTACTGCTTCCTGGGCAGTCAGCCTGGCCTCAGCCTCCTGCCGCCCCCGCCCTGGCCTGCTGCCTACTGCAGGGGCTGCTGTGCCAGCTGGAGCTGGCGGGGAGTGCCCCAGCTCCTCCAGCATCCTGCCGGGGCCTGTGAGGGCCAGGAGGCAGCCTGGGCCCAGTGACCTGAACCTCGGTATTCTGGGGAGCTCTTGACCTTCCGACTTCTAGCTTTGAGTATGGCCTGTGGCTCTGAGACTTCTCCCCATACTGAGCCCCATCCCCACCACAATTCCCCAGAACTGCCCAGGATGGAAACAGGGGAAACTAAGTTTCATTGAAGTCTTTTGATTTGAAAAACAACTCATCTTTATTTTACAAGACTTGGGAAATAGAGAAACCAAAGAGAAAATAAGAATCATCAGTAGTCCCACCACTCAAAGATAGCCACAGTGAAAAAAGCAGGGCAGTGAGGGTAGAATGTCCTTCCAGGACTTTGTGCACGTTTTTCACAGATACAGAGTTAAATAACTGGAGCACACTGTTGGAGGAAACTGGCATCCTCTTTTTTCACTCTGTCTTGAGAATTTTCTGATGTCTTTCAAAATTCCTCAAGAAGCTTGCTTTTAATGGCCATATGAACGCTATGCATAGGTGTAGTTGCTTCCTAAGGAGCCAGTGAAAGCTGTAAGGAGAACCTTGCCCCTCTCTTACCCTCCCCGGTGGGACACACCTTCAGGGTCTGCTGGCTATGGTTTTCTCTTGAGGAGGATGGCTATAGGGCCTGCGACAGTGTCAGCCAGGGGCAGAAGTGGGCCTGCTTCCTCAGTCCACCTGCTGCAGCATCAAGGTTGGTAGGGCCAATCTTCTGGGGGAAGGGGAACATAAGTTGTGCATCCCCTGGTATGGGTGAGAGCCTGGATCCAACAAGACCTCAGAAGAAAGAGCTCAGAACTTGGAATCCGGCCACTGCCAATCTTCTGGGCTTGGATCTCATCTGGGCCCTAACCTCCATAATTAGGTCTTTTTCTTCTCCTATAAAATGGGCATAATAATACCTTCCTCCATGTGTGCCATGAGAAGTGACTCGGGTAATGGGTATCAAAGGTCCAGAGGAAGAATACCCAGCGCACTCCCCAGAGACGATGGCCATGTGAGTGTGTGACAACACAGATAGCATTTATCAGAATCCCCTATTTCCCAGGCACAGTAGTAGCACAGAGGGCACATTGACCTTGAGGAGCTCCCAGACTAGTGGGAAAGGGAGGCATGAGGGAACTGACAGTGACGACCTGTTGAGATTCTGCTGGGACTACACTGTCCACAGTGATGTGGCAGCTAGAGAAAGCTTCTGAGAGAGGGACATTGAAATTGGGCCTTGCAGAGTGACAGCGAAGGTAGCACACAGAGAAGGCAGAGGCATGGCACTTCAGAGACAGTGTGGGCAATGGCACCAAAGTCCTGGGGAACTAAGGAGACATTGGATGAGCTAATGTAGCCATAGCACAGAGATCATTCCTGGGAACAAAGGCAGCCAAAGGGAGAGGTAGGTGGGGTCAGGTCTGGAAGGACCTTAAATATCACTGTAAGAGATGGGACTTTATTTGGAAATCAATGGGAGTCATGGGAGGCTTTGGAGCAGTATTATGAAACACTCAAATATGCACTTTAGGAAGCCCACTGTGGCTGCATTTGGTGGGGGGAGGAGGGAGGATGGAGAGAGAGAGATCAAGGGCAGAGAGGCCCGGGAGTAGGTGATGGCACAGTGGGAGAGGGGGACAGGTACCGGGGACACTCCTCTGGGAGATTTGACAGGGGTGTGTATGTGCACATAGTCCAGGCTAGGTTCACTCTGGGAGAAGGAAAGACCCATGGGGCAAGGGCAGGATGAGAAGTGGGGCAGTCTGTCTTCCATGCCCGTCCCAGCTGCTGGCACAGACCTCAGCGTCAGATGGAGAACCCCAGACTGGGGTGAGTAAGCTTCAGGACTGACAGAGGAGCTCAGCCACTTCTCCAAAGGATGCCAGAGGGGGCTTTGGGGTGGTAGGGAAGCTGGAACACTCAGCAGGCTCTGCTTCTGGGCAGTCCTGTTTCCTCTCTGTGCTTGGCATGGTCTGACACACGCTTCATGACCCTGTGACTCACCCATCACTGTGTCCAGATCACCTCTCTACTCTGCCTCCCAATTTCTCTTCTTTTGTCCCTTGCTTCTCATACATCAGAAAGCACAGTCATTCATTCATTTATTCATTCATCAAACATTTTCTCAACAGGTACCCTGAACTGAAAAGCTCAGTTATTATTGTCATCTCCAAATCCTGGAGAAAGGCAATACTACCCTCGGTCTCATGGGGAGCCAGGCCCATAAACTGGTGACTGTTTGGAGATGTAATATGAGTTATGTGGGAACTTCCTGGGCTTCCAGGCAGTTGTAGTGGTGGGAGGATTGCCTGCCTGGGTGACTTTGGAGCTGTTATTTACAGATGGACCTAATAGGATGAATATAGGTTTGCCATCAGAGAAAAGGGAGAAGAGTATTTTGGGCAGAGGGAACAGCATAAGCAGAACTATGGAGGAGAAAAGGGCACCAGGCACTTGGGAAATAGTGTTGCTGGAGAATCAGGACCTGGCCTAAGGGGCAAAGGGCCAGGCTGGAGGGAGAGACCTCACGAGGGGCCTTAGTGTTAGGCAGGGGAGTCTAACCTTTCTCCTATGGGCAGCAGAGAAACCAAGGGATGTTTCCAGCAGGTAAGCACACAGCCAGAGCTGCTTCAGGAAGGTCACCCCTGAAGGGCGAACATGATTTGGACAGATGGAGAGAACAGGGGGGCCTGTGGCGCGCTTTCAGGACACGGGTCACATGGCCTAGGGCCTCTCCTACTGCGGCTCTGCTCCTCCCAACCTGGGACAAGCAGAATCACCGCAGTCATGGTCTCTAGACGCGGAATACCTGCCTCAGCATTTCCAGAACATTCCATGAAAAGCAGATTCCTGGGACCTGCCCATTCAGAACCTGAGTGTAGGGCTTGGGCGGGGGGTGTGTGTGTGCATTTTTTAAAGCACCCAAATGACTGTACATGCTAGAGTTGAGACATGGCGCCTCATTGCTTTGCACCCACTGTTCCCTTTAGCTGGATTCCCTTTTTCCTCTTCCTCTACCTCCTTGAACTTTAGACTCTGCTCACATGTCTTCTGTACAATGCTTGCTCCAGGTCCATTCCCCTGTGTGCCTCCAAGTGCCCAGTGCTGCTTCTTTCTTGGCCCCTTTTATACTCTGTCCTGGCTGGTTGTTTACCCTCTGCCTTCCTCAGTAATCATCATAGGCACTCATCTAGCATTTCCCACGTGCCAGTCCCTGCTCTAGGGGCTTCATGTATACTAACTCATTTAGTCTTCACAACATCCTATCAGAAGCCAGATCACAGTGGAGGATACTGAGGCATCCCAGCACCACCCAGCTAAGACATGGTAGGACCACAGAGGCTGCACTATTCTGTGATGCCCAGATTAGGAGTTATTTGAGGCAAGGGACCCTGTGTTATTCACAGTTGCAGGTCCCCAGTGCAAACATAGGGCATGGCATATTGGAGGTGCTTAGTTTCCCCTTCTGTAGGATGGGCTTAAGGATGACAGTTTCCCTCCACAGCTGCTCTGTAGTTTGGGGAAGTCCCAGGTCTTAATGGGGTTGTAAACTGTGAGGTGTGTGGTCTGGGTGGGGGCAGTGGCAATAAAGGCCAGGACTCCTCTCTGGGGTTTTAGGATGAAAGTTTCCCAGAATGAAGGCCTCTCTCCCTCCTTTGCTGTGCTAGAGTTCAGCCTCGCCCAAAGAATCCAGACCCTCTCAGCACTGGCCAGCGGCTGGGAGAGAGCTTGTGGCTGGAGTAGGGTTGGACAACCTGATAATGATGCTATGGGCTGATGGCTGAGCAAGGTGGAGACTGGGAGAAGCCACAGCTGCAGGAGCAGCTCTCACTCCCAATCTGACCTTAAGGGGCTTGTCCCTTCCTAGAGCAAGGAGGGACCCCCTCCCCACCAATAATGCCTCCCATCCACAATCCCTCAGGAACCATAGGTTATTGTCAATGATGTTTTTAATTAACTGCTTAATTAACCATTTAGGCTAATCAGATTAATTGACATTAATTGGCTACCATTTGTCAAGGACCCTAGAAAGCTGTGGCTCTCAGAGTTGAAGTGTGTGACGGGGGCTGGGCAGGGGAGTCAGGCAGGAGCATCACTGTGTTGCGGAGCTGGGGGAGCAGGCGGCAGGCAGTGGCAAGCCCTAGGACACCGGGACTGCTGCCCAGGGACCGTGCACCTCTCAGCGCTGGGTTCTCAGGGCTGGGCCCCCAGACTGCTGAGTTCTGGCTCTTCCCACTGTGGAGATAGATGCATCATCTCTTCCTCTTCCTTAGTTGCACTAAAAAAGGTTTGATGAGAGACTATAGGGAAGAGTGAGATACTTTCGATCCCCAAGGGCTGCAAAGACCTCAGAGGGGGAGAGACATTAACATCCTAAATAAGGTATGATATAAGTAGGTCACCACATAACAACTGCTGGGATGAAGTGTACATATACAGTTTTAAAAAGGGGATGAGCAGTATCGGGTAGATAAAATATGCAAAATATTAAACTGTGATAAGATGATCAGACTTGCATTATTTAGTCAATTACAGACCCCAAAACCCATAGTACATTTTAATACCTGTTTCAAAGCACAATTTACAGTTTTAAATTATAGCACTTGAAACAAAAAAGAAAAAAAACTACTATAAAATGCATCCTACGTTTTCAGAAAAGAAAAAAAGCCAACCCACTCAAAACTGGGAGCGTGAATTTGTCTTCAGAGCCATTCTCTCAAGATTAAATGGCTCTCACACCCAGTCCAATGCTGAGCTGAAAGTTGGTAGCCTGCAGTCTCCTCTTGACTTTGTCATAGATCCCCTGAAGGTCCACTCCCCTCTCTGGTGAATCCCTGGCCTGTATTCCTGAGAGTGCTTACATGGAGCAGAGGTGTGGATTTTGGATATTCTGGAGATGAATACAAATGTAGGGGAGAAAGGGGTGCATTTTAGTGAGAGGGTCAAGTCCCCAGAATTGGGGGGCACTTTCTAGGCAAGTGGGAAGCTCCCTGCTTGGTGATGGATCTCTAGCTTGTTACAAGAAAATCTGGAGAATGAATACACCCCCCCCCCCCACTGCCCTAGCCTGCAGCCCCTGGGGGAGGAAGGACCAGGAGAGACTGGAAGCTGTTGCCTAGCAACAAGAGGCGCATCTGGATCGATGAGAATGGCAGATGAAGCTCCAGCCCCCAGCCCGGCTCTCTTTGATCTCACCCAGCCCAGCAGAAACCTGAGGGGGGGATGCCCAGGGCAGCCTGCCTGATTAGAGCTGAGTCAATAGAGGGAATTTTCCATAATGAGATTCTGTGGGCAGTGAAGGCAGCTGCCCTTGGCTTCTCCTGTCACCCACCCCAGTCCATAGAAGGGGCTTATCTGTTTGTCCAGCACACCCTTCTTGCTGATAGCTCCTGGGGAGGCACATCACCACACATCTTTGATTATTCTCATCTTGAACTACTAGGGACTTAGAGCCCAGCCTTACCCTGGCCCCAGGCTCCTGACATGTCATCCGGATAAGGAAACTGAGGCCTCAAAAGGAAAAGAGATCTGGTTATAGAGTTTCTAACTCATCTTAGCTTTCCCCAGCTTCCAGGTGTGAGCCTGGGAGGACTGGATCCTGGTGGGGAGGAGGAGGAGATGAATGGAGTGATGGGAGCTAATGAGAGCCCACGGGCTCCTCTGATTTCACTCCAGGCTCAGCCCCAGAGGGCAGCATAGGAGGGTCCTCAGAGAGCATGGAGTCCTGACGCATAGGTGGCTCTCCCTAGAACACCTCACTGATGCCATCTGGCTTGGACCCTCCCCAGGACACACAGATCGCCACCTCCGTGGGAGCCTACGCCATCAGTGACAGTTCAGCCATGCACAGATTCTTTCTCAAGTTCCCATCCCAAATCTCCATCCTAGCTCAGGCAGCCACACGGAAGCTATCTGTTCCCTGGCTGGAAGACTACAGCTCCCTGAAGGGTAGCAAGGACCCTGAATAGGAGCAGAGTGGGCTGGGAACTCCTTTGTTCCACTAGAGTGCAGGGGACACTCAAATACTATTTGCCTTTATGGTATCAGTACTGGTTTACACAGGTCTGTCTACTGGATGGAACTGGTCTGCCTTCCTTTCAATGACTGGTATTGCATGTTCTGCTCTATTCCACTAGTCTATAGTACTGGTTTACATTGGTTTGTGGGTTCCCCACCATCCTCTGTTTTGATGTATTGATTCAGGCTCTCTATAGCCTGTCTGCAGCTACAGTGGTCTGCACTGGTCTCACCTGGATGTATTGCCTATACTGTGGGTCCTTCTGTGGGGAACAGACAGCTGAGGCTTCCTTGTCCCTGAGACCTGCCACTTAGATCCTCTGTTCTGGGGATCCAAATCAGATCCAAAAGGAACAGGAACAGGGGCCTCAGGCTGATGGACAGGAGCCTGGATGCCAGACAAGTCCACTCTATCCCTTCAAAGTCAGAGCTGGACCCCAGGACTTACAAACTATGTAAAAACGTGGCCTATGCTAATGTCAACTCACAAAGCCTAGGCATAGTAAGAGCAGCAACTAAGGACTTTTCCCACTGGGTCCTCAGAGCTGGCAGTAACAAAAACAAGTAGTAAGCTTGCCATCAGTGCAAACACAGGCTGGGTTTTAACAAATGTTCACAGCTGCTTTGTGCCAAGTTCAGTGTGGAGCACCAGAAACACGAAGACAGGGCAATCCAATCACTACCCTTGGAGATCCCTCACTAGACCAGGGAGCAAACAGAACCTCACAATAGAATGAGGTGAATGCTGAGAGTGGTAGCCAGAGGGTGAGGCTCCGGGAGCACAGCAGAGGTGTGTCCCCCAGGAGGTCACGGAAGGCTTCACCAGGGAAGTGATTCCTGATCAGAGTCTTGCAGGACGAATGGAAGGGTAAGACCATTGCAGGGAGAGGGAACAGCCTGAACCAGTGTGTTCTTTGGTGGAACAGAGTGCCCTGTGTCTGAGACACAGTGGGGGCTGAACAGGATGCCCAGGACCCGGGTGCCAGCTAAGCTCCCTGGGCTTTCTCCTGTGGTCAGTGGGCTTGCCCTCTTTCCATTGCCTGCCCTGGCCACTCCGTTTTGGCTCTGGGAACTTGGCCAGCCTCAGTCCCTCCATTCTATAGCACAGGCTGAGACTGCAGGGAAGGAGACAGCTCTAAGTCTTGCCAGGGACAGCTGGGCCCAGGGCAGGGCTGGATTGGGAAGGACAGGAGAGGGACCAAGAGCACTGTGGTGCAGGCTCAGGCTATGGTGCTAGCACCCCTGCAGGCCCAGCTGCATGCCCCTCCTGGAACAAGACCTCTACCAACCCAGCCAGGCCCAGCCTGGGGACTCTGGCCAAGGACTTCCTCTGGCTCCATCAGGGGCGGCAGGAAGCTCTGGCTGCTGAATAATTGAAAGGAAGGCATTCAGCATTTCTCCCTCTCTCCCCCTCCCCCACAGCATCTTCTGGAGGGTTGGGTAACAAGCAGCGCCTCCGCCTCACCGCCTCACCGCCTCATGGTCCCCAGAGAGTCCCCGGGAGGCAGAGAGGAGGCTCACTTGGCTAACCCTATCACTGCCGGCCTGCCCCAGCACCTTCCTCCCGGGCATCACCCTGCAGCATTTTCTTACCAGTGAATACTGATTTCCACTGGTCCATGTGGGTTGGTATCTGTGGAAAGTGACCTTGTTGGCCTCCTAGTCTTCACAGGTTGGTATGGATTTGGAATGGTAAGTTATCTACATGATCTGTTTTGATATATACTGACTATATATCTCACTGGTTAGCACATGCCTGTACTGGTTGAGACTGCTTGGCATTGTCTATGGTAATACTAGCAATTAACACTTTTACACATAAAACTAAGTAAGTTCTCTTAACTAAAGAGTTAATTCCTTCACCCTTAGGGGATTACTTATATTAACACCATTTTACAAATGAGGAAACTGAGCACAGAGGTTAAGTCACATTAGGGTACATAGTAAGTGATGTGAACCTAGTCTGGCTTTTCTGCCACTTGCTGATCTGCACATGTTGTCTTTTTTTTTTTTAATTGATTTGGGACAGAAAGAGGAAAGGAGAGAAACATTGATTTGTTGTTCCACTTATTTATGCATTCATTGATTGATTCTTGTGATTGGGGATTGAACCTGCAACCTTGGCATATCGGGACCACACTGTAACCAACTGAGCTACCTGGCTAGGGTCACACGTCCATCTTGATTTTTATTTTATTTTATTGAGTCTATTTATTAATGCATTTCAAGTTTTACATCTGTCTTGATTAACGTGGACTGGGTTAATGTGGAGTTGGGGTCACATCTCTCTCTAAATGGTTAAGGGCCAGCAAAAGTGAAAGCACAGGGTAGCAGTGAAAGAGAGCTTTCCAAAATGCAAATCTAGCCTGGCCTCTGGTGGCGCAGTGGATAAAGCATCGACCTGGATGCTTTATAAAGTGGACCTTTATCCAAGTGGATAAAGGTCACTGTTTTGAAATCTTGAGCTTGCCTGGTCAAGGCACATGTGGGAGTTGATGCTTCCTGCTCCTACCCCCTTCTCTCTCCTCTCTAAAATGAATAAATAAGTAAATAAATTTTTAAAAAGCAAATCTGACCATGACCTCCCAAGAAGCTCAACAGCCCTCACTGGCTCCCTACTGCCTGCAGGGTGTAGCCCTAGCCCCTCTGCCCACTCTCCTAACTGTGTTCAGCTGTGCGCAAGCCCATTCTCTTTCCTCTTTAAGCTTTATTCCTGTGCAACTCTCACTCTACCCAAGACATTCTTCCTTCCCTTCTTTATCCCACTAGCTCCTACTATGCTTCAAGATCACTCTTCCAGGAAGACCTCCCAACTAGGCTCCTCCCTACACACATCACAGCTCAGTTAATTTTCTACATGTCAAGCCCTGGCCGGTTGGCTCAGCGGTAGAGCGTCGGCCTAGCGTGCGGAGGACCCGGGTTCGATTCCCGGCCAGGGCACACAGGAGAAGCGCCCATTTGCTTCTCCACCCCTCCGCCGCGCTTTCCTCTCTGTCTCTCTCTTCCCCTCCCGCAGCCGAGGCTCCATTGTAGCAAAGATGGCCCGGGCGCTGGGGATGGCTCTGTGGCCTCTGCCTCAGGCGCTAGAGTGGCTCTGGTCGCAACATGGCGACGCCCAGAATGGGCAGAGCATCGCCCCCTGGTGGGCAGAGCGTTGCCCCATGGTGGGCGTGCCGGGTGGATCCCGGTCGGGCGCATGCGGGAGTCTGTCTGACTGTCTCTCCCTGTTTCCAGCTTCAGAAAAATGAAAAAAAAAAAAAAAAATTTCTACATGTCCCCCATCCCAGCACATACCTTGCTACATTACAGGAATCACTGCTTCGCCCTCATGTCTCTCTCTCTTGTCCTCTCCTGGGCCCCAGAGTGGCCACTCACTGAATAGCTGTGACATAAGGGCTTGACCTATCCCTAAAGCTGAGGGACCTTTCCTGGGCAGGGAGCATGTGACGACTTCCAGTTGTAGCCACTTGGCTGGATTTGCTCAGGGACTGGAGGTCTGGAGAGGGGTCCCCACAGAAAAGGGTTGACAGAAGAGCCCCTTTTCCCAGTGTTCCAGGGGACACATCGGTGTAATAGGTACAGCCTGGCTTCAGTGCCAGGCACTGAGGTGGTGTGAGACACAACGAGCTTCCTTGGACAAAATGGAGATGGGTTTTCTTTCCCAGCCTGACAAAATATCTTGACAAACCATTGTTGTAGCACACTCATTTTTACAAAGACCTGGACTTAGTTTCACAACCTAAGTACGTGGTTTCATGAGCATTTGTCAGTTCTATCATGTTTCTGACAGCTACAAAGAAGTTTTTCCTCCAGGAAATTCAGAAGGCACATCCCTCTCCACTCACTCTCCCACACTAGGCTTTTTCTCTAGAAGGGCTCACACCGTGTTCGCAGCTCCCACTTCACAGGAAGGCACCTCCCATCAGGGATCGCACTCCATCCCGGTCCTCTCACTCCCAAGACCCTGCACCCAGCCTGCCCTTGCCCTCAGCCTGTGCTGTCCCCCACCTAGACCTTCCCTGCCTTATGAGGAGCAATTCACCTTCCAAAGTGCCAGTTCAAACACCACTGTCTTTGTGAAGACTTCCCTGACCATCCCAGGCCAAGTATATGTCCTCTGATCTCTTATTTGCTTCCCCAAGCACCAGGCCAGGGTGCAGGGAGAGGGTGTAGTTAGGATCTGTCTTCAAAACACGCTTGTCACTGAAAGAATGTATGATCCCATCACACTGTAAGGTAAGGAATATTGTCTTCATTTTACAGATTAGAAAACTGAGCTCAGAAGGTTTAATGACTTTCCCTGATCACCTAGGAAGAAATGCGTGAACTAAAACTCAAGCTTAAGTCCTCTGACTCCAAATCCAGTGCTCTTTGTCCACCCACTTCCTGCTTTCCTGGGCCTGTGAGACAGCAGGAAGGCTGTAGTAGCAAGAATGTGGTTAAATTGTGTGTGACTGTGGGTCAAGCGCTTACTTGAGGCTGTGGGAACCTGTGATGCTGAAAGTGTGGAGGCCTTGAGTCCTGACATTATTACTAGGGAGGTGGGTCTCTGGCAGGTGGGGGCTCCCAGGGAAGTGAGTGCTGCCCCCTGGTGAGAGAGGCTTCTGAACCTCAGGAGCAAAGGGGACCCCTGGGTTGGTACCATGGCTGCTGGAGGCTGAGGCACTGGGAGTGAGATGAGAAGGGGAGGAGTTTGCTGAGGCCAGTAGTAGGAAAGTGGCCCGTGTCACCTCAGCCAGCTCCTCGGAATGACACCCACCCCCTGCCCTGAGCGCCTGGTTCTGCTCTTTCCTCCCTCCATGACCATCAACCTTGTTCACTCTCCAGTCTCAGTCTCTATGTACTGACAATCCCCAAACAGGCCTGACCTCAGCCTCCTGAGTGCCAGACCCGGGATCTGAGGCTCCTAGACATCGTCCCCTGGATGTCTAGGGACGCCTCATACCACCATGTCCAAAACTGGACAGTCACCACTGACAAATAGTCATAACAACCACTGGTGCCATTTATGAGACATTCATTGCGTGCTAGGCACTGTGGTAGCGTTTCACATGTATTCACCCTTTACAACAAACCTGTGAGGAGGGTGTTGTTATTAGTTTGATTTTATAGAGAAGGAAACTGAGGCACAGAGTTTAAGTCACATGACAAGATCACTAAGATTATGAATTTCCAAAGACCATAGCCCTGTCTTCCCTCAAACCAGGGTTCCCTAGGACAGGGCCCAGTCCTCCCCTCAGACAGTTATGTGGTCCACTGCTCCCTCTCCCCAGATCTGGCCAGGCTACTACGAATCTGAGCATCCCACCCTTCCGAGCCCCAGGATGAGTAATGATCTCATTAGCTGAGAGGCCTCCGTGCCTTTCAGCAGACTGGACCCTGCAATACAGATGGACTGTTTCACCTTCAATTAATCTCCAGCAGCAAGGCTGGACTTGCAGGTACCAGCAGCCAGACTGTTCCATCCTGTCTTTGGTCAGCTCTGCTCAATGAACTCAGACTTGGGTCTGGAAGCAAGAGGCAAGCACAGGGACTCAACCATGAAGCTTGGAAAACAGGGGTCTGGCTCTTTAATTGCTTAGATCTGTATGACTTAATCTGCACATAGGTTTGGCTAGTCCAGCATCTGGGCTTGCCCTTGGGACCTGACCCAGAGCTGAGCTCTGGGCGTGTCCGTTGCGTCTCTGGCCACTGGCTACATCAGTAGGAAGGGAGTGGCCTGAAAGTTTGGCAGTATACATATGTAATTAGTACCACCTAGATTTCCAGAATAGGAAAGGGCCTGTCCTCACTCCAGGGTCCAGAAAGGGGAGAGACTTGCTCAGGGTCTCAAGGCTTGTAGAGAAAGACTTCGCATTTGGTGCTCTGCCTCCAAAGAGACTCAGTGTCAATGTCCCTAGGAACCTTGGCAAATTAGGGTTAGGGTTACATTTCATATTTGCCTGCTTCAACCCCCCCCCCAAGCTCCTCACCTTCACCACACTCTCCATCTGCCCTCCATGTTCCCCAACATAGTAAATGGCTGCATCGTATGCATCATATACCTAGTCTTTTTTTTTTTTTTTTTGACAGAGAGTCAGAGAGAGGGACAGACAGACAGGAAGGGAGATAGATGAGAAGCATCAATTCTTCATTGCAGCTCCTTAGTTGATCACTGATTGTTTTCTCATATGTGCCTTGACCAAGGGGCTACAGCAGAGCGAGTGACCCCTTGCTCAAGCCAGTAACCTTGGGCTCAAACCAGCGACTTTGGGCTTCAAGCCAGAGACCTTTAGAGACAAACCATCAACCATGGGGTCATGTCTGTGATACCATGCTCAAGCTGATGAGCCCAGTGACTTAGGGGTTTCAAACTTGGGTCTTCCACGTCCCAATCCAACACTCTCTTCACTGTGCCACCGCCTGGTCAGGCAAATCTGTCTACTTCTTGAATGCTGTTCAGGCCTCACCTGCTCCGGTGTCCCTGCCTCCAGCCCCTCCCACCCCCTGGGAGGGAGGCCTGCCCTGACCAACCAACCAAAGCTGCACACACTCCTCAAATTCTGTTTTATCACCCTATACCTGATAACTATTAGTTTCCTAACCCAGGCTATAAGCTCCCAGAGGGCCAGGGTGGGGTCTTCTTCATCTCCAAATCCTCAGCCTTTCATAAGGTGGAGCCCAGAGTAGATATTGGGTCAGTGTTTGAGTGACTGTAATATCTAGCTTCTGTTTGAACAGTCCCTGTAATGGGGAACTCAGTCATCCTGGAATGAAGTGAACTGCTTAGTTGTTTGTTTGTTTTTAAGATTTGATTGTTAGGCCTGACCTGTGGTGGCACAGTGGATAAAGCATCAACCTGGAATGCTGAGGTCGCTGGTTCAAAACCCTGGGCTTGCCTCATTAAGGCACATATGAGAGTTGATGCTTCCTGCTCTTCCTCTCTCTCTTTCTCTCTCTCTCTCTCTCTCTCTCTCTCTTTCTAATGAATAAATAAAGTCTTTAAAATTTTAAGAAAAAAAAAAAGATTTGATTGTTAGGCTCTGGCTGGTTGGCTCAGCAATAGAGCTTCAGCCCAGCATGTGAAAGTCCCGGGTTTGATTTCTGGTCAGGGCACACAGGAGAAGCGCCCATCTGCTTCTCCACCCTTCTCCCTCTCTTTCCTCTCTCTCTTCCCCTCTCGCAGCCAAGGCTCCATTGGAGCAAAGTTGGCCCCAGTGCTGAGGATGGCTCTATGGCCTCTGCCTCAGGCGCTAGAATGGCTCGGGCAGCAACAGAGCAACGCCCCAGATGGGCAGAGCATTGCCCCCTGGTGGGCATGCAGGGTGGATCCTGGTCCAGCACATGCGGAAGTCTGTCTGGCTGCCTCCCCTCAGAATTCTAACTTTGGAAAAATACCAAAAAAAAAAAAAAAAGATTTGATTGTTAGAGAAAAAAAAACCCTGTGTCTTAAACTTAACTGAAGTTGAAGTCATCTAGGTGGCACTCTAGATGACTTCCCTGCAGGAATTCTGGCTTTGTCTTGTGGAACAAAGGCTGGCAGTGGGTGAGTCTGAACGGACAAAGTGACAGTGGGGCAGATTTGCTAGGGCCTTTCTCCTCTCTTTGCCATCAAAGGACAGCACTTGGGGGCTTGTTAGACATGGAAATTCTCAGACATGAGATCTGAGAATTTAGACCCCAGACCTACTGAGTCAGAAACTCTCAGGGTGGGGCTCAACTGTCTGTTTTAACAAGCCCTCCAGGTGACTCTGAGACCTAATAAAATCTGAGAGTTGTTGCTCTGACAGGGCTCTCTATTGCTGGGCCATACTCTATACCAGAAGCACCTGGGGAACATCAACAATTTCACCTCCAGAAATTGTGATTCAGCAGGTCTGGGGTGAGTCCCAGGTAGTATTAACATATAAAATAACAGGATACACAGTTAAATTTGAATTTCATATAAACAGTGAATAATTTTTTAGTATAAATATGTCCCATGTAGCCTGTCCAGGCAGTGGCACAATGGATAGAGTGTGGGCCTAGGATGCTGAGGACCCATGTTCAAGACCCCGAGGTCACTGGCTTGAGTGAGGGCTCATCTGACTTGAGTGTGGGCTCACCAGCTTGAGCATGGGGTCGCCAGCTTGAGTGTGGGATGATAGACATGACCCCATGGTTACTGGCTTGAGCCCAAAGATTGCTAGCTTGAAGCCCAAGGTCACTGGCTTGAGCCCAAGGTCACTGGCTTGGGCAAGGGGTCACTGGCTTAGCTGGAAGCCCCCCAGTCAAGGCATATATGAGAAAGCAATCAATGAACTAAGGTGCTGCAACTGAATTGATACTTCTCATTTCTCTCCCTTTTTGTCTGTTTATCCCTTGTCTGTCCCTCTCTCTCTATCTCTCGCTAAAAAAAAAAAATATGCCCTATATATGAAATTCAAATTTAATTTAACTTCACATTTTATATTTTTATTTGTCCAATTTGGCAACCCTACCTACTTCTCCAGACTCTTGCATGCACCCCAACTGGGATCCACCATCTGGGGCCTATCCAGGCGTGGCCTATATCTGCTACAGTCCTTCAAATATTTAAAAATAGGGATTCTGATAGCTTGTATGTTCTTAACATCTCCTCATTCTACATACCATATTTTTGTTGATGTAGCATAAGATAACATGCACTTTTGGCAACCACATCATGATTGAGTCTGTGACCATTGAAAATCCCCAAATCTTAAGTATGTTGCTACTAAACTATGTTGAACCCATTCCAATTTTAGGAATTTAGTTTCAGAGTGTGGCATTTTTCATTATCCTCTTTCACTTTCTTAGATTCCTTCCATCTTCCCAGTCTATTGATTCTTTTTAGATTCTGCTCTGAAATTATGAGCCTTCCCAGGTGGTGTCCTTGGTTAATTTGATCATCAGGTTGTCAAAGTTCCATCCAGTCAGTGGTGAACATATTGGATCAATGGTAAGGACATAGCCCTGTGGTCCTGCACTAAATACCTCCATCTCATATGACATTGACCTATTAATTAGCTCTCTTGAATATAAGTCAATCTATCCACCAATTACAATAGTACAGAATATTAGTTCCCACCAGCATGATGTCTTTGCTTTACGGAATCTCATAAGGATTCCATAAAAGATGTCAAATGTCCTACAGAGAGACACTGTGCCTGCAGTACCTCCCTGGCTTGCTGGTCTAGCAACTCTAACTCGGAAAGAAGTAGTCTTAGTGTGCAATGACCCCTGGCCCCTCCTCTAGGGGTTCAAGGGTCATCCTTTTAATAACCTGCCTCAGATTCCTGCCTGGCACCCTCCAACTTACCAGAAGTTGGTAGAATCCACCATCTGTCCTAATAAAAATGCAGGCTGCCCCTGCCCCCTGTACCTGTACACTCCTCTCCCTTCCTCCTCAGTCATTCCTGAAAGATTGCCCCCAGCAGCCTAGCAGTCTCACCCAGATATTCTCCAAGTTCTGGGGATAGACTTTCTCAAGTCTGGAATCTGAGTACATTCAGAACCGCCCCCATCAGCTTCTCCTCCCCTGCCCTCAAGGAGATTGGGCCAAGTTTCGGGCTGGGGAGCCTCAGCTACACCAGAGGGTAAGCCTGCAGAGCAGCATGGCTAAGAACCTGGCTCCTCCACAGCTCTTTCTGGGCCTGAGCACTGTCTCCCCACTCCTTCAGTGTGCTTCCTGCACTGCCAGGTGCTTGGAGGGCTTTGAGGAGCTGGAATGAAGGGATGGTCCCCTCCCCTCAAAGGGCTCACAGTCTAGAACAAGGTCAAATGAAAACAACAAGTTGAACCTCAGTAGCTAAAGAGGTGAGGACAAAAGCGGTGGGAATCAAGGAGGGAATGACTCATTCTTCCTCAGAAGCAGGGAAGGCTTCCCAGGGGAGGTGACATTTGGGCTGGGCCCTGAAGGATGAGTAGAAGTTCCCCAGATGGAGAAGAAGGGAACAAGTATTCCAGCACAGAGGAACCACATGAGCAAAGGCACAAAGGAGTGAGAATGTTTGTAGGGGAACAGATGACTAAGGCTAAGGGGCTGGACATTGGTTTCAGGATAAGGTGGAGCAAGGGATAAAGCTGCAAGATAGCATAATGCAAAACATGAAGGGGTCTTGCCGGCTGTACTGAGAATGGTACCAGGTATTCCTCCATCCTGCCTCCTGCTGGAATTGTTTTCCATTTGTTTTATCCATATGCATTGAGCTCCACCTGTTCAGGCACTTTGCTGGCCCTAGGGGCAAAAAACTAAACTGCCCCCCAACCCAGGGGGAGCCAGGCCTGTGAACCTACAGTAACAACAGTGAGTAGTAAGAGCTCTGGGAGGGCAGCACCAGCCAGAGGGCTATGGGAAGGCTTTCAGAAGGTGGTGATGCCTATGAGCAGTGACTTTGAGGACATGTAGGAGACAGAAGAATGTCTTAGGGAAAGAGAGAGGCAAATGGAAAGGCCTGGAGGCAAGAAAAACAGAGAATCTGTGGGTTAAGGCTAAACCAAAAGGCAGGCCATGTCAGAACTTTAAGCCAAGGTGATAGGAAAGCCACTAGAGGCTGTTAATTAGGGCATGACACAGTCTGATTTGCTCCTGGACTGATCTGCCAGATAGCAGATGCAGGATGAACAGAGAGGGCAGAGGGCCCAGGCAGGATGCCGAGGCCAGAGTAGACCAGACTAAGGGGCTTGGATTGAGATCATAATGGGAGGGAAGGAAGTGGATAAATGTGAGCGATGTTGAGAAGGGATGAGGAACCAAACTTGATGATGGGTGAGTGGCAGTGGGCCAGGGCAGTGGAGATCTCCAAGCTCCATACATGTCCCTGGCTCAGGTGACCAACATACCGAGGGTTCACTCATGAGTCGAGCATCATGGCCAAGGCAGTTGGGGAGCAGTGTTCCCAGAGCTCTGTGTGGGGACTGGGAAGTTGGTGATGCTTATGGGATGCCCCAGGAGAAGCCCTGGTGGAACTGAGGTGCAGTGGTGGGGTAGGAACAGGCAGGATGCCTGTAGAGTTTGGGGTAAAGAAAGGTTAAAAGAATAGCTTTGGTCTGTAAAACCCCAAGAGCCCTCTTCTCCTGAAGAGTTTAGTTGATGCTCCCAGGTATAGGTGGGGATCAGAGGCTCGGAGAGGGGCAGTGATGTTCTCTGGGTCACACAGCAAGGAGTGGAGGATCGTGGCTTAGAACCCAAGAACTTGGGACTTAAGGGAATGGACATATAAAGGAGCGTATGTTCTCATCCCCACTGTCACTGTTCCCTTCAGAGCCTCTAGTGCCTCTCACAGTCCCCCTCTCTCCTCTCTCTTCTCTGCCTTCCAGTCTCTGTAGCTATGAATACTCCTCACCCACATCACTCTGAGGCTGGTAAGGGGAATGTGTGTTGGGGTTGTGTTGCAGGAAAGGCCCATCCAGGATGTCCAGACATGGCCAATCTCTTCTCTTCCCATCTCCCTCTACCCTTTCCCTCCCTCCCACCCCACTCCCTGTTGCTTAGCAACTAACAGAACCTTGGAGAAAGGAAATGGAAATAGCTCAGGAGGTGCCTCCCTCTGATAAGATAGGTCTTTGGTGTGTATGTGTGTGTGTGCCCACACAAAAGAATGCACATGCTCTACTTTGGGCTAGCATGGACTCAAGACTTCTTACCTCCCAAGCCATGCTGACTCCCACGTCACCCTGAGACTGTAGGAGGATGTAGCTGTCTGGAAAGCTAACATCAGTGCCACTTTGGGTCACATCCTCAGAAGCAGTGTTTCTAGAACAAAGGAGTAGACAGTCCCATGTGCTTCAATCTCGATCAGGTCTCATCTTGACTGTTGGCTTTGGAGAAATTAGCCAGATAAAAGTAGGAATTGAAAACTACATCTGTGGTGGGAATGCCCCCAAACCTGGAGAAGGCTGTTTGCCCATCTCTGCAGGGCTGCCCTGGGAGCACTCAGGGAGGTGGGAGCACATGTGGTCTGTCATCCCACCAGCCAGAGCCAGGACAATAAGTGTTTTGGGGAGGAGGGGATTTTAACTGAGCCTGATGGAAAACCAAGAATAAAGTAACAGATTTTTCCCAGGGAACGATTTGATTATCTGGGGAGCTGCAAGCAGGTGTTGCAGGCAGGAGCTAGGCCGTCAGGCTCAGGCATTGGTACAAGGCAGAAAGGGTTGCACTGGTTACTAGGTCGCAGAAAATGACACCATTCCAAGCCAAGGACCCTTAGAGATCATCTATAGTCCCTCCAACATTCACCCATCTTACAGATGGGTAAAGCCCAGTGTCCAATCCTCCTCATGTTCTGAGGTGTGACCCAAAGGTGCAAACCTGTTGTCCACCCCCCTCTGCAGCCTAGGGGGAAGCGGATTAGAGCTATGAGTGGGCCTTTAAATCTCCAGGATTAACCCGCGCAGAGAGGAGCTTAGCAGGTGGCGGAGAAGTGACCATCCCGCCTCGTGCCTGTGTTTGTCCCGCAGGGCCGAAGCCAGCGGCTCCGGGGCCAGCTGCTATGTCCTCCACAGTTAACAACGGGGCGGCCAGCATGCCCTCCCCGCCGGATGCTGCGAACGGCTTCCCGCAGCCAGGCGCCTCGTCGGGGAACTGGCCGCGGGCGGAGGAGGAGCTGCGCGCCGCCGAGCCAGGTCTGGTGAAGCGCGCGCACCGCGAGATCCTGGACCACGAGCGGAAACGGCGCGTGGAGCTCAAGTGCATGGAGCTGCAGGAGATGATGGAGGAACAGGGGTGAGCGTCCTGCGGAGCCTGAAGGCGGGTGTCTATGGGCTGCGGGGCAGGGCCAATGGGCGGGGACAGGGCGGGGACGGGGCGGGGCTGGCGCCAAAGACCGAGCCAAGCAAGCGTGGGGACCCTGGAGCCAGCTAGGCAAAGGACCAGGGGTGGGAGTCTGAACTCGTGGTACTGGAACCATTGCAAGCCCAACCGAACTTTTATTCATTTATTAGTTTATTCGAAGTAAACCGTCTTGAATACCTACTCTATTTCAAGCTCTGAACTGGGCTCAGATTCACAGAAGACAAAGAGACACAATTCATGCCTTCCAAAAACATCCAGTGCAGTCCAGTGAGGAAGAAAGGCATGTAAATATCGGTGACAATTCAAGGCCTCAGTTTTTCCTTCTATAAAATGGTCACCTCGAGCTGCCTGGACTCTGCCAAACAGGTGCTGCAGCCAGACAAGAAAACACAAAGGACCCTTACTATGTGTGAGGGCTGCCTGTGGTTTCAGCACAAAGGAATTTTGCTGGCAGCCATATCCAAAAGCTTCCGTTGCACCCTCTCTAGTTCAGAACTAGTCACAGGGGCACAAAGTGTGCAGGACACTGTGCTGGGCAATGCTGGGACCCACAGTTGGATTGGAGTTACTTCCTCAAAGTCCTTCCCCATCTCAGAAAGGAAACAAGCATGTTAACAACCAGCTCCATCACAAAACAGATTAGAATCATGCTCAGAGGACAGGACAGGAGAGGGTCAAGTGCTTCAGGAGCTAAGAAAAGGAGATTCTGAGAAAAGACATTTGAATGGGCCTTAAGGAATGAGTAAGAGTTTGTCCCGCTGAGAAGGAGGGGTTGTGAAAGAACTCCCTCACAAGTCTAGTGGAGATGGGACAGCCCTCACACATGGAGCTGAAGGCAAAGAAACAGAACAAAGCCCACCCGTTTGTGCAGCTCCAGGGAAAGCTGGCAGTCCCAAGGCTCCCTTTTGCATCTGCCCTGAGTACTCTGAAGCATGTGGGCTGGCAGTGGAGGGAGACAAAGTTGGGAGCAGGGCCAGCCCAACAGAAATGCACTGTCTGTGAGCTGAGGAATCAGAAGTGCCAGTGCATGGGATTGGGCCTGGAGCTGCGTCAGGGCAGACAGCCTGCCAACAGCAACCCTTCCAAACCATACTTTTGTCTGCCCATCCAGGCCTCTTGGACTCCTCAAGAGGCAGCCAAGACATGGCTTACTGTCTCTGTGGAGCCCAGGAAGACACTGAGGCTCAAACAGAGACAATCACCAATGGAAGGTATCAAAAAGGCAGTTCAAAGCTGGGTCTGGATTCAGGGCCACCTGTGGTGTTTATAAGGGAAAGGAAGGGGCACAGAGACCTTTCTGTTCACCTCCAGCTGGGGACCAGGTTGGGCAGGGGAGGGTCTCTGCATAGAGAGGTGGATGGGAGGCTGCTGCAAATGGACTGAAAGGAGGCCTCCAGCTGGCAGCTGAGAGCAGGCTGGGCAAGCTGTGGATGTGGACAGAGACATGAGATCCCTAGGGCAGGGGTGAGGAGAGGGTAGGATGGAGGACCTTTCTGCAGGGAGAGCCCCAGGACCTTAACCCTGTAAATCCTGCTGAGTTGGGTGAGTCCAGGAGAAGGAAGCCAGCAGGCATGGTTAGGGAATAGAGGTATGACTGGGACAAAGGAGGTAGGGCCAGACTTGGGGGCTTTATTCTTTTTTTTTTTTTTCTTTTTCTTTTTTGTATTTTTCTGAAGCTGGAAACGGGAGAGACAGTCAGACAGACTCCCGCATGCACCCGACCGGGATCCACCCGGCACGCCCACCAGGGGCGACGCTCTGCCCACCACAGGGCGATGCTCTGCCCCTCCGGGGCGTCACTCTGCCGCGACCAGAGCCACTCTAGCGCCTGGGGCAGAGGCCAAGGAGCCATCCCCAGCACCCGGGCCATCTTTGCTCCAATGGAGCCTTGGCTGCGGGAGGGGAAGAGAGAGACAGAGAGGAAGGAGGGGGGGTGGAGAAGCAAATGGGCGCCTCTCCTATGTGCCCTGGCCGGGAATCGAACCCCGGTCCCCCGCACGCCAGGCCGACGCTCTACCGCTGAGCCAACCGGCCAGGGCCTGGGGCTTTATTCTTGGAAGTTGCCCCTTCCCCCTTACAGAGACCCTTTCTCTTCCTGAGCATCTCTCTCCTAACACTAAGCCCCATCCTCCTCCCTGAACCTTTCATTCTGATAGCCCTCCCCCTCCAGAACCCTTCTTTCAGGGAACCCCAAGGCACCTCCCTCACGGAGTGCCTCTCCCTCCGCAGGCCTCCTCCCCCGGCTGAATCTCCTCGCTGCACTTACTTGGGAGGGTCTGTACCAGAAGAGGGCAGCCTCAGGTGGAAGGGCATGGCATCTGACCTTGTCTGTGTCAGTTTCCAGGCATCAAGGACCTGTGCCTCTCTGAGAAGCACTCACTAGGCCTCCAGATGTTCAGTGCCCCTTCCCCCCACCCAAGCCCTCACTGCCGGTAGTCCTCAGACTGGAGTCTCCCACAAAACTAGCTCTCTAGTCGCCATCCTCCTCCCTTCCCATCTCTTAGTGACAGCCTGGTGGTTGAAGGGCACAGCTACTCTAAAACCCAACAATCCAGGCTTCCAGCCCAGGCCTGTGACCTTGGACAAGCCACAACTACTTCTCTGTAAAATAGGGACATCTCTCTTCTAGAATTGTTCTGAGGGTCCTGAGGACTAAGGCACATACAGGGCTTCTCTGTCCCCAACCAGTCCCCAATAAGTGCTTCGCAAACACTAGGGCCTTTTGCCCTGTTATCAAATCCAGTCATTAATATCCATTTCTAGAGACACTGGTTCATTCACGTTTATTTACTAGGTTCTCAGGCATTTGACAAATATTCCCACTAGTCACAGAAATACACATTCTTTGGCCCCATTAAAAGCAATCCCTTTCTTAATATTGATGGATGGCCCGCTAATTCACTGGTGATTGATGCTGCATTTGGAATCACCTTCCGGGGTAGCCTCTGTTTGTAGCCTGCAGTCACTATAGGGGTGGGGACAAAGCCCCCAGTCTGTGCAATATGATGCTTCTACCCTCCCTCCCCCCACAAACAGCCCCTCATCCAGGCCCCTTCCTGTGAGGACACAATGATAATGGTGGTGGTATCCAGGCGGACAGTGCAGGCTCTGCACCTAGCTGGCTTGGAACTTAGAGCCCTCCCCTCTCCCTGTTCTGTTTCCTCATTTATAAAATGAGAATAGTGAGGCTACTCAACCCCTCAGAACTACAGTGAAAATCAAATTAACAACCAAAGAAGGAGTTATCTAGGAGCCCTGGGTCTGGGGCAAGGATGAGTAGAATGAAATGTTTTCCACTCTGGGGACCTCTTTTTTTTTTTTTTTTTTTTTTTTTTTTTTGTATTTTTCTGAAGCTGGAAACGGGGAGAGACAGTCAGACAGACTCCCACATGTGCCTGACTGGGATCCACCCGGCATGCCCACCAGGGGCAACGCTCTGCCCACCAGGGGGCGATGTTCTGCCCCTCCGGGGCATCGCTCTGCCACGACCAGAGCCACTCTAGCACCTGGGGCAGAGGCCAAGGAGCCATCCCCAGAGCCTGGGCCATCTTTGCTCCAATGGAGCCTTGGCTGCGGGAGGGGAAGAGAGAGACAGAGAGGAAGGGGGGGGTGGAGAAGCAAATGGACGCTTCTTCTATGTGCCCTGGCCGGGAGTCGAACCCAGGTCCCCCGCACGCCAGGCTGACGCTCTACCGCTGAGCCAACCGGCCAGGGCTGGGGACCTCTTTTAAAACACAGTATCCCCTCATCCCACTCCAGCCCCAGAAAGCAACCCAGGAAGTCCCCATACAACAACAAATTTGGTATATCCTTCCCATGCAGTAATGTGGGGACAAGGAAGATAGACATAATTGTCCTTCCTATCTCCACTTCCCTGTCCAAGCCCTTGACTTTTAGTATGAGGCTTTGACCAACGCCAGCCAGGCCTCCTGCATGGCCTTAAGTTGGCAAATGCTGCCACTTCCACTTCCACAGAGCGTGGAGGGTTTGGGTACCATCTCCCTTCCATTGCAGCCTTTGTCTCCTGGAAGAGAGGCAGAGGTCTGGAGTAGAAAAAGACAGAGAGCCTGGGATATCTAGACCCTCTGTCCCCACCACTCTGAAACAAAAAGTCCTCAATCACTACAAATTATTGAGCACCTACTATGTGCCAAGAGCTTTATATGCATCATTTCCCTTAATCCTTATGACAACCTTGAAAGGCAGGTTGGTTACTATCCCATTTCACAGATGTAGGGGCTAAGGCTAAGAGAAGTGCATGGACTTGTCCAAGGTCATGAAGCTAGAAGGTGGGAAGTATGCCAGGACTCCAAAATAGGCCTTCCTGGCTCTCCTGCCTCACCCCTTAATCAATGTCCCACGTGGCCTCAGCTGAGAGAGTTCATATCAAAAGATATGAAGGGAGGAGAGACTGGGAGATGATGGTCACATTTGAGAACTCTTTACCCAATAACCAGATGTTATTCCTGGATCCCCAGCTTCTCCCAGCACGAAATCCTGGGGCATAGAGTTGTCTTCCCCAAACCTCCAAGCTGATTCAGTCCAGCCCCTCCCAGCTCCCCAATAGATGCTGGAGTTTTCAACTTGTCTTAAACCTGCTGACTCCAGAATGAGCCTCATCCCTGCACATGTCCTATTCCAGGTCTGAATGAAATCTATCTCCCTGCATCACGTGCTCCATACACCCCCAGACATAGGGCTTGGACCCTGGCCTCAAGCTCTTCCTATCCAGCTGGGAACCTGGCCCAGCCTTGCTCTTGGGCCATCTCCTCCCAGCCCCAAACATGCAGGGCCCCATGCCAATGGTGCATCCTGCCCATGTCTCCCTCTGGGGTCTATGAGTCAGGGGCTGAGCAGATTTAAAGGGCCTAGGCTGTTTGTGCTGGTGACAATGACAAGCTGGCCTCCTGAGGAGAAGGTGAGATGGGAGCAGTTTCTCTGTGCCTCCACTACTTAGAGAGAGGCTACCACCTCTTTTTCCTGGGCACTGGGCCAGCCCAGCTGTCCGAGGGCTCTGCACTGCCCAATGCACAAGGACAAGGACCCTGCAGCTGAATGGTAAACAGGGACTGAGGTGGATGCCATAGGCCCAGGCCCAGAGCTTGGTGAAGCGGGGTTAGAAATGTCAGTACAGTGTGGCCTGAGCACCCTGCAGCATATACACACACACAAATCCTCCCTGTGGTGGGGCTGGGGCTGGGAGTTGGAGAGATGGACCTCTTGTTGTGCCAGCAGGATTTGGCCTTCCCTATGGTAGCCTACACAGTGCCTGAACCTGCAGAGGATCAGACCCAAGCTGGAGGTCAGGAGACACCTGGTTAAAAAGTTGTGCTTCTCATCTATTCCTGCCCAAGGTATTAATAAGTCCCCAAGCCCCAGCCATTCTCCCACCTAGACAGTTTTGTCCACTTCTTCCCCTCCATTTTCAGGCCACTCTCTAGCTCTGACTTCACCATCTCCTGCATGAACCTCCGCAGGAGCCCAATGCCAGCCTCCCTGCCCCCAGGTCCTTCTCCTCTAGCCATACAGCTGCCAACGCCACCTTTCCAAAATAAAAGTCAAACCTTCAAACTCTTCAATGCCTCTCCATCACCACTCACTCATTTATCAAAAATATGGGGTGCCACAGGTGGAAAGCAAGGTACCAAGTGCTGGGGACACAATGACAATCCAGGCAGACAAGGTCCCTGCCCTCAGGGAACTCCCAGGCCAGAATACAGAGGAATCAACAAATAATGACTAACACATGAACCACCTGCCAGGATCCAGGAGGCACAGATTGCCATGGAAACACAAACAGCAGCACATAACCTGGTCAGAGGGTATCCATGCTGTTGTTGTAAACATCCTATGAGTCACATCTTTCTGCTTAGTCATGATTATTTCCTCAAAGTAAACCGGAAAGTTAATTTATGAGTCAAAGGGTGTGTTCGTTTTTTAAGGCTTTTGAAAACAGTTGCCAAATTGCTCTCTAAAATGGCAGGGTCAATCCACACATGATTGTTGAACAGGAAAGAAAATAATTAAGGAGAAAGGGATGGAGAAAAGATATGGAGTCCCTAAGAGGAAACAATGTACTCTTTTCATGAAGAGGCTGAGTAGGAGGGTTGGGCCTACTTTGTGGATAGAGGGTGAATGGTGAATAGATGATGGAGACAAGACAGGACCCCATTTCTATTTGACACCATGTGTTCTGTCCGGGACAATGACCTGCTGCCTAGGAAGGAATGAGGGTGGGGGCTGGGGGCTGCAAGATTCATTCGGCAGCAGCCACTGGATGGATACCTGCTGTGTCCCTGGCACAGGGTGAGCAAAGACCCCCACACACACCCGGGCAGCATGAACACCTGCTGGAGGGAGAAACTCAGGGGAGCTGGAAGGCCGGGAAACAAGGGATCTAGCACTGGAATCCCCAGCAAGCTACTTGGTAGCCTTTATCTTGCAGAGATGGAGATGCTCTAAGGACCTCCCAAGGCTATTGTAAGGATCAGATGTCCTTGAGGCCAGGAAAGCAGAAAAAACCATGGATTCTCACTTCTCCCTCAAATGTGTCCAGGGAGTGACTGTAGCCTGTATGTGGGAGGAAGTCCTGCCCTGGGTGGATGAGGGCTGGGAGGAAGGGCATAGCCTAACCTAGTTGGTCTCCCTACCACTGGGAACAACTCTTCCCATAGTTTGTTTGTATGTTTAGCTGGTTGGTTGGCTGCTTTGGTACAAAGTGGGCAGGCCTTGAGCTTCCCTAGAGCTGAGCACCTTGGTTGGAGGATCTTCACAAGCTGGAAAGTGTTCTCGTGACTGAGGGCTGGGGAGGGGGAGGGCATAGGGGCGAAGGGAACCAAAGTCAGGAGAACAGCCCTCACCCTCCCTGCACCCCTGCAGGTACTCTGAGGAGGAGACCCGACAGAAGGTCAGGACTTTCCGGCAGATGCTGATGGAAAAGGAGGGAATGCTCACCAGGGAGGACCGATCTGGGAGCCACATGTGAGTGCCACCTGTGTGGGGGCAGGCAAAGGAAGGACGTAGGCTCAGGCAGCATCTGGGTGGCAGAGGGGCCTTTCCAAATGTCCCTTCTGGGTGTTGGGGTCTGCACAGAAGAGGAGGAGGATGAGAGAGACATGGAGTCTGTCCACTGGGAGCTCCCTCTTTCCTATTAGTGAATGATTTCCAGGTCTTCTCCAGTAGTCTTGATCTTACCTTTCCTTGAGTGAGTGAATGAATGAATGAATGAATGAATAATGTATATACATAAGAACTGGGACACACCTGGGAGATATGCGATTGGAATGTTGCAGTGTCTCCATCATTAAAAGAAATGTCCTTGAGGATCTGTGCTGCATGCCTAACCCCGTGCTAGTGCAGTGAGGGGGTGGAGAGAAGGGGGCACATGCCTCCTGCTCTCTTGCTGGAAACACAAACCTGTAACCCGAAACCAGGAATTAAATCAACTCCTGACAATGTGGCCACTTGAACCTTTCGGACTTGTGCATGTTCTATGAGGAAACTGAGGGGGACAAGCTAGGGTTGTCGGTCAGGAAAGGCTCCTTGGGAGAGGCAGTGTCTGGAAGACTTGGTGGTCAAGGAGGACACCTGCTCTGGAGGGAGGGGAGAATATAGACTGCAGGATCCTGGGACTCCACTAGAAGTTTAGCTCCCTGAGGATAACATCTTTATCAGTTATGTTTACTGCTACATTCCTGATGCCTAGAATAAGGCAGCTGGCCAATTTTCTCTAAAGTCTAAGTTTCCTCCTTCACAGAGAGAAGGGGTTCAACCAGAAGGCTTCTTTTAGCTCAGGCAGCCAAAATGGTGTGAAAATAGCACTCCAAACAGTGACTGCAGCAAGCTAAGGAGGCTGGTGGTGCACACCGGATTACTCAGAGGCTGGGAGGAGCTGTTTGTGGTGCTGAACCCAAGGTTGGAGGCAGACCTGACAGATTGGTCGTGTGCCTGCCTTCCTGTGGACCTTCACGTCTTAGCTCAGAGTGTGGGGTAATGGAGGGAGAGTGCAGGCTCTGGTGTCAGACGCTACAACTGTCCAACGCTTTAAGTTCAATGTTAACCCCTTGGGCTATGGGTCTCAGCTCCACCACACCCCAGCAGTGTGACTTGAGCAGGACCTTAACTTCTCAGGGCCTCCACCTCTTCACTTATAAAATGGAGAATTAGTACCTACCTCATAGGACTGCTGAGGAAATTAAATGAGACATTGAATGTGAGCATGAGGAATAGTCACAGCACACAGCAGACATGTGTCACTAATAGATGATCACCACCACTGTTTGCATCAGCTCAGGCGACTATAACAAAAATATACACTGGGTGACTGATCAACAACAAAAATGGCCTGACCTGTGGCAGCACAGTGAATAAAGCATTGACCTGGAACACTGAGGTTGCTGGTTCAAACCCTGGGCTTGCCTGGTCAAGGCACATATGGGAGTTGATGCTTCCCGCTCCTCCCCCTGCTCTTCTCTCTCTCCCTCTATCTAAAATGAATAAATTTTTAAAAAATGCATTTCTCACAGTTCTAGAAGCTGGAAGTCTGAGGTCATGGCCAGGTCCATGTGAGGAGTATCTTCCAGGTTGTAGACTGCTACTGTCTTCTATCCACAAATGATGAAAAGAAAGCCAGCTAGCTTTCTTGTCTCTTCTTATAAAGGCACTAATCGTATTCATAAAAGCTCCACCCTCATGACCTAACTACCTCCCAAAGGCCCTGCCTTCTAATACCATCACATTGGGATTAGAGTTTCAACATACAAACTTTTTTGTGGGAGACACATTTAGTTTATAACAACCATGATCCTCATGATGATAAGAGGGCTTGGCAAAGGTGAGTACTAGATTGGCCTTAACTTATTCCCCTCTGCCAGGGTGTCTCCACCTTCTCTGCCAACTGTGGGATTCTCTTGAGTATCTGTGAAGCCCTCTGACCATCTAGCAGTCCTTGTGCTCATGCCTTTGGCTTCCTGACCCTGATACCCCACACCCACTCATAGGCTGGTAATTTGAGATGTGAAGATATTCAGTGCCTCTTTTTCTCCAAGAAGAGCCAGCTGAAGGGTCTCCACCTGTGTGTGTGTGTCTGTGTGTGTGTGTGTGTGTGTGTGTGATTTTAACCCTCTATAGACCATAAGAGTTCCTGACACCTCCCACTCAGGAAAGGATCTCGACAGGGACAGAGTCACTCTAAAAGCTTTTTATTCCCAGAGAGCATTCTTCTTCCTTAAATGAATTGACTGGTTTTAGTGACAGACCTTTATGACAGTCCCACCTGAAGTCTATCTACCATACTGGATACCAGAACATCACACTGCTGCAGTATCTGGATGTGATCCCGGAGCCAGTGGAAGGTTTTGAGAGGTGTGATGTGGTCAGACAGGTATTTGGGGACTTTCCTGTTTGGAAGATGATCAGATGGATGAAATTGCAGGGAGAACAGTGGAGCAGCTGGCACTCTGTTCTGAGTGAGAAGTGATGGAGGGGAAGAGTAAGGCCCCAGAGATGTGGCAAGAGGGCACACTTTTATCCTTGGAAATGGTAGATGTGGGAAGTCCTGTTTTGCCCTGGAAACCTTCTGTGAGTTCCCTAACATCCAGGCAATCTAGTCTGGACTCCCTGGCCTGGCATTCATGGCCTCCACACTCTAGACCCAGCCTTGTCTCCCACTCTCAGTATCACACAGCAGCCAGCCTGACCTGCCGGCAATTCCCAGCTGTGTCCTGCATGTTCTCACTCCCACACCTTTTATCAGTGAGCCCTCAGCCTGAAACACCCTAGCTCCTTCCAGAGGTTCAAAACACCTCATCATCCAAGGCTGCCTCTAAAAACCACTTTGCCCATATTCCCAGAATAAAAGTAAAACCTTCTCTTCTTTGGAATGTACATGTTTTCTTTACTTTTTGTGGCTGCTGTCAGTTCTTTTTTCTTTTCACTCTAATATATAATGACAACTTTTAAGAATAGTTGTTTTCATAGTTATGTAATATAACAAAATTTTGGGGACAGAAGGTTTATGGAAAATGAAATTCATAAGCTACTTTCTAAAACAGTGAGCAACTGTGTTTCTTTTTCTATGCATCTAATTTTATACATAGTGTGACATCTCTGTGCCTTACTATTTTATCTGTAGGATGGGAATACTTATGGTGGCATCCACCTCAGAGGCTTGTTCTTAACATTAAATGATTACATGAGCTAAGTACATGTCAAGTGCTTAGAATAGTAGCTGGCATCTGCATTAGTCATTATAATAAGCAGTATCATATTTTTGCCCTGCATTTAGAGGAGATAGAGGAGAGGCACCAGGCCTGACTCATCCCTATTCCTGCCACCACAAACCCCACCCCGCCAGGCCCCTGGCAGGCCTGGCACACTGGCTGAGTGAATGAGCAGAGAGGGCAGAGCCTTTGCCTGGGATCTGCCCCTCCTTTGTCTGGACTTCTTCATCTGTCAATTGGCCATTATGCTGCTGGCTAATGGGAAACAGAACCAGTTAATTAGAAAAACTGCTGGCGTGAAGAAGAGCATGTGACAGGCAGTCTTTTCCCAGGTCAGAACCTTGCTTATGGCAGCCAGTCTGGCATGTGTCCTGTGTGGTGCTGTGTTCAACCTCGATGTGTTCTTAGTCCCCCTGCAGTGGACTCTTTGGGCCTGCTTTGGTCAGCTCTGTAGGGCTTGGTTTGTTCTGTCATGGGGAGGAGCGCCTCCCCTACCTATTTCATGGACGTGGTGAGAAGCAAACTAGGCCACAAACATGAACTTAAGAGCAAGAAACGTTAAATACATGTCAGTACACACTCCCACAACTGTGTCTATAAAGTAGGGAGGGGACAGCTGAGCTATCATGTACAGCGAGGAATCCCAGCCAGCTAAGTCAAGGGCTGCCCTGTTTGCACCTGACATCTCAAAACCAATTGCATAGGTGAGCTTACATTCTTTATGCAAAGGTCCCAAAACCACAAGGGATGTTCCTTTCCCTCTCTGGGCCTCAGTTTCTTTGTAAAATGAGGGGAGTGCAATTTCTCTAAGTGGCTTTGTGAACTGCAGAGAACTAATTACACATTAGAAAACATTATTGTTGGTGATATTGTCACTCAGGAAAGGCAGGACAGGAGAACCCTGGGAGATCTTGCAAAGCAGATGTAGTGGTACCAGCCTCACAAAACTAGCAAAAGAGGTGGCAGCCTGCTCTCACTGATATCCCTGGAACTCTCAGGATAAATCTTACCGGAAGATTCTGAGACCCTGTGCTTCTCCCTGAGCCTGCTACTTGTACCGTATGCCTGCTCTCACTGATATCCCTGGAACTCTCAGGATAAATCTTACCGGAAGATTCTGAGACCCTGTGCTTCTCCCTGAGCCTGCTACTTGTACCGTATGCCTGCTCTCACTGATATCCCTGGAACTCTCAGGATAAATCTTACCGGAAGATTCTGAGACCCTGTGCTTCTCCCTGAGCCTGCTACTTGTACCGTATGCCTGCTCTCAAGCAAATCTCTCAGAAGGGACTGAAGAATGAAAGGCCAAATGATAAGTCCCCAGGGAAGGAGACCAGGGTAGCAGGGAGGGAATTCTGTCCCTGGGACAGAGGAAGAAAAAAGAGATGTCCTAGGGGGTAAGGCCACAGTGAGGGGAAGGAGGAGCTCAGTGAGGGTCTCCATGCAGTGGCTATCTCAGCTGGGATGTTAGGAGGCAAGAAAGGATCCCTGCAGAAGGCAGTGCCCAAACTGACCTATTTTATTTTGTGAATAGCCGTCCTCATTTTTGTGTCTAGATAAATGGAAGCCTCTCCTCCCAGTGGCTTACCAGCACAATGTTGGAGTGCCCTTAAGTTATGTGCTAAAGACTATGTTTTATGTGTCAGGCATTTGTGTGGTTCAGGGCTGTGTGGGGTGACAGGCCTTGAGAGGGTGGGGTGCTGACTAGGCCAAGGAGTTGAATATTTCTGGGAGAGGAGGTGGGAGGCCACTGGCTTTGGAAAGAGGAGCAAGAGGAGTGTGAGGAAGAGCTGAGAGATTTGAGTGAAGGGATGTGGGAGTGTTTGACTCTGTGAGGGTGGGGGATGACATGAGCCTCTCCTCCATCACCCAGGAAAACCTCCTGTACTGCCTAGATGACTTCAAGGCTGCCAGGGTCAGGTTGATGTTTGGAAATTGAATGGCATTATTGAGATTCAAGATTAGCAGATTAGTGGGTGCTCTGCTGGAGATTTGTCCCTGAAAATTCTTTTCCCTCAGTAGCTACAGTCTGCCTTCCTTGTCCTGTATCTCTTTCATGTGTCACAACGGATTTCTCCCTGGAAGAGAAGGTTTGGTATGTGTCAGACAGAGGCTCCTCATCTAACAGTGGTGACCATGTGTGGGACAACAGGAGCTTTAAAGACAGAATCTTACTTAATCCTCTCCTCAAAGCTGGGATATCCTTTTCCTCGTTGGATAGATAAGGACCCTGCGGCTCAGTGAGCTTGGTCATGCCTGGATCCAGACCTGTCTGTGTGAATCCAAAGCCGATGGCATGTTTTTAACCATCTGCCAGCAAATCCTGGCCTTCCTCTCTCAGGGTAGGGAAAGAATGAGCCAGGCGAGTGGCATCCGGGAGTGAGGGTAATTCTGCCGAAAGCAAGGCTGCGCCTCCATGCAGAAGGGGCACTACCCTAGCTAGCATGGAATGAAAAAAGGAAGGTGGGAAGGCCACCACCAGGGACCGGTTACTCTGGAGCCTAGCCTTTGAAGTTGCTTCTGGGCTTGTTCAATAAAAAACAAAGTTGCACAACACCTGTTACCTCAGTGAATTCTCCCAACTGCCCTGTAAAACACAGTCATCACTCTCATCTTGGTGAAGAGGCACAGAGAGGGAGCATGACAGGCACCAGGTCATACAGTGTGACTCAGGGACAGTGCATGATGAGGGCACATCTGCAGCTTTAAACTACTGTGCTTGCCTTAAGCCCAGCTGCCTTTGGGGGAAAAAGCATCATTCTTCTAAGTGCCTGCAAGGTGAAATAATCTGGCAGAAGAAGGCTGGGAACTCCTGAGCTAGGAGAGGGTCCCTGCTGAGTGTAGGGGAGAGCTCTGCAAGATGGATGGGGAGCATCCGAGGCGGGCAGAGCGTTGGGTTGGCGCCTGCTGCCGCCAGGCAGTGATTGATGACAGCCTGGCAGCAGAAGAGCAACGAGGCCTCGGGAGGCTAGAGGCTGTGAGAGGAGGGCAGGAGAAGCTATGAATATTTCAAAGAAGAGGCCAGCGCTGGAGGAAGGAGGGTTGTGGAGGAGGGAGGCAGTCGGGTGGGCAGGGGAAGCAGCTCAGGGAATAGGCCAGCAGGGTTAAGGAAGCCTGATCAGTGAGGGGTCAATGAGGGAAAAGGAAGGCTGGAGAGGGGGGTGGGCTTACAGAGGGGAGAGGGGCTGGGGAATAGGGCAGTGAGGCTAAAGGGGACAGGGATCCATGAAGGGGGCTCAGTGAGGGAAAGGAAAGGAGGCTGGGTGAGGGGTGCAATGAATGGGACTAAGGGACAAAGAATCAATGCCGGCAGAGGACCCAATGAGGGGAGGGGACTCAGGAAGAGGGGGCTCACTGATGAGAGAGGAAGAACTTGGAAGGAGAAATTAGAGGGAGGAGGGCTCGGTTGCTCTTCTTTCTCTTTTGCAAAATATGGCTCCGTTAAGGTTGTGGGGTCTGTAAGGAAGGTTCCCCTTTGGATTCCCACATCCCCGCGTGACCGTCTACCGGTCGAGGCTGCAGACCCCGGAGACGGCCGCACCACGCCTTCCTTGGACCTTTGGGGCGGACCAGGCCGGGGTGCTGTGCTGAGAAAGGGGAAGCGGGAAGCCCCGGCCAGGTCGCGGGGACGGGTGCTGAGCGTCCCTGTCGCCGGCAGCGTGGCGGACACCCCGCGGCTGCCTGAGGGCGCCGAGCCGGGCCTGGAATACGCGCCCTTTGACGAAGACGACGGCCCGGTGGACTGCGACTGCCCGGCCGCCTGCTACCGCGGGCACCGGGGCTACAGGTCAGCGCCCAGCGCGACGGGGAGAACCAAGGCCGGGTGGGATGGGGACCGCTCCCTTCCCCTCACCGCGCCCGCCCCCGCTCCTTCTCACCAGGACCAAGCACTGGTCCAGCAGCTCGGCATCGCCCCCTCGCAAGAAGAAGAAGAAGAAAGGAAGCCACCGGCGCAGCCGGTGAGAGCTCCGGGAGGGCAGCCGGCCAGCGGCTGGGGGCAGGAGGGGTGCGGTGGGTTCCCCCAGGAGTCCGAAGGGACCCAACGCTGCATCTGTGAGCCCGCCCTCCTTGAGCTCCTCTGCCTTTGTTGAACCCCTCCCCCTCACTATGTTGCCCCCAACAACGTGCTCTCCCCGTTACTGACCCCCCTCACTCAACCCCCTTCCTTTCATGAGGCTCCTCCCCCCACTGAGCCCCTCCCCTTCATCAAGTCGTCCCCTCTCACTGCGTACCATACCGTCCCCCGACATTGGCACTCACTCACCCCAGGCCCCAGAACCGGATGTCTTGACCCCCCCCCCCCGCCCCCGTCTCAGTCCCTCTGCCCCAGAACTGGACACACTGACCCCACCCCTGTGTCAGTCCACCCGATAGGTGCCCTCTGTCCTTCCCCAGCAGTCCCGCTCTCCCCACCACATGTGTGAGTGACCTGGGAAGGGGTTTGTTAGGATCTCATCTGTGGTTCCTCTTCCCCTGTCCTGAGACCCTACCAAATGTCTGGGGGCCCAACTAACACAGCCCAACTGTCCTTCTTTCTCCCCTGGCCCTCAGCAAAAAGAGGAGACTAGACTCCGAGTGCAGGTCAGTGATGAAGGTGGGCAAGGGAGGGCGTGTCTGTGGGTGGGTGGGATCCCAGGGCCATCCTCCAGCGGCAGGAGGCCTGGCACCCCAGGGCCCGGACCTTGAATACCACCAGCTTTTCCCCACAGCTGCCAGAAATCCCACCATTACAGCCTCGAACTTTTGGGTTTGAGACAGTCCTCTCTTACAATGCCAAAAGGGATAGACAGGTGGCTAGGGGACAACACAGGCAGCTCTGCCAATTACCCTCAGAGACCTTGCCGACCCTCTGGGCCTTGATTCATTCTATACAACAGGTGGTTGGCTTCATGGCCTGGAGTCCCCTTTCCAGCTTTGAGGCCCCAGGCACCCAGCCTTTCCCAGTCATTTCCAGCTGCCTCTCCCCCTCCAGGGCCCCAGTTCACTAGAACCCACCTCCCCACCCCCTCTGTCTACAGCTGTGGGAGCTCCTCACCCCTGCGCAAGAAGAAGAAGAGTGTGAAGAAGCACCGCAGAGACAGGTACCCTTCCTTCCTTGGGGCCTCCTCACTCTCATGGGGCTGAGGACCAGGGCTGTGCTGTTTTGGTAACCCTGAGTCATCTCAGGTTGGCTCAAGAGAACCCTTTTATGGCCCCACAGGTCTGATTCTGGATCCAGGAAGAAGAGACGGCACAGGTGAGCGGTGTCCTGTAGAGGTGTGACAGGAGGATATGAACACAGGCTAGTGTCCCCCTGCAGAGACCAAGGCCCAAAGGGAGCCATAATGGGAGGGAAGTTGTAAGGGTCCTGCCCCGCTCCACTGTTCCACTCAAGCAACTCCTTCTTAGAGGCAGGCAGGGGACTGAGGGTCAAGGGAGGAGGATGAAGCCCAGTTGTTTTCAATCTTTGCCTGTCTCATGAGTCAGCCTTGACACAATTTTTAGACAACTAGCAGGTCCAGTGTTCAAGAGCTGTGTCTGTAGAGGTGTCACTTAAGAAGGCAGAAACATTAGAACCCAAGATTTATAGGGAAAGGGCATGCCAGGCAGAAGGAAGCCTCCGTGGGTAGGAGACAGGGTGGGTGGGCTGTGGTTAGAGGTAGAGTATCTGAGGGGCAAGTGCCATCCCCCAACAGACCTGACTGCTATGGAGCTGATATCTGCCTAGGAAGGGCTGAGAGCCAGCATGGGGCTCTGACCAGGACAATGACTTGTTCAGGATGGATTGGGAGAGAGGACAGGAGGAAGCAAAAGGCAGGAGCCCAGGCAGAAGCAGGGTGGTGAAAGTAGAACACTCAGCATGGAGGGAAAGATGTGGGGCAGTCATATCCTCATGGTTGGCATAAGAGCCAGAGACCTTTCTAGCAGCCCTGAAGAAGGTCAGAGTCCCCAGCCCTATTCCTGCAGTGGGAATTCGCTCATGGCCATTTGCCAGGTGGGGGAGGAGCCTAAATGAACAGTTAATTCTAGCCCTCCGATTTCCCCAATTTTCCCCTTTCCCCTCCTTAGTTCTTATGGGCCAGTGTGGGCCCTTGCTGCCTGCAGTAGTCACCATTAACTCGCACAGGTTCTCTGGCCAGTTCCCATCATTCCTGGGAAGGATTTAGAAATAAGCTTGGCTAGATAGCTCCAGATGGGGAGACTGAGGCACAAAGCATGCAACATGGGCTCTAGACCCCAATTTTTTATTTTTTTTTTTGAGACAGAGAGAGAGAGAGAGTCAGAGAGAGGGATAGACAGGGACATACAGACAGGAACGGAGAGATGAGAAGCATCAGTCATTAGTTTTTTGTTGCACGTTGCAACACCTTAGTTGTTCATTGATTGCTTTCTTATATGTGCCTTGACCGCGGGCCTTCAGCAGACTGAGTAACCCCTTGCTCGAGCCAGTGACCTTGGGTCCAAGCTGGTGAGCTTTTGCTCAAACCAGATGAGCCCGCGCTCAAGCTGGCAACCTCAGGGTCTCGAACCTGGGTCCTTCCGCATCCCAGTCCAATGCTCTATCCACTGCACCACCGCCTGGTCAGGCTAGACCCAAATTTTTGCCTCCCTTCTCCCCCCACACACACCTCGAGCCTGCCCCCACTCACTCTACTCCTGTAAGAAACACCTTCCAGTGTTTCTTAGCATCACTTCACTTTTGGTCAGAAGAAAGCATCTGTTCAGAACTGGAAGGATTGAGCCAGTGGTGGCAATAGGATGGGTGGCGCTGAGAGACCAACAGAACCAGGCATGGGGTGGAGACCTTAGAGGGCTAATCAGAAGGCTCTCAATCCTTTTGTCAAAGGCAAGAACTGGGCTGTGGGACCCACCACAGACAGCTGGCGAGGATGGGATGGGGATCCAGAGCAGTAACCCAAAAGCAGGGAGATTATGCCCAAAGGCAGGAAGATCACAGGCAAGGGAAAGCATTCCTTTTTTTTTTTCTTCAAAATTTTTATTTATTGATTTTAGAGAGAAAGAGGGAGAGAGAGATAGGAACACTAATCTGTTCCTGTATGTGCCCTGACCAGGGATCGAACTGTCGACCTTTGTGATCTGGACAAGGCTCTAACCAACTGAGCTATTCAGCTAGGGCAAGCATTTCTTTTTTAAACCCCTGGTGAGCTGGCCCTGGGCTAGGCCACCGTCTAGAGGACAGTGAAGCAGGAGGTTTGGGCTTAGCCTGGGAGGACCCCATCTGAGGAGACCTGGGGTGCAGGGAACAAATGAAGTGTGGAGGGGCCACTCCCTACCCCAGAAACTCATCAGAAGGGCCTGTCCCAAGACTGATGCCAGAAGAGAAGGGGAAGCCACCCTTCCTTCGGGGTCTGTGGTCACATCACCCTTTGGTACTCCCAGAAGGAACACAGTTAGGGTCCAGGCAGGAGTCGCTCATGGGCCAGGCCTTACTGCAGGAGGGGACAGGCTTGGCTAAGTGAAAGAAACCAAAGCAGTGGGGTGAGCTGGGCAATTCCATACCTGCTAGGGAGGCTCGGGTCAAACAGAGGGACAAACCTCAGGTCCACACCTAGGCACAGCCTGCCCAGCTTCAGGGCTCCAGGCCCTGCCCTCTCCTACCTGACTCAGGCTGTGCTGTCACCTGGTCTCTGCTTTCTGTAGATCTCGAAGCTCCAAGAGCAAAAGAAAAGAGAAGAACAAAGAGAAGAAGAGGTGAGCGCTCTCTCCCATTCTCCAGTCCCTCGGCCCCTCTCCCCTCCCCCACACAGCAAATCTGGCCTTTTGGAATCACAGAATTGGGCTCTGGGAGATAGTTCATTTTGAGCTGCCTGCTCGGACAGAAAAAGTTCAGACTCAGAAAGTGAGCCAAGAGTTCCCATGAGAGATGGCAGAGCTGGAGCTGGAACCCGGGCCTCTTGCCTCCCAGAACAGGGTCTTTTCAAGCTCAGCCCTTGTAACTCCCTGCACCTCTCCAAAGTCACAAAAGCAACACCTGAGGGATGAATGAGATAATGGGGGGCTGGTGCCATCTAGAGAAAAGAGTACCTTTGCCTAATTCCAACAAATGACCCACAGGTACTACTAGCTTGGCTTTGTAACATTGTGAGCAGTCTTTGTGTTATTTTTTAGGAGACTGGGGTGTGGGTAGGAGGGATATTGGTCAACAGTGGCTTCCATCAGGCTTTCACAGGGATCCTCCATGGGGATAGTCAAGCAGAACCTAGGTACAGGCTGATTTCTCTCCCAGGCCACACGAGTCCCCAGGCCGGAGATCCCATCACCACAGCAGTGGAAGTTCCCATAGCACCTCACTCTCCTCCCAAGACAGTGATTCCAGATCACCCAGCAGGTAGGTTCTAGGCCACTGCGAGCGCTCAAGATGTGGTTGAGCTCTATTGTGGGGAGCAGACTTGCATATTAAACATCCCCAAGTGCTGGGAGCCAGGCTGATAGAACAGCAATTAATCAGTGGGTAGTTTACCAGGTCAATGTCAGCTGCAATCTGGAACTGGGCTGGACGCCCCAGACCTTGAATGGAAATCAAGGCAGTGTGACAGGGGCCTTGCTCTCTAAACAGAAAGGTTCCCAGCCTAGTGCAAGAGCGGGTAAGGGGCTGTCCTTCCCGCACGGCAGGGGTCTCTTGTAGAGGGGCATCTCACGCCGGCTCCCTCCATGTGCTTCCCCCAGGCTAAGCCCCAAGCACCGAGACGATGGTCGAAAGACAGGCAGCCAGCGGTCCAGCGGGAGCCGATCTCCTCCTTCCTTGTCGGGCGGCAGCGACTGGGGGTCGCCCCAGCAGAACGGAGGCAGCAGGCAGCGGAGCGGAGTCCACGGGGGCCGCGCCGGATCGGCGCACAGCCCGCCCGATGTACGTACGCCTGGCTTTGCAGAAGGTTCCCGCGCCGCGCGGGCTGCGCCGTGCTGGGGCGAGGCGAGTCTCTGCCAGGGGCCAGTGAGTGTGTAACGGGCGAGGGGGCTGCACGCCTCCCTCGGGCCCGCAGCTTCCCCCCTCCCATGCGCCCTCCCTGGAACCAGAGCGGCCAGGATTACTTGGTTGTTACGCCGCCTGGCCCTAGTGTCCCGGGTGGGGTTGGGGTTGGGGTGCCTGCAGGCCACCCTTGAGCTTGGCAAACTGAAGGCCAGAGAGGGTTGACCACGGGGACACTCAGCCACTTGAGTAAGGAGCTGAAGAAGAAACAGGGTCTCTTGCCTTTCTCCCCCAGGCATATTGAGTTGGGAGGGGACATGACCATTGGAACAGGACTCAGGAGACAGGACTCCCCTGGACATCACTTGGGCCCTGAGCCTCCCTCTCCTCACCAAGCTCTTTCCCCTATCTCAGAGTGCTTTCTGTCCCTCAGCCCTCTCACCAGCCCCTCCCCTCTCTCAGGTTCCTCCTCTCCTCTGTTCCCTTGCCACGGTAGAGCAGCCTTTCTCAGGTCCTGCTCCAGGGACAGTCTTTCCTTTCCAAGGCACTGTCCTTGCTTGGACAGGTGTCTCAAACCTGGGAGTTCCCCCCATCCTTCCTAAGGCACATCCCAGTGTACCCATTGCTTTTGGGGATACCGCACCAACACTACCCCCCAAACTGTCCCCATCCATCTTCCAGGAGGGGCATAGATTGCTTGAGACCCACAGGCAGATGGGGTGATTGTAGGAGCTCCCAGCTGGATGGTCTGAACTAGGGTGGGAGTTATCCCATTTCCCAGCGGAGGCTCATTAGCCCCCTGTTGTCTGTTGATCTTAGAGTACAGTGTAGAGGACCCGCCAGGGAGAAGGGGACGCAGCACTGGCAAGGGCACTGACTGGGTACAGGGGACTTAGGATGGGCAGTTTGCAGGTTTCCCCCCTAGACCCGTGGATTGCCCAGACGCTCGGCAGGAGAGGGGAGCTGCCCCTCCCCAGGCCTCAGGTCTCAGCAGCAAACATGTACATGTTGGTCAGTCTCATTTTGATTTTTGGCTGTTTTCCTTTCACACCCTTTTTTTCCTCAAATACTCTTAGTTCCCGGCCTCAGCAAGGAAAGGAAAACCAAAGGCACCTGACAAAAGGCTCTTGGTCTCAAGGTTAATTTTCGTTTAAGGACATTGCCTATCTGGAAACTGCCCCATCTAGACAGGGTGCCAGGCTCCTGAGCTCTGAGGTGCCTGCCGGGTCAGGCCATGTGGGGAGAATCATTCCAATGTCCCTGGATCTGTCCTGGGTGTGGGAGAGGGAATGCAGAAGTAGCTGAGGGCAGCCAGGACAGAGACAGGTCCTGAGACTTGATGACCAACTGGGCACCCACCCACCTCCATGGGCACAGGGCCTTAACAACATAGTGCCCCAAACACTTTCTCAGGGAAGTTCCACATTCTCATGTGCCTCCCCTCCTAGAGGTACAGAAAAGCATATTCCTTCCAGTTAGGGTGGGTAAGAGGCTCCTTCCCACTTACGGTTCCCTCCTCAGCCTCCCAGCCTTGGACTCCTGAGAAGTAGCCCCCACAAGAGTCCTGGGCACATACAGACAAAATAGCCACTGCGACTAGGTAGACCCCAGGAACAAGCAGTCAAGGAAAGTGGCCTAGCCTCTGGCATGGGGAAGAAGCCTCGGCAGCACCCCAATCTTGTCTCCCTCCCAAAATGGGACCCCATTTTTACATTTCCCTGGGAGTTTTCTAGGAGACGAAACTTTATTAATCCTTTCACAAAACATGGTCCCCAAATCCTCTCCTTACCCTCCGGGCTCTGGGAGATTAGGGACTGCTGAACATCCCCTGCCTCTTACCTGCACCCAGAACCCCTCCTTGCCCATAAACCCTCTCCTAAAAGTGAAATGAGGCTAATTCTCTTTCGCCTCCAGGGAGGTGAGAGGGGGTCATAGACTTTGCCATTAACCAAAAATGTTTTTTGGAAAAAGCACTGGGGGTGGTATTCTTGGATTCTACCTTTTAAAAAAAGAGAGAGAGACAAATGGAAAAAGAAAAGCTCACCATTTTTAACCCCACCTATGTTTTTGTTTTTGTTTTTTTTTTAGCCTCCCATTTGAAACGTGGTAATATTGTGATTCCATTTTTCGTTTAGTGGCAAGGGAAGAGGGTGGGAAAGTTTATGTAACTTTTCCTGTTATTTTGTTTTTGTTTGTATTTTCTTTTCCTTTTTCCTTTATAACGTACAGAAATGCAAACTATCTCTGAGTTTTTTCTATCTTCTCTGTTATCCTAGAATTTTGCTTTTGTGCGTTACTGTGGGAGCCTCTCCTAATGCAGAAATGGTTTTTGAGTCTCAAGTGAACATTAATCGTATACATATGTCTATATACTTATTTTTTCCTTTGTAATCAGAATTTAAAAGGGAAGATAACTCTTAAAGAATGTTTCCCATGCCAACAGCTGCCAAATCTGCAGAAGCAACCATCCCTCCTCCCTACCCTGGAGTATAGCCCTCAGCTTTCAAATTTAAAAAAGTGAGAAGATGTGCTTCTGGGTCCCTGTCTATAAAAAACCTTGGAGAGAAGCTGGCAACCCAGGGAAGGAGAGACTTGTCCCAGCCACCCAGGGACCTTCCTAGACCAGTGAACTTCCTGTGTTTCCTCAGCTCTGTACAGTATAAGGTGGCTGGGCATGACAGGGACAGGCTGGCACCTTTTGTGCCAGGACTCAGATCCTAAGCAGGCCCTAGAAGAGGGAGCTGAAGACACCTGAGAGAGTTTAGTTCAGGTGAGGGATTCAAAGCCAGACACTCCCATGCAAGAGGAAAAAAAGCTATCCTGGTCTTGAGACTAGGCCAGTGAGATTCTGGCCCCCTCTATCTCTTTGTTATCCCATCCCAGGACAGGGCTGAACCCCAAGGGGATTTCTGGGTTCTGCTGCTTACTGCTGTCTGCAACTCACAGGGATCAAATGACCAGCTCAATCACACAGCATTTTAGAGGTATATCAGAAAGGAGACACTCTAACGCCAAGGCCCCCAGCCACGGCCAAGATGTAGAGCCAGTCAGTCAATGGGAAGCACACACTCCAAGAGTCCTGAGCAGGAGGAGGAGCATTTGGGAGGTGGATGCTGGGGGTCTCCGTTCATGCTTTGCCCCTGGGGACCCTCCAGATGTTGACGGCAGACTCTTGGCCCTCTCAATTCCCCAGCACTGAGGCCTGCCCACATGAAGACCCCGGTATAATTGAGCCTGGCGTTACACAAGCCCAACTCTACATGACCACAGCTTTAGCAACTCACGGATCCCTAGGCCCTTACAGTTTACACATGGGTGGAGACAGAAATAGTGAGGCACAGCCTTGCTGGATAGCTCAGTTGGTTAGAGGATCATCCCACAGCACAGAGGTTGCCAATTTGATCCCGTTCGGGCACCCACAGGAACAGATCGATGTTCCTGTTTCTTTCTCTCTCTCTCATTCTCTCTCTCCCTTCTTCTCTCACTAAAATCAATAAATAAAAATTTTAAAAATAAAATATTTTTTAAAACTAGTGAGGCACAGAGAGGAAAGGGAGTTGCTCAAGGTCATATGATATGGGATAGAAGAGTAAGTTGCTGAGCCCAAAGCCCAGCATATTGTCCAGATATGGTGTGCAAGGTTTGCAGCCTTAGAAGTAGGGTCCCCTGCCTTGGCTCCTCCTGTCCCTAGCATTAGAAGTGTCAACGGAGCCTCACCATTTGCTGAGAGTGCCAGAGATGGTTTGTGAGCAAGGCCTCAGCCTCTGGCTCAAATGTCATCACAAAGTGGGCCGCTTAGGGTGACCCCAAGAAGAGGTGCCCATGGCACTCCCTGACCTGCCTTTTCCCAGGCCTCTCTCCTCCACAGCCCCAGGAAAGAGCAGTGACCATGGTTAGAGCAGGGCAGTCTGAATAGGAAAGGACATCTTGGCATTTCCTCCAGGATGAAGCCTAAAAGCAGGAGGGATGAATTTTGCTAACATGGTACTGAAGTCAGGGGTAAAAGGAGTGAGGTTGACTGGAGGCAGGACCAATCATCTAAATTGCATCTGTGGTTGCCTTCCCTTTTAAATGCACAGTTCCCCTTCACCCCATCTGTCCACTCTGATTGGCCTTGTTTAAACAGCTTCTCTTTCTTCTTTCTGGCTGAGTCCACCTTTCTGTCTATTTCCTTCTGCCTTTGTTTCTGTCTTTCTCTTTCTCTCTGTGTCCCTCTGTCTCTTTCTCTCCATCTCTTCCCTGAAATGGGCCTATGTCCTCAGGCTGCCAGCCCCTCCTTTGCCCACCCTGTGGTTCTGCTTCCATCAGCTGCTTCCTGCATGCCCTCTGGAGGTTTTCTGTTGTTTAAAAAGTTAAGAAAAGCTTGGCTAATGGAACCTGTGTGGGGGGAGTGGGGGAGCAAATAGAAATGGCTGGGCAGGAACCCTGCCATTCCAGGGGCTAGACCAAAAGCCACACTTGGCTGCCCATATGCCAACTCAGAGGGGGAGCACAGCTTAGAGTCACTGTCTTTCCCCGTTCTGCATTCCCAATGCGGAGACCTTCTTTTCTTTTTTATTATTGCATTCCTGTCCCTGACCACTGAGAAGGTAGGTATCCCCGCTCAGCTGTGCGCTCGCTCGCTCCCATCTCCAGATAAGCCCTGCCACTCTGCTTGGTTTGAATGTGGTTTTCTTTCTCTCTCTTTCTCTCAGTCTTGCTCTGGTTGGTTTTCTCCCCTTCCCTTTTCTTTATTTTAGTGACTACTCATTTGTAACTTGCATTTCCTCCAAATGAGCTACAAAGCTGGTTTGTTGTTTGGTTTTCTTGACTTTTCTCCCCAACAACGTTTCTGGTTCATTCTTTCCTCCTTTTCACCTTCCCTGCTCCTTCTTCTCCCTTTCCACACCACCCTGCCCTCTCCTCCCAACCTCCCTCCATGCCCTCTCTGCTCATTTTGTTGTCTGAATGCATTTCTGTGTGGTTTAGCATTCCAAGTTTGTGTTCCCTTCCTGAACTCTATGCTGTGGTTGAGCCAATTTGATTTCTGTTGTCTGGAGTAACTGCTAAGCCACTCACCCCTCACCCTGCCAGCCCCTGGGGTCCACTTGGACAGTAACCTTTTGTTTGGTAGAGGGGCCTGTGCTGGGCCTTTTGGCCTCCATATCCTGGAGGAAGTTCTGGCTGAGGTCAGGCCTGGGGAAAGAGCCCTATCCTACTCTTTGGGGCCTTCTGGGCTCTTGTGGGTCCTGCCCTGGCTGCAGGTGGAGCTTTAGGGTGGGCACTGCAGGACATTGGGGCAGCAGCTAACATCAAGGCTGAAACCCACAGCTACATCTTTGGGGCATGATAGTGTCTGAACTTTGAGTGGGGGGTGAGCTGGCAAGGAGTAGGTACTGGACTTAGAAGGCCTGCTTGGAAAAGTCTCTGTGGGGCAATCTGGGGGATGGAAGGAACTCTCAGCTAACCCTTCCCTTCCTGAACCACTGCCCAATCCAGACAGGGGTTCCCTCCTTCCCCCAGCATCTTTCCATCTTCCCAATGTGAGTTTAATATGCAGAATGATCCAGGAGGGATAATCAGTAGAAGCCATGGACCCTCAAGTTTAGGGAAGAACCAGGCTAGGTTCTGGGAGTTTTGACTTCCAGCCCAGTGCTCATCCAGCTACACTGAGGGCACATGTCACAGGTAGGTCCTCAAGGACCCCAGCACCCCATCCCTGCCCTTTAAACTCTTTTCTGTCCCACCTAGGTGCAGCTACAGAAGTTTGACATCCCAATCCTTGTGAGGCCTCACTGGCCTCCATCCTCAGCTTTGAAAAGAGAAGGCCTCATCTCCCTCCATATTGACCCCAGGGGCAGGTCCTCAGGAGCTCACCCACTCAGAACATTATTCAACCCTGGGTGGTTCTAGGAGGGCAGACAAGGATAATTGTTCCTGGCGGGAGAAAGCACTGCTGACTGATGGAGGAGTGGAGGCCCCATCACCAAGGAGTACTGATGTCACCAGGCGCCCAGAGACAGGACCCTCAGATGCTGAGTTGGAGGGGATAGTTGTTCAGATGCCCACTTATTCTTGTCTTTAAGAATACCGGGGCTAGGCAAGCACACTACTCCTTGCTACTCTCTTCCCAATATCTTTTCACCTCAAGAATTTCTTATATAAGCAAAAAGAAAAGATGTTGGATAAGAAGCCAATGATCACCTAATATCATTGTACTTTTTTTCCTCCAAATTAACTGAATCAAATGGTTGTTTTGGCATCATATAAATTTAACCTGAGGTAAAGTTTCATTAAAACAATTAAGAAACTTGGGGGGAGAAAGATGTTGGGGAGCAGGTGGTACCAAGGAGCAGAGGGGCTCCTGGGAGCAGGGCTCAGAGGCAGGTGAGGTCTCACTCTTTCTCTCTCTCTCTCTCTCTCTCTCACACACACACACACACACACACACACAGCAAGCATTTGCTGAGCACTCCTCCATGCCAGCCCTGTCTGAGTACCCATGCCAGGGGAGAGGCAGGCAGACTTAGGTTCGCAGCCCCACCTGTCAGGCTGGAGGACAGATGAAAAGTTCACTCAGAACAATGAGAGGGGGAAAGCTGAAGCATGGATGGGAAGCTCTGCTCATCAGAGTAGCCCCAGCTCAAGCACATCCTGGCACAGTCCATACTGAAGGAAGGAATAATGGTCTGTGTGATCATAGAGGAGCGCACCGACTCAGGGTGAGGCTCAGGAGAGACTTCTTGGAGGTGGTGGCCTTGGAATGACTGTAAAGGAGAGATAAGCATTAGCCAGGCTATGAGTCAGATGGGGGAGAGGATAGAGGGGAGAATAGTTCCAGGTAAGGGAGACAGGACTCACATAGAACAGGCTTCCAGAGATATTTGGTGATCCCTGGCCACCACAGTCCTGTCTGGCAATGAGATCCCATGGTGTCTGTGCTTGTATCTTTCTCAATTCCTGGGAATAAGGAGACCCAGCTAAGCTGAGGATGAGGCTCACCCTCTGGCAAGACCATGGCAACCCTTTCATGAGGGCTTCTGGAAGGATAGTAGATAAAGGTGAGACTGGCCTAGGAACCTTTCCCAAAGGAAGGCACTATATGCCACTCTACCTAGCAACATCTTTCTCCCATCCTCCCTCATCCTGGCACTTGGAGGATATGCCATGCGGACCTAGGCCTCCCTGCACTGCTCTGACCCTGTTTGTCTCTGAGGGAACAGTGAGTCAGTTGTAATCTATAAAGAACCTCTCAAGCCCTGAACAGGCCCACCCTGCTCAGAAAGTCCCCAGTTATGCCCATTTTACCAGTGGGAAAACTGAGGCCCCAGAGTTAAGTCACTTCCTTAAGGTCTCACAGCAAACTTACATGAGGGTTGCTTCCAGTGTGTTCACTTTGCCAACTACTATTATCTTGGGCTATGGCAGCCAGCTGGCTTGAAGGAGGTGAGAGGGAAATAGGAAGGAGTTTGGACTCCACGACGTGCTAGGCAGGAAGGGTCCAGATCAGCACTAAGGGGTCTGGCTCAGGGACTTGTGCCTCAATGGTTGGAGGCAGCAACATGATGGGCATGGGCATTCACCCAACCCAGATCCTTTTTCTTCCTAAAACTCTTAGACCAACAGTGGGAAGTAGGGAGGGCCTGCAATAACTGTGGGAAGAAACATCGTGGCTCTCGGTCTTCTTCCCTCTCTGCTGGCTTCTTCCCTCTCTGCTGGCTTCTTCCCTGCAGTTAGAAGTAGTGGCTCAGACCCAGGGTCTGGGTTGGAGCAGAATTCACATCTAGGTTCTAATTCCCAAGTGTAGTATTCTGCCTGCTGGCCTTGCTGTGCCTCCTCACCACCATTACCATCAAAGTAACAAGCAAAGGCTTCATAAAGGTGGGGTCTAGCGTCTCCATGGATATAGGTTACTATGCATTGGCTGCCAGGGGACCCACTCCCCTACCTAGTATCTGTTCACTTTATACTCTTTGACAATTAAAGGGATAGAAAAGAAACTGGAAATTTGCTAAACCTGGAGACCTCTTTCTCATTTGCCTTCTCTGGAAGGAAAAGGATGCTGGATGACAGAAACTAGCACTGGGAGCTTGGGAGCTATACTGGCAGGTATAGAGGGCGTACGTGTTGGGGAGTCGAGGGTCTCTGGTAATATCGGTTGAGAATGGAAATGCCATTTGAGGGGCCATGGCTGAACAACCCAGCCTCCATCTCTCCTAGCCTAGGGTAAGGGTGCTCAGAGGGGTAGCTTGGTATCTGGTAATATCCATTCTGCCCACCTATGCCTACCTTTTCCTCAAAGAGTACACCAGGCTCTTCCAAGAGGAGGTCATCGTGGTCTATCCAGCTTTGGCCAGCTGCTTTGGCCTTCTATGGCTGGTGTTCATTGGCTGCTTCAACCACCAGCCACAAGCTGGCTATGCCTCTCCACCAATGGGGCTGACTTCTTGGCTCTACCTTCATGACCAGGCTGGATCCAGGCTTGTACAGAGAGGCCTTGGCACCGCTCTGCCCCCTGTAGGAAGCACCAGGGCCATGCCAACCACACTTCTTCCAGCCCTTGGCAGCAAGGTGCCCTGAGGGTTGACAGCTAGTTTTGTTCTCTCATCCCAAGAGCCTGTCAAAAGAACTTAGCCTAGACCCTGCCCCTGGACCTATAACTCCCTGGTTTGACCTTGGCTCTTGTAAGGGCATTTCTTCCTGCCTCAGCATATAGCATTGAGGCCTTACTAGGTGCCAGATTCTGTGATAAAAACTTGAATTGGACACCAAACTGGCCCTGAAGGTACTCAAAGTCAAGTTGGTGCTGGTGTTTGGGAGTGGGGTGGGAGTGATGGACAGACATATAAACAGACAAGTGTAATCAACTGTTACCACATAGAAGCCCAAGGACAGGAGAGTCAGTTCTGTGGAGGGAAGGGGATGAAAAGGGTGGTCAGGGGCGTGTGCAGAGAATCTTGGAATATTTGCTCTAAAAGGAACATCAGGAAGCAAAGCCCAACATTCTCATTTTGTGGATGGGGAACCTGAGGCCCAGGATGGGAAAGTGACTTGGCAGGGGTCACTAAGTGAGGTAGTAGCAGGCTCTGGGACTCTGGTTCCCAGCCAGGGCCTTTTAGAAGGTACCAGATGCCCTTTCTGGTTTTCTGTATCCAGATCCTTGTGTCCTATCTAACTCCACTTTTGGAAAAACATAGGATATCTCTATCCAGCAGTCATGGTCACCCAAGTGGTGCCTGCCCAGGCCCAAGGAGCCAGGCGCTGCCAGCCCTTCCTCCAGAGGCGGTGTGGCCTCCTCTAGGCCTAGAATGGGGTGGTTGAGTTTTTCTCTCTCTCTCTCTATCTCTCTTGCATTTTTGTGAATCTAATGATGAACTTACGCTACCACACTTTTCCCTTCTCTTACACATCTTACCTACTAAAGGAGGAAGTGCCACTTTATTGGTAAGTGGACGTTAACCAAGAGGGACTTAAAAATCAGAACTTAAAAAAAAGAAAAGAAAAAAAAAAAGAAAAGAGAGAAACAGAAAGACAGTCGGGTGCTACTGACAGCTCCACAGGTCTCTGCAGGGCCGGAAAACAAAGAAAAATGTTAACAGAAAAATGTCAGTTCCCCAGGAGTTCAGACATTGTTTTTGATTTTGGTATCTAATGACATTTGTGGATTTTATTTTTTTATTTATTTTTCTTCCCTTCCTTCGGTTTAGTTTTGAGTTCAGTTGTCCTGCCCCGCCCCCACCCCATCTGTGTGCCGTGTGCCCCTCCACCCCCTCACTCACCCCCACGCGCTGGGGGACCTGGCCTGCTGGGCTGGCCCTGGCAGGGCTTCCCAGTGCCCGCCCTCTCTCTTCTCTCTGCCGGGGTCGTCCGTCCCATGGAGGGGGGCAGTGCCGGCCCCCGTGCCCGTCCTGGAGCCCCCTCCCTGTCAGCCCCCTGCGCCCCACCGCTCCGTCCCTCTTGTGTTTTGCATGCTGAGAACCTTGCATGAGCTGCACTGTTGAGGCCAGAAGGTGGACACTCAGGAGAGGCAGAGGCAGGGCAGGCGCGGGGAACCGTGTGTGCGATGACCCGGGACTGGCGGCCCTCGGCCTGGGCCCGGTGAAAGCCCCCTCTCCTTCTCTCCCCCCACCCGACCCACCCGCTCTCTCACCCTCCGTCTCTCGCTCCTTCTCTCGGTCTGTCCTCTCTCTGTGTTTCTTGAACTTATCCGTGTCTCCTCTGTCTCCTCTGTCTCTGCTTCTCTCTTCTGGGCTCTCCACCTCCTCTCCTCTGTCGCCGTCTCCGTCGCTCTGTCCCCTCTCCCCGTCTCCCTCTCCCCCCCACCCCTCCCGTGCCCTCTCTGCCTCTCTCCCCGTCAGAAGCCCAGCTCGTCCTCGCCCAGAGCCTGCGACCAGGCCGAGGCCGGCGCAGCCACGCCGCCCGCGCGGGGGAAGGAGAGCGCGAGCCCGCGCTCGGCGCCGTCGTCGCAGGGCAGAGGAGACCGCGCGGCGGGCGCGCAGGCCCGGAGGCGGAGGCGGCGGCGCCGGCGGCGGCGGCGGCGGCGGCGCTCGCGGTCCCCGGCGTCCGCTCCCCGCCGCAGAGGCCGCCGGCGCGCCCGGCCCGCACCGCCCCGGGGCTCGTCGCGCTCACTCAGCAGGGCCCGGTCCAGCAGCAACTCCGGCGGCGGCGGCGGGGCCCCCGGGCCCGGGCCCGAGCCTGGCTCCGAGCGAGGCCACGGCGGGCACGGTAAACGGTGAGCGGACGCGGCCCCAGGGAGCGGGGCTCTCCCCCCACTCCCGCATTCAGTACCCCCCACACCGCTCACTCTCCTTCCCTGCTCCCCGAGCTCGCCCCCGCCTGGTCCCGATCCTGCGGCCCAAGGAACCCTCACTTCCTCCCGCTGACACACTGCCCTCCCTCCTCCCCACCACGGAGCGCCCTCCTCCCTCACTGGCACTCCCCTCTTCACGACCATTGTCCCTCGACGCCACCAAACACCCTTTTCCTCACTGACTTCTCTCCCGCCCCCCCTTCCCTCCTCAGGAAACCTTCCCGCTTCCTGGAACCTTCCGCCTGCAACTCACACTCAACCTCCTCCCGCTCACTAACCTATCCCGCGGCTAGACTCCTCCCGCACAAACCCCTCTCCCTGCCGTGTCCCTCCCTCTGCACGGAGCCCACTTCCTCCCTCGCTGAGAACCCCGCACTCTGCCCGCCACGGAGCCCACTGTCCCCCTCGCTGAGAACCCCGCACTCTGCCCTCCACGGAGCCCACTGTCCCCCTCGCTGAGAACCCCGCACTCTGCCCTCCACGGAGCCCACTTCCTCCCTCGCTGAGAACCCCGCACTCTGCCCTCCACGGAGCCCACTGTCCCCCTCGCTGAGAACCCCGCACTCTGCCCTCCACGGAGCCCACTGTCCCCCTCGCTGAGAACCCCGCACTCTGCCCTCCACGGAGCCCACTGTCCCCCTCGCTGAGAACCCCGCACTCTGCCCGCCACGGAGCTCCCTGTCCCCCCCGCTGAGAACCCCGCACTCTGCCCTCCACGGAGCCCACTGTCCCCCCCGCTGAGAACTCGCACTCTGCCCTCCACGGAGCTCCCTGTCCCCCCCGCTGAGAACCCCGCACTCTGCCCTCCACGGAGCCCACTGTCCCCCCCGCTGAGAACCCCGCACTCTGCCCTCCACGGAGCCCACTGTCCCCCTCGCTGAGAACCCCGCACTCTGCCCTCCACGGAGCCCACTGTCCCCCCCGCTGAGAACCCCGCACTCTGCCCTCCACGGAGCCCACTTCCTCCCTCGCTGAGAACCCCGCACTCTGCCCTCCACGGAGCCCACTTCCTCCCTCGCTGAGAACCCCGCACTCTGCCCTCCACGGAGCCCACTTCCTCCCTCGCTGAGAACCCCGCACTCTGCCCTCCACGGAGCCCACTGTCCCCCTCGCTGAGCCTCCTCCCTGTCACGGGCCCCTCTGCCTCCCCACCCAACCTTCCCCTCTCCGGAACCCACTTTCTCCCTAGCTGAGCCCTCTGTCGCCGTGCCCTTCCTCCAGGGCCAAGGAGAGGCCCCCGCGCGCCCGGCCGGCCAGCACCTCCCCGTCTCCGGGCGCGCACGGCCGGCACGGCGGCCAGGAGGGGAAGAGCTCATCTGGCAGCCCGGGCCCCCACCCGCGCTCGTGGAGCTCCAGCCGCTCGCCCTCCAAATCCCGCTCGCGCTCGGCGGAGAGGAGGGCTCGCAGCCCCAGCCGATCGCCGTCGCTCAAGAAAGCACTGGGCCGGTAAGTGGGGCGAAGAGGTGCGGGGGCCCGGGGAGAGGGCGGGTCCGCGGCGCCCTCGTGCGGCCGCGGCGCTCACTTGGGCCCGGCCCGGCAGGGACAAGGACGGCGAGGGCCGCGCCAGGCACGCCGAGGCTGAAGCCGCCCGCGCCCGGCGCCGCTCGCGCAGCTATTCGCCCATCCGCAAGCGGCGCAGGGACTCGCCCAGCTTCATGGAGCCGCGGCGCATCACCAGGTACGGAGGGGCCGGGGAACCCGTCAGGGACCTAGGGTGTGAAGGCCCCAGGGACCTACTGGGGGGAACCGACTGAACCTAGTGCAGGGGGGGGGAGGAGGCTGGAGGAGAAGGAGGGGGCTCAGCAAAGGAGAGAGGGCTCGCCGAGGAGAGACAAAACTCGTGGTGCTGGAGAGGGGTGTGACTCAGAGGTGGAGGTTCACTGAGAGGAGGAAGTGCTCAAGAAGGGAATGGACCTGGCGCGAGCCAGAAGGCCCATGGAGGGGAGGGAGAATCTGTACTTGGGTCTGGGTGGAAAGCAGCAAACCTGAAATTGAGTTCTGGAAGATTCCAGCCATCCCTCCTGGAGGTCTTCCTCCCTCCTTCCCTCCCCACATTCATCTCCTGGCAATGATGTCTCCTTTTCTCCTTCATCTCAAGGTCCAGCCTGCTGAGTGGCCTGTGGCCAGCCTGGGGGCCGAGTGGACCCCCTCTCCACAGGCTGCAGGGGAGATGCCCATGTGAGCTGATCTGGCTCTGTTCAGCTGTCTGCCTGCCTCTCCTTTTCTCACTAACCTCACTGCTCACCTTCCAGTCCCCTGGGGAATTCGGAGGAGGGGGCACCAGCAGCCTGCTCTGTGGGGCAGTTGTGAGAGGAACCCATCCCTCCCATTTTCCCCACACATGGCTGTGCCAAGATCAGAGCTTCTCTGCCAGGACTGGAGAGTTGGGCCTGGGTTTCCATATGAGCCAATGGTCTGTGTTTGCAAAAATCACCCGCAAGTCCTGGACCCCTGACATGGGGTGGAGGACCACAGGCAAAAGTCTGAGCCTAGCTCTGCCACAGCCTTACTGGGCAGCCTTGGGATAGCGGTGGGCCCTTCTGGTCCCTGTTCTCATGTCCAAACAGTAAGCAGGCCTCCCTGAGCATCTTTTCAGCTCTCCCATGGCCTGATTCTCTAACTGGCCCTTTCTACTCCTTGATGATCACATTGCCTCCTCCCTTCAACCCAGACCATCAGGTTTGACCCCAGACAGGTGACACATTCCACCCAGTTGAGGGGGTCCTAAGATGGCAGACCCCCACACTGCTTACCTGATATCCACCTCAGCCCTTCTCCCAGGCTGCCTCCTCCTCCGCCCACTAACTTACACCTGTTTTCTTCCTCAGAATTAACCCCACGCGGTGGGGCATTGTTGCCCCCTTAACCACTCTCTTTTCTTTTCTCTGGGTCACAGTCTCCTGGCTTCAAACTAACTCCAGGGATGGTGGGAGGTAGCTGAGTGAGGAGAGGGGACCATTGGGCCTGGGCCAGGCTGTGGGCATGGGCAGCAGTGGCCAGGGGTCTCTACCATGTTCCCTTCACATGACCTGAAAACCCCAAATCCTCCAGGAGCAGAGCTCAGCCATATCCACAGACCTTTCCCTGCACAGAAGCCACTGCTTAGCTCAGCTATGAATTGTTTATATTTAAAACTTATTCAAATATCTATTGAGCAATGACTCAGGTCAAACTGAGATTCGGCCCCCTTTCCCTGCAGACAAGTGAGGAAAAACAAAATGATCAACATGAAATTGGCAAGTGACCACTGTCTATCCAGGCCTATTGGGGCAAGAGGGTGGGGGGAGAACTCCAAGGCCAGGGCTCCGGGGAATCTGAAGCAGGGAAGCCCTGACCACTGCTGCGGAGGGGCTCGGGGGCCCAAGGGAAGGCCCACGACGGGCAGAGCTCCGGGCTCTAGATGGCCTGTAATCGGCTTTTCCTTCCTGGCAGTGCCCGAAAGCGGCCCATACCCTACTATCGGCCCAGCCCCTCCTCCTCCTCCTCCAGCTGCCTGAGCAGTGACTACTCAAGCCGGAGCCCCAGCCACAGCCCCAGCCCGGGCCACAGTCACGGAAGTTACAGCAGCCACAGTCGTGGGACCCGAAGCCGCACGCGCAGCCCCTCCCGGACCCCAAGTCCCAGCTACCACAGCCGGAGCAGCTCAGAAAGTGGAGGCTTCTGAGCCCATACAAACCCAGCTTGGTGCCCCCTGGTGCAGAGAGAGACGAGGGGTCAGGCCCCAGGACCCATGGGGGGGGGGCCTACAACCTATTGCTATCAAGAGGTCCAAGGGCCAGGGAAGACCTTGAGGGTGGGTGCCCTGCAGAAAAGGAGGAGCTGGGTTCTGCTGCTTCTAGAAGGTCCCTACCCCCACCTTCTGCCCACCTACCATGTCCAGGGAACAAAGAGCCTTTCTGAACACAGGGATCATCCTGCCCCCTTCCTGCTTGATGCTAGCTCACTAGGATGGGGACCTCAGCTCAGTGGACCCAGAGATACCTCTGAAGATGTCAATCCTGGGATCCTCCCCTACCCACTCCACAGGGCCCTTAGCTCCTCTCTTTCACTAGGCAGGCAGGGAGGTAGGTCAGCAAGTGCGATCTAAGTTAGATGAAGAAGGGCCTAACCCTTGGTGTGCCACCATCCAGGCTGGGGAGCTGCTTCCTTCTGAGCTGGCTGCAGGGGAGCCCTGGCCAAGGGCTGGAGGCTGGCCCCACAGCCTCCCCAACTCCTCCAGGCCCAGAAGTGCCAGCACGGGCCAGGGAGCTCACTCTTGGTCCCACTTCTACTCTTCAAGCCGGTCTCTTTCCTCCAGCCCTCACTCCATGCCCTAGGCCAAGGCCATAGCAGCTAGGCCTTCTGCATGACAAGAGATGAGACATACAGACCATAACTGAATCTGACCCTAAGATGAAAAGGGGTTCAGGTCAGGAGGTGAAGAGAGAAGGGGTGAATGGAGGAAAAGCCTTTGAGAAGAGGGGAGAAGAAAAGCAACCCAATCACTGAGCAGGCCCTGGTGTTCCCATGTGTCCCTTGTCTGGGACATGGGCCAGATGGCAGCACAGGGTCACAGGCATAGGATAATGGGGGCTTCAGAGTCCACTCAAGGGAGCACTTCCTCCTCAGGGTTTCATGGGGAGGAGGTCAACCAAGGCTTCCCAGTGAAGGGTGCTATAGCCCTTGGAAGAAAGGGTAGGATCTAGACAGGGCCTTGGCCTAGGGAATTGAGAGGAAGCAGTGTCCCCAGCCCTCTTCTGCTGCTCCCAGCCCCCTCCTCCCGGGGCCCTCAGGGATCTCACAAAGTCTTCCTTGGCCCAATAGGGCAGATGCCCTGGGCTCCAGTGGGGGGAGGGGTCTGGGATCTGGTCTGGGTTCCCCCTCTCTCTATTTCCCACTCCCTTTTTTTTCCGCGGTGCGGATAAAACTTGGGACTCAAATAAAACACTCAGTGCCCAAAGGGCAGGTTGTGAGACCAAGCCTCTGGATTTGGGTACCTGGAGATTGTGGGGAGGGCACGGGGTCCTGGGGTCCTTCCCAGTGAGAAATGAGAGGGGCTCGGACTCCTCAGGACCCAGAGAGAACTGGCCCAAAGGAACCAAAGCCTAGCACATCCACCCTCCTGCCTTTTTTAAAAAATTATTTTTATTTTTTATTTATTCATTTTAGAGAGGGAGGGGAGAAAGAGAGAGAAAGGAGGGGGGGGGGAAGAGCAAGAAGCAGCAACTCCCATATGTGCCTTGACCAGGCAAGCCCAGGGTTTTGAATCAGTGACCTCAGCATTCCAGGTCGATGCTTGATCCACTGCGCCACCACAGGTCAGGCCCCACCCCCCTGTCTTGATACATAAGTCTGCAGAGCCTGCAGCTTAGTGGGGAGGAAAACAGGGACCCAAGAAGATCATCCTCCCCAGACCTCCCAGCTTTAGTAGTGGGTAGGCATGGGAAAGAGGGAGGAGGCACTGGGCCAACACAACACAGGACATTTTCTATATGTGGAATGTTCCAGAATGGGCTAGAACACAGTTTGGAGCATCATGAGGCTGTGGATCCAGGCTCCCACTCTTCCCAGTGGTGTGAGAGGCAGCACTGAGAGGTAACTGAAAGGAAATACTATCTTAAAAGTGCCAAGTGCCAGGACTGGCATAGAGCGAGCATTCGATAGCACTGGGTGTCCGGTCCTGGCTGGGCACTAGGATGTGGCCTGGAAAGGGAGAGTTTAGAATAGTGGGTTGTTTTTTTTCTAGTAGTTACATTGTATTTCTTTTATGTAGATTTAAACAAACATACAAATCCCCCCCCTCTTCCTTTTCTTTCCCCTCCCATCCCTCTTTCTCCTCCTTCTCTTCCTTCTTCTTTTCTCTTAGAGTGGTGGATTTTGACCAGGGTTTTAATTAGTTGCTCTTTGGGAACCTCATAAAGGTTGGGAACCCACTTCCCAGAAGATGTGCACATGCCCACAATTTGGCATGCAATTTTGAATCTCACACATAACTAAGCCTTTAGGGCCCCCTGATCCACCTCTGCTGAGGAAGCATCTGACGTGTTCATAGTTCCGACCTGTGTGAGCCATGATACAGATGTCCTTGGTCTGCTCTGATCCTCAGAGTGGAGGTGTGGGGGGTGCTCCTGAAGCTTATGGCTGTGTCAGCACCTGACCTCTCCCGTTCCTTTTCCCTCCTACTAGAAGAGGCACCTGAGGGGGTCTTTAGCCAGGGGCTGTTTCTGATCTGAGGAAACTGTTCAAAGAAGCACCTGTGACCAAGTCCACCAGCTCATAGGGCTTGGAAGGCTTCTGAATGGCTCCACCTGAAATAGCCATCCTTTCCTCCTGCCAGCCCTCCAACCTCCTATCCCACCATTGCCTTTTCCTCCAGTACACTCCAATTAAGTTGACCCTCCTCTTGACCCCCCAAGAATTTCCCTTCACCTCCACAGATTCAGAAGAGGCTCAGCTCAGCTGCCTCCTATTCTGAAGAGTCTCTGGTCCCTGGCTGTGGCGGCTACCCCTGCCTCTGAAGAGGGGAGTTCCCCCAGTGCTAGGTCTGTTCCTGCCTTTGGGGCCGTAAGCTCTTGTTCCAGTTGTTTGTTGGCAAGTCTCTCTCCCCCTTAATCTGAGTTTCTGGATCCCAGCCCATGCTTTACTGGTCTCTGCCACCCCCAAACAGGCACCCTTGAAATGTTTGTCAAATGAGTAAATGAGTGAACAAGGGAGCCAGGGAGTGAGCTGTTCCAGAAACTCTGGGGGAGGGGAGGGGCCCAAAGTCAAGCTGTGATGGCTCCCAGAAGACACTAGAGGGCGCCAGAGAGAAGAAAAACTTCCCGTTGGTATCTGCCAGGAGGGGCACAAACCAGGCCTGGACTGAGAGGACAGAATCCCTGGGGAGGGTCCAAGTCTGTCTGGAATCCTGAAGCTCTTGTCCTCAGCGCCCTCACTGGCTATTTGAGGAAGCCCATTCCCTGGGGAAATCAAGGAGGGGACCAAGGTATCAAGCCCCTGTACCTCCCACGGACTGAGGGGACAGCCTCTGCTCTGTACGTTAGGAAAACGGAAAAATACTGCTGGGAAGGCAGGCAGGAAAACAGGAAACTCCAATTCTGCATTGGTAAGGGAGGGGCGGCTTCCCAAGATGTAAGCCTTTGGGCTGCAGTAGCTTCTCTCCTGGTCTCTCTCTCCACAGATGGGGGCTGCAGGGACCCCAACCCCCGGCCATTTTTCCCCTCCCAACACACACAGCACCCAGGCAGTTGGACAGGGCTTTTCTGTACTGTTTTCCTTAATTTGTTTCCTACAGCCCCAGACCCAGGGTAGCAAGTCACAGATGCACATGCCTAGTTTGGATGTCCCAACTGGCAGTCCCCCCACCATTCCCTACCTCTCTGAGATGCTCTTAGAAGCCTCCTGGCATCTCACCAGCTTCTCTCAGCTGGGGATGTATTCAACAAACTGGCCCTAGCACTAGTGACCTTCCCTTCCTTCTCCAGGGCCCCCTCTGCCTGAGAAAGGCTCTTGGACCTGAATATAAGGGTCCTCCTGCCACAGGGCCTCCCACCTCCATGGCCACCACAGGGTGCCACATCTCCACATCCTCCCTTCACCCTCTCCTTCTACTCACCAGACACACACTCCCTCTGGCAGCATTACAATGGCAGAGTGGACAGTGTAGGTGACCTGAGGGAAGGGGGGAAGTGGAGGAGAAACTGTTGATTCACTGTGCTGGAAGGAGTCTTAGAGAACATCCAGTCCAATGGTCTCATTGTACAGATGAAGAAAATGAGTCATGGGAGCTGGCCGCTGGCCAAGGTCACAGGCTCAGAGACATGCAGGTTCCCAGACTCCCAAGCTAGATAGATGCTTTAAAGCTGCTGGACAGGGGGGTGGTAGGGGCCAGAGGATGGGTCCCCTCCCACCTGGCGCCTCCTTAGCACCCCTTCAGTGGTGACGGAGATGAGGAGACCCAAGGCCAGCCAGAACCCAGAGGACTAGTGGGTGGGCAGGCTGGATATGATTTTTTTTTTAAATCGACTCCTAGAGAGTATCTAGATGCTTCCAGAAAGATCTGGTGCCCCCACACCCCAATGTGCTTTAAGTACTGCTGCCTGCATTTTCAGTTCCCAGCAGGCTCAGTGACAGGTGAAATCTATCAGCTGTCAGGCCCCTCCAGGGATCTCTGTCAGCTGCCTGCAGACTCTCGAACTTTCTCTGAGGTTGGATCAGGGTAGGGGGAACTGACTCAGCTACAGTTGGCAAAGGCCAGCAAAGGGTGTGGCTAGTGTGGCCAAGGCCTCAGGCACAGTGACAATCTGGGAGGCTGGTCCTGGGGCTGCTACGGAGTACCCCGGACTTTGGGGCCAAGGATGAGGGGAGAAGCCTCTCCAATTAAGTAATCCCAGACCCTGCAGTCTCACCTCCCTCCCCCACCATGGCTTCTGGGAAATCCTCGGGGTGGAGTTAGTTGTCCTCTTAACCCCAGAAAACCCACGCTTGGCAGCTCGGTGACTGGAATGCAAGAGCAGATGATTGTCAAAGATCGGGCAGGTGGGCAAGTGGGGGCTGACATTCAGCCCTTGCTCCTCTTGCCAAGCCTTGTGCCTGGGTTTAGGGTGCAACCTTCTGGAGAAAGGGCATCTGGTCAGGGCTGGAGGGACCCCAGAGAGTCTGGCCCAACCCTCCCTGTCCTGACAGGCAACCGTTAGCTGTACACAGCACCCTTTGCCCAGAACCCCACGGCCCACAGCCCTCCCTGGACTGCCTGGGAAGTCTCTCCCCTGCAAAATAAAAGATCAGGAGGCCTGAGTTCCAATCCCTCACACCCGCTTCCAGCTTTGTGACCTTGGGCAGTTCTGACCCTTAGCTTCCTCATCTCAATAATGGGACTCTGATAAGATACTTGGACACACTATAAAGCACATACAATCAGGTAATTCTCATTAGTCTAAGTCACAATATCCAAAATTAAAGGCCCTCTTTCCTTAATAATGATTAACCCTTACTGAGCAACAGGCACTTCACATGCATTCTTGCATTTGAGAGTCACCACAATCCTGCACGATGGGAGCATTATAAGCCATATTTTGCAGATGGGGACATGTAGGGTAGAGACGTCACCAGGCCAGTGAAGAGCAGCACCCAGATTCAAGCCCAACCTTGTCTGACTCCCAAATCCAGTTTCTCCCACAAATCACACCCTCTTACCACAACCCAGAGCCACCCATGTCCCCTCCCTTGTGACTGGCAGGGTGACCCAGGAGAAGGGTCACCTCAGCCACAGGAGAAGGGCAACGAGCAGGTGGGTCTTAGAAAGAGAGGAGGTAGGGAAACTCCAAGGTAGGACCCCTCAAAAACTGGCCCACTAAAAATGAGTGTGAGTTCTCCATCCTGCCTCCCCCACGTGCCATGGGCAGAGTGCTGGGGTTGTTGCATCTCAGGTTGCACAACCTATCCTGGCCGGGGCAGCTGGGATGGCCTCGTTCAGGCAAGATGAAGGGAGCTATAAAGGGAGCTTCTGTCTGTTGTACAAAGTGCAGGCAGCCAGGCATGCAGTCCCCACCCAGAGCATGGCTGGGCCTGGCAGGACCACAGTTGAAAGCATCCATGACTACACCTGACAGCTACCGCTAGGGTGGGGCATCTGGGCTCCAGTCCGGACCAGGTGGGCAGGTAGGGGCGGAGAAGGCCCCTCCCTGGCTCCTGACCTCATCCTGACTTTATAGAGCTGGGGGTGGGAGTGTGGGGGAGTGAAAGCCTGGGGCTTCTCGAAGCTGAGACCCTTGGACGGCAACCAGTAGCTTCCAAATGAGACCCACTGGGCTCACGACATGGTCCAGAAAGGGAGGTGAGGCAGAGGGCAGGGGTCCTGTCTGCCTCTCACCCTTGGCTCAAGAAAGCCCCAGGTTCTCAGAGGCCTTTCCAGAGGTGACCTCAGGTTTGTGTGGCCCAGCCCCAGCTCTTTCCTGATGGGGAACAGGTGGGTAAGAAACAAAGACATCCAGGAGCTCCCTCTCTTGAAGAGGAATTTAAGGCTCAGAGGGGACTTGCTGTTACCCTTAGCTCATTGAGGTAAGGGCCTGGCTTCCAGCCCCTCAGGTGTCCTGGACAGAGCAAGGTCCCCTATAAAACTGACAAAGGACAGCCTCAGCCACAGGAGAAGGGCAACGAGCAGGTGGGTCTTAGTAAGAGAGGAGGTAGGGAAACTCCAAGGTAGGAGCCCCTGAGGATAAGAGCCTGAGCACTAGAGGCAAGAGGCTTAGTCTGCTGGTGTCTTATAGGAGATGGTGGACCACTCACTCTCAACCTCATCTAAAAAGGAGGGATAAATAGAATGTAAGTTGGGAGAAGGAAGGTTGGACCAAGGAAGGGTCAGTCCTATGAAGGCACTAAAGAGGAAATGTTAATGATCACTCAGAGCTCTGATCACCCAACAATCAAGCTTGGCTGTACCAGGGGTCACACTTGGAACCCTGCCGAGCTTTCACTCCACCAGATGTCGGCCACCACTGGAGCCACGCAGCTTGAGACAGATGCTTGCCTCTTCACTTGCGGACACGGCCCGGTGACAGGGACTTCATGCTGAACACTGTTGCTCAGCTTGCATAAGCTCCCCCTCTGTGTGTAAGCTGACTGTGACTCTGTTGGCTTATTGGGGAGGTCTCCCCTAACAAACCTGGTGTTGTGAGAAGATACAAACATATGTGACTCCTTTTGAGCAAGGGATGCTCCCTTGCTCAGCACACAGATATAATGTAAAGATCGACAGTAACCTTTCTCCTGACCCCCTTTCAGCACTGGATCTGGGGTTTCTCATCTGGGCTAGCCTCACTGCTGGGGGCTAAGGGAAAATGGCCAGACCCATACATGCCACTGCCTCTTCAACAGGGGTAGGTGTACACACTCCTTTTCCTCCTCCCTCTCAATTCTAGGTAGATAATAATAATTATTACCATGTACTAGGCCCTGGGCTAAAGTCTGTGCTTGCATTAAGTCACTGAATCCTCATACCTACCCAATGATGTAAGCATAATTATCATCATCATCATCATCTCCATTTTCCAAATGGGAAAACTGAGGCACACATAGCCCAATTTGTACAAGTTCTTCCCATTAGTGGCAGAACCAGGACATGAACTCTAGTAGTCTGGCTCTAAAAACCACACCAGACTGCTTCTTAAGACATTACGGTATATCACAGATACCCTGTGGTTTAAATCCTGGCTCTGACACTTCCTAGCCTAGTTGTGTGGCCTAGGACAAGTGGCTCAACCTCTCTCAGCTTTGTCCACTGGACGAAAGGATGGGACTGTGCACTGGCAGCGGCCCAGTCCGTTAGCACCCAGGCTTGTGAGCAGAGGCGGATTAAGGTCGGTTGAGGACCCAGGCGCAAAAAAAAAAAAAAAATATTGGGCCCCTTAAAAAAAAAAAAAAGGGCAGGTAAAAAAAAAGTACATGTTAACTATAATTTTAAATAAATAAAAAAATTATAAACTATTGTTAAAATTGCACATATGAAACCAAACTCGGTGTCATTAGAAAAAATTGTAAAGTTGGGGTTTTGTGGGGGCCCTTCAGAAGTCGGGGCTCAAGGCGCGCCCCCGGCACGTCCCGTCGTTAAACCCACCTCTGCTTGTGAGTGTCCGGCAGTGGGCGCTGCATCAGCATCAGCGCTCCAGTCATTTGCTTTTTGAACAAGAGAAGTTTCCAGATGTGCACAGAGCCTTCTTCGCCTCGCCCCGCCCTCGCCCCGCCTGGGTATGCAGCGGGGAGGGGCTGCCCGCAACCAGTCATTGCCTTTAATAGAGACCTGAAGCACCTCCTGCTAAAAATACCCGCTGAAACCCTTTAAAAGGGCTGCAGGCTCCACCGCCGGACAATTCTCCGGAGCTAGCTCCAATCGAAGGCGAACTACGAAGCCAGCATGACCGAGCGCCGCGTGCCCTTCTCGCTCCTGCGGAGCCCTAGCTGGGACCCTTTCCGTGACTGGTACTCGAACCACAGCCGCCTCTTCGAGCAGACCTTCGGGATGCCGCGGCTGCCCGAGGAATGGTCGCAGTTCTTCGGCCACACCGGCTGGCCGGGCTACGTGCGCCCCCTGGTCACGCCCGCCGTGGAGGGCCCCCAGGCGGCAGTCGCGCCCGCCTACAGCCGTGCGCTCAGCCGACAACTCAGCAGCGGCGTCTCGGAGATCCGGCAGACCGCTGACCGCTGGCGCGTGTCTTTGGATGTCAACCACTTCGCCCCCGAGGAACTGACGGTCAAGACCAAGGACGGCGTGGTGGAGATCACTGGTGAGCTCGCCCCCCACCCCGATCCACCGTCCCCACCTCCACTCCCCAACCCGGCCCTGCGGGGATGAAGCTGGCCGAGCAGGGAGCCTGGACAGTGAAAAATTAGCCCATGCGGCCCTGCCCCTGGCTTGTGCCCCCTTCTCCAGAATTGGGGGTGCGGGTAGCTCCTAAGGGATCTTTTTGTCCTGAAACCCATTCTGTTAAGGGAAAAACGCAGCCTTCCAGCGGAGATCCCCCCCTTCCCCCTCCAGCCCCACCCCAAAATGACCAGTTCCTCCGGCGCCATCTCTCTCCCTGCGCCGGTCCGTGGAGGTGTGAGCGGGGCGTGTACCTCAGGCAAACCAAACTTTCCAGAAGTTTAAGACGGCCTAGGGGGTCCCAAATCCCTCCACGCATTTGGGTCAGCCATGAATCCAGGCCACCAAGTGGGGCATGTTTGGACGGAAGTTGGCCTGAGAGGCGGCCCCTTCCTCACCCTCTGACCTTCCGCTCCCCAGGCAAGCACGAAGAGAGACAGGATGAGCACGGCTACATTTCCCGGTGCTTCACTCGAAAATACACGTGAGTCTTGGTACCAGATGGTGGGTGGTCGGAGGGGGTTGCAGTGACTCACCTGTGTGTGACTCTTGTCCTCCCTCTCTGCATTTCCAGGCTTCCTCCTGGTGTGGACCCCACCCTGGTATCCTCCTCCCTGTCCCCTGAGGGCACGCTCACCGTGGAGGCCCCACTGCCCAAACCAGCCAACCAGTCAGCAGAGATCACCATCCCTGTCACCTTCGAGGCTCGTGCCCAGATTGGGGGCTCAGAAGCTGGGAAATCTGAACAGCCTGCAGCCAAATAAAGGCTTAGCCCTGCTTGGAACCCCCCATTAGCAATCACTGACCATCCCCACCTGTCAGCCTTTTGCTCTTTTGATACGTTTATGTTCTCTTTTTCTCAAATAAAGTTCAAAGCAACTGTCTGCCTCTGCCTCAGACCCTGGTGTGTGAAGAGGAGTTGATGCCATTTGCTGGCTCACATGTTCTTCATATTTGCTGAGTGCCTGCTGTGTGCCAGGCTCCATGCTGGGCCCAGTGGGTACAATGGTGTCCCATCACAGAGCACAGCCCTGCTCTTCATCCCCACATCCATTAAGAGAGAAGTAATGATTGTAATCAGCGCTTGGGAGCCAGGTGACCCAGGAGAGGTTCCTGGCTCAGGCTTGGGAACTCATGGACACCTAGGCTGGGGTCAGGGTGGAAGGTGATAACAGGGTCAGGGGAGAGGAGCTTCCTGGGAGCTGAGTCCGTTCCTGACTTCATTATGACTTTATTCTCCTCCTAGACAGGGCCAGGGCCATGTGGAATATGGGAAGTGTGGCGACTCCAGGTGAATTTATGAAGGGAGGTGGGCCTAGTCAGAGGACCCATTCCCCCGCCCCCTATACCTCTGCATACAGGATGAAGCTTGGGTTCTCCAGAAAGGTCTCTTCCAGAGAATGAGGCCTAGGTTTTGGTGGGAGGGAGGCAAAGACCCTGACAGGGAGGGGTAGTATCTAAGAGAGCCTTCCTTGACTGGGCTCAGCAGTAAAAGTCACACCTACTTGACCCTCTCCCTGTCTGCCCTTGCCCAGCCCACCACCCTCTTACCTGGCCCAAGGAGGGTTCAGAGGGACCTGGAAGAGAGAGAATGCAGATGGGGGCTTTGGAGCCCAGTGTCAAGTCCTCAAGAGCTTGAGAGGCCCCACACTGTCCACAAACATGGTGTCTGAGGCTGTGGTAAAATACTCCTGCATTGTTTCCTAAGCCCACAGCTCTCCCAGGATGCTTGAGAGGAGCAGCAACACACACACACCACCCCTCCCCAACACAGCCCAGCTTCCTAACGTTCCCTCTCTGGGGCAGGCTCCCTGTTGGGATACCACAATATGGAGCGGGCATAAAGCCAAAGCATGCCTCCGCCCTCCACACCTGGAGGAAAGCCAACAGGGAAGTAAACACATAGATCAAGGATTGCGCTGGCCCAGCTGGCAGCACAAGTCTGAGCCTGAAGGCCAGGGCACTGCCCAGTCTACACACCCTTCCACCTTCCCTTCATTTCCTGAGCTCCAATCTCCTCAATCTGCCACCCTCCTTCCAGACACACACATCCCACGTCTCAGGTGTCTTCTGGACACCTCAATGCTCCCAGGGCCACAACCCAGAGTCAGCCTGTCCAGTTCTCATCCCTGCTCTGATCACCAGCTCCCTTGTGGTAGGCAATGGGATGGCTGCAGCCTCCCGCCTTGTCAGAGAGCTGTAGCAAAGCTGCTCTGCCAGTGCCCTTGAAGCGTGGGAAAGCTGATGCCAAGCCTTCGACAAGGTAATCCTCATGTCAGCCCTAGGAAGAGGCGTGGTTAGTCCTGTTTAACTGGGTACAGCTAGCTTCAAAGAGGTGAAGCAGCTTACCCTTGTCAACAAGAGCTAGTTCTGGAGGGGCGGAGAATATGCATGTGGCCACAGGCAGGGGAGGCGGGTTAGCTCAGACAGGAAGGCTGAGGAGGAGAGATTCCACAGCTTTAAGTGCTGCAAATGAGGCTTGGTGGGACCTCAGGAGGACAGTTGAACCTGGGGACCACAGCTGCTCAAGGGAGCCATGCTGCAATTGGCCTGGAGAAAGCTTCTAAGGGTCTCGGGCCCAGAGTCCAAAGCCATGGTCTGGGGCGGGCGGGGGTGCTAGAGGAGTAGGGTCCAAGGGCAGCAGGTTTGAAGTCCCCAGGGTTCAGGCCATCATGTGGCACACAGCAGGGGCATGGGACAGGTGGAAGGAATTCACTCCCTACAAAGGAAACAGGCTCGTTTTCATGGGAAACATGTAGATGCCCTGTGGCCTGCTTGGACCACACAAGAGGCAGAGGCAGAGGAGGGTCTGAGGTAGGCTGCCCGGCCCTATGCTCAGAGCTCAGCTTGAAGATGTGCAATCCGAGGCAGCACCTCTGAGTAAGGTGGACAGGGCTGGCTGGCTCAGGTCTGGGGGTCTCCATGGGGAGGGGCTGGCACTGAGCTTTGGGAGACTTGGTGAGTCCCTGCGCTGCTGCTGTGACACAGGAGCAGTTCCTAACTTTTCCAGGCATTTCTCTAATTTTCAATGGGTCCTTCTCTAAAGCCCTCCTTCAAGTCTGCAGACTCAGATATTGGCCTTGATTCGAGGAATGCTAGCATCTGGGCCCCTCTGCCAGAGGGTGTCTGAGGGACAATGCTCCATGCTCCAGGCTGATGAGGAAGGCTCCCTCCAGGACCTCTAGCCCCTGGGGTTGCTGGTCACCCCTGGCTGGTGCCGGCTTCCCCAGGGACCTAGAGCACACAAGCCTCCCTCAGTTCCAGGCTGATTCCCAGGTCTCTCCTTTTCTTTCTCCTCCCAGTTGTGAAATCTGGGTACATCCCGGTTGGCACTTTCTCTGGCTCAGCACCCAGCCAGTTAGTCCAAGTCCCTGCTCTTAAGGGGGCAAGAGGAGGAAAGAACTCAGTGACAAGCAGCATTATGCATCAGAGAGGGGCTGGGACATGCTGTGGTCTTAGTGGAATGGGGAAAAGGGGTTTCCAGAAGCGACCCTTGTGTGATAGGCAAGGGGGTAATAGCATAGGCAAGGGCTGGCAGGCAGGTGTGCTCAGGCTGAAGGAGAAGCAACAAGGAGAGAGGGCAAAGGCCCTGTCTTGGAGGGCACTGAAGGCCATGCTTTATGGCCTACAGAGTCAGCAGACTACAGGTTTAAACACCCTGGCTTTAGCAACAAATTCCAGATCTTAGAGGAGAGTGGCTGGTAGGAGCCAGCCAAGAGGCAGGTAGCAATGTGCTGTTGAGAGGTAGACATGGGTCCCGCCAGGGGGAGGGGCAAAGGGAACCAGATGCCTGGATGTAGCAGCAGCAGGCTCTGCAGTGGGACGAGGACTGGATGTGGAGACGTAGGTAGTGGGTGCGGGAAGGAGGGGATCTGCTGAGACATTGGCTCCTTACCTGGGGCTCGCTGACCTCATTGTTTCCATAAAGTCGAGCAGCCTCCAGACCTCGGCTGCTGGGTGAGTGATTGTTTCCAGACACCATCATGATCCCTGCTACAGAATCAACCTAGGCTTTGCCAGGTGCAGACTGCTCTGTGGTGGGAGGCACAAGTTGCCCAGAGGATCCCAGGGCTGGATCCAAAGGGTGTGGCCAGAGAACCTTTGTGATGAGGGAGGGACAACCGAAGAAATAAAGGAGAGGAGGGTTCAGCAGGACTGGAGTCCCTGTCCAAACACTGACCACTGGGTTAATAGACTCCAGACTCTTTGGTTTTCTGGAAACCACCCAAGCCCTACCTTACCCTGGCAGAGCCCAGGGTAGGGCAGGAATCAGGCTGGCCAGGGTCCTATCTGCTGGCCCCTCTGGTAGAGGGGCCCAGATGCTAGCATTCATCGAATCCCTACTCCCACCTCCACATGCACACAGTGGGACCTGGAAGTTTGGGACAGCCCCGGAGCTCAGCTTGGCCCCAGATTTGCACAGCAGAAAGAAGCTGCCAGCCCAGAACCAAAGCATGGAAGGAGAAGGAGGAAGCTGTATGGGTGAGGGTAACTGGGCAAGCCTGGGCTGGGCTTAACCAGAATTGGGCATTGCCCCCCACCCCCAAAGTGTGTACTGTCTGTCCATCAACCAATGTCGCTGTGTGCCAGTACTAAGGAGCACATGGTCCCCTGGAGACCCACCAGTGAGCAGAAACTTCATGCCTGGCACAATCCTCTTAGTCAAGGGCTTTGGGTCCTCCTCCCCCTCTTCCACTGCATATGTGTAACCCTGCCTCCTGAAGATGAACCATATTCTCATGGGCTTCTTATTTGATAGCTCTGCCAACTGTTAGTTATGCTGGGAAAGCTGGCAGCATGAACAGTGCCAGGAGTCCCAGGGTTAGCTAAGGAAGAACAGCTCCAGATCAACAGCAGAATTGCTGGACGACCTCAGGTAGGAGCATGGAGGGTGGAAGAGCCTTGCTGGCTGGCCAGCCACCTCCTCCTCCACTGAGGGGCAGACTGAGCTCCAGGGCTCCCAACTCCCAGCCCAGAGAGAGAAGGTCATGTCCGCAGCTGCTGGAGAAAACTGCCCAGCCATGGGAGGAGTCCCTGCAACATAATGGCCTCATCCCACCCTTCCTTCCAGCCTTGCTCACCCACCAGCACACCATCCTGCCCAGCCTAAAGTGGTGGCAGTTGGATCAGGGTGCAGCACTGGTGGTTCAAGCACTGCCTCAGTGGAAGTTATAGTCACCCCCAGAGTTAACAGGGCAGAACCTGAACCTGCCAGAAAGCTTGGACTAAAGGAAGAATAAGGGAGGCAGGAGCAGCTGTGTCCAGCCCTGCTCTGGACTCAAGTTTCCATTTTGAGGGAATCTGGGAGTTCTCCGAGGCCTCTCTTGCCCCGATTGCCTGTCAGTGCAGTGCAGAATGGGAATCAAGGGGGAGTCAGGAAGGTTGGAGGCTGCCCAGGGTCAGTCCCCTAACAATGGTAGGAAGGCCAAAGTCCCTAGGCTGCCCGAAGAGTTAAGAATAGCTCTGTGCAGGACCAACAAGGGTCCTTCATTAGGAAGACTTCAATCTTGGTCATGACCACAGGGCAGGTCTGGGTTACTCTTTTCTTCCCATATCGTGTCCCCTCCACAAGAAGGATTCATAAGAGTTCTTTAAGTCTGTTTGCGAGAGTCTGTGTTCAGACTGGGGGAACAATGGGATAGGGAGATTGAGAACTTCATCAGGTGAATAGATGACCAAGAGAGGTCACTGTGCCCTCTCCCCACCAAGACCCCTCCCTCTCTGATCCCCACCCGCACCTCTCTCTGAACCATAGTAGTTTTGCCATATAACTAGAACATGGTGGGATGAAAATTCAAATCCTGAGCTCTTAAGCTTTCTGGCCCTGTTGAAGATCCTGAACACCTTTTCCCTAGGCCTGACCAGCTTGAAAGCCTTGAACCCTGTGAGTGGCCAATCCTTGAGCAGGGGTTCTGGAGCCCCAAAGCAATGGTCTCTGGGTGAGAATAATAATTCTGGAGAAGTACTAATCAGTCCCCACCAAGCAGGCAGCAGGATTAGCCAGCTCAAGCCTCAGACTGTATTGGCCAACTCCAGAAGTGAAGCCTTGGCCCCACCTGTCAGGAGGTGGAGCAGTGCCAAGGCAAGAGACTGAGAATGCCCCTGTAAGATGCCCGGAGGCTGGTCATCAGCATTTTCCTCCCAGTACCTCCCTCTAGACTCAGGACAGTAAGTGACTGCCCCCTGGTGCTCTACAAAGACATCCAAATACCTGACAGGTCTTACCCTAGAACAGGGGTCCCCAAACTTTTTACACAGGGGGCCAGTTCACTGTCCCTCAGACTGTTGGAGGGCCAGACTATAAAAAAAATATGAACAAATCCCTGTGCACATTGCACATATCTTATTTTAAAGTAAAAAAACAAAACGGGAACAAATACAATATTTAAAATAAAGAACGAGTAAATTTAAATCAACAAACTGACCAGTATTTCAATGGGAACTATGCTCCTCTCACTGACCACCAATGAAAGAGGTGCCCCTTCTGGAAGTGCGGTGGGGGCCGGATAAATGGCCTCAGGGGGCCACATGCGGCCCACGGTCCGTAGTTTGGGGACCCCTGCCCTAGAACATATGGGACTCTCTGCCTGGGTTCTGGGTCCTGCCAAGTCCAGAATAGAAATAAGGGCAGAAGACCTGGTCTTGGAAAACACTGACTAACATGCCCATACCCCCCACTTCCCTTCACCCCCACCCTGCCCCCAAGCCTGGCAGCTACCATGCCTTTTTCTTTGCTCTGGGCCTCATTTTCCAAGAGCCTTCAAGCTTCCTAGAAATTCCCTCCTGGAGGACCCCACTCACTCCCCTGGATGCCAAGGCCTAGAGCCAGAGCCCCTGCCCCAACCTGTGTCAGAGGTATTGACCACTGGTGCTGTTACTAATCACAACTGGCACCTGCTAGCTGTCAATCACTGCTTAGCTTATTAAATCCTCATAGCAGAAGAGGATTAGTGGTTATGCTTTTGGCCACTAGTGTCAAATTGCCTGGATTGAAATCCATTGGTCCACTTACTAGCTGTGGGATCTTGGGCAAGTTACTAAATTGTAGTTTCTTTCTCTGCAAAATGAAGCTAATTATACGAATTAAAACACATGAAGCCTTTAGAACAGTGTCTGGTCATTAAGCACATTATCAAGTACCAGGTCAATGCTAGGCCTTTTTATGAGGTAGGCTGTATTGTTTCCATTTTATAAATATGGAAACTGACATTCTGAAAGGCTAAGGAACTTGAGAAATTTCACCATATAACTAGAACATGATGGGATGAAAGTTCAAATCCTGAGCTCTTAAGCTTTCTGCCATTGACAGCCCTTCATTTGGAAAATGACAGACGTTGATGAGTGACAGAAATCTCACCTTTCTAAACAGTCACTGAAAATGATCTTGAAGTCCTAAATCAAGGTTTGATTTGTGTCTTGGGAAACCCATCTCCTCTCCCAGACCTCAGATTATACAGCTCTATGTTGAGATGAGGACAGAGATCGGAGGGCCTGTGTTTCCTTACATTTCTAACATCTGATTCTGGGTGGGTGGAGCCCTGGGCAACCACCATTGAATTCAAAGTTATGAGCATCTATCCAGGAGTGTGGAGAAAGCATGTGTGTTCAGTGGGGGAACAGCACATGCGCAGAGGAGGATGCAGTAGTGAATTGGGGGCATGAGCAGATGAGGCTAGAGGAATAGGTTGGGGCCTGGCTGTGCCAGAGGACCTTGAATGACAAAAAGAGGCAGGAGATACGTAGAGCTATGTAAGTTAAAAAAAAAAAAAAAAAAAAAAGCACAGCAAACGTACATAGGACATTAGAGGTTGCATTAAGACGGGGAAATTAAGGGGCTAGCTCCGGGCCAAGGGCCCAGTAGGAGCCCGAGGTTCGCCCTCCCAAACCAGCTCCTTCTACCCGCCAAGGTAATGGACGCCAACAGATGTCGCTAAGTGCTAACGGGTATAAGGCTTTATAATGCCCAGATGAGGTTACTCCAGGTGACAGGCGAACACTGAGGGTGGTGGGCAGAAGGCGGAGACAAAGAAGGTTGGAAAAGGGAGGACGAACTCCCGCTGGCGATCTAAGGAAGTCCGGGTTGGGAACGAATCGAGACACGCAGTTGCGCAGGCAGATCCGGTGCAGGAACACAAGTCCTAGCAACAGGCAGACCATTGGAGGAGCCGGACAGACTGGCCTGTGATTGGTTCTCTCCAAAGCCGGCGAGTGGAAGGCGGGCCGCGTCAGCGCTCACAAACAGGCTGGGGGCCTGTCCTGGAACCTTCAAGACCCAGGCTGATCAAAGACCCTCTTTCTTCAAAGTAGGGGCTCACCCAGTCTTGCGGCAGGACCGTCACACATGCCAGGGCTGGAGCACCCGACATGTGGACGTGCAGAGCCATGGAGTTCATCCACGCGAACTCGCCCGCCTGCCCTTGGACACACGCAGACAGCAAACTTTTCGCCTAGAGCGCAGGTGTTTGAGGGTGGGAAGTGACCAGAAAGCCCAGGACAGAGTGCTGGGCTAGCGGGCGCTGCTGCTGTTCCGGTACTTTGGCCAAACCTGGGTACCGTGAAGGCTTGCTGGAAGCAAAACCCGGCTGCAATTTGGGGTGGGCGGGGATCCTTCGGTGAGGACTAACTGCAGAGCCGGCGGCTCCCAGCGGGGGTCAGCAGAGGACGGCACCATAGGCCCAGATTTGGTCCAAGATTAGTGCTGAATACATACTTCAACCTGGAAACCTATTCCAGGACCCTGCAGACCGTTTGCTAACCCAAGTAACGGGACAGTGGCCACCAAATCAGTCGTCCCAGGTACAGTTTGAGTACTGAAGCATTGTGGGACGGGCCAGGTTCATTTTGGCTATCACTGCTAGGCTAAAGAAAATTAAATCCTCCTTAACCTTTGGTGACACAGTAGATAAAGCCTCGACCTAGAATGCTGAGGTCCCTGGTTTGAAACCCCAGGCGTGCCTGCTCAAGGCACATACCGGAGTTGATGCTTTCTGCTTCCCCCCTTCTCTTTCTCCTCTATCGAAAAATGAATAAATAAAATCTTTAAAAAAGAAAGTTAAATCCCAAGAAGCCACTGGGAGCAATTTTACTCCTTTTGCTTTCACACAGCTGTGGGATCTAGTTCTAGATATCTTGACATTATTAGGGAGATTATATGGAAAGGGTCTCACCCAAAATACTTAAGTCAGTCAGTCACAAGCTGTTCATCCTTTAGGCCAGGTACCCAGCCATTACTTCCGAAATCTATCTTGTCTCTATTTTGAACGCAACCTAATTTAGAGCAAGAGAATATTTTTCATTCTTAGTCTTCCCACTACCCAACCAAAAAGGAATGTTTTAAAAACTCAGCAGGCAAAAATACCTGTAAACCATAATGTCATAACTCCATATTTTGGGAGGCAAAGACTTTTAGAAGGCAATATACTTTGATAATAAACCTGGAATTCAAAATGAGCTTCCCATCAGGCTTTAAAGGACAGGTGAGACACAGGAGGAAACAACTGGACAAACCCAGAACATGGGCCATTCTGTAAGACCATCAAGGAGCTTGGTTGGTTCAAAAAGTATTATAACAGAGGCAGAAAGAAAGAGGTTAAAGAAACCTAATAGGCCCTGGCCAATTGGCTCAGCAGTAGAGCATCGGCCTGGCGTGCAGGAGTCCCGGGTTCGATTCCCGGCCAGGGCACACAGGAGAGGCGCCCATCTGCTTCTCCACCCCTCCCCCTCTCCTTCCTCTCTCTCTCTTCCCCTCCCGCAGCCAAGGCTCCATTGGAGCAAAGTGGCCCAGGTGCTGAGGATGGCGCTGTGGCCTCTGCCTCAGGCACTGGAATGGCTCTGGATGCAACAGAGCGTCGCCCCCTGGTGGGCATGACGGGTGGATCCCGGTCAGGCGCATGCGGGAGTCTGTCTGACCGCCTCCCTGTTTCCAGCTTCGGAAAAATGGAGGGGGAAAAAAAAAGAAACCTAATAATGAAATACAATTAATGAATTTTAATTAGACCCTAGTTGGTGTGTGTGTAGGGGTGGTTACAAAAAAAACGGCACTTTCAAGGTTCCACAAGACAGAAATATAAATATGACAAAATGTTAACTGTCATATCAAGTAGTGGGTATTTGGTTGTCACTGTCCCATTCTTTTCACCTTTTGTCTTTGAAAAATTTTCAAAGTGGGGGTTAAGTGGCCCAATACCACCTAGCTAGAGATGCTAGAAGCATCAATCATTAGTTTTTTGTTGCGATACCTTAGTTGTTCATTGATTGCTTTCTCATATGTGCCCTGACCATGGGCCTTGAGCAGACTGAATAACCCCTTGCTTGAGCCAGCGACCTTGGGCTCAAGCTGGTGAGTCCTTCCGCATCCCAGTCCGACGCTCCATCCTCTGCGCCACCGCCTGGTCAGGCCAAAAACCTGTTTTAAACTATCCTTTTGTATTTTTAACATGTAAGTACTATTTATTCAAATTAAAAGAAAGTCCTCCCACCTGACCAGGCATTGGTACAGTGGATAGTGTCAGACTGGGACGCTGAAGACCCACATTTGAAACCCTGAGGTCGCCAGCTTGAGCATGGGCTCATTTGGTTTGAGCACAGCTCACCAGCTTGAACCCAAGGTCACTGGCTTGAGCAAGGGGTCACACGATCTGCTGTAGACCCCCAGTCAAGGCACATATGAGAAAGCAATCAATGAACAACTAAGGTGCTGCAACAAAGAGTTGATGCTTCTCATCTCTCCCCCTTCCTGTCTGTCTATCCCTGTCACACACAAAAAAAGTTCCGCAAAATAATGCCTATTAACTTTCCTCCCCTATACCATAGCTAATTGAGTGCCAATTCAGAATATTACTTAAAATTGGGAAATCCTAATCCATTTTGTCTTGTCAGATGGGGATTAAGTATGCATATGAGATACCAACAATCCTAAACCCTGATATTAAGGATTCATCAGAGTGGCCAGCCACTGTGGTCCTAGCTCCTCACTGACCACTAAGTATCTGTGGTTAATTAGAAGTGGGATTTGTGGCCATTCAGATTCAACCACATTTATCTTTATCTATACGAGAACTGGAAAATTCAAGTCAGCAGGCTAATTAACAAACTGATATCCCACATTTTAATGTTCTGATTAAGCCGTTGACCACTTAATGTCAACTCTTTATAGAAATAGAGAACAGGGTTACTCATCTAGGTTTCAGACTGTTTCTCCAAGCTTGCTTTGAGAACTATGCACTCCCAAAAGGAGGCAGCTGCCATTCTTGGCCGCTCCAATCAGCAGTGAGTCAACATGCAATTTCAGCTGACCAGGGCAGAGGCCAATGCATGTGGTAATGACACATAAATAGAGGAAAACCACTCACTGAACAGAAACTTACCTATTACACTAAATAGTGCCACTAAATCTCATTTGATGGTCAGTCAACTCCACCTGCAAAGTTCTAAGAATGGAAGAACTGTACTCTGTGGATGCCCCAACCAGGTAGATTATTTATCCCTTTATAACTACTCTTCAGCCATTCTCTCATCACCTTTATTTAACTGCTTCATACTATCAATTTTTTAAATTCTAAAGAACACCGAGGAGGCCCTGGCCAGATAGCTTAGTTGGTTAGCATTGTTCTAAATATGCCACGGTTGTAGGTTTGATCCCTGGTCAAGGAACATAAAAGAATCAACGAATGAATGCGTAATAAGTGGAACAAGACAATGTTTCTCTAAAATCAGTAAATTAAAAAAAAAAAAATATATATATATGTAATAAAAAGCCTGACCAAGTGGTGACACAGTAGACACATCATCATCCTGGGATGCTGAAGATCCAGGTTCAAAACCCAAGGTCAATGGCTTGGGTGCAGGCTCACCAGCTTGAGCACGGGGCCGCCGGCTTGATATATAGGTGATCATAGACATGACCCCATAATTGCTGGCTTGAACAAGGAGGGGTCACTGGCTCGAGCCAGCAACCTTTGAGCTCGAGCCAGCTGGGGTGACCATGGGGTCACCTCTATTATCCCACACTCAAGCCAGCAACCTCGGGAGTTTTGAACCTGGGTCTTCCGTGTCCCAGTCTGACGCTCTATTCACCGTGCCACTGCCTGGTCAGGCGGAAAATAATTACTTTACGTGATATCATTTATCTTAAAAATAATAACCCATTGCATGTTAAATAAATGAGTATTTTTAGTTTCTAGTTTTGGATACACTCCACATAAAAAGCAATTGAGTTGTGTAAAGGGGTCCTGAGATGAAAAAGTGTGAAAATCACTGCATGTAAGACCTCTTAAAACTGGATAGAAAAACGATATTTTAATCATAAGAAAATTTAAGTGTCTGTTGAAACTCTTTGGGGCAAATTCCAGCCTCCTGTCAAATTCCAGGCACTCATAATTGGAAGTTACATGGAAGGATCAAAGGTTTAAGAATATCAAAAGAATATCAACTTCCAGGAGCTACCCCTTCTTTCTTATGAGCCTTAGCGAGCCTGTTACTTTCAATAAGCTTGATTGTTCTGATCTCACCCATATCTGTACTTTCCTGTTAACAAGATGTCTGATTCATCTCCACCCTCTATAACTCCCACATTAAAAGAGCTCAATGTGGCTGACTGTTGGCTGCTGCTGTTTTGAGTCTCACAGTTGAAGAGCAACAAGCTGGTGTTAGCAGGCAGACCTCAGGAGGGCCAAAGGCTGGGGCTCCAATACAGGCTTATCAGTGAGTTGCAGGACCTTAGACACATCAGTCACTTCTATTTCCACAGCTACACTTGCAGTGGCACTCTCAGGGTGGTTCTGAGTGATGAATTCATAGGTCAATTCATTCACTACATAGGCAAAAACCTATTCACAGTTTATTCCTAAAACATAAATTACAATTTCTCAAAAAATTAAAAAGCCATCTTCTTCCACTGTGAACCAGTGTTCCCCCTTCCTTTGCTGAAGCATACCCGAACTGATGGAGGAGGAAAGCCTCTGCCTTAGCAATCCTTCCTACAGACAAAGCCCACCTCATAGCTGGGCATGACACAACCTCCCACACACCCAGGGACGTGATTCAGGTGGTGGACACATTCTGACAGCCACCATCAGCAACTTCAGGCTGTTGAGAACTCAGCCCACACCAACTATGGCTGCTGACCACCTCAGAAAGACTAAAAACACCCAAGACAATACATTTATAAGTACAAAGAACCACCTCATCTAACACACAATATCTCCAACAATACCCGGCACCTAATTGAGATACTGAACCAGGCACATGACCCAGTTTTCATTTAGACTCACCCTCCCCCACAATCCAAGGGTCTGAAGTTTTAGTTATTTGCCCAAAGATAAAAAGGAACCATGATTCAAACTAAAGCCTTTGCGCTTCTCACAAATTGTATACCACCTTCAAAGATAGTTATGGTACTCATTTTGTAGGAGAAACAATGAAGGCCCAAAAGGTGCAATGATTTTCCACATCTGATTCCCAGATATAGGTGCTTCCAATATACAGCCATCCCCCTTTCCCCTCCAATCCAACCTCACTCTTTGAGTGGGGAAGGGGGAGAGAACACCCACATCAACCAAACCTTCAAAACCAAAGGAAAATTTAAACTCATTAATTAAATAAAACTATGTAGCACAGACATCAGATCTGTAAGTTTATTTGCTCAATGTACGACAGCTACATAATGACTCACATTCATGATATTCCATCACTGAGGAAAACTGCTAAGAATGGTCCGTGTGTAAAATAATTTCTTAGAGAAACACGGAGTTGGAAAAATAATCACTGATTAGACCTTAAAAATAGTTCACTGCATAACATTGACAAAAAGCACAAAGGCTCATTCAGAGAACATATTTGTTCTCCTACACTGTAATAGTTATAATTTCACCATGACAAACACCAGACATTAAGATTAAGCTAACACTGGTGTTTCTTTTGCTCCCCCCCCCCAAAAACAAAATATATAAATGCATGTCACTATAGCAACATCCAAAACAGATCAATTTGTTACAATCACTATTTGGTAGAGCAAACTTTACCCCCAAAAGAAAAAAATTAAATAAAAAAAACTTTAAAAAATTTGAAGACTTAATTTTTTGTCATAGGAATACATAACACCTACAGTATAAGTTAATAAATTTCAAGCTACTGTATAGAAATACAACACTAGCATGCACAATATTGTATCAATAGAGTAATGGAGGAGTAATCATTTCACCAAAGACAGTATCATAGGCAAGTGCATTTCTTTAAAAATAAAGAAAAGAAATGAAACCATTCAAGCTGCTTAAATATCATGTCTCCCATTCCCTCTTCATTTTTAGCCCTCAGGTATGATTTTATCTTACATTATTCTAAAAAGCAGCCAGAGCCAAAGCTGAAATTAAAATATATATATATATATAGGTTTTGTAATTCCAGTAAATCATTTCCAAATACTACAAAGAGGACACAACACTGTTCACTGGACATGAAGATAAATTAAGGAAAGCCCCACCTACCCCCACCCCCAAATCTTTTCCCAATCCATGGCATTGACCATAAGGCCCTATAATGGCAAAAAAAAAGCTGTCAAATTTTCTTCTTTTTCTTTTTAGTTCTTCTGGTAGGGTTCGGTTAATTGGGACTTTCACTCTAGTGTAGGAAGGGGACCTTCTAAGGAAAGTCATGCTGGGTAAACTGTGCAATGTTAGAGTATAATCACCATTCTATCTTCATGTCACCTGGATCCTGTTAAAACATTCATTTCATAACGTAAGCTCAATTTTGGTATTAGCAAAATCCAATGTCAGTTTTTCCTCAATCATTACTTATACCTCTCCTTGCCGAAGTAAAACAAAGAAAACAAGTCTGGTGTCATTAGCTATCTTGGGAGTTCACACTATTGCTTATCTTATTAAAAAGGCTGAACACAAATGCAACAGATCATGTTTTCAGACAGATTTATCCAAAATGGGAAGGACCTAAGATTAACTGAAAACGAATTTGTGAAAATAGCAATGGGGTCTCCTTCAATTCTAAAATGTGTACTGACTGCACAAGAAATGAATCTCTCATTTCTATGCTTTCATTCAAGAGAAAAATATATATAGAAAAAGTTTTGGTCAAATAGGAGTTAAGTACTTATTATCTGATAATGACTTTAGTTTGTTTTCTTGTAGAAAGTAATTGGAGAAAGAATGTTTTCAGGGAGGAAAAACTGACACACAAGACTCCCGAAACTGGACAGAATGTTTATGAATAAAGCTCTTCCTTTTGGATTTTTCTACCAGTAAGCTTCTAACACCTGAATTTTCACACACTGTACCACAAACTTTCTCAAGACAACCACCCAGTTTCTAGAACCCAATAACTTTTCGACCTGAGTGGCGTCACCGTATGGTACAGTGGGGAAGACTCAAGTGAAGAGCGGAACAGCAGCACAATCCCTGAGGAGCAGCTGTGGCAGCTTACAAATCAGGATTTTTCTGAAAATATCAATACAATAAATGACATACAGACCTGAATTTTCTCTATTTTTGTGGTGCTTAACGTTTCTATTAAAGTGATTAATAATTTTTGTGGTGGATTTAAGAGGAAAGAAAGACAAAAAATCCCACAGCCACCCACCAAGCACCTATTAACCAAAACCTCAAGTAGCTTTGATGTTCCTCAGGCAAGCCTTTGGCCTAGGAGAGAGAACCAACCTGGATAAGGCTGAACAAGAGTGTAAAAGCCAAAATAACTAGCAAAGAAAAATACAAGTCAATGGCTTGATGTTACATATGGCTGTAATGTAGAAATACTGTAAACTGCGATTTAGTGTTAATACTGTCAACTAATCAGACTTCAGAAAACTAGCAAGGCCTAAACCATAAGGATAAACATACCTTATGTTCTAAGTCTGTCAGTTTGGGATTTAAACTATTACATGTCTGGTATAGTACACCCTGAAAAAAATGCACAGCTAAAACAGATGAGACAGGAAGTACCCAAAACTTAAGACAAGAGCATATGTACATAAAAATCCTTACTGGAACCACAGAACTTATCGAATGAGGGCCATTCCACTGAAGTTTTCTTTTCATCTTAAAATCCTACTATCTAGCAATAAGTTAAATTAAAGATAGCTCCACTTGCATTAATCTACGGAACAGTCCATATGCCGGTGTGAGGCTGCTATTCCAATACCAGCACAGCTAGCCTGACTTTCCACTAGTGGTATTTTGGCAAAAATGTCAAAGAGGCGATCAAAGACAGGACAGGTCGTGGGTTTCTCCCTAGGAAGGTCATCCCTCCCTTTCCCTCCCTCACCCGACCCCCAACTCATGGGAAAAAAAAAAAAAGACTGCAGTAGTAGCATCAGCGTGCGCTGCCAGTCCACCTGGGGGCCTTAATTGTTGCCTTCTCCACCATCGTCGTCTTGCTGATCACTTGTCCAGAGCGTTAGGTTGTCGCGGAGGAGCTGCATGATGAGAGTAGAGTCCTTGTAGGAGTCCTCATTGAGAGTGTCGAGCTCAGCAATGGCATCGTCGAAGGCGGTCTTGGCCAAGTGGCATGCTTGCTCTGGAGCATTCTGGATCTCATAGTAGAAAACGGAGTAATTAAGAGCCAGACCTAATCTAATGGGGTGAGTAGGCTGCATGTGCTCTTTGCTGATCTCATGGGCTTCACTATAGGCCTTCTCAGATGATTCCACGACAGTCGCCCTTTTCTCTCCAGTGGCTACTTCAGCCAGGTAGCGGTAATAGTCCCCTTTCATCTTCAGGTAAAACACTTTGCTCTCATACTGGGTTTCACTGCAATTCTTGATCAGGTAGTTATCCAGCAGGCTCAGCACATCCTGACATACTGCTTCCAATTCCTTCTCTATTTTTTCACGGTAAGCACGAACCATCTCTATCTTCTTCTCATTACCATCTGCAGAAGTCTTCTGCTCAATGCTACTAATGACCCTCCAGGAAGAACGGCGTGCCCCAACTACATTCTTGTAGGCCACAGAAAGAAGGTTTCTTTCTTCATTGGACAGTGGCTCATTTAGCTCTGTCACCTATAAAGAGGAAAAGAATAGAGTTGTTATGGTATGGATGATGTTGGCTGAGTTAATCATATCTTTATATCACTAAAACATAAACAGATCCATCAGTTGATTAAAGTGATTAACAGACAGAGAAGTTAGGCAGTGTGGGTATACTGAAGGTGGAAGGAGCAACAAGGAAGGAAAGAAGAATCAGAGCTGGGTCAATGGTACCTGAACCATTGATGCCCCCTATAAAAGGACACATACTATTCACATGTTCCATGAAGGAACTGTCAAGTCTAGCTAGCTATTAGAAAATAAATCAAATTTTGATCTAGATTGCAAAAGGTCAACAGTTCTCTCATACAACATTACATACACACCAATCCTAGGGACTTTAGTACAGACGGCTTATATACCTCTTACATACCATTCTGAACCAAATGCCAGCTTCCTCCTAGTCCTGCCCTGTGTGCTGAATTTCAATCCCATTTCTTCTGAGAATATTTTTGAGTATTAGTTAAGAATACAGATTTAGCCCTGGCCAGTTGGCTCAGTGGTAAGAGCGTCGGCCTGGCGTGCAGGAGTCCTGGGTTCGATTCCTGGCCAGGGCACACAGGAGAAGCGCCCATCTGCTTCTCCACCCCTCCCCATCTCCTTCCTCTCTGTCTCTCTCTTCCCCTCCCGCAGCCAAGGCTCCATTGGAGCAAAGTTGGCCCGGGCGCTAAGGATGGCTCTATGGCCTCTGCCTCAGGCGCTAGAATGGCTCTGGTTGCAACAGAGCAATGCCCCAGATGGGCGGAGCATCGCCCCCTGGTGGGCATGCCAGGTGGATCCCGGTCGGGCGCATGTGGGAGTCTGACTGCCTCCCCGTTTCCAACTTCAGAAAAATACAAAAATAATAATAATAATAATACAGATTCAACTTCAAGCAGACTTTTGAGAAACAAGACTTCTCTGCTCATGTAAAGATCATATGAATTACAAACATGGGAAAGGTAGTCAGAACTGTGGGCATGGGACTGAGTGTAACCACTGAGGTTTTAGCAATTTGGGGAACATATATTTGTTGTAGTATATGATTGAATATAATTAGCAATACAAAAGAGATGGCTGTGGTTATCTCAGTTGGTTAGAGAGTGATCCCAAAACACCAAAGAAAGATCCAGGTTCGATCCCCAGTCAGGAATATATAGGACGTGACCAATGAATGTACAACTTAAGCGGAACAACAAAACAAATGCTTTCACACCCCCACACGCTCTCTCCAGAATCAATCAGTGAACATTTAAAAAATAAAAAGAGAGGTGAACAAAGCACTTCTGAGCTGAATTGCCAATAGGAATTAATGTTTTTTAAAAAATAATAATTGTACCAGTCTTTGTAAAAAAAAAAAAAATTTAAGGCTTGCTTTATTCATTTTAAAGAGGAGACAGAGAGAGGAGCTTAGAAGCACCAACCCTCCTATGTGCCTTGACCAGGTAAGCCCAGGGTTTTGCAGCTGTGACCTCAGTGTTCCAGGATGACGCTTTATCCACTGCATCACCGCAGGTCTGGAATTGTTTCTTTCAATAGGGCATTTCTGAAGAGTCTTCATTATCCCAAAGACTAATTGTCTTGATAAAACTAAAGCAAGAGCACACTGAGAACTCTGGACAAGATGGTTGTGCTTGCCTCTTCCCACAACCACATCAAAATTGTGGCAGTAAAGAATCTGGAGGGCCTGACTAGGCGGTGGCGCAGTGGATAGAGCGACAGACTGGGATGTGCAGGATCCAGGTTCGAGACCCCGAGGTTGCCAGCTTGAGCGTGGGCTCATCTGGTTTGAGCAAAAAGCTCATCAGCTTGGACCCAAGGTCGCTGGCTCAAGCAAGGGGTTACTCGGTCTGCTGAGGGCCCACGGTCAAGGCACATGTGAGAAAGCAATCAATGAACAACTAAGGCAGAGGTCGGGAACCTTTTAGGCTGAGAGAGCTATGAACGCCACATATTTTAAAATGTAATTCCGTGAGAGCCATACAGTGACCCGTGTACATTACGCATTATCCAATAAAAATTTGTTGTCCCGGAGGACAACTATGATTGGCTCCAGCCACCTGCAACCATGAACATGAGCAGTAGGAAATGAATGGATTGTAATACATGAGAATGTTTTATATTTTTAACTTTTTTTTATTAAAGATTTGTCTGCGAGCCAGATGCAGCCATCAAAAGAGCCACATCTGGCTTGCGAGCCATAGGTTCCCGACCCCTGAACTAAGGTGTTGCAATGAAAAACTGATGATCGATGCTTCTTGTCTCTCTCCGTTCTTGTCTGTCCCTATCTATCCCTCTCTCTGACTCTGTCTCTGTCCCTGTAAAAAAAATAATAATAATAATCTGGAGGGCTATCTTGGCTGCAGATGTCTCCCATGAAAAGCAAGGAGTCCTAGCCCACAATATCTGGCTGTAAAAGTCAGTAGGGACTCAGTCCAGGTCAGATCAAGGGCCATTGGAGTAGCAGGTGTTCCTCTCAAAGAGCCTGTGCATGACCTTGCTGACACGCTCCCTTTGCTCTGAGCTCCAGCACTAGGGCAGCAGCTAAAAAAAGTGCTAGGAATATAGGAGGAGGAACTGGCTAACTGGCTTCAATCTATGAGATGGAGGGGCAGTTCTGCCCAGACAAGAGTGCTAGCAGGTGTCATTGTTCCTTTGTTGAGCCTTCCCAGGAAGGCACCAAATCTGAGTCTCCATCAAACTAGCGAACAACACTGACTGGCTTCACCCTAATAATTACTTAAGGCCCCACCCTACCTACCCAGCCTGGGCACAAGCCAGACTCTCTTTGACAGCCTCTTCTTCACAAGCTACTGGCCCTTGCCCATGCTGCGAACTTGCCTTGGTTCACAGCATAGCCTCTCTCCTGGTACCTCCCAAGCCCAAGCACAGGCAGCTACCAACCGCAGACACACAAGTTCAGGAAGTACAGGGTACCAAACAAGAGGAGCCCAAAGAAGCCCACACCAAGGTACATCATAATTATACAGAAAGTTAAAGACAAAGAGAAAAATCTTAATAGTAGTAGAAGGCAGATTAGTTACATAAAAGGGAGCTCCCAAAAGAATATAAGCTGATTTCTCAACAGAAACTGCAGGTCAGAAGGGACTGGAAAGAAATACTCAAAAGTGATGGAAAGCAAGGACCTACAACCAAGATTACTCTACCCAGAAAGTCTATCATTTAGAATCTAAGGAGAGATAGAGAGCTTCCCACATAAGAAAAGCTGAAGGAGGCTCAGTGGATACAGCGTTGGCATGGCGTATGGACATCCCCAGGTTTGATTCCTGGTCAGGGCACACAGGAGAAGCTACCATCTGCTTCCCTCCCCTTTTCTCCCTCTTCTCCTCCTGCAGCCAGTGGCTCAATTGGTTCAAGTGTGGCCCAGGGCGCTAAGGATAGCTCAATTGGAGCACATCAGTCTCAGGTGCTATAAAAGTAGCTTGGTACTCAAGCATTGCCTGCTGGGTGGATATCAGGGGCATATGAGAGTCTGTCTCACTATCTCCCCACCTCTCACCTAAAAAAAAGAAATAATAATTTGGCCCTGGTAGGTGGCTCAGTGGACAGGGTGTTAGGCTGATGGATGTCCCGGGTTTGATTCCGGGTCAGGGCACACAGGAGAAGTGACCATCTGCTTTTCCCCTCCTCTCTCTCTCCCTTCTGTCCCTTTTCCTCTCCCGCAGCCAGTGGCTCAACTGGTTTGAGTGTGGCCCTGGGCACTGAGGATAGCTCCATTGGAGTGCATCAACTTCAGGCACTAAAAGTAGCTCAATACTTGAACATCAGCCCCAGAATGGGTTGTTGGGTGGATCCCAATCAGGATGCATGCAGGAGTCTGCCTCACTATCAACCCCCAACCTAAAAAAAAAGAAACGTGTAAAAAAATTCTTTAAGAAAAAAGATTAAAGCCTGACTAGGCGGTGGCGCAGTGGATAGAGCATCGGACTGGGATGCCGAGGACCCAGGTTCGAGACCCCAAGGTTGCCAGCTTGAGCGTGGGCTCATCTGGTTTGAGCAGAAGGCTCACCAGCTTGGACCCAAGGTTGCTGGCTCGAGCAAGGGGTTACTCGGTCTGCTGAAGGCCCACGGTCAGGCACATATGAGAAAGCAATCAATGAACTAAGGTATTGCAATGAGCAACGAAAAACTAATGATTGATGCTTCTCATTTCTCCGTTCCTGTCTGTCTGTCCCTATCTATACCTCTCTCTGACTCTGTCTCTGTAAAAAAAAAAAAAAAGATTAAAAATGAATAAAATGGCAATAACTACACCTACCTATTGAAACTTTAATGTAAATGGATTAAATGCTCCAATCAAGAAGACATAGGGTAGCTGAATAAAGAACGCAATACCCATACATATGCTGCCTATAAGAGACCCACATCAGATCAAAAGATACACGGACTGAAAGGAAGATGTGGTACATCTATACAATGGAGTATTACTTGGTCATAAAAGAAGAGATGAAATTCCACCATTTGTATCATGATGGATGGATCTAGAGGTTATTATGCTAAGTGAAATAAGTCAGAAAGAAAAAGCCAAATACCATATGATTTCACTTATATTTGGAAGCCAAATAAAAAATATATGAACAATCAAAACAAAACAAACTGATAGATACCAGGAACAAACTAACTGTTGCAGATAAAAGGGGGATTAAGGGGCTGGGTAGAAAAAGTGAAGGGATTAAGAAGTACAAATTGGTAGTTACAAGATAGTCATGAGGATATAAAGTGCAGCATAGAGAATATAGTTAATAATATTGTAGTAACTATGTATGGTGCCAGGTGAATACTGTATTCATCCACCTGTATAACTTCCTAAATCATATAAATGTCTAATACTATGCTGTACAACGGAAATAAAGAAATTAAATCAAGTCACAATACTACATTTAATTTATATAACTTGGTTTCTGTAATATCATAGCCATCTATATATATTAAGTGTCTGACAGCCATATGAAACAAAATTTTACAAGGATAGAGTTCTTGTATGTGCCTTGACCAGGTAAGCCCAGGATTTTGAACCTGCAACCTCAGCATTCCAGGTCAACATTTTGTTCTCTGTGCCACCACAGATCAGGCATGATCATATATTTAAATAGTATCTCTCAGAAATAATTAAACCAGAATATAAACTAAATCATACTTACTAGTTTATTATAAATTGATCATGCTTTGCTTATTAATGCTCATGGTATCCAGAAAGTAATACACACTTAAATATTTCCTAAACTGATCAGTAGTTTTCCTTACATTAACCTTTTACTATGCATTACTGATTCTCCATTATAATGATAGAGAAACACAGTACCTCTACCACACATGACCCCAGTGGTCGGCAAACTCATTATTCAACAGAGCCAAATATCAAAGTACAACGATTGAAATTTCTTTTTGAGAGCCAAATTTTTTAAACTTAAACTGTATGAGTAGGTACATTTCTTATCGAGGTAGCACCCACACGTGGTATTTTGTGGAAGAGCCACACTCAAGGGGCCAAAGAGCCGCATGAGGCTTGCGAGCCGCAGTTTGCCAACCAGGGCATAGACCACGGAATAGAAGACTAGGGTTTGGGATACTGAACTTCAGAGCAGAAGAAAGCCAAGACAGAGGTGCTTTCTACTCTATGACCTCCTATCAAATCCCCTTGTGGAAACACCACTTCTGAATAAGGAGGCTTATCATCTTACATCCAATTCTTTATAAAGTATATTCTAGGCTTTGGAGACACTACTCAGCCATCAGGCCACTGTCATTCTGGATGATTTCTGATGTATATTCCAATATTCCAGAACATGGGTTTTCCCAGCCTCACCATTTACTAAGTGACTTTGGGAGCAAGACATTTCTGGTCCTCGGTTTGCTTATCTGTAAAACAGAGACTCCAGTCTCTTTCACAAGGTTATTCTAAGGGTATATCAGATGAAAGATTAAATACTCTTGTTTTTTCATTTTTTGACAGAGAGAGTCAGAGGGACAGACAGGAAGGGAGAGAGATGAGAAGTATCAATTCTTCGTTGTAGCTCCTTTGTTATTCACTGATTGCTTTCTCATATGTGCCTTGACTGGGGGGCTACAGCAGAGCGAGTGACCCCTTGCTCAAGCCAGCAACTTTGAGCCTCAAGCCAGTGACCTCTGGGCTCAAGCTGGTGAGCCCACACTCAAGCCGGGTGAACCCACGCTCAAACCAGCGACATCGGGGTTTCGAACCTGGGTCCTCTGTGTCCAGGTCCGACTTTCTATCCACTGAGCCATCGCCTGGTCTGGCGAAAATAAAGTACTCTTGATATATTTAAGTGCTACAGAGATGTAAGCAATTTTGAGAAAAACTTGTATAACTTTCCTTCATTTTAATTCTCACATAATTACTTACATAATCCCCTAGCTTATCTTCCTATATCAAGTACCTCTTCTCCACTGAAACTTCCTTACCGACCTTACATCACTTTCTTGCCAAAAACTTTTAGTGTCACATAGCTAGAAAAAGTCTCCAGACTGGCTTTCAAACAAGCCAAGGCCTCTGTAGGCCTTGGGCCCACACACCACAGGACTCGAGCCTGTATTCACTGAATGTGTAGATACTGAAGACAGCTGTCTCTAGCGCAACCTGACAACTGTCTCCCAAGCAAAGAGAAGCCAGAGTGTCTAAAGCCAGGGAGATAAGAGTCCTGGCCTTTCCCCTAAATCATGCTGTCCTTATTTTAGAGCCAACAACTATTTAAAGCTCAAATTACCTCACTAGTATGCTATATACCATTAGCTCTCCTACTGCAAATAAAGTTTGGCTGCAAAGCCCAAAGACAGCAATTCATGGACATGTAAAGATCGTTTAGTTGTTCAGACAAACTGGGAACATGGAGATTATGAAATACCAGTACCACCTTTAGATATAGTAACTCAACCACAGTTGGAACATAGTCAGATGTTCTCTGCCACAGAAAAAATTAAGTTAGAGGGGAGAGTCTTTAACTCTATAAAGTCTGCTCAAGGCAGAGTAAGGTTTTCTGAAAACCTTACATCAGAATTTTAAAAAATTCTTAATATCAAAAATTACTTCTCTGAGAATCTGACTTAAAATTTTATTGATTTTAGAGAAGAGAGAAAGAGAGAGAAAGGAGAGAGAGTAGTGGGAAGCATCAACTTATAGTTGCTTCCCATATGTGCCTTGACCAGGTAAGCCTAGGGTTTTGAACCAACCTCAACATTCCAGGTCGATGCTTTATCTACTGTGCCACCACAGGTCAGGAATAATCTGTGTAACTTTTATATTAAAATAGAAACCACAACCATACTACTTTTAAAGGTCAAAAGATAATTTTCTGAAAGGACAAAAAATTCCTAGTGTTCAAAAAAGGTTTAAACAAGATAGAATGACTATTCAATGTGGGAAGACTTGAGTTATGCATCATTTGGGAAGGGAAGTAATGTTTTTCAAAACAGTCAATTCTTTAAGAATGCAGCACTTATATTTAAATAAATATGGTATCCAATTCCTGACCAGTGGTGGTGCAGTGGGTAGAGTGTAGACCTGGGACACTGTGGAGGTCCCAGCTTTGAAACCCCGAGGCCTCCAGCTTGAGCGTGGGATCATCTCTGGCTTCAGCCCAGATGACGCTGTCTTGATCAAGGGGGGTCACTGGCTCGGCTGGAGACCCGGTCACATATGAGAAGCAATCAATGAACAACTAAAGTGATGCAACTAAAAGTTGATGTTTCTCATCTCTCTCCATTCTTCTCTCTCACTTAAATGAATAATAAAGTTCCCAAAATTTACTGTCATGGATATTGGAAAATGCAGAAAGCTTTTTTTATTTTCCAGCATTGTATGGTTCTGCTTAAAAACAAAATTGAGGTTTCTCTCAACTCTTACGACTCGTTTCAATTTTTTTTAGTGAGCTGGTAAGAGTTATGAGTTTGAAAAGGCTAAAGAAATCTGTTACTCTCACCAACAGTGTAAGAAATAGAACTCCCTAAATCCCAGCTACCAAGAAGCAGATTAATATCAACTATACTTCCCTAAGAACTGAGAAATCTTTTCTAAGATTAGCAACCCTTGAGATTCTTGGAAAAGCATTTAGATGACTTTCTGACCTAGGTCTTTTCTTTTTAGTGCGTGCATAAGAAAGAGACAGGGACAGACAGACAGGAGATGAGAAGCATCAATTCTTTGTTGCAGCACCTTAGTTGTTCACTGATTGTTTTCTCATATGTGCCTTGACCAAGGGACTCTAACCAAACCAATGACCCCTAGCTCAAGCCAGCAACCACAAGGCCATGTCTATGATCCCACACTCAAGCTAGTGACTTTGGGGTTTCGAACCTGTGTTCCTGTGTCCCAGGCCAAGCTCTATCTACTGAGCCACCGCCTGGTCAAACCTGATCTAGGTCTTAAAGCACTGAATCATTCACAAATTCAATTTATCAAGAAACTTAAACTGAAATGAATGCAATTTCAAATGTTTAATCTTCCTTGTTTTTCTTTAAGAATTTTTAAAATTTATTTTAGAGACAGGAGGGAGGGAGGACCAGAAAGCATCAACTTGTAGTAGCTGCTTCTCATATGTGCCTTGACTGGGCAAGTCCAGGGTTTCAAATCAGCAACCTCAGCATTCCAGGTTGATGCTTTATCCACTGTGCTACTACTACAGGTCAGGCCAAATGTTTAATCTTGATGACTAGGTACAAGATGGGCATCAGTATGCAGGTAATAGACTTGGTGTCTATATACAGTATAGGCAGTGGAATAAACCATTTCAAATAAATGTAACACTTCTGCTTGGATAGAATTAGTCATGTAGTCTGGAGATGATCTGTCTACTAAATAACTACAATTTAAAAATATAAACTAAAAAAAAATAAAATAAAAATATAATCTGAAGTCGTCTCTTTAATATCTGAGTAAAATGCCTTAAATTTTTCTGTGCAGTCGGCCTGACCTGTGGTGGCGTAGTGGATAAAGCATCGACCTGGAAATGCTGAGGTCACCGGTTCGAAACCCTGGGCTTGCCTGGTCAAGGCACATATGGGAGTTGATGCTTCCTGCTCCTCCCCCCTTCTCTCTCCCTCTCTCTCTCTCCTTTCTAAAATAAATAAAAAACTTATTTGACCAACAGTCACCCCACTAAATTAAAAAAAAAATTTATTTCTGTGCATAAAAGAGTTAACAAAATAGGTTTAAGACTGCTATCTATAGAAGCATCACTTGCAAAATTAACCCTTGGTTGGCATCTTGAGAACTTGGATTTTAGAAGGGTTCCTGCCATTCCCAGATAAGAAAGAATGGTTCACTATCCCTAAATTGGGTAAATGTGGTTTATGCTAAACACATTTTCCTTCTAGGAATCTCAAAGTTTGCTATGTGCTGGGCACAAAGTGCCTATGTAACCAACCCCAGCCCTTGGGCACTGAGTCTCAAAAGAGTTTCCTGGTGCCTGACCAGGTGATGGCACAGTGAACAGAGCGTTGGCCTGGGATGCTGAGGACCCAGGTTCAAAACCCCAAGGTCACTGCCTTGAACATGGGATCAGACATCAACCCATTGTCACTGGCTTGAAGACCAAGGTCTCTCTGGCTTGAGCAGGAGATGACTAGCTCAGCTAGAGCCCCTCAGTCAAGGCACATATGAAAAAGCAATCAAGTTCCAAAAGTATTTACCTGCAGGACCTTCAGTAAATAAATAAAATGGCAGCACACCCACCTAAATATTGGTATCATTACATTGGTCAGCTCCACACTTCTAAGCATGGATACAAACCCCAGCTGTCTGGGCCCAGAGAGCTAGTATATTTACTTACTATCTAAACATACATCCTCCTGGGTAGTATACTGTTTTTAAGGCAAAATAATTTCTTTTAAAGCCTGGCAATCAACAAAAGCAAATTTTGTTTATTCACACTGTCCTCAACAAATCAACTTGGTTTTGGCTTTCATATCAGATTAGTGCTAAAAGCTAGAACTGATAAAAGAATCTAACTTCATTTTTTTTTCAAAAAACAAAGGCTATAAAGGAGCATTTGAGGTCTTGCTCCCCACCATGTGGTCAGTTTGGCTCAACCAACTCTTACAGAAAGTCTAAAAAAAAACAAAAAAAAAACACCGCAGTAAAAAAGCAAGAACATACTAATGTAATGTGATAATAGAAAGCTTCTTTCACATTCTTTTTTAATTTTTATTTATTATTATTATTTTTTTAGAGAGGCGAGAGAGAAGGGGGCAGGAACAGGATGCATCAACTCCCACATGTGCCTTGACCAGGCAAGCCCAGGGGTTCAAACCTGTGAAGAAAGCTTTTAATATACAGACACCAACCACATCATCTTTATCCCCTTCCCACTAATAATTCATCCATCCAGCCTTTAAACCAACCCCTCTTGAATAAAAGCTTGAGGGCAAAAAGCACTCAGGTGTCAACTTAAGAGAAGCACTCTTAAAAATTAAAAAAAAAATCAAGAAAAATTATCTGCCATCTGGATTAAATGCTTTAAGCAAAAAACTACACTTTGAGGTTGCCAAATTTGAATGTAAAGAGATCTACAAATACATTTGTGGCAAATAGGGCTAATTTTAGTTTGATAAAAAGACATTCTAAGACAGTAAATCTTAAGGAAGCCGGACGAGTAGGAAAGTATAGCAACACAAAAGTTTGACCAATGGGCTAACAAATGATGCTCATTATATGAGGATATAATATACCATTCACCTTTATTTTGTATATGTTTGAAAGTTTCTATATTAATTTTTAAGGCAATTATTCTAACCACAAGAAAAAGGGAAATTTGCCAAAAATAAGCAGCAGTCAACCCTTCCCCTATTTCAACCTCATTTTTCTTCAAAGAGCAGCAAGATATCCTTGAATTTTAAACCACGTGTATGTAATACCATTTCAATACATTTTCCAAAACTTTCAATTAAGAGATCAGACCTAGCCTGACTAGGCGCTGGTGCAGTGGATACAGGGTCTGCCTGGGACGCTGAGGACCCACACTGAAACCCCGAGGTTGCCGGCTTGAGTGTGGGATCATAAGACAGGACTTCATGGTCGCTGGCTTGAGCAGGGGTCACTGTCTCAGCTGGAGCCCCCTAGTCAAGGCACATACAAGAAAGTGATCATTGAACAACTAAGGTTCCACAACTGTGAGTTGGGATGCTTCTCATCTCCCTCCCTTCCTGTCTCTCTCTCACTTGCTCAGAGAGAGAGAGAGAGAGAGAGAGAGAGAGAGGAGAGAGATCAGCCTTAGTACTAGTAATGATTTCAAAATCCTTAAAAATTATTCTTAGCTATTCTTTCAGCAATTCCACTTTTGAGTCTCTGTCGTAATACATAAACTGTTTTGGAAGCTTAAGCCACAAAAATAGTCATGGCAGCATTATTTATAAATTTGGAAACAGTCTAAATGCTAAACAAAAAATAATTTAATTATGACACCCACAGGATTCACCACTGAAAATACTAACGACAGAAGAAAAATATCCTTGAAATAACGTCAAGAGGAAAAGGCAAGGTACAAAAGCAAGTGCAAACCATGTTAAAAAAAAAAAAAAAAAGACATGATGGTAATATTCCTCCATGGGAAATTATTATACTTGTTTTTATTTTCCCCAAATTTTCTAGCACACTAAAAGCTAGGCATTTTCATCTTCAATAGCCAGGACCATTGATGATAGCCCTCCAAACACCAGGATCCCTTAGAAAAATCACAGCATCCCGAAAGTCAAGATATTCTCGAGTATTCCTTTCCTACTCACTTGTTCCCACTAGCTTAGCTTGCCTCAGAATGCTCTTTACTAGTGTTCTTATTTTCCTATCCTGTTAATTCTCCTTGCCCTCCTTGACTGGGTCATTTTCAGCCCAGAAGAAAAAAAATCTAGTGTCTAAACTAAAGTTTCTATTTCTACTATGCAAATGTCATTAGAAAAGACCAGATATATTTCATATGTGAACAGTGGAGGATGACTCAAAAGTAGCAACTATACATCCCATTATACCCATACTGGGCAGGCCTCATGTAAACGTACTGGAAGAGTATGGGATTGTTTGCATGGCCACTATCCATGATGAGCCTCCAAATGAAAACATTCTCATTCACTGTTTCATGTTAGACTGCTATAAAAGGAACACTGTGTTCCAGTCCCCAGAACACTCAGAATCTCCCCAAGCGTCCAGCAGCATGATCACCTGTGACCTGACTCAGGAAGCCGCAGGAAAGCAGCCTGGTGGCCAGCTGGGCCACCCTGGTCCCCTCCTGAGTGGCTGCCCTCAGACTTCCAGAGATGCTAGGCTCTTCTGAGCCCCTCCCTTCACCTTCTCCTCTGCCCCCTTGCCCTCTCCTCACCCCACCCCATACAGTAGGCATGCTGTAGCAAGCAGAAGCAGTCGGGTTCTTTTTTACCAAAACATCAAAATACCTAAAAGGAAATTAAGAGTCTCGCTCTTTCCTATCCAAGTCACACGTGAGCCTTCCTGACATGGATAACCCTGTGCCTTGCAGCCAGAATAAAAAAAGGAGGGACACTTGAATGGTACTGAAGCAAAAACAATTATAAAAAAAAAAAAATTAAGCTTATTTCTACATCCTTAAATTACTGGCACCAAAGGCAACTTTGTTTCTTAGCTCTAGGTTAAATATGGGCTTAATTGTTATATTCAAAATTCCTTTCAAAAAGCTAAAGAAATTTAAATGATCTCTTTTAAAACAAACCTGCATTTTTTAAAAGCCTTCCTCTTATTCTTAGCCTTCTTTCACTTCTCTACACCAATGCAGCTGCTCTTCACACTCAGCTGTGGAGGAGGGTGGATAAGTCATTCCTCCTGAGCTACTACTGTCATTACTTGTTCAGCTGCCCATTGCTATCACTGTCATATTCCCAGCTCTGACACCCCTGCTCTAGTAACAGAATTATTAAGGACACTACACCTAGGCCCTACTCATGAAGTCTGGCTTTGTATCTCTCCAAAAAATAAGATACCACCCAAAGATTAAGAAAATAAGACCACTGAGTTTATTTGGAAAAATTTAAAATATCACATTAAAAAAATCCGTATGTCTGAGCCCTGGCCCAGTAGCTCAGTTGGTTAGTTTCATCATAACATGCCAAGGTTGCGAGTTTGACCCCTAATCAGGGCATATACAAGAATCAACCCATGAATGCATAAGTGGAACAAATCAGTATTTTGCTCTCTCCCCCTTCCTCTTTCTCTCTAAAAATTAATTTTTAAAAATGGATTTGTATCAGGGATATAAAGTAGAGCATAGGAAATGTAGTTGTTAATGGGTAGCTCTGTTAGTTAAGAGCATAGTCGTGATATGCCAACACTGTGGGTTCACTCCCTGGTGAAGGCAACTACTAAAAGAAACTAATGAACGCATAACTAAGTGGAACACCAAATCAAAGTCTGGATGTCTCTCTCTCCCCCTTCCTATCTCTAAAAATTTTTAAAAGATATATATATAGGGCCAGGTGAGTACTGGAAATATTGGAGGTAAGCACACTCTGCAAATATATATGACTGTCTAACCACTATCCTGTACACTTGAAACTAATACAAAATAATATTAAAAGTAAACTGTAATTGAAAAATAAAAATTAAAAGAAAAAAATTTTAAACACATAAGTATGTAAGAACACTCATTTCTACTTACCTAGCTATTCACAACCCAACTAATGCTTTGTGACACCTTAACAGCATTCAACTCAGGTAAAGAAAAATCTTCTTCTGTGAGACTATCTTTAATAAGTGAAATGCTGATGAAAATTTGGCTTAGACTTCATTCTTTAAAAAAAAAACAACCTCATGCAAAGTCTTTAAGATGTACAATTTTTATTGTCTCTGCAAAATCATGGAACCAAAACAGTTAACCATTTATCTTAAAATTAAAGCTTTCTTTTGGGAATTTTTGTTGATAATTTTTCATATAACTATTTTAACTATTCAAATTTGTAAATTAGTAAAATCAAACTTTCAAATATCTCTCCAAGTGTCAATTTAAAATAAGATTATAAGGCCTGACCGGTGGTGCAATGAGTAAGCGTCCACCTGGAATGCTGAAGTCGCCAGTTTGAAACCCCAGGCTTACCGCATTAAGGCATGAATGAGAAGCAACTACCGAGTTGATGCTTCCCTGCTCCTCCTCCCACATTTCTATCCTCCCTCCAAAATTAATAAATAAATCTTTAAATAATTAAGATTATATGGTTTGATAGTGACCCCAAATGACAGCTGACACCTAAACTATATAATTTGGGGAAGACAACAGAAAAATGAGAGGAAAGGCCATAAGGCAGCCAGTACTGGTATCCTGGAAAGACAAAAAATATAGCCCTCCACAATTTAGTTTCAAATGTGTGGTCAAGCACTAAGAAACAGAGCTTAGAAAATAAGACAAAAGGTAGTGGTTTTGGTTTTTATGTCATCTCCTCCTTGACTATTAAATGTTTAAAGTGGACTTTTTTTCACAACCCATGAAATCTGGTAGAAATACAGAAAAACGCCCTGCCAGATAAAAAGGGTTAGGGCTAGTAACATGGGGGTGAGAAGCTTCTGGCAGCCCCAGAATCATCAAAACAATAAACAATCTTATTTACAGGAACCCCATCAGTTAAGAATCCCATTGCTCACCACTCTCAGTACTAGCAGTGATCATTAGGGGGCTGCTAACACACAGCAGGGAAATCATTTATAACAAAGTCAGCCTTGGGGTAGAAAATGAGTCATATCTACGTGATCTCCAAATAGTTAATAGCTTGGTCTAATTTCAGGTAAATTGTTCTTATTCATTTGAGTGATCATCATATGGTTTTTAAGCTCTGTAACTTTTTTTTTTAATGGAAATACAAACCTAGCTAGGTCCCTTATTTTATTTTAAAGATACATCCCCCTTTTTAAAATTTATGCTGAAAAGGCTCAGAAGTTACAAAACAAAGAGAAGGATACTGATTACCACTGGCTTTGCTGTTATGGGAACTTCATATTGACACACTGCTGGATCAGTCATGTTTTGAAATCCAGCCAGCTATAGCTAGACCATCACCACTTTTTAAAGATATTTTCTCATTTTTTTTTTTTCTTTTTTTTTTTTTTCTTTTTTTTTCATTTTTCTGAAGCTGGAAACAGGGAGAGACAGTCAGACAGACTCCCGCATGCGCCCGACCGGGATCCACCCGGCACGCCCACCATGGGGCGACGCTCTGCCCACCAGGGGGCGATGCTCTGCCCACCAGGGGGCGATGCTCTGCCCCTCCGGGGCGTCGCCATGTTGGCGACCAGAGCCACTCTAGCGCCTGAGGCAGAGGCCACAGAGCCATCCCCAGCGCCCGGGCCATCTTTGCTCCAAAGGAGCCTTGGCTGCGGGAGGGGAAGAGAGAGACAGAGAGGAAAGCGCTGCGGAGGGGTGGAGAAGCAAATGGGCGCTTCTCCTGTGTGCCCTGGCCGGGAATCGAACCCGGGTCCTCCGCACGCTGGGCCGACGCTCTACCGCTGAGTCAACCGGCCAGGGCTCTCATTTTTTTTTCAACTAGAGTGATAGTTATTCAACATTGTGAATATACTAAACACTACTGAATTGTACAATTGAAAACAGTTGGTTTGTTATGTGACTTTTACCTCAATAAAAGCAGTCATTTTCTCCACTTTTTATATTTTAATTTTTAATTTATTGTTTTTCTCCATTTTTTTTTAACAATTTAGAGTTTGCTGTAATAAATAAATAAGATTCCCTCCAAGTACTAAGGGATGAAACCCTCCCCAAGGTCAACAGTTAACACAAAGGATTAATGAGGATGGACATCTAGCAACACCTTTTATCTCAATGTAAGTATTAATAATTAGAAAAAGCAGTTACCATAATATTCATTTCAATTGTGAAAGGTAACACATAAAAAAAAAAAGCAAACTGTTATCTGTATTCTTTTCACCCCCAAAAAAGAGAACAACTGAAACCACATGACTTAGAATAATGGCTGGCAGACTCCACCTCTAAAGAGTCTACAGAGGTATCATTGCTCCATTAGTGATCATGGCTATTGATCTAGCTTCCTGGAAGAACAAGTAGGAGAAAATATTTCAGACAGTAAGAATTTTAAAGTCTATTCTACAAGGATGACTTTTTAAAAAATATAATTAAGATAGCCTTTTGCCACCAATGCTCCCCACACACACATACATACTCAAGTTAAACTGCTTTAACCCAGTGACTTCAACAAAATTAGTAGCCCCAGAACTTTTTTCTCCACTCCCCAACCCAGGCAAGTAACAATCGCCTACTTAGAATATTAATTTCTCAGGAAGCCATTAAAACCCCAAAAATAAGACAATACTGTCTAACCAGTATGAAACATCTGGGTGTTCACTTTCTCCTTAAATGCAAGACTACAGACTACACGTGCCCTGGCGGGATAGCTAGGCTGGTTAGAGCATCATCCTGGATTCATAATGGTTGTGGGTTTGATCCCTGTCAGAGCACATAAAGGAACAGATTGAAGTTTCTGTCTCTTCCACGCCCTAAAATTAATAAATGTTAAAAAAAATAACGCAAGACTACATATTTGTCTTAAAAAACTGAACTTCCATCTTTTACCTTTTCAAAATACTGAATATTATTTCTAGCCTGATTATCTACATACAACTATCACTCAGCACAGGTCCCAACAGTGTTATTACTAAAATAATCTCATTAAATGCAAATAAATGTATTCCCTCTAACATGCAGGACTGAATATTTTCTTTGTTATCTTCCAAGTTGTCCATGATGAGATGACTTTTACATAAGGAAAATGTTTTATGAAAGTTACCATTTTGAGCACATAATCCTCACAACTTCTCCAAATAAGTACTGACCCATTTTACAGATGAGGAAAATGAGGTTCAAGGTAAACCTAGTTCCTCAGACACAGTAAACAGATTTGAAAAAAGGTCGGCTTTATTTTAAACTGTTCTTTCCTCCAAACACCAGCAAGGAGCAGAAGCATAAATACAGCAAAAGAGAACTTTTTCCAAACCTCAAACTAGTGCTTTGTAACAGATTCTCATTCCCTAACATTTACTGAAAATGACCCAGTACAAAGTAATAACTTTTTTAAGGTTTTTATTTAGGGCCTGCCAACTTAATAATATGCAACAAGCCCAAGTATATAGCCTGTCCCTGACTATAATAAAATGTATTTATTCTAGTTTAAAATTTCTATTTTTATTCCATCACTGCCCAGTATCAATGGTGAAATGTTTAAAAATACAAATTTATTTTATACACCCTTATAAGAAAACTAGAAATAGGAAAATGAATAGGTATATCTAGAGGTCTTACATGAAGTTCTTATTTTTTTTGTACCAATCCCTGTCTGGTGAAAGATGAAGTCCTCAGTTCCAGCTGGCTTATCTGCTAATTTCTGCAATACCTTGGACAAACGCCATTTGCATACTCCCTATCAGCCCTTAGGTGCATTGCAGCCTCTGTGTCATTGTGTGTGACATCACTGGGTTGCTATGGATATAGGTGCGAGGTCATTGGCTTTTCTGTGTAACTAGAAGTACGAAAAAATTAGAAGAGTCTAAATAACACAAATTAAATGTTCCCAATATGGCAACTAATAAAAGTGAAATCATCAGAGCTTTAAAATTTTTAAGATGCACCTGAAACCTATATAATTTTATTAACCAATGTTACCCCAATAAATTCAATTAAAATAAATAAAATTTAATAAATGTTTTAAGATAGCAACTATGGCAATATATTAATTCAGTGGTACTCTCAATTTCAGAACCAATCCTCTTCCTTAATGAGATAAAATTTTTGTTCGTGTAGCTGCCTTAATAAAGATATAAACATCCGTCTTTTGTGAATTTGTAGTTATTCAGTAAACTGTAATACCTACACTGCTTCATTAAAAAGATTTAACATGTAAAAAAATTAAAAAAAAAAAAAAAAAGATTTAACATGCAAGGTACCCTCCTAAATCCACTTCACAGCAGATATGCATTTTAAAGCCTTTGTTACATAAGGCAGGGAGTTAAATATTAAGACAGTGGGAGACAAATTATTGAGGTAATTTTCCATGTTCCATTTAATAATGCTCAATAGCATCTCTAATAGCAAACTCATTGATAATTCATTAAATAAACATAGTGTTAGTGACAAAATGGTGCAATACAGGCAGGAATCTGCAGACAACTGTACATCAGTATTTCCTTTTCATCAGCATGAGGATGCGCTAGCTTTTCGTTTTTTTAAGCCTCAGATGTACCTAACAAAACATTTTCTAAAAAGACTTTTTCCCTTTTAAAGTAACTCCTCCCAGCCTCCACCCAGTCTAGGCTCTCTGCAATATGACAAATGCAGAATCTTCTGGAATGACTTGATACTGCCTCCTACCACTGCTTTGTTTGCAGTAACAGATTACAGAGAAAATTCTTTTCAACTTAATAAGAATTTCAACAGATGTGTGCCTATACTTAAAAAAGAAAAGGCATGTCACAAATTGATCCAGTCAGATAAATTCACCACCTTTATTTAAAAAATAATGCCTAACCTTTTCAATACAAAACATTAGGGAAAAATGGAGATGGCTCGTTGAGAACAATCAATGAAAACACTAGCGAAACAAACGTTTCCCCCTTCCTAAGAGCACGAGGACTTTGCTTTGGGAAATGGAAAAAAGAGGAGCCTTTTGTTAAGAAAAACATGAGGAAGGTTTCGATTTTGCACCACTGAGCCCACGTTTTCAGGGGAGCCTAAATTTTCCCCAGGGAGGTTCTGCAGGATCTGTCAGGAGAGGCAGCGGTGAAGATTTGGGGGGGGGGGGTGAATATTAGGAAACCAGGAGGCATGCTGAGTGAATGGGAAAGGCGCCGCCCAGACACCAGGGAGAGAAAGAGGAACCGCATCCATGCGGTCCCCCGCCCCCACGCCAAGGCAGGGAGGAGGGGAAGTGGGGCACAAAGGATGCGCACAACCCCCGCTCAGGTCCCCAGCAGCTCGGGAGACGCGGGGCCCAAGACCCCGCTTCAAAGATGAGCCCTGCAAGACTCCGCCCCAACCCTAGCTCGGGGATGGCCTGGGAAGCAGCGCCGCCGGCCCTGGGAGACACTTAGGGAGAAGCCGCATTACAACTCGGGTCCCCTTTCGCTGTCTGGACCCTACCCTGTCCTCTTAGTGAACGAGGAGGAGCGGCCATCCCTGTAGTCGCCACAGGCGACTAGCCCCTGGGTCGTCCACGCGAAAGCCCGCGTCTGCGAAGAAGCTGAGGCGAGGCGGGGGAGGGGAAGAGGAACTCACGTTCTTCATGGCCGCGGCCATGTCGTCGTAGCGCTCAGCCTGCTCCGCCAGCCGGGCTTTCTGCACCAGTTGCTCGCGGTCCACCATTTTCGCAGGCTGGATCGGCCGGGCGAGAAAACCGGGGAGGCCTGAGGGCTCGAAAGGCAGCTGCGGCGCGGCTGGAGCCCGTGTGCCGGAGGGACCGACCCACAAAGCGAGAAGCTGAGGCGATGACGGCGAGGTGAATGCTGCGGCTGGAGTTGCAAACGCGGGACCGGGCGTGAGACGGCTGCGGCTGCTGTGCGTGCCGCGGAGAACAACCCCCTGCGGCCCCGCCCACGCCACGTGACGCACTGGGCCGCCCACCCGCGCACCCCGCCCAGGTTCCTCCCCGGCTCTTCCGCTTCTGGGGGTTCTCCTACTCAATTCAGTTTGCCGTACCCTTCTAGGTGTTTCTTCTCTTCCTGCTCTCCCCCAACACTCCCCGTGCTTTACTTCACCACGGTTCTTGCACCCCAGCTTCTCCAGACACCCCCCCTCCTCCTTCAGACCACCCTGCCTAACCCCCGGCGCCTGGGTCACTGGGAGTTGTAGTTCAACTACCAGCGAGGTGATCCGTAGGCAAGATCAAGGACAAAGGGTCGGTTTACACTACATCTCCCAGTGGTCGTAGCGCTCAGGCGGAGAAGGAGGTGGATTCTAATTCCGCGGCCGCTGGGGACCCCTGGCGGGAACTAAGGCTGAATCAGTCCGAACTAGTGCTGATTCACGGCCCCACCCCATATTCTCCAGGAAGTTACGAGGGGGATGGGCCGCAAATGCGCCACGATTGAGCCTGGGCCTCACCCCTGGAGCCTGTCACCTAAATAAAGTAGCAGTTCAAGGAGTTTCAGAGGTGAGGGGGCACGTCTACTGTAAATCCAGACTGTCAAGTTGATGCCCGCCCCTGGGGTGTTTTGAATTATGGAGCTAAACATTGGGGCTAGTCTGTTACCCTTCCCCACAACATTACAGTTCCCCAACCCCACCTTGAGCTTCTTGGACCTGATGAAGAGAAAAACATGGAAGGACAAATTGACCAGGCATACTGGTTAATTTACAGAAAGGATGCAGCTGTCTGCCAGCTGACCCCTGGAGAGCCCCTTCTTCCTCTCCAGGGTGAAATGTTAAAGATTTAATTCTGTTACCAAGATTGTATCTGGAATTAACCAATCCTCTCCACCTAGGACACACACTCTGAGGTCAAGCTGGCAAATTCATGCTCATGTGCTTCCTTTTATGACATCCCATGTAGCTCACATACCCCCTAGTTTTGACTGCACATTTTATTTACTTCATTTATTCAATAGGTATCTACTGAGCACCTACTACATTCCAGCACAGTACTACGCAATGATGAACAACAAAAGCAAAAATAAAAACCCTACCCAAGGAAATAGGCAAGATATGTTGTTGTTTTGTTTGTTTGTATTTTCATTATTTTGGGGTGTATAGGAAGAGATTATGAAAAGGTTCTCCAGGGAGCTAGGTAACATTTCCAACCCAGCTGGTAAAGGACACATTAGGATTTGTGAGAAGGCAGAGCGCACAGTCAGCAAGACTCAGAGGCAGGTTCCTCCCAGACATATATATTGATAAAGAATCCAGTGTTTGTTCCCTAAAGTGATGGATAGTCAGTCTGGGGGTAGTGTCATGAGCCAGAACATGAGGATCCTTGAATGGCAGGCAAGGGAGTGAAGTCTTTATTCTGAAATAAGTAGAAAGCCGTGAGCCTAGGCAAAAAATGAGATTTATGTTTTGTATTCTTCATCATTGCTTCCTCAGTGCTTAGCACAGCGCCTTGTACACAGTAACTATGTAGAACATATTAAAGAAATAAATGAATAAATGCAGTTTAGGCATACTGCGCTGGCAGGAGTAGAGGAGATACGCTGAGTGAGGAGAGAGAATGGCTGTCTTCTTCCCCTCCTCCACATAGGATCCAGTCGCTCTTCCCTTATGGTACCACCCAGCAAAATGCAATCCTGCTGGTGTGTTTTTTTGTTTTTCTAAGAAAGAAGAGGAAATAGAGAGACAGACTTCTGCATGCGCCTGGACCAGGATCCACCTGTCAACCCCCATCTGGGACCGTTGCTCAAATCAACTGAGCTATCCTTAGTGCTGAGGCTGACACTCAGACCATTCAAGCCACTGACTGCCTATGAGAGAGGAAGAGAGAGAGAAGAAGGAGAGGGAGGGGAAGAGAAGCAGATGGTCACTTCTCATGTGTTCTGACCAGGGGTTGAACCCCAGACATCCGCAGGCCAGGCTGATGCTCTATCCACTGAGTAAACCAGCCAAGACCATCCTGCTGGTAAATAAACCCTCTTATGTTCACCAAGTCATTCCTCTTCCTTTCTCTTCCTGAGCCCTTTCAGCTAACTCTGGTTGTCTACATGTGGATAGAATGTGTCAATGCTAAATCTTAGGAACTTCCTGGCACATTTCAGGCTGCTTCCCCAACCTCTCTACCTTAGTTCCTTCCCTCCAGTCCAATGTGCATTGAAACAAAACAAAATCTAGACCAAATTTGTTTGGGAAAAGTCAAGCAGAAGCAGAAAGTCCAAAGCCAAACAGTAATGACCTCTGAAGTCTCCACATCAAGGTTCCCCTTCACTGGTGTAGGGGATTGCTGGCCCTGCCCTCCTTTCCCTTTTGATTTTTTCTTTTTCTTTTTTTTTAAGACTCTAGGCTTAAAGCTGCAGCAGCCCAGCAGCCTCTGGCTGTTTAGAGGACTGCTTCAGAGGCATGGTGATATTATACAAAGCAAATGGCTTAATATTCTGGCTTCCTTCTCCACTACCTTATACTGCTGAAAGAAACCTGAAGCAAGGATTTGGAAAACTAGCATTCTGGCTTCTGTCTGCCCCCTCCCAGCTCAAAGTGCAAGGCCTGTACCCTCTCTGGGTCTCAATTTCCCCTCCTTTGACGTGAGAAATTAAACTAAATGAGAACTAAGTGCTCTACCCAGCTGTGACGAAGCACAGTTCTAGATTCAGCATGTTCCTCTTCTGAAATGGAAAACTATTGGCATTCTTTTTTTTAAATTTTATTTTAATTTATTGGGTGTACATAGATTCTACTATTGGTATTTAGCTGTCGAAATAGGGGATCTGTTCCTAAGAACCTAGGCCCTGGCCGGTTGGCTCAGTGGTAGAGCGTCGGCCTGGCATGCTGGGATCCGGGTTCGATTCCTGGCCAGGGCACATAGGAGAAGCGCCCATTTGCTTCTCCACCCCCCCTTCCTTCCTCTCTGTCTCTCTCTTCCCCTCCCGCAGCCAAGGCTCCATTGGAGCAAAGATGGCCCGGGCGCTGGGGATGGCTCCTTGGCCTCTGCCCCAGGCGCTAGAGTGGCTCTGGTCGAGGCAGAGCGAGGCCCTGGAGGGGCAGAGCATCGCCCCCTGGTGGGCAGAGCGTTGCCACTGGTGGGCATGCTGGGTGGATCCCAGTCGGGTGCATGCGGGAGTCTGTCTGACTGTCTCTCCCCGTTTCCAGCTTAAATAAAAAAAAAAAAAAAAAAAAAAGAACCTGGGAGATTGTCAAGTCCCAAGAAATGAGAGGCTCAGAATCATTCTTGTCTTTTAGACAAAAAAACTGAGACAGAGATGCTTTGTAAAGACCAGCTAAAGGTGACTGGTTGAGCCTGAATTCAAACCCAGGCAGATCTGGACTTCTAGTAGCAAGGACACCCTTTCCTGCCCAGGCTATGAGGATCTATGAATTGGCCTGTGCTCAGGAATAAAAGGGCCCTGCTTTCTGGTGACCAGCCTGACACAAAGGCACTGGGCAGTTACCCTGTATGGCTAACTATCCATCCCAACTCCAGTGCTGGAGAACATGACCTTTAGAAGCATTTCTCTGGCAAAGTTGGCTGACAAGCAGGCCAGCCAGAGACGTTAGTATCCTGCTGTTGCTGTGCAGTCATAAATCACCACAGCCCCATCCCCTGGCTCCTGGCTTCCTCCTGCGGCTGGAAAGCTCCCTGATTGGTGTAGGGGCAGCAGCAGCAGCCTCAGCTTCAGAAGCAGATGGGCAATGCTCCCCACCTTGTCCTCTGGGAACACTTCCCTGTCACTGCCCTAGCAGGCTGTCTGCAGTAGGGGCAGAGCACACAGCCGACTCAGAGACAATGGACAACAGGGAAATCTCAGTGGGCTGCCTCTCTTCCTGAGAACACTGGGGCAGTGGAGAATGCCTGTGCTGGGAGGCAGGACCCACAGGTTAAAGCTTGACTTTGCTATTAATCTTGCCGGGTGACCTTGAGCAAGTCACTTTAACTTTTTGGACCTCAGATGGTGCATCAATAAGATAAAATAATTAAAATTTTTTTTTCTTTATTTTATTTATTCATTTTTAGAGAGGAGAGAGACAGAGGGAGGAGCTGGAAGCATCAACTCCCATATGTGCCTTGACCAGGCAAGCCCAGGGTTTCGAACCGGCGACCTCAGCATTTCCAGGTCAGCGCTTTATCCACTGCGCCACCACAGGTCAGGCAAGATAAAATAATTAGATGGATTCTTCTTACCTTCTTTTAACCTATAACAACAGCCTTTTAACTGCCCTGCTTCAGTGTCTTCCCACCCTCCTTGGTAAAAGATCTGAAAGGTCTTCATAAACATACATTTGATCTTCTCCTTCCCTTGCCTTGGCTCTATCATGAATGCTTCTCCCATTGCACATGTCCCAAAGTTCCTGCTCCTTAGCCTAAAATTCAGGCCTTTCTTGAGGACCCCTGCCTACCTCCCTGGCTGCGTCTCACACAGGGCACTTGACTAGCATTTCCCGAGCACACAGTGCCATCTGCCAACTCTGGGCCTTTACAAAAACTGTTTCTTCTGCTGAGAACTTCATCTACCCCCACCCCATTCAACTCCTACCTCTTCAACTTTCAGACTCAGACACTATGAGTTAAACTGACTGCTCCCCTTTGGGTCCCCTGCCCCCAGCTCCATGCCTCCATACAGCACAGGGTCCAGACCTCCTATTGCACTTGTATGTATATAAGTCTGTTTTCCCCTGGGATCTTACAAACAATTCCTCAAAGACAAAGATCTACTGTAGTCACTGCTGAGCTCTAAGCCTGGCATGGAACAGGTGCTTAGGGGATTTTTTAAGTTTTTCTTTTTTATTAATTGATTTGAAAGAGAGGAAGAGAAAGAGAGAGAGGGAGAGAGAGAGAGAGAGAGAGAGAGAGAGAGAAACATCTATTCATTTTCCCATTTATGCATTCATTGGTTTATTTATTTACTTAGATTTTATGTATTGATTTTAGAGAGAGAAGGGAGGTAGGAGCAGGAATCATCAACTTGTAGTTGCTCCTGGTATGTGTCTTGATTGGGCAAGCCCAGAGTTTTGAACTGGTAACCTCAACATTCCAGGTCGATGCTTTATCCACTGCACCACCACAGATCAGGCCATTGGTTGATTCTTGTATGTGCCCTGACCAGGAATGGAACCCACAACCTGGTGTATTGGGATGACGCTCTAACCAGCTGAGCTACCCTATCAGGGCAGGGAAGTTTTGCTTAATGAAAGAGACTCTGCTTTGAGAAAGGATTGGTCTAATGATGGTCTTACCTCTTGAGTAAGGTTTGAAAAGTTCTGCCCCAAACAAATGACCGTGGCCAAGTTGCGGCAAAGATTCAGGAATGCAGAACTATAGATGATTCCAGAAGCAAAACAGGCCAAGCCAGAAAGGATGATCTTGAAGAGGATTCAGACAGTGAATTTTGAAAAACAGCCTGTTGATATAGGGCTGATGACCCACAGATTCTCTGTTCTGAGTGCGTGGGGCTGACCACCCCTTACCAACCAGCTTCCCTAAACCTAGAGCCTGATTCTTAGAGCCTCTAAAATTGATTGGGTTGGAAAGAGAGAGAAGTTAAAAAGTCTACTATATCTTTACATTTTAAGTTTTACATTATCTTATAATGAGCCAACTTCAAAATTTAACATACCAAGAGTCTGTCACCATAAAAAAAAATGGGTACTGTCTCTAACAGAGATAAAATGTCTCCATTCTCAAGATACTAGCATTCCAGAGCAGAGGAACCTGGACTAGAATTTTCTTCCCAAACTCAGCTGTGTGAATTCAGGCCAAGTGCTTTACCAATCTGGATCCCAGGTTCCCCACAGAATTTTAAAGACAAATCTCCACCCTGCCCTCTGAATTAAACTGTGACATGAATGCATTCCTTGACTCGCTAGAGGTGTCTGAAGCAAGTGGTTTTGTTTTTGTTTTGTGATAGAGACAGAGAGAGGAACAGATAGGGACAGACAGACAGAAAGGGAGAGAAATGAGAAGCATCAATTCTTCGTTGCAGCACCTTACTTGTTCATTGATTGCTCTCTCACATGTGCCTTGACTGGGGGGCTACCGCAGACCTAGTGACCCCCTTGCTTAAGCCAATGACCTTGGGCTCAAGCTGGTGAGCCTTGCTTAAACCAGATGAGCCCGCACTCAAGCGGCAGCCTCAGGGTTTCAGACCTGGGTCCTCCACATCCCAGTCCAACGTTCTATCCACAGCGCCATCACCTGGTCAGGCTGAAGCAAGTGTTTTGATGCTTGGAATTCCAACAGAGGGCAAATAAATGACTTGTAGGAGTCCCACATTGATGGGGATGGTGGCAGCCTGCTGATCTTATGGAGCGAAGCAGGTACTTTTTTAGAGGACTCCAAGCTGCAGAGAGCCCACCAGTTTCAGCTCACTTCAAGGAAGCAATTTCTCCATCAGCTGGAACTGTCCAGGGATAGAATGAGCTGAGTTTGGAGGATATAGGATAGGAATCTTGGGTCAGGAACCAGCAGGTAAGCAGGGTCAGAAGACCAGACAATCAGAGATGATGCTGAGCAGTAATTCTCAACCTGGCTGTGCATCAAAGTCCCCCAATACCTGGGGGAAGCTTGTACAGAATACAGAATCTTAGGTCCAGCATACAGGATCACAATCTCCAGCAATGGGGTCTAGGAACCTGTATATTTTTAAAGCTCTCTGGGGGATGCTTCTACCACCAGTGGTCTGCCAAGGTAACCTCAAAAGGCTCTGGCAACTCTGAAGAAGGACAAGCTGGGTTGCCTGAAGTGGAGTGTCCATGAGGCCTTTTGAGAGTTGTCTGGAAGAGATGAAGGAACTAGCATTTTCTTATGTTGGCCATTCTGCTGAGTCAGCCCAGCGCTAATGCTTCCAGAGTGCAAATCCCACTTGGTCATATAATAGGAATGCTGGTGCTGACACAGCAGGCAGACAGGAGCCCAGGCTGTATCAGTGGATGGGAGGTAGGCACAGACATTCAGCACCAACTCCTTGCTCTGAGCCAGGGGAAAGGCAGGGGCAAAAGGCACCCCCTCCATGCCAAGCCTTGAGCGAATCCAGAGGAGTCAGGAGCATGGGGCCTGCACTGCCTCCTAGGTTTTAGAGCCAGCTATATTTCCTCCATGTCTCGCTGGAGTTTGGTAATGGGAAGGGACAGCAAAGGCCTCTTGTTCCTCCAGTAGAGGAATCCCTTTTGCAGCACCCTGTCTCCTGGGTGGCAGCCCTTGGTAGCACACCTCCAGCCATAGGCAATGACCATTCCCTGTGGTCTCCCTCCTGCTGTGGGACAGCTTTCACATTCCCAGACACACCTGCCCATTGTTCCTCATTCTGCCTTCTGATGTTACAAGAAAAAGGAAAACCCTTCTCCCCAACAGTCTTTTATAATCGAATATATGTAGCCCTTTTGTCTCCACATTGGACAGTTTCCCCAGGAACAGACAGTAGGTTTGAACATGTGCTTTTCTCCATCCATAATGCCCAATGGGAATGAAGAGATGGTCAAAGAGATGGATGGCCAGGACATGCATTACTGAGCTCTTAACATCCCCCCACCTACCCACACTCACACTTGAGAAATGTGTTCTAGAGTGTTATACAAGGCCTAAGAGCACTTCACAAAGTGGAGGTTTGGCCACCAACCCCAGGACAGCCATCCCAACCTAGGCTGGGCCAGGTACCTACATCAAGGCTGCCTCAGCACCTATAATCAATGCTTTGTCCTCCTGCCTGGAAGTCCTCATCTCAGTTCTAACACTCAGATAGCAATGAAAGGTGAATAAGTAAGAAAAAATGGGAAAGCAAAGGTGTTTGTCTCTTGCCCCCATAAACAGTAGGGCAGTCATGCTTTTAGATGAAGAATTCAGCGTGCGGAGGACCCGGGTTCGATTCCCGGCCAGGGCACACAGGAGAAGCGCCCATTTGCTTCTCCACCCCTCCGCCGCGCTTTCCTCTCTGTCTCTCTCTTCCCCTCCCGCAGCCAAGGCTCCATTGGAGCAAAGATGGCCCGGGCGCTGGGGATGGCTCTGTGGCCTCTGCCTCAGGCACTAGAGTGGCTCTGGTCGCAATATGGCGACGCCCAGGATGGGCAGAGCATCGCCCCATGGTGGGCGTGCCGGGTGGATCCCGGTCGGGTGCATGCGGGAGTCTGTCTGACTGTCTCTCCCTGTTTCCAGCTTCAGAAAAAATGGAAAAAAAAAAAAAAAAAAAGAATTCAAGGCACAGAGAGGTTAAGTAACCTGTCCAGGTCACAGAGGTAGGAAGCAGAGGGGCTGGATCATAAAAAAGGCTCATGTGTCTCCTATTCCTCATCTCACCATCCAGAAGTATCACCTCAGTGGAGAGAATTTCTTTTTTTTCTTGTTGACCTCTTTTCAAAGCCAGTAAAGGCAGGCCTGACTCCCTACCCACAGCTGGGTTTATTTCTAACCTCTCCTGTGGGAGGATGCAGATAAAGCTGGGGGTAGGAATGACAAAGGGAGGAGGTGAGTGACCTGCTCACTCATGGAATGGGAAGGAGTATGGTCTTTAGGGGAGTGAGTCAAAGCCAAGGCCCTTCTGGAGTTGGAGGGACAGAAGTTTCCAGGTGTACTGCCCAAGGCTGTGGCTGTCCATGCTGAAATCAGAGGCCTCCTAGAGCAAACAGAACACAATGGCTTGCTGAATAACCTTAAACAAATTACTTCTCTGGATCTCTGTTCATTCTTTGCAAAATGAGGAACCAATGCTCAATTAACTTGAAGCAAGCCACTTGGGCTAATACTAAAACCTTGACTTATTCTTGTCTTCATTAAAGTGATCTGAACTCCAGCCTGACCAGGTGGAGGCGCAATGAATAGAGTGTCAGCCTGGGACAGAGAGGACTCAGGTTCGAAACCCTGAGGTTGCCGGCTTGAGCTCAGGGGCTCATCTGGCTTGAGCACGGGTTCACCAGCTTGAGCACGGGGTTATTGGCTTGAGCGTGGGATCATAGATATGACGCCAAGATTCCAAGGTTGCTGGCTTGAGCAGGGGGTCACTGGCTCGGCTGGAGCCCCCCAGTCAAGGCACATATGAGAAAACAATCAATGAACAACTGAGGTGCCAGAACAAAAAAATTGATGCTTCTCATCTCTCTCCCTTCCTCTCTGTCCCTAAAAAAAAAAAAAAGATCTGAACTCCAGATACGTATCTTGTGCAGATGAGGATATCTCGCAATGATATCATAGGGGTTTCCTGGGTATCTATGACATCACGGAGATTTCATGAGTTCTAGGGGTAAGGGAAGGGAGGATAAATACAGTGTGTCCGTAAAGTCATGGTGCACTTTTGACTGGTCACAGGAAAGCAACAAAATACGACAGAAATCTGAAATCTGCACCAAATAAAAGGAAAACCCTCCCAGTTTCTGTAGGATGATGTGGCAGCATGCGCGCATGCGCAGATGATGACTCAACACCATGTATACAGCGGAGCAGCCCACGGCCATGCCAGTCGAGATGTGGATGGTACAGAGGAAAGTTCAGTGTGTTCTGTGGCTCGCTAACTTCGAATCCGTGACCAAAGTGCAACGTGAATATCGGCGCGTTTATAATGAAGCACCACCACATAGGAATAACATTACTTGGTGGGTTAAGCAGTTGAAGGAAACTGGCAGTTTGGTGGAGAACCCTGTTCTGGTAGGCCATCAGTCAGTGACAAGTCTGTAGAGGTTATACGAGATAGCTACCTAAGGAGCCCTAAAAAATCTGTGCATAAGCCCACATTGAACTGCACTGAATAGGTATGAAATTGGGAGAGTTTTCCTTTTATTTGATGCAGATTTCACATTTCTATCGTCTTTTGTTGCTTTCCTGTGACCAGTCAAAAGTTCACCGTGACTTTACGGACACACTGTAAATAGGTCCTGAGAGGTACCAAAGTTAGGAATCTCAGAATGGACCAGATGCTACCCATAAGAATTTTTAGCTAGCCCTGGCTGGGTAGCTCAGTTGATTAGAGCATCATCCTTACATCCCAAGTTTGCAGGTTCAGTCCTTGGTCAGCGCATATACAAGAATCAACCAATGAGCCTGACCAGGCGGTGGTGCAGTGGATAGAGCGTCGGACTGGGATGTGGAGGACCCAGGTTCAAGACCTCGAGGTCACCAGCTTGAGCGTGGGCTCATCTGGTTTGAGCAAGGCTCACCAGCTTGGACCCAAGGTTGCTGGCTCGAGCAAGGGGTCATTTGGTCTGCTATAGCCCCCCTTTCAAGGCACATATGAGAAATCAATCAATGAACAATTAAGGAACCGCAATGAAGAATTGATGTTTCTCATCTCTCTCCCTTCCTGTTTGTCTGTCCCTATCTGTCCCTCTCTCTGACTCTGTCTCTCTCTCTCTAACACACATACACAAAGAATCAACCAATGAATGCATAAATAAATGGAACAACAAATTGATGTCTCTCTCTCTCCTTTCTCTCTCTCTCTAAAATCAATCAATCAATACTAAAAAAAAAAAAAAGATTTTTTTAGCCAGGAGTAATTAAAAAAAAATTTTTTTTAAGTGAGAGGAGGGGAGGCAGAGAGACAGACTCCCGCATGCACCCTGACCAGGATCCACTAAGCAAGCCCCCTACAGTGGGGGGATGCTCTGCCCAGCTGGGGCCGCTGCTCTGTTGCTTGGCAACTGAGCTATTTTAGCACCTGAGGCGAAGCCATGGTGTCATCCTCAGTGCTCAGGGCAAACTTGCTCAAACCTTTTGAGCCATGGGAAGAGAGAAAGAGAGAGAGAAGGGGAGGGGGAGGGGTGGAGAAGCAGATGGTCGCTTCTTCTGTGTCCTGACCGGAAATTGAACCTGGGACTTCCACACGCTGAGCTGACACTCTACCACTGAGCCAAATGGCCAGGGCCAAAAATTTTAATTTATTAATTTTAGAGGGGCGGGGTGGGGGTGGGTGACAAGAAGCTTCACTCTAGCTATTACCAGTTGTCGTATGTGCCTTGACCCGGCAAGTCCAGGGTTTCAAACTAGCGATCTCAATATTCCAGGTTGGTGCTTTATCCACTGTACCACCACAGGTCAGGTATCCAGGAGTGATTTTAAGCAAGGAAGAGATGGGGTCAGATTTGCATTTTAGAACAGTCAGTCTGGCATCCGGAGCAGCTGGTAGATTGGATGGGAGACCAGAGGAAGAGAGAAGTTTGGGTGATTCCTGTAGCAACCCCTGAGAGAGGTGGTAAGGGTTGGGTGAGCACAACAGTGGTGGCTGTGGAAGGAGGAAGATGATCAGCACAGCTAATAGGCAAGTAGGTGGACAGGGACAGTTCCATCTTCCTGGATAAAGCAAATTTAAGGGAAAGATGACAAGTTCAGTTTGGGAAGTAATGAGTGTGGAAGGATATACCCAGGTGAGATGCCCAGGTTGGGTCTGAATATAGAAATGTGAGTTCCCAGTGGGAGTAGTCCCATGGGCCTGAGAAGAGTATAAATGAGCCCAGGTGAAACGTGGAAGTCGCCAGTGAAGATAGGCTCAGAAGGAGACCTAGAGGGAGCATAAGAAACACCAGGAGCCCTGGCCGGTTGGCTCAGCGGTAGAGAGGCAGCCTGGCGTGCAGGAGTCCCGGGTTCAATTCCTGGCCAGGGCACACAGGAGAAGCGCCCATCTGCTTCTCCACCCCTCCCCCTCTCCTTCCTTTCTGTCTCTCTCTTCCTTTCCCGCAGCAAGGCTCCATTAGAGCAAAGATGGCCTGGGCGCTGGGGATGGCTCTGTGGCCTCTGCCTCAGGCGCTAGAATGGCTCTGGATGCAACAGAGCGACGCCCCAGAGTGGCAGAACATCGCCCCCTGGTGGGCATGCCAGGTGGATCCCGGTCGGGCTCATGCGGGAGTCTGTCTGACTGCCTCCTCGCTTCCAGCTTCGGAAAAATGAAAAAAAAAAAAAAAGAAAGAAACACCAGGAGTCCTTGTGACTAAGGGATCACAGAAGAATGTAGCCATCCAGTCCTCATGGTGCTCCATCGTGCCACATGCCTCCAGAAAATTCATATAAGGACAGAAAAGAAGGCCATTTCATGAGTTAGAGTGAATCTACTGACAGCAAGTGCAATTTTGGTGGAGCCCAACTGTAGTGCTTCGGAACGGCAGAGATTAGAGAGGCAACGAATTAGGATTTGGAGATGACAGTTTTCATTGGTAATTTAATGATCCAATGAAGAAGGAGGAAACTGGCGGCTCAGAGTAGGAGGAGTGTTTCATTTGTCTGAAAGAGGCTGGCCTGACCTGTGGTGGTGCAGTGGATAAAGCGTTGACCTGGAAATACTGAGGTCGCCAGTTTGAAACCCTGGGCTTGCCTGGTCAAGGCACTTCCAGCTCCGCCCCACCTTCTCTCTCTGTCTCTCTCTCCTCTCTTTCTCCCTCTCTGCCTGTCTCTCTTCCTTTCTCTCTCCTCTCTAAAATGAATAAATAAAATAAAATTAAAATTAAAAAAAAAATCCTCAAGGGTTGTAACAGTTACAACTCTGTTTAAAAAAAAAATAAAAGAAAGAGGATGAACATTGTTTAAATGCTCAGGAGAGTCTTGAAAAAGAGAGGTTGGAAGGGTTAGGGAAGTAGAAGGGTCAGATGACTGAATTGAGGTGGGTTGGGGCATCAGGAGCCCTGGAGGAGGAGTCTACTGGAATGGATGGCAGGTGGGATGGACTTCTCCGTAGAAAGAAGGGAGGTTCCAGGGAACCTCTTTTGCAGAAGGAGAAGCTGAAGTCATCTGCTGAGTCATGGAAGGAGGAGGGAAAGAGGCTGTGAGCAGGTAGCAGGTTTGAGTGAGCCTTTGGGGAGGGTGGGGCAGTGAGCTGGGGAAAGGCTGGCCATTTGAAGAAAAGGCCTGGAGGCCACATGCATGGCCCCCATCTGTCTGGCCCTGTGGTTTTCTCTGCAGTGTGGGCCAGAAGCTGAGCAAGAAGACAAGGTCAGACTACCCAAAGCAGGCAGTGGTCAGCTGCAGCCAAGGGCCTGGAGTATAGGAAGCCCAGTGTATCAAAGGAGTGAGTGCCAAGATTGGTCAAGGACCTGTGGTAGCGCAGTAGATAAAGCATCAACCTGGAAACGCTGAGGTCGCCGGTTTGAAACCCTGGGCTTGCCTGGTCAAGGCACATATGGGAGTTGATGCTACCTGCTCCTCCCCCCTTCTCTCTCTCCCTTTCTCTCTCTCTAAAATGAATTAAAAAAAATTAATAAAGGATTGGTCAAGGACAAGAGGAGGTAGGGAAAATAAAATCCGCCCTGGCCGGTTGGCTCAGCGGTAGAGCGTCGGCCTGGCGTGCGGGGGACCCGGGTTCGATTCCCGCCAGGGCACATAGGAGAAGCGCCCATTTGCTTCTCCAACCCCCCCCTCCTTCCTCTCTGTCTCTCTGTTCCCCTCCCGCAGCCAAGGCTCCATTGGAGCAAAGATGGCCCGGGCGCTGGGGATGGCTCCTTGGCCTCTGCCCCAGGCGCTAGAGTGGCTCTGGTCATGGCAGAGCATTGCCCCTGGTGGGCGTGCCGGGTGGATCCTGGTTGGGCGCATGCGGGAGTCTGTCTGACTGTCTCTCCCCATTTCCAGCTTCAGAAAAATAAAAAAATAAAAAAAATAAAAAATCCAGGAGGGGGTCAGTGGCTGGAGGCCTCAGGCACACAGAGCAAGTAGAGCGGGGCAGGGAAGTAGGGCTGCCAGTGAATCAGGAAAATGAGGTATCACCATTCTGGGAGGCCCCCAAGACCCACAGAAAATTCTGGGGAGTAGACATAGGCTAGGGCTGGGGAAAGTTTGAGGAGTTTCCCCAGAGAGGCTCTGGTGGGAGATGCCCTGTCTTCTGGCCGCTGGAATCCCCCAGGGTGAGGCAGGGCCCGGAGAAGGAGGCAACTGCAACCAGGGGCCAAAGGCCTCTGGAATGCCACCCAAGAATACCACCCAGGAATGCCCCAGGCTGTATGGGCAAAGAGACTGTTCACAGAGCTACCAGGCTGAGCCCCGAGGAAGGCAATTTGCCCTAGGCATGTGGAAGGACTAGTGTGCCCAGCCAGCTGGGTGGCTAGTGGCTTGGACTGTCACACCTTTCAGTTCTACCTGGCACAGAGGTCATGCCACCCTCAGATCTTGCTCCCCTCTGGGCCAGCACTTCCACCTCTGTGAGATGAAGACAATTAGAGGTAGCCCAGGGTTTAAACAAATTGGAGTATGACTACAGTATTCCCCTGCTTTGTAATATTTTCATCCACTGGGTCATGCAGGCAACTGAGGCCAGGAAGCAGGCAGAGTGCGGATAACTGTGATTCCTGAGGGGCTGAATGTCCTGGGGTTACTCCTGGAGCAGGGGAGGAAGGGAGTTACTCGTGGCCAGGAAGGAGGCTCTGAGGCAGACCAAAAAAAAAACCCCAAACTGATGAGAAAAAGGTAATGACAGAGAGATAGACCCAGTGGCAGACTTATACCCAGGAAAGAGGGGCAGGGGCATGAATCCAACAGAGAGATAAACAGGAAGACAGATTGCCTGAGACAGAGACAGGGAGACAGAGCAGGCTGGCCAGGTGCCGACGACTCATCCCAGAAGCTGCTGGGCTGGACCCAATCAGTTCAAGATGGATAGCTCCTCTGGGAAGGCAGAGGTCGCCAGGCCAGGCAGCTGGGCCATCTCCTCCACCTACAAAACCTGCTGCAGAAAGCTCAGCCAGGAACCCTGTCTGCCCAAAGCAGACTGAATGCCCCTGGAGGGCTTCCTCAAGAGCAGCCAGAGATCTGAGAAGGGGCTGCTTTGTAGGCATGGACCCCTGCTCTGCCTCTCGCTAGCCATGAGGTTTGGCAGCCACTGAGCTTCCTGCAGTCTTAATTCCCACCTGTCAAGTAAGAACAACCACCCAAACCTCAGTGGTCCTGACACTTTCAACTGTTCCACAGAGACAGGGACCTAGATAGCCTGGGGCATTGGGGGTGTTTTTTAGGTCCAACAAGAACTTGGAAGTAATAGATGCCTTCTGTTCCCAGCACTCTTTGAGGATAATTCCAAAAATCTGGCCAAGCAGATTGTGCTGAGGGTGATGAGTCATGACAGTAGGTTGTGGCCCCAGCTCCTGGGGCTGCACAAGTGATAATGATCCCACCAAGTAAGGGTTCCTATTCACCTCCCCTCACACCCAAACCTCAGCACTGACCATCTGTGCTGGTGGTCAAGCCTTGTCACAACAAGGAAAAAAGGACATGTTGCCCTGGCCAGACGGCTCGGATGGTTAGTATTGATCCAATGAGCAAAAGTTGTGGGTTCGAGCCCTGGTCAGGGTACAGTACAGAAACAGATTGTTGTTTCTGTCTGTCTGTCTGTCTGTCTCTCTCCTCATTCCTCTCTCTAAAATAAATAAATAAATAAATTTTAATTAAAAAAAAAAGAAAAAGCCTGACCAGGTGGTGGCGCAGTGGATAGAGCATCAGGCTGGGATGCAGAGGACCCAGGTTCGAGACCCCAAGGTCGCCAGTTTGAGCACAGGATCATCTGGTTTGAGCAAAGCTCACCAGCTAGGATCCAGGGTTGCTGGCTTGAGCAAGGGGTTACTCAGTCTGCTGTAGCTCCACGGTCAAGGCACATATGAGAAAGCAATCAATGAACAACTAAGTGCCACAACGAAAAACTGATGATTGATGCTTCTCATCTTTCTGTTCCTGTCTGTCCCTATCTATCCCTCTCTCTGACTCTCTCTCTGCCCTGTAACAAAAAAAAAAAAAAAAAAAAAAAAAAAAAAAAAAAAAAAAGAGAGAGAGAAAAGAAAAAGCCAGAAAGGACATGTGTCATTACTCTGTCCTAACCATTCAAGGGATCTACCCCAGAACGGTAGCCCTCCACAACTGGGCTGGAAGAGACTCTCCTGATCACCAAGGCCACCTGCACACTGGCCTAATCCTGTCTTTCAGCCACTTATTGGCCCTTTCATTTGTTCAAATGTGGAGTGCCTACAAGGTACGTAAAATCTGGTAAGTGAGACAAGTAATACGTGAACAGAGGGCAAGCTGGGAGAGGACATAGAGGGGACCCATCACCTTATCCTGGCCTATCCAAATCTGTGGCCTTCAAGTCCAATTTAATTTAAATATTCCCTCTTGCAGAAGGCTTTCCAGAACTTCTACTAGGAGTGACTTATACCTCTAAGCCCCATACATTGGGATCTTATACAAGAGCTAGGAATGTATATGCATTATATCCCTATAGATTGTCTCCTCTTTGGAGAACCCAGATCCCATTCATCTTTGCATCCTATCAAGTACAGCACAGTAAGAGGGCATCAGAGTTCGATGGATACATATTAATTGTGTGTCTTAGAACTTTAAGGGAGTTCAATAATAGATGTGTAATAGTTGTGTCTTTAAGCCTCATTTGTTTCAGTTGTGAGGTGGGGATCATCTTCACTTCCCAGTATGGTTAGATGGAGCAAATGAGATATTGCATCTGAAGTTCCTTGGCAAGCTGGAAGCTGTACAGTTCTGCGCAACTGTAGGCTGTTGCTAATAATATAGCAATCTCGAGGTTTGAGCTGGACACAGAGAGGCAGAGAGCAGGTGCCTCTCTGTCTGCAGCTTCTCCTCCTGTCTGATAGTGGCGGAGGGGCTCTCTGAGTCTGAAATAACCCATGTGGGCAGCCAGGCTGCAGTGTAAAGAGAAGCCAGTGGGAGCCCAAATCTCCAGGTTCTAGGCCTGCCTCTAGCTCAGGGTAGGTGACCTTGGGCAGGTCAGTCCCTTCTCTGAGCATCAGTTTCTCTATCTGCTAAGTAGGAATAATAATCTCTGGCCAGCTGGCAACAGAGAGGTGGCAAGTCTTTGGTGAGAGTTGGAATACACAGGAACCCCCCCACAACCAACATCCAAATACTATACAGTTGTGAGGTCACAGTGAGGTCTGCACCAACCTCTCCGCAGACATCACCTCTTCCCTTCCAGACCCTGATTGGGTCAGGAAGTAGCCCTTCTCCCTGAGAGACTGGGCATATTTATTGAATAAGAGAATAAATGAACAAAAAAAATAAATGGAGCCCTAGAGAGGGAGTGAGATTCTAAGTCTCCTGAAACATTAGGGCCCATTTTAGACAGGTCAATTCATCCCTTTGTTCACTGTTTCTGCTACTTCCACCAGAATCCAAACCATCATCATCTCTTCTTGCATTACTGCAGTGCTCTCCAGACTGGTTTCCCTGCTTCCATCTCATTCTCCTACTAGTATCTATCTCTTCTCCACAGATTCCCAAATACCTTTTAAATATTCCAAATCTTTTATTTATTTATTTATTTATTTATTTATTTATTTATTTATTGTGACAGAGAGACAAAAACAGGGACAGATAGGAACAGATAGGGACAGACAGGAAGGGAGAGAGGTAAGAAGCATCAATTCTTCATTGTAGCACCTTAGTTGTTCATTGATTGCTTTCCCATATGTGCCTTGACCGAGGGCTACAGCAGAATGAGTGACCCCTTGCTCAAGGCAGTGACCTTGGGCTCAAGCCAGTGACCTTTGGGCTCAAACCAGCAACCACGTGGTCATATCTATGATCCCACGCTCAAGCCAGCAACCCTTCGCTCAAGCTGGTGAGCCCATGCTCAAGCCGGATGAGCACGCACTTAAGCCTGTGACCGCAAGGTTTCGAACCTGGGTCCTCTGCATCCTAGTCCGACTCTCTATCCACTGCACCACTGCTTAGTCAGGCTGAATATTCCAAACTTCCAAATCTTTTAAATTCCTAAGATCTTTTAAGTATTCAGATCTTATGTCTGTCCTCTGTTTAAAACCCTCTAGTTAGCTTCCTAGTACCCTCAGGTCAATGTTGGTAGTCTTTAATAAGCTTACAAGTCTCTCCTTCCATCCCAATCCACTTTCTCCCTTGAATCTGTTACAGCTTATTTTTTAAATTTTTTTGTATTTTTCTGAAGTGAGAAGCAGGGAGGCAGAGAGACAGATTCCTGCGTACACCCAACTGGGATCCACCCAGCAAGCCCATTAGGGGACGATGCTCTGCTCATCTGCTCACACTGAGAATGTGGCCTCTATGGTCTCCAGAGTTGTCCCTGAAGTCCTTGGAGATGTAGGCAAGGCAGGGAGGGTGATAGCTGGATCTCAGGGTTTTGCTTCTCAAATTCACAGTCAAGGTCTGAGGACATGTCCCCGCCACCCCGTGGGATCCCTGTCCTCTCTCTTACACACACACACACACACACACACACACACACCCCTTTTGCTCATGATAGGTCTTGTTTGGCTGGAGTTTATTTCACTCTCAAAGACTACTTTCAGTCTTTCTTCCTTTCAGCTCACTTAGCTACTCAGCAAGTATTTGGGCCCCTTCTTGTGCCAGGCTCATTCTCAGAGCCACTCTAGCACCTGAGGCAGAGGCCATGGAGCCATCCTCAGTGCCGGGGCCAACTTTGCTCCAATGGAACCTCGGCTGCGGGAGGGGAAGAGAGAGACAGACAGGAAGGAGAAAGGGAAGGGTGGAGAAGCAGATGGGCGCTTCTCCTGTGTGCCCTCGCTCGGAATCGAACCCTGGACTTCCAGACACTGGGCAGACACTCTACCACTGAGCAAACCGGCCAGGCCCACAGCTGATTTTTATTCCATTTCTTCAATAAGGATAAGCTCCCTTTCCCCTCCTTAAAAGCTTTTCTTTGTTGTTCCCCAAAAGCTTTCCATGGATCCTCCCTCCCAGACTCAGGGCACCCTGCAATCTCCCCCCACTTAGCACTCTGTTCTTTCCCATCCCAGCTCTCATTAGGCTTTGATGTAACCATTGGTCTGTCTCTTGCTAAACTGTAAATTCTAGAAAAGCAGAGAACTGGTTTCCCTTGATTGGCCTTTTCACCCCTGCCTGGCACAAGAAGGGGCTCAAATACTTGCTGAGTAGCTGAGTGAGCTGAAAGGAAGAAAGACTAAAAGTAGTCTTTGAGAGTGAAATAAACTCCAGCCAAACAAGACCTATCAGGAGCAAAAGGTGTGTGTGTGTGTGTGTGTGTGTTTGTGTGTGTAAAGAGAGGGGACAGGAACCCCACGGGGTGGCAGGTGATGGGGACGTGTCCTCAGACCTCGACTGTGAATTTGAGAAGCAAAACCCTGAGATCCAGCTATCACCCTCCCTGCCTTGCCTACATCTCCAAGGACTTCAGGGACAACTCTGGAGACCATAGAGGCCACATTCTCAGTGTGAACCCACACCCCCATGCCTTCACTGGGGTACTTACTCTTACACAGCTGGTTGTTAAACTCTCAGTCTAGTACTCATGTCTGTGAATGTCCTGGCCCGCTCCTTTTTAATTTCACGTTTTTTGAAAGCTGGCCTTATACTTTTAACAGGCCTCTCCCTAGGTTAATCTTACCCGCTGAAAACAAGAATCAAGAAGATCCCAGCCTGAACCGATTGGGGAAACTAAATGCTCTTTTTCAGCTGCGAATGACCGCTCAGACTAAGAAAGTCACCTCTACCCAGGCTCTTGGGGGCCCTTCCAGACCCTTCCCGTCCCCGTGTAGGCCACACCAAGACTCTGTGTCCAGGGCCCGGCCAACCCGCCCTTCCACCGGGCCGATCCCTGGACCCTCCCAAAAGATCTCAGAGGCGCGTCGGGCGGGGCTGACTGGAGGGGCGGAGAGGGCGGCTCCTTTGCCTTCCGTCCTAGGCTCTCCAATCAAGAGGCTGACGCGGAACCAGGGGTGGGGCTTCGGCTTTCCCGCGGGATGGGCTCCCGCTCGCCCTCCACTTCCCTGCCGGGTCCGCCCCACCCGGCACTACCGCGGTGACTCAGCAGGAAGGCGCGACCCTGCTGGGGCGAAGTGCCCGGCCACACCATCACCTCCAGGTCCTATCCACTGAGCCGACTGTGGCTGGAAGAAGGATTTGTGGCTGAGGAGGGAGTTCCTAGACCTGATCCTCGAGCCGAGCTTTCTGTGTGACTCAGAAAAACTGACGCTATCTGCCTTTGGTTTTCCTTCGGTACAGTGGAGACAATGATAAATAATTCCCAGGTGGTCAAGAGACAAGATAGTATGAAAAGTGTGGGGCTTTTCAGAGTTTGTCCATTCAGGGTGTGAATCCCGCCCCCTAGTTAGCTAGATGTGTGATCCTGGCTAATCTTTCAATCCTATTGTATAAAATCAGAGAACTATTTTACCTCCATCTCAGGTTGTGGCAGTGCAATGAGACAGTGTATACAAGTTGGGAGGGAAAACAAAACGACTTAAATTTCATAGGTGGTTGTAGAATTCTAATTAAGAGGACCAGCTTTGACTAGCAAAACAAAAGAGACAATTTTGGAAAGCTAGTCCTGGAAGCTAAGCAATAGACAAGATAACTGGACAGTTCTGCATAAGAAATAAACAAGAACCCAATGAAAAATGGGCAAAGGGCCTGAAATCCAAAGAAGATATACAAATATCCAATAAGCACAAGAAAAGATACTCAGCATAATTAGTCATTAGGAAAACCAAAACCAGGAGATAACACTTTAATTTTAGCCACAAGAATAGCTAACATTTAAAAAGAGGAGGTGGAGTAGGGTAATAAGAATTAGCAAGGAGATGGAGAATTGGCACCCTTATGCTTTGCAGTGGGACTGTAAAATAGTGCAACCACTGTGATAAACAGTTTGGCTGTTCCTCAAAATGTTAAACATAGAATTACCATATAACCTAGCAATTCCATTCCTAGGTGGTATATACCCAAGAGGTTTAAAAACAGTTCTCAAGCAGATACATGTATAGAAGTATTCATAACACTACTTAATTCACAGTAGCCAAAAAGTGGAAACAGCTCCTCTCTATCAACAAGACTGGATAAACACAATTTGCTAAGTCCATACAAAGGAATCTTATTTCACCATTAAAAGTAATGAAGTAGCCTGACCAGGTGGTGGGATAGTGGATAGAGTTTTGGCCTGGGATGCTGAGGACCCAGCTTCGAGTCCTCCTGAGATCCTGGCTTGAGTGTGGGCTCACTAGCTTGAGCGCAGGGTCACCAGCTTGAGTGTGGGATCATAGACATGACCGCATGGTTGCTGGCTTGAGCAAGGGGTCACTGGCTCAGCTGGAGCTGCCCACCCCCATCAAGGCACCTATGAGAAAGCAATCAATGAACAACTAAAGTGCCACAACTATGAGTTGATGCTTCTTATCTCTCCTCCCTTCTGTCTGTCCCTCTCTGTCTCTGTCTCTCTCTCCCTCTAAAAAAAAAAAAGAACAAGTAATTAAGTACTGATATAGGCTACAATCCAAATGAACCTTGAAAACTTTATGTTAAGTAAAGAAAGCCAGACACAAAAGGTTCCATATTGCATGCTTCCATGTCTATGAAATGTTTAGAATTGGCAAATCCATAGACAGAAAGTAGATTAGCAGTTGCCAGGGGTTGGGAGGAGTAGGAATAGGGAATGACTGCTAATGGATATGAGGGGTATTTTTGGTGAGGATGATGAAATGTTCTGGAATTAAGATGGTGGTTGTTCCACAACCCTGCAAATATAACCCTCTAAAGAACTACTGAATTGTATATTTTAAAGGAATCAACTTTATATTATGTGAATTTTATTCCAGTAAAACTGTTATTTTAAAAAGAGCAATGAGAAAAAATGTGGGGGTCAGATGGCTTGCAACAAGGTAAGAAAAGAAAGAAGACAGTAATAAGAGAGAGGAAGAGTCCTAGCATTGGGGTAGTCCATTAGGGCTAGAATAAAGAAAAATGAATGAAAATTATCTGGGAGTGTGTGTGTATGTGTATGTGTATGAGGGCTTTTTAAAAAACAGGGTATCAGTGTCTGCCCAGTGTGTGGAAGTCCTGGGTTCGATTCCTGGCCAAGGCATACAGGAGAATTGCTCATCTGCTTCTCCACACTTCCCCCTCTCCTTTCTCTCTATCTCTCTCTTCCCCTACTGCACTGGAGCAAAAGTTGGCCCGGGCTCTGAGGATGGCTCCATGGCCTCTGCTTCAGGTGCTATAATGGCTCCAGTTGCAATGGAGTAATGCCCTAGATGGGCAGAACATCGCCCCCTGGTGGGCATGCCAGGTGGGTTCCAGTCAGGCGCATGCAGGAGTCTGTCTCTCTGTCTCCCTGCTTCTCACTTCAGAAAAATACAAAATAAATAAATAAATATAAATTTAAGACAGGGTATTTAGGCCCTGGCCAGTTGGTCCAGTGGGAGAGCGTCAACCTGGCATGTGGATGTCCCGGGTTTGATTCCCGGTCAGGGAACACAGGAGAAGTGACCATCTGCTTCTCCACCCCTCCCCCTTCTCTCACACTCTCTCTTTCTCTCTTCTGTACCCACAGCCATGGCCCAGTTTGCGCTAGTTGGCCCCGGGTGCTGAGAATGGCTTCATGGCCACAGGAGTTAAAAAATGGCTCTGGTTGCTAAGCAATAGAGCAATGGCCCCAGATGGGCAGAGGATCGTCCCCACGCCCGGATGGATCCCTGACTGGCACATGCAGGAGTCTGTCTCTCTGCCTCTTGTCCTTTCACTAAAAGTTAAAAAACAAAACAAACAAAAAACAGGGTATCTAGCCTGACCAGGTAGTGGCGCAGTGGATAGAATGTCAGCCTGGGACACTGAGGACCCAGGTTCAAAGTCCCAAGGTCACCTGACCAGACAGTGGCACAGTGGATAGAGTCAGACTGGGACACAGAGGACCCAGGTTAGAAACCCCAAGGTCACTGGTTTGAGCGCAGGCTCACCAGCTTGAGCTTGGGGTCACTGGCTTGAGCATGGGATCACAGATATGACCCCATGGTCACTGGCTTGAGCAAGGGGTCACTCGCTCTGCTGGAGCCCCTCAGTCAAGGCACAAATGAGAAAGCAATCAATGAACAACTAGGGTGTCATAATGAAGAATTGATGCTTCTCATCTCTCTTCCTTCCTGTCTGCCCCTGTGTGTCTGTCTGTCTGGTTCTTTCTCTCTCAAAAAAAATCAGGTTATCTAATTTTTAATTTTTAGTTACTTGTTAGGTGCTTGCTCTAAGTCATCAGACAGGTGTGCTATATGCATAGCATGGAATTGGTAGAACTTTTGAAATAAAAGCTTAGTTAGTGTCCAGGAAAAGGGAGAGTAACAAAGGAGGCAAAAGCAGCAAAACTCAGAAATCAGCTAAACTCAGGGGTGCACAGCAGAATCTAAGCTCCCTAAGAATTCTGAGATTTTTTGGTAGGGATGCTGGGAATCCTACTTTAATAGGAGATACCTGACTGGGTCCTTGTAAAGATTCGTACTTTTTGATTTTACAGAGAAAGTAGAGGGGAGCAAGAAATACCAGCTCATAGTTGCTTCACTTTAGTTGTTCATTGATTGCTTGTCATATGTGCCTTGACTGGGCAGCAAACTCAGGGTTTTGAACAAGCAACCTCAGCAGTCCAGGTCAACACTTTATCCATGGCACCATGGCAGGCCAAGTGTGATTGGATCCTTTTAATGAAATCCTTTTTTCCCCCTCCAACATTGTATTTATTGATTTTCGAGAAAGGAAGTCAAGGGAAGGAGTGGGAAGCATCAACTCATAGTAGTTGTTTTTTGTATGTGCCTTGACCAGGCAAGCCCAGGGTTTTGAACCAGTGACCTCAGCATTCCAGGTCAATGCTTTATCCACTGTGCCACCACAGATCAGACCAGGCAAGGGTCCTTTTAATTAAATCTTAAGAGGCATGGTGCTCTTAGCAAGCTGAATGAGGAGAAAGATATTCAAGAGGATGATATCTGGGGTACCTATATCACTCATTTTCTAATGGATTCTCACCACTCTAGATAAAACTCCTTCTATGGCCTAAAAACCCTGAGTGGTCTGGTACTTCCCAGCTTTTCTGACTCATCTTTTTTTTTTTTTTTTTTAGATTTTATTTATTTGTTTTTAGAAAGAAAGAGATTGAGGAGAGAGAGAGAGAAAGAGAGAGAGAAGAGGGGAGGAGCAGGAAGCATCAACTCCCATTGTATCTTGACCAGACAAGCCTGGGGTTTCGAACCGGTGACCTCAGCATTACAAGTCAACACCTTATTCACTGTACCACCACAGGTCAGGCCTGACTCATCTTAGTATGACCCTCTTTGCTCCAGTCACAATGAGCTCCTCATTGGTCCTTTTGCAGGTCAGGCTAAATCCCCACTAAAGGACCTGAAATGGCCAAAAGCTCATGGCCACTCCCTGTCACTACTGGGGTATAGCTCATACCTCACCTCTTCAAAAGCCTTTCTTGACAACCCAGTTCCTATCACCACACCTGCTTTATGTTTTTTCATAGCACTAACAGTAGGTCAAATTTTCTTGGCTATTGATTTAATGGCTTAATATCAATCTTCTCTTGAAGGTAATCTCTGTGCCATGCAAACCAGAACCTGGTCTACATCTCTTCTTGCTCTACAGCCCTAGAGCCCAGCATGGCACTTGGCCTAGCATACTAGGGCTCCAGAAATATTTACTCATGCCCTACATTCAATCGACAAATATTATTTTTGAGCACCTACTGTGTGTGAGATCCTGTGTACAAAATCGGGCACAACAGATCCAGACCCAGCCCTCCAAGGCCCCTTGGGCTAGTGAAGGATACAGCCAAGTTAGCAGTCTGCTGACATACAGGGGTGAGTGCTCTCACTGGGGAGGTACAGGGTGCAGTGTGGGCTCCTAGTCCAGACAGGGAGGGGGTGGTATCAGCGAAGGTCTCTGGAGAAAATGAAAGCCAAGACATGAGGCTAAATAAGAGTTGACTGAGGGGAAGGAGGAGAGAGGGTGATGCCTATTCCAGGCACAGAGAACAGCATGTGCAGAGGCTTGTTGGGAAGAAAGCCCAGACATTAGAGGAACTGAAAGTAGTTCAACCTGGCTAGATCCTGGCAGCAAGTGGCGGGGATGATGCTGAAAACACAGGCAGAGTCAGACTGTGCAGGATCTTGTAAACTGAGCTAAGGAGTTGGGGAAGAGCACTGGGGAACCATAAAAGAGGTCTGAGCAGGGGAGTGATACCATCAGATATGTAAATATTAGACAGTGCCCTGTGGTATGGGGAATGGGTTGGGAGACAGGAAGACAGTGAAGAAGCCATGTTAAGAAATGTAGCACCGCCTGACCAGGTGGTGGCGCAGTGGATAGAGCGTCGGACTGGGATGCGGAAGGACCCAGGTTCGAGACCCCGAGGTGGCCAGCTTGAGCGCGGGCTCATATGGCTTGAGCAAAGAGCTCACCAGCTTGGACCCAAGGTCGCTGGCTCCAGCAGGGGGTTACTCGGTCTGCTGAAGGCCCGCGGTCAAGGCACATGTGAGAAAGCAATCAATAAACAACTAAGAAGTCGCAACGCGCAACGAGAAACTGATGATTGATGCTTCTCATCTCTCTCCGTTCCTGTCTGTCTGTCCCTGTCTATCTCTGCCTCTGTAAAAATAAATAAATAAATAAATAAAGATATTGGTATTCCAGTCTCTCTCTTTCCTTTCCTCTCTCACTAAAAAAATGAATAAAAAATTTAAAAGAAATGTGGCACCTGACCTGTGGCAGCACAGTGGATAAACCTTCAACTTGGAATGCTGAGGTCTTTGATTTGAAACCCAGGGCTTGCCCGGTCAAGGCACATATGAGAAGCAACTATGAGTTGATGCTTCCTGCTCCCCCCCATCTCTCTCCTCTCTCTAAAAATTAATAATTGAAATCTTTCATTTTTTAAGTTATAGTACGGGAGAAAAGACTCCTGTATGCACCCCAACTGGGATCCACGTGGCAACCCCCCATCTAGGGCCAATGCTGTGCCCATCTGGACTGCTGGCAACCGAGCTATTTTTAGCACCTGAGGCAGAGGCTTGATGGAACCATCCTCAGTACCAGGGCCAATGCACTCGAACCAGTCAAGCCATGGCTGCAGGAGGAGAAGAGAGGGGGAGACAGAAGGGAGAGGCAGAGTGAGGAGAAGCAGATGATCCCTTCTCCTGTGTGCCCTGACTGGGAATTGAACCCAGGACTCCCACATGCTGGGTTGACATTCTACCTCTGAGCCAAGTGGTCAGGGCCAATAAATAAAATCTTGAAAGGAAGGAAAGGGAAAGGGAAAGGGAAGAAAGAAAGATGAAAGAAAGAAAGAGAAAGAAAGAAAGAAAGAAAGAAAGAAAGAAAAGAAAAGAAAGGAAAGGAAAGAAAAAGAAAGAAAGAAAGAAAGAGAGCCTGACCTGTGGTGGCGCAGTGGATAAAGCGTCAATCTGGAAACACTGAGGTTGCTGGTTCAAAACCCTGAGCTTGCCTGGTCAAGGCACATATGGGAGTTGATGCTTCCTGCTCCTCCCCCTTCTCTCTCTCTCTCTCTCTCTCTCTCTCTCTCTCTTTCTCTCTCTCTCTCCCCCCTCTCTAAAATGAATAAATAAATAAAAATTATAAAAAAAAAGAAAGAAAGAAAGAAAGAGAGAGATGATGGAGAGAAGTGCACAGATTCTAGCAGGATTTGAGAGATAGAATCAGTAGGATTATTTTTTTGGAGGGGGGATTGTTGGAGATACTTCCCAGGTATCAAGCTTAAACTAGTGGTTGGTAGTGCTATTTATTAAACAGGGAAACCCAGGTGTACGTGTAGGTGACAACACTGTCAGTGGGACAGGTTGAGTTTCAGGAGACTACAGGGCACTAAAGTCATCATTAGATTATTCTATGAGTTTCTCAAGGGCAAAAGCCCCCCCCCATTTTTTCTTTTTTAAGATTTTATTTATTGATTTTAGAGAGAGGAGAGAGAGAAAGGCAGAAGGGTAAGAGGGGAGAAGCAGGAAGCATCAACTTGTAGTTGCTTCTTGCGTTTGCCTTGACCAAGCAAGCCCGGGACTTCAAACCGGTGACCTCAGCATTCCAGATTGACGCCTTACCCACTGTGCCACCATAGGTCAGGCGCCCTGTCCTTTTTATCTATGTGCTCCCAATCCCACTAAGCCTTTGTACATAGAACACTAAATGTGCTGAATAAAACAGCAAACAGAACCAGCTTTAATAACTGGCTGGAACCTGACCAGGTGGTGACACAGTGGATAGAGCATCGGACTGGGATGCAGACTCAGGTTCGAGACCCCAAGGTCACCAGCTTGAGCCCAAGGTCGCTGGCTCGAGCAAGGGGTTACTCGGTATGCTGCAGTCCCACTGTCAAGGCACATATGAGAAAGCAATCAATGAACAACTAAGGTGCTGCAATGAAAAACTAATGATTGATGCTTCTCATCTCTCTCCATTCCTGTCTGCCTGTCCCTATCTATCCTTCTCTCTGACTCTCTCTCTGTCTCTGTAAAAAAAAAAAAAAAAGTAATAATAACTGGCTAGAAAATGGGTTTCAGGTAACCCCAAAGGAAAGTCTCAGTTGGGATGAGCTATAACCCCCAATCTGAGGAGTTTACAACAGCAAACATTTATTTCTCACTCACTTTCTGTCCATCTTGAATCAACGAAGACTTTGCTCCGGGTGGCTTTCACTCAGGGACACAGGTTAATGGAGCCCGTTACCTGAAACATCACTGGTCACTTTGAAGGAAGGGAACTTGGCAATTGTGTTTTGGGGTACTCACATTTCATTGTCATAGGGCCTCACAAAGCATGTCATAGGGCCAGACCTCACTTCCAGAGAGCAGGGAAGTGCAAAGCTACCTACCATACATGAGGAAGGGAAAGAACTAGACATGGCAGTGACCAATATTAATGGACATCAAGAATCTTAGTTCTATAATGGATGGTGTTTTTATGTTTTGTGTTTGTGTTGTTTATAATGTAAGACTTTCTAAAATAACCATTCTGTTTTTGTGTGCGTGCAGCATGTAAATTTGAAGTTATCTGAATGTCAAGATTCTTTCCTAATCTCTATTCACCTCCATGGTGTTTAGGGCTTTCAGTTGCCTTATTCCAGTATGAACATAAAAAGTCCATATTATGTGGTTAATGTTTTGATGTGTCATGTAAAGAGTAGTTTATAGAAAATGTTGGCACCATCTTAACTTCTCAGTAGCTTGTGAAATTATATATTGTATGTCTCTGTGTGTGTGTACATAAATCTTTATAATGTTCTGTGTTTGGTAGTATAAATGTTCTGAGCAAGTTTTAATATTTCAAATGCCTTTGGATATTCTTGCAATAAGGCAATGTGTTCTGGGGGGGAAAATGTTTGGTTCTAGTCCTGGGTCCACTGCACCAACTTGGAAAAGTCATTCCTCCTCTGAGCCTATTTTCCCTGTCTATAAAAAGGACAATAATACTTCCCCCCACAGGGCTGCTATGAGTGTCAAATGAGAGATCATCAATGAAAGCACTTTTTTTAAATGGGAAAGGGGACTCAAGGAGTGGGAAGCTGTGATATTTCTGCAGACAATGGAGAGACACACTCAAATGTGATTATGGCTGGAGTGGCTATGACCACAGGCTAAGCAGAATCTGAGTATGCTGCATTTACATCTGGGGACTGTGGGATGGCTAAAACATCCCTTCCTGTCCAACTCCCCAAATTCTTTTTTTTAATGTATATTTTAAAGATTTTATTTATTGATTTTAGAGAGAGGAGAGAGATAGAGCGGGGGGGGGGGGGGAGAAGCAGAAAGCATCAACTGATTTCTCATATGTGCCTTGATCAGGCAAGCCCAGAGTTTTGAAACAGCGACCTCAGCTTCCCAGGTCGATGATTTATCTGCTGTGCCACCACAGGTCAGGCCCAACTCCCTAAATTCTTAAGCATTTTCATTCCTTTCCTTTCTCCAGTCCTCATTTCTTCAATGACACAGTGGATCTCAGAGAGATCCCTAACAACTGGATACAAAGCCATTACTGCCAAGAGCTGGTGGAGTTTGGAGCTCAAGTATCTGCCTCCCTCCTTAGCTGGGAGCTAGACCCAGGTTTAGAGCCTGTGGGAAGCAAAATAATGGCCCCTCAAAGATGTCCACATCCTAATTCCTAGAGCTCCTGAATTTGTTACTTTATATGGCTAAAGGGATTATGTGGATATGATTAAATGAAGGACCTTGAGATGGGGAGATTATCCTGGATTATCCAGGTAGGTCTAACATAATCACAACAAGCTTTAGAGCAGGGTTAGTCAACCTTTTTATATCTACCGCCCACTTTTGTATCTCTGTTAGTAGTAAAGTTTTCTAACCGCCCACCGGATCCACAGTAATGGTGATTTATAAAGTAGGGAAGTAACTTTACTTTATAAAATTTATAAAGCAGAGTTACAGCAAGTTAAAGCATATAATAATAATTACTTTCCAAGTACTTTATGTCGGATTTTCACTAAGTTTGGCAGAATAAATCTTTATAAAACAACTTACTATAGTTAAATCTATCTTTTTATTTATACTTTGGTTGCTCCGCTACTGCCCACCATGAAAGCTGGAACGCCCACTAGTGGGCAGCAGGGACCAGGTTTACTACCACTGCTTTAGAGGATGGAAGAGGGAGGCAGAAGAATCAGAAGAGGAAACTGAGCTGGTAGAAGCAGCAGTCAGAGTGATGTATTAATAATTGCTGCCTGGAAGAAGGTCATGAGCAGGAATGGACAGCAGGTAGCTTCTAGAAGCTGGAAAAGGTAAGGAAACAGATTTTCCCTTAGAACCTCCGTAAAGAACCCCACCCTGCAGACACTTGAATCTGCCCATTTCAGACTAGTGACCTCAGGAACCGTAAGATATTCAATTTGTGTCGCTTTTAGCCACTAAGTTTGTGGTCATTTGGCTATAGGAAACTAACAGTGGCTGTAAGAAACTAACGCAGAGCCTGTGGACTGGACCTAGAGGGCAGAAGCTTGACGCCATAGTTGCTACTAGCAAGAATCGGAGTGAGAGAGGCTCTGGCAGGATCCCCTTCTCTCTGCTCCTGGAATGGCCGGTGAGGTGCCTCAAAAGCAGCCTCTGGGGAAGCCCCAATGCTGCTTTGCTCTCCCTTATTTGCCTTCCTGCCTCCTCTCCATTTTTTTCTGTTCTAGTGACTCCACCAGCTTGTTATGTGACCTTGAGCAGAACCCTTCCTTTCGCAGAACCTAGAATATAAAAGAAAAGCCAGAGATGGGCGAGAAGACCCTCTAGAGGCCTTCCAGGCCTGACACTGTGAGTCAGCATTTCCAGGATATGAAATGCCCGCAGAGAGCTCTCTGATGATGCTCTTGAACCGCCCTCCATCCCCAAGCCTCCAGAGACTCCTATGAGAGTATTTCCTGCTGCCACAACAATGTACTTTTGCCCAAACACTGACCTCAGTTAAAAGACAGAGGGGACAATGCTTTATTGACTTGGCACCTATAAATGAGTGGCTACAGGCCCCCATGGTTCTCTGCTACTGCAAAGTAGAGGCTCTGTGGTGGGGGCAGCATAAATCAGAGATACTGGTTCCAGCTGCAGGGAGGGGCCATTGTCCCTGCTTTGGCCCCTCCAATCCCCTTGTGCAGCCAAGCACCATCTGAGTCCAGGCCCTCATGGAGCAGGCCAGGGCAATGACACAAGTTCTTCTACAACCCCAGGCAGACTAAGGTAAGAGCTGCAGGCCTCTTCTGCCTTCCCTCTTCTTGGGGATCCCAAGATGGGTGGGGAGAAGGGAGATTCCCCATTTTCAGAGAGCCCCTGAACCTCCTGGACTGAATTCCAAGAAGGCAGGATCAGGGATGCTATAACTGGAGCCCTACCAAAGAGGAGAGTTAGAAGTCACTGCCTTACCCCAATTTTGTTCTGACTGAGTGGAAAGTGGGAGTTTTCATTGAATTGGGCCCACAATAGTTGATAACAGGTGAGGTCACACAATAAGTTGATGGGATAGAGCCAGGCTGCCCCATGCAGGACCACACCATCTGGGCAGGCTCTCTCCCAGGCAAGGGAAAGGAAGGGCTGAGTGGACTGTAGTTATCCTGGAGGAAGAAGGGCAGGCCACAGGAGGTTCCCAGAAGAGGTGGTCTGCAGAGTGGGCTGGGTCACAACGGCCGGCACAGGACACTGGCATCCTCACTGTGATCACAGTTGTGGGCATCCCAGCGGATATGAGAGCAGAGCAGAAGGGCACTCTCATCCCCACGGCACTTGACATTGTCCAGAAGGATAGGTCCTCGGCCTGGGCCAAAGTGGGCCTCTCCAGGGGCTGCCAGAGCCTGGCCACAGCCCAGCTGGTGGCAAAGGACACCGGCTGCCCTCAGGTCCCAAGCATCATCACAAACAGTGCCCCACCGCTGTCCTAGGAAGAGTTCTACACGCCCCTCACATCGGTGAGCTCCATTGGCCAGACGTAGGTGCCCTGTAGGGGGGACAAGGCCAGGAGCTAGAAGGTGCTGGATAATGCCAGGCCATTCCCAAGCAAGTCCAGGGAAGAGGTAGAGGAGGCAAAGGGTGTTGGTCTGAGACACAGCACTGCCCTGGGTGTCACACTGGACAAGGGCAGATAAATGAGATTCAAATAGGATAGGTATCAGTCCAGTCTCCAGATGGAAGTACATGTACAAGCCTTTGTAGAGTGCTCTAAGCATGTTGGGTTACATGTCTGCTCTCTCCTTAGTCTTGTGTTCATAATCCCAGTATCTCAGCCCCAGGGCTACTCTCTAGAGGCAGATTGTGTCCCATGAAGTCATCATTGCCTCCTGTCACCCCCTTGACTCCCCGGTCTAAAGAGTGAACTCTTTCATTTCTCTCCTCAAAAAAAGGAGCCCTATCCTCTCATTTGGGTTCCATTTCTAGGAATTTCTAGATTCCTCTAACTTAAAACCCATCTCCCTCTTTCTGAACACCATACCTCTATTAATGAGACTAGCATAATAGGACAAAGTTTCCAGAACATGGTGCAAATCTGCAGAGCTACATAAGCCCATCCTAGTCCTTAATATACTGATGCCTGCCTCTACCTGCCTCTTAGGGGTGTGGGCACCTACCGTCCCTGGGCCGAGGAGTGGGGACTCGGGTGGTCTCCTGCTGGACTTGCAGTCCTGGTTCCTCTGGGCCTGGCTCAGCAAGGACAAAGAAAAAGAGGTGACTGTCACATTGGGGAACATGTTACTTGAGGCCAGGTCACTTCCTACCCTCGCAAGGGGAGCCTGATCTAGGGACAACGGACTTCATAGGTTCCTAAAGGAGAACTGCTCCCCACTACCCTACCCACCTACCCCTACCCCCAACCCCACCCTGGTGGATCAGAAATGGTGATTGTGTTTCTTTCACCCTGGGGCCCAAAGCATAATTTATGGTAGCCTACCCTTTGTGGCCTAAGCTACTAGGCCCATTGCACCAAATCAGGAAGAAGATATCAATTCCCACACCAAACAATGAACAGAAGCATTTTAAAATGTGTAAGATTCTACAAAACCCCTTTCCATTGATTTTTCCCAAAGGTGAGACGCTGCCCCCGAAAACTGATCAACTCGGGTTATTCGAGTTTTGCGGGTCCTTAACCTAGCAGAGTAATAGCGCCTCGACCCCGCCCTTTACAGATTTAGAATTAATCCCCGCTCCTCATTGCGGCAAAACACTGACGCTCCCTAGGCCCGGCCCCACTCTCTCACTGCAGAGGGCGCTCCCTTCTTGCCCCGCCCATGCAGCCTAGCAGCAGAGTGCAGGAATGGGCGGGCTCTGCCTCTCTGCGTGGGGGGCGTCCTCTCCGGCCCCGCCCACGTTATTGTGCAGCCGAGGGCCCTCGTGCATGGCCCCGCCCATTTCTTACAGATCCCGCCCGCCCCCGCCGCAGTGCGTGACTACGTGCGGCCACGCTCATTGCTCAGAACCTGTTTTGCCCCTCCCACGTCGCCAAATGACGCTGCGCGCGCCCGCGCTACAGTGGCTGCCTACGCGCGGCCCCGCCCACTGCTGAAATCCTCTTTTATCCTGCCTGTTCCGCACTACGGCCCAACCCGGGGCGGTATTCCTTCGCTCGGGCATTATTCACCTTTTTGCGTGTTCCTGCCGCAGCCTCACCTGAGCAGAGTGCTCCCGCATCCTCATGGTGGCCGCAGTTGTGCTGACCCCACCCCAGGTGGAAGCAGTCGCTCAGGCGGGCCTCCGTGCCGGCGCAGCCCACGTTGTCCAGCAGCACTGGGCCGCGACCGTAGCCGAAGTGGCCAAGGCCAGTGGCGCCCAGCGCAGGCCCGCATCCTGCCTCGCGGCAGGCCACGCGCGCATCCGCAAAATCCCAGTCGTCGTCACACACGGTGCCCCAACTCCCGGCGTACATAACCTCCACGCGGCCGCGGCACGGTCCCGGGCCGCCCACCAGTCGCAGCCGCCCGCCTGCATGGCGCACAGCCCCGCAGCCAGAGGAGGCTGGGCTGGAGCCAGCCCCATCCTCTCCCACCCACCTCGGAATCCCTGCTTTGCGACTTACTTTTCTTCCTCGCGGGCCAGGAAGCTGTGGTGAACAGTGCTGTCTCCTTGGAAGGCAGGGCACCAACTCTTGTAACTGCAGAAACAGGATACCTCGATAGAGCATTTGAAGGGGACAAGGAAGCCTTCTGGCCTACAGCGGGACACGGGGGCTCCTGAGATGCCCCAACTGTACCACACGGGTACCCCACACTCGACTTCAACCCCATAGATTCACCATGTTGATTGGTGAGGTGGTAGTCCACAGACAACTTGATTGGGATGAACCAGATCCTATTTCCAGGCTTTATCCTAATTTCAGGTGTATTTCTATCCTTACTATATAGCCCTATCTAAACCCTCTCACAAGGCCTCTCAATTCCCAACTTCAGCACCAACCCAAATTTTACTTAAGAGCTTTGAAACAATTTACTACCTCTTCCTATCTTGCTGAACGTTTTTCGGGTCTAGATTTTTATCCTTGCTCTATCTGATCTTCCATTCTCTTACATATTTCTACCATCTGGCCTAAAGGTCTGGTCTTCTAGTCAGGCCTTCTTTTTGTGGACCCAAACAGCCTTCTCAATTCCCTGCCCTACCAATCTTGCCCCTACCATTATAGCCTGGAGGCTAGCAGGCTCAGGCGGGGCTCCTTACCTGCTGGCTCTGTGTGCCAAGCCCAGTCCTCTCTTGTAACGGAGGATGGCAGTGCTGTGAGAGTCGGGGGACCTAGAACTAGAGCAGGAGAGAAGGGAGCAAGGTCAGAGGCCAAGATTCTGGTTCCTGGTCAGCCTTTGGCTGTCAGGAGGATAAAAGGGTTTCTCTGAAGAAAACAACAGATTTTTACTTCTAGAGCTGAGGCTTAGCCCCAGCTGGGGTCCAAAGAGGTCTGCCCCACTTTGACAATGGATGTAATCACTTGTGCTGTACTAGTGTACACATCATAATTTGTACAGGACTTTCACAGACATGCTTTCATTTCTCTCCAGTGTTCTCAGAAGCCCAAATTGTGTCCAAAATGGGGAATTAGGGAAGGTCTTGCCCACAAGGGAGGGCCATGCACAGTTCTGAAGGGCTTACAGAATAAGACTCCTAATACAGAAATAGGACTAGAAAGGGCAAAGGGCCTGCATGAGACCATGCAGCAAGGTTAGCTGTGACTGCCTGGGCTGTGTGACTACGGCTATGGCTCTGTCGTACTGGGCCTCAGCTTTCCCAACTGTAAACTGGGAATGATAGTACCTGGTTTGCTGTGAGGCATGGACAAGCATTGTAGAGTGGAGTTCATCTGTGAAGTGCCATAATTGGCTCTACTATTTGTATTTTCTTAGAAAACCTCTCAAAATGGAGAGGGGCCCAGAGGGGGAAAGATAAGAGCATCAGGATTAAAGAGGACTGTGCTAGGTAATTCTGAAGACATACTTGGGCTACAGTGGAGTGCTTAGAACATGCTGGAAAATTCCGGAGGCATTCTTGAGGTATTGCTAGATAATTCTGGAGTATTGATATTGCTCTACTACAAACGGATGTGCAGTTCACCAAAAGAGTACTAGGGTTTTCTGAGACACTTTCAAAGAAGTACTGAAATATTAAAAATAATTTCGGGGCCTTCCTGGATTACTCTGGGAAACACCAAGGTAGCCACCAAACCCCTCCCCGCCCAAACCCCACTCAGGCTCCTCCTGCATAAAGACACAGCTGGGTCCCGCCCACTGGCCCCGCCCCATCCCCCTGGAGCCTGCACCTGCGCATAGAGCTCCGGCATCCTCATGGTGGCCGCAGTTGTGCACACCCCAGCCCAGGCTCAGGCACGCTGCCAGGCGGGGCTCGCTGCCTTCACAGTGAACGTTGTCCAGTAGGATATGCCCGGTGCCATAGCCGAAGAAGGCGTTAGTGGTGGCGGCCAGGGCTTCCCCGCAGCCCAGCTGGCGGCAGACCACGGTAGCGTCTGGCAGCCCCCAGTCATCGTCGCACACAGTGCCCCACAGGCCGCCGTGCAGGATCTCCACTCTGCCCTGACACGGGCCCGCGCCCCCCACCAGGCGCACACTGCCCTCACCTGGTGACGGTGAGGGAAGGGGAGGGGGCAAGGAGCAAATCCCACAGGGCTGCACCTCCCCTCCCCACCTAATCTAACACACTTCTATAAGACCCTAGGTCTGCCCCATACCCACCGCGCATGCTGCCCCACTACCTAAAACCCTGGAGGAGCTACTCACTCATCCCCAAAGAACTGTCTCTTCTAGTCCAGGTTGAGGGTGGTTTGTGGGATCAGAGGACCGATTGGCTTTGGCTGTCACTTCTTGCCTAAAAGCAGCTCTCCTTGCCCTTGTCCAGGATCTCCTAAACATCTAGTTTGTGCTACTTTCTCATCTAAGACTGCAGTGAAAGCCGCCCCAGTTGTAGCAACAACAACTCTTCTTACAGGGAGCCCTGCCTGATCTCTGATGGATTGGACCCTCTTCCTCCTCTGGACTTCCTTGGCTTTTTATCTGTTCTTCTTTTAAGTCACTTTTCATTTTCTTGTTCTACATCATTATCAGCATTTCTGTGTATATTTGATTCTTCTACTAATTAGCCTCCAGTGCTAGCTCACTTCTCTCACTTTCTCCAACCTCATGCTGACTGTTTTTAATCATCTCATAGGAATGAATCGTCTTTCCCTATTCAGAAGGTGAGTGGCCTGAAGGGATACAGGGGGCAGGATGCAGAGGGGGAATGACCAATGATTACTGGTTAACATCAGTAATCCCCCTCTTCCTGCCTAGGGTAGGTATTGGGGACTGTTCTTTGGGTCCCTTATGTTGCCCTTACTTACCTTTCCCATTCCGGGGAGTTGTAGGAGGCGCCCTACTGGTTAACATTTTCTTTGTTGGGGGCTGCGTGGGCAAGAACTCTGGAAAGGAAGGGAGGAGGACAAATGGATCTTTCTGTTCTCCATCCTCACACCCGCAGGTATATGAGTGGCAGGGCATGTATCACTAAGATATTTTCTTCTCAGGGCCTCTGGCTACAGAAAGAATTAAAGTGTCCAGAACACAGAAGCTCTACAGAGAAAGGGATAGATAGGGACAGACAGACAGGAACGGAGAGAGATGAGAAGCATCAATCATCAGTTTTTCGTTGGGACTCCTTAGTTGTTCATTGATTGCTTTCTCATATGTGCCTTGACTGTGGGCCTACAGCAGACTGAGTAACCCCTTGCTTGAGCCAGCGACCTTGAGTCCAAGCTGGTGAGCTTTGCTCAGGCTGGGTGTTTTTTTTTTTAAGTGAGAGGAGGGGAGATAGAGACAAGACTCCCGCATGCACCCTAACCGGGATTCTCCCAGCAACCACCATCTGGGGCCAATGCTCGAATCAACCGAGCTATCCTCAGTGCCCAGTCCAGATGCTTGAACCAGTTAAGCCACTGGCTGCGAGAGGGGAAGAGAGAGAAAAGGGGAAGAGAGAGGGGAAGAGAAGCAGATGGTCGCATCTCATGTGCCCTGGCTGGGGGTTGAACCCAGGATGCCCACATGCCAGGCCAGTGCTCTATCCACTGAGCCAACCACTTAGGGCCCTTTTAATTCTTAAAGCAGCATCACATTCCTTGAGAACTTGTTAGAAAGCTAAGTTCTCAGGCCCCACCTCAGACTGCAGAATCAGAAACTCAGGGATGGGGCCACAGTCTGAACCTTCCAGGGTATTTTCTTAAAAATTAAAACTACTGCTCTCAGCCTGACCTGTGATGGCACAGTGGACAGGGCACTGACCTAGAACACTGAAGTTGCCAGTTCAAAACCTGGGGCTTGCCCGGTCAAGGCACATACGAGAAATAATAAATGCACAACTAAAGTGAAGCAACTGACGCTTCTTGCTCTCTCTCTCATTCTAAAAAAATCAATAAACAAAATCTTTAAAAAAAAAGAAAATTATAACTACTGCTCTCATGATTAAAGCCTCTCAGGGATTTCTGCTGCAACTCTACGTGAAGTGGACCTATGGCCAGTGTGGCCCATGTTGACTCCATTCATCTGGTTTTAAAAAATGGTAGGGGGCTTTGCTGTAACTGCCAAAGTGCTACATGGAAGAAGTAATGCTGGGTTTTAACCAAGGTCACACAAAAAGCCAGAAGCACCACTGGGGCCCAGCACTCCTGACAGCCAGCCTAGGGCTCTTCCCCAGCACCATGCAATTCAGACACTGGCCTGGTCTCCTACAGGGAGCAGTGTTACCACTGGGAAGTCCCTTAATTTATCTAGCCTTCAGCCCTGCTGCCTGACACACTCTGCCCTCCTAGGTGACAGGCCTCTGCTCACCATCACACAGGACAGCCACGTCCTCATAGTGAAAGCAGTTGTGGACTCCCCAGCCTCGGCTGCCACACTCACTCAGAGCAGCTTCCTGCCCACGGCAGTCCACGTTGTCCAGCAGGATGGGACCTCGGCCCTGGCCAAAGGCAAGGGGCCGCGGCACAGGCAGTGCTAGGCCACAGCCCAACTGACGACATACCACATTGGCGTCCACCACGTCCCAGTCATCGTCGCAGACGCTGCCCCAGGAGCCACCATGCAGGACCTCCAGGCGCCCCCGGCAGCGGTTTGGACCCCCCACCAGCCTCAGTTCTGTGGAGAGGGTTGAATTGGCACCAGGGGGATCCCTGGGTCCAACCTACAGGATACCCACCTTGCCATAAAGTTATGGGAGCCTTAGGAACAGTCCCTGCTAGGTCTTATTTCTCCCTTTCTATAAAATGGGGAGACTGGTGCAGTTCCTTTGGGGCATCTAAAATAATAGAGGTCTTCTGTCTGAGCATCTGAGTACCTGGGGGGTCAGGGCAGGGGTGGGGGAGGGAGGAGCAAGGGCACCTACCTGGAAAGGGCAGTGGGGTGGGCTGTAGGGCACTGGCTGAAACAGAGTGAGGAGAGCATTGGCCCCCTTCCCCCTCCCTTTGCTGCCTGGCTCTGGGAACACAGCCTCCCCTCCCACCATGGTCCTTACCATTATCCCCCTTCTCTTCACTACTCTTCTGTTCCTGAAGCCTCATCTTCTCTTTTCCTTACTATCCTACTTGGTTTCCTTGCTTTACCCCTCTCCCATTGGCCCATGGCTCACCCCAGATCTGTTTATGCCATTCCACTGCTATATTTCTCAAAGACTCCCCATTTCTTATAGGAGTCCCAACCCCTGAGCTTTCTCTACAAAGCCTCCTAGTATCTGACGAGCCTCACCTTACTTCTTAATATCCCATCAGTCTTGTTTTCAGGACTTTAACCATGCAGTCTCCTCTGCTTGAACAATTCTGGCCAATCATGCTCATTACAGCCCTTCGGAGCCTTCAAGACCCAGCTTGGAACCCATTCCTCCAGAAAGCCTTCCTGGAGCCCTCAGCTAAAAGTGCTCTCTATTCCCTCTGAATCTATGAGCATCATATACAGGCCCCTTTCCAGGCCTTCTGCCTGGTGACGTGGCCATGCCGGTCTCATCTTGGTGTCTCCCAGAGCCCCCTGCCCAGAGCCTGTTGCTCAGCAGGTGTTCAGTAGCTGTGCCTTAAGTGTGTAATCTGGTTTCGGGATTCATTATGATTTCCCCCAAAAGCTTTACCTAGACAAGTCCCTCTGCGTCAGCTCTCATGTATGTATGGCCAGGCAGTGTGCTCATTCCTCTATGGGGCCTGGCTCACTTAATCATTAGGACAATTTAAAAGAAAGGTAAGATTTTGCAGATGGGGAAACTTCTGGTTTAGTGAGATTAGGCAACTTGCTCAAGGCCACACAACAGAGGATAGAACTGGTATTCCAACCAAAATAGCCACATTCTTCTTCACCATACAATTCTGAGTACATGGCCTGAGAGGTGGGGAGGAAACAGGAAAACTTGCCAAGCATGGGAAATGGAAAACTCCGTAACAGTCCAATTGTGAACAGGGTGTTACTATGTTTGGACACGTTCATATCACCTCAGAGAATCTTTACAACAATGCTCTGAGGCGGGTACTAAGGTACCCATTTTACAGATGAAGAAACTAAGACTTGGTTTCTTCTTTTTAAAGTTAGGATAGTTTCTAGGTAATTTGATTCCATCCATTCTACCAGCTGCCTTTTCAACAGCCATTGGTAAGTCCACCCCCTTTGCCTCTTCTCTATTTCCAATGTCCCTTAACTGCCCATACTCTTACATTGATCCCTTACCTGCAGCATTGAGCCCTCTACTTGCCCAGCTCAGACCCTTAGCTCTCATCAACCCTGGGCAAATGTTGGAACTGGAAAGAATGTTGGAAACCACCTAATTTACAAACTACTTCCCACCATAATTTTACAGCTGGGAAAACAGCCAGGAAGGGAAATAGATGGAGCTTAGGGGGACACTCACCCAGTGGCAAGAGGAGGAGGAAAGACAGGGCTGGAGGCATGGGTGCAGGGGCTGTACTCCTCTCTCCGGGTCTCCATCCCCTGCTCTGATCTGGTTGGGGTCCAATTTGAATCTCTGCTTCCTTGTGTGTCCAGCCAGCCACTGGCATTTCTGATGGTTCCATTATGGAACTGGTAGAGAAGTCACAGCAGGAACATCTGGAATTAAAAATCCCAAGTCACTTCTTCCAACTAGAAGGGCCCAATGAGAGCATCAGGGGAAGTGACATTTCCACTTGGGTTTGGCATTCTGAGTGGAGACAGCAGGAGCAACAGCTTGGGAATGAGAAGAAAGGGAGAACAGATGGAAGCTTATGAGGAGTGAGGTCTGTCTGGAGCAGAGAGCAGGTAAAAGCAAATGGTGGAGATGAGGCTGGAGGGCCCTAGCCCAGCCAGGCCATGCAGCTGTGCCCAGGGCTGAGTCATCCTCCACGGCAGAGCATCCCAAAGAGTGGTGTTGGTGCCACTGGTGGCAACCCACAAAAATTTAGAGGGAAATAGATGGACATTTATTGTTTCATTTTTTCAATGCCTTCTATTTATGGCAAAGGATCCTGGTTTTTCATTTATTGGAACAATATAAAGTTTTTCTTTAAAGTTAATTTAAATGAGAAGAAATGAGTCAATTTAAAGAAAAAAAAATCAAGAAAATTTAGTTCCCGTGACTCACAAATATACAAAAATGGTGAAGGGCTGTGAAAAGTAAATGCCATTTGGAATGCTCTGCCACTTGGGGAAGAGAAGTCCTTGAAGATTTTTTTTGGTTAAATTTTGGATTGAGGTATACAAATAAACAAGTATTTAAATCATAAGTGTAGATCTTTGAACATTCACGCCATGTAACCAGCATTCCAGAAGCACCTCATGTCCCCTTTCCTCAGAGACTAAAGCGGGTGGGGGGTTTGCTGGCTTAGGGGATGGTTCTGTTTGGGATATACAGTATTGAGAGTGCAGGGATGGGGGATCCCTACCCACACTGCCCCCCATCTCTCCCTGGCTGTGCTTCGGCCCTGGCATATAAAGAGTCTGGCTGGGAAGAGGATGAAAACCTATCTGGATGTGGGCACGGGGTTTTCAATACCCCATTCATGGGGCTCAGGACAGCCCCAGTGGAATAATCAGCTTTTGTCTTCCCTTTGCCTGGCCTGGAGACAGCTGGGAGGTGGGAGTTGAGAGCTGTGAGGAGGGGGAACCATGGTCCAATCTTGGCTGAGGAGAGCCATCATGGTCTGGGTTTGCTTCCTGTCTCCTAGGCCTCAGGCCACCCAACTCTCAGGCTGCTGGGATGCTGGCCCCCAGGTCAGGTCAGCCCCCACTATGTGAGTATAGGGACACACAGCTTCCAGGGAACCTGGCCAGTAATCCTCAAGTCCTCCCACTGCATCTCCTGACACCCCTGCCTAGTGATGAGGGATAAGGACCCTTGATCCTGATCCCCACTGACCTCAAGTCCCAGCTGACCCAAGAGTTCCCAGTGGGCCTCTTGTAGCCTGCCTACCTCTAGCTCCAAATTTGGCTCCAAACCTGCTCCTGCCTTACTCCCTGGGAACATTGGTCAAAGTGAGGCTTAACTGTTTCCTGTTCTTTTTGAACTTGGCTCTCTAAAGGACTCCTGCTCCCTCCCCACCCTTCATTATGGCACCTTTTGCCCTAAACTCTCTCCCCATCCCCAGCTGCTGAACAGTGTCTTTAAATGTGGAGCAGGCAGCATAACACAATGGTTAGAAACATCAGCTCCAATATCTATAGCTGTGTGACTTCACTTTGCTAAGTAAGCCTCACTGTCCTCATCTGTAAAATGGGGTTAGTAGTACACTCATTTCTTACAGTTGTTGCTAGGTAAATAAGCTAAAATTTATAAAAGATTTAGCCCATTGTGTGACCCACAGTAAGTATGGTAGCTATTATTACTATTACCATCTCCCCATCTAAACTGTGAACCCTTGACAGCAAAGACCAGATCTTACTCAATAGTAGCACCTAGGCCAGGGTGGGTACTCAGGAAATGTTTATTGAGTGGCCGGATGAAGTTTAGTGCTACAGAACCACGGAATGAAGTGGTCAGAAGGGCCCTGGGAAATCATCAAGGACAACTCGACAGCTGACCAGTGGAAAACGTATCACACATACACACACACACACACACACACACACACACTAGCAAAAGTGAAAGATTCATACCCGGAGAATGTTCTGGGCTCTTTCTGTCCCTTCTTCTACCGTCAATCCAAATTCAAATCACTTTTTCTGCCCTCAGAAATTTGGGAGAGGGTAGGATCCCCCAAATGCAAATCAACACAGATCTTTCTTCTTTTCTTTCCAAAGCTGGAAGGTGAGCAGAGGCCAAGTCTCTGTCCATGGAGCTGGCCGGTGGCCCCAGCCTGTTCCCACCAGACCTTAGGGGCAGAAAGAGGCACAGGGAGAGTAGAGGTGGCCTGCACAGTCTGGAGCAGCCCCAGAAAAAACGGGCACCCAGGCGGAGGAGGAGCTATAAGGGTGGGGGAGCCAGCTGGACTCTCAGGGCCAGGCAGCCCCTCCCACTTTGCTCCCCCTACTTTAGGACTCAGGTTTCAGAAAGGCCTGGACAGGTCTCCACCCCTTTGCAGGGCAGCCAAGCATCCCTGATTTCCTGTGATGGCCCCGATTCAACCTCTTAATCCTGTTGCCTGGGGAGTCCCCTTGACCATGCCCTGACCCACATCCCACCTGGGGATTTGGAAACATGCTCACAGGAGCCAAAGTGTGCATGGTGGTTTTCCTACTTAGGCAGGGCCTCTGATTTTGTTGCTGACTTTGCCTTCATGTGGTTCTTCTTGAGTTCTGATATGTTTTGGGCTTTTGTCATAGGTGACAGGAAGTAGCATATAGCTTGTTCTATAGTTTGTAGCTTCATTAAAACACTGTGCTGAGATTCTGCACCTTCTGGCTGGAACCACAGAGCTAGAGGCCCCGCAGTGTGGTTCCCAAACCTGGCCATGCATCTCATTACCCCCAGGGGCACTTTTAAAATTTATATAGGTTATTGCCCCCACCACTTATTCCCCAGAGGTTCTGACCCAGCGGTTCAGGGATGAGGTCCCCCTAAAAGTGTATTTCTCAAAAGCCCCTGAGATTCAAACATGTTTGGGGATCAGGGTTAGGCTGAAGCTGTTTATGGTGCAGGTGGGAAGACAGAGGCTGAGAGTGGAAAGAGGACCTGCAGCCCATGCATCTCACAGGACTTAGTGTCCTGACTCTCCGATCTCATCTTGTTTCTCACTTTTCAGACAAAGAAAACTCTCTTCTAGGAAGTCTGCCATCACTCCACTTCCATCCCTACTTTGCTCCTGCCTCTTCCTTCCTCCCCTGACCAGAGGAATGAGTCCCCCTCAGTCCAAACCCCATCTCCTTCTGCCTTCTCAGGGACCTCCCTCTCTCCATCTGGGTGTCCTTTCTCTCCTCTAGTCAGCTGCTCTTTTCCAACTGGATCTTCGCTTTGATTTTCTAAGCGTACTCTAATATTAAAAGCAAACAACAGAAAACCCTTTCAACCACTGTTGGTTGGATCTTCAGGGTTGAAATGGCCAGGCACTCACTGGTGTCCCTTCTGGGCTAGGAGATGCCCAGGCAGAGTGTGGCTTTGGCTCAAACACTGAAGTACATCCGGAAGGTGCTAGACTGACGTCTGTCAGCTGACTGATTTCCTCACAGAAAGTTATTTCTCCAGGGCAGATCTGAGGGACGCATCTGCAAGGCTGCCACTGGACTCCACCCCCGTCCTCCAGCTTGTGCTCCCCTCTCCTTCCCATCACAGGCACACTTAAAGAACTGTCTGCTCCCGCATCTCCATTGCCTTACCTCTCACTCACTGCTCAGCTTGCTCCAGGCTGCCTTCTTATTTTTTAAAAAATAGTTTATTGATTGCCTGACCTGTGGTGGTGCAGTGGATAAAGCATTGACCTGGAACTCTGAGGTCATTGGTTCAAAACCCCGGGCTTGCCTGGTCAAGGCACATATGGAAGTTGAGGCTTCCTGCTCCTCCCCCCTTTCTCTCTCTCTCTCTCTCTCTCTCATTCTAACTCTCCTCTCTAAAATGAATAAATAAATAAAAATTAAAAAAATGTTTATTGATTGCTTGTAGTTAGAGAGGAAGGGAGAGAGAGAGAGAGAGAGAGGAACATCAATCTGTCCCTGTATGTGCCCTGACCAGGGATTGAACCAGCATCCTCTGTACTTCAGGATGATGCTCTAACCAACCAAGCTACCTGGCCAGGATGCTCCAGTCTCCAGGATGCTCATAATTCCACTGAAGCAACTCTTCCTAAAGTCACCAGTGACCTTTGTATAATGAAATTCAAAGGACAATTTTCATGTCTTGTTTTAGTTAGAGTATGAGCTCTGATATGGTAACAGAGAGAACTTGTATTCATCAGTTTTTGCTGTGATAACATGCAAAACAATCCCTAACTTGTAATGGCTTAATGCAGTAATTTTCAACTGGTATGCTTCAAGAATTTTTAAAACATGTAATACATGCCTGACCAGGCGGTGGATAGAGCATCGGCCTAGGATGCTGAGGACCCAGGTTCAAAACCCCAAGGTCGCTGGCTTGAGTGTGGGCTCATCCAGCTTGAGCATGGGCTCACCGGCTTGAGTACAGGGTCACTGGCTTGAGTGTAGGATCATAGATATGATCCCATGATTGCTGGCTTGAGCCCCAAAGTTCGCTGGCTTGAGCAGGGGTCACTGGCTCAGCTGGAGCCGCCCCACCCCTGTCAAAGCACATATGAGAAAGCAATCAATGAACAACTAAGGTACTGCAATGAAGAACTAATGCTTAGCCTGACCAGGCAGTGGTGCAGTAGATAGAGCATTGGACTGGGATGCGGAGGACACAGGTTCGAAATCTGAGGTCACCGGCTTGAGCACGGGCTCACCAGCTTTAGTGCAGGGTTGCTGACTTGAGCGTGGGATCATAGACATGACCCCAAGGATACTGACTGGAGCCCAAGGTTGCTGGCTTGAACAAGGGGTCACTCTGCTGCAGACCCCCCCAGTCAAGGCACATATGAGAAAGCAATCAATGAACAGCTAAGGAGACTAAGGAGCTGCAACGAAGAATTGATGCTTCTCATCTCTCTCCCTTCCTATCTGTCCCTCTCTCTGTCTCTGTCACAAAAAAAAAAAAAAAGAATTGATGCTTCTCATCTCTCTCCCTTCCTGTCTGTCTGCTCCCGTCTATCTGTCTGTCTTTCTCACTACCAAAACAAAGCAAAACAAAACAAAAAAATATGTAATACAGCCCTGGCTGGGTGGCTCAGTGTATAGAGTTACGACCTGGCACACAGAAGTCTCAGGTTTCATCCCTGGTCATGACACATACAAGAAGCAATCAATGAGCAAACAACTAAATGGAACAACTAAGTGGAACAGTGAGTTAATGCTTCTCTCTTTCTCTCTCTCCATCCCCCCTTCCCCTTTCTCTCTCAAATCAATGCAAAATAAAATAAAATATACAAAATAAAATAAAATGCAAAAAAACTCACAGATATCTTAAAAACAAACACAGACCTCTTTTTCTTTAGATTGCCAAATTAAAAATGACAACAGCCAACACAACAATAGCACTTGGTATGAATGGATCAAAATTATACCTTTTTTTTATCTCAGATCAGCAAAAATATAGTTTTTTGGTGTGCCACAGAATTTTACTCATTAGTTTACATATGCCATAAGATGAAGAAGGTTGAAAATTGCTGGCTTAAAGCGACAATTAATTTTCTCCCACGGTTCTGTATGTTGTTTGTGACGGCTCTATTTCAGGCTGTGGATTAGGTTCAGGTCTGTCTCATTCCAGGATACGGGAAAGGAACAGTGCTTACCTAGGGCATATTCTTTCCTGTAGAGGAGGCAGGAACCTAGAGACAAAGCCAGACCACACAGGCACATCTAACGCCTCTGCTTTGTCAGGATACACATCCTATCTGTTCATGTTTTAATGTCTAATGCAAGTCACATGGCCAAGCCTGTGATCCACCAGTGGGGCAGGAGAAATAGACCCCCTCTATAAAGGGAAAGAGGACAGAGAATAAATATTAGTTGAAAAGTAGTATAACCAGAATATAACAGGCTTAAACATTTTATTTTTCTCTCTCACAAGTCCTGGTAGGAATCTGGAATTGAAGATCTAGAGCTTTCATGATTGTTTGTGATAGGTTTTTTAGAAAAAAGAGAGAAGAGAGAGAGAGAAGGGGGAAGGAGCAGGAAGCATCAGTTCCCATATATGCCTTGACCAGGCAAGCCCAGGATTTGAACCAGTGAACTCAGCATTCCAGGTTGACGCTTTATCCACTGCACCACCACAGATCAGGCTCATGAATCTTTATTATTATTATTATTATTATTTGTTCATTTTAGAGAGGAGAGAAAGAGATAGAGTGAGAGAAGGGGGGAGGAGCAGGAAGCATCAACTCCCATATGTGCCTTGACCAGGCAAACCCAAGGTTTCAAACCAGCGACCTCAGTGTTCCAGGTCGACGCTTTATCCACTGCGCCACCACAGGTCAGGCTCAAGATTGTTAAGGATGCAAATTTCTTCTCTCTTCTTGCTCTGCCATTCTTTTTTCTTTTTTTTATTTTATGTTTATTACTAGGTATTTTATTTTTTTTGTTGCAACCATGAAGGGTATTATTTTTTTTATAAATAATTTTTTATTAATTTTAATGGAGTGTCATCAATAAATCAGGGTACATATATTCAAAGAAAACATGTCCAGGTTATCTTGTCCTTCAATTGTGTTGCATACCCATCACCCAAAGTCAGATTGTCCTCCATCACCCTCTATCTAGTTTTCTTTGTGCCCCTCCCCCTCCCTTTTTTTTCTTTTCTGTTCTTTTCTTTTCCTTTTTTTTTTTTTTGAGAAATAGGAAGAGAGAGAGAGAGAGAGAAATGAGAAACATCAATGTATTGTTCCACTTATTTATGCATTCACTGGCTGATTCTTGAATATGCCCCAATCAGGGATCAAACCCACAACCTCATCATGTCAGGACAATGCTCTAACCAACTGAGCTACCTGGCCATGGCTGGTGTCTCTTCTTTTTTTTTTCTTTGGAAAAGGAAGGAAGAGAGAGAGAGGGGGGGAGAGCACACACAACAGGAACATCCATCTGTTCCTGTATATGCCCTGGTGGGGGTTGAACCAGCAACCTCTGTACTTCAGGACAACACTCTAACCAACTGAGCTATCCAGGCAGGGCACAGTGTCTCTGCTTTTCTATGGGATCACAGCCCCATCCTTATCACCTCATTTCACCTTAATTCTTTCCTAAAGGCCCTGTTTCCATATACAGTCACATTGGGGATTAGGGATTCAACATAAAGTTTAGAGAAACACATTCAGTACAAAACAGACAATAAAAAGGGAAAGATAGGAGAAACAGAGAGCATGCTTATGCTTCTTCCTTAAAGGACATGACCAGCCTGACCTGTGGTGGTGCAGTGGATAGAATATCAACCAGGAGTGCCAAGGTCACTGGTTCAAAACCCTGGACCTGCCTGACCTGTGGTGGCGCAGTGGATAAAGCGTCGACCTGGAAATGTTGAGGTTGCCGGTTCAAAACCCTGGGCTTGCCTGGTCAAGGCACATATGGGAGTTGATGCTTCCAGCTCCTCCCCCTTTCTCTCTCTCTGTTTCTCTCTCTCCCTCTCTCTCTCCTCTCTAAAAATGAATAAATAAAATAAAAAAAATTAAAAAAAAGAACTATTAAAAAACAAAAACAAAAAACCCTGGACCCAGTCAAGGCACATACAAGAGACAACTACTACAAGTTAATGTTTCCTGCTCTTCCCCTACTTTCTTTCTCTAAAATCAGTACATTAAAATATTTAAAAATAAATAAATAAAGGACACAACCATATGTCCTTCTGCTCATATCTCATGGCTAGAACTTCTTCTCATGGCCACAGCCCAGCTAAGAATTCTATTATTGCAAAGGAGACAGAGCAGATACCAGGGGACAATTACTGTTTCTGCATTATCCTTGTATTACTTGATATCTCAGCAGCATCTGATACTCTATCAGTAATAGTGCTTTTGGCTACAAGTAACAGAAAACACAAGTCAAAGTCCCTCAAAGAGGGGTTTTATCTCACTTAACAAGAAGTCCAGAGGTAAGCCCATTTCAGGATTGGGTAATTCAGTAAAGTGACATCATCAGGGACCGAGGCCCTTTCTATCAATCTACTCTGCCAACATTAGCAAGTTGTCTTCTCTTCTTAGGTCACTTTCCTCATGACTCAAGATGGTGGCCTTAGTTCTGAGTATCTCATGAATGTTCAGAGCCAGAAGAAGGGACATATCTCTTGCCTAACCTGTGGTGGTGCAGTGGATACAGTGTTGGCCTGCAATGCTGAAGGTGCTGGTTTAAAACCCCGGGCTTGCCCAGTCAAGTCACATGCAAGAAGAAACTGAGAGTTGTTGCTTCCTATTCCGCATTCCAGCCAGCCTTTCTCTCTCTCTCCTCTCTCTAAAAAAATCTTTAAAAAAAAATTTTTTTAAGCCTGACCAGGCGGTGGTACAGTGGATGTAGCGTCAAACTGGGATGTGGAGGACCCAGGTTCGAGACCCCGAGGTTGCCAGCTTGAGCGCGGACTCATTTGGTTTGAGCAAAAAGCTCACCAGCTTGGACCCAAGGCCGCTGGCTTGAGCAAGGGGTTACTTGGTCTGCTGAAGGCCCACGGTCAGGGAACATATGTGAAGGCCATCAATGAACAACTAAGGTGTTGCAACAAAAAACTAATGATTGATGCTTCTCATCTCTCTCCGCTCCTGTCTGTTTGTCCCTATCTATCCCTCTCTTTGACTCTCTGTCTCTGTAGAAGAAAAATAAATAAATAAACATCTCTATTTTGTGTCCTGTTTTTAAAGCTAGGAAGACTTTCCCAGAAAATCCCTAACAACTATCTTGTCATGTCTTGTTGGCCAAATCTAGTTACTTGCCCATTGCAAAGCATGATAGACAAGTGAGGGGAGTCCTGGGCTCCGTCTTGGGCCATCTTCTCTATCCACACTCCCTCTCTAGGAGACTTCAAACAAGCTCAAGGTGTATGACTCATTGGTTTCACAGAGTTGTACAACCATCACCATTATCTAATTACAGAACATTTTCATCACCCCAAAAGAAATCCTGTACCCATTAGTAGTCAATCTCTCTTCCCACTCCCTCCAGCCTTTGGCAACCACTAATTTACTTTCTGTCTCTATGGATTTGCCTATTCTGGATATTTCAGATAAATGTAAGCCTACAATATATGGTCTTTTCTGTCCCACTCCTTTCACTTAGCATAATTTTCAAGATTCATCCATGTTATAGCATGTATCAGTACTTAATTCATTTTTATAGCTCAGTCAGTAATATTCCACTGTACATATACCACATATATGAATTAATATATTGCTATCTAGACTGTATAAAGAACTCTCAAAATTCAACATTAAAAAACCAAACACTCTAGTTAGACAATGGACTATCCATAAAGGACATTTCACCAAAAGGTATATACAGATGGCAAATGAAAACATGAAAAGATATTCAAGCCATGGCTTGATGGCTTGATTGGTTGCAGTGTCATCCTGATGTGCAAAAATGTATGTTTGATCCCTGGTCAGGGCTCATACAGGAACAGGTCGATGTTTCTGTCTTCCTCTCTCTCCCTCCCCTCTCTCTCTCAAAAGTCAATAAGCAGCCTGACCTGTGGTGGCGCAGTGGATAAAGCATTGACCTGGAAATGCTGAGGTCGCTGGTTCGAAACCCTGGGCTTGCCTGGTCAAGGCACATATGGGAGTTGATGCTTCCAGCACCTCCCCCACTTCTCTCTCTCTCTGTCTCTCCCTCTCCTCTCTAAAATGAATAAATAAATAAATAAAAAATAAAAAATAAAGTCAATAAACAATAAAAAAACAAAAACAAAAAAACCCAACTCAGCAACACTTTAGCCACTAGGGAGATGCAATTTAAGATCACAATCAGATATCACCACACACCTATCAGAAGGCTAAAATAAAAATAATGACAATACCAAATGCTAACAAGAATGTGGAGAAACTGGATACATTGCTTGCAGGGATGTAAAAATGGTTCAGTCACTCTGGGAAACAGTTTGGCATTTCTTTTTTTTTTTTAAACTAAACATACACGTAATTATACAACTCAGCAAAATGTACTCTGGGCATTTATTCCAGAGAAAGGAAAATTTATGTCTACATAACAACCTGTATAGGAATATTCATAGCAGCTTTAATTGTAATAGTAAAAAACTGAAAACAATCTAAATATCCTGTAATAGTTAAATGGTTAGAGTGGTACAGCCAATCCATGGAATAATTCTCAGCAACAGAAAGGAACACACTATTGATATGTGCAACAATTTGGATGGATCTCAAAGGCATTATGCTGTGTGAAAAAGCTAATCTCTAAAGGTTACACCGTATATGATTCTATTTATACAATATCCTTAAAGTGAGAAAATTACAGAGATGGAAAGCAGATTAGTGATGCCCGGGGTTTAGGGACTGGGAAGGAGAGGTGTAACTGTATAACTGTTAAGGGCAGCTCGAGAGAGAGCCCTGTGGTGATTGAATAGTTCCTTATCTTGGTGGCCATGATGATTACAGGAATCTGCACATATGATGAAATTATAGAACTATCACATACACATTTGACAAATATCACATTGCTGGTTTTGATATTGTACTATAACTATGTAAAATGTAACTAATCATTGAGGAAGGTCAGGTAAAAGGCACATGGCACTTCCCTATACATTTCTTTGTAACTTCTTGTGAATTTATAATTATTTTAAAAGAAAACATTTTAAAAAAAGTCTTAACTGATTTACAAGAACAAAACAGATTAATAGTTAAAAATACAAGCAGAATATTTTTGCACTTCTCTAAATCATCACCCTGAAGTGTGAAAAATGGATTCAGACGAGCAGTTTTTCCTGGTATAAGGAACTGCAGATGCCCAGGGTTGATTCACTGGTTTACCTCCGCAAAGATCCTTTGGAAGCACCTGGGCTGGCTGGAGGGTAGGAAAACCTGGTGTACAGTGTGGGAGTGGGTTTCCCTGGGCCTCCACATTCTGGAGTGCCTTTCTCAAGCAGAGTGCCTCCTGCACTCTTCAGCTTCCTGGGAGGCAGACACACTCAAATGCTTTGATAATTCTATTTAGGTCAGTTATGAAAAGACCTTCTAATGCATTTCTAGTTTTTCTGATTAATAAATGTAGAAAATTATTAATAAAAATGGCAGAGTATTTAGTGCACATACACAAGGGAGGGTGTCAAAAGGGAAAGAGGATAAGTGGAAGCAGTTTCTTGATATGTGATTTGGGAAAACTGTCCACTTGGTGGTGCTGTCTGCTTCTGGGATCTTTGAATTTGCCCTGGAAAACTTTAGTTTAAGGCCCGCTGTTTGGACTACCTCCAGATGTCTTGAGAGCAATCATGATTTGGGTCTGTTTGGCATGGTTTGCATGGATCCAGGAGGATTTTTCTTTTATTTTAATGGTAGTGTAGGTAGTCAACAGTTGTTCATAACATCCTTCCCATCGAGGTGACAGTACATGTTTTCTTCTAAAGACCTTGCCATTCATCTGGTCTCCTGGTCAAAAGGGATGTCAAGGCTTGTCAGTCTGTGGGCCACTACTGCTTTTTTTTTTTTTATTGATTAATTTTAGATAGAAGAAGAGAGAGAGAGAGAGAGAGAGAGAGAGAGAGAAAGTTGTTCACTTATTTATGCATTCATTGGTTGCTTCTTGTATGTGCCCTGACCAGGGATTAAACCCACGACCTCAGTGTATCGGGAGGATGCTCTAACCAAGTAACCTACCCAGCCAGGGCCTTTTTTACCTTTCACTATGACGGCTTAGTCAGATGTTCCCGGATCCCTTGGTCTGCCGCCGTCGTCTGGAGGAAGCAGCTTCTTTCCCATCCAGGGAAAGCAGATTCTCAGCTAGCCAATGTATAATTTTAACCAGTGGTTAAGATCCTGCTCATAAAGCCAAAACTGGGGAAGGGAGCCCTAATGCACTTCTAATAGCTCTCCCTAGTCTCAGAAAATTTGTTGCATTAAATCTGACAAGAGTACTCAAATCACTATTCTTTCTTGGTGTGTGTATCTAGGCAAAATGGCCAGAGTGGAAATCCAGCAAAGCCCTTGGTTGTGAAGTGAAAGTCTCATTATGAAATGCATTTGAGCTGTCACAAATGCAATTTCCACATAATATACAAAAGTGAAATCCAGATAGAAGAGGTGCCAAATATTTCCCCTTAGAGTCGCTGAAGTTTCATTCTTTGATCTTTGCATAGACAACTGTAGGGAGTGTGTTTGGTGAAGCTCTGATGCTGATACAGAATTTGGTAGGACCAGAACCAGGGGTCATTATGTTTGTCCAGCACCTTCTTTCAGAAGCTGCCAGCCTAAGGGCTGCCAAAGCAGAAACATCCCAAGGGAAAGTGCTCCTGTGTTGGAGCAACCAATGCCCAGAGGAACCTTCTGGCAGCAGCTGCCACATTCTGAGAATCAAGCAGAACTTACTGGCCACTAAAAAATGAAACTGCATTCATTTTTAAAAAATACAATATTTAACATTTTTAATTTAATTTTTAATTGTAGTAAAATACATGTAACAGTGGATAAGGCATCGAGCTGGAATGCTGAGGTCGCTGGTTTGAGGCCCTGGACTTGCCCAATCAAGGCACATAGGAGAAGCAACTACTATGAATTGATGCTTCCCACTACTCCATCTCTTCTCTCTCTCTCTCTCTCTCTCTCAAATCAATCAATACATTTTAAAAATCTTTAAAAAATAAATAAAATTTACCATCTTAATCATTTTAAGTGTACAGTTCAGTAGTGTTAAGTATACTGTATTAACATGGTTGTGTAACCTATCTGCAAAATTTTTTCATCTTGCAAAACTAAAACTTTATACCCATTCCTCCTCCAACCACCATTCTGCTTTCTGTCTTTATGAATTTGACTACTCAAGTACCTCATAAAAGTGGAATCACACAGTATGTGTCCTTTGTGACTGTTTTATTTCACTTAGAATAGTGTTCTCAAGGTTTATCCATATTGTAGTATGTGTCAGAATTTCTTTTCTTTTTAAAGCTGAAAAATATTGCATTGTATGTATATACCACATTTTATTCATCCACTGAAGTCATTTTTGATTCTTCTTTTTCTCACATCCATCAGCAAATCTTTTCAGCCCTACTTTTAAAATATATTCAGAGCCGCCCTGGTTAGATAGTTCATTTGGTTAGAGTGTCTGATCGCTGGTCAGGGCACATACAAGATCAACCAATGAATGTGTAAATAAGTAGAACAACAAATCGACGTTTCTCTCTCTCTCCACCCTTCTATCTCTCTCTCTAAAATCAGTAAATAAAAATTTAAAATATATATACCCAAAGCCAACCTCTTTTTACCTTCTCTATGTCATTCTAATGTAGTAACATATTTCTCAACTGGGGGTGATTTCACCATCCAGGGGACGTTTTGTCAACTTCTAGAAATATTTTTAGTTGTCATAGCTGGGGAGGGTAGATAATTTGTTTTCACAACTGGGTAAATGCTGCCAAATATCCTATAATGCACAGGACAGGCCTCTACAACAAAGAATTATCTGGCCTACTAAACTGTCAATAGTACTGAGGCTGAGAAACCCATGAACCATGTTGCCCCTGAACTTCTACAGTTGCCGATTTGGGCTCATTGCTTCCATGCTTGCCCCTTGAAATGCATTCGCTACACAGTGACCAAGTGTCCTTTTGAAACGTAAATCACATTCTGTTACTCTCCTGCTCTGATCTTTGAATGGCTTCTTGTTAGAATGAGATCTTAAGGCCCACAAGGTCCTTCATGAATTGATCCCTAGTCACCTCTCTGAACTCACCTCCCACCCAACCCTCTCTCATTCTTTCTTCTGTAGCCACACTGGCCTCCCTGTCCTTCCTTGAACACACAAGCCTGCTCTGAATTTAGGGCCTTTGTACTTGCAATTCCCTTGGCCTCGAGCTGTCTTTCCCAATATTTGCACAACTCAGTCCCTCACCTCATTCAAATGTCACTCCCCCGGAATGTCTTTTCCTGACCACCCTCTCCAAATTAGCAGTCCCCATTGCTCTCCACTTTCATGGTTCTGTTCAAAAAGTGTGATACTCCTGCCTGACCAGGTGGTGGCGCAGTGGATAGAGCATCGGCCTGGGATGCAGAGGACCCAGGTTCGAAACCCCAAGATTGCCAGCTTGAGTGCAGGCTCATCTGGCTTGAGAATGGGCTCACCAGTATGAGTGTGGGGGTTGCCAGCTTGAGCGTGGGATCATAGACATGAGCCCATGGTCCCTGGCTTGAGCCCAAAGGTCGTTGGCTTGAAACCCAAAGTCACTGGCTTGAGCAAGGGGGGGTCACTGGCTCAGCTTGAGCTCCCTGGCCAAGGCATGTATGAGAAAGCAATCAATGAGCAACTAAAGTGCCGCAACTATGAGTTGATGCTTCTCATCCCTTTCCCTCTCTGTCTGTCTGTTCCTATCTGTCTGTCTGTCTATCTCTTTCCCTCTCACTAAAATAAATTGTCATGACTGGTGGTAGTGTAGTGGATACATGTCAATCTGGGACGCTGAGGTCCCAGGTTCAAAACCCTGAGGTTGCCTGCTTAAACTCAGGCTTACTAGTTTGAGTGCAGGGTCACTAGATTGAGCTCAAAGGTCACTGGCTTGAAGCCCAAGGTCACTGGCTTGAGCAGTGGGCTTGGCTTGAGCCCCCAGTCAAGGCACATATGAGGAGCAATCAATGAACAACTAAAGTGCTGCAACTATGAGTTGATGCTTCTCATCTCTCGCTCTTCCTCCTTTCCTGTCTCTCTCTCTTATAAAGAATAATTAACCTGGCCTGTGGTGGCACAGTGGATAAAGTGTAGACCTGGAATGCTGATGTCGCCAGTTCAAATCCCTAGGCTTGCCTGGTCAAGGCACATACAGGAAGCAACTACTACAAGTTCATGCTTCCCTTATCTGTCCCCTCTTTCTCTGACTCTCTCTCCTCTCTCTCTCAAAACAAAAACAAAGAACAAACAAACAAAATAATAAATTCTAAAAGAAAAGAAAAGAAAGAAATTTTTCTGTGAGTAAAGCATCAACCTGGAATGCTGAGGTCACCAGTTCAAAACCCTGGACTTGCCCAGTCAAGGCACATAGAGAAGTTTATGCTTCTTGCTCCAACCCCCTTTCTCTCTCTCTCTCTCTCTCTCTCCCTGCCCTCTCTAAAATGAATAAATAAAGTCTTAAAAAAAAATTGTACTTGTCTGACCAGGCGGTGGCGCAGTGGATAGAGCGTTGGACTGGGATGTGGAAGGACCCAGGTTCGAGACCCCGAGGTGGCCAGCTTGAGCGCGGGCTCATCTGGCTTGAGCAAAAGCTCACCAGCTTGGACCCAGTGTCGCTGGCTCCAGCAAGGGGTTACTTGGTCTGCTGAAGGCCCGCGGTCAAGGCACATGTGAGAAAGCAATCAATGAACAGCTAAGAAGTCACAACGCGCAACGAAAAACTAATGATTGATGCTTCTCATCTGTCTCCATTCCTGTCTGTCTGTCCCTGTCTATCCCTCTGACTCTCTCTCTCTGTCTCTGTAAAAAAAAATAAATTAATTAAAAAAAAAAAAGAAAAAAAAAGTTGGTGAGCTGCTATGGAGGCAGCAAGGCTCATTCAAAAAAAAAAAAAAAATTGTACCACCATTGGCAAAAAAAAAAAAAGAATTTATTTGATCTAAACTGACTATATGCTGACTATATATGCCAAGGAGCAAGATATCAAATGCTCCCTGATCATTTTCTTCAAAAGTCTTATCTTCCTTGCTTGGCCCTTAGTCTTTTTTTTTCTTTCTTTTTTTATCGAGTGAGGGAGAGCAAGAGAGAAAGAGACAAACAGATAGGAAGGGAAAGAGATGAGAAGCATCAATTCTTCGTTGCAGCATCTTAATTGTTCATTGATTGCTTTCTCATATGTGCCTTGACCTGGGGGGGGAGGGCTCCAGCAGAGTGAGTGACCCTTTGCTTAAGCCAGCAACCTTGGACTGAAGCCCATGACCTTTGGGCTTAAGCAGTGACCATGGGGTCATTCATGTCTATGATCCCATGCTCAAGCTGGCAACCTCAGGGTGTTGACCCTGGGTCCTCAGCATCCTAGGCAGATGCTCTATCCACTGTGGCACCACCTGGGCCATGCCCTTAGTCTTTCCAAGTAATTTTAGAATCAGTTTCTAAGTTACACACACACACACCTGTTGGAATTTTGATAGGCATTATAGATTAATTTTGGGAGAATGGATATCTTTATAATATTGCATTTCCCATCTATGAATATGGACTATGTCTTTGTGTATTCAGATATTCTTTGATGATTTTCTTTTTAATTTATTGATTTCAGTGAGAGAGGAATAGAGAAAAAGAGAGAAAGGGAGGAACATCAAACTGTTCCTGTTAGGTGCCCTGATCCAGGATAAAACCAGCAACCTCTGTGCCAGGACAATGCTCTAACCAACCAAGCTATCCAGCCAGGGTATCTTTGATGTTTTTTTGTTTTGTTTTATATTGTTTTGTTTTATATTGTTTTGTTTTGTTTTTTTGCAATTTTCTGAAGCCGGAAATAGGGAGAGACAGTCAGACAGACTCCCGCATGCGCCCGACCGGGATCCACCCGGCACGCCCACCAGGGGGCGACGCTCTGCCCACCAGGGGGCGATGCTCTGCCCATCCTGGGTGTCGCCATGTTGCGACCCTCCTGGGTGTCGCCATGTTGCAACCAGAGCCACTCTAGCGCCTGGGGCAGAGGCCACAGAGCCATCCCCAGCGCCCGGGCCATCTTTGCTCCAATGGAGCCTTGGCTGTGGGAGGGGAAGAGAGAGACAGAGAGGAAGGCGCGGCGGAGGGGTGGAGAAGCAAATGGGCGCTTCTCCTATGTGCCCTGGCTGGGAATCGAACCCGGGTCCTCCGCACGCTAGGCCGACGCTCTACCGCTGAGCCAACCGGCCAGGGCGTTTTGTTTTGTTTTTAAGTGAGAGGAGGGGAGATAGAGGAACGGACTCCCGCATGTGCCCTGACCAGGATCCACCCCGCCGTCTGGGGCCAATGTTAAAATCAACCAAGCTATTTTTAACACCTGAGGCTGACGCTCAAACCAACTGAGATATCCTCAGTATCCAGAGCCAATGCTCAAACCAATCAAGTCACTGGCTTTGGGAGGAAAAGAGGGAGAGAAGGTAGGGGAGAGAAGCAGATGTTTGCTTCTCTTGTGTGTCTTGATCAGGAATGGAACCCGGGACGTCTATTCACTGGGCCAACACTCTATCCACTGAACTAACCAGCCCAGGCCTCTTTGATGATTTTTAATAGTTTTAAAAATTCTTTATTGATTGATTTTACAGAGAGAGGAGGGGGAAGGGAACAAGAAGTAGTTGTTTCACTCTAGCTGTTTATTGGTTGCTTGTTGTATGTGACTTGACCAGGCAAGCCTAGGCTTTCTGACTGGCGACCTCAGTGTTCCAGGCCGGCACTTTATACACTGTGCCACCACAGACCAGGCTGTTGGTTGCCTCTTATATGTGCCCTGAACAGGGATCGAACCCGCAACCTTGGTGTATGGGGATGGTGATCTAACCAACTGAGCTACTGGGCCAGGGCTCAATAAAGTTTCATAAAGTTTTCCTCAAAGATCTTACAATTCTTTTGTTTTTTTATTTTATGCTTAGTAACCTCATATTTTGTTTCAGCAGCTGCTTTTGAAAACTGGTTAATAACCTTCTTCTGAAAATAGATCCCATTGTCTTTTCTTTCATTTGAAGCTAACTTAGAGAGGGTTTATTTTTAACTTTTTATTTTGAAATTTCTGTTTACCCTTTACCCAGATTCAGCAAATATGAACATTTTACTACATATGCTTTCTCTATCTCTTTACACTTGTGTGTATATGTCTGTCTGTATATATGTATGTACACATATACATATATTCATATATACACATGTGTGTACATATATATCTTTATTATATGCGGCTTAAGTGTCTGTTTGTCGCTGATAGCTTATTGGTTGCTTGAGTAACTGTACTAGCCAATGGAGTGAAGTTGCCACTCCATTGTTCTCTTGTGTGTCTTGATCAGGAATGGAACCCGGGACGTCTATTCACTGGGCCAACACTCTATCCACTGAACTAACCAGCCCAGGCCTCTTTGATGATTTTTAATAGTTTTAAAAATTCTTTATTGATTGATTTTACAGAGAGAGGAGGGGGAAGGGAACAAGAAGTAGTTGTTCCCTATTTGAATGCCCAGAAGGCATTCAAATAGTCCCGCCTTCTGGCATGCCACCTCACAAATTGAGGTTAAAGATTGGAGCAATTATTATGCTGTTAAGAAATCTTAACACCAGAAGGGGTCTTTGCAATGGTACAAGACTAGAGGTTCTCCAATTGAAAAATAATGTCATAATAGCTAAGTCTTTGACTGGCTCCTCTAAAGGTGCAATACATGTCATTCCAAGAATTGATTTGGTTCCATCTCAAACAGGGTTGCCGTTTCAATTGAGACGTAGACAATTTCCTGTAAAACTTGCCTTTGCTATGACCATCAATAAGTCTCAGGGCCAAACGCTTAAGCGTGTTGGCATTTTTTTACCTGAGCCTGCATTTGGACATGGTCAACTTTATGTTGCCTGTTCAAGAGTTCGTGAAAGAACGGACGTAAAATTAAAAATAATTGATGGTCCTCTGCAAGGCGAGCTTAAAAATGATGGAAAGATCTATACAAGAAATGTTGTGTACAAAGAGATCTTTGACATGTGAATTAACATTTTATTATTTAAATCACCTTTATTTATTGAGCTAGCGGTGGCTCTTAAGAAATGTACAGCCAGTGGTTTCCTTCATTGCACTCTACTTTAAGCAATTAAGCAAGTAGAAGGGGGAAACCCCGTGGGGCAGTAAGCAAAGGGGCGTCCTCGCCGCCTGCCCTGGGTAATTCAGTTTGAATTAGCAGACACCTTTGCACAAATCATTTTAATTACAATTTATAATATCTAGAACAGCGGTCATTTCGTATGACCGCCGGGCTTTCTAGTAATACATATGTACATATACAAACATGCTTTTTTCCTAAACACTGGGTATCATTCCCTCTCATCAGGAGGTATCTGATGTCAGTTTATCCCACTATTGGGATAATGTTTATCTAACCAATGGTTAGTTAGCTTTGACAATGTGGCTGAAGTGGTGTCTGACAGATTTATCCACTATAAAGTAACCACTTAATCCTTTGTAATTAATGAAGACTCTTTAGGGCAGCTTTAAGGAGAAACTGTGAGACTACCCATTCAAATTTCCATCAACTAGTTTTATTGTGGTAAAACATACAAACCATAAATTTTACCTTTTAACCATTTTTAAGTGTACAATTTAGTGGTATTCAGTACATTCACATTGTTGTGCAATCCACTATCCTTCTCCAGAACTTTCCCCCCAGTTTTTTTCCCTAAGATTAAAAGTAAATTATTGATTGATTTTAGAGAGAGAGGAAGGGAAGAGAGAAACAGGAACATTGATCTGTTCCTGTATGTGCCCTGACTGGTGATTGAATCGGCAACCTTTGTGCTCTGGTTGATACTCTATCAATTGAGCTATCTGGCCAGGGCATTTTAAAGATTTTATTTATTGATTTTGTAAAGAGAGGAGGGGGGGACAGGGGAAGGAGCAGGAAGCATCAATGCATAGTAGTTGCTTCTCACATGAGCCTTGACCAGGCAAGCCTAGGGTTTCGAACCAGTGACCTTAGCCTTATCAGTTTGATACTTTATCTACTATGCCAGCATAGGTCAGGCTTTTCCTCCAGTTTTATCAAGATGTAAGTGACATATAGCATTATATAAGTTTAAGATGTACAGCATATTGATTTGGTGCTTTTATATATTGCAAATGATCATCACCATAGATTTAACTAATATCTCCGTCATATCATCAACTAATTTTTAACATGTGCTGGTAATTTTTGCCTGAATCTATTACTACTATGATGATTGCAAATGCTTATTAACTGTCATTCTATTGTAACGAGGTTTCCCTTTTATGGAAAGTTTTCCCACTTACATGTTTTTATGTAGGTCTTATCATCAGCATACATGCTCATGGATTCTTATTTTATTTATTTATTTATTTATTTATTTATTTATTTATTTTCATTTTTCTGAAGCTGGAAACAGGGAGAGACAGTCAGACAGACTCCCGCATGCGCCCGACCGGGATCCACCCGGCACGCCCACCAGGGGCACGCTTTGCCCACCAGGGGGCGATGCTCTGCCCATTCTGGGCGTCGCCATGTTGTGACCAGAGCCACTGTAGCGCCTGAGGCAGAGGCCACAGAGCCATCCCCAGTGCCCGGGCCATCTTTGCTCCAATGGAGCCTTGGCTGTGGGAGGGGAAGAGAGAGACAGAGAGGAAAGTGCGGCGGAGGGGTGGAGAAGCAAATGGGTGCTTCTCCTGTGTGCCCTGGCCGGGAATCGAACCCGGGTCCTCCGCAAGCTAGGCCGATGCTCTACCGCTGAGCCAACCGGCCAGGGCTCTTATTTTATTTATTGTGTAGTTTTGTTTTGTTTGGGTTTTTAAAAATATTTTAATTATTGGTTTTACAGATTGTGTGTGTGGGGGGTGAGAAGTAGAGTTGCTTTACTTTAATTGTTCATTGCTTGCTTGTTGCTTGTCGTATGTACTTTGACCAGGCAAGCCCAGGGTTTCAATCCGGTGACCTCAGCATTCCAGGTTGACACTCAATCCACTGTGCCACCACAGGCCAGGCTCAATGTGTAGTTTTCATGTCCTACTCATTTTGATGTACAACTGTCCCCAATTTGTACAACCATTCAATTTGGCTCCTGTGTTCTTTTGACACCTTCTCATCATTTTGTGAACAATGTTTTGGCTTAACAAGATGTTCCAGAGTTTCCTTGTATTTTCTGGCCCTAACCTGGAATCAGCCCACTCTTCAAGGAGCCCTAGATCCTGTTTTACAAAGAAATACATGTAGTATTTAGAAACCAACATCTGGGCAATAAGGAATTTTAAGAAAAATGCTTAGATGGCCACGGCTTTGGTGCATTCTGGCTACCAGAGGGCAGCACTTCCTAGAAAAATGCAAAAGACAAGAACCTGGGTTGGACTGGCCATGTTTCCTAATGTAGTCTCTGGTCCTTTTTCCAAAAAAGGGGAACACAAGACCCCCACCACAGGCTTACCACCTCTCCACATGCAAAAAGACACCGCTATCCTCAACTAGACTCTCTCAACCAGTACATACCTCACCCCACCCTCACCAATTTCTTCCTATATATTTTTTCTGAAGTCTTCTAAGGGGGGTTAGCTCTGAGGCAGAGAACAAGAGCAGATGAATAGGAGGCTTCAGGGAGGTCTTGATCACTCGCTCATCGCCAGCCCACCCCACCCTACTACCAGCACTGTCTGAAAACACAGCTGTGGGTAACAAGCATGGAGAGGCCCCTTCCCCAGTGGGTCAACACTCTGAGGACACAGCCTCTCAGCCAGCTGCCCCTCAGGGGCCTCCGGCCACATCTGGGGCCCCCTTCTGGGCCTGGTAGACAGGAAACCCACAGAGGAGAGTCTGCAGAGGGGTAGGCCACCCAGGTGAGCGTGGAGTCTGAGCTCTGAGTTCCTACCTGCTTCTCTCTGTTGGCTATCTCTACCCTCTACCCCATGTTGATAGCTCAGAGGAAGTTGTGGGGGGTAATCTCTTCCCTCCATTTATTTATTTTCCCACAAGTGAACCAGAGTATTAAAAAAACACACACAACACAAAAAAATACCAGTGGGGTATTTTAGCAACTTAAATTTATGGTTTAATTACTTTAGAAGCATGCATTTACAAGTGAGTACATACTTCTATCTCTAGGAATTTTAGTGCCATTAATTTTTGTATTTCTCTTTCCCTCCTGAAGGAATTTCAGGCAGGCTTAGCAGCGTGTAGGCCCTCAGTAAACACTGACCTGCTGGGCCTGCTCCACCCTCTCCCACCAGGACTAGCTTCCTGACCCTTGACTCTAGTCCTACAGCTTCCAGGCAGAGCTAGCCGGATCACTCACCCGCTTCGCACCGTTCTGTGGCATCTCTCAACCACAGAGTAAAATGCAGCCTCTCAGCCAGTACCTTCATGATCCTCCCCAGCCCTATAAACTGCCACTCTGCCCTCGCATCTCTGAGCTCCTAGGGTTTTCTCCCAAGCCCATCCAGGGCCCTTTCTACACCTCTGTTCACACAGCTGCCTCTACCTAAACTGACCTCCTCTCCTACCTTCCACAAAATCCTCCAACTCCTAAAGATACCTCCTCCTGTTCTTACTTGGGATGAGCTCCCTGCCTTCTCTGATCAAATTCTCCCAACCCTTCAATCAAGACCTTTCTCTTGGCCTCCCCCATCGACCTGGGACAGCTCTTAGCTCCCTTGGTGGGCTATGAGGGCAGGGCCAGCAAAGGGTGGACACATGTGGGGTGGGAGTTTCTAGAAAGGGATGAGAAATTTTGACTGACCAGGCTGCCAGCCCACTTTTCACAAACTTTAATGTGAATACAAATCACTTGGGGAGACAGCGAAAAACCAGATTCTGACTCAGTGGTCTAGGGGCGCTGAGAGCATGCATTTCTAAAGAGCTCCAGGTGCTGCCCATGCTACTGCATGAAGCGGGGGCAATTTGAGCAGAAAAAGCCTAACTGACTGGATTGGCTGGGGCAGGGGGCCAGCTGGGAGCCATCTGGCCATTGTCCAGGGTATAAGAAGGCGGGGCTGGCTGCCCAGCAGCTACTAGTGGGAGCATTTGTAGGCATCATGGCGCTGAGCTATGGGCTCTTCACCTGCCTTCTGTTCTGGGGATGCCCATGGCTGTGTCAACCTGAGAACCTCATGCATGATGAGGCCCACCACATTGTGGTGGAGTGTCAGGAGGCTCAGCTTGTGGTCACTGTCAGCAAAGACCTTTTTGGTACTGGGAAGCTCATCAGGCCTGCAGACCTCACCCTGGGCCCTGACGACTGTAAACCCCTGGACTCCACGGACACCAAAGATGTGGTCAGGTTTGAAGTTGGGCTACATGAGTGTGGCAACAGCCTTCAGGTGAGGCGTGGGTCCCCTTCATGGCCCTGGCTTGGGGGAAAGACACGGAAGAGGCAGCCTGAAATGGGGTGGGGGAGTCTGGGTTCGTAACCAGTGCACAACGGGACTGGAGCAGCTTCCTTTCTCTTGTGGGTGAGCAGCTGAGGCCCGAAGCTGGGCATTGGTAATATGCGATGGGCTTCTAGTTGCTCAAATTAGGTAGGTGGGGTGGAGTCTAGAGGGGCAGGGCATTTTGGGCCAGATTGGAGAAAGCTTAATGTGGGAGGTGTGTGTGGGAGGAGAACCAAGTAGTTCAGGCCACACCACTTCCCTCAGGTGGGGGTGGTGGGGCAGGGTACACGTGATGCTGGTGGCAGAGGCCAGGCAGGTCCACACTGGATTCGGACAGATGCTAGGAAAAACTGCGGAGCTGGAAAGGGTTGGACCATTCCGTTTAATAAAGCCTCACAATGGCGGACAAGCACATAGGCAGGGATTGTGTGCAAACCACCTCTCAGGCAAACAAACAGCAAAATGGCCCCTCAGAGTGATGGGCAGGCAATCTGAGCATCTGCAATACCCCTGAGTGCACCCATAGCCTTATATAGGTCATACACACGTGGTGCTGACACGTGCTCACACACTAATCCAGCAATGGGCTTGCAGCCGGTAAACCGGTGAGCAAGCCTAACACAGCTGCCCCACAACACATATAGTAAGTTCTCGCTGTCATGAATAGTTTCTGTGACTTTCATCAAAAAGAGGTACGTATAAAGAAACCAATTTTACTGTAGGCTAATTGATTTAAATAAGAGTTATATTCCTAGGGCATCTCATCAACATCATAATGAAACTGCTTAAAAAAAGAAACTGCTGTCCTCAGACTAGGAGAGGACTTCCAGCAAGCCTGGGTTGGCCTGCACACAGGTCCCCAGCTGGTCCTTGGTCCCCTGGACCAACTTCCTCCTGCTTCACAGAAAACCTGCTCCCCCTTCCATAACAGGACCCCAGCTTCTGCCCACCCAGCTCTGAACCCAACTCTTAGTAGTTTGGAGAGGGAGGCAACGAGCCCAGCCCTGGAGCCTTCCACCTGGAGCTCTGGTTTTAGGTGTGCTCCCAGGGTGTTTGCCTTGAGGTCTCCTGGCCCCTTGTATTCCTGGAGAGAGGGCTGGGAGACTAGAAGGGTGCAGCAGGTATTTAAGGAATTATTCTAGTTTAGTAACTCCCAAACCCTGTGCATTAATTAGACTCAGCTGTTAATACTAAGATGGGGCTTTTAAAACTCCCGATTCCCACATCCTATGCTAAATCAGAACGGAAGTGGGAGCCAGACATTCGCATCTTTAAGGTCCCAGATGACTCCAACGAGCCTGACAAGTGCAGTGTTTCCCTTGATTGGTTCCCAATCTTGCCTGATAAGGACCACCTGGGTTCAGGGCCTCTTGGGAATGACACCTGTGCAGTCCTTCAGGACAACACTTAATGTCCTGTTGTCCTGAAATTAACTTTTGAACATTTTTGTTTTGCAATGGGCCCCACAAATTATGCAACTGGTCTGTCTGGGGCACTCATCAATGTTAGGTATGACTGAAAGAAGTCACAGGGTATCAAAACAAAAAATATTTCTTTGAGGCTTGTTTGAACCATTTCATGAGGCTTGTTTGAACCTTAAGAAGGGCAGCCTCTCCGAGCAAGGGTAGGGGAGAGGTTATATAGGGGAAAGGTTGGTGCAGGCTGTTGGCGTCCGGTTAGCTTGTCCATCAGTCTGACAGTCTCTTTGTGCCCTTGGGGGTGGAAGATTCCTTCCAGCCTGAGGTTAGAATTTAGAGAAACAATCCTATTATTTTTCTATAGTTACTTATTTTTACAACTTGACTGAAACAGGTTTGGGGCTAGGCTAGTGAGATTTGGTTAGGGTCAGTTATTTTTATAATCTTAAGTGAAACTGGCAGCTGCTGGCAACAACTTTTAGCTTACATCTAACAATTAATAGAAAGCTAGGACTCTACCCTGGATATCTGAGGGTTAGGAAGGTGATTGGGAGGTTGCAAATCGCCCCAGTAGCACCTGCCTGTGCTCTTCCTGCCTCAGGCAGCCAATGAACCGATTGGGCTTTCTGTGAAATGAGCTTGATAGCAGGGCAGCAGAGGGAGGGTGTCATCAGTATTAGCTGCTGTGGCAATGAGTTCAAGTTCCTGGAACTTGCTGGCTTCATCCTGGGGACTTGTCTGGCCTCTGGCCTCCCCTGAAAAAGGAAACTGCGTGTGTGTTGGGGTTGGGGTGGCAGCCTGAGCAGGGGGGCACGTGCCTGACTCCTCTGGTACCTGCCCAGCCAATGCCTGACAGGGAGCTGAGGGAGACCCCTGCAGTGCCATCAACACTTCAAGGGCAAAAAAACAGGTGTGAGGGTGGTTGGTACCTGCCCAGACTCTCCCATGTATCAGCAGCAGAGCAAACTTTGAGTCCAGGGCTTATGTTTTCTCCACCTCCTCCAGGCTGCCCTCCATGCCTCCTTGCATAGGTTGGGACCACCTCTGGCAGGTGAAGCCGGTGGGGCTGACCCTCCTCTTTCTTTCAGGTGACCAAGGATGCCCTGGTGTATAACACTTTTCTGCTCCACAACCCTCACCCTGTTGGAAACCTGTCCATCCTAAGGACTAACTACGTGAAGGTGCCCATCGAGTGCCACTTCCCCAGGTCAGTGTGGGAGGTGCCTGTCGCTGCCCCTGGTACAGAGGCCTCTTGGCAATCGTTAGGCTCTCAGCAGCATCTGGCAGCATGGCTGCAAGAAGTGGGAAGGGCTTGTGCTGTGGGTACTGCCCTCAGCCCTGGGTAGATTTGGGGGCCTGCTGAGTCTACGAGCCTCTGAAATGCACCTGGGCCACAGCTGCCTCTTGGTAAAAGCTGCAGGGCTGCGCAGCCCAGGCCCCCTCAGAGTTGAGAACACTTTCTCAGGAGTGTAGAGAGAGGTATAAGCCCTGAGCAACACAACCTGCTTTCCCTGTAGTTTAACCCAGTACATGTGTGTGGCTGGGGGGAGCCCTTCAAGCCGTGAGCACTAAGCAGTGCCTGTGAACTTGGGGCACTGAGGTGTGAGGAGAGGGTGACAGTGGCTTATAACACAATGCAGAGTCCTATGCCGAACTGAGTACAGAGCACGTGAGCCTTAATCCCTGCCCTCTGGGAGCAGGTAGGAGAGGATGGTGCTGACACCATGCAGGAACAGGGATGAGCCAGATGCCCTCAGAGGAGTTCAGGGAGGGGTTCCCAGAACAACAAGATCCACGATGGGGGCCTTGGGGCAGGTGGGTCTGAGGCAGTCTAGGCAGAGCCACACACATCTCAGGGGAGGGCATTGTGTCACTAGTAGGGGCTACGGCTGGGGGCCTGGAGCCTACAGGCCAAGAAAGGGAGGGGAACAGGTGGGTTCTAAAGGCCAAGAGATACAGTGAAGGTATTCAGGCTCACAAGTCAGCGGGTGCCCCTCCCTAAGCACCAAGCAGAATGAGTAAGGACTGGTCTTTTTCTTTCTTTCTTTCTTTCTTTCTTTCTTTCTTTCTTTCTTTCTTTCTTTCTTTCTTTCTCTTTTCTTTCTCTTTCTCTCCTCCTTCCTTCCTTTCCTCCTTTCTTTCTTTCTTTTTTTTTAGAAATTTATCCCTTTTCTTTATTGATCTTTTAATGTATATTGATTTTAGAGAAAGGGAGAGAGAAACATCAAATTTTTTTTTTGTCCCACTCATTTATGCACTCATTGGTTGATTCTTGTATGTACCCCGACTGGGGCTCAAACCTACAACCTTGGTGTATCGGGATGAAGCTCTAACCAGCTGAGTTAACCAGCCAGGGCAAAAACTGATTTTCAACCCGAAGGTCCTCTGGTAGCTGGTAGGGGAGAGGGATGAGAGTTGGTGCGACCAGCTGGGAGACTGGGATGAGATGACACGTGACCCATGGCAGCTGGCTTGAGGGAGCTAAGGAGAGCTGGAGGAGCTGGGCGCCTGACAGTGCTGGGTGGGGACACAGGTGCCAAGAACAGGACTCTGAGCCTGCCCTCCTATTGGCCAGAGATTGAAGACTTCCTGGGATCCTGGCTCTTTCACTTTAAAATTACTCTGCTTAGGACTGACCTGAGAATGTTGGTTCACTTGGCCTGATGGCTGCAGACAGTGTGGGGTGGTCCGCCACAAGTGGAGACACTTTATCCTGGCTCCAGTTAGCTGAGGTCTGGTTCTTAAAGTAGCCTCTGCCATGAGACTCCATAGGGTAAGCAAGGCAGATGTCCGGAGACATCTGACTGCTTCTAGGGAACTTCCTGTCCCAGTATTGGCTCAAGAGTATCACACTGGTTCAAGAATGTGATACTTCTGCATGTATCTGTGATGGACTTCCTTCTCTGGGACTGGCCTCAGGAATCCTGAGTGGTACAGAGAGGACTGCTGCCTGAGACCCCAAACCTGAGCCTCCAGGGTAACCCTTAACAAGGAGCAGATGTGGGTCTTGAAACCAAAGTAACTTAAGATATCTGTCTTCATGCTACAGCTCGGGTGTCCTCATGGATAGGAGGGCCCACTCACAGGTGTCAAGGTTAAGGGACAGACTCAGACTTCGTGTATCTGTTCAGCTGCCTTGCCTAGCTGCCTGGCTGGGTCAAAGCTAAAGACTTTGTAATAGGGTAGAAGTGGAATCCCTTCCATGGTGGAGCCAGATTGGGTGAGCCCCATGTCAGGTGTGGGTAGCTCTATTCTCTTCCCAGGCAGGGCAATGTGAGCAGCCAGGCCATCCTGCCTACCTGGGTGCCCTTCAGGACCACCATGTTTTTGGAGGAGAAGCTGATTTTCTCCCTGCACCTGATGGAGGGTAAGCAAGGAGGGCAGGCATGGGGAGCTGGCAGGGAGAGCTCGGCCAGAGAGAGTCTCTCACCCCTGTCTTTGCCCTTCAGAGAACTGGAGCTCCAGGAAGACATCCTTCACCTTCCAGCTGGGAGATATAGCCTACCTCCAGGCTGAAGTTCACACTGGCAGCCATGTGCCACTGCGACTGTTTGTGGACCACTGTGTGGCCACGCCCACGCCAAATCGGAATGCCTCCCCTTATCACACCATCGTGGACTTCCATGGGTCAGAGCTGGGCTGCCCTTCTGGGTAACCAATATAACAGCATAACCTACACCACCTTTCTCGGCCTTTAACTTCATTCTTCACTTCCTTCTCTTCAAAGCTGTCTCGTGGATGGCCTCTCCGATGCTTCATCTGCTTTCAATGCACCCAGACCGGGGCCAGAGACTCTTCAGTTCACAGTGGACGTGTTCCACTTTGCTAACGACTCCAGAAACATGGTAATGCCTTTCTTTAATAACCCGAAATAAGACTGAACTTTAGGGGTCAGGCTGATCAACCTTATTGTGATGTTTTAGCTCACTAGCTGTTTCCTCAAGTAATAACTTGATAGCTCTGCCCCATCCTAGTAACTCGGCAACTTGCCAAGTAGGCAAAGCCATGGATAGGCTCTAGAGAGAGTTTCAAGGAGAAGGCATGGGTGACCATCCCTTAGATAGTTAGAAAACCCTTGAAGGATAGAGGGAGAATCAGGAGTCCTAAAAATAGAACAAACTAGGAAAATAGGAACCCAGGAGACTTATTTGACAGTTCAAATAGGATGGACACCAACAACCATGACATTTGGTGACCAGGTCACTAATCTTGTCCTTGCCAAAGTCAGCAGAGCCAGAACCCAGATGATGGCGGGCTGAGTGAAGGAGCTGACAAAAGCAGGTGTCAGCCTTCCTGGAGGCTTTCTAGAAGGGCAAGGAAAGTGAGCATAAACTTTTCATACAAGGTAGCATCTTGACCCTGACCATAGGTGAGACCAGTGACTTTTTGCATCAGCATCACCGGGAGGGCTTATTGAAATAGATCACTGGGCCCTGCCTCCAGGGTCTGGTTCAATAGGTCTGGAACGGAGCCTATGACCTGCATTCCTAACAAGTCTCCAGTGGCTGTTGCTGCTGCTCTGGGGGACATCTCTTCAGAACCACTAAGCTTAGAAAGCTCACCTGAAACTAAGAGATGGGAGCTAAGATAATGGACTGCTCCTCATACCTGAGCTATAGACAGATGGGGCAGGAAGCACAGGTAGATGGGACTGGCCCCTAGTCAGAAAGTGCTGCTAGAATCTTTTTTTTTTTTTGTATTTTTCTGAAGCTAGAAACAGGGAGAGACAGTCAGACAGACTCCCGCATGCGCCCGACCGAGATCTACCTGGCACGCCCACCAGGGGCGATGCTCTGCCCACCAGGGGGCGATGCTCTGCCCCTCCGGGGCGTTGCTCTGTCGCGACCAGAGCCACTCTAGCGCCTGGGGCAGAGGCCAAGGAGCCATCCCCAGCGCCCGGGCCATCTTTGCTCCAATGGAGCCTCGGCTGCGGGAGGGGAAGAGAGAGACAGAGAGGAAGGAGGGGGGGGTGGAGAAGCAGATGGGCGCTTCCCCTGTGTGCCCTGGCCAGGAACTGAACCCGGGACCTCTGCACGCCAGGCTGACGCTCTACCACTGAGCCAACCGGCCAGGGCTTAGAATCTTACAAATAAAAACCAAATAGCTTTTAAACAACTTTCCCGAGATAGAAGTGGGGAGGGGAGGGTATAAAGTTTCGAATAGCTGGTCAGGAGGGGGAAGTGATTAATGCAGGAGTTCTCAACTCTGGCTCTATACTAATTACCTGGAAAGGTCATAAAAACATTGATATTAGCTCTTGAATAAGGTGTTTCTTCTCCCTTGTGCCATGGCCACATTATTAATATATCACCTCAAATATTTTCACTTAATCGGGGTGGGTCCTGGCATTGCCTTTTTCCAACATCTTATGAAAATCTTCTAACATTAAACTGAAAGAATTTTATAGTAAATGCCTATATACCCACTATCTCATCATCAACTAGTCTATCTTGTTTTACTTGAAAATGCATCAAAAGCCACTTAAGTTCCCAGGTGACTCTAATAATCAGCCAGGTGTGTAAACCACTTGAACCAGAGGCTCAAAAGCATTAGGGGCAAGTAGTCTGAATTTGGAGAAGAGGACGTTGATGCTCCCTCACCCTGCCCAGCAGTTCCGTGCTGAGAACAGAAATGGTTTGTGAGAGACTGGTGGATAGCAGGAAGGGCAGGAATTAAAGCTGTTAGTGAGATGTCCCGAAGTTTCTGATGACAGGTCCTGAGTTGAATGGATCTGGGGGAAAAGGGAGAATGGAGGTTTTAGTCCCTCCATTGGTGGCCTTGTTGGTCACAGGCTAGAGTATCCTTTTGGGAATAGAGAGTTGATGTAAACTTCAGAAGTGGTCCAGTGGAGAGGATGGGCATAAGGTTTTATACAGGTGATGGTCATCAGCAGGGGTAAACCTGAGCTGGCACCTGCATCTCCAGGGATTGGAAGGTAACTAAGAGATCAGAAGACAATGCCAATCAATGGAAGGTCGCCTGAACTCTGGGAGGGTTCTCTCTCAAAGGTGGGCCAAATGGCCTGGCTGACTGTGGCCATGGCATAAGGGAGAAGGAACACCTTATTCAAGAGCTAATGGGGAACTATCCTAGGATCTTAGGCCTCATTTGGCATCAGAAGAATATACTGAGAAGAAGCAGAGGATAACAGCAGTTCCCTTCCTGGAATAGGGACCCACCCTTCTCTGATGGGGCAGATAGACGTGCATCCTGGCTTGTTCAAGTTTCTGCAATGGTTTACTTGGCCACTAGGTGGCGGCCAAGGTTTTGTGGCTCTGCAGAAGGCTTCAGAGAAAAGGTGGAATTTCCAGGCTCTTGCAGGGTCAGCAGGGACTGTTGATGGACCATGTAGAATATAAAATAGGACCTCTGACTGAGGATGCCTCTGTCAAGAGGAGCAGAGCTTACTTGAGGCCTGGATTTATCAAAATTCCACCTACCCCAGGTGGTCTGGGGGATATTGGCCCTTTGGGGCTTGATTCCTGGCCCTGACCCCAAGGTTCCAACTCAATGGGCCCATGTTGGGCACGCTAAATGGTTGGACACGTTTGGGAAAGACTTGGGCAATTAAGATGATGGGTTCCAATTCAGAATCCAATTTTCTACTTGCCCTGAAGTTTTAGACAAGTTAATCTGACCTTCTATTGCCCCATCTCTAAAATGAAGCTCTTCTTCCCTGCCCCTCAAAGGTTGAGGGTTATATAAGAACTGACTCATTAAAGTTACTGACACAGCTTAGAACTCCACCTAGTAACAGCTGCTTTTACTTCCAGATATATATCACCTGCCATCTGAAGGTCACTTCAGCTGACCAAGTCCCAGACCAACTAAACAAAGCCTGTTCCTTCAGCAAGTCCTCCAAGAGGTGAGGAGACAAGATTGGCTATGGCTCAGGGAGAAACCCTAACCGGCCACCCTCATGTCTATTCCCCAGCAGGAACATTATCAGCAAACGGCTTCCTGCAGGCAACAGAGTCATCTAATCTCTTGTCTTTCCTCTCAGCTGGTCCCCGGTAGAAGGCACTGCTGACATCTGTCAGTGCTGTAACAGCGGTAGCTGTGGCACTCCAGGTCGCACCAGGAGACTAGTGGGACAGAAGCAAAAGTCTGGTTCCCGCAGTCGCAGGCACGGTAGGTCCTAGGGTAGGTCTCAGGGTGGCCACAGGGCTATTGCCCTCCCCTCTCCCTCAGTTAAGGATACTTACCCCTGCAGATTCAGTTTTGAGCCTTCTCACTTAAAACGTAAACCTAATTCAGCCCACTGAGGCCTGACCTGTGGTGGCACAGTGGATAAAACGTGGACCTTGAATGCTGAGGTCGCTGGTTCAAAACCCTGGGCTTGCCCAGGGCACATATGAGAGTTGATGCTCCCTACTCCTCCCCCCTTCTCTCTCTCTTTCTCTCTCTCTCTCTCTCTCTCCCCCTCTCCCCTCCTGCCCCTCTAAAATGAATTAAAAGAAAGAAAAAAAAGCCTAGTTCATCCTACTGAGGCAGAGCAAAACCCCTAACCTGATTTCTGGTGAGGGATTAAGGTGACCTTTAGATCTTGTCTTTCAGTGACAGAAGAGGCAGATGTCACAGTGGGACCTCTGATCTTCCTGGACAAGGCTGGTGACCATGGTGTGGAGGAGTCAACTTCTTCTCTCACCTCTGTGATGCTGGGGTTAGGCCTGGCAATGGCGGTATCTCTGACTCTGGCCACCATTGTCCTGGGTCTCACCAGGTGGCATCAGGCTGCTTTCCACCGTGTGATGTGACCTGTGAATGGTTCTAAATAAAAGAAGAAAGTAACCTCAGGGATGTAGTACAGTGACTACAGAGGGGGGTGAATTGGAAGTGGCTGTGTTGGGGAGAGGACACCCTGTAAAACAGAGCCATGGGTTCAAATAGCATACTCTAGGTAGCGGTATGCCTCTAGTGCAGAGGTCTCAAACTCGCGGCCCGCCCACCAATTTTGTGTGGCCGCAGACTGGCCCACAGACTAATCCACGAAGTTTGATTAGTCTATGGGCCGCACAAAATTGGTGGGCGGGCCGCATGCAGCCCGCGGGCCGTGAGTTTGAGACCCCTGCTCTAGTGTGAGTCTGCCTATCTACATAGTGGAGAAGCCAGGCTGGTTTGTGAAGGCAAGCCTACGGTTCTCTGGCTTTATGTTGCATATTCTTCCTGGGGCTTGCAAGGCTCATCTTCCCAGCTGCAACTATAATGTCATGTTTCCAAGGATGCCAAGACAAAAGCTAGGGGCAAAAGTGGGGTAGGTGCTTCTAGCTCTACTTCTAGGCTAGCAAGGGTCTTGGGGGTCCCTTTGGATCTGATCTGAGGTGGGCGGATGGGGAGGAATGGACTAAAGGACTTCTAGCCCCCTTTCCTAGGAGCAGCAAGCAGAAAGCCACATGTCCACATGCCAGAGGCCTGAAGGCCAGAGGTGGCTGGGTCTTGAGCCATAGTCTGGGCAACAGTCATCTTGGCCTGAAGTCACCGTAGAGAAGCTCATCTGAGGGCATGTGTGCCAGGGGTGCCTCAGGAGGGCTCGGACCTGCTTTGTGCTTCCTGCTTCTGAGGGGAACTGCATCTTTGCCTCTCACATTTTCATATCACTCTCCCACATTGCCTTCTTCCCCCAGGCTCTGGCCTCAGCCTCCAGCTGGGAGTGCCCAGCAAACGTATGGTTCTCTCTCCAGGGCAAGAGGTCATGCTTCCTCTGCTGAGGGCCTTAAAGCCCCTCAGTGGGCTGGCCCTTAGCTCATTCTAGATCTCCCAGCTCCTCAGACTAGAATCTGGCTCCAACCTCATTCTAGATCTGACTCTTCTTCTCATTGGGTAAGATTTGCCTTCGCTGCAGAATGCCAGCTTTGCTAGTTCTCTGCTCTGACTCCTGGAATCCCCAGAGGCAAAATAGAATGGTACCTGCTAGGCAGGGTGGTTAAGCATAAACTGATTGGAGCCAATAAATGCTGCATCTAAGGCTTTCTGTGGTCTTGGGTCTGGTTGAGGCGAGGGGTTCAAATGTGTTGACATGGGCAAAGAGGCAAATGTGTAAAGTATATTTAGGGTCTGTTTCTCTGGGTCTGAGAAGTACAGAAAGACCCTTGACCTAAATGCTTGCCCCCAAATGTGGTCTGCAAACACCATTGGCATCACCTGGGGATTTGTGGGAAGGGCAGAGTGTTAGGGCCCACCCCAGACCTAAGAATCTGCATCTTAGCAAAATCCCCAGGCGTGTGTGGACAAAAAAGGGGCCACACGCTGACCCTGACGAGCTCGGGGAAAGCCTGCATGGTGGCCTCGCAGACTCAGGGACCTAAAGTAACCACACAGGATGGTCTGAAATGAAAACTTTCTAATTAAAAGCAGTTCCTGGCCCTGGCCGGTTGGCTCAGCGGTAGAGCGTCGGCCTAGCGTGCGGAGGACCCGGGTTCGATTCCCGGCCAGGGCACACAGGAGAAGCGCCCATTTGCTTCTCCACCCCTCCGCCGCGCTTTCCTCTCTGTCTCTCTCTTCCCCTCCCACAGCCAAGGCTCCATTGGAGCAAAGATGGCCCGGGCGCTGGGGATGGCTCTGTGGCCTCTGCCTCAGGCGCTGGAGTGGCTCTGGTCGCAACATGGCGACACCCAGGATGGGCAGAGCATCGCCCCCTGGTGGGCAGAGCGTCGCCCCCTGGTGGGCGTGCCGGGTGGATCCCGGTCGGGCGCATGCGGGAGTCTGTCTGACTGTCTCTCCCTGTTTCCAGCTTCAGAAAAATGAAAAAAAATAAATAAATAAATAAAAAATAAAAGCAGTTCCTGGTGGGCAGTCATGTCCTGGGAAGGTAAATTTTTTTAAACAAAAGTCAATGTTTACCTTAATCCTGTGTTTTCTGCATCTACAGTAATGGTACCTGAAAACATGCCTTTGAAATATAAGGGTAATCTTTTCCTGCCCCCCTCAGGGCAGGCATCCCACCAGAGCAGAAAACAAACACCCTCATTGTTATTATCATGTTAACTATTATCTTATTCTTGCCTATGTAAAAGAAGTTTCAGTTTGTACATCTTTTTTTTTTTTAAATGAGCTGGGAGGCAGACAAACTCCTGCATGCGCCCTGACTGGGATCCACCCAATAAACCCACTAGGGGGCGATACTCTACCCATCTGGGACTATTGCAACCGGGGCCATTTTAGGGCCTGAGGTGAGGCCATGGAGCCATCCTCAGTGCCAGGGGTCAACTCGCTCCAGTGGAACCTTGGCTGCAGGAGGGGAAGAAGCAGATGGTCGCTTCTCATGTGTGCCCTGACTGGGAATCGAACCCGGGATATTCATGCCAGGCTGATGCTGTACCACTGGGCCAACTGGCCAGGGCCTCAGTATGTACATTTTTACTTTTTATCCAATCCCAGAAATTCCCCCCCCCCATACCCCCTCACCCTGCTTTGCTTTCTCTCGCCTCTCTAATCATTCGCCAATCAATTTCATGCAACCCCCTCCCATTATGTCTTTCCCTTTGATTTTTATGTATAAAATAAGTGGTGAAACAATCATTTTCCAGAGCATTTTCTCAGTCTCTTGAGACTTTGCTTCCCCACAATTGTTGACAGTTTGGCTCAAACTCAAAATTCTTACAGGTTTGGAAATTTCTTACATTGACATGATTCAGGTGTGCGTTGAAGCGCACTGGGTCAGGGGGTTTGCATCAAGGGGGAATCGCGTTCCCCCATCCCCAAGTAGGTTATGGCGTGCTGTGTAAGGGAGTGAGAGAGTAGGGGTAGAAGGGCTGGACTTCTGGGAGCCAGCGATCCTGGAGCAAATCCTCAAAAGAGCTAGCAGGTCCTAGTTGGGCAAGATGGAGGAGGTGAGTGTGAAGGGAGGAGAGAAAAGAACCTGTGCCCTGGAAGAATGGAGGGCTTCGATGCCCAGTAAGGATGGGGGAGCAGAGAGGGAAGTAGGGCTGAGTGAAAAGGAGGCACCAAAGGTCTCTGAGCACCATGGATGGACCATCCCTGTTAGGAAAATCAGCGTGAGCAGCAGAGTATGGCCTGGAGGCTGAGAGAAAGCCAGCCTGTTTCCCTGCCACTTGAGCAATAGGATGGGAATGTCTGGAGGAGGGGTGAGTAGAACACGATGGGATCCTGGTTCATACAGCAGGACTCTAGGGGCGAGATGGCTTGTCTCACAACCACCCAGCTCTGAACCTGTTTACCCCTGCTTAGCAACGACCTCTTTCAGATAAGGAAGTTCTCCACTTCAGCGTTGTTGTGAGGATTAATGTGATATTAGGTGTCCAGCATGTGTTTAAGCTGTTCTAGAAGCAAAGGCTACTCCCAAAATACCCTGGGGACTGTCCCTGCCTGAACATCAATCCATTATTTGTCCTCATGTTCCCGGATGTTGCAACACCCTGGGACACCCTGGGAACTCATCTCTCAACTTATCTCTCAACTTCTGCTGTCCTCAGCAGAGAGAGGAAGTGGCTGTGTCTGCTGTAGAGAGGAAGTATAACTAGGAATTGGCCCTGAAAATTAGCCCCAGCCAGTTCCAGATGGGCCTCAGCTCAACATGAAGCTGGCCCTGGCAGGCCCAAGAGGCAGCCTCTGGAAGTAATGTCAGAAGGTCCTGCTTTCCCCCTCAAGGTGGAGCTTGAGGGGGAAGGGGAGGGAGATGGCAGAGGACTGACAATTGTCTTGATTTCTGTTGCTTACAAGCCGCCCCTTTCCCTGGTGTTTGGGATAGCTTCCTGTTATATCCTGTGACATTCTCAGTGAACCAACACTTTCTGAGTGGGTTTAAAACGTTGCCTCTGCAGCCCGGAAAAAAGGGAGATGAGGTATGTTAAAGGACAATAGGGGAAAAAAGTAAAATTATGATAATACAAATAGAAAACAAATATGTGCCAAAGGTCTTGTTTTAATTTATTCATTGAGGGAAATCAGGGTATAAAAAACTGGTTCAAAAGAAAATTCAAATAACATTTATATAAAGGTAATCAGTAATACAGATATGAATTTGCTGATAGATGCACAAATGGCTTCTTCCATGGCATCTCTAAGGACAAGATCATTTGAAACCATTTGCATTACTATTGGTTTTCTACAATTTACAGAATTGTAAAATACCTTAGACAAAGACTAGGAAAGGCACAGAGTCTCATGCATTAGGTAGCCTGAAAGGGTGCTGCAGAAGACCCAGTAAGCGTTCTGCCCTCCTCTAGGTGTTAATTTATCATGAATTTTTAGTGGTGGATTCTAAGCAGCTCCTAAGGGCTAATGGAAGTTTTCATGGGATGGTTGGATACCAGCAGATAGATAAAGCCGTGTCTTCCAAGGGGCCTCTCAAGAAGCCTAGTTTGTCCACACACTATAATTGCTCTATTTTCTTGAGCAACTCTAGATCCCAAACCAGGGTGCCAGAGTATTAATTTATAGCTATAATGCTCTCTGGAGGTGGAAGGTACAGGCCAAGTGTGATTATTTGCTGTGAAAACAAACATTTCTAATTTGCAGCAAGGGCCCTACCAAGGATGAGCCAGTTCAAAATATGTTCCATGGGCCAGGACTTATAAAAGATGATGCTTCTAAGAGAGACAGCTTCACTCCTCAGGGCTGCAAAGTCATTGCACTTTTGATGGCTGTGTAGGTCATACCTGGGTCCTGGGGAGGCATCATGGCCTGCCCAGAGATGCCAGGTTCTGTTAAAAAGAAATAATGAGCAAAGCAGCTGTGGCTGCTAATCAGCTACTCCCTCCAGAGTATTGGATGGAGGCCAATTAGCTGAGGCACTGAGCAACAAAATTCTACCTTTCCAAGCAAAGCATCAGAAAGTTCTCGAGCCCCTTAACATTTGCCTTTTCCTAGGTTTCCTTTGATCTGCTCTTGCTCCAGGGTGAGCCAGGGGCTCCTTCCAGGATTGGAGCATTAGAAAGCAGTAAACTCTGACACCTGGAGTCAAGTTTAAGGACTTTCTAAAATTATGTAAGTCTCTCTGGCCATGACTACTCCCTATTCCAGGCCAACAGCCACATTCCTTCTTAGTCCACGTCATCCACTCTCAGTTGCTTGTGAAGGCCTGAGGGCTTCACAAGCTCCAGTCTTTGAGGCATTAAAAAAAACAAACAAACAAAAAAACAAACAAAAAGGCTGCCTCCCTGGACAGAGATGATTTAGGACAAAGAGCCCCCATCAGGAATGTTTCAGTTCCCAGTTACTCCTAGACTTCATGCCTTTATGCAAGGCAAACCTAACTCACTGTGTGTGTATGCGCATTCTCACATTTCTCTAATAGAAAAAAAAATAATGTGAGTATATAGTAAATAAAATCCACAGTTCATCTCTTATCTTCTTGGAGCATCTTAGGTTTTCTCCCAGAACCCTTATATGCCTACAAGCCAGTGTGTACATTAAGAAAACAAAATCAACATTCCCCCCCTCCCCAAAATACACAAAAGTTGGTGCAGGTCTACTTTATCCTCTACTCTGAAAGTTCCTTTTTGTTACTTTTCTTTTTCTCTATTTTTTATTTTTCTGAAGTGAGATGTGAGTAGGTAGAGAGACAGACATCCACATGCGCCCAACTGGGATCCACCCAGCAAACCCACCAGGGGGCAATGCTCTGCCCATCTGGGGCCTTGCTCCGTTGCAACCAGAGCCATTCTAGCACCTGAGGCAGAGGCCCTGGAGCCATCCTCAGTGCCCGGGCCAACTTTGCTCCAATGGAGCCTTGGCTGCGGGAGGGGAAGAGAGAGACAGAGAGGAAGGAGAGGGAGAGGGGTGGAGAAGCAGATGGGCGCTTCTCCTGTGTGCCCTGGCCAGGAATCGAACCTGGGACTTCTGCATGCCAGGCCAATGCTTTACACTAAGCCAACTGGCCAGGGCACTTTTTATTTTTATTTATTGATTTTAGCAAGATAGGAAGGGAGAGAGAGAGAGAGGAACACCGAGCTGTTCTTGTATGTGCCCTAACTGGGAATTGAACCAGCAACCTCTGTACTTCAGGAGGATGCTCTAACCAGCTGAGTTATTAATCAACTGAGCTATCCAGCTAGAGCACCGTTTTTACTTAACAATAGATTTGTGAGTCTTCCTCAGTCTTTCTGCCTGGCATTCCAGGGTTATTTAACCAGCCCCTTTCTGCTGGGTGGGTGTTTCTGATCCTTCGCTATGTACATTGGTTTAAAGTTCAGTTTGCAGGTGGCCAATCCCGTTTCCTTCATTTCCACCTTCGTGAGAGCCATCCTGCTGCAGTCTCAGGACACAGCACACTCACTCTCTCCTGCTTAAAAATTAAAAGTCCAAGCTCCCCATACTCCCTCTTGCTGCTGCCCTATTTTGCTTCTTTTCATCATCAGATCCCTATTTTTTCCCAAATATAGTCTTTCTTTTCAGGTTATAAAAATGGAAACTATTCATTGGGACACACTCAAATGATACAGGAAAAGTACAATGAAAGTGGAAATCACCCGCTATCCCGCCCCTTGGATGTTACCATGTTGGCTAGTGTCCTTCTAGGCACACACAGCTATGGGCAAGCTTATGTAAGTGACATCATTACACACGAGTGGGTTTATCCTCTGCTGCCCCTTCCACCTCTACCCCATAATGTCTGGAACACAAAGATTGTTCTTGGAAGAGCTGTCTGTATACAGAAGCGCGTCATATCACTTGTTACGGCCAAGACTGCATTCCTGACCTTCATGACCACAGATATATCTGCCCTAGCTTCTGTCTGTCAATGAAAACACTCTGTGGTCACCACTGGCCTCCATGTAGTAAAGTCAGAAGTTTGGAACCTGTCTTGAAGTCATCTGGCAGACTGAAAGATGAAAGAGCCCTGCCCTGGCCAGTTGGCTCAGCGGTAGAGCGTCGGCCTGGCGTGCGGGGGACCCAGGTTCGATTCCTGGCCAGGGCACATAGGAGAAGCACCCATTTGCTTCTCCACCTGCCCCTTCCTCTCTGTCTCTTCCCCTCCTGCAGCCAAGGCTCCATTGGAGCAAAGATGGCCCGGGCACTGGGGATGGCTCCTTGGCCTCTGCCCCAGGCGCTAGAGTGGCTCTGGTCGCAACATGGCGACACCCAGGATGGGCAGAGCATTGCCCCTGGTGGGCGTGCCGGGTGGATCCCGGTCGGGCGCATGCGGGAGTCTGTCTGACTGTCTCTCCCCATTTCCAGCTTCAGAAAAATACAAAAAAAAAAAAGAGCCCAGAACTGGGAGGCAGGAGCCCCTAACCCAGAGATAGACTGCCCTCCCCGGGATCTAGCCTGTCGGGCCTCTCAAGAGTATCTGTCACCACTGAGCATTTCATGGGTTCTCTGCAATCATGCTTACCCAGTGCCCTCCAGTCTAGCCCCCTCCTGACACTTCTACTTCTCATCTGTTATTTAAAGGCCGATGTTACTAAAACCTGATTCAGTTTTTCTCATTATCTCTCTCTCTCTCTTTTTTTTTTTTTTGTATTTTTCTGAAGCTGGAAATGGGGAGAGACAGTCAGACAGACTCCCGCATGCGCCCGACCGGGATCCACCCGGCACGCCCACCAGGGACAACGCTCTGCCCACCAGGGGCGATGCTCTGCCCCTCCGGGGCGTCGCTCTGCCACGACCAGAGCCACTCTAGAGCCTGGGACAGAGGCCAAGGAGCCATCCCCAGCGCCCGGACCATCTTTGCTCCAATGGAGCCTTGGCTGTGGGAGGGGAAGAGAGAGACAGAGAGGAAGGAGGGGGGGTGTGGAGAAGCAAATGGGCGCTTCTCCTATGTGCCCTGGCTGGGAATCGAACCCGGGTCCCCTGCATGCCAGGCCGACGCTCTACCGCTGAGCCAACCGGCCAGGGCCTCTCTCTTTTTTTAAAGACATAGATTTTATTTATTGATTTTTAGAGGGAGGAGAGACAGACAGACAGACAGACAGAGGGGAGAGAAGTGGGAAGCATCAGCTTGTAGTAGCTGCTTGGCATATGTGCCTTCACTGGTCAAGCCCGGGGTTTTGAAATGGCAACCTCAGCATTCCAGGTCGACACTTTATCCACTGCGCCACCACAGGCCAGGCTTTTCTCATCATCTGTGCTCTTTCCAGGTATCTTGATGTTGCTAGCGACTCTGAACTCCCTGTCTCTACCCCAGATCTCTCCAGAGCAGGGGTCCCCAAACTTTTTACACAAGGGGCCTGTTCACTGTCCCTCAGACCATTGGAGGGCTGGACTATAAAAAAAACTATGAACAAATCCCTATGCACACTGCACATATCTTATTTTAAAGTAAAAAAGCAAAATGGGAACAAATACAATATTTAAAATAAAGAACAAGTAAATTTAAATCAACAAACTGACAGTATTTCAATGGGAACTATGGGCCTGCTTTTGGCTGATGAGATGGTCAATGTCTGGTTCCATATTTGTCACTGCTAGCCGTAACAAGTGATATGACGTGCTTCTGGAGCCGTGATGCGTGCATCCCGCGTCACCGGAAGTAGTACTGTATGTTAGCAACACCGCGCTTTGTGGCGCCGCCACATACAGTGCTCCACTCACTGACCACCAATGAAAGAGGTGCCCCTTCCAGAAGTGCGGCGGGGGCCGGATAAATGGCCTCAGGGGGCTGCATGCGGCTCGCAGGCCATAGTGTGGGGACCGCTGCTCCAGAGCCTCATACCTTGCAGTTCTCCCCTTTCTCCCTATACACACTCATTTGTTGACTGCCCCCCTTCCTAGTGTCCTCTTCTTTATGCAACCCAGTCTTCCAGGCAGTGTCCTTCCTGCCTCTAACCTGGTGAAGGTCTCTAACCTGCCCTCTTCCCTGGATCCCACATTATTCCCAACCTCCCCCAGAGCTCCACATATTCCACCATCTCCTCTCTCTAGAGCCTTACTTCCAAAATCTTTCATCTACTCTTCCACCATTATTCTGTTGGAGTCTCTAGGTGTGTATGCAGTGGAGTTTCTGGTGAATAACACTTTGGTATTTCACTAAGATAAAAGGAAGCACTTAAGAAACTATCTTTTGAATGTTAAAAGACTTTTCTAATACTTCAGACTACATCATCTGTGCCCCTCCTCCAATGGGACCAGTCATACGGGGTCGCTCAATTAGACACTACCTCAATTCAAAGATGAACCCTGCCGGTTGCCAACTATGCAACCTTAGACACATTGCTTAAGATCTGTGCCTCAGCCTGACCAGGCAGTGGCACAGTGGATAGCACATTGGACTGGGATGCGGAGGTCCCAGGTTTGAGACCCCAAGGTCACCAGCTTGAGCACAGGCTCATCTGGTTTGAGCAAAGCTTGGACCCAAGGTCGCTGGCTTGAGCAAGGGGTTACTCAGTCTGCTGAAGGCCCACGGTCAAGGCACATGAGAAAGCAATCAATGAGCAACTAAGACGTTGCAACGAAAAATTGATGATTGATGCTTCTCATCTCTCTCCGCTCCTGTCTGTCTGTCCCTATCTATCCCTCTGACTCTCTCTCTGTCTCTGTAAAAAAAAATAAAATTGTGCCTCAGAAGTCTTCATTTTTAAAATGGAAATAACAATAGCACCTATCTCACTGAGAGGGTTCAGGGAGGTGATGTGTGTCAAGTGGTTGGCACATAATAGGTGCTTTAGAAATGTTGTAGATGGTTATAGCTGAGAAAACTGAGACTGAGAAGGGAAGGTAAATGTTCCCATCCTAAACTGTAACCTCTATAGTGATCTAGTATAAATCACAGGTAAAATACTACCCTCATTTCTTGATGGAGATTTGACTCAGGAAGTAATTGGGAAAGCCTGACTTTGGTGCCCCCCCCCGCCCCGCCCCGACTTGAGGACTGTGTCCTCTCAGTCAGCTCTTGGGTGGTAGATTCCTGGTTTAGGGTACCAGAAACTCAGCCTACTATAGGCACTTCTTCTCCTCCTTCACTAATTTCAGGTGGGTTACTACTCCTTTCTGGGCATCAGCTTCCTCTTCTATAAAATGAAGTTTTTAAACTGAATTACAGAGGAGGTCTCTTTCTCCATCCCCAGCAGTCTGAATCTTCCTCAAATCCCCAATAAAGTGTGAGTGACATTAGATTGTGTAAAAATACTTAACTAGCCTGACCTGTGGTGGTGCAGTGGATAATGCGTTGACCTGAAATGTTGCAGTCGCCAGTTTGAAACCCTGGGCTTGCCCGGTCAAGGTATATACAAGAAGCAACTATTATGAGTTGATGCCTCCTGCTCCTCCCCTGCCTTTCTCTCTATCCTCTGTCTAAAATAAATAAAATCTTTATAAAAACTTAACTAGAGTCCAAGATTCAAAGGACTCTGTATCCCTGAAACGGTATGCAAAATGTCTGTGTGTATAATGTGTGTGCACACGTGTGTGAAAACTGACATCTGAGCATTTTTCTGGGAATGGCTTTCTTTGGCTTTGGAAAGCAGATCTGTGATACCAAAAAATTAGTCATCAGCTTTGTTTCAAGGCCTCATCCACTTTGACCTGTACTACAACAGTCTCCAAACTAGTCTCCCCACTACTTCCTCTTTCCTTTCCATCTATTTTCCACCCACCACACAGGCTATCCTTCTAAAGTGCATGCTGACTCTGTCATTTCCCAGCTTACATCCTTCCATTGGTTGTTGCCTAAATTCCTTGCATGGCACTTAAAGTCCATCATAATCTTACCCAGCTTTCTTCCCAGACTCATATCCTGCCACACCCTAATCCATTTTCTCTGTCTTCAGCCCCTTCATTTATCCTCTGTCCTGGCCACAAGGAACATTTTACTGCTTCCTGAACGCGTCAGGCACTTTCACATCTCTTTTCCGTCGCACGGGTTTCTCTAAACTCCATGAGTCAAATCCCTGTGTGGGTTTGAAAATCCAACTCAAGCGTCATCCCCCATGTGATGCCTTCCTGACCCACCCCCAAAATTAGGTGCACCCTTCTCATTCATTTATCATAACATTTCCCCCACTATATTGTCATTGTGTGTTTAAGTGTCTGTATCCCCAATTAGGAGTTCTTCCAGGAGGGGAACCAAGTTTCCAATTGATCTGTTCATTCCCAGTACCCAGCACAGGGATTAAAACCATGTTATGTACAGGTAAAAACTATGTAAAAAACTATGTAAAATAATCAGTAAGTTAATGAAGGACTAAGTAGGTGAGTGAATAAGCTAAAGAGGAAGAAGAGATAAACGTGCACAAGTCCGCCGGGACCCGGACCCGCCCCCGCCCGGACTGAACTACATTTCCCAGAAGGCTCGGCGTCTTGGGCATGCGCGCCGGAGCGCAAGGAAGCTGCGACGCGGAGTTTCACTCCGGCTGTCTTCTCCTCAGAGTCGGAGTGGCAGCCGGAGTCGTCCCCAGGCGGAGCCAGAGCTGCAGCCCCAGGGCGGCGGTGCTCTCATCCTGCCCCCTCGCCCTGGTCAGCTCGGTGAGAGGGGACGGTCAGGCCACTTGCTGGTCCGTGGGACTGTGGTCCCCAGGGGGCGGGGGAGACCAAGCTGAGCTGGGACCGGAAGGGGGCGGGCTTGTAAGTGAAGGAGGGCTGGGCTGGGCTGGGCCGGGCCGGGCCGGGTCGGGTCGGGTCGGAGAAGAGTCCCGGGATGAGATCCGGAGGGACATTGGGAGGATTGATGTCAAGGTTGTAGGTCCTGGAGGTGAGAGTTGGGAGGCGTTGAGAGCTTAATGGTGCTGGGTGAGAGGGTGAACGCCGGGGTGGAAGCCAAAGGGCTAGCAGCAGGTGGAGGGGCGCCGGCCCTGGGAGTTTGGGTCGGTCGGGAGGAGTGGACCCCTTCCCACAGAACATAGTGCGGGCCTTGATGATGTTGCCACCGGGCTACCGGTTAGGTGTGGATTCGGCTCGGGTCTCCTCCAGGTGAACGACTAACTGTAGCAAGGCTTGTAATTTAGAGGTCTTTCCCTCCAAACTTTTCTTTCCTGTCCCAAGTGGGGTCTGCCTTCCAGGAAGCTCCTATTTCCAGGGACCCTGGGTTACTTTTGCGGAGTGTGTAATATATGCTGAAGAGGATTTAGAAGTCTTTTTCTGGAGCTCACCTTTCATCTCTGCTTTCTCAGTCAGCTACTGGTTCCACTTCCCTAAGTGCCTGTAGCAGTGGAAATAATGAGTGCACAGTCACTTAGACCCTTAAGAAACTCAAAATATTTCAGCTCCTTTAGAATTCTAGAAGGAGGACTTTTGGGAGCCAAAATTAGGGTTTACCTTAAACCATCAGAGTAATTAGAACTAGGCCTCTTGTTCATTGCTCTGTGACTTTGGCCAAACTTTTACCCTCTCTGGTGTGTTGATTTCCTGAATGCCTACACTGCAGACTCGCTTTTAAAGCCCTTTTGGACTTTTCTATGAAAAGGCTCAGTTAAAAAATATAATAATTATTATTTTTTTTTACCATCGCCTTGATGATTTGAGCAGGCAGAGGGAGAATGCTGTACCCTGTGCTCTGCCTAGGGTTTTGGAAAATAAATCTGGTGGTTTCCAGCCCCCAGTCACAGCACAGATCCAATATCTGTGCATTCGTTTTCACTAACTGCTGTTTCTCAATTTAAAACCTGATCATCTTCTTCCTTGTTGGCAAAGGTGCCTTGGAATTTGTGTCGCTGAGTCAGCAGGCCTTTCAGATTTGCTTGGTTTTTGTTGTTTGTGTTTTATATCAAGATGGGAACCCGAACAAGTCATTCCTCCTAAGGATCTGGTGTCTCCATCAAGAAGGGACAGTTTGTGCCAGCTCTCCAGAGAGAAAAGGTGAGAGCCATGGGGATTTTACATTGCTGCCTTCTTAATCTGGTTTTCAATAGAGAAGGTGGGGACTGGAGAGGGTAGAATTTGAGGTCTCCAGGATGAAAGTGAGCCCTGGGAGTAGATTGTTGATTGCCAACTCTCAAATAAATTCAAGTGGCTTCTTGCCAATGGCTTCTCCTGTTTAACTAGTCTTAGAGAGTGCTTTCTACATGGTCTGTACTTTAAAACGTGCTTTATGTGATGAAGGACATAAGTCATGATTTCTGCATTTGAACTGGAAATTTTTCTTTTGTTGCATGAACCTTTACTGGGTTCCTCCTTAGTGTCAAGCCCCGTGCTCAGTGGGGGAGGGCGGGTACAGTGAGGAGCAACAAGAGTTCTGTCTTCTGGGACTTGGTTGTGTGGTAGAAAAAACAGACAAACCATAGACAGCGACAAGATGTTGTCAGTGTGATACATGTTGAGGAGGGGTGCTCAGGGCAGAGCCAGCACCCCTCCAGCAAGGGCTAGAAGGGAAGGTGAGAAGATCAGGAAGGCTTTGGGAAGATGATAACTAAGGTGAGTAGTAAAGGAGTAGGACTTAGAAGTAAGGGCAGTAAGTTGCCTGGCAGAGGAGTTGGTATATGCAGAGTCGTGAAACTACCTGGCATGTCTGGGTCATGGTAAATAGCTCAGTGGCTGGAGCAACAAGGGGTGGCTGTGGGGTAGAGGATGCTGGAAAGGTGGACAGAGGGGTGAGTGTGGAAGGTTTTATGGGCCATGCCAAGGCCCTGGGGAGCAGAAGGATTTTAGCAGAAGAATTCCATGTGGAGCATTTACAATTTTCACACTGGCTGGGAAGTGTGGGTTGGATTTGATTGGATTATTCTCTTTGTGACTTTCCTTACACTAAGCCAGTTTCTGGTAAGGGGAGGTTAACATGAGATTTTGCCCTCAGCTCACTGATGGACATAGAGAACTGTAAGGGACAGGCAGAGTGCTGTGGAAGTTGATAAAAGGATGTTTTCTTTCAATTGGGCACACCAAGATGCTATTTATTTATTTATTTATTTATTTTTATTATTATTATTTTTTCTGAAGCTGGAAACGGGGAGAGACAGACAGACTCCTGCATGCGCCCGACCGGGATCCACCCGGCACGCCCACCAGGGGCGACGCTCTGCCCACCAGGGGGCGATGCTCTGCCCCTCGGGGCCTCGCTCTGCCGCAACCAGAGCCACTCTAGCACCTGGGGCAGAGGCCAAGGAGCCATCCCCAGCGCCCGGGCCATCTTTGCTCCAATGGAGCCTCGGCTGCAGGAGGGGAAGAGAGAGACAGAGAGGAAGGAGGGGGTAGGGGGTGGAGAAGCAAATGGGCGCTTCTCCTATGTGCCCTGGCTGGGAATCGAACCCGGGTCCCCCGCATGCCAGGCCGACGCTCTACCGCTGAGCCAACCGGCCAGGGTCCAAGATGCTATTTAATTGGGGCCTTGAAAGTATGGGTCAGGTGGGGTGAGTGGCCAAGTGAATGGGATTATGATGTATTATTTGATAGCAAATCATTACTTAAACTCCTTGGGAGGAGATGGAGAGAGGGAAGTATAGATACAAGAGGCTATAAAAGGGTAGTATACATACTGGCAAATACTGTTGATAGAGAGGGGCCAGGGTGTGATGGGCTTCAGTGTCAACCCAAGGAACTTGAACTTTATTCTAGAAATCCAGTGGAGGTATGGAAGAAACAGGATCAGAACTATGACTTCAGGAAGCTCAATCTTGCACCTGTCTCTGAGGTGAATTAGAAGGAGACACAAGAGTTAGGGAAGCCAGTGGGAGAGAATACTTATCAAGGTGAGAGGAATAAAGCAGCCCAACCAGTTGCTGGCAGTGGGTGCTGAGGAGCTGGGAAGGGAAAACAGAGAAAGCCATGGCAGCTGTGGGGCAGTGGAGGAGAAGGTTGAGGAGGAGCAAGACCCAGATTTTTCTTCTAACTGCCTGGGTCAGAGTGGAGCCAGAAATGCAGGAGAAAAAGCAGAATTAGGGAGGAGGAAAGTGAGTTTGACTTTAGACATGTTTAAGGTACCTAAGGTGCCACCAAGAAGGGGACTGTGGGCTAGGGAGAGAAGTCCCTGATTCATTCTACACATCCCTATAGAAATTATATGCCAGGCCAGCCTGACTAGGTGGAGAAACAGTGGATAGAGCATCGGACTGGGATGCGGAGGACCCAGGTTCAAAATCCCGATGTCACTGGCTTGAGCTCGGGCTCACTAGCCTGAACGCGGGGTCTCTGGTTTGAGTGTGGGATCATAGACATGACCCCATGGTTGCTGGCTTGAAACTCAAGGTTGCTGGCTCGAGCCTAAGGTTGCTGGCTTGAGCAAGGGGTCATTCGCTCTGCTGTAGAGAGGAACAGATAGGGACAGACAGGAAGGGAGAGAGATGAGAAGCATCTGTTCTTCATTGTGACATCTTAGTTGTTCATTGATTGCTTTCTCATATCTATTCTTCTCTCTCTCTGTCAAAAAAAAAGAAATTGTATGCCAGGTTTATGCTTGGCATATGGAGTACAAAGATAAATTAAATGATCTCTTTCTTGTGTTTAATTTTTACCTCAAATAAGCACGTGGCTTGCTTATATTTACTTTTCTTTTTTGTTTAAGGGAGAGAGAAGAGAAGCATTAACTTGTAGTTGTAGCACTTTAATTGTTCATTGGTTGCTTTCTCACATGTGCCTTGACCAGGGGACTCCAGCTGAGCCAGTGACCCCTTGTTCAAGCCAGCAACTTTGCACTCAAGCTGGGGACCATGGAGTCATGTCTATATGATCCCATGCTCAAACCGGAGATCCCACTCTCAAGCTAGTGAGGCCGTGCTCAAGCGAGCACCCTCGGGGTTTCAAACCTGGGTCCTCCGCATCCCAGGTTTATGCTTTATCCATTGTGCCACCACCTGGTCAGGCTTTACTAAGCTATTTTTAATGAATGTAGTAACTTTCTGTATTCCCATTACTCAAAACAAAAGCTTGGGGCTTGAAACAAAAGTATACATCTAGCCATGCAATCTTTCTTCTGGTTTTCATGCTGAGATAACTATTATCCCCTTGCTTTCATTTTAATATAGTTTTATTGTACCTATGCATTTTCTAGGAAAGTAAAAAATATATAATTTTGCTAAGATTTGTCCATATTATTGCATGTCATGTGGTTCATTTGTTTTTTTTAATTGATTTTAATTTATTGTGTTTACATAGATTCTAATGTTGCCCCGAATGCATCTCCTCTCCCCCATATTCCCCTCAGCATCTCCCTTGCCCCCTCCCCGTGGTTCATTTGTTTTTACTACTAATATTCCGTGGTGTGTGCACATCAGTTTATGCATCTGATCTTCCATACATGGGCACTTAGTTTCCAGGTTTGGCTGTTGCACATGTGCTGCTCTGAACATTCCCATACACATCTTCTGTTACACATGTGCAAGGGGTCTTCTTGAGTATAAACTTAGGGGTAATATTTTTCTGAGTCATTGGGTAAATAAATGTTTAACTTTTGTTGATATTGCAACACTGTTTTCTGAAGTTGTACCAGTTACATTCTACCAGCAGCAGTGTACAGGACTTTCAATTGCTTTACTTTTTTGCCAACACTTTACATAGACAGACTTATTTTTAATAGAAATTTTAAAAAAGATTTTATCACTATTTAATGATTTTTAGAGAGATGAGAGAGACAGAGAGAAAGGGGGGTAGCGGGAAGCATCAACTTATAGCTGCTTCTCGCATGTGCCTTAACCAGCCAAGCCCAGGGTTCTAAACTGGCGACCTCAGCATGCCAGGTTGATACTTTATCCACTGTGCCATCACAGGTCAGGCTAGGCAGACTTTTTTTATATTTGCCAATTGAATAGGTATAAAATAGGATCTTTGGGATCTTAATTTTTATGTCCCTGAGCCCTGACATTGAACATCTCTTCATAAGTTTATTGGCATATGTGTTTCTTGTGAAAAATATTCATGTCTCTTGCCAATTTTCCTATGGGATATTTGGTGCATCATCATCATTATTATTGATTTGTAAGATTTTAATTTATATGCATATTACAAATATGCTTATCACTTACTTTTCTCCTTTTATTAAGGCATATTTTGATGAAGGACCATTCTTAATTTTAACATAGTGAAATGTATTTTTTAAAATTTGTAGTCAGCGTTCAGTCTTGTTTAAGATATCTTTTCCTGACTATATCCTTGCCTTGAAGGAGCCTGTGCCCTAGTGGAGGGCACAGGTAGATAATTGCACTTAGATGTTACATTGACATTGTTAGAAGTTGCCACTTCTCCTTGTGGGGCAGGAGTGGATATAGGAATATTTCACAGTATACAGAGTCTTAAGCTGGGAATTACCGTATTTCCCCAAGTATAAGAAGCACAATTTTTTTGAAAAATTTGGAGTCTAAAAATGGTGCACCTTATTTAGTGGTCATAGATTTTTTTTTTACTTGCATTTCCCACTTTTCGCACTTGTTTTTGTGCTTATTGTTGAAGACAGTGATTCGTTGTCAGATACAGATGAGGACAAGCTAATGGATGGGAGTTTTGACAGTGATTAGGAGTTGTATGAATTTTATGATGAATAAAACTTGGGTTCAATAACTTTATGTAATACATTTTTTTTCAAACTTGGGGCCCCAAAATTAAGGTGCGTCTTATACATGGGAGCATCTTATACATGGGGAAATACTCTAAGAGAGGAGGAATAGGTGGACAGGTAGAGTAGAAACTCACTGGGTGGGGAGGGGGTGGGAGAGGCAAGAAGTAGCCTGTCCTGTCCTGGGTCCTCCCCAAGTTCCTGATGACTGCAACAGTGGGTTCATCTGTAGAAAGATTTGGATGATCTACATGCATGGCATTATTAAAGCCATGGGGACATGGCTCTGGGAAGCAGTATGGCTCCTGGGGGTAGTAGCACTGACAACATGCTGCCTACTGTGCTATTGGATGCTGTGAAGACATGTTGGCAGAGAACAGGGTATTTCGTTGGGGGTGGCTAGCCAGAGACAAAGGCACTCTCTTACTACTTTGTAGAAAAATCAGTTCAGAGAAGTATTTCTCATGTATACCGCAGTGGGATACAGTGATAGATGTTGGGGAGGCAGTAGGAGAGGGGTCAGCACACCATGGCCCATGGGCAAAATCTGGCCTGCTGCCTGTTTTTGTTAATAGAATTTTATTGGGACACAACCACTTCAGCTAGTTTACACATTGTCAATGGCTGTTTTCATGTTACAGTGCCAGAGCTGCATAGTTGCAACAGACACCCTTTGTTCTGCAAAGCATAAGATAAGTAGTTTCTGACCCTTTAAGGAAAGGTTGGCCGATTCCTGTCATGGGGAGTCATGGTAACTGGTAACCTGGAGAGTGTGTACTAGCTAGTTGTTTCTGGAAGAATAATAAATCAGGCCTGCAAATGTTGCCAACTCCTCTGTTTTTTAAAAAACTGGAAATCTGGATTTTTAAAAAAGGGTAAATATTCTAATTTTTAAACATTAGCTCAATTAAAAAAAACAAAAAACACAACTGTAGGCCAAGAAAACACATATGTCAGCTGAGATGTCCAGCATCAGTTTATCTCTTCTGTCTTGGTGGATTTTGGAAACAGATTTGGTTTTATTTTATTTTTTATTTTTAAATTTTATTTATTGATTTTAAAGAGCGAGGAAGGGAGAAACAGACAGAAACATTGGTCTGTTCCTATATGTGTCCTGACCGGGAATCGAAATAGCAACCTTTGTACATCGGGATGACACTAACTGACCGAGCTAGCCAGCCAGAGCCAGATTTGGTTTTACTTCTACCTGTGTATTCCTTGGGCAAATTGCTTTTCTTCTTTTGCCTTACTTTTTTCATTTATAAAATAGAGATAATACTTACACCTCAGGATTGTGAGGATTAAATGAGAACTTTTATATGGTAGTACAGCGCCTGGTGGATAGTAAGCTCTTGGTTGGTGGCTAGTGCTTTTATTACTGCAGGCGATCAGGTTGCTCCAGGCACAGGAGCAGCAGGTACTTGGTGCTGGTGGAGGTATCTCACAAGGGAATGGTAGGTCGCTGTGGCTTTCTCAGCCCTGTTTGGATGGTTCTACTCTGACCTGTCGCTGGAGGGCTCAAGGCAGGCACAGCCAGCAGAGGAGCTGGCATTTCCCTTCCATTGGCCCAGTGTGTAAGGAGCAAATCATGTGTTAGTTTCCTTGTGTCTCAGAAACCTAGTAAGTTTTGGTTGGCAGTGGCTGAGACATCTCTTTTTAAAACAATAGTGCCATCTTGCCTGACCTGTAGTGGCACAGTGGATGGAGTGTCAACTTGCACTGAGGTCGCAGGTTCAAAACCCTGGGCTTGCCTGGTCAAGGCACAAATATGGGGAAGCAACTACAAGTTGATGCTTCCCACTCCCCCTCCTCCTCAAGTGAATAAATAAAATCTTAAAAAAAAAAAATCCGTCTGACCAGGCGGGGGCGCAGTGGATAGAGCGTTGGACTGGGATGCGGAAGGACCCAGGTTCGAGACCCCGGGGTTGCCAGCTTGAGCGCGGGCTCATCTGGCTTGAGCAAAAAATGCTCACTAGCATGGACCCAAGGTCACTGGCTCAAGCGAGGGGTCTGCTGAAGGCCCGCGGTCATGGCACATATGAGAAAGCTATCAATGAACAACTACGGTGTCGCAGCGAAAAACTGATGATTGATGCTTCTCATCTCTCTCCGTTCCTGTCTGTCTGTCCCTATCTATCCCTCTATCTGACTTTCTCTCTGTCCTTGTAAAAAAGTAAATAAATAAAATAAAAAAGGACCAATTAAAAAAAAATCCAGCTCCATCTTGCAGTGCTTACGTATTGTTAAAGTTTAGGTACCTGGATGGTCAGTTTTATGCATTTTTTTGGAACTTAGGGATGGGGGCTGTCTCTTGGCAAGGAGGTGCCATGGTACTTTGACAAGGCCTGTTAGTGAAACCCTGTTGGGATAGTAGCAGCTATTTAAAAAAATAGTTTCCCACTAATTGAGAGAGAGAGAGGAAGGGGGAGAGAAAGAGAAATATCAACTCACTGTTCCCCTTAGTTGTTCCACTTAATTGTTCCATTTAGTTGTATATTTATTGATTGCTTATCCAATGTGCTCTGACTGGGGATATGACCTGTTACCTGGGCGTGCCAGAACAGTGCTTTATCCACTGAGCCACGCAGCCAGGGCAGTAGCAGCTATTAAAGTAGTGATGCAGAATAATGGTGGTGATGCTTTGGTTTATGTTTATGATCTTTTAAAAGTGTTAGGCATTTTTGCCCTGGCTGGATAGCTCAGTTGATTAGAGCATCGTCCTGATATGCCAAGGCTGGGGATTTGATCCCTGATCAGGGCACATGCAAGAATCAACCAGTGAATGCATAAATAAGTGGAACAACAAATTAATGTTTCTTTCTCTCTCCCTCTTTCTCCTGTTCCCTCCCTCCCTCCCTCCCTCCCTCCCTCCCTCCCTCCCTCCCTCCCTCTTTCTCTCTCAAAAGGGTTAAAATCAATAAATAAAAACAAGCCTGCCCAAGCAGAGCGTTGGACTGGGATGCAGATGACCCAGATTCGAAACCCCACGGTTGTTGGCTTGAGCGCGGGATCATAAACATAACCCCATGGTCGCTGGCTTGAGCCCAAAGGTTGCTGGCTTGAAGCCCATGGCTGCTGGCTTGAGCCCAAGATTGCTGGCTTGAGCAAGAGGTCATTCGCTCTGCCCCCGTCAAGACACATATGAGAAACTAGTCAATGGTGCCACAACAAAGAATTGATGCTTATCTCTCCCTTCCCCTCTCTGTCACTGTCACAAAAAATAAGTAAGTAGGCCCTGGCCAGTTGGCTCAGTGGTAGAACATTGGCTGAGCGTGTTAAAGTCCCATGTTCGATTCCCGGCCAGGGCACACAGGAGAAGCGCCCAGAGCATCGTCCCCGGTGGGCATGCTGGGTGGATCCGGTCGGGCTCATGTGGGAGTCTCTGTCTGCCTTCCCTTTGCTTCTCACTTTGGGAAAAAAAAAAAAAAAAGTAACTACGCAAATAAATAAAAACAAAAGTGTTAGGCATTTTAAAGAGATTTGTTTCTTATAACAGAAGTTATACTTCAGAAACAAAACATCTCCTATAGCAGGGGTCCCCAAACTGTTTACACAGGGGGCCAGTTCACTGTCCCTCAGACTGTTGGAGGCCGGACTATAAAAAAAACTATGAACAAATCCCTATGCACACTGCACATACCTTATTTTAAAGTAAAAAAACAAAACAGGAACAAATACAATATTTAAAATAAAGAACTAGTAAATTTAAATCAACAAACCAGTATTTCAATGGGAACTATGCTCCTTTCACTGACCACCAATGAAAGAGGTGCCCCTTCCGGAAGTGTGGCGGGGGCTGGATAAATAACCTCAGGGGGCTGCATGTGGCCCGCTTGGCCGTAGTTTGAGGACCCCTGTCCTATAGTTTTTCTATTCAAAGGCAGCTGTTGTTAAGTTTTTTTAAGTTTTCTTTATGTTTCTCTTTTGCCTAATTAAAATAGTGCTATGATGAATATCTTTATATTGAAGATTTTCTAAATTCTTCTTAGATATATTCTTAATTATTGGGTCGAAATGAGTAAACGTTTTTAAACTTCTTGATACATATTACACAACTGTTTTCTGGAAAGTTTTATCCTTTCCAGCAGTATGAAGTCTCTATGTGCTGTTGCTAGCTAGCACTGAATGTTGAAATTAAGTTATTTTTACTACTTTGATAGGCAAAAAAGAATATTCCATTGTTTTTAATTTGTATTACGAGCAACATTTCTAGTAAAGTAGAATACTTCAGTGATGCATTTGTGTGCAGAATTTGACCTTCCCAGGTCTGTGGGAAGGCTTCCTAATAGTGCCTAGGTGGGGGCTGTACTCTAAGAAGTCTTTGAAGGTCATGCTCATTGTGTCAGCTGGTAGGGTATGGAGTTTCAGGCCATACTTTTTTAAAAGAGCCTGAAAGTGAGGCAGCTTAGAAAATAGGGCTTGAAGCCCTGTTTTCTGGTGTCACCAGTTTCCAATCCATGTGCCTCAGAACTCTTCTGTTCTGCAGAAGAACTTCCTGGGCCTCTTGGGAAGTAGGAATGGAGTCCATCTCCGTGTCAAAAAGAGCACACCATGTTTCTGTGTTTTACATATCAATGGATGGCACACAGTCACATTTGGAAAAAGGTTCTGCCGCTCATAGAAGGCTGGAAAACCCATCCAACCACCTGAGTAATAGAGCCTAAAGAAAGGGAAGTGACTGTCCCAAGGTCAGTGAGCACATGGGAGATTGAGTGAAGTGCAATGTGTATGACCTGAGAGTAGGGGTCTGACAGGTCATCTTCATGTCCATTCAGGACAACAGAGGCAGGACAGACGCTGGCAGTAGTGTGGACTGAAAGGTGAACTGCGAAGTTCAGGTGTGGGCTAAGCTGTTGTGTATTTCAGTGGGCTTTGGAGGAATGAAATGGATCCTGCCTTACCTGTTGGCATGTTAACAGTGACTCAGGCTGACTGACTTTAAAACCCACACCCAGGGCCTTTTTCCCAGAGGCCACAGCTGCAGTGGGGTCCATTTGTGTGGTTCACCCAACCGAGGGCCCACATTTAGGCAGAATGGTTTTCACTCATATTCTTGTGCCAGTGCAGATCTTGTTCTAAAGCTTTTCTAAATCCTCTGGAAATAGAAAGACTTTTGGACACACGTAATGTTTTTCTTTTGTGTGAAAACACCTCTGGTAGAATGGCAGCATTCCTCTCTGCTTTAGAGCCACAGTGCTGTGGACAGGGACCTGCAGCTGAATTCCACAACAGAATACCAGGGAAAGAAGGAATTTTTTGTATATGTGTGGTCAAAGTTGTTGGTATTAAAAAAATTTTTTTTTGGTTTGATCATAAAAAGTAATATACCCACCGTAGGACATTTGTAAGTGCAGAAACAGGTAAAAAATATTCTATAATTCTACCACTCTTTTTTAAAGAGAGAGAGATGGAGAGATGAGAAGCATCAACTCGTAGTTGCGGCACCTTAATTGTTCAATGATTGCTTTCTCATATGTGCCTTGACCAGGGGGCTCCAGCCAAGTCAGCGACCTTAGTGCTCAAGCCAGTGACCATGGGATCATGTCTATGACCCCATGCTCAAGCTGGCAACCCTGCACTCAAGCTGATGAGCCTGCACTCTAGTGGGTGACCTCGAGCTTTTGAACCTGGGTCCTCAGCATCCCAGACTGACACTCTATCCACTGTGCTACTGCCTGGTCAGGCTCCATCACTCTTTTTTTTTTCTTTTTGTGACAGAGACAGAGAGAGACAGAAGGACATACAGGGACAGACAGTCAGGAAGGGAGAGAGATGAGAAGTATCAATTCTTCGTTGCGGCACCTTAGTTGTTTGTTCATTGATTGCTTTCTCGTATGTGCTTTGACTGGGGTCTACAGCAGACCGAGTGACCCCTTACTCAAGCCAGTGACCTTGGGCTCATGCTGGTGAGCCTTGCTCAAACCAGATGAGCCTGCATTCAAGCTGGCAACCTTGAGATTTCGAACCTGGATCCTCTGCGTCCCAGTCTGATGCTTCATTCACTGTGCCACCGCCTGGTCAGGCTCCATCACTCTTATTAGTGTTTCAGAGTTGTTTCTCTAACATTTAAAAAATTATTTTATATAAGGTAGAAAGAGCATGGGCTTTATAGTGTCACAGACTGGCTGCCTGACCTTGGATAAGTTCTTAATTTCTTTTGGCCTCAGTTCTCTTGTGTATAAAATGGGAATAATTTTTATGTTCAGGGGTGATTGAGAGTTGACAAAGCTGGATGACAAAAGCACCAAGCTGAGTGTGTGCCACATAGTAGGTGCTCAACAAATGGCATACCAACCTGCCGGACAGCATAGTGTGTGCACTTTTATAGCCTGTATTTTTTATTTGTTGTGAGCATTATCTTAGGTCTGTAAGGCTTTTCTAAACATTTTTAAGACTTGTAGTCCACCATCAGGCAAGAATTCCATTATTTAGGTTGCTTCCAGATTCAGGCTTTTTACCATGGCCAATTATAATAATTTTCATAATTAAGAACACTAAGTAGCCTTCTTGTTAGGAACTGAAACAAATGACTGAGGTTGTTGTAGAGAATGGTTGCATTGACAGGGCTGCTATATGTGCATAATTGCTGTGTTCAGGTGGAGCGCCAGTAGGCATTTCTGGGCAGTGCCTCAAATGCCTGGCCCTGGAGCAGAAGGTTCACCTCTCTTTTGTCCTCTGGTATATCAGACCCTCTGGGATACTGGACATTAAATAACTGCAGCCTCAGTGTTGGGTCAGTCTTGGCTCTGCCTTCAGGGTGTTACTGTTCCAGTGGGAGACAGACACTGAAAGCAAGGGTAAATGGAATGTGTAGGGAAGATGCTCATGAGGGTGGAGGTCAGAGGGTTGAGGAGGGAGGGTGTTGTGGTTGAGTCTGGAAAAGTGGACCTATTGGCTTGGCTTAAGTAGAGAGGGGACAGGAAGTCTAGACACATACATCAGCAGGATCAATGGCTGGGAGGTGGGACATGGCTCTGAATGTTCTGGCACTTGCTAGAATTTGATGTGGCTAGACATAGGTGGAAGTCTTGATACGAGATGGGAGAGGAGCTGGACACAGAGGTGCTCTGTGCCATGACTGCTTCATCTCTGGGTCTCCAGTACCCAGACAGGGCTTGGACAGTGGTGGGCCCGCGGCCTGTGGAGACTGAACACTTTCATGAAAAGCTTTAGCTGAAGTTCTCCACTGTATTTCCCAGGCTGTTTGGCAAAGTTCTGCAAGTTAGTTAATTTGGGGATGTGTGGACATGCCATGTGTGCTGACATATAGGAGGTGTCTGCTCCCTGAGAGATGAGTGATGCCTGCCAGGAGTTGCCGGGAGGAAAGTCCAGACTCAGGAATAATTGGCTCTGAAACTGGTTCTGTGATTGTACCTGGATGTGGTTCCAGAGACTTCTAATTGCAGGCACTGAGTTAATAAGCCAGCCAGCCCAAGGGCATCCCAGGCCCAGTCCTCCAGGGTGGATGTGTGCTTTTATTGGAGCATTTGGTAGCTCAGTGGCAGCCGTAGCACCACAGGTGTGCTCAGTTATTGCAGATGTGACTCATTGCCTCCTTTCTCATGCTGTGTGGTTCAGCGCTGCTGCAGGCTGCCACTCCTCACCTAGACTTGATGGGTGGGGAAATGCTGGGGTTCAGGGGGACAGGAAAGGGAGGGAGGCCAAGATTTGCTGATACCTGCTTTGTGCCTGGTGCTTTGCTGGGTGCTTTATACACATCTCTGTTTTAATCCCCATGACAAGCACTTAGAGCAGATACTGGTATCTTCTTTTCCAAATGAAAGAAAAAGCCAGCTTGGAGAGTTTCGGTACCTTAACCAGGGTGATACAGTGAGGAGCGTAGAATAAGTCAGTAATGTGTTCATGCCAGAGCCCATGCCTGTTTCCTTTCACATGCTGCTCCAGATCTACCTTCCTTATGGGGCAGTGGTTTTGGCCTTCTCATCGAAACCTTGATGGTATACAATCTTAGGGAGAGCAGTGAAAGCCCAGGGTCCCAGCATTATTACTAGCTATGTAAGCAAGTCACTGTAACTCTCTGCACCTCGGTTTCCTCATCTGCAAAATAAGGATAAATTTCAATGTCTGCTTAAGGGTTTGTATGGGAACCCTGTTGGCACCAGGCCTGCATGAGCATGCTGTAACAGGACTTGAGATGCAGGTTCCTCTCTCCCTTCCTCCTTTCCCTTCTCTAAATGAGATGAGTACATTTGGCGCTCACCATTACATGTTGGTCCTATTCCTCACTCTCTGGGAGCAGGTGCTCTGGGGGACTGCCATGATAAAGTACATTCATAGACTTCTTTTCCCCTTCAGATAGCGGCAGGTGCATAAGAGCATCATCCCCTTCCATTCAGCCGTGTTTTGAACTAACGTGTATAAAATTAGGTCACAAGGCCTATGCTGGGGCTGGTGATAAGGTTGTGGACAGGGCAGACTCACCCTGTTAGTGGGGGTGCTCTTGGGGGTGGTGTAGAAAGACACAGAATGTCTTCATACCCATACATGTAATTAGCATAGAGTTCTGAATGGTGCTGTGAAGGAGTTCATGTGAAAGGCTCCCTGAATGACAGGCTGGTCCTGAAGGATGAATAGAGTATACAAGGGAAGATGACAGGCTGGAGTAACTGGGAAAAGAATGGCTTGGAGGATTCTTTGTAAACTTTGGACCTGACCACTGGTCAGTGAGGCCCAGGCCCAGGGAGTAGAGTGCAGAGAGGCCAGGCCTCAGCAGTTAGATTTTAATATGTTTTTTTATTTAATGTGTTTTTATTTTATTATCAATAAATAATGTGAATTTATTTACTGATTTTAGAGGAGAGAGAGAAGGGGGGTGGGAGGAGTGGGACACATCAACTCATAGTAGTTGCTTCTCATATGTGCCTTGACTGGGCAAGCCCAGGATTTTGAACTGGTGACCTCAACATTCCAGGTCGATGCTTTATCCACTGCACCACCACAGATCAGGCTATTTTAATGTTTATTGATGACATTCTTCATGATAAATGGTGCCTCCTGGGACAGCCCAGACACTCAGACGGAGCAAGGACCCATGCTGTGAGTCCCAGCTCTGCCATTGAGCCACTGGGCATCCTTGAGTCCCAGTCTTTATTGAGACCCAGATTTTCCCATTTGTGGTATGGGAGAAAACAAAGAAACCTGCTTTGGAAACTGTAGAGGTGTGAGGAGTCATCATTGCCTCAGTCCACAAAAGATTTGGGGTGACTTGTGAAAATATATATAGTATATATAAAGGATACATTTAGTAGTGGGTCAGAGGGAAATTATTGGTAAAGAGACAGAAGCTGGGCTGATGATCAGCACCTAAAATTCACTTTACTATATCTTCTTGAATATTTGCAGAGGTAGGTAGGCTGCTTGATTGACTTTGAATTCTTCCTGGCTGCCTGAGCAAAGAGATAGGATCAGTTATTTGATTCAAGATGCCTAAAGTAAAAAGTGACTGTGGAAAAAGCATGATTTTTTTCCCCTGCACTGAGGCTGACTGACAGGGCCCCTGTGTGCTCTGGTAACTGCATGTTTGTCCTGTTTACAGGTCTACTGGAAACACTGGGCAATGAACGGGAAACACCAGCTCAGAGTGGTCTGAAGCCGTTTGGGAAACAGGGAGTGCTGGGGAAGATGGCCATGGCCCCAAGCTCCTCCCTGGCTCAGATGTACACCAGCCCTGTGGCAGTGGCTGTGTGGGAGTGGCAGGATGGCCTGGGCACCTGGCACCCCTACAGTGCCACTGTCTGCAGCTACATCGAGCAGCAGTTTGTCCAGCAGAAGGGCCAGCGCTTTGGGCTGGGGAGTCTGGCCCACAGCATCCCCTTAGGTCAAGCTGATCCCTCGCTGGCCCCTTACATCATCGACCTCCCCAGCTGGACCCAGTTCCGCCAGGACACTGGTAAGACACGTTCTGCCTCTAGTATGTGTCCAAGCACCTGCCTTGGGTCAGTGCTGATCTAGGCATTGGAGTTAACAGAACTGACTCTCAGAGCTAGTTCTGTCCCTGAAATGTACATGGTTGGGAGGTGGGTACTGTGAGTGATAGCAAGTCACACAGTGTGAGATGTATAATAAGTCTTCACGTAGTGTTGTCAATATGTTCTGTGACTTTTCTTTTTAGCTAGAGAGAGAGAAAGAGACAGGAAGGGAGAGAGAGATAAGAAGCGTCAACTCATAGTTGTGTTGTTACTTTAGTTGTTCATTGATTGCTTCTCACATGTGCCTTGACCTGGGGGTCTCAAACTGATCCAGTGACCCCTTGCAAAGCCCACAACCTTAGGCTCAAGCCAGTGACCCTGGACTTCAAGCCATTGACTTTTGGGCTCAAGCCAGCAACCATGGGATCATGTTAATGATTTGATGTTCAAGCTGGATGAGCCTGCGCTTAAGCTGGCAACCTTGAGGTTTCAAATCTGGGACCTTGGTGTCCCAGGTCAACACTCTAGCCACTGTACCACCACCAGTCAGGCAGTAGGTTCTGTGACTTTAAATGAAAGGATGTATAATGAAACCAGTTTACCATAGGCTGATGGATATAAACAAGAGAAAAATTCCTATGGCATCTCATCAACATTTTAATGAAACAACTTATTTGAGTCCCTGCTATACCTCTTAGTAGTAGAGGGTGCCTTAGGAGCATGGTGCAGAGGCCTTCTCAGCCCCTTTTCCCCTTGTTCCCAAAGCAAGAATGCCTTTCTCCACCTGCGGAGATTTGAGCTCTCCCTGGCAGGCAGCCAGCATAGAGGTGGTGTGCCATGCTAGTTAGGAGAGCCTGGTGATGAGTTCCGGCTCTAGTGTGCCATAGCTGTGTGATCTGGGCAGTTACTTCACTCTCCTGTGCACTCATGTTTGGTTTTATTAGATGTTTTGATCAGTATTACTGAAAATGGGGCGACCAACTTCCTCCCAGAGCTTGCTCTGTCCCTCTAACCCAGTGGTTCTCAGCTGGAGGTGATTTTGTTCCACAGGACATTTGATAATGTCTGGAGACATTTTTGATTGTTATGACTGTGGGGCAGGATGCTACTGGCATCTAGTTGGTAGTAGCCAGGGATGCTGCTAAACATCCTACAGTGCACAGGATCAACCCCGTGACAAGTAATTATTGGCCCAGAGTGTCACTTGTTTCGAGACTGAGAAACCCTGCTCTGATCCCTATAGCAGCATTCCAGGCGAGTGAGGACTAAGACTTCAGTCTGTTTGACGTAGATAAAAGTCCCTTCATAATGTTTTCAGGAAACTGAGGAAGGTAGCAGACAAGATAAATAATGCATAAGTTGTGTATTATGTTAGACAGCAGTGAGTGTTTATCAAGGAGTGGGAGTGTAGTGTTGGGAAAGGTCAGTTTGAAATTTGAGCTTCGGTGGCACTGGCAAGGGACGGAGACAGACAGGAAGGGTGGGGGAGAGGCAAGTTCTGCAGTGCTATTCAGTCCCTCAGAGAGACAGCTTTTATTCTGAAAGAGGGGGCCATGGGAGGATTTGGGCAGAGGAGTGACATAATCTGGTTGGGGGTTAAGAGCATCTCTCTAGCTGCTTGGATGGAGGCAGGGCTGCTGCAGTCAGGAGACCAGGTGGAATTTAATTGCAGTGATCATCTTTCATCAGGTGCTGTTGGAAACATGGCTTAAATTTATGTTTTTCTTTTTCTCTTTAATCTTCAGGTTTGATTTTATTAAGAATATAAGCTAAGCACAGGATGTTACCCAATATTTGCTACTTGAGAAGTCAAAGGGAACGGTACATTCATATAAGAGAATTATGTAATGCTTTATAATGAATTTTAGAGACATGAAATACTCATGGCATAATACATGAAAATAGCAGGAAAAGTTTTTCAGTGTGATTGTCAGCTACCTGAAAGTATGTGCCTAGAAAACTAGATGGGAAGAAATGCATTGCAGTATTAATTGTGTGTTTTCCTCTTGGCAGTTGGATTATGGATGATTTTCTTTTCTTTTATGTTTATTGTATTGATTTTAGTGAGAGAGGAAGGGAGAGACAGGCACATTGATTTGTTCCTATATGTGCCTTGACCAGGAATCAAACCAGTAACCTCTGTGCTTTGGGATGATGCTCTAACCACTTGAGCTATCTGGCCAGGGCTTAATTTTCTTTATACTTTTTTCTTTTCTTTTTTAAAATTTTTAAAAATTTATTTAGAAAATTAACTTTAACATGGTGATGTATACTTTTTTGTTTTCAATTTTTTAAGTGAGCCTAACCAGGCAGTGGTGCAGTGTATAGAGCGTCGTCCTGGGACTCTGGGGACCTAGATTCAAAACCCCAAGGTTACTTGCTTGAGCGCAGGCTCATCTGGCTTGAGCGCAGGGTTGCTGGCTTGAGTGTGGCTTGGCTGGAGCCCCCCATCAAGGCACATTTGAGAAAGCAATCAATGAACAAATAAAGTGCCACAACCATGAGTTGATGCTTCTCATCTCTCTCCCTTCCTGTCTATGTCTGTCTCTCTCTTAAAAAAAAAAATCTGATATATGATATAACCTGTTTTAGATAAAGCAAAAACAAAACAAAACAAAAAACTTCCACCTTTAAGCCTGACCTGTGCTGGCCCAGTGGATAGTGTCAACCTGGAACACTGAGATAGCCTGTTCAAAACCATGGTCTTGCGCAGTCAAGGCACATACAGGAAGCAACTACTATGAGTTGATGCTTCCTGCTTCTTCTTTCTCTCTCTCTCTCTCTCTCTCTCTCTCTCTCTCTCTTTCTCTCCTCTCCTCTCCTTTCTCTAAAAATAAATAAATGAAAATAATTTTTAAGTGAAGCTGCTAGATAAGTCTCATCATTCAAAATATTTTTTATAGCCTAATTGAGTCTGAGCCATAGCAATTCCTTGACCTAGGCTTCCAGCATCCCTAACTCCTGCCCAGGAGCACAGATTCCCCGCTGCTGCTTGATTCCTTTGGGCCACAGTTTCTTTATCTAAAGAGAGCTTTCTATCTTTCACTCAAAATATGGAAAGAACAACCACTGCCAGCTTTTAGGTCAAATGGCATCATGACCCTATATATACTGTGATCATATTGGTTTATTTTGGTTATAGAAAAAATAATTTTTAAACTCCCTTTGTTTTGAGGGTGCTAGCAGATTAACATTTGTATGTAATATTCTTTTAAAACAGGCACCATGCGGGCTGTGCGGAGGCACCTGTTCCCACAGTATTCAGCCCTGGGCCGGGGCATTGTCTGGGAGTGGCTCAGTGACGATGGCTCCTGGATAGCCTATGAAGCCAGCGTTTGTGACTATCTGGAGCAGCAGGTGGCCAGGGGCAACCAGCTCGTGGACTTGGCATCTCTGGGGTACAACTACATTGTCAACTATGCCACCTACACACAGACCAACAAGACTTCGAGCTTCTGTCGTAGTGTGCGACGCCAAGCAGGTCCTCCTTACCCAGTGACCAACATCATTGCTCCACCAGGCCACATGGGAGTTGTCTGCTCTTGCCATCAGTGCCTCAACAATGGTGGAACTGGCCCTGTGTCAGGTCACTACCGCCACTCCATGACCAGCCTCCCTGCATACCCTATCCCTCAGCCCCCCCAAAGGACTGCTGTTGTCTTTGGGGCCCACCAGGCCTTTGCCCCATACAATAAGCCCTCACTCTCTGGGGCCAGGTCTGCACCCAGGCTGAACACCACCAACCCCTGGAGTGGGGTGCTGCCCTCCTTGGGGCATCAGTCCTTTTACTTCTCCAGCCTCTCCCACCTGGGACCTCAGCACCAGCCCCCAGGATCATCCACTGCCAGTGGAGCCAGGTATCTTGTGTTATTGAGGGTCGTTTTGTTCACCTGTGCACCTTGTCAGCAGCCTTGGGTTTTGCTTTTACTTAGTTGGGAAGACTCGCCCAAATACTTGCAGACCTGGCACCTGCTTTCTTTATTATTTCTGCTGTACAGTATCCTTTTCATGTGCCATGTGGTGCCACAGTTGGCCACAGTCTTATATCCCACAGAGCCTCCCTGACTTCTCAGACTTGAGTGCTGATAATCACTACACAGGTTAAAATCAGTAATCCCTTCACTCAGGAGACTTGTGCTCTCTGTAGAGCATCTACCCGCATTTTGGCTGTGCCTGTATGCCATGTAGCTGGTACCATGTGCCTGAGAACATTTCACCAACCCCTATGTACCAGGCACCAAGGACACAGACATGGAAGGTTCAGTCCCCTCCCTAAGCCCACAGTCTTGTCCAGGGGAAGGTTGTGAGATCAGTTTTGGTGCTTAAACATTGGTTGAGGAGAGATGGTGGCACAGTGGATAGAGCGTCGGACTAGGTCACAGAGGACCCAGGTTCAAAACCTTGAGGTCACCAGCTTGAGCACAGTCACATCCAGCTTGAGTGGGACTCACCAGCTTGAGCACAGGGTCGTTGGCTTGAGTGTGGGATCATAGACATGACCACATTGTCACTGGCTTGAGCCCAAAGGTTGCTGGCTTGAGCAAAGGGTTACTCACTCTGCTATAGCCCCTTGGTCAAGGCACATGAGAAAGCAATCATTGAACAACTAAGGAGCTGCAACAAAGAATTGATGCTTCTCGTTTCTCTCTCTTCCTGTCTGTCCCTCTCTCTGACTTTCTCAAAAATAAACAAAAGAACATTGGTTGAAGAGAGAGCAAAATGTTGAGTGGGGATGGGGGGCAAAAGGTGACAGGATAGCTCCTGTGCTGGTGTGTTCCAGCCCGGTGCCTCTCAGAGCTCTCTGCGCCCTGAGAAAGGGGGTGAAATAGGCCCCAGCCAGACCAGTTAGCACTTGAAAGTGAGAAAAGCTGGAGTGGCCAGCTGAGCTGTGCTCCCAGTGTGCTCAGAGACCTGTCACTTACAAGGGCCTTGTCATTGATCATTTTTTAGCACGTTGGGTTTGAAGAACATATTGAGAATTCAGAATGGTAGTTGGGATGGGACAATTTCCGAGAAAAGGTGACTTGGACAGGTAGTGACAGGACAAGTAGGCCTGTGGCTGCCCTAGTTCCCAGGGAGGCAGCATCTTGTTGATTTGCACTGATGCCAGGCAGTCAGTATCTTGGTGCTGCCTTACTCACCCAGCCCCACCCCTGCCCCCTTGACCACAATGAGGACTGAAGCTTCCTAGGGTGGCCAAGACCGTGGCAGCTTCTTGAGTCTCTAGCATTTTTTCAAACTAGGTTTCAGAGAACCCTGCCAGCTTGTAGAAGACACAGTAACAACTGTCATTCACTGAGCAGCCATTATAGCCAGCCCTGTTGAGCAGGCTGCGTGAGTAATTTTATTATTTTTCATAATGGTCATGTTGCAGGTAGTATCCTTAGCTTATGGTGAGCCCATTGAGGCTGACGAGGTTGGCAGCACAGCCAGCAAGTGCCAGAGCTGAGATTAAACCCAGGCGCCCGAGTAGCCGTGTGGGATATGTGGAGTTCTCGAAGGCAGAGGGAGAAGTGTGAGGAGTCTGACAGAGGAAAGGGTCCTGGATGGCTCAGGGCATCTTCCTGGGCATTTTCTCCTTCCGAGAGTTGGAGCATGTGGATCTGAGAATTTAGGAATTGAGAATACAGGGAAGTTTCACTTGGACCTCTGATTTTCCTACAGACATGAGCAAGCAGGACTCACTGCTAGCCCAGTACCCCCAGTGCCCTTTTGAAGCCCCCTTTGATATGTAGGTCAGTCTCTTAGGGAAAGGTCTGCTGTCTCTGCCAGCCCAGAATGATTATCAGTAGGGCTAGAGCTTCTACCAGGCCAGCTTTGCCTCATCTGGGGCTTCTTAAGTTCTTATAAATTATTTTGAGGTAAATTTCTAGGTGGTTCTAGAGCTGGGATGCTGGGATTGAGCCAGGCAACTTAATAGGTTTGGTTGCTTTCTCCTGGTACAGAGCTTCCATTGGTTTCTGCTTCCCTGCCTGAAGGCCTGAGAGACTGTTGATGAGGGCTCATCTGGTACAGGCCAGGCAAGTTACTGAAGGGAAAGTGGCTGGCCCAGATGGCCTTACCCTTGCTGCTGGGCCACGCGTGTTGCTGCTTGCCCTGCATTGTAGGGCAGGACGGAACCAGGCCGGCTGGCTCTGTTCATTGAAACAGCCTCAAGGGGACCTGCCTCCTAAGATGGATGCTCATCTTTATCTCCTACAGCTTTGTGGGAGCTAGGAGGGGCATGCTTTACTTGCATGGGCCTATCCCTGCTTTGAAAAACTAAGTTTTTCTGTATCTAATATGTAGTGAAGCTTTCTTCAGTTAACCCTCTCTCATGGGTGTTGTAGAACCAGAGGGGCTTAATAGCTGACCTCTTAACCCAGCAGGGATGGGAGGGCTGAGAACACTTGGCAGCTTGGACTCCCTAGGGGCTGTGGTTTAGTTCTTGAAGCCAAATATGAATGTCAACAGTATTAGATGAAAGTTACCGTGTGTAAGGAAGCGAGGAGAAGGCAGCAGGGCAGACAGCACCATGGGCTGGGGAAGCCTGAGAACTAGCTATGTTTAACTGGTAGCCACTAGAAAGAACATGTGAGTAAGTAAAATCAAAATTTGTGGAATCCGTGTGGTTTTAAACGGTTTCTTGCTCAATCTGGGTAAAACCATGGCTGACTGATTTCCGTGTACCCTGAGAGGCTTTTTAAGTAGGCAGAAATACATCAAGAAGGTACATTTGAGCCCTGGCCTGTTGGCTCAGCGGTAGAGCGTCGGCCTAGAGTGCGGAGGACCCGGGTTCGATTCCGGCCAGAGCACACAGGAGAAGCGCCCATTTGCTTCTCCACCCCTCTGCCGCGCTTTCCTCTCTCTTTCTTCCCCTCCTGCAGCCAAGGCTCTATTGGAGCAAAGATGGCCCGGGCGCTGGGGATGGCTCTGTGGCCTCTGCCTCAGGCGCTAGAGTGGCTCTGGTCGCAACATGGCGACGCCCAGGATGGGCAGAGCATCGCCCCCTGGTGGGCAGAGCTTCGCCCCTGGTGGGCGTGCCGGGTGGATCCCGGTCGGGCTTATGCGGGAGTCTGTCTGACTGTCTCTCCCTGTTTCCAGCTTCAGAAAAATGAAAAAAAAAAGAAAAAAAAAAAAAAAAAGGTACATTTGTCACTGAGCTGCTGGATATAAGTAAATTTCCTGGTAGCTGAAGTTTATCCCTTTAAGCATCACAACTTCTGTTTTAATGATGGTAGATGAAAAACTTTCCAAAATGTGTCATGCACATTCTAGTCCTCTTTAATAGAGGGTGTGCCAGCTTGTTGAGCATTTTAATGACTTGGGGTGGTGATTATGACCAGCGGTCTATTGCAGCTCTGGTGTGGCTAAGCCTCGGCACGCTTTGTCTCTGTACTAAACAGCCCTAGAAAATGGTTCTTCCAGTTTGCTTTCATCTGCTATGTTCTCACTGCATTCTCCCTTCCTCTAAAGGCACCCTATTGCTGCCTGCTGTCAGCCAGGCTCTTGAGGCTTGTGTAATTTGGAGTCCTGGGTTCCAGATGGGGCCTTTCTCTTCACTCACTTCAGGCCTCTGGGCCAGCTCTGTTCCCTTTCCAGGTCTGTCTGTCTTCTCTTAAAATTAAGGAGTTGGGCCTGACCAGGAGGTGTGGCAGTGGATAGAGCATCAGACTGGGATATGGAGGACCCAGGTTCGAGACCCTGAGGTCGCCAGCTTGAGCACGCGCTCATCTGGTTTGAGCAAAGCTCATCAGCTTGAGCTCAAGGTCGCTTGCTCGAGCAGAGGGTCACTCAGTCTGCTGTAGCCCCCTGGTCAAGGCACATACGAGAAATCAATCAATGAACAACTAAGGAACCTCAATAAAGAATTGATGTTTCTCATCTCTCTCCCTTCCTGTCTGTTTGTCCCTCTCTCTGACTCTCCCTGTCTCTGCCAAAAAAAAATTAAGGAGTTGGGCTGGTTAGTTTCTGAAGTTTCCTTTTGCTTTAATGTCACTGTGGGTTTCAGGGTGTAGTGAGGGCCCTGCAGAAAGGTGTCTGGGAGCCCTTTAGCTTTCCTGTACCCCCTTTGCTCCTCCGAGATCTGGGAAACATTGGACATTTGTATTGGGGTGAAGATCAAGCCTTGCAGCTGCCCTTGGGGCCTTTTGGAATTATTCTTATCTTACAGGTAGAGACATTGAAGCTCAGAAAGGGACTCCACATGCCCAAGGGCACACAGCTTTAAGGGGAGCAGGCACTGGAAGTGAGGGATCCAGACTCCACATCTGACACTCCTTGTACATACTGTCAGAGCTCCCCCCCCCATTGGTGCTGGCTTCCTGGACTTTAGGGAGCTGGAGGAAGGCCTTGCATTTCCCTACTCTTCCCTGCCCCTTACCTGGGACCATCAAATTGTGTCTGTCCTCATGTCTCATGTTCTCAGCTCCATTTGGAAGCTCTGGGAGATAGACCCAGACGGAAGACCAGGTAGCCCCAGGAAGAGGGGAGGCAGGGAGAGAGGCCTGAGGCAGCGACTGAGGGAATTATCAGCGAAGGGCACTTCATGGCACAAATGATGCCCCACAGGATCATTCTGCTAGTCTGAGCCCCTTGAGAATGGTTGAAGGGATCGTGGCCTTTAAGGTTCTGTCCACTCCTGAGAGTCGCCATCTTGGGAACCACTGAGTCCTTTTTCTGTTGCATTTTCTTTATCAGAGCAGGGAAGTGTGGGGAGGTGCTGGGATAAGTCATAGGGGAAATGGCCACATTGGGAGACCCCGCCTTAAACAACTAGAACTTACTCATGGTTCCTGGTTCCTGGTCCCAGTTCCGGGATGTGCTGCCCACTGGGAACCTCGCTGCATGTCTGTTTTCTGCTCTAGTTGTTGGGTGTGGAACCTAAAATTAGGCCTTCTCGCTTAGATATGTGCTTCTCTCTGGTGAAGGAAGACCCCTCTCTGGAGCCTCTGGGCCAGTGGTGCCAAGCCCACTAAGTAGCCCACTAATTTTGGGCAGTTGTACAGCCAAGCTTTGACTTTCCAGCTTCCTAGTTAAGTGCTCCCTGGAGAGTTGCTTGGGAGATGAAAGATGTATGGAAGGGTTCTAGCTTCTCGAATTTCTTCACTTACAGAACCTGAGAATTGCAAAGACCATCAGAAACTATTAGACTATTTACCTTCTTTTTAAAAAACGTAGTGGAAAAAGAGGTTCAGAAAGTGGGGTAGGGAGTGGGGTAGAGCTTGTTCCAACTTAAACAGAACTTAGTGGGCCAGAATTTTAGCCCAGGTGTCCTCAACATTTCCATTGCATTATCAGAGCATTCCTGGTCCAGTTCCATTGTTCTCTTGAGGTTGAGAGTAGATGAGGAGGGCAAGAAGCCGCTTCTTGAGTAGCATGGCTGCATAGCTTGTTCTGTTTGGGAGAACAATCCAGAAATGAAAAGAAGATACATCAGAAAACCTGCTGTGCTACAGACCCTGTGCAAGGTCCTGGCATCCTCAGCACCGTCTGAGTCTGAGGTTTTTCTGGTTTGGATCAAAATCAGCCAGCCCCCTGTAGTTTCCACCAGCGGGATCTGTGACCCACGGCTGGTGGCAGGGAAAGATCTGGGACAGCTTGTGAAGCATTTGCTGTAACCAGGCAAGTTGCTGGTTTGCTGGCAGCTGTAAGGGAGCACAGTAGACTGGAGCTGTCCATCGTTTCCTGAGTACCTTCCCAGTTCCTGGTTCCTGGCTGGGCCTAGTAGAAAAGAGACAAATGTGCCCAGGCCTCGTCCTTGGGGAGTTCCAGTGTAGGGATTATGTGGAAGGGTTTCATAACTCTTCCTGTTTAATCCTGTTTAACATGGGCAGAGATGGACAGGAGGATATAGGCATCAGGGTGGGGGATGTTGGCAGGCATCTTGGTCCGTCTACACCAATTGTTCTCCAGTGTGGGGATCCCCACAACCGTAATGGCATGGTTTGTTATTTAAAACTATAGGCCCTGGCCAATTGGCTCAGCAGTAGAGCATTGGCTGGCATGTGAAAGTTCTGGATTTGATTACTGGTCAGCGCACACAGGAGAAGCGACCATCCTCCATCTGTCTATCTCTATCTCTCTCTCTCCCCCCCCCTTCCTCTCCTGCAACCATGGCTCAAATGGTTCGAGCAAAGTTGTCCCAGGGCACTGAGATGGCTCCATGGTCTTGCCTTAGGCGCTAAAATAGCTAGGGTGCCAAGCAACGGAGCAGCGGCCCAAACAGGCAGAGTATCGCCTAGTAGGAGGCTTGCTGGGTGAATTCTAGTTGGGGTGCATGCAGCAGTCTGTCTCTGCCTCCCTGCCTCGCACTTGATTAAAAAAATATATATATATGTATATATATATGTATATATACATAAACATAGTATATATACATACACTTGAACATAGTCACTGTCAGAAGCAAGACCCTCATATTTTTTAAAGCCTTTATTTTGAACAATTTTAGATTTACAGAAAAGTTACAAAAATAATACAGAGTTGCCACATTTCCCTTACTTGACTTCTCATGTTAACATCTTTCATAACCACAGCTTTCAGAACCAGAGAATTACCACTGGTACAGTACTATTAGCTAAACCAGTTTTCAACCACTGTTCTCATTCTGTCCTAGGATGCTGTGGGATCCCACTTTGCATCCAGTTGTCAGTTCTCCTTCTACCATTCTTGGTCTTTTTTCATCTTCTGTAACCCTTCCCTTTTTGTAGGTAGTCGAATGTCCCTTAATTTAGGTTCGTCAAATGTTTTCTCACGATTTGTAATGAGGTTATTCAATCTTGGCAGGAACCGCAAAAATGGTGTTGTGTCCTCAGAGCATTATTTCTTGGGACTCCTGTTACTAATCGGTCATATTACTGGTGATGTTGGTCTTGATCACTTGTTAGAGTGGCTTCTGCCAGATTTTCCTTCTATAGCTACCGTAGAGCTCTCCTTTTGATGAAGCTAGTGAGCTCAAAATTCTTTGTCTTTAGAGTCTCTGGACTTCTCAGGAAAACATATTTTGACAGTTAAAGCTTCTTTGTAAAAATAAGAGACCTCATATCCAAGCAGCCCCTGCCTGCCATTTCTTCCTGTCAAACATCTGGCCTGACTTTGATTTTTTAAAATTGATTAATTGATTTCAGAGAGAGAGAGACAGAAATATTGATCTGTTCCTGTGTGTGCCCTGTGTATGTCTGTTTGATGGGGGATCAAACTGACAACATCTGCACATCAGGACAATATTCTAACCAAGCTATCTGGCCAGGGCTGGAGATTGATTCTTGTCACTTGATTTTTTCAGGGGAAGTGATGGTAGATCGAGCCCTGGGCTTAATATCTCTCTTTTTTTTTTTTTTTTTTTTGTATTTTTCTGAAGCTGGAAACGGGGAGGCAGTCAGACAGACTCCCGCATGTGCCCGACCGGGATCCACCCGGCACGCCCACCAGGGGGCGATGCTCTGCCCATCCGGGTCGTCACTCTGTTGCGACCAGAGCCAGTCTTAGCGCATGAGGCAGAGGCCATGGAACCATCCCCAGCGCCCCTGCCATCTTTGCTCCAATGGAGCCTTGGCTGCGGGAGGGGAAGAGAGACAGAGAGGAAGAAGAGGGGGAGGGGTGGAGAAGCAGATGGGCGCCTCTCCTGTGTGCTCTGGCCGGGAATCGAACCCAGGACTCCCGCACGCCAGGCCAACGCTCCACCGCTCAGCCAACCGGCCAGGGCCTGTACCACATCTTCTTAACCAGTCCTCTATCCAGGGACACTTTGGTTGTCTCAATGTCTTGGCCACTGTGAATAATGCTGCAGTGAACATGGGGTTGCACATGTCTTTACATATCAATATTTTCAAGTTTTTTGGGGTATATACTGGGTCTTATGGTAGCTCTATTCTTAATTTTTTTGAGGAACTGCCATACTCTCTTCCATAGTGGCTGTACCAGTTTACATTCCCACCAGCAGTGAATGAGGGTTCCTTTTCCTCCACAACCTCTCTAATACTTGTTATTACCTGTCTTGTTGATAATAGCCAGTATAACAGGTGTGATGTGTTATCTCGTAGTTGTGATTTGCATTTCTCTGATAGCTAGCAAAGATGAACATCTTTTCATGTATCTGTTTTTTTGTATGTCTTCATCAGAGAAGTGTCTGCTCTTCAGGTCCTGTCCCCATTTTTTAATTGGATTGTTTGCTTTAACATTTTTAAGCATTCAAATTCTGTAGTTAGTTGGGGTCTGAGAGGGGTGAAATTCAGATCTCTGTGCTCCTCTTTCCGGATACTCTTCATCAGGAGCTTTAATTTAAAAAAAGATAAAGCAGAAGCCATTCCACAAAAGCAGCTCTGGGAAGTGAAACTATGGCGGGACCTTAACAGCACCAGTGTGTCCCTAACACGGTGTTTCTCCGGCTCTCCTTTCTGCTAAGTAGGCTCTGCACACTAAGCTTTGCTCTCTCTTCTCCCCAAGTGCCTCCATCCCCAGCGGTTCTGTGAGCAGCCCTGGGAGCGTCCCTGCCACTGTGCCCGTGCAGATGCCGAAGCCCAGCAGGGTCCAGCAAGCCCTTGCAGGTAGGCACACTGCTATTGGGCCTGGGGTCCAGAACGGACTGTGTCTGGCAGGACTTGGGGGTTGTGGGGGGAGATTGTGGAGTGAGGGTCTTGTTATTCTCTGTGTTCTCATGAAAACCCAAAGGGGCTCCTTTGGGGGCAGTGCTTCTTGTCGGTGATGATGTACCCTTGGTAAGTGAGCTTGGGGTAGCTACCCCTCCTCCTCTCTCAGGGTATGGCTGCCCTGGTATGGACCTTCCCCATCTTTTAAATATTCACATCATCTTGAATTATGTATGGTTCAGGAGTCACTTTTCTATCCTGAAATGCATTAGGAATTTCCCTGAAGGAGCCCTCTGGAAGAGTCCCAGGATTATTTTGGCTGAAGTGACATTATGAATAAGTGGCTTTTGTGTCCAGCTAGCTCTTTTGTTAACCATACATCTTGGAACTGTTTTTAAGATCTCCGTACAGGTATTAGAGAGGCACTGAAAGTTATTTTTTAACTTGCAAGAAATATAAAGGGTTCTAGAAAGGTGAACTGAGTGTAGTAAACCTCCTTCATTTAAAGGTTAGAGCAAGGGAATAAGATAAGCAGAGTGCATGTGATAGGTGAGTCGCTGTGGTAACACAGGGAATTGGAGGAGGCAGTCTTGGAGGCAGGGAGACCCTTGTGGAGCCTGACTTCATGCCTCAGGTAAGCCGCCAAGGCCTGACTAGGGCCATGGCAGTGGGATGGGAGGTAAGAGCTTCTGACTTGGTGATGGGCCTGCTTGTGAGAGAGAAGGGCTGGCACGAGGCCTGGTGGGCAGTTGCTGATGGCAGTGATTTACTTTGTGTGTATATTGATTCTCTTCATCCCAGTCACAGCCCTGAGGTGGAAACTTTTATTTCCATTTTACACTTGAAAAAACTGAGGCACAGAGAATTGCAAAACTTTCCCAGATCAGCCAGCCTGTCCTTGGAGAGCTGGAATGCAGCCCCAAGCATTCTGTCCTCAGAATCTAGCCTCTTAGCTGTTACACAGCACTGCTCCTGAGTCTGCTGGGAACATTGGGAGGGGTGGGGGGCAATGGCTGTGTATAGCCACATGGAACTGGTCTGCAGGCAGGGGGAGTTTAGACATGCAGCTCAAATGAGCAGTCTGTGATGCACTGGGATGACCTCTGCCCCCCATGGGAGTGCATGAGCTTACAGAGACCATGGGTGGAACACTGGGAAGAAGAGTCCTTGAAGGAAATGGATGGCCAGTCGGGGAGGTGACAGAAGATGGAAGAGTGGAACTGGGAAAGCCCCATGTGGAGACACTGCCCTGCAGGCCCTCTGGCACCTGCTTCAGCTGCTCAGCCATTAACCTTCTGCTGGGGCAGAGAGAACAGTGAGCAGAAGCGGTGACTAGAAAGTTCCTGCCCAGTGTAGGTCTTGTGGCATCAGATGCTGTTCATGAGTCAGATGTGTGTGTGTGTGCATGTGCACGCATGCATGTGGTGGTGGTGGTGGTGGTGGTTCTGTTGGAGAAAGTTTGTGGGTGAACAGGTGTGCTCTACACATGACACAGTTCCATTCCACTCTGTAATCACTAGGGCTTTAACACACATGTTATGATAACCTCTAGAAATGGTCTGGGGATTGAGTAGCTCTTGCTCTTTTTCTTCTGCTCTTCAGGCTGAGAGCACTCTCTCCAGACTAGGTCCCAGATTGTTCTCTATCGTGTCCAGTATTTTCGCCATAATATCTTTGCTGCCTACCCTGAATGCAAGGCTCTGACTTATACCTATTGGTGGGACTTTTGTCTAGGGTGCCAGGGCACAAGGATCCCAAGCGGGCCCCTAAGAAGCAAGGTCTGCAGAGAGTTCTCTCAGCCTGGGCTGTGTTGATGGGTTTGGGAATATGATTTAAGCATGGCTACAGTGATGTGAGCACTTGGACGCAGGGTTTAGCAGGTAGGTTTACAAACAGGTGGCCATGCTGTTGGACGGTGTACCCCTCTGCACTGGTGGGGGAGGTCTACAGAGGATCCACCTCCAGGTCCAGCCAGGAGTGCCTCACGTGACAGCTTCAGTGACTGAGACCTGGCCCGACCTCTCTTTGGAGGAAGGGGAGGTGGGAGGGGCCCCTGATGCTCAGGCTCGGTTCCCACCCTATGAAGGAGGAGTATCTGCATTTTTTGCTGCTGCAAACTGCCAAGACCAGTCAGTCAGGGAGGAGTGGTGCTGGGCTTGAACTCTGCTTGGCAAGGCCAGAGCTGGAGAAGGATAAGCTTAGACCTGAGCCCTGGTCACTGGGCGAAAGGCCGACCCTTGGTGTCAGAAAGGGGATGTTCACGCATCTGCCCATTTACAAGAACGGTAATCTCTGGGGCTCGAACAGATCAGATGAGCAGAGAAAAAGCCGTGGCTGTCTGAGATGTTACAGTTATTTGGTGATGTTAGGACTTCGGGTGGCTGTCCTGAGTCCTTGCCATTGGGGAAGATGTGAAGGTCCACTCATGGTGTCCCCTAGCCATACTGTTCATTGGGCACTGCTTCTGTGAAGTGTTTGGTATGGGGTGATTTTCACACTTTCTCATAAGGTAAACTTATGCAGGCTTCTAAGTGGAGACCTGTGTGTGTGACTTGAATTCAGGGAATGGAAAGGGCAGGAGTGTTTGTCATGTTGGCCTCTTAGGGGCTTGTGACGGTGGCTCCAGGGGTGAGTTTATTCCCCAAAAGACAGATACTGTGCCCCTTCTATGACCCAGCCCTGCCCGAGGTGCTCAGTGTGGTGGTAGGCAGTGGTAAAAAGATGAATGAGTCCCCACAGGTGGTAAGAACATTAAGCAGAGTAAAGGAGACAGAGCTGGAGGGGCCGTGGCCTTTTAAAATGGGGTGGTTAGGAAAGGACGGCCTGCTGCAGTGACACTTGAGGAGAGGTCTGGTTGAAGTGAGGGAGCTGATGTTGGGGAAGAGCTCATGATCAATACAAAGGCCTAAGGTTCTAAGGAATTGTTCCTGGTCTTTCCATCTTTTGGCCCCCTGTGTCTGCTTGTCATTCAGTCTGCCTGACATTTAGTTCCCAAGGGAATCCACATTTGAGCCCATGCACAAACCTTTGGACACTGGTGGCATAGCATTATGTGATGAGCAGGCTCCCAGGGTCCAACCTTGGCCTTCTGACGTGTACTTTGGGGTCTCCTGCTTAGTGGCCACTGCAACATACCCTGCCTGCCTCAGCTGTGCCACCTAGGCTGCTGGCTGGCACCTGCTTCTGTCCCTGACTGGCACATTTGCCACATCGAGAGAACGTTGTTCTTCTGGTAGATACAACAGTGGCCGGCCTGATGGGTCCCAAGGCCAGGTGTCCCCTTCCCCTCTGAATTGCCTCTAAAGTGGACAGCTCTGTCTGCCTGGCCTGGGTGGGGGAATGAGGCCCAGGAGGGCCAGGATTGTCACTTCCTACCTAGGCTGTCCACAGTGCCCAGCCCCCTAGCTAGATTCTTAGTGCCTGGAATGCCACACTCAGGGAAGTACCCGAGGAGAAGCCCAGAGTTCCCTTCCCCTTGGGAGGAGGTGCTTTGAGCCAGACAGGGGACAGGAGGGATTGGGGCGGTGGTGCCGTGGATAGCAGGGTAGGCTAAAAGGGTGGCAGCAGTCGGGACTCCTATAAGAGGACATGCTGTGTTCCAGGAAGCGTCGGGTCCTTGAGCACAAAGGGAGCAGTGTGGGGTGAGGGTCAGTTAGGACATGGATTGCTAGGCTACGGAATGAGACCTCCCTCTGCAGGCATCAGGAAGTATGACAAGAATGGACAGTCCACCTCAGCTGGGCTGCCTGCTACAGCTCCCTCCCCCTTCTGGCCATGCCTATCACGCATGCCCACCCAGGGCAGAGGGGCTATTTAAACTTCTGCTGAGGGTTCCAGAGAAGGAAGCCATGGCCTGTGACTTCTGCTGGGGTGGCATTCTGCCCTGTGTCATCCTGAATCAAATGGCCTCACCCACTGCATACAATGGGTGCAAGCTAATCCGTTGCTTGTATAGATGCCTGTGGAACTTGGGACCAGGGCTCCAGTGAGCCAGGTATCTCACTGGTTCCTTGCCTGGATCTTAGCCCTGCCAGCCTGGGTAGGCCCGGGCAGCCTCGAGCCTCCAGATTCCCCAGGGAGACCAGTAGGTCCTGATGGCCATTCACAGTGCCACCTGGACTCAGCTGGGGTTTGTGGACGTCACATGCCAAATGATGACTCCTAATATTTCTCCCTTCTGCATGTCTGATCTCACACCCCGTGTAGGCATGACGAGTGTTCTGATGTCAGCCATCGGACTCCCTGTGTGTCTTAGCCGCGCACCCCAGCCTGCCAGCCCTCCCGCCTCCTGTCTGGCCTCTAAAAGTCACAGCTCAGTTAAGAGATTGAGGAAAATGTCCATGAAAGGTAGTTTCTGCTCACAAATACTCTCTGGCCTCTGCTTAGCCGCCTCTGAGTCTTGCTGCCTCTGACTCTCCTGCATCAGTTGCTCTTCTCTGACTCCCACGGCCCTTCTCTGCTTCCCTCACCTGCCAGCCACGGGCTTTGTGCCCTTCTCCCTGCCCTCAGCAGCAGAGGCAGCCCCTTGGGAATCTCCTTTTGCCTGCAGTCCCAGAGTTTAGGTCCTGTATCCCTAGCACAGTTGGAGTGTGAGTGGCCTATTTTTGAGTACTCTTGACTGTGTAGACACAGGTGTGGGGTGAGGCCTGATTCAGGATGAGGGACAACTCTGTCCTTTTCACTGGGGCTGGTGTGTGTCTCAGGAAAGGCCCCCAGCACTGTCTGAAGGTTTCGTGAGTTTTAATAAGACTTGCGTGGAGGGGCCTGTGGATAGTAAGTTTTTGTTTTTTGGGTTTTTTTGGGTTTTTTTTGTATTTTTCCAAAGTTAGAAGCAGGAGGCAGTCAGACAGACTCCCGCATGTGCCCGACCAGGATCCACCTGGCATGCCCACCAGGGGGTGATGCTCTGCTCTGCCCATCTGGGGCATTGCTCTATTGCAGCTGGAGCCATGAGGCGCAGGCTATGGAGCCATCCTCAGTGCCCGGGCCAACATTGCTCCAGTGGAGCCTTGGCTGCGGGAGGGAAAGAGAGATAGAGAAGAAGAAGAGGGGGAAGGGTGGAGAAGCAGATGGGCGCTTCTCCTGTGTGCCCTGGCCGGGAATCGAACCTGGGACTTCCTGGTAGTAAATTCTTTTTTTTTTTTTTTCATTTTTCTGAAGCTGGAAACAGGGAGAGACAGTCAGACAGACTCCCGCATGCGCCCGACCGGGATCCACCCGGTACGCCCACCAGGGGCGACGCTCTGCCCACCAGGGGGCGATGCTCTGCCCATCCTGGGCGTCGCCATATTGCGACCAGAGTCACTCTAGCGCCTGGGGCAGAGGCCAAGGAGCCATCCCCAGCGCCCGGGCCATCTTTGCTCCAATGGAGCCTCGGCTGCGGGAGGGGAAGAGAGAGACAGAGAGGAAAGTGCGGCGGAGGGGTGGAGAAGCAAATGGGCGCTTCTCCTGTGTGCCCTGGCTGGGAATCGAACCCGGGTCCTCCGCACGCTAGGCCGACGCTCTACCGCTGAGCCAACCGGCCAGGGCCCTGGTAGTAAATTCTTAACCTGTCACTTCTAAAGCCAGTTGTAGCTATAGCTACATCCTGGGGCCAGAGAAGCACAGACTGCTAAAGGCCCAATGACACTCAGGATGGTGCAGTGAGCAGGGAGCACAGCCCTGTCTCGACTGGTCCTAGGTTTTTGTCTTGACTCAGGCACTCACTAGCTTTGTGATCTTACACAAGTGCCTCCTCCAGTCATGATCCAGTGCCTCATACTTAGCAGATTGGCTGAGGGAGGAATAGAAAGTACATACATGAAGCACTTGGCACATAGGAAGGGTGACTCATGGGATCCTGTCCACTGCCTGCCGAACCTCACGGGGTAGATGTAGGCCCGGGGAGTGGGCAGGGCTTTATCTACCCTGCCCTGCCCTGTTCTTAGCCTCGCTGCCAGTGATTGGAGCAGGCTCCTAGATCCTGACCCCCTTCCAGTTCTTACTCTGCTTCGGAGGTGGAGACAAGTCTGTGGGCAGGGGCCGGCCAGCAGCTCCCTGAAGCCCTTGGGCTTACCTTGAAGGAACACAGGCTCTCGGCAGACCTGGCCTCGGGCTCATGGGACCCTTCCATAGGGTTGGCAGTCACCTGGCTGGCCCCCTTGGGAAAGTGTGGCTCATGAAAGTTACCTTCAGTTCTGAAAGCTGCCTGGGGCCAGGGTGGGTGGTGGGAGAAGGGATGGAGCTGGGCCTCACCAGAGCTCGGCCTGTGGCTAGTCCTGGAGGGTGGGGTCTGAAGCTAATCTGGAGACTGACCTGTAGCCACCAGGCTTTTCTAAGAGCTTCATCCCCAAAATCTGAATAGAGTTCCTAATAGCAGGACAGCCACCCGTGCTGATGGTCATTGTGCTTTTACCTGACTTTGTCACCATAGTGACCAGAGTCAGGCCCTAGAGGTGTGTCTGTGGTTGTATGTGGGTGTGTATGGGGTAATGGGTATTTGTTCGTAAGGGTGGGGGTGGCGTGTTTAGAGTGTGGTATTTTTTTGCCTGTAGCTACCTTTCAGGTAATAGCAGCTCATGCCTTTATAGCTATCAGCTTTGGTGGGTATTAGGTCTCCACTTTTCAGACGATGTAACTGAGACTCAAAGGTAACATGATTTGGTCATAGCACAGGAGCCAGAATCAAACCTCACATGGCCTGGTCCCAGCCTCTCTGTTCCCCTCATAACTGTCACTCTAGAGGGAGCTCAGCTTTTGAAACACAGTTTTATCTTTGCAGCCGTAGTTTGATGGTCATGAGCTTGGGTTCAAACCAGAGTCCCTTGATCTCGGAGGCTAGGAGCTCCCCAGTGACCTTGAGGCAGGATGAAGAGCCCAAGAGGGCTGTTCCCAGGTTACCCCAGTCTCCCTGGTCCTTCCTTCCATTCTGCTCTCTCACAGGCTTGCTACCATTCTCTGATTCTGCTGCTGCCTCTGTCTGGACAGCCAGCCACTGTACGGGTGCCCCTCCTGCTAGCTGGAGGAGTTCCTTGTCCTGGATGAGGCCTGTTGGTGCAGGGTCGGTGTTGATGTAGGCGCAGGCCCCTCCCAGCTTCCTGCACGCGTACACAGAGGAGTAGGAGGTTTTGAGAGGAGCGGGAAGCCAAGGTGCTCTTCCTGCTGCACATCTTGGCTGCTTTCCAGAGCTGCTCGTATTAGGAACAGAGTAGGTGTGTCACTAAGACTCCACAGTCCAGGGACAGGCTTAAGAAGACTTTGCGATGTGTTGTGACAGTGTCAGTGTGGCTGTCGTCTGCTGTCTGTGTGTACACAGACGCCTACATAGGGTAGGCACCTACTACACATTCAACTCAAAAAACTGACTTCCTTACCAAAACCTTCTCACAAGAGTAATGAAAGTGGAGTGAAATTTCACTGCCAAAATGTGCTCCAGAGCGGTTTGTTCTAGAAACAATTTGATTCTTCTGCATGTACTCCAAGGAGCCTGGGTCCAGTTTCCTGACTGAATGTGCACAGGGTCCTGAGGGCTGTGACCAGCTGCTGTCTCTGCCCCTCTTCCTCTGCCTCCAGGGCTTCTCGGGCTGGGCCTCACGGGTGGGCCTGGACAGGGCTCGTCCAGCAGCGTGTTCTGCACCTGGCTCCCGGTCACTTCTTGCATGCTGACCTTCCTGTCTCAGCCATTCTAACATTCCTCCTGGCAGCTTGGACCTCTTCCTTGTCCTCCTCTCTCTCTGGTTTCAGCACCTCCAGTCAGACTCCTTGAGACACCGCTGATGTTCTCCTCTCTTCTAGGAGGGACTCCAAAGCCAGAGCCAGAGCAGGTGCTAAGAAACTACACTGAAGAGCTGAAAACAGCCCCCGATGAGGTAGGTGTCACAGGCACCATGCTGCTTTTAGCATTGTTTGGAAATGATGGACAGCTCCAGACAAGGATGCCAACTTGGTCTCTGCTGGAAGGAGATCTGTGGATGCTGGCACCATGCTCTGGGCACTTGGGTTTAATTGCCCAGCCAGGCCTTATCAAGATGAGGCAGCTTTTGCTTTTGAAACTTGGATTCAGTCTTAGCTTTGCCAAAAACAAGTGTGAGCCTGCGCAAAGCTCTTGTCTTGCACAGGCCTCTGTGTAGCACTGTGCCATCCTGGGGGCCAGGAGTCCTGGCGAGCCAGCCTCACTCCCCGAGGGCTGACACTGGTGTGGATGGGAAGTGGCCTTGTCCAGATAGCAGTGCTGCCCCTCTGGCTGGTGGGAGAGCAGGTCAGGGTTCCTGTCATTAACAGGGCCTGTCACACCCTCGTAACAGCTTCAGTAGACCTGAACCTCTCTGCTGAGCTACGTTTTGCAGTCTGCAAGTGCCCCTTTTCATTGATTGAATGGAGAGTCCTGGAGTATCTGGAGGAGGCAGGCTAAATGTCAGTCCTTTCCGTACAGACCGAGGACTCTTCACTGGCCTGTTTTCCCTGCAAGTCAAGTACGTGAGAAACATTTGGTTGGTAAAGGTTTAGACAGAAGCCTGAAAGGCCTCCTTGTGTCTCCCACCCTCCCTCCAGCCCTCTCAGCTCCCACTTCAGATCACTCAGTCTGTCTCTCTTGGCCCTTGTGCTCGTCAGCATAACTGGGCTGCTTTGCCCAAGCTTCCCCCTCTCTAAACTGCTCTCCATACAGGCAGCACACAGCTGTAATCATGGTAGTACACCCCTGCTCTAAACCCCTCAGTGGGGCCCTGATGTATAAAACCCCAAGTGCTGAGCACGATCAGAAGCTTCCAGGGTCTGGTCCTCTCCCCTGGTGCCTCATCTCCTAACCCTGTTCCCATGCCAGCGGCAGTTGCTACTGCCCCTCTGAAACTATATGCTGGTTCATGCTCAGCTCATTCTCTTCCCTCTATCTGGAACGTCTGTTCCTGTGCTTGTCCACCTGACAAGTTTCCTTTTCCCTTGTAAACACAGCTTGGAGGGCCTCTCCTGTTTTTTCTCTCTGGCTGTTCCAGCTTCTGTGTTAGCCTCTGCTTCTGTTACTGCACTGGCCCCCTGGGCTCGGTGCTGCCTGACATCCCTCTTGCCCTGGTAAGCCCCTGAGAGCACAGATCCCAGTGACTCATCTGTGTTCTCAGCCTCTGGAACAAATGACTGTTGAATTGACTTTGTAACTCTGGCATTTCTGCAGATGAAGGTCTTTTCCTACAAGTCTTGCTTCTTTGGGTGCAGGTCTCTCTTGGTGAGCGTTCCTGTGTTTGGTCCCCCTCCAGGACTGCATCATCTGTATGGAGAAACTGTCCATGGTGTCTGGGTACAGTGATGTGACCAACAGCAAGGCCATCGGGCCAGCATCTGTGGGCCGCCTCACCAAGTGTAGCCATGCCTTCCACCTGCTCTGCCTGCTGGCCATGTACTGCAATGGGAACAAGGTGCCTACATGCTGACCCAGGGTGGGAGCCAGGGATGATCTGTTCTGGTCACGCTGCACCTGAGCAGGTGACGGTAGCTGCCCTGTGGAGGACCAGGAGAGTGCTCAGAGGCAGCCCCTGCCCTGCAGCAGGATGTGGTGTGGACCTTGGGGGCTGGGAGTGGCAGGTGGCGCCTGGCTGTGCTTCCTTCAGTGGAGTTTAGCCAGAATGGACAGAGGTTGGGAGGATGAAGAGAAGTGAGGCCCGTGGCAGACCCTCAGGCTGGGCTTGGCCTTCCTCTGCAGCACCCCTGTGTGTCCTGGTCCAGCTAGGGTGCTGGCACAACAGCTGATCAGTCACAGGGTTTTCCTGTCTGATTTGCAATGGGATTAGACTATGGGGACTTCTGCTCATAAACCTGATTTTTCTACCTGATGACAGTCTCCTGGTATTTTCTCCCCTGTAATGAAAACTATATAGCGAGTTTCTGGTACAAAATTGACCTTTCTAAGGAAGCTGTTGGAATCAAGTTTCTGTGCAAGGAGGCTGCCTGGGAGTTGGGCCATTTGCCCAGAACCCAGTGTCTGCTGCCAACCTGTCCCCCTGCGGACCTCTTTCCCATCTAGATGGCGGGTGGCTGGCTGTGCCTAGGTGCTTTCTCAGGGCCTTGAGCTCAGTGTGTGGCGTTCTTTCTTGTCTCAGGATGGAAGTTTACAGTGTCCTTCCTGCAAAACCATCTATGGAGAGAAAACTGGGACGCAACCTCGGGGGAAGATGGAAGTGTTCACCTTCCAGGTGTCCCTCCCTGGCCATGAGGACTGCGGGACAATACTCATAGTTTACAACATTCCTCATGGCATTCAGGTAAGGGCGCACTGGCGCAAGAGGAGTCTGCTTGGATCTTTCTGGAATCAGTCCCTCTCCCAACAGTCTGCTCCCTGGTCACTGTGAGAATGTCCAGGTTGGCAAGCTTAGGCTTCCAGGAACCAGAAGGAGCTAGTGCAAGGAGTTAGAGCAGCGGTTCTCAACCTGTGGGTCGCAACCCTGGCGGGGTCGCCTAAAGCCATCGGAAAATACATAATGCATATCAGGTATTTACATTCCGAATCATAACTGTAGCAAAATTACAGTTTTGAAGTAGCCACCAAGATTACTTTTTGGTTTGGGGTCACCGCAATATGAGGAACTGTATTGCGGGGTCACGGCATTAGAAAGGTTGAGAACCACTGAGTTAGAGCAATCTCTTAGGACCATGCAAGCAAAGAGATGGCCCTTAGCCCTTTCCTGAGATAGGAAAGGCTTCCTGGAGGTGGAGACAGCTGGATTTATACTAGGCAGAAGGCTAAGGGTACAAGCAGGAAGAACACTTGTGTAGAGTGGCAGGAACCCTCTTGGGGGCACAGGACGGAGCAGGAGGTGACAGCATTAAGGACTGATGGAGAGACCCGCTCAGTGGCCAGATCATGCCTGGCTTGGGAGCAGCGGGGCTGGGGCTGGATGTCGGGAACAAGACAGGAATCCTAGAAGAAGGTCCTAGGGTCCCAGTGGAGACCCAGACAGGAGCACTGGCCCCTTAGGCCTCCTTTCTTGGGCCAGGGTTGATCTCAGAGACTGGGCAGTTTGGGAAGGTACAGCGCCATGAGGAGCAGGAGCCTGATGGGGCCTGTCTGCCAAAGATGGGGCATTGCCTCCATTTTGTTTAATCATGTGCCTGACTTCCTTCTACTTTTTCTCCTTGGCTCAGAGTGAAATTTTAAAACATTCTAGACAGGGTTGGCACCATAGGACCAGAGGGGAACCTGGAGCTGTACATGGTGCGTCACTGTGTGGCAGAGGGCAGGAGGACGGGCTAGCCGCTGATCCAGCTCCCACTCCTGCTCAGACCACGGCCAGTCTCAGGGTTCCGCTCCAGCCATTTGTGGAGAGTGGAGGGGCCTATGTGCTGAAGTGAAGGTGTCCTGAAGGCAGGCAGACCTGCTATCCAGTCCAGAGAGCCCAGTGCCTGAGGATCGCTGAAGAAGTAGGAGCCTCCGTCACAGCCTTTGAGGGGTGCTGGTCTCATCAGGGAAATAGAGAAAGTTAGCAGGAGGGTCTGATGATACCAAGTGGAGTAGCACACATTCAGGAAAGGCAGCTATGTTCATGTTGGGTCTTAGGAAAGATTTGAGAGAGACAGCAATATATTTATTTGGTCACTTGAGCTCAGGAATAGACCTGGCCAGGAGGGCAAAGGGGCAAGGCTGGGCCTCCATGTCCTGTGCAACTCTGGAGCCGGTGAGCACCTTTTAGAGCACCCCCACTCCCATGTCTCTGTTCCTCCTGCAGGGCCCTGAGCACCCCAACCCCGGAAAGCCATTCACTGCCAGAGGGTTTCCCCGCCAGTGCTACCTTCCGGACAATGCCCAGGGCCGCAAGGTAAGGACCCCACCACCACCCTTGGGGAGGGGTCACCCTGTTGGCAAGCCTGTGCCCAATTGCTGGTTCCAGTGCAAGGTCGCTCCTTCCAGGAACCCGCGTAGGTTGGACATCCTTGAGGTGCCAGGAGTGCTAGGCGAGATGATCTGGACTTGACTGGGGCCCGAGTAAGGAGGAGAGGCCGTCTTCTAGCAGCCTGATGGGCCAGGTTAAGTCTGCACTGAGACCTGAATTGGGACTTTGCTTGCTCGTGGGAGAGCATTCTAGGCAGACCTAGTAGCTAGTGCAACAACTTTGAGATGGAAACGGGCTTGGGAGGTGTCAAGAGCCTCAAGGAGGACCAAGGGGGCGAGGAGGGGTGAGGTAAATGAGGAGGAGTGGGGGTGAGTTCCTCCAGGCCAGCCATGGGGAAGTGGGCTTTATTCTGAGCACAGTGTGAGGTGAGGGCATGGCAGAAGAGGAAAAGCTACAGACTTTAGGTTGGAGAAAGCTCCCTCTGGTGCTAAGAGAGGACGGACTCCGGGTGGCCAAGCATGGAGAGCAGCAGGGAGGCCTGGATCCGGATAGGAGGGACAGAGGGGAGTTCGTCCAAGATGTACTTGGAAGTAGGGAGTAATCCGGTGTTTAGGGGCTGAGTAGATGGCAGTACTGTCTTGGGTGGGCGGGCTGGCCATCAGGTGGGCCAAGACTTGAGTCACGGAGGTGCCCAGTGTGAGGTCCCATTGGACTATCAGATCAGCAGTTGGCATTCCAGGGGCTTAGGGCTAGAGTTACAGGCTGGGGACTGTGGATGACATCACTTAGGTGGCAGTGGGATGGAATGGAGGGGACAGGGCCAGGGGTTCTACCAGTGGTTAATGGTACAAGGGCCTAGCACGTGGCCCTTCAGAACCCACCGCTGACACTGGTGGATGGCTGATGCTGCTGTCCTCATCCTTATCACTGGGGCAAGTTAGGGGGGAGGGCAGCGGACACTCCCACCCTGTTGCCTGGCCACCCCTGCCCCAGGACGGAAAAACTTGTGAGGAGACAGGCCAGTGCTTGTGCACCCTTCCTTCCTCCCTTATTTTCTCTTCCTTCTCTTCTCTCCTCCTGGGGCAGGTCCTAGAGCTGCTGAAGGTGGCCTGGAAGAGGCGACTTATCTTCACAGTGGGCACATCCAGCACCACGGGCGAGACTGACACGGTAGTGTGGAATGAGATCCACCACAAGACAGAGATGGACCGCAACGTGACGGGCCATGGCTACCCCGACCCCAACTACCTGCAGAACGTGCTGGCTGAGCTGGCTGCCCAGGGGGTGACTGAGGACTGCCTGGAGCAGCAGTGACCCACCGGCCTGGCAGCCAGCCACCGTCCCCGCTGTGGCTAGGCTGCCCCTGGGATGGGCAGGCAGGAACGTGCCTTTCCTTGGAGGCTAAAATGTTTGTTGGGGGTTTGGGCATTTTCCACCAAAGCTGGGGCTTCTCCTGTTTGCCTTTCCTTCCTCTTCCCCTCCAGGCCTGGGTCTGCATGGGAATCAGGCAAGCCTGGGGAGTTGTACTTGTGGGGGCTTAAGATGCAGCTACCTCAGTGCTGGGGGCCTGGCACGAAGTGAGGAGAGACCACCCCACCCCCAGCCAGGGGCAGGCATGGGTCTGGGTTAGCTTCTCATACCTCAGATGTTCTGTTTGCAATAAATGCCCAATAGCCAAAGTCAGCAGGTCCTGGTGTATTTGTCAGTGGAGTGTGTATGTGTGTGTGTGTGTGTGTGTAAGAGCGAGATGAAGGCCGACACACACGTCCTGTTGTATTAGAGCCGGAAGGGGCCTAAAGGCTGCCCATTCAACTCCCGTTTCTTGAGTGAAGAAACTGAGGCTGCAGTGAGGGCTGGAGAGCCCATGGCACTGACTTGTGCTGCTTCCCCACCCCCACTCCGGTTCTCCTTGCACTGTGGAATGCAGAGCCATCATCCCTTTATCTGCCCGGGTTCTGGGGAACGCTACTCACAGGAGGCAAGTGCTGCAGTCTCCATTTTACTGATGGGGAAACAGGTTCAAGGGTGTAGGGAGCCAGAGCTGGCATCCAGGCCAGGACTGGTCTGAGACCATCCTCGAAGTTCTGATTCTTCTGGACCCCCTCAGAAAGAGGATTAAACACTCCCAGACTGGTCTGTCCCGGGGAGTGCTCGTGGCCTGGGAGTGGAGGGACTCACAGGGCCACATTTTGAATGGGCCACAGACACTTTGCTTTGTGGCCCCTTTCTCTAGAAGAAAAAATGTTAAATTTTGTTTTACAATGTTTTGGTATAAAGATGATTATGTTAGAGCATTTTTATTTAATCTAGAAGTTCATTATTTTCCTTCTAATTTTAAAAGAAATTAAGACTGGGCTCCTAAAAGTATTGTGGGCCCTGGGCACTGCTCGCTGAGCCTCATGTAGGAGCTGGTCCTGGGGAGGGTGGGGGGCTGGCTGGACCCCCACCCTGTTTGCTTCCATTGTGAGACCTCCACTGGCTCACAGGGCACAGGAGGTGCAAGGGTGCTGAGGGCCGCTGCCCTCTTGACTCCCAGGTTACAGTATAATGAGACTCAGAATGGGGGAAAAGCTTTGCAAATCTACCTGAAAGGGTCTAGTATACAGACTGTATGAGGAACTCAACAATAAAAAGACACCCAATTATTTTTAAAAAGCAAAGGGCTTTCTCCAGAGATGATGTACAGATAGCTGACAGGTACAAGAGGAATGCTCAACATCGCCAGGGAAACGCAAATCAAAACCACAAAGTGATACCACTTCATACCCATGAGGGTGGTTATTGAAAGACAAAGAAAAAAGGAAAATAGCAAGCAAGTGCTGATGAGGATGTGGAGAAATTGGAGCCCTTATCTGATGCTGGCAGGGATGTGAAAAGCAGCTGCTTCAAAGAAACGGTTGGGCAGTTCCTCAGAAAGTGGTTACCATGTGATTAAGCAATGCCACTCCTAGATTCATACACAAGAGCTGAAAACATGTCCACACCAAAGCAGGAATGTTCACAGCAACGTTATTCATAATAGCCAAAAAGTGGGGAAAACCCCAAATAGTCATCAGCAGATGGATGAATGAATAAACAAAATGTTGTCTCTTCAGACAGTGGAACGTCATTCAACCATAAAAAAGAAGTACTGACATATTCCAACATGGGTGGATCTTGAAAACGTTATGCCAAGTGAAAGAGCCAGACAAAGGCTACAGACTGATTCCATTTAGGTGAAGGGTCCAGAATAGGCAAATCTGTGAAAACAAAGTAGAAGATTAGCTGTTCCCAGGGCATGCAGGGAATGGGGAGTGACTATTTTCATGGGTCCTGTGTTTCCTCTTGAGGCGATGAAAAGGTTCTAGAATCACTGTTGATTGCACAACTTTGTGAATATACTAAAAACCAGTGAACTTACACTTTAAAAGGGTGAATTTTATGCTATGTGAATTATATGTTAGTAAAATATATATACATATATATTTATAGTTGTGAGTACGTGAAAGTTTTTCTTGTTAATGATTTATTAATTATTGAACAGCCTGACCCGGTGGTGACGCAGTGGATAGAGCATCAGACTGGGATGTGGAGGACCCAGGTTCGAGACCCCGAGGTCGCCGGCTTGAGCGTGGGTTCATCTGGCTTAAGCAAAAAGCTCACCAGCTTGGACCCAAAGTTGCTGGCTCGAGCAAGGGGTTACTCGGTCTGCTGAAGGCCCGTGGTCAATGCACATATGAGAAAGCAATCAATGAACAACTAAGGTGTCGCAGTGAAAAACTAATGATTGATGCTTCTCATCTCTCTGCGTTCCTGTCTGTCCCTATCTATCCCTCTCTCTGACTCTCTGTCCCTGTAAAAAAAAAAAAAAAAAAAATTACAATGAATAGTTATGTGAACCTAATAAAAAAAATTATTGAACAACTGTAAACCTACCTTTGCCCCACCTGTATATATAGTGAGAACCACAGGAAGTAAAGTAAGTGGGGGCCTTGTCAGCTGTCAAGGGCTCTACAGACCTCTCTCTAAGTTCTTCCTTTGGACAAGGAAACTGAAGAACGAGGAAGGATGTGGCCTTGAGGAGGGAGGACAGGGCCCAAGAGGGCAGCAAGGCAGGGGGCTGCGATGGGCTGGAGCTGGACAGGTTGGAGCTGCCCCTACAACGTGCTCCTGGGTGGGACAGGAAGGCCGGAGGGAGTCTCCTGGTACCTAGGGTGCAGGAATCTCAGGCATGTGGCCCTGAGCCAACAAACAAGGTTCCAGAGACTGACACACACACACACACACACACACACACACACACACACACCCGGGACTCACCCGGGACTGGCATACTGGGAGGCTGGGAGTTTGGGTGGGGCCTAAATTCACACTTGGGACTCAGGGATCCCCGGGCCTTTCTCTCAGCTCTGGCCCCTCCTCACGGTGGGCTGGGCTGACGGGAGGGGTTGGGTGCATTCATATTTTCAGGTCTTTCCAGCCCTTGGCCAGCCTGGCAGCCTGACTAACCAGCTCCTCCAGGTCCAAGGTGCTGGGGGAGGGGGACAGCAGGGGACAGCCAGACCAGCCCCAGGCATTGGATGTCCCAGAAGGTGGCTATCATGGGGCTTCCCAAGAGGCAGCCTCGCCCACAGCTGCTGTTCCTCTTGGCGCTGGTCTGGCCCCAGCCCTCCATGAGCCTGGGTGAGTATGGGTCCAGGGATTGTATGCACCTGGCCAGAACCCCAGGGACTGGGGCTCCTGCTGGAGCGATTTGGACCCTGGGAGGGAGTCCATGGCCTCTGGTTGGGAGAGGCAGCCCCGGGGCACTGGGTCCCAGGGCCCTCACACCTGTCTCCATGGCCACAGAGCTGATCCCCTACACGCCGCAGATAACAGCCTGGGACCTGGAAGGGAAGGTCACGGCCACCACATTCTCCTTGGAGCAGCCGCGCTGTGTGCTGGACGGGCATGCCAGTGCTGCCAGCACTGTCTGGCTGGTGGTGGCCTTCAGCAACGGTGTGTCACAGTGCAGGTGTGGGGCCTGGGGGATGGGTGGGGCTGAGGAGAGCTGCAGGGTCTAGAGAGTCCCTCAATGTGACCTTTGACAGCTGGGTGTGGATTGGGAGTTGGGCTATATGGAGAAGGGCTTCTGGGGGGTGACAAAGCCTGCTTTGTGTCATACCGGTCCTCTGGGTGCTGTGGCATGGAGGGCCAGGGTTGGGTCCTTGGTCCCAGCCAGGGACTGTGGCAAGGAAGGCCTGGCTTCCTGGCCCACCAGTCCCATCTGTCCCTTCCTCCTGCAGCTTCCAGGAACTTCCAGAACCCGAAGACACTGGCTGAGATCCCAGCCTTCCCACAGCTGGAGACCGATGGCCACTACATGACGCTGCCACTGTCCCTGGACCAGCTGCCCTGCGAGGATCCCGCGGGCGGCAGCAGCATCCCCGTGCTGCGGGTGGGCAATGATCCTGACTGCCTGGCTGACCTCCAGCAGCCATCCTACTGCAATGCCCCCCTCCCCAGCCCTGGACCTTACCGGTGGGTCACTGCCTGGAGCCTGGGATGAGGGCTGTGCTGGGAGAGGAAGGGTTTCGGGGCCCAGGATTGCCCTCCCTAGCCTTTCCCCGGGCCCTATCTGGCTGCAGGCCGAAGAAGGCCCTTCCACTCTGCAAGCATTGGCTTCTTCCTCCGGGGTGGGTGGGGCAGCACTCATCACAACTGGGGGGCAGGCAGACTTCGGCCTATCCAGGGGCCCAGGAGAAAGAGGTGGCACCACGGGGCTGGAGAGTGAGGTGGGGTGGGTGAGTCTGCAGGGCTGCAGTCACAGGCCCATTGTTTCTCTCACGGGGGCATCTGGTGGGAAACGAGCCCAGGGCTGAGTTCAAACCCTGGTGGGTATGAGGTGGGGAAACACCACCCATTTTTACAGGCAAAGGAACTGAGAGGCACAAAAGTGCCAAGTGGCAAAAAAAAAAAAAAAAAAAAAAGACTGACCCGTGGGGCACAGTGGATAGAGCATCAACCTGGGACGCTAAGGATAGAGCGTTGACCTGGGACACTGAGGTCCCAGGTTTGAAATCCTGAGGTCACCGTCTTGAGTGTGGGCTCATTCAGATTGAGCACAGGTTACCAGCTTGAGCATAGAATCATCAATATGATCCCATAGTGGCTGACTTGAGCCCCCCGGTCAAATTATTTTTGAGAAGCAATCAATGAACAACTAAAGTGACAGAACTATGAGCTGATGCTTCTCATCTCTCTACCTTCATGTCTCTCTCCCCCATTCTCTCTCTAAAAAAAAAAAAAAAAAAAAAAAAAAGTGCCAAGTGTCTTGTCGAGGTCAGCATAGAGCTAGGGTGGGAGAGCAGCTGTTCAGACCAAGGCTGCCTGGGCCACAGGATGAGGCAAGGTGTCGTCAGGGAGACCAGGTGCAGCTGGGAGAACCAGCAGGTACACAGGGAAGGTGGTGCGGTGTGGGCTGGGCCAGCGCTCCATCCACCACCTCTGCCCTCTCACTCAGCCCTGTCAGGCCCACCTCCCCATCCACTCCCTGGCGTGGCCTCCATCCCTAGCAGCCACCAGAGTGAGCTTCCCTCAGTACCAGGCTGCCTGAGTCTCCTAATAGTTAGAAACCTTCCAGCATGACCAGGCGGTGGCGCAGTGGATAGAGTGTCGGACTGGGATGTGGAGGACCCAGGTTCGAGAGCCCGAGGTCGCCAGCTTGAGCACGGGCTCATCTGGTTTAAGCAAAGCTCACCAGCTTGGACCCAAGGTCACTGGCTCTAGCAAGGGGTTACTCGGTCTGCTGAAGGCCCGCGGTCAAGGTACATATGAGAAAGCATCAATGAACAACTAAGGTGTCACAACAAAAAACTGATGATTGATGCCTCTCATCTCTCTGCATTCCTGTCTGTCTGTCCCTATCTAACCCTCTCTCTGTCTCTGTAAACAAACAAACAAACAAACAAATAAAAAAACTTAAGAAACCTTCCAGAGCTCCCCAACCCTAGCAAAGATACAACCTGAGCTCCTCTGTATGGCCCTTGGTGCCAGCCTGCCCCCCCCCCATTGTGTTCCTGAGTATGCTCTGAATACATCCCTTCTTCCCTAGGCCTTTACCTGGGGTCCTCACCCCGACTGGGCCTCAGAGACTCCATGGGGCCAGCGTTCTCCTCTGGGAGGCCTGTAGCCCCCAGCCCACACAGCCTAGCGAGCCAAGGTGCACAGCCTGGCCCAGGAGAGCTGCCTGGAGTCTGGCTGTGGTGGGCGCCCTGCCTAGGGCAGCTGAGGCTCTGAGCCTCCTCCCTCCTCTCTTCAGGGTGAAGTTCCTCTTGATGGATGCCATGGGCTCACCCCAGGCTGAGACCAGGTGGTCCGACCCTATCACTCTCCACCAAGGTAGCGCTGGGGAGGGGGTGTTCTGGCTCCAGTCTGTCTCATGCAGACTTATTACCCTCTGCGAAACGGTCATGCTCAGCTGCCACCACCCCCCTGCTGCCATGGGACTGGGGACCTGGTGGCAGTGTTCAAGTCCAGCTGGCCCTCCACACAGAACCTCATGCTGGGGGCTGGGGCCTGCGGCAGAGGCACTAGCTCTGTTCATCCCCAGATGTTTGCCATCTTTTGGATGCCCAGGCCTAAGCCCAGTCGTGGACGGAAACAACCTTCCCCTCCTGTGGGGAGCCAGCCCGGGGCCCAGCACTGCTGGGTGGAGAAGGGCCAGGGCAAGCAGGAGGCCACTCAGTCAGGGCCGCAGGTTCTGGGAAGCTTCCCTCGGCCAGGCTCCAAAAAGCCAGCATGAGTCACCAGGCCAAGGAAACTGCATGTACGGAGGCCAGAGCGTCCAGTGTGGAGGACGCCTGGGGTGCGGGCTGCAGAAACTAGAGAGGGGGGTGGGACTTGTTGTTTGAAGGCATTGTATGCCAGGCTCCAGGAGTGGGCAGCCACACAGTCCCGAGGTCTGTGGCCAGACTGCCTGCCATGGCTGGGGCAGGGGTGGGCACATGGGTGGGAACAGCCTGGAAGGTAAGACCAGGTTGGAGGCTGGAGTGATGGGTGGTCCTGGTTACAGGGCACAGATGCCCTTCTGGTAGGCTGTCTGGATGAGAGACAGCCAGGCCTTGGGTATGGGAATGAGTGGAGGTGACTGCCCTGGGGTCCAGGGGCAGCTTCTGAGCAGCCACTGTGTGTGCAGGGAAGTCCCCAGGCTCCATCGACACGTGGCCAGGGCGGCGAAGCGGTGACATGATTGTCATCACCTCCATCCTCTCTTCTCTGGCTGGCCTCCTGCTCCTGGCCTTCCTGGCAGCCTCCACAGTGCGCTTGTGAGTGAGGACCTCCCAGGACCCCCCACCCGCCCACCTGGAACCTCTTCCCTCTCCCTGACCCCTGAGCATGGAAAACCTCCCTGACCCTGTGGTTTTGAGCTGGGAAATGTCCCAGGAAGGGCTGTGCACAGAATTTCCACCCTGAGTGTGCCTACCCTGGGAGGACAGAGAGGTGGTTCAGCAGTTCCTCTGGCCACAGGTTCAGAGAAAGGGCCACCTTGCTCTGCCCTGTCCATCCGCGTGTCCTTTGCCTTGCCCTTGTCCTCTGGGGCCTCATTTTCTCTCCAGTGAGTCCTGTCATTTCAGTGAACTGACAGCAGGGTAATCAAGGTGGCCACCTGGAGAAGGCCAGCCTCCAGTTGTTCTAGAAGGGAGGGAAGGGAGATCAGAGGCTGCAGGGGGAGGGATGTGGGGGTGTGTGTGTGGGGGGGAGGCCCTGACACGGCAGCCAGCTCCGCCCAGCAGTGACACCGCTCCTCCTCTCCCTTCCTAGCTCCAGCCTGTGGTGGCCTGAGGAGGCCCCTGAGCAGCTTCGGATTGGCTCCTTCATGGGCAAGCGCTACATGACCCACCACATCCCGCCTAGTGAAGCTGCCACCCTGCCTGTGGGCTGCGAGCCCGGCCTGGACCCCTTCCCCAGCCTTAGTCCCTAGCCTGGCCAGTGTGCCCGGGGCTGGGGCTGGGGCTGGGGCAGTGGGCAGGGGGTGGGGGAGACCAGGTAGCGTGCTGCTCCTTATCAGCCCTTGCGGCCGAATGCCTTCCCCATCCCACTCCCCCTCTGCCTGAAAGGCCGTGGCAGCAGCCCTGACCGGCTTCCCCATTTCCCCGCTCTCTCCAGGCAGAGGAGTCTGGGTGACGGCTCCGGTCAGGCTGGCATCCACTCCCCACCTCCATCCGTGCCTCTGTTCTGCCTGTCCTCCCGTCAGTGAGGCTGGAGGTAATGTGGAGAAGACACCTTGATGGGAAGCTTCCAGCCCGGGAGGAGGCCTACAGGGGCCTCGCTCTGTCCTGAGCAGGAGCTGAACTGGACCCGCCATGGGTGTATGAGGCCTGAGCTTCCCCCGTCTCTCTGCCGACCTGCTGCTGGCGGGGCTGCAGCAAAGTCTTCAGAGCACCCTCATTGTCCCTTCCTGAGGGTGGCTAGAAGGTCAGACAGGGTGTAGATATGACTGGCCGGCTACTGATCTGGGCCACCACTTCCAACCCCTTTGCACACACAGAGGGCTCACACACTTATCTACTCACTGTTACTCCACAGACATTTGTTGATTGCCTGCTGCAGGCCATGCACAGTGTTAGATATGGGGCCTCAGGCAGATGGTGGGGAGCACACTCACTGCTCTGGACCTCAGATGACCACATGTCCAGATGTGACTTGTTACTGTTGGGAGGCTGTCACGTTCTGATTTTCACATACCCTCAGGCTCACATTCCCTCAGTCACCTTCCACGAGCTCTCAGGTCCACAACCACCCTTCACTGAATGACAGGCTTCACTCCCCCAGCGTCCGTCTGCCAACAAGGCCGATGGTACCCACCGTGGCCACACGAGGGCGCCAGTGCATAGCGACTGCCGCCGCACAACCCCGCCTGCGCACTCCTATTCCCAGAGCAGCATGGCTCTGTTCAACAGCCGCAACTCAGCAGAGTATCTGGAGGCCTAGGCTGCAGGCCCCACCGCGACCAAGCCTGGGGCATGCGCAGTCACGCCCCTGCTTCAGGGACCACTGCGTGCCATCCAGTCCACACAAACCCACCGTTTTCTAGATGGAGAAACTGAGGCTTGCCTGCATGTTCTATGCACACTGCCTCCCTGCCTCGTGTCCCCTGGCCATTCTAGCCTGCCTGCAGTGGCCTACGGGCAGGGGTACCCCTCTTTTTGAGGTGAATAAATGTTGTCTGGCTTTTCCATCCGAGTGGCTCCTGTGCTGGTTTCAGAAGAGTGGCATTTACCCATAGGACCCAGCCCGGCCTTGCTCTGTCCACCTCCGCCCTCCACCAGGCCCAGGGCTGCCCTGCGCCTGTCCCTTTGATTGCAAGCCCTAATTGTTCTCTGGGGGTGCCCCCACCTCCCGATGGGTACTAGGGAAACCCACCTGTGTATTGCAGGGCCAGGAAGCCAGCTACTAAGCAGTTTATGTGGATTTAGAAGTGCTCCCTCCCAGGCAAACACTTCAGGAGAGTCTTTCCTGGCTCCTGGTGGTCTTTCCCCTATCTTGCCTGTACCCCCATCAGCCACAAGACCCCTTCCAGGTGTAGACAGGAACAGAGTCAATGCAGTCAGGAGCTCAGGCCCTGGTGTCCTGGGTAACATCTGGTCATGGTGTTACCAGACAGGGGACCTGGCCATTCAGGTCTGCCAAGGCCAGCCAGTAGTGTGTGGGTTCTTGACTTCATGCAGGAAAAATTTCACACGTGAGCCTACGTCTTTGTGAGAGTACATTTCTTAAAGCTAGGGATACTCACCCTGGCCAGGTAGCTCGGTTGGTCGAGTGTTGTCCTGACATGCTGAAGTTGTGGGTTCGATCCTCGGTCAGAGCACACACAGGAATCAGCCAGTGACAGCATGAATGAGTGGAGCAACAGGTCACTGTTTCTTTTTTTAATTATTTTTATTTATTTATTTATTTTTATTTTTGCATTTTTCCGAAGCTGGAAATGGGGAGGCAGTCAGACAGACTCCCACATGCGCCCAACCAGAATCCACCCGCATGCCCACCAGGGGGTGATGCTCTGCCGCATCCAGAGCCATTCTAGCGCCTGAGGCAGAGGCCACAGAGCCATCCTCAGCACCCGGGCCATCCTTGCTCCAATGGAACCTCAGCTGCGGGAGGGGAAGAGAGAGACAGAGAGGAAGGAGAGGCGAGGGGTGGAGAAGCAGATGGGCGCTTCTCTTGTGTGCCCCGGCCGGGAATCGAACCCGGGACTCCCACATGCCAGGCCGACGCTCCACCACTGAGCCAACTGGCCAGGGCCCACTGTTTCTCTCTCTTTCTCTGTCTCTCTCTTTCCCTTCTTCTTTCTCTAAAAATCAATTAAAAAAAAAACTGGGACAGTAAAACAAGGGAGGGCCTAGAATAGAAGAACAATAGGGGAGAGGCTAGGTAAGGGACCTTGGAGACAGGTTCAGGGAGTTAGCCCTGGAAGAGCTGCCGCTGCCCACTGCTCCCCTGGGGGGGGGGGCAGGGAAGAGGGGAAGGGGGAAGAGAAAGGCTGACTAGTGTGCTCCAGGGAGGAGAGCATTCTTAGAGGAGGATTTCAATAGAATATTCATCAGCTTTTCCAGCCCCCCCCCCCCGGCTGTGGTCTCCACTGACCATGCTCCCCGCCAGAAACCGGGCAGTGAGCGGGCCATCAGCCACTGCAGCCTGTCTGTTGTCCAGCTTCACCCACCTGGGCCTGGAGCTAAAACACAATTGAAGCCTAGATGTTATCTCTGCATCTGGCTATAAATTGCTTGTCCAGTTTGGTTTATTCAGCTGTCTCAGTTTCCCCATCCTATTTGTCAAGGAATTTTCCTTGATTTTTACTGACCTGTCTCAATGGGAGCCAGCCTCTTTGGGCAGCCACGTTTGAAATTGTACTATTTTGGAATTGGAGTTGGGTTGAAAGTGCCCCCACCTCACCCTCACCAGCTACCCCTCGCAGAGTCTGTCTCACACTGCTCTATTCAGACCTGGTTCCTACACCAGATGAAGAGGCCCTCGAAGCTCAAGATGCCCAGCTTGGGGTCTGCCCAAGAGGCTATGGTGGAGAGGAGAGGAAGAAGGGTCCTCTAAGCGTTTATTGAGTGAAAATACGGACGAGCAGGAGGATTAGTCAGAGCAGGAATTGTTCCAGGCTCTTCCACGTCCCAGGGCCCTCTTGTGGCTGGTTCTTACGCCAGAATCTGTGCTGACTCCAGGCACAGCCCCAGCGACAGGCTGCGTGCCTGGGGCTGCCCCTTGTTTCTGAAGGGCCTGGCGTTCAGCCCTCTGAGGAGCTGCTCCCACCCGATCTGGTGCCCAGGGCTTGACCAGAGGGTCAGGCTCTAAATAGACATTGCAATACCTGAGCAAAAACTGAAGAGGCTGGAGAGCCCAGGGAAGGCAGCTGACCCCACCTGAGGGTCACGGGGGCTTCCTAGAGGTGATTTCTGAGCTGCATTAGTCAAGTAGAGAGGAAAGGAGGGAGGAAGGAGACCATCTTGCCCTGTGGTGGCATAGATGGTGCTGGGGGCCGGGGGCCGAGGGCCAGGGGGGAACTGGAGGCTGGGAGGCCAATGAAAGAGGCTAGCCTGGTCTTTCAGGCAGATGGACTGAGCCTTTAACAAGACAAAGAGGTTGAAGAGCCTGATCTGTGGTGCTGCAGTGGACAGAGCATCAACCTGGAACACTGAGGTTGCCGGTTTGAAACCCTGGGCTTGCCTGGTCAAGGCACATATGGGAGTTGGTGCTTTCTGCTCCTCCCCCCTTCTCTCTCTCTCTCTTCTCTCTCATCTCTCTCTCTCCAAAAATATCTTTTAAAAAAAGACAAAGGGGTTTAGAGAGGAAGAAGTGAATTCCAGAAATATTCAGGAATGGCAGAACTGGGGACGTCTTAGATCTGGGAGATGAGGCAGAAGGAGAAGGCTAGGCCTGGGTTTCTGACATGAGGACGAGTATGAATGCAAAATGGAGGACCTTTATGTTCTGGAAGTGGTTCGATCAGCCCAGCTTGCTTCAGCAATCCCTAGAAGAGGGAGTACTGGAGACGTCATCTTCGCAGCTGGGTGAGTCCACAAGCACGTCAACAAATTGTTAATATTTTACAAAGATGGAGGCCTACCCTGGTCAGCTGTGAGCCCGCATGACTGTGGGTGTTCTGCCCCAAGGTTGTGCTGGCAACCACTCCAGGGTGTCACAGAATCCACAGAGAGAGGGGTGAAGGGATGGGTCATTGACCAGCTCAAGAGGGTCATTAGCTGACCCCAGCCCTTTGTGGGCCAGCTCATGACAGCCTTGAGCAGAATACATAGTGATAGTCACATTGTGGAGAATCTTTTATTAAATGGAGTTTTGGAGACTCTTTTATTAAATGGCATTTAAATTTTTCCCCAGGACTGTATTTGGGGAAGCGTCTCCAAATCCATTGGCCCGTAACATAATGGTTCAGTAGTTAAAAACAAGTTCATTGTTAAAAAGGAAAAAAACAGCAATGATTGTGGGGGTGATGACTCGCAGGTGACTCATCAGACCTAAATCAAAGGAATCAGAATGACAGCAGGTGGCAACCAGCCTGGTCTCTTGCTGGGATGTCAGTAGTTGCCCCTTGCCAGTCTTCCCACACCAGTGTTCCTGCTCCCCACCTCCGTTCTCCTCCCAGCATCCAGAGGGACAAAATTATAAACCTGATGATGTCTCACCATTGCTCACAGCTCTCAGAGACTGCCTACTGTAAGAACAGAACCTGGATTCAACATTTCAGTCTTGGGGCCCCATGATCCATTCTTACCCCTATATTCTAGCCATAGAGGCCACGGGGCCTTTGCACTTGCTTATCTCTTGATGTGGAACACTCCTCTTTGCTTTCCTTCCTCTAGCTCATTTTCTTCTTCAAGGCAGCCCTTCCTGAGCCATCAGCTCTCCTAAGCTGTGTTCTTTTCCTTCCCAGCACATTTTCCATTTTGCAATTAGACATTTAAAACGGTGAGCTTTTGCGTCTTCCTATTAAACTGTGAACTTCAGGAGGGCAGGGACCGACCAGGTCTGGTTTGCTCACCAGGGTGTTCCCACAGCTCCCATGTCGGGCTCAACATGGTGCCCGACTCTCAGTAGGTGCTTAAAAAATAATTGTTGATTAAATACTTTATAAAAAGCACTTTACATTCTTTTTAAAATATCAGATTCATGGAGATATAACTCAAATACCATGTAATATACCTGTTTAAAGTGTATTTTTCAATTCAATGCTTTTTAGTATTCACAAAGTTGTACCACTGTCAACTTTAGGTATTTTAGTTAACCCAAAAGTAAACCCTACACCCAGTGGTAGTCAACCAGGTCCCTACCGCCCACTAGGGGGCATTCCAGCTTTCGTGGTGGGCGGTAGCGGAGCAACCAAAGTATAAATATATATAATTATTATTATATGCTTTAACTTGCTATAACTCTGCTTTATAGATTTTATAAAGTAAAGTTACTCCCCTACTTTATAAATCACCATTACTGTGGAAGCAGTGGGCGGTTAGAAAATTTTACTACGAACAGAGATACAAAGATGGACGATTGGTATAAAAAGGTTGACTACCCCTGCATTAAAGAGTCACGCCTCATTCCTCTCCAACCTCTCTTAGTCCCTGGGAACCCCTCACCTACTTTCTGGGCATTTCATAGAAATGGAATCACACAATATGTGAACCTTTGGGACTAGACTGTTTCACTGAGCACAGTCTGGGGGGAAAGGAAACAGGAGCCCTGCATTGCTTGTCATGGGCTCTGTCATTCACTGTTCTCACTTGATTGAATTGTTTCTTAATCCTTTATAACTGGGTAGAACTGCAATCCAGGGTCCAGCCTCTGGGAAGAGTAGGGTCTCTTTCACCCAGGACACGCAAGACAACTATCAAGGGAGCCCAAGACCCCTCTCCCTACCCCCCCCCCCCGTATTCTCAGTTGCAAACAGCAAAAACCAACCAACAGTTGGGTGGGAAAGGAACACTCTTCAGGTTATGGGGAGCTCCTGGAGGCTCTGAGAGCAAGGGCTGGAGACCACACCAGCCGTCTCAGTGCAAAACAAAGCTGCTGGTCCTGGCCTGCAGTCCACTGGCCCTGCCGTGGGGCCTTCTCTCTCTGTCGTCTCTGGAAGCTGGGCATGGCAACCCCTGTCATGGTCAGAATGAGCTGGCCATGTCACCCGCTTCCTTGTCTGGTGTGGGTGCATGACTGGAGGGCACCCTGGCTGCACAGAGGCTGGAAAGTCACCCACGGTGCCTGCTGCAGTGCGAGACGGGCCGTGCACGAGGGTGCCCAGGTGTGAGTGAGGGGCCGAGTTCACCTGGAGAAGGATGCCTTTTTGTGATTCTCACAAAGATATCATGTGGCTACTGCTGCTCTGGGGACATATGTGGCAGGAAAGGGACATCCCAGACATAAGGAGGGAATGGCCGGAGCCGGGCAGTCAGAAAGAGTGGCAGCCGTCTCCCGTGCTCAGGAGCATGGGGAGCTTATGCTGGTCGGCAAGCCTCCTTATCATGAAAGAATTTCATTACATGCTGGGTGTTCAGAGCCTTGCTGGGATTTGTGACTGTCCGCCTTCTAGGAAGTCCCCAGGGTCAGTGTGGGAGAGAGGAGGGCTTCTCTAGCATGTCATACCCACCCTGAATCTCAGCGTTCACAGCTGCTGTGAAGTCAGTGACTGCTGGCACCCAGGGCTGCTGTGAGCAGCCATGATTGGAGGGGTTGGAAGGTTTGATATATATGTGCTCAGTTAGTGAATTTTTATATTTTCCTTTGAGATACTTTTTGTTATTTCAGAGAGAGACATAGCTGTCAGTTTGACCATTGGCTGCTGCCACCTCAGAGCTTCCTGTTCCCTCTCCAGCATGGGGACACGAGGACCCTCTGCAGACCTTAGCCCTTCACTACCGTCCATAGGAGCAAGCTGGGGGACAGAGAGGGGTATCCAGCTCCTGATTTGAAGCCTAGCCCACCGCCTGCGTGGGCTCCCGTCCCTGCTGGGCCTGTGGTAGAGGGTGGGGCAGACTCCACCTTCTCAGGAGGGGCCAGCATGAACAGGCACAGAGGGACAAAGTCCCACCTCGCTACTCACTCTGCCACTCTGCCGCTTTCCAGCCCTGCCCCTCCCCATAGGAGGGGAAGTGTCCGGGATAGGGTGGAGTCGGGGGAGGGGGCATTTGCTGGGCACCCACTACTGGGCAAAGCAACAGGCCTAGAGACTTGACTCAGAGACCCCACAGGCCATGCAGGGGCTCAGATCCAGTCCCTGTCCTCAGAAAGTGTCCCACTTATGAGGGAGGCACACCCACTCTTATAGATAAAATTGTGTTCCTCAAAATTCATATATTGAAGCTGTAATCTCCAGTGCTTCAGAATGTGACTGTATTTGGGGTAGGGCCTTTAAAAAAAGTAATTAGAGCCCTGGCCGGATAGCTCGGTTGGTTAGAACATCAGCCCGAAGCACAGAGGTTGCTGGTTTGATCCCTGGTCAAGGCACATACAGGAATGGATTGATCTTTCTCTCTCTTTCTCTCTCTCCCTTCTTCTCTGGGTAAAATCAATAAATAAAAATTAAAAAGAAAGTAATTAGAGTTCCTGGGCAGGTGATTCAGTAGATAGAGTGTCATTCTGGCGCGCCAAGATTGTTAGTTTGATCACTAGTCAGGGCACATAAGAGAAGCAGCTAACGAGTGCATAACTAAGTGGAGCAGCAAGTTGATGCTTTTCTCTCTTTCTCTCCCTCCCCTTCTCCCCAAATCAATGGGGGAAAAAATTTTTTTTTCTGTATTTTTCTGAAGCCGGAAACGGGGAGAGACAGTCAGACAGACTCCCGCATGCGCCTGACCGGGATCCACCTGGCACGCCCACCAGGGAGACGCTCTGCCCACCAGGGGGCGATGCTCTGCCCCTCTGGGGCGTCGCTCTGTTGCGACCAGAGCCACTCTAGCGCCTGGGGCAGAGGCCGAGGAGCCATCCCCAGCACCCGGGCCATCTTTGCTCCAGTGGAGCCTTGGCTGCGGGAGGGGAAGAGAGAGATAGAGAGGAAGGAGAGGGGGAGGGGTGGAGAAGCAGATGGGTGCCTCTTCTGTGTGCCCTGGCCGGGAATCGAACCTGGGACTTCTGCACGCCAGGCCGACGCTCTACCACTGAGCCAACCTGCCAGGGTCGGAAAATTTTTTTTTTAAGTAATTAAGTAAATTTAAATTTTTAGAGTGGGCCCTGATCCAATAACCCCATCTCTTACAGAAAGGGATCAGGACATGGAGACACCAGGGGTGCATGCGCAGAGGCCATGTACGGAGGCAGCAAGAGGACAACCATCTACGAGCCAAGGAGAGAGGCCTCGGGAGAAACCAGCCCTGCTCACACCTTGAACTTGGACTTCCAGCCTCCAGAACTATGAGAAAGAGATTTCTGTTGTTTAGGCTGCCCAGTCTGTGGCATTTTGCCCTGGCAGCCCAATCAGACCAATCCACCCGCCATTACGGTGTCACGGCCGTGAGTATTACGGGGGTGGAGTGCACAGAGCAGGCAGTCAGTGATGAGACAACACTTAACTGAGAGCCCACAGGCAAGCAGCGGGCAGGGCTTTGCCGGCAGCAGGAACAGCCCGTGCAGAAGCTTGAAGGTAAGAAAGGGTCTGGGCAGGTCAAGGCCTTCAGAAAGGAACTGAATGAGTGTCGGCTGGAGCCTGCCTGCTCTCGGGCCCTGGCCCTGATCCTGCTCACACTGGACCCCTGGCTTAGCTTTCTAGGCTGCCTTCTCTGTCCCTTGTAGCTAGAGAAGCCAGAAGCCACTGCAGCCGTGTCCTGGCCCACATCTGTCCTCCACACTGGTCTCAGTCTGGATGTCCCTGACTCCTGAAGACAGCCCCAGGATTGAGACAGGAGCCCAGGTTTTCCTCTTTATGTTCATTTGCTGTGAGCCTGCCAGGCGGTCCTGCCCCCTCCCTGGCCTCAGTTTCCCCTCTGTAAAATGAAGGAGGGTCTTGAGGCTCCATCAGCACAGACACTCCAGTCCCAGCTCCCCAAAACCCTGCTCCCTGTGGGTGACGCAGACTAGATACCCACAGGGAAGAATGTGCTGCCCTTGACAACCTTCCTCCTCCTTGACTTCTCCCTCTTCAGGGACAGAGAGGAATGTCCCATTAATCATCCTGGCCTCTCCCTCCTCCCTCCAGGCCCCTCCCTCTGCTCCCTCGTGGAGGGGCCCAAAGGCCCCAGCAGTAATTCATGACTATCCAGGCTTAGCTTTGTCTTCTCAGCCCTGTGCATGGAGTCCTGTCCCTGACTGAGGCCTAACTCCACGGGACCAGGGCAATGGGAGAGTTCCCAGGGATGGCTGGATGGGGATGGGGGGATGGGCAGGAAGGGTGGGGAGCTGAGAGTGGGCTCCGGTCATCAGACGTCTCTGGGTGCCTCTTCCACATGGAGTCCTGTGCTGAACACACATGGGGGTGCAGATAAACCGAGCACAGAACAGAACAGGGGGAGGGAACTGTGATGGGGCAACAAGACAGGCTCAGGGTTAGGGTTAAAGTTAAGGTTAGGGTTAAGGTTAGGGGAGAACCCAGGGGAGGCATCTGATCCAGCCTGAGGATGTGACTAGAGTGGGGGGCACAAGGAGGACTTCCTGAAGAAGGTGGTGTCTGGGCACAGCAGGTTTGTTGAGGGCTCGTGTGTCTGGGATGAGACAGATGTGGAGTCTGGAACATCAAACGCTGGAAGGCATGGCCTGGTGTGGGAGGCCCTGAATACCACCCAGAGGAGTTGAGCCATGCAGAGGATGTGCAAGTGGGGTGGGGCCGCTGGGTTTCAGGAAGGCCTCTTTGGTGGTGGCCCCGGTGGAGTGAGTGGCAGGGAGAGCTGAGCAGAGTAGGGAGGTAGCCTGAGTGGGGCCTTGGGGGACAGGGTCTCCCATGAACACCCCCCAGCTTCTCCTAGGGTGAGCCTGAAGGAACTGGGGGTGCCTGGTAGAACTGGGTTCCTCTCCCCCAGACAGGACCACTGCAGGCAGGCAGCATCCAGCACTGGGTGGCCCTGGTCCCCTGGACTCCAGTGCCGAGGGTTTCTGAGCTTCAGGGAAACTGAGGCATGGAGCCCTTCTCAGAGGGCCTCCTGCACAAGTCAGGATGGAAAGGGAGTTTAGAGAGCCTCCTTGCTGTTACCATGCTTGTCTCTCCTCTGGACGACTATAGTAGCCTCCTCACTGGGCATCCTAAAGTCCTTGCCCCTGTATCCTCCTCACTGGGCATCCTAAAGTCCTTGCCCCTGTACCCTCCTCACCGGGCATCCTAAAGTCCTTTCCCCTGTACCCTCCTCACCGGGCATCCTAAAGTCCTTTCCCCTGTACCCTCCTCACTGGGCATCCTAAAGTCCTTTCCCCTGTACCCTCCTCACTGGGCATCCTAAAGTCCTTGCCCCTGTACGGGGTCGAATTGTGTCCTCCCCCCCAAATTCATGTCAATTGGGAAACTGTGAATGTGACATTTGGATACAGGGCTTTTGCAGTTAAGATGAGATCAGACTGAGATTAGGGTTCGTCCTAAACCCAATGTGACTGGTGTCCCTATAACAAGAGGGAAATTTGACCACAGAGACACACAGAAGGGAGAACAGCATGTGAAGATAGAGCCAGAGATCAGGGCACTGCCAAGGAGCCCCAAGAACGGCTTCAACCACCAGAAACAAAGAAGAGGAAAGGAGGATTCTTCCCCAGAGCCCTCAGAAGGAGTAGCCTGTGACACCTTGACTTTGAACTTCTGGCCTCCAGAATTGAGGAGATACTTTTTTTTTATAAGTCACTCCGTTTGTGGTCCTTTGTCACAGCAGCCCCAGGAGAGCCTCAATCTGTTCTCTCCACAGCAGCCTGGGAGACCCTGGTCACATCCTTCCTCTGCTCTAACCCCACATGTTAGCTCTCATCTCTCCCAGGGTCAAAGACAAAGTTCTGACAGTGACTTGCATGGCCACACAACACCTGTCCTGCCCTTTGACCTCACCCTCCATTAACCCCCCAGCCACTCTGACCCTAGCAAACCCACTGAGATGCTCCCTGCTTGGTCCCATGGTGGATTGTTCCAAGGATGATACTGGCATTTCCCCTATCTCTGTGTGGATGCTGCACTTCACTCTAAGTGGTGTCCCTTCACCCCCCCTTGAAGTTGGGCTGGCCTCTGGCTTGCTCTGGCCATAGAATGGGGCTGCACTGATGCTGTACAACTTTTAGGTCTAGCCCTTGAAAGGCCTGACAGTTTCTATTCTTGTCCTCTTGCAGTTCTTACTGCCATGTAAAGAAGTTTAAGCTGGACCAGTGAAAAAATGAGCAACCTAATGACAGAAAAAGATGAAGATCAAGAGAGAAGTGAGGAAGATGGAAGAGAAAGGGGAAGGAAGAGGACAAGAGGAGAGGTCCAGCCAGCCCTTAGTTGTTCCCGTCCCTCAAGACATGTGAATGAAGCTAAGCTCCCAGCTGGATGTAAGCACATTAGTGACTCCAGCAGACACCATACAGAGCAGAAGAACCACCCAACGGAGCCCAGCCCTCCTAAAGAATTGCTAGAGATGATTAAATGGCTGTTGTTTTAACCCACAGAGCTTCAAGGACATTTGTTACACAGCAATAGACAACTGATCCTGGGACCTTCACACCTGATGACCCCTCTACCAATAGAGCATTCCCACAGGGGTTCCCACGGCTGGAACTCTCCTGGTTCATTCAGGTTATGTTTATATGTCACCTTGTCCGGGTTCCATGATCTCTCTCCCTAAAATAGCCCCCTCTTCTATACCTCTAACGCAGTGATTTTCAACCTTTTTTTTCATGGCACAAACACACACTAATTACTAAGGTCAGTGCCCCTGACTAAATACAACCATTTTCATCTCATGGCACAAATAAATTAGTTACTAAAGAAGAAGAGGTCAGGGCCCCTTTTCCTTTTTTTCTTTTTTTTCTTTTCTTTTCTGAAGCTGGAAACGGGGAGAGACAGTCAGACAGACTCCCGCATGTGCCCGACCAGGATCCACCCGGCACGCCCACCAGGGGGCGACGCTCTGCCCACCAGGGGGTGATGCTCTGCCCCTCTGGGGCGTCGCTCTGCAACGACCAGAGCCACTCTAGCGCCTGGGGCAGAGGCCAAGGAGCCATCCCCAGCGCCCGGGCCATCTTTGCTCCAATGGAGCCTTGGCTGCAGGAGGGGAAGAGAGAGACAGAGAGGAAGGAGGGGGGGTGGAGAAGCAAATGGGTGCTACTCCTATGTGCCCTGGCCGGGAATTGAACCCGGGTCCCCCGCATGCCAGGCCGACGCTCTACTGCTGAGCCAACCGGCCAGGGCCCTATACCTGTATTTTTTAATTTACTCTCTGTCCCTCTTAAGCTAGATGTCAGACTATGTTTATTTTCCCTGAGGTACTCCAGAGCCTGGCCTGGTGCCTGACACAGAGCAAGGGCTCTGTGATGACCTGCTAGAGAAATGAATGAATAAAATGCCTGCCTTTTTCCCAACCCTGACTTCTCTGGAGCTTCTGCCCGTAGCCCATGCCCACATGGTCCTTGTACATAGAAGACTCTCATTAAACTGTGTGTCAGTTGCACTGAATGTAAGAACTGAATATGTCTCGGTGCTCTGACCTCCAGCTGCCCAGTATCCAGGTAGGGAGATGCAGGCCCTGAGCAGGAAAGACACGGATCAAGGATGAGCCAGGGTCACTTGCCTCCTGGTCCTGAAATTGTAAGATTTCACTGAAGAGAAGCATTCACCTACTAAAAAAGTTTCTGGTTTATGATTCCATGTGTATGAGGCTTTAACTAGATTGAGGAGGTGGTGAGCTTCCTGTCATGAGAGGTGTACAAACAGACTGGAAAAGGGCTAGACCACAGAGCAGTAGAAAGATTCAGGCCCAGGCCAAGGTTGATGAACTGTGAGGTTTGTCCCCCTTGATAAGAGCACAGATGGGATTTTGTCAGGGTCGGGTGGGTTGCCACCAAACTTGTGGAAAGGGAAGGATTAGGTCACCTGCAGTTCCCTTCTCTGCCCAGACAAAGTCCCAGGCCACAGATCTGGGGCCTCTCTCTGCTGGAAAAGGGTGAGGAAGAGCCCTGCTCTGTCTCCCTGTGCACCTCCTAAGGACAGGGTATAAAGGTTGTCAAGGAGCCAGGGCCTTGTTTGCCAACACAGGGTTGGGTGGGCCTTTGGGAGCCTTTCACTTGCTGCCCTATGTGAGGGGATGAGTGGGAACCCCACCCTGTCCCATGAGTCACCCTAAAGGTACACAGCAAGGTAGGATCTTAGGAATAGACTATATTCCCCAGAGTCTGACATGTCCCTCCTCACTCTACACCACCTTGGCCCCTCTGGGCATCCTGGGCCCACTCCCTACACACTGGGATTCACTGGGGCTGGGCACATCTGGACCACGCAGAAGGGACACAGCAGGGAGGCTGGCTTCTGCTCAGAAGCCATGACATTCTGGTCATCAGCCTGATGCTATAGAACAAGATGGCACCGTGGGCCAGCTGGCCAGATATACTGAGCAAGAAGGGGTCCATATTAGCAGGCAAAATAATTATTGAGCACAACTATTGGGCCAGACCCTAGGCTCAACTCTGGGGATAGAGGGGAGAACTAAATAGGCCTGATCCCTGCCCTCAGGGAGTTACATGGAAAAAGGAGTTATTCGCCAAATAATGATCGAGCTAACTGGTGACTCCTGATGTAAGGGATCGTTTGTCCTGTGGTACAGCAAAACACAGTGTAAAGTTACAATGACCAAAATGGTCTGGTTCTGATTCTTGGGGAAACAGATTTATCCAGGGTGTGAATCAGAGTCTGAAAACTAACTTGAAAACACACACACACACACACACACACACACACACACACACACACACACACCACATACACAGCAGGCACAAATGTCTTCATGACCTTTGAATTTGTTTTCTAAATAATAGCAACTCTGGTTTCTGGTGTCCACCCCTCAAGACAGTAACAATAACAGTCACTTTACATAGCTCCTCTCCCCTCTGAGCTCGTGCCAAAGCCCCAGCGCTGGCCCAGGTTAGGAAAATGGCAATGGGTGGAGGTGGGGTCTCTGGTCTTGGGTCTACCCTGGTCCCTTGGCTGTTATCATTTCTGCAACATTGTGGAACTGCTGGGAGTGGCTTACTCCTGCGAAGTTCAGTTATCCTCCAGTGGGAGCCGGACCCCACCCCGGACTAGCTGGCCAGGCCCCTGTCTGGGACTGTGGGAGGGAGCACCCCCCAGCATGGCTGAGTGTTTGTCTGCTGCCTAGCTACAGTGCTGTCACTTGCGGCAGCTCCAGGATGCATGCAAGACCAAGGGGGACCCCAGGAGCCCTGTGGGTCTGGGAAGAAACGCTCACACCAAAACCTGAGGAGATAAACTGGGCAGCCGGTACCCTGAGCAGGCTGTGGGTGCAGACACCCCTGATACTCACGGGAGATCCGTGTGGGAGAGGGGACTTTGAGGATTGCCCCATGTCTGTGGCATATGATAAAAAATGGTATTTCACACTGATAAGTAAAGACACATGCAGCCCCATGTTTATTGCAGCATTGTTCACAGTGGCCAGGACATGGAAACAACCAAAAATCCCGTCAATAGATGACTGGATAAAGAAGATGTGGCACATATATACTATGGAATACTACTCAGTCATAAGAAATGATGACATCGGAACATTTACAGCAAAATGGTGGGATCTTGATAACATGATACGAAGCGAAATAAGTAAATCAGAAAAAACCAGAAACTGCATTCATTATTCCATACGTAGGTGGGACATAAAAGTGAAACTAAGAGACATTGATGAGTGTGGTGATTACGGGGGGGGGGGGGGGGGGGGGGGGGGGGTGGGGGGGGGGGGAATGGGAGAGGGAAAGGGGGAGGGGGAGGGGCACAAAGAAAACTAGATAGAAGGTGACAGAGGACAATCTGACTTTGGGTGATGGGTATGCAACATAATTGAACGACAAGATAACCTGGACTTGTTATCTTTGAATATATGTATCCTGATTTATTGATGTCACCCCATTTAAAAAATAAAATTATTATAAAAAAATGGTATTTCAAATCAATAAGGAAAAGTCTGATTTTTCAGTATTTTAGGTTTCTTCAGTATTTGGGAATTTGGGGTGTCTTTATTGAACCATTGACCCTTGGTGATTAATTCTACCTCCAGCCTCTCTCCCTTCCCTCCCTGGATGTAGTTTCAACCCTCTCATTACACCTTTGGTTCCCTTGGCAACCAGTCCCCACCCCGGGTTTTCCAAAAATCACTTCATTCATGTAAACTCAGGCATAGTTGAAAAGGGCCTGTTATGAAAAACAAAAAGTATCCATTTCCCCTTCATTACTCCGGAGCTATTTCAGGGAACAAAAGATGCCCCTTTAGGGGCCCTGTGCTTGGTCCTAGAGACAAAGGTGCTTGGTCCTACAGACAACCCCCCCCCCAACATGTATCCTAACTGCCACAGGTCACTAACTGATACAGGCACACCCCGAACTGAGGGAGGGGCAAGAGCAGGCGAGAGATGGGCATGAAGAGAAAAGCAGCGAGCAGCGCTGTGCAGAGCAGCCACGAAGCCTGTCACACTTTGAGAGGGAAGCTTAATCACTTGCTCCCACATTAAATGCAGAAGAAAAAAGGGAAAAGAGTCTTGCCTGAGTCTCAGAAGATGGGCAGTTGATTTCCAGCTATGCTGCTGCCCTGCCCAGGAAGTCCCTCCTGGCTGGGGCCAGGTTTTTTCATCTGCATTAATGAGATTAAGAAGAATGCTTGCTTGCCCTGCTCACCTCTGGGGACCTGGGGAGAAGATGAGTCCGATGAGCAAGAATGAGCATTCAAAGGGATGCGGCAAGCCCTTCCCAGTTCGTGATGTCTGCTTTCAACTACTTTTCAAAAGGTAGAGAGAGAGAGAGAGAGAGAGAGATGTAAATATATATATTTATTAATATATTATATAAAAAGATGTAATATCTAAAAACCTATTATATAAGCACGTATATTATATGTACATGCACATGTGTATAGCAGTGAAATGGAACCAGGTGTCACCTTGGTCCTTGAGTTCTGGCTAAGAAAGAATTCAGAGCCAAGACTTAAATACATGCAAAAGTTTAGTTAGAAAGTCACAGAGGTAGAGGGAGCCCACCGTGGAAGTGAGCCAGCTGGGCTGCACGGGCTCTGGAAGCAAGTTACAGAGGCAGAAGGAGGGCCCTGGAGCTTAGGAAAAAGAAAGGCAGAGAGACTGCGCCTGGGGGCAGCAGAGGCCCCAGAGAGAGGGGCAAAGGGAGGGGAGTGTGGACAGAAATGAGAGGGGGAGGAGAAGGGAGCTGAGTCCTGCCTTGAGAGTGCTTATCTGGAGGTCTCAGGGGAGAATCTCAATAGCCTGTTCATCAGCGTTCCAGATGGGTCTCCTCAGGGCCACGGTCACTGATTGATCGGCACCAGGGCAGAGGATCATCAATCATCGCGGCTGGTCCAGATGTCCACCATGGCTCTGTCCCACCTGGTCTTGCTGCTTTTCTGGCCTGGAGCTGAAACATAACTGAAGCCTGGATGCTGTCTCTAGTTTGACCCCAAACTCTGTCTCTGTGGCCAACAGACCAGAGACTCTGCTTCCAAGATCATTTGGTGCAGGCCAGAACCTCACTGTTTTGAGGGCTTAATACTTAAGGGAGTGGACATGCAAAGGAGGCATGAGGCCATTCTTGGGCCCTTTTTCTACTTGCCTGACTTGCGATATGCCAAGGGAGGCTCCAGACCACGTGCCCAGTGATATGAAAGGTCAGGGGATCTAAATCGCATGACCAGCAATATGCTAGGGGAAGAAAGGTCATCCTGGGGGCAAAGTCCCACCCTACAATTGTCCCTTGCTAGGCACCTGGGGCTTTTCTGCCCTGGTGACCTTCAATATCTGGCCTATGGTTCCTACTTCGCATGCCTAACTGTAGACTACCGATGTATAGAGAGTAACATAGTATATGTATAGTAAATCTATCTACCTAGGAGGGAGGGGATCCAGAGCAAATGCAGCAAAATATTAACAATTGTAGGATCTGGGTGGAGGCTATGTATACTGACACTCATTGTACTATATATGTTCTTTCAACTTTTCTTTAGGTGTGGCCATTTCTGTAGTAAAAAGCAGGAGGATTAAAGAAAGCCCTTACAAGGACCTGGCTGGTTAGCTCAGTCGGTTAGAGTGTTGTCCTGATATGACAAGGTTGAGGACTTGATTTCCAGGCAGGGCACATTCAGGAAGCAACCAATGAATACACAACTAAGTGGAACAACAAATAAATGTCCCTCGCACTCCCCAACTTCCTCTCTCTGTATTTCCAAAATCAATAATAATAATAATAAAGCCCTGCAGGGCTGCAGTCCAATCCAGGTGCGATAGGGTCAGTTCACGCTCTGCCCACCTGCCCTGGGCCCTATCCAGGAATCTTCTGTTAAGGAGAGATTGTCCAGTCCTGGCAGTGGCCACAGATGGAGGAAGGGGAAGCTTGCCTTTGGGTGTGATCCTGTAATTTGGGCTCTGGCTTGGCTGGCTGGGTGACCTTGAACAAGTCCCCTTCCTCTCTTTAGATTTCATCTAGAAAACTGAGGGCAAATCCCTTCTGCACAGGAGGGCTATGGAGAGCTCTATTTGCCAGGCTGGGGGCTGTTTGGACAAGAAGATTTAACAGCGTGTGGCAGGACTGTCCCGGGGCTGCCTGGACCTGGGATGCCTCCTCTCTGTGGCCCCTCCTTGGCCAGGCTCTCCTAGAGTCGGGGTGGGGGTGTCCAGGCTTGTCTTGGCGCAGCCACTGATTTGTCTTCTTCAGACCCCTCCCTGGCGATGCCAAATTCATGAGGCCAGCAGATTCTGCCCCCAAACCTGTCCAACCAGTTGTTTGGGATGGGGGGGCACCTGGGAGGGGCAGCAGGAGATGCCAGAAGAAGCCTCCCCCAGCCCAGCCCAGACGAAGGAGCTTCGGGGCTCTGGATGCTGCAGACAGACCCTTGGACAAACAGTTGAAGGTTTGTCCCATGGGGCTCAGTGGAGGACAGTCTGGGCTGCTGATGCCACCATTGCTGCTGCTGATCTGCCTGAGGCCAGGGACAGGCCTGGGTGAGTAAGAGTGAGAATGGGGCAGGGTGCTCACTGTGCCCCGCAGGGGCTTCAGGAGGACAGACCTCCCCTCTCCCAGCTGGCCCCAAGCCTCAAGTCGGGGGACTGGGTCCTGGGGGGGTTCAGAGAGACAGCCCACCAGAGAGGTCACAACACTGACACCTACCCTCCACTCCAAGACAGGGAAGGGAGTTACGCTTCCTGTCTTTCTGGGATTTTCATCTCCATGTACCCTGAGCCCACTCCACTTCTCACCAAATGGTTCCCTTCTCCCCTCCTTGCTCTCCTTCCTGTCTCTGAGCAAAGGTTAAAAGAAATCTACAGAGACAACCCCGAAAGGAAGCTCCCTGAGGGAGGCCGCAGGCCTTGTTCACCATGCGCTCTTAAACTAGGGGCTCAGAGATGCAGTCTCCCCATCTCCGCAGTTCCCTGCCTTTTCCCTTGTTAAGCAAACTTTAACACTTGCTGTATGCAGTGTGTACTTGGCCTCAGAGGTAGAACTGGGAGCTCAGAGAAAGGAGGGCTCTAGCACCGAACCTTGGGAATTGAGTGGAATGAAATGGAAATGAATATAATTTGTCTGATTTGAACCAAAAAGGGTGGTGGTGGTAAGGGGCCCAGAGACTTGATAAAGGCTCACCTCCTTTTTCTGTGGCTCTCTGGTATTTAGGCCTCTAGAGAGGAGGAACACCGCTCTCAAGGCGCCCAGGGAGAAGTTAGGGGTTCTGCGTGCCTCCTTCCCTGGACTCTGCCCATCACAGGGAGACCTAGGTAGAGCAGGGCCAGACAGGCTCCCCCTCACCTCCCACAGTGCCCTCCACTATAGACTCCCGAGGCAGGGGCTGGGGCTGGACTCAGGCCACCCACCCGTGCCGCATGGGTACAGAGTTGCCCGGGAACCCTCCTGATTAATGCCTGAACAAAGCTCCTAGCTCAGACTAGGGCTGTGCCTTTCCCCTCAGATTGGGCTCCCAAGATCATGTTTCCCGCAATCTGAGCTGTAGGGGCTTGCTTTTTGGCTGAGACTCTTGTCTCTGACCCCGGCCAGCTCCAGAACGCATCAGCTATGTGCCCCAGCTCGCAAGTGGCACTCTGGCGGGGACACTCACCCAGTCCACCTTCACACTGGAGCAGCCCCGGGGCCAGTTCGGCCTTCTCAACATCTCCGACTTTGACCCCATCTGGCTGGTGGTGGCCTACAGCAACGGTGGGAGCTACTAGGCAGGCCTTGGGTTTCCCTCTGAACAGGGCAGCGGCGAGCCAGGAGCAGGAGGGCGGGGCAGTGCGGGGGGGGGGGGGGTGCTGCTGGAGGTGTGGCCAGGGACTGTCTGGCCTGGTGGGATGTGCTGGAGCCCTGCCTGTGGCCTGTGGGGTCAGACGAGCAGGTCATACATTAGGCCTGGGAGCCTGGGGGGCTCCTGAAGACTGGGGGTGAGCCAGCCCCTGTCGTCAGAACCACCATTACCCATTGTCTGACCCGAATGCCACCCTCAGCCTCCCAGAATGTCACCATTCCACAAAGGGTGGAGGACATCCCAGTCCCTGCCGACTTCCCCGAGAGGGGCTACTACCTTACTCTGATGGCCAACCGGGCACTCTATCCGAGTAGCCAACCTGGCAACCAACTCCGGGTCCTTCGTGTGGGCAATGATACCAGCTGCTTCCCAACTTCAAGGGGCTGCAACCACCCTCTGCCAGGCCCGGGTCCCTACAGGTGAGCAGCTCTGCCAGGCCCTGCTGTGTTGGGTGTGCTCCTGCCTGTGCCCAAACCCGAGTCTGGGGCAGATCCCACCTGGGTGCCTGGGTTCTCTGCGTAGTTCCGCGTAGGAGGAGACCTGGGTGATTTCTGTCTTTCTTGAGCAGAGGGTCCCCTGACTTGAGCCACTGCCCCTCCGGGCCATTTAAATCCTACAGATGGAGTCTCCCCCATCCAGGCAGGGTGTGCCCCTAGGAAGGACTGGCCCTTTGACCTATCTCCCCTCATTCAGGGCTTAATTCACTAATGTTTAGTGCTGGGGGATATAGTCTACTCCACACACATTTCCCAAGTGAGGACACAGGCTCAGAGAGGGTAAGGGATACACCTAAGGCCACACAGCTGGGAAATGTCATAGCTGGGATAGGAGCCCCTCCAGGTGGGCTCCAAGGCTATATTTAAGCCCCAATCCCCACTCCTCCACCTGCCAGGCCCTAGACAAACTGATAGGCAACAGGACCCATGGACTCAGGATGCAGGGACCCTCACCCCCAATGCTGGATCTTCTGTTCAGAGTGAAGTTCCTGGTGATGAGTGACAGAGGACCCGTGGCTGAGACAGAGTGGTCCAGTGACATCCGTCTGCAGCAAGGTACGGCACCTGATGAGCAAGTCACACAATAGGGCTGGGGGACTGGGGAAACCCCCAGGACTGGGTGTGAGCCAGCTCCTGTCATTCAGGACCACCCTTCCCACCTGTGCCTGCAGGTACCCCTCCCCAGCCTGGGTGTGGGCTGGATGACCTGGACGCTGTTCCAGGTCCCCTCCCTTGGGTCAGATTCTCTCTTTCCTCTCTGCATGGCCTGCCCTGCTTGCCTGTGGGGGCCCCTCCTGTTCCTCCTGCCCTCAGCTGAGGCACTCCAGGCTACCCCTGGGCTCCAGAGCACGGGTTCAGTGGTCATCATCGCCATCCTGTCAGTCCTGCTGGCTGTCCTCCTCACCGCCCTTCTTGTCCTGCTCATTTATACCTGGTAAGTAGACAAGGCAGAGACTCGCCAGGTCCCTGAGAGGGGTGAGGTCCCTGACTTGTAGCCCCGCCCAGGCCCGCAGCCCAGCCCCCTCCCCCTTGCTAGCCATGCTGGAGTGGCTTCCCCTGAAGGCCAGACATGGGTAACAATTATTGAGCTAGGAATCCCCAAGGTTCCAGAACCTCTTAACTTCTTCCTACCTTGTTCCTTTCCTTGCTACCTGCCCAGGAGGTACACAATTTCTGAGTGGCGCCACCTCCCCCTGGTGGCAATAACTGGAATTGTGAGTGGGGGCGGGCAGCAACCCTCCAGCAGGGAGTCACCAGGTGGAGGTGAATTGCTTTTAGGTCAAGCACTAAACTTTGCCTCAAGCTTTTCATTCAGAGCTCAGATGCTGGGGTCCTGGTGGAGAAGGGGTGTCCGCAAGGCCTCTGAGAGTAAAAGGAAACCTACCCCTGGGTAGGATTTGGTGAGGAGAGAGGGGGGAGGTTCTTGAACAGGCAAGGCCTAGCTCTGATTCCCAGTTTAGAAAATGGCTGTATCCTTAAGGTGTTGATTAGGAGAGACAGGCATCCTAGGGTGTGGGGACATAGGAGGGGAGTGTGGGGCTGGATGATGACAAAGGCAGAGAGGGGAGAGCTGGCTTTGTGAAGTTTAGGGAAATAGTCTTGTTCCCTTTGGTTAATCCAGCTGGCCAGTGGAGCCTGTTTCTCCAGCATTCCAATGCCTAGAGCTCCAGTTATTTGTCAGGGGACTTCAGGCCCTATGTCCATCATTCTCTCTTACTCTTGCCTCCTTGTCCCCTACCCAAGCTACGACACCTGTGAGAGCACCCCCATTTCTGGAACAGGGGCATCGGTGAGCATGAGAAGATATAACACCCACCACATGTTCAGCCCTCGAGCTGTGAGAGGCTCCTGAGTGGCTCCAGGGGGCTCCCATCTGCCCCTCAACCTCCCTGGTCCAGGCTGCAGAGCCTGGGATGGGACCATGTCCTGCAGTGTCTGGAGCTCAAAAATAAATGCCTCCAACAACTCCCTGTGCACCAGTGTCACTGTATTCCTGGCAGTCTCCTCCCCTGCTGTCCCCAGATCCTCTGAGGGGTGGGGATTCTCAGGAGGATATAGCACAGGGCTGAGGTCCAGGGTCCTAGGCTGACTAAGCCATCTAGGGCAGGGCAAGCTTTTCTTTAGGCCCCGGTGTCCCTATCTATAAAATGAAAATGATCACACTGCCTACTGGGCCACGGTGAGTCCAAACCAAGGAGGTGAATGGGCTGACCCGACCTTCATGTCTAACACTTGCTGCCTCCTCACCCCCAACATCCTCCTGTGGTCCCTCTCTCCAGCTGGCCTCTCCTCCTGACTGAAGGACTGAGAGCCATTCACCTTCACTTTCTCTAATCTTTCTTTCTTTCTTTCTTTCTTTCTTTCTTTCTTTCTTTCTTTCTTTTTTTATTAGTGTGAGAGACGGACAGGAAGGGAGAGAGATGAGAAGCATCTGCTCATAGTTGCGGCACTTTAGTTGTTCACTGATTGTTTCTCATACGTGCCTTGGCCGGGGGCTCCCACCTAGCCAGTGACCCCTTGCTCAAGCCAGCGACCTTAAGCTTCAAGCCAGCAACCAGGGGGTCGTGTCTATGATCCCACACTCAAGCCAACAACGCCGCACTCAAGCTGGATGAGCTCATGCTCAAGCCTACAACCTCCTTTGTGGTTTTGAACCTGAGTCCTCAGCATCCAGGTCAACGCTTTATCCACTGCACCACCACCTGATTAGGTCACTTTCTCCCATTTCTGCACAAGTGCAATTTCTAAGCTTTATCCACCCCTGTGCTTATTCTGGGCCTGGAGGTTAGGAAGTGCATGGGGAATGCAGCTGCTAGAGAAGCCTGGGCTCAGCCCAGAGCAGACTGCAGCCCTGAACCTAATCTGGGCACCTAGCATTTTTTTTAGATGTTATTTATTGATTTCTAGAGAAGAGAAAGGGGGGTACAGAGGGGGAGGATCCAGGAAGCATCATAGTAGTTGCTTCCTGTATGTGCCTTGACTGGCCAAGCCCAGGGTTTTGAACCGGCAACCTCAACATTCCAGGTCCACATTTTATGCACTGCGCCACCACAGGCCAGGCCAACCCCCAGCAGCATTTTCATCATCAGCTCCACTCCAGGGTGGCCCGAAAGGGCTGAAGGTGACTTGGGCAAGGCTCTGCCCTCAAATTGCCCAAAACTGTGGGGAGAAGAGGGTTATTATTACACACAAGGATGGAGGGAACACAAGCATTGAGGCTTGGAGGAGGCTTCCTAAGCAGGTGTGGCCTGGAGAAGGGACCCACTGTGCTAGGTGGAAACAGGAAAGGGTGTCCAGGCGAGAGCAACAGCATGTGCTAAGGCCTGGAAAGTTGGGGACTCCTGGGTGTGCAGGTTGGGGGCAGCTAGAGGGTGGGGTGAGGAGAGGCTGGGAGGCACCCCACACCAGGTGGAGGGCCTCACCCACCGGGGCACGGATCAGGGAAAGAGGGCACTGAATGGCTTTCCAGGTGCCTATCTCTGGGAGGTGCACATGGCCCTAATTGGTTTATTAGCCTGTGCAGACACATCCTGCTCCTGCTGGGCAGGAAATGCTCCATGACCCTGGGGGAGCCAGGCTGGGAGGGACAAGGACGAGAGGAAGCAAACAGATCTCTAACTTCTCTTGGTCTTCCCACAGCTTTTTCAGAGCAACCATGAGGCACGACCCGGGGGCCTGGTGACCCTGGACAGATCACTCACCCTCTCTGAGCCTCAGTGTCCCTTTATGTAAAAAGCGAAGGTTGAACTAGGGGACTCTAAGACCTTACACTCCACAAACCTACACCTTGTGTGGGTCGGGCCCTGACAGGAAACAGATGGCATGCCTCTAACAGGGCAATTGAGAGAGTTTACCAAGGTGTGGGCAGCATTAGGGGAACCAACAGGAGAGGCTGACCTAAGGCACTGATGGGGCCATAGCGCTCCTGCACCTGATGGGCGGACGTGGGAGGGAGTGGTGTCTTCAGAACCAGTGAATAGGAGCCATGGGCAGGGTCCATCTGGCGGGAGCAAGGCTGTGGCTAGAGGGATGCAGTCGCTGGGGGTGGAGGAGGTATAGGGGGGAGGGGTAGAGTAAATACCCCTGCCTCTCTTCTCCTGTTTTCTGATTGCATACTGGTGCCTCCACTGACCATACCAGAGCAGAAGCAAGAGGGCAGAGGGTCTGGATGGTGTGGTCCATGGTCCATGTCCCAGCCTCCTGGGCCCATAGCAGGGCAGAGAAGGGCCAAGAATGAACTTGGAGGGTACTATAATCTGTTTTTTACTCACAGCATTTCTGACACCAAATGTGTGGGTTTCCTCACACCAACCAATTCTCCCACTCTCTGGATGCCAACTGAGTGTCCTACACTTTAACTCCATTCTGACACTAACTACCCAGAGTTAGTGCAGATCCCTCAGTTAAAGGGCGCAGTCCCACAAGACTGTCCCTTCTTGAGACACCAGTTACAAGTAGTGCATGCCTGGGGTACCCACACTTCTGTCCAGCTTGGTTATAAATCGGGGATTCCTGTGACCACCTCCTCAGTTTCGATAATTTGCTAGAACTGCTCCCAGAACTCAGGAAAACAGTTTACTGAACATTACTGGTTTGTGATAAACGATGCAGCCCAGGGTCAGCAAAATAAAAGATGCACAGGGCTGGGCGGAGGGACCGAGCAGAGCTTCGGTGCCCTCTCTGGGCGGCACCCTCCCAGCACCTCTATGTTCACCAACCTCGAAGCTCTTCGACACCCACGGTCTGGTTTTTTACGCAGGTTCCATTACCAGGCACGATTGGTTAAATCATTGGCCACTGGTGATTGAACTCATTCTTCAGTCCCTCTCGCCTCCCTGGAGATGATTGGGGTAGGGGGTGGAGCTGACAGTTCCAACCCTCTCATCCTACGGTCGGTTCCTCTGGTGACCAGTCTGCATCCTAAAGCTATCTGGGGGTTCACCTCATTAAGCATAAACTCAGGTAGGCTAAAAAGGGCTTTTTTTTGTGACAGAGAGAAGGACAGATAGGGACAGATAGGAAGGGAGAGAGATGAAAAGCATCAATTCTTTGTTGTGGCACCTTCGTTGTGGCATTGATTGCTTTCTCATATGTGTCTTGCGGGGGGGGGGGGGCTACAGCAGAGCAAGTAACCCCTTGCTCAAGTCAGCAACCTTTGGGCTCAAGCCAGCAACCTTTGGGCTCAAGCCAGTGACCTTTGGGCTCAAGCCAGCGACTATGGGGTCATGTCTATGATCCCACGCTCTAGCCAGCAACCCCGCACTCAAGCTGGTGAGCCTACACTCAAGCCGGCAACCTCGGGGTTTTGAACCTGGGTTCTCTGCGTCCCAGTCCAACACTCTGTTCACTGCTCCACTGCCTGGTCAGGTGAACAGGGGTTTTTATGAACAAAAAAAAGATGCTCCTCTCAAAATCCCAAACGTTTTAGGACAGGGGTCGGGAACCTATGGCTCACGAGTCAGATGTGGCGCTTTTGATGGCTGCATCTGGCTCGCAGACAACTCTTTAATAAAAAAAAATAGTAACGTTAAAAATATAAAACAGGACCTGGCTGGTTGGCTCAGCGGTAGAGCGTCGGCCTGGCATGTGGGGGACCTGGGTTCGATTCCCGGCCAGGGCACATAGGAGAAGCGCCCATTTGCTTCTCCACCCCCACCCCCTCCTTCCTCTCTGTCTCTCTCTTCCCCTCCTGCAGCCAAGGCTCCATTGGAGCAAAGATGGCCCAGGCGCTGGGGATGGCTCCTTGGCCTCTACCCCAGGCGCTAGAGTGGCTCTGGTCGTGGCAGAGCGACGCCCCAGAGGGGCAGAGCATCGCCCCCTGGTGGGCGTGCCGGGTGGATCCCGGTCGGGCGCATGCGGGAGTCTGTCTGTCTCTCCCCGTTTCCAGCTTCAGAAAAATACAAAAAAAAAAAAAAAAAAAAAAAAAAAATATATATATATATATATATATATATATATATATATATATATATATATATATAAAACATTCTCGTGTATTACAATCCATTCATTTCCTACTGCTCATGTTCATGGTTGCGAGTGGCTGAAACCAATTACAGCTGTCTTCCGGGACAACACCAAATTTTTATTGGATAATGCATAAGGTACACGGGTCATTGTATGGCTCTCACAGAATTACATTTTAAAGTATGTGGCGTACTTCACTCTCTCAGCCAAAAAGGTTCCCGACCCCTGTTTTAGGAGCTCTGTGCCAGGAACCGGGGGCAGAGACCAACCATATTAGTAGTTTCCCCTTATCCACAGGAGATCCACTCCAAGGCTCTTCCTGGGTGCCTGAAAACTCAGATAGTATGAATCTCATATACACTGCTTTTTCCTATCCATACATACTATGGTAAAGTTTAATTTATACATTAGGCACAGGAAGAGATTAACAACAATAACAAATAAAAAACTAGAACAGTCGATCTGATAAGTGAGATGGCACTAAGTGACTAATGAGTAAGGAGCATGTGCAGTGTGGATACACTGGACAAAGGGGTGATTCATGTCCTAAGCGGGACAGAGCAGGACTTAATGATGCTACTCAGAACGATGCACAATTTGAAACATATGAATTGTTTATTTCTGGAATTTTCCACTTAATATTTTTGGGCCATAGTTGACCATGGGTAATTGAAACCATGAATAAGGAGGAGCTACAGTAGATCTTACTGTATCACAGTATCACAGAGGGACACCGGGTGTCTTTGTGCCAATCCTAAGGAATCAGACCGTTCCCCCACCCTTAAAGTCTCTAGACTGGAGAGGGTGACTACACAGTCCGGTCCCCTACAGAGGGCTGCCTGAGGCCATGGAAGGGACTCTTCAGGGGCTGACCCCAGAGTGTTGGGGAGGACAGGGATCCTGAATGTCTCTGACTGAATATCCCACAGTCCCCTCTAGCCACCAGGCCACCCCCACAGCCAAACCTAGAGATGCCCCCCTCCCCCCACCTCCTGGTTTTGTGGTTCCCCAGACCCCTGACCGAATGCTGGAGAAGACCCCCTTAAACATCTCTCCCTGACCACATGCTCTTGCTAGCGACATGTGATAGACATAGCTTGGTCACAAAGAATTAAGCCACTTTCTTAGGCCCAACCTCAGGGGCTGGGGAGAGCCAGCATGGTATGAGTGGAATTCTCCCTCACCCAGGTTCCCATGGGGACCCTACCTATGCCTGGGCTTGCTTCTCCGGGCTCTTCTGGGGGCCTGAAGCACAGCGGCTGTGGTACCACTGACCACAGGGGTGGCTGCACCAGCCCACTCAGCACTCCAGCTCTCCGGGCACAAATCTGGGGAAAACAGACTTAGTGACAATGTCTTGAATCATGTCACCTGATATCAGCCTGATAAATGGGTAAACAGATGAGAGTGGGGGGACCTGCTGCAGCCCTCCCTGCCTCTTTCTGCCTTCCTCTCTGTCTTTCTGGTTGTCTGTCTCTCTGTGTCCCCTTCTCTTCTAGTTCTTTGCCTGCTTCTCACTGTCTATTGTCTCTGTTTTTAACTCGGACAAGCTGTGAGAACACACTTCCTTGGGGGAAGCCATCTGAGCTGGCCCAGAGATGGGCATAGCCGTTTCCCAATAAACACAAGATAAAATAAGAAAGCTGGTTCTAGATTTGGGCTCAGTAGGGGAAAAGGGCAAAAATAGAACAGAAAGAAAGGAGAAAGAGAACGGATATCAGGGATGGGACTATTCACAGCCTATAACCCTGTAGTAGATACAGAGGGGGTTACCCCAGGTCTCCTCTCCTGCTGGCCCTGCCCTATGCCCTTTATAACCTCTAGTCCTGCTGTGCTGTCTCCATGCCCTGGCCCTTTGTCCAGACACCCAGATATCCCCTGCAACGGGAGCTTAGGTGGCCCAAGTACCTAATAAGTCAGGCAGCTCCACTCCCCATAAATATGTACTTGCACCCCTCTTTGGCACGTGACCGGGGGCTTTCCTAGTGATGTTGGCTCACACAGAAGGATCTGAAAGTTCCAGTGGGGCTGGAAGCCAGGCAGGCAGGAGGGGCTACGAGGGAATCATCTGGCCTTTGAGTTGGGGGTCAGGGGAGCTGCTTCTGAGTATGACCGCATAACCCTAAGCTCCTGGGGGATGTTTCTACCTCAGGGCATAAAGATGCAAGGGACACGACCTGAAAGATCCACCCTGTTGGGAGGCACCTCCCGGGAGGACATTCTAGGCCAAGATGCAGGCTATTCCTAGGGTCCCCCTGGGGACTTGTAGAATGCTGAGGACATGTGTTACAGGGGCTGGCATTCCTGCTTGCTGGGCGGTTTGAGCTGCCCAGAGTCAGGCCTTGTCATTGGGGTGATGGCCCGAGGGCCCATATGTGTTCCTTTTGTCCTCTTGCCATCTTCCATGCCTTTCCCAGAGCCCAGATCCTTCCTTTTGGCCACCAATGACCCCTTCCACTGCAAGTTATTTGTCCCTTGTGAAGCTCAAGGACCACAAGAACATCTATTTGTTCACAAGGCTGCTCTCCATTCATTCTTTTTCTTTTTTTTTTTTTGCATTTTTTCCGAAGCTGGAAACAGGGAGGCAGTCAGACAGACTCCCGCATGCACCCAACCGGGATCCACCTGGCATGCCCACCAGGGGGCGATGCTCTGCCCATCTTGGGGCGTCGCTCTGTTGCATTCAGAGCCACTCTAGCACCTGAGGCAGAGGCCACAGAGCCATCCTCAGTGCCCAGGCCAACTTTGCTCCAATGGAGCCTTGGCTGCAGGAGGGGAAGAGAGAGACAGAGAGGAAGGAGAGGGGAAGGGGTGGAGAAGCAGATGGGCGCCTCTCCTGTGTGCCCTGGCCGGGAATCGAACCCGGGACTCCTGCACGCCAGGCCAACGCTCTACCACTGAGCCAACCGGCCAGGGCCTCCATCCATTCTTAGTGGGGTGAAGGAACTGTGAGAGACAGGTGGAGAAAAGCAGAAACAGAGATAGGGGACTCAGACACCCTTGTCAGCCACCCTTGGTCCACCCAACCCAGAGAAGACCACACACAGAAAGACACGGTGACTCAAAGGAGGGGCTGACCCCTGCACAGCACTTACTAGACACCAGCAACTGACCTGAGCAAATTCACATATGTGAACCCAAAATCCTTGGGGCAATCCTATGATTAGTCTCACTTTACAGATGAGAAAACAGAGGCGTGGTAAGTACCACCAAGTTAGAAAACACAGGGGATGGGAACCCAGCTGGGGGATGGGGTGGGGGTGCTCACGAATGGATCTCAGAGCTTAGCTGGGGGAAGGGGCTGCAGGGCCATTGGTGGGGAAACAGGCGTGCCCAGTTCTCCCACCCCTGCCCCTGTCTGGGCAGAAGCCCTGGGTGGTCCCCTACCCTTCCCACACTGCCACCCCCAGCTTCCTCAGTGGGAGGATGAGGCAGGGCATTTCCACTCCTTTCTGGAAAGTTCAGAAGGTTAATGAGGGCAAAGCACGCAACTCCATTCAGGGGGATGAACTTCTGGGAAGAGAGGAACCTGGGTCTGGGCTAAGGGCCAAGGGCGGGGTGGGCGACAGCACCTATGGTCATGGAGCCTGACTGCCCACTGCCGTGGGGCCACCGCTCGGTCTCTCTAACCAGACACTAGCCCCAGGGAAGTTTCTGAGAATGTCCAGTACATTGAATGGAGGCTGCTTCTGCCTTGACAAGGCAGGAGGCCCCTTCTCTTCCCGCCGTGGACCTGGTCCAGCCCAGGCTGTTTGGGGAGGATGTGGCTGATGTGGCTTTGGTTGTCCCCAACTGGTCTGCTTTGAGTCTAAGGCTCAGTTGGCCAGGGTGAAGGGAAGAACAGGTTCTGAATCCCACCTGGACCCTGAAGGGACACTAGGCCTGCAATAGGCCTGAAGAAGTTAAAAGCTGCCCCTATTCTCAGAGAGACTGGACCTTAAGCCTGTGTCCCCGGGCTCAGTCCCCAAGGTGGGGACATTTGTCTGTGAGCTATTCTCTTCCACCACCCACCTTTCTGTGAGTCCCCAGCTGCACGCTGTCCTCTGTGGGCTTCCAGCTGTGCACTGAGGGCAGCAGAAGCCTGGCCACAGACCCTGTCCTAGGAGGGCAAGGTGGCTAGTACAGAGGGACATACCCCAAGTAGGCAGTCCTGAAATGTCATGAGAGGAGGTCTCAGCCTCTAGGAAGAAAGTTCTATGTCCTTTTAGGGAAAAGGGCTCTCTTCTTGTTGGCCAACCCAGTGGGCTCTCCAGCCGTGAGAGGGGGGCCTGGGCCCACAGGGGCAGCAGGAGTGAGGTTAGGACGGCTGCCCTGCTCTGCCAAGCAAGGCTGAGGAAACTGGAGTTTCCACTGCTGGGCTCAGAGGGAAATGGAGAGAGATCTGGCAGTGAGACGGAGGGGACAGGTGTGAAATGCCAAGGGAGGGTGACAAGAATTGACCTGCTTAGGACTCAGCATTCTATGTCCCCCTCAAGGACCCAGCAGTTCTGCTCATAAGTTTCCCTGGGAGAAATGAATGCTCCTGTCTACCGGAAGACATACGCATGCAAGAACATGTGTTCTTATTCCTAACAGCCCCAAACTGGACACAATACAGATGTCCATCCACAGCGAAGGGATAAGGGAGGGAGCTGCATCCACACCGTAGAATACATTCAGCTTTAAAGGAGAATGAACTGTGTGACACATGCAGCAACGTGGAGGCTGCCCTGGTCATTATCACACTGAAGAGGAGCAGCCTGGCACAGCAGAATTATAGGCAGAACTCACTTTATTGCGCCTCACAGATATTGTGTTGTTTTACAACTTGAATTTTTGTGGCAACCTTGTGTCAGGCAAGTGTATCGTCACCATATTTTCTGATAGGTTTAGATGATGGTTAGCACTTTCTTGTAATAAATCATTTTAAAACGTGGCATGTACATTGTTATTTAAACAATACTATTGCACACATAAAAGACTACAGTATAATGTAAACAACTTTTATATTGTACGAGGAAACCCACAAATTCGCGTGACTCGCTTTCTAGCGATACTCTCTTTTTTGGCGGTCACGTGGAACTGAACCCCAGTCTCTCTGAGGTATGCCTGTACACGGCACGAGTCCATCCATATGGAGATCAAAAGCAGGCAAGACTAACCAGTGGTGATCGGTTCGGGAGAGAATTTGTCCCTGAGGGTGGCAGTGACTAGACTGGGCCCTGAGCAAACCTGACAGGGGCTGGAAATGTCCTAAATCTTGATCTTGGTGATGGATATTCAGGTGTAGGCAAGTAGAAGGATTCAACAAGCTGTTTCTTATTATCTGTGTGATTTACTGGAAGAACAGTCCATTATTCATGAAGCAACTATGGAGCACCCACTGTATGCCATCTTAGCCATAGCAGTGTAGAGATAGGTCCCTGCTCCCGGAGGAGCTGGGGGTGTGGGAAGCTGTCTGCTGCCCCGGGGGTGCCTGGCCCCAGGGCGCTGCTCACCGCTGCTCCTCACTCAGGCACAGGCCAGAGAAACGGGCGAGGAGGAGACTGCGTGGGGCCCAGCAGGGGAAGGAGGGACAGTCACACAGATCTCCGACAAGGCAGAAGCAGAGACCCCAGGAGGGCCCGTGTGCGTCCTGCTAGAGGCAGCAAGGACAGGGGTACCCCAGTGAGCTGAGGGCGAGGGGATACCCAGAGACCAGGGTCTTGAATACCCACAGTGCACCAGGAGCTGAGGAAGTGGAGAAGGGGAAGGCAGCCGAGGGAGCGCTGCCCAGAGGGGCTGTGGATATGAAGGGTAGACAGAGATGTCCCAGCAGAAGTCAGGCTGAGAACCAGGAGCCACCTCTTCCTCCTGTCCCCCACCCCACCCCCCACCCCGCCCATCCCCTGTGGCTCCAACTTTCACACCAAGGCTCCTGGTTCCTGTCACCATGGCCAGGGTTTTGTCTGGAGCTGGAGCAGGGAGGCTGTGGCGCCAGAAGCCACGACAGGTTTATGTTCCAGCTGCAGCTGCACTGGCCCCAGGCCAAGTCTTCTGTCTGGTGCACATACATCCTTCTCCCCGTGGAGCCAAGGGAGGCTCAGCATGTGAATGTGCCTCCTGAGGTCTGGTGAATCAGCATGCTCTATTCACAGCTCCTCTGTGGGGTCCAGCTACAGCCACCATTGCCACACTTTACAGATTAAGCAAACGAGGTCCAGAAGAGACTAAGTCGCTTGCGGTCACAGAGCAGGTTCTATAGTAATAGAAGAGTCAGGATTTAAACTCAGTGGTCTGGCTCAAGAGTTCACACTCTTCACTGTGGGCCTCTGCTTTAAACTTCTATTTAACCTTATCTGTCTAAATGGGGGAGACAGAAGTGTCAAGATTGGCAGGCAGGGGGAGGCTGGGCACAGAACCCCATCTGGCCTGTGACTGCCTCTCAGCCTGCCCCTCCAGGCTTCTCACAATCGGCAAGTCCAGACTTCTTGGCACGCTGTTGTCGCTCAGCCTGGAGCCTGCCAGGGCTCCCTGTGGTGTTGGGTTTAGTGCAGACTCCTGTGGCCAGCATTTGCTGGTTCATAGCTGGGCCATTCTGACCTTTTAGTGAGGGCTGCCATCGAGGCTGGGCACTGTCTGACGGGAGAGGATGGAAGGATGGCATGAGAAGGCCTTTCCTTTGAGCAGAGACAGTTTTCCCCAGGAAGTCTGGTGGGCATGGGGCTTCCAGCTCATTAAAAATCCCTAAGGGGAGGGAAAGAGGCATCAGCCTCAAAATATCAAAACCATAAAATGTTTAAAAATAGTAAATGTTTACTTAAATGTAACACCACATCAGTTTCATCCACTGTTAAATTTAGTATTTTAAAGCATGTCACTGTGCAGGAAAACAATTTGTAGGTCACATTTTTTCACTTGAATCCCCAAGTTCCCAAGAATGCATGATGTTTGTAGAGAAATCAAGTCCAGCACTAAATGAAATCAGTTACTTGTACTTAGCCAGTTTCAAAAGCTTAATTATAAACATCTTTTCAAATATTTTTATAGGCAAAAAAAAAAAATACACATAAAGTTGGGATATATTTGCATTTTGTGTGTGTGTGTGTTTGGTAAAAAACAAAAACATAATATAAAATTTACCATCTGGCCTTGGCTGGACGGCTTGGTTGGTTAGAGCACTGTCTGGATGCACAGAGGTTGCTGGTTCAATCATAGGTCAGGGCACATACGGAAACAGATCAGTGTTTCTCTCGCTCTCTCTCTCTCTTCCTCTCCCTCTCAAATTAATTTTAAAAATTTACCATCTTAACCATTTTTAAGTTTACAATTCAGCAGTGTTATTTATATGCACATTCTGTGTAACCAATCTCTAGAACTTTTTCATATTGCAAAACTGAAACCCTACCCATTAAATAACAACTCTCTGTTCTCCCGCCTTCAGAATAGAACCCTGGTAAACTCCGTTCTACTTTCTATACTCTAGGTATCACACGTAAGTGGCATCAGGCAACACTTGTCTTGTGAATGACTTATTTCATTTAGCATGATTTCTTTTCTTTTTTCTTTTTTTGACAGAGACAGAGTCAGAGAGAGGAACAGATAGGGACAGACAGACAGGAAAGGAGAGAGATGAGAAGTATCAATTCTTTGTTGCGGCACCTTAGCTGTTCATTAATTGCTTTCTCATATGCCTTGATGGGGGGGGGTACAGCAGAGCAAGTGACCCCTTGCTCAAGCCAGAGCCCTTGGGCTCAAGCCACTGACCATGGGGTCATGCTCATCTTGGTGAGCCCACATTCAAGCCAGATGAGCCCACACTCAAGCTGGTGACCTTGGGGTTTGGAACCTGGGTTCTCCGTGTCCCAGTCAGACGTTCTATCCACTGTGCCACCCTCTGGTCAGGCAGCATAATTTCTAAGGTTAATTCATGTTGTAGCATGAGTCAAGATTTCCTTCTGGCCCTGGCCGGTTGTCTCAGTGGTAGAGCGTCGGCCTGGCGTGCAGGAGTCCCAGGTTCGATTCCCGGCCAGAGCACACAGGAGAAGCGCCCATCTGCTTCTCCACCCCTCCCCCTCTCCTTCCTCTCTGTCTCTCTCTTCCCCTCCCCCAGTCAAGGCTCCATTGGAGCTAAGTTGGCCCTGGCACTGAGGATGGCTCTATGGCCTCTGCCTCAGGCGCTAGAATGGCTCCGGTTGCAACAGAGCGAAGCCCCAGATGGGCAGAGCATCGCCCCCTGGTGGGCATGCTGGGTGGATCCTGGTTGGGCGCATGCGGAGCCTGTCTGACTGCTTCCCTGTTTCCAACTTCAGAAAAATACAAAAAAAAAAAAAAGATTTCCTTCTTACTTTTCTGACCTGGGCCAGTTCACCGCTCCTTAGGCAACCTGGTGGTCCCCTGCTCCTGGGAGGTCATCACCTTGATGCCGAACTTAGTGCAGTCACCTGGTTGGCATAGCACACTAGAGCCCAGAACTCCCGGGCTCAAGGGATTTTCCTGCCTCAGCCTCCTGAGTAGCTGGGACTACAGGCGCATGCAACTGTGCCCGGCAATTTCCTTTTTTCTTAAAGCTGAGTAGTACTCCATTGTATATATACACCACATTTTCTTTAATTGTTCTATCTCTTGGCAACTGTGAAAAATGCTGCAATGAACATGAGTGTGCAAATATCTCCTTGAGTCACCCAATAAAATTCAATAAAAAAAACAACAAATATCTCTTTGAGACTCTGTTTTTAATTTTTTTGCATATATACTCAAATGTGGGTTGATAATTCTATTTTTAATCTTTTGAGGCCTGTGGTGGCCTGTGGATAATGTGATGACCTGGAATGCTAAGCTCGCTGGTTTGAAACTCCGGGCCTGCCCGGTCAAGGACCTACAACAAGCAAGCAACGAACAACTAACGTGAAGCAACTATGAGTCGATACTTCTAGCTACTCTGTCCTTCTCTCTCTGTAAAATCAATAAATAAAATCTTTTAAAGAACCTGTAATGAATGCAATTTTATTTCCCACTTTATTGAGATAGAAGTAATGTATAGCATAGCATTGTATTAGTTTCAGATGTACAACATAATGATTTCAAATATGTATATATTGTGAAATGATTACCACAAGCTTAGTTAACATCCATGACCTCATACAGATACACTTTTTTCTTGTAATGAGACATTTTAAGATCTCTCTTAGCCTGACCAGGCAGTGGTGCAGTGGATGGAGCATTGGACTGGGATGCAGAGGACCCAGGTTCGAGACCCTGAGGTCGCCAGCTTGAGCGCGGGCTCATCTGGTTTGAGCAAGAGCCCAGCAGCTTGAACCCAAGGTTGCTGGCTCCAGCAAGGGGTTGCTCAGTCTGCTGAAGGCCCACAGTCAAGGCACATATGGGAGAGTGATCAATGAACAACTAAGGTGTTCCAATGCGCAATAATGATTGATGCTTCTCATCTCTCTCCGTTCCTGTCTATCTGTCCCTGTCTATCCCTCTCTCTGACTCACTCTCTGTCTCTGTAAAAAATAAATAAATAAAATTAAAAAAAATTTTTTTGAAAAAAAAAAAGATCTCTCTTAGTGCCATGTGGATTTTTCCTGGATGTGGACTTTTTCTGGACTCCTGCTCCTTGTGATAGCTCCTAATGGACTGAACTGTGGTTGGGTTGCATTCGCAGGGATTTGGAATGGTGTTGGTGCCAACTTGGACTTGGTGAACATGTTAAGGACACTACTCTTTTATGGATTCTTGTTGTATTGGCCAAGAGTTTGCTTAAAGGCTTTAATCACTGTAAAAAAAATAATAATAAAATAAAAATATATATAGAAGACTGGATAAAGAAGCTGTGGCACATATGCACTAAAGTATACTACTCAGTCATAAGAAATGATGACATCGGATCATTTACAACAACATGGTGGGATCTTGTTAACATTATATGGAGTGAAATAAGTAAATCAGAAAAAAACAAAGAACTGCATGATTCCATACATTGGTGGGACATAAAAACGAGACTAAGAGACATGGACAAGAGTGTGGTGGTTATGGGGGGGGGAAGGGAGGGAGGGAGAGGGGAAGGGGGAGGGGGAGGGGCACAAAGAAAACTAGATAGAAGGTGATGGAGGACAATCTGACTTTGGGTGATGGGTATACAACATAATTGAATGACAAGATAACCTGGACATGTTTTCTTTGAATATATGTACCCTGATTTATTGATGTCACCCCATTAAAATTAATAAAAATTTATTTATAAAAAAAAGATCTCTCTTAGCAACTTTCAAATATACAATAGCATATTAGTAACTATAGTCGCCATGCTGTACATCACATCCTCAGGACTTACTTATCTTATAACTGGAAGTTTGTAGCTTTTGACCACCTTCACTCACCCATTTCACTCCTGTCCCCCAGCACTGGGTGCATTTTTAATGTTTATTGAGGTGTGGAGTGGAGCCCTGGTTGATGTGCAAGGCATGCATGCAGTATGCAAGCTCAGGAGTTCCCAGAGTAAAACTTTATTTTTCTATCATTCAGTGTAACCTTGATTGAACCTTCATTGCTCATCTCAGGCAATATGGCATCTCACCCCCTTCCTGTGGTAGCACCCAGGGGACTTCTCCTTGTTTAAGGGTCTTTTGGGTGGAGGCTGAAGGGGTAGGTAACTGGTCCTTCCCAAACTCTTCTGATGCTCAAAGACCCAGACTTTGCAACTCAAACACTATTTTCTTTAAGCATTACTAATCTGCTGTGAAGTTTAAAGGCGTGTATTGAACCTCAAGAGCTGCTTCTGTCCTATGCCAGGGAGCATTGTGATATGATCTTCATGAGCCCCAGGCACTTTCGACTGGTGTGAATCAAGATACTGTATTAAATTCAGCCCTGGCCAGTGGCTTAGTAGATAGAGCATCGGCTTGGTGTATGGACATCCTGGGTTTGATATCTGGTCAGGGCACACAGGAGAAGCAACCATCTTCTTCTTCACCCCCTCACTTCCTCCCCCTTCTCTCCCTGTTCCCCCCTTGCAGCCAGTGGCTCGACTGGTTTAAGCGTGGACCTACTGGTTGCACTGAGGATAGCTCGTTGGAGCGCATCAGCCTCAGGCACTAAAAATAGCTCAGAACTCAAGTATCATCCCTAGATGGGGTTGCTAGGTGGACCCTGGTTGGGGTGCATGTGGGAGTCTGCCTCACTATCTCCCCTCCTCTCACATAAAAAAATATAAATATCCTAACCAGGCAGTTGCGCTGTGGATAGAGCGTTGGCCTGGGATGCTGAGGACCCAGGTTTGAAGCTCCAAGGTCACCAGCTTGAGCCTAAAGGTCATTGGCTTGAGCCCAAGGTGGTGGCTTGAGCAACCGCCACTGGCTCGGGTCACTGGCTCGGCTATAGCCCCCCAGTCAAGGCACATATGAGAAAGCAATCAATGAACAACTAAAGTGCTGCAGCAAAGAACTAATGCTTCTCATCTTTCACCCTTCCAGTCTGTCTGTCCCCATCTGTCCCCATCCGTCCCTCTCTCTGTCTTTCTCTGCCTATGTCTCTCTCGCTAAAACAAACAAAAAATATATTAAATTTATATTTTATGACTTTGATATAAAGATGAATACAATCCAGGATGTATTAATTATTACATATTTATTACCATTATATTCACTTTTCCTTTTGATTATAAAAGAAATGAAAACATATTTGTGGGTCCCTAAAAATACTGCATGAGAAGGAATAATAAATTCACTTGACCACATGAGTGAGGGCACAAGAAGCTCAGTTTGGGAAGGAGCCCCATATGCTAATGCTTCAAAATTTCAGCCCGCTGCATTTCCAACTCCTAAATCCAACCATGTTACTTTTTTGTCCAAACCTTCACAGGAGCACATCCAAACTCCTTCCCAGCAGTCAAGGTCCTTCGTTGGCTGTTTCCCATCTGTTTTTCCAGTCTCGTGTACCATAAGCTTCAACACCTCCCTCTTGGATGTTTCCAGAACACCCAGCCTTCATCACACCTGCACACCTTTGGTCAGGCTACTCCCACCTCAGCCACATCATGCAGGACTCTGCATCCTTCCAGATCCAGCGCAAATGTCACTTTGGCTTTGAAGATCCCCTACCCCCTCTCTCCTTTACATTCCTCACTCATTTCTCTGCTCCAGCACTCACCCGCCCTGCGATTTCCATTTCTTACCCTCAACTGAGAACCTCCTGAGGGCAGGACCAGTTGGGTTTTTCTCTGGATCCCTAGTGCCCAGCAAGGGCCTGGCACACAGCAGATACTCAGTGAATGCAGACTACATAAGCAGATGACTGAGTGAATGAATGAATGAGGAGCTAGAAAAGGAGGGCAGGCCCCGGCCAGGTAGTTCGCTTGCTTAGATCATCGTACCCATACGCCAAGGTTGCAGGTTCGATCCCTAGTCAGGGCAAATACAAGAATCAACCAATAAATGCATAAATAAGTGGAACAACAAATCCATGTTTTTTGTTTGTTTGTTTTAAATATTATTGACTATATTTTCTAAGTTGTACTTTATATCCCCATGACTATTTTATAACTGCCAATTTGTACTTTATTAATTTATTAGTGTGAGAGAGAGAGGGACAAACCGGCTGAAAGGGAGAGAAATGAGAAACATCAATTCTTCGTTGCAGTACTTTAGTTGTTCATTGATTGCTTTCTCATATTGACCGCGGGCCTTCAGCAAACCAAGTGACCCCTTGCTCAAGCCAGCGACCTTTGGCTCAAGCTGGTGAGCCTTGCTCAAACCAGATGAACCCACACTCAAGCCGGCGACCTCGGGGTTTCGAACCTGGGTCCTCTGTGTCCTAGTCCGAAGCTCTATCCACTGCACCACTGCCTGGTCAGGCAAATCAATGTTTTATTTTATTTTATTTTATTTTATTTTTTTCTCTCTCTCTCCCTTCCTCTCTCTATTTCTCTCAAATAAATCAATAATTCTTTTTAAAAAAGAAAAAGAGCCTGACCAGGCAGTGGCATAGTGGATAGAGCATCGGACTGGGATGCAGAGGACCCAGGTTCAAGACCCCGAGGTCGCCAGCTTGAGTGCGGGCTCATCTGGTTTGAGCAAAAGCTCACCAGCTTGAACCCAAGGTTGCTGGCTCCAGCAAGGGGCTACTCAGTCTGCTGAAGGCTCGCGGTCAAGGCACATATGAGAAAGCAATCAATGAACAAAGGGGTGTTGCAACGTGCAATGAAAAACTAATGATTGATGCTTCTCATCTCTCTCCAGTCCTGTCTGTCTGTCCTTGTCTATCCCTCTCTCTGACTCACTCTCTGTCTCTGTAAAAAATAAAAAAATAAAAAAAAAATAGAAAAAAAATTCATTTAAAAAAGAAAAAGAAAAGGAAGGCAGTGGTCTGCTCAGAAAAGGGATCCCCTCTGTAGCCCTCAACAAATGCAGGGTGTAGGCCACGGGGGGAGCCAGGCTGAGCTCCCCTCCCAGACCTGCCCTCTGGCTCACCCCTCCCCAGAGACTGGTTTTCAGGAACATGATGGAAGCTTGGCTCGTCTCCCTGCTTGAATCCTCTATATTGACCATATTCTGCCCCAGGAGTCCCTGTGTTTAGAGGTTGTGCTTCCAGACCACAGGGCCAGGAATGGGCAATGCAGAAGTAAAAACCTCATGTGTCAGCAGGGATGAAGTGGAAGCAGCAGCCTGAGACCCTCTGGCAGCCCCCACAGAGCCTCCTCCCTTCCTTCTAAAGTGGACTTCAATGCAGGATGCTGGGCACATCACAGAAATCTCAGGGAAACGGGGGTGATAGCACCTACCTCAATGTTGTCATGGGAACCAAATGGGAAAACTATGTGGGTGCCTGGAGTCCAGGTGGCATTTAGTGGGTGTTAAACAAATGTCATGTGGGGTGCGACACAGAGAAATTCAAGACCCTTCAGTGAATACTGTCACTCTGTAATGCCTAGCACCTGAACCCCTTTCCTCAGCCCAGTTCTCCTCCTTGCCCCACGCAGTCTTCTGAGGTAACCTCCCCACACACAGGTGCTGATGATACTGTCCCAGCCTCGAGGCAAGGGGGATGCAGTAGTCCAGCAGTTGTAGCGGCAGCACCCGGTGTCCAGTGTTGGTGTGAGATGTGGGGTCTGTGGACAGGGCTGGCCCCAAGCCACTTCTTGTATGTGATCTGGGGCATTGTTCCTGACTGGATATGGCTTTGGGGCCTGGTTCCTTGGCCCTCCCATAGAATCTGTGACACACTTGATAGCCTTCTTCTTCTTCTTTTTTCTAATTTTCCCAATAATGAGAGAGAGAGAGAGAGAGAAGTATCAACTCATTGTTCCACTTAGTTGCACACTCATTGGCTGCTTCTTGTCTATGCCCTGACCAGGGATTAAACCTGCAATGGAACCTGTAACCTCGGCACACTGGGATGATGCTCTATCCACTGAGCAACCTGGCCAAGGCCTTGATAGCCTTCCAAAGAACCTCTTTCTGTTTAAATTATTTGGTTTCTGTTGTTTAGAACTAGAAACCAGGAAAATGTGACCCAAGAAAGCTAAGGGGATTGTGAGTGGCATTATTAAATGTCTAGTGCCCAGAGGGTTTGATCTATTCACATCTGCTCTGTACAGCACAGAGCACAGTAGTGTGGCCCAGCCCCCAGCCTCACTCTGGAAGCTACTACATTCCAGAAGGGAACATGACAAAGTGGAGGATTTCTAGGAAACAATGACCAGATCAGTGTGGGATCTAGAACTCATGGAAGGGCAGGGAAAAGGGATATGGAGCTTGGAGCTGAGTAGGCTAAAGGCTTTGGAAAGAACAGTTAGATCCCAAGGGCCACTCTGGCAGCTCAGTGGGGTGGAGGGTCCAGGCCTTGCTCACAGCTGGAATAGACTGAAGATAGACAGAGTTGCTTTTGGGAGAGGTAAGCCCCCCAGCAGTGGAGGTGAGCAAGGACTGCATTCTGAAGCCTCCCTGGACTGGCTTTGGGGTGTGTTTCTCCAGGTTTGCCAAAGGGATTAGCCTGCAGCAACGCCTGGACATACTAGACTTTCTCAGAGGCCCTCCCTGCCTACCACCCACCACCCAGGCCTCAACAGCAGCCCACAGTGAGCCCTCAATCTACAGAAGCTAATAAGCTTCTTCTTACTCCCCAGGCAGCCTGGCCTAAACCCAAAGGTGTGGTGTAGAAGGAGGACATGCCTGAAGGACTACCAGGTAGAGGGGGCAAATCTTAGTAACCAAGAATGACTGGTAATGGCTCTAATACACCAGCCAAAGAAGTAGCCCTTAGTTCCCTGAGAAACCATTATTTTCCCATTGCTTAGACAATGATCACAAATTGGTGAGAACATGGGGACATGAGGAAGCTGGCACTCTTCTGTATGTGGGTGGTTTCTGTAAACTGTGTATATTAGAACAATCACAGCATCAGGAAATTTGGCAAACCCTTCAGAAGTCTTTCACACACGTCTTCTGGCCCAGGAATTCCATTTCCTGGAATTTATCCTTGGCTGCACTGGCTTACATGCAAAATGATGTGTGAGCCATGTTAATTGTTTGGTGAAAACAAATGAGGGCAACAATCTGCCCATCCACTAACGGGGGACCCATCAAGAGATGACGGTATATCCACATGATGGAAAACTGGGCAAGTGACAAAGAGCATGAGGGTGCTTTTTACATATAGACATGCACAAACAACTCTCCAAGATAAAATAAGTGAAACTGTAAGTGCAACCAATAAGCTACTATCTGTGTATAAAGGAAACACACACACACACACACACACACACTGAGGCACTATAGATAGTCTGTCTTCAGAAGGCACAGAAACCAGGAATAGTGGATACCTCCAGGGAGGGAATTTATGTAGCTGGGAAAAAAGAGACGTGAGTTTTCAGTTTTCATTGTAAACCTTCAATATCTTTTGAATTTTGTAAAGCGTGCATGTAGTGTATAAATAACAAATAGGAAAAGAAACAGAATGTAATAGGAAACAGAACTTGTGCTAGTCCCTCCTACCCCCCACCCGGACCTCAGTGTCTCCTGGGTATCTTTGGCAGGTGTCTCTGCTCCCTCTTTGCAGATGATAAAATGGCACCAGCTCACTAAACTTCAAGAAGCCTCTCAGCATCACTCAGCAAGGGAGTGGTGACTGGGCGTGGGAACCAAGTCTGCAGTCGTGCTTGGGGCAATACCTTCCTTGGAAACCAGCTGCCCAGTGCCAGTTACCCCTGTGCCAGCCCTAGGTCTGTGACCTCTAGGTGTGGGAGGGAACCACCAAGAAGGACAATTCTAGAAACTCAGCTCTGGACACAATCTGGTAGAAGGATTGTGCCCCACTGGAAAGGCCTTGGTCATGGAGTACTGGGGAGACCAAACCTGGCTAGCATTGGGGCCAGATGTGTGACCCCCAACAAGTAATTTTCCCTCTGTACCTGAGTGCCTCCTCCACGTTGTCACCGTGGGGGATGTAGGAGGTGTAAATGAGCTGATAACTGAGAAAACCCTCATTTGCCAAGGAGGTTCTCAAAAATAATTCAGGTCATTCAGGCCCTAAATGCTTGGTTCCCAAACCTCTGGGCTGCCCTTGATCTCGCAGCCTCCTTCTGAGTTCAGGTGGCTCTACCATAAACTCTTATATTGTTTGCTAAGTTCGCCCAATTGTTTATTCAACTGACACCTATGCGGGGCCTCCCACGCGCCAGCCTCGGGTATCCAGGGAGGTCCTTCTCGCACACCACCGTCCCGCGTGTCCTCGCACATGCCCACGCCTCGGAACACACACTTGGGCCCACAGTCCCCGCGGGTCTGGGTACTAGCACTCGGACCACTCCTGCCACCCACACGTAACCATGGAGCAGGCCACGGGCGCAGAACATCTCTACTAGCCTGGAGAGGGGCCCCCTAGACCCACAGCACCCGCCGGGTGTCAATATCTCCACGCAGGCCCCGCCCTACCTTGCCCCAGGCAGCCAATAAGCGCCGCATCCCGATATGGCCCCTCCCACCCAGGGAGCCCCAGCCGCCGATTGGTTCGCCTGGGAGCAGTGTCTCCCCCCCGCACGTGGGTCGGGGCGGGGGGGGGGGGGTGAATGAAGTGGAAGTGATTCCTCCGCCCCGTCGCTTACCGCCCCCGCACTTACCACCCCAGTCTCGCATAGTCCGCCCCCCGGGTGCCCAGTCTAGCGCCTGCCCGCCTGCCCGTCGGATGCGGGCTGCACCGGACCCTGGCGTCTGACTGCCCTGGGCCAGGACCTCGCGTTGCGAACCCACGATGGCCAAGCGAAGCTCGCTGTTTATCCGCATAGTGGAGGGGAAGAACTTGCCCGCCAAGGACATGTGAGCGCGGCGGGGGAAGGAAACCTGAACTTTACGGGGAGGGGCGCTGTCCTTTACGCCTTACCTTTCGGGGGTCCGCACGGCCCGCCCACAAGTAGAGCGAAGGAAAGGGTGTGGCGACTGTGTCCGCAGTGGAAGACCCTCAGGAAAATGGGGACAGTGAGATGATTTGCTGAGAGAACTGGACAGGGGGTGACAGGGCAGGGCGGTGGACTGGGGACTGGGCGAGGATGGGTAAGGGGCCTCAGTGAGCCGGGAGCGAGCGAACGTTGGTTCAAGAGAGGAATGGGCTTTGACAGGACAGGAGCTGGGCGTGGGGGTAACATCACAGGGAGACATTTCCGTCAACTGCCGGGGGTGTGGCTGGAGGGAGGGAGTAGAGCCGCACCCCCCCCTGAAATGAGGAGTCTTCCTTTGTATTTTTTGAACCCTAAGTACCCTGGAGTGTGTGCCTGTGTCACGCCTAGGACCGAAGGGCTGCCCTGGGGCTTCCTGCCTTGCACTTAGATCAGGTGGTACTGGCATGAAGAGTTGACCTATAGGGCAGGGGGCCAGGACCAGTGCAGGATGCAGTAGCTGGGCTTGTAGCCTCATGAGTCGTTGCCTTTAATCCTCACAAGCACCCAGCAGGGCAGTTTTTATCATAACATTTTACAGAGGAGGCAGCTGAAGCTTAGAGAAGGCAAATGCTGGCTCCAGGTGTAGAGCAAGATCTTGAATCTAGGGCTTCCAACAATGGCTGGCATCTAGGGCTTTCCCTTGTTCCTGGCCTTCAGGAGCTCCTTGTCCTACCTTTCTCATTAGGTACCAGAGCTGAGCTGCTCATTTGATCCCTGGCTCTCTGGTATGCTGCCTTAGGCAGCTCCCTGTCCTCTAAGCCTTAGTTTTCCCTTCTGTAAACTGAAGGTAAAAATTTCTCAGATGGAGCAGTGGAAAGCACAAAGCTCCAGGGTCTCTGGCTGCCTGGAGAAGGGGGTGGAGAAGGGGAGGCCAGAGGCAGCATAGGGTCCAAAGTCTGCTGGCTGGACGCTTCTCATACCCAGACTCTTCATCAAGCTCCTGGATGCAGAGAGGTGGCTAGATGGGGTGGGGGGTGGGGTGCAGCACAGGAAAAAGGGGCCAGGCCATCTCTCTTACAAGGACTGTGGCCTCTGTGAGTTTCCTAGCACACTCATCTCAGCAGGAGCAGTTCCAGTTCAAGGGCCCCTGGGCCTTATGAGGCTGGGCTCAGCAGTTGCCATGACAATGGGTGTGGGAGGATGGTGGGGGACCTTCTCAAGGTGGGTTTCTATGCATGGGAGGCAGAGGGGCGGGAGCTGGGATTGTGGTTTCGGGGGGTAGGAAAGCTGATGAGCTCTGAGAAGGGTCTAGGCCTCCAGGTCCAGCCTTTAAGCACCCACTACACTTGTAACTAGGTCAGCTTGGCCTTCTCTGGCTGGTGGCAGCTGGGAGGAGCAGCTGGGAGGAGCAGCCCTTCCGTCTGTTTCCTCCCTCCCCTTCCCTGAAGCACTTGCCCTAGTGCCTGGCTCCAGGCTCTCACCAGCCCAGGGCAGTGAAGCTGTGGGCTGTGCCTACCTGGGATCCAAGGTGTCTGGTTCCTTGCCCAGCCCTGTCTCTGCACAGCTGAGGGACTCTGCACAAGATGCCTTCATTTCCGGGGGTTGGGCCACCAAGTCCTATTGGTTCTGCCTTTGAAATTTCTTTCCTTGCCCTGACCCCCTTCCTGACCTACTCGCCTCTCCTCGCCCCCTTTCTTTTGCCTTTCCTGTAGGGGCTGGTATATATACACAGTTCTAACCTGTCAACTGTCTTTTAAAGCCAGCTGTGACCTTCTCTCCCAGCCCCTCACATTTGGGCTACTGCCCTTCACAGCTCTGCTTCTGCATGTATTGGGGGCCTTCTGCTCTCAAGCATTCCCCTTCAGAGTCCTCCAGAAAACTCCTGTTCACCCTTCAGGACCCCTCTCAAACTTCTCTCCCGGTACTGGTACCCTTGTGCAGGGTTCACTGTCCCTGTTCTGTGCCCTTCAGCACTTTGCGTCAGTTGGAGTTAAGACAGAGCCCTTGATATCAATTGCTCCTTCCTGGGCTGCCTGTGCCACGTGACTGTGAGGGTAGGAACCATGACTCATCTGTCCCAACGTTCCAGGTACCCTGAGGGACACCTCGTCCAAAGTTGGAGACAATAAGAGGTGTTGAAGTCTCTTAATTTTCTCAGTAATTCTATAAGGTAGATATGCTCAGTTTGAAGATGAAACTGAGGCTCAGGATGTAGAAGTCATTTGCCAAGGCCACATAGGTAAGTAGAGAAGCCAGGATTCAAACTCACTCTTCTGCTGACAGGCCAAGAATCCTAGCAGGATGGAGGTTGCAGGCTGCTCTGGGGCTCAGTGGGGAGAGCCTTGCAAATGCCATGCAAGGCTCCAGCATTTGGCTCCAGGATGGCAAGGGTTTGGAGATCACAGAAAGCCCTCACTGAGTGCTGGAAGCAGGGGTGGGGGTGATCCAGCCTCCAGCCTGTCTTCTGAGCAGCATCCCTTCCAGCCAGGGCTTACACACTTATGAGGACAGGGAGCTCATCACTTATCATAATGGCCCATCTTGACTGAGACAGCTCTGAGGAAGGAAGGCTGTTGAACACAGCTGCCACCTGCCTCCTTGCCACTTCCACTCATGATTTTTTAGTTCTCTTAAGGGTACAGAACACAGCTGTGTTCCCTGTCACCAACAGTTCTCAGAGCCCACCTGTTCCTGTCATGCTTCCTCCCTGCTGTCTTCTATCCTTGGGTGCTTGGGTAGACAGACAGGAGCTGATTCTCATGGTGACCATTGACCCACTGGCTCCTATGCCCAGTGACCCTGGGGACAGGCCTGGGGCTATTTCAGGGTTTACCCTGATGGTTCCTCTTCCACAGCCTGGACACTGCCAAGGCCCTAAATATAGAGGCCCTGCAAGTAGCCAGGCTGGGCCAGAGCCGGGAAGTGGCTTGGGGAAGAAGTGGGAGAGGTGATCGGCCCAGGGGACTCATCAGGGCAGAAGACACTGGGCAGGGTACGAATCCCAACAGCTGGCCAGGGGCAGTGATTGGACCCAGGTCCTTAAATCTGGCCTTCGCCCACTCTTGACACTGTTGCCTTCCTGCCACATGATACAGCCACCTAGCGCATTCCTGCCCCTGCACACAGGTTCTGTTCTTGCCTCTGGGCCTTTACCCATCTCCATGGCCCTGCCTGCAACATGAGCCCCAAACCTCTACGTGCATTTACAATTCACCCATTGAGTGAAAGCTGAGCAGTGGGTAGTGCTGGGCTCACAGTACACAAGAGGTTTCCTGCCCCTAGAAAACCCCAGGCCCCCCCAGGGAAGAAGGCAGAAGCAGGGCAGGGAGGGATCTGTGGTGGGGGACAGTCCACAGAGGTCTCAGTCCACACTGAGACCTGGTTCCTCTGAGCTTCTTGCTCACACTTGTGCAGCTCCTGGGTCCTGCCGCCCAGCCTAGCACCTGGGGTGCACAGGGACCTATTCCTTGAGGCCTGGGGTCCCTTTACCTTCGGGTGGTGGGATGCAAGCTGGCGTGTTCCCAAGGGATTTTCTGGAGGAAGGGGCTCTTGAATGATAGGGAAGGGGGTTTGGGGCAGAGGAACAAAGAGTCTAGCGCAGGGTTAACATCAGTTGAACACCTCCCATGGCCTGGCCTTCAGGGAGCTGGCTTGACAAGTCCCATTTTATGGGGGAAGCTGAATCTTGGCAGACATTTTCTGTTGGCACCTGAGAGCCTTCAGAGATGTTTGTGTCGCGTGGTTTCCTCAAAAGAAGAGCCTCTTTTGAGAAGGGAAACAGGGCCCTTGGAATTTCCCAACCTCCAACACGAAAACACACTTCCTTTTTATAGAGGCCAGGCCTAAAGGGCTTTTCTGGAGATAGACCTCACCCTCCTTGCCCAGTACTAGCCCTAGGCCTAGCTGGGGCTGCCCTCAACCCCCAAGTCCCCTACCAACCAGACAGGTGAGACTGGGCAGTCCCAGGTTTGCCTCCCTGGTTCTTTGTCCCCAGATGGCTGAGAGCTCAAAGCCAGACTGTTATTTTTGTTCATTCATTCATCCATTCATTCAGCAAACACTCACAGGACCTTGTCTTGTGCCATGCCTTTTCTTGGGCCCTGGGGATACAGAAGTGGTTTCTACCTTCAGGTCACTCAGGTTGGGAGGCAACTGACAGGACATTACTAGCTTTCCTGGGTGGAGGGAAACATACTGAAGAGGGGACAAGCAGTAGGATCTCAGGAGAGACTTACTGTATTTCCCCATGTATGAGACGCATAGTTTTTCAAAAAATTTGGGGTCTAGAAACTAGGTACGTCTTACACAATGATTATAGTTTTTTTACCTGCATTCCCGCTTTTTTGCGCTTGTTTTTGCAGTCATTGTTGAAGACAGTGATTCGTCATCAGACACAGATAAGGACAAGCTAATGATGGGAGTTTTGACAGTAAGGAGGAGTTGTATGAATTTTATGACGAATAAAACTTGAGTTCAGTAACTTTATATAATACTTTTTTTTTTCAAATTTCGGGCCCCAAATTTAAGGTGCGTCTTACACATGGGGAAATACGGTACTCCCTGCCTCCAGACCCAGAGGGCTCTTAGAGGAGGGGCCAAGGCTGGGAGGAGTGGGAGGGTAGTGCTGGCAGGAGGGACAGCAAGAGCAAAGCCTCCGGGGACAGCATAAGGGGGCTGCCTGTGGTGTTGAGGGTCCGAGTGTCAGGGAGCTGGACTGAGGCTGTTGGGACTTGTGACTGTCTGTCTGTCCTCCCTGAGGTGGGGCCAAGAGCCTTGGGTAGGCTCCTGCCTTCCCTAACCACCACCTCCCAGACTGAGGGTGAGGACACAGGTTTTAGCCTAACCAACCTTGCGGCCCCACCCCGGAACCGTTGCCTCAGCCTTAACTGTCTTTTTCCTGGGGTCACTGGGGTGGCAGAGTGTGGGGAATGCCTAGAAGGCCCCCCCCCGTGGCCCTACCTGCAGCATCACCCCCAGCCCTTCCACTTGTCTGTCTTGCAGCAATGGCAGCAGTGACCCCTACTGCGTCGTGAAAGTGGACAATGAGCCCATCGTCAGGTACCACTCCCACCACCAGGATTGAGGGCGGGTGAGGCGGGATCCCTCCTCCATCCCTCCCACCCCCTAAGCCCATTTCAACACACACACCTCAGAGGGTTATGAAATTTGTATGGAGATGGGCACCTAATCCCCTGGGCCCCCACCACACCCGGACACATCTACTAGTAGGTGTGAAAGACCAGCCTATAATTCATCCTGCTAATTACTGACCTAACACCATCCCAGAATTATCTGCTGTGGGCCAGGCTCTTGGCAAAAGGCCTCTCAGCAGCTGTTCTTCTATAGTCTTTACAGCCCCCAAGAGGGACATCATGATGATGATGATGTTTAGTAACAAGACTGTCACTTTTGGAGTGCTGTCCCACCACTGTGTCTTATGGAGTGTGTCTCTGCCACACTGTACTAAATGAGTCCAGCCCATTTAATACTTACAATGAGCTATATATATCATTAAACCCTATTTTTGGATAAGGAAACCGAGGCTCTGAAAAATTAAGTAACTTTCCTAAAATCACATACTTAGTGGCAAAGCCAGAACCCAAGTCTGGCCTGCCCCAAAGCCTGAGTTCCTTTTCCCCTCCGTGGTCCTTGCTCTGACTTGGTGTCCCCTCTCCCCTAGAAAGCCCCACAGTGGTTGTCCCCCAGAAAAACTGCTCCTCTCCAGGCTGAGGAACCCCAGTCTGCACCCAGAAAGCCCACTTCCCCTGGACCTTCCTTTCTCCATGGGCGTCACGATTCTGGGCAGGGTCTTTGCTGTCCTGTCCTGTCCTTGCCCTCATCCCAGCCTCTGCCTCAAAATTCATGGCCACAGCTGCTCTGCTGGCTGCCCATCTGGGTGCCCACTGCTGCCTGCTGGCCAAGGCCGCCTGACTCCCAGTCCTTCCCACCTGCGAGCAGGGTCTGCCCTCCTTCCAGGTTCTCCTAACCACAGACACCAGGTGAAGAGAGGGACGTGATAGCGCTGAGTATCTCAGTGACAGGGACACTGACGTCCCAGAGTTCAAGTGGCCTCTCTGAGACGTGTTTGGGTGAAGGTGACCCCCTGAGCCTTATTATGGGTTCTTGGGGACTTCAGCTCCCCCCCCCCCCCCGCACATCCTTGCTGAGTCCCGTGAGTTGAAGGCTCTGACCCAGGGGGGTTGGCTAGAGCTGGGTAAGGTCCTGCCCAGACGAGATGTCTCAGGGTCAGGCCCCAGACCTTGGCTCCCAGGTTCCCAGGCCCTCAGGAGAACTGTCTGGCTCCAGAATCAGCTTGGCCATCCTCCTGACTCCACCCTCAGGAAGTCCGTTCAGCATCTGGAGTCAGGGAGTCCTGCTATGTGACCTAAGCTGCTGCCAACTGTGGTCTCAGTTTCTCCAGGTGTAAAATGGCCTGATAGATGCAGCCCTGTGCCCTACCCAGGGCAGAGAGGAAGGTCAGGAGGGAGTGGCTGCTGGTGGACAGGGTGTGGACAGGGTGTCTGGGACACGGGAATTCACCAACAGCAGCACAGTTGTTCCCAGGAGTGGAAGGGGGTGTGGGGAAAGGTGGGCTCGAGTGACACAGCCCCACCTTGCTCAGCCTGGGGCCGGCAGGTGGCCTGAGCAGGTGCTGATGGTCCTCTCCTGTAGGACAGCCACTGTGTGGAAAACCCTGTGCCCCTTCTGGGGTGAGGAGTACCAGGTGCACCTGCCGCCCACCTTCCATGCGGTGGCTTTCTATATCATGGACGAGGATGCCCTCAGGTGCGTGGGCCCCACTCTTCAGCTGGAGCCTGGACCCCACCATCTGCCCCTCCCTGGTCCATTTCACTGCAGGGACTGCTGGTCACTCTGCATCCTCTAAAGAGCTTGGAGGGAGGGGGATCCCAGGAGGATCTGGAAGGGTACAGAGTGTGAGAGAGAGTGTGTGTGTGTGTGTAGATTTACCATGCTTGCACCATGTCATATGTGTGCATGTGTGGGAATATAGGCATAGGTATGCTGTGTGAGGTGGGGAATGGGTACCCAGAGAGCGTGAGCGTGGCATGTATGTGGGCACACGGGTTGGTCCATGTGCAGAAAGGTCATGGGTCTGGCTCAGAGAGAGAACCCTGCAAGTGACTGGAGTGTCAACCTCCCTGCTTGCCACAGGAGCCCTAAACTTGGGAGGGGGGGTCCTGGGCTCCCTGCAGAGCTGCCAGCGCTAGCTTCCTTTCCATCCTCCAGCCGGGATGACGTCATCGGGAAGGTCTGCCTTACCAGGGACACTCTGGCTGCTCACCCTAAGGGTAAGGTCCACAGGAGGGACCCCGCAGCTCACTCCTGTTGCCCCTCTCCTGGCCTTCCTCCTCTCTCCCCCGCTGGTCTTCCCAGCCCCCAGCCTTCCCCTGACTCAGAGACCCTTCCCCGAGGCTCCTTCATGCCCCATGCTCAGGGAAAGCCATTTCTACCCTCCCCAGAAGGACCTACGGCATCTCCTGCACACCCACTTCTGTGCCTTGGGCCCCATTCTGCCTCTGGGTTAGGACCATATACCCGATCAAAAGGGCTGCTGGTGATGGGATCTGAGGAGGGGGCCTCCTTAAACTCCATTGCCGAGATGTAGGGACCCCTCCTCCCAATCTAGCTGGCTCCTCTGTACCCCCCAGGGCCCCCTCAGCCTGGGCCCCAGTGCCACTCTGTCCTAAGTCTGAGAGGTCAGCCCTGCCCCAGCCTTGCTGTGACTGGGGGCAGGTGTTGCCTTCTCTGGGCTCTGAGTCCCCTTGTGCCCATGAAGGTTCAGACCAAAAGCTCTTAGATGCTTCCAGCTCCGCTGGCCTGAGCCCCTGGGACTCTTAGGGGCCTCCAGGCACACACCTGCTCCTGTCTGTGAGGCTGGGGCAGGCATGCGGGGGTGGAGGGGACTTTGCTGACTCATGGAGCCTCTTGGCCCCTGCCAGGCCAGAGGCCTCTTCTGCCAGAGACCCCAGCCAGCCCCTTGGGGTCCAGTGGCCCCAGTGATGCCATTCTCTTACCGCTTCCCCTTCTGGGCTGGGCCCTCCTTCCAGCCTCCCTAGGTGGGAGCCACTCTTCCCCTGTTTTCAGATAGGGAAACCGAGGACAGGGTAGTGCTGTGATAAGTTAGGGTAGGGCCACCAAATGCAGCATGGCACAGTAGCAAGTATAACGGGGTCACAAGTCTTTGATTCTAATCTAGGCTCTTCCAAGTACTGTTTCGCAGCTCCTGAGCCCCACATCTGCCACTGGGGACAACGGCCCCTACCTCACAGGAGCTTGAGAGAACTCAGGGAGGGGGGATTAAGGAAGAGCCACATGGTGCCTGGCGGGGCTGAGGGTGAAGAGCGCGGGAAGAAAAGAGCCAGGCCACTGGCTCAACCGCAGCCTCACAGGTTTTAGTGGATGGGCCCACCTGACGGAGGTCGACCCTGACGAGGAGGTACAGGGCGAGATCCATCTGCGGCTGGAGGCGGTGCCAGGGACCCCAGCCGGCCGGCTGCGCTGCTCTGTGCTGGAGGCCAGGTGAGATTGGGGGCTGGGCAGCGGGGCCGCGGGCCCCACAAAACCAGAGAAACCCACTGTGGATGCTGGGCTTCCGCTGCTCCCATCGACTTCCTGACCCCGTGCCTCCTCCATCAAAGCCTGATCTCAGGCAGACTGGAGAGGGTTCCCTGGTGTTCTGATGGCGGAACTTCAGGCATTCCAGTGGGGGTGGAAGTGAGCAGGGACCCTGAACTATAATCATGCAGCCCCAGTGCCAAGACTGGGCTTCCCCTGGGTTTAAGAGCTGCATGAACTTGGCCCGATGTATGATGGTGGGAGAGTCCTTGGTTTGGTAGTTGGGGGTGTGTGTGTGAAAGAAGTTTCTGAAAAACTCCACAGTTTCTCCTCAGGAGGGACAGTGACTTGGGTGGGAAGGTGGGCCTGAGTCACCTGTGACAGAGACGCCCCCCCTCACCCTCCCCGCAAAGTATTTTTAGCGGCAGGCCTGAGTGTGAGTCACACACTCTCCATGAGAAACGCCTGCCTTTCTGGCTCTAACCCACTTCCACAGGGTTATTGCCTGCCCCTGGGGTGGGAGGGGTCCCCAGCCTCCGCCGGCTGCCCACTGAGGGCCACCAGCCAGCGGCAGCTATGGGAGCATGCCCCCACTGTGGAGTGGTTGGCATCCCTGGGAGGAAGATCTCTCTCCTGAAAACAAGAACTTTGGCTTCCCAGGCTTAGTTTTCCGTCCTGGGCTGGAGTGTGGAAGGGGCACAGTCAGATGGGAATGGTTGGACTTGGGGAGAGTCACGGTCACGCCGCTCATGAGCAGTCAGCCTCTCACATGCCATCCGTCCCTCCCTCCCGTTTCCGTCTGCTTTAGCCTCGCTGGCACCAGGCTCTCCGTGGCACATGTGCACACATGCTCACACGTACTCACACTGCCCAGACGACTGGGGACATAATGGCTGGGCCAGCCAGGCCTTTTAGCAAGTCCTTGGATGGGGGAGTGGTCTGTCCAGGTCTCTCTTTAGAGTGTGGGGGGCTCGTCTCCAGTGTCCTCAGCTCAGACTCCTTCTGGAATTCTGAGACAAACCAAGAGGCTGCCTTTAGCTGTGGAGGCAGAAAGGACATATTCTCATCTTTCTGGGCAGATTCTCAAGACCAACCTCTGGAATTCTGTTAGATGATTCCGAGGAAGAAAGAAAAGCAGGCATGAGAGGCTTCAAATTTAAAATAAGGAACAGAGCAGGAAATAATATTTATAGCAAATGGAAGAGGGGTAGGCTTTGTGGTCTACAAGCTTCCATGCTGAGGGTGCTGTAACCAGACTGGCTTTGGAAGGGACCCTCTGTGGAGAGATGATTGGCCAGCCTGCTCACCAAGACCCCCCTTCAGTAGGGGGATATGTCAGGGCAAGCCTTTTAGAAGCTCATTACCTCAGTTGCGGGGTGTGTCTGCATTTTACTGATGAGGAAACCAAGGCTCAGAGAGGCGGCCCTGGGAACACCGGTGGGGGCCCACGGTCCCGGCTGCTTCACACTACACTTGCCTCCTCAGTCACCTCAGGTGCGGCAGCCTAGTCAGAAGGAGCTGTGGCCTGGTGTGGGGCCCTAGGTGGTGATCGCTGTGGCAGTTGAGGTCCAGAAAAGAGAGAGATGCTGTCCACAGTCACCCAGCTCTCTGGGGCAGATGAGCTCAGAGCTTTCCAGCCTGGTGTGGCTACCCCACAGCTGGGGCAGCTTAGGTGACGGTGGATGTTTTGCTTCCTCCTCTCCCCAGGGACCTAGCGCCCAAGGACCGGAATGGTGCATCTGACCCCTTTGTTCGTGTGCGCTACAATGGCCGGACCCAGGAGACCTCGGTGAGGAGGCCTGTGGACTGTGGAGGAGGCAGGGAGGCTGAGGGCCCACTGGGCCCCTCACTGCCTTACCACCTCCTCGCCATCGCCTGGGAGGTCAGGGCTAGGACTGCCCCTTTACAGAGGAGGCTCAGAAAAGCAGGGTGACCTCTCTGAGGTCCCAGCCCTCTGGCACCAAGCCCTGTGGCCCCGTCCGTGTTTCACTCCTGGCCTGGCCGGACCCTGATAAGAGGCAAAGCCAAGAGCTTCCTCCAGTGCTTTCCTCACCTCCGGGAAACAGCCAGGGCGCTGGGCTCAGCCCCACGTGGGAGGATGTGAAGACCTGGGTTCCCAGTGCAATCTAGTACTTGTTTGTTTTGTGGCCATGGACAAATGCCTTACTCCAGGCCTCAATTTACCCACTTGAGAAGTGGGTGGGGGCTTGGGCAGGAAGTTTTTACCTCTGCTATTGCAGGGCCTCTGCTTGGACCCAGGAGAAGAGGCTACTTAAGTGCCCCCGCAGGGAAGCCAAGGGACCTGTTTGGGGTGGCTTTGCCCTTAGTTGGGCCTGGGGACCCCATGGAGTCCACCCCCTGCTTTCTGGACAGATCGTGAAGAAATCCTGCTACCCACGCTGGAATGAGACATTTGAGTTCGAGCTGGAGGAGGGGGGCACGGAGGCGCTGTGCGTGGAGGCCTGGGACTGGGACCTTGTCAGCCGCAATGACTTCCTGGGAAAAGTGAGCACCATGCCCCTCCAGGCTGCACCTGCCGCCTTCAGTGCCTGTCCTCCCAGCCATCCCGCCCCTCCACCTTCCTCAGAGAGGGGCACTCAGGAGACCTGGGGCTCCCCAGAAACAGCAGCCCCCCTGTCCCCAACACCACCGGTGCCCAGGGATCCTCTGAAGGTACAGTAGTTGGTAAGGAAGAGACCTGAGTGGCTTCAGTGTGCCCCCCCGCCACTGTGCCCCCAGGTGGTGGTCAATGTTCGGAGACTGTGGGCAGCCCAGCAGGAGGAGGGCTGGTTCTGGCTGCAGCCTGACCAGTCTAAGAGTCGGAGGGAAGAGTAAGTGCTGGAACTTGGTGGCTGGGATTGCGGGCTCTGGGCCTGGGGGAGGCTGAGAGTTGGCTTCAGCAGGCAGGGGGCACTGGTCAGGGGTGGGCGATAGGCCCCAGGTTTCTTTCAGCTCTTTCCCACCAGGCCAGGGTCCTACTCCATGCAGGCTGGACCCTTCCTCCTCTCCCTTCCCACAGCCCTGCACTCAGCTCAGTCCTCTGAACTCGGAGGCGGGGTCCTACTCCACGCAGGCTGGACCCTTTCCTCTCCCTTCCACAGCCCTGCACTCAGCTCAGTCCTCCGACCTCGGAGGCAGGACATGTCTCCTGCTTTTCGGCTAGTTGATGTTTCTGGAACAAGCCTTTATGCCCTTTCCCTTTAAGAGTTCCTTTGAAGACCTCACACTAGAGTTCAAGTCCCCAGAGTTCTGAGTCAGTGTCCCTGAACCATAGCTCTGACTTGCCCCAACATTCTCTGGGAATAAGGCTGCCAGATAAAATACAGGATGACCAGTTACAACTAAACTTCAGATAAGCAATGAACAATTTTTTAGTATAAGTATATCCACGAAATATTTGAGACAAACATACTAAACTTTTCAAATTCAACTGGGTGTCTGGTATTTTTATTTTGCTAAATCTGGCAGCCCTATCTAGGAAGCCCTCTGGCCTCCTTGCCCACCCCTCAACCCAGAAATGGAGGCTCAGCAGTGCCCCCCCACTGTAGATGGGCAGAAGGCCCTAGATTCCCATCCCCACGGTCAACAGAGCAGGGGCAGGGCGGTGGGGTGGACGTATCAGCATAAGGCATTTCTGTCTTGACGGCTTCTACTGCACGTGAGGCCGTGAGCGGAGCAGCATCACCCAGTGAACTGTGTCGTGCTGTGGGCAGCGGGCCTTAGAGGCTGTTAAGTGTTGGTTGGTGCGCTCACCAGGAGGAGTGAAAGCAGGGGAGCTTGGAAGTTAGGTCAGATGTTGCAAGTTGCTTAACCTGCTGGAGCCTCAGTTCCCTTGGCAGGTTGTTAGTGGGATTGGATATTTGCTTCTAGAATAAAGTGCGTACATGAAGGAGCTGTTCTCTGGGAGTTTCTAGACTTGAGGCTAGAGAGTCCAATGTGTCACATGGGTCAAACTTGGAGTCCACAGGCATCTAGACGTGGCAGGAAGCTAGGCCTTGAAGACAGATGAATTTCCATGAGTATGGAGGCAGGAGGGGCTTTCCAAACAGATAAAACAGCCTGGGAAAATATTGGGAAGTGAGGCAATCCAGGGAACCAGGGTGGAGGGTAGAGAGGTCACATGCTGCCTGTTCCAGGGGCAACCTGGGCTCCTTGCAGCTGGAGGTACGGATGCGAGATGAAATGGTGCTGCCCTCCAGCTGCTACCAGCCCCTGGTGCAACTGCTGTGCCGTGAGGTGAAGCTGGGCACCCAGGTGAGGGCCCCCCCAGGGAAGGCGGGAGGGTTTAGGGATGGTAGGCCTGTCCTCCCTGTCCACCCTGTCCATCTAAACCCAATCTGAAGAGCAGTAAACGGTTTTCAGTATGGTAGTGTCCAGGGACCTTTGCCATCTCTTGAGAAAGCCCTCTGAGGTCCTCAGAGTGAAGGGTTTGGGTTCCCTGTGTGTCCTGCAGCCCTGTCTCTCCTTGCTGCCTCCAGCAGGGCCCAGGACAGCTGATCCCACTCATTGAGGAGATGACCAGCACTGAGTGCCGCCAGGAAGTGGCCACCAACCTTCTCAAGCTCTTCCTGGGGCAGGGACTGGCCAAAGACTTTCTGGACCTGCTATTCCAGCTGGAGCTGAGTCGTACTAGTGAGACCTGGGAGGAAGTGGCCTGTCTGAGGGTGTTGTGGAGAGTGGAGAGTGGAGCAGGGAGCCAAGGACTCTAGAGATGCTGGGGGGGGGGGGAGAAATCCAGAAAGTCCTCCTGTAGGAGGTTGATGAATCAGATTAGGAGGAAAAGGGTCAGGTTAGGAGGCAAGGGCAAAAGCAAAAGGCAGAGGTGGGGCAATGGATTGGGATGTGGCAAGGAGGCTCTTTATAAAGGGCCAGCTCTGTCCTCTTCCCCAAAGCATTGTTTCTTTCCCAGCCCCCTACTCACTGGAACCTCTTGTTTATAGGTGAGACCAACACCCTGTTCCGGAGCAACTCTCTGGCCTCAAAGTCCATGGAGTCCTTTCTGAAGGTGAGGTTGCATGGTATCTTGTTTTTATTTGTATATGAGGAGACTAAGGTTCAGAGAAGCCAAGAGACAGAACTTAAATTCAAGTCTTCTGTCTCCATGTCTCCATGTCCCAGGACCTTTAAGGCTAGGAATTTCTACCTTTAGTTCATTCCTTCATTCATTGATTTATTTATTAATTGATAGATTGATTGATTCATGTAGCAGCAGTTTGAGCTGTATTCCTGTGTGCTTGGCCTGTTCTGAGTGGATATAGTAGGCAGATGGTGCACAGTTTGGCTGGGAGGCCAGCTGTGGGGAGATGGCTGGCAGCTGGGGGGGGTGGGCAGAGCCAATGCTGTTCTCGGTGGCCCCCAGGTGGCTGGGATGCGGTATCTGCACAGTGTCTTGGGCCCCATCATCGACAAAGTATTTGAAGAGAAGAAGTACGTGGAACTGGACCCCAGCAAAGTGGAGGTCAAGGATGTAGGGTGAGATTGGGGAAGGTTCTTGGGAGGGAAAGGGGTTGAGTGTGGGATAGCCATTTCTGCAAGTGTACGTTTATGACTCTTTCTGCCTGTGTCTACCTACCTTTCTTCTATCTGCTCACTCGCGTGTTGTTTCTGTGTCCCTATCTCGGCTGATGCCTTTTGGTTGCCTGTGTCTCTGGGAGTCCTTGCCCAACTCGTGTGCGCAGACGCTGACTGGGACCCTTTCTGACCATCCACCTCCGCCCCACACAGGTGCTCGGGGCTGCATCGCACGCAGACAGAAGCCGAGGTGCTGGAGCAGAGCGCGCAGACGCTGCGCGCCCACTTGGTGGCGCTGCTGAGTGCGCTCTGTCGCTCCGTTCGCGCATGCCCAGCCGTGGTCCGTGCCACCTTCCGCCAGCTTTTTCTGCGCGTGCGAGAGCGCTTCCCCAGCGGCCAGCACGAGGTGCGCCCTCTGCGGGCAGGACTGGGTGAGGGAAGAAAGCGGTAGGGAAAGGGGACCCGTGGGACCCCCAGGTCCAGAGCCGGAAGGGGTGGTGGTGGTGGAGTTAGTAACCGAGGACAGGCAGAAAGGCAGGGTCATGAGGAGAGAATGGGACAGCGCCAAAGGGAAAGCTGTTGTCAGGAGCTTAGGCCTGATGGAGGCCAGCCCACTGCTCTCCCCTCCCCATCCAGAACGTGCCATTCATCGCTGTAACCAGCTTCCTGTGCCTGCGCTTCTTCTCTCCCGCCATCATGGCACCCAAGCTCTTCCACCTGCGAGAGCGACACGCAGACTCCCGCACCAGCCGCACTCTGCTCCTGCTGGCCAAGGTGTGGCTGCAGGCGCGGGTGGGGATGCTCAGCTGGATGCTGAAGGGGGGGTCCTTGCCTGGCCTGCACTGTGTTCCCTACTGGCTCCGGGAGGGAAGGCCTTATGATTACTCCATGGATACTCGCACTTAAGTTTACACAGCTTTTCACAGTTATCTTATCTAATCTCACTGATAAGGGAACAAGTCTGCCACTGGGAAGGAGGTTGCCCAAGGCCACATAACCTGTTGGTGGTGAATTCCAGGCCTTTCAATCCAGATCTGCTAACTCTCAGGCTGGGCCAACCTGCCCAGCCTCGGGCTGGGCCGGCATACACTATGGGGCAGAGTCTGATATAAGACCTACAGAGGAAGGACAATAGGTTGGGTCTAGGTAGTCTCAATTATCAGGTCCTAAAATGCCTCATACTCAGTGATCTGTCCCCTACTCCCCATCCTCCCTGGGGATGGAGTGGGCCTGTGAGTGGAACCTATGCTCTTTCTTCCTCCATTTCTACTGTGGGAGTAGCACAGACTTGGGGGGGGGGATGGGACGAGGTTCTGTGGCTGGGCAACTGACGCAGCAGAGTCTGGCCCTTCCTGCTGTCATCTCCAGGCAGTCCAAAATGTGGGCAACATGGACACGCTGGCTTCCAGGGCCAAGGAGGTTTGGATGGAGCCCCTGCAGCCCACTGTGCGCCAGGGTGTGGCCCAGCTGAAGGACTTCATCAGCAAGCTGGTAGACATGGAAGAGAAGGAGGGTGAGTTCTTCCTGTGAGGCCCATAGCCTCTTGTTTGCATTAACCCGCCACCTATCCTATGGCCCCATCTACCTCTGTGCCTCATTGGCTGCTCCTACAGCGCCTCATCACATTTGCTCTGCTCAGTCCCATGGCCATGCCCCTAACCTGTGCTTCTGTAAGTTCATCCTACAGCCTGCTGGTGACGTTTGCTCAGCTCAGACCCCACTCAGCCCTCTACCCTTTTTTTTCGTGAGAGGAGGGGAGACAGACTCCCACATGTGCCCCGACCGGGATCCACCGGGCAAGCCCACTACGGGGCAATGCTCTGCCCATCAGGGCACTCCTTCATTGCAACAGGAGCCATTTTAGTGCCTGAGGCGGAGGCCGTGGAGCCATGCTCAGCGCCTGGGGCCAACTCGCTGTAATCGAGCCCTGGCTGCAGGAGGGGAGGAGAAAACAGAGAAGTGAGAGGGGGAGGCGTGGAGAAGCAGATGGGTGCTTCTCCTATGTGCCTTGAGCAGGAATCGAACCCACAACATCCACACACGGGGCCGACGCCCTACCACTGAGCTAACCAGCTAGGGCCCAAACCCATTTTTTGTCCTACTACCCCTGCCTGGCAGAACTGGACCTGCAGAGGGCGCTAAGCTTGCAGATGCCGCCAATGAAGGAGGGGCCACTCTTCATCTACAGGACTAAGGGAAAGGGCCCCCTCCTGTCCTCCTCTTTCAAGAAGCTCTATTTCTCTCTCACCGCTGAGGCCCTCAGCTTCGCCAAGACACCCAGCTCCAAGGTGGGTAAGGGGGGAAGTAGGCAAGTAGGGGTCTGAGGGGTTGTAACACCTGGAAGCACCTGTCTCTTCCTCAGAGCCCATCCCAGGGTCCACCAGGGTCAGAGAAAAAAGCTAGGCAAGACTGGCCTCCTGATGTCAGCTGCAAGTCACTTAAGACCCAGGAGGAACAAGCTCCCCTGAGAAGGGGGCCTGGGGCAGGCTGTCTCTGTGGTGTCCAACCCTGGCTTCTTGGTCAGGTGCATGAGTGGGGCAGGAGGCTGAGAGGTGCTTCTGGGAAAGCAAGGAAGCAGGCAGGAGCTAAGAGGAGTCCTGAGTTCCAGCCCTGTGTACCTAGGGGAAGTGTCTCAACCTCTCTGAGCCTTAGTGTCTTGGAGATAGTGGCCCCTACGTAACAGGTTGTTGAGGGTTAGATGAGATGATCTTTCACAGGGTCCAGAGCCAGGATCTGGCACAGACCAGGACCTAAACCAATGATATTTCTAAACACACTGTGTCCCCTGGGCTGGCCTCCTTTGAGCGCTCTTCTCCCAAGGAGGTGCTTAATGCGTCCTTTCTGGATGGACCTTTGACCCCTATCTTGGCCAACCTTATTCCCAGTCAGCCAGGCTCTGGGATGGTCTGCCAGGGATGCCCCGAGCAGCTGGGGGGTACTGAAGGGATGAAGTTGCTCCTTGGGGTGACCCCTCAGCTTAGGCCTCCCACTTTCCAGCTTCTTTTGCTTTTGGGTCCCCTCAGCATTTTCTGAAGCTTCAGTAAAGCCTGGCTACCTGGGCCCCTTACCCTGCTCTGGGCCCCTTTCTGTTTATTGGCATTGGCACATTATGAGTACCCCCTGTGCGGTGCCACTCCCACTGCCTTCTTTCACCTCTTCTGTAGCAGGCACACCCAGCATAGGCAGCACGCGGCACATCCTCTGGGCTGTCTCTTCTGTAGCAGGCACACCCAGCATAGGCAGCACGCGGCACATCCTCTGGGCTGTCTCTTCTGGCCTTTCGGAAGTTCTACCCTGAGACAGCTCAGACATGTGTTCCCAGGGGATGACACTGCCCCTCTCTGCTTGTCCCTGAGGCCGGTGGGGGTGGTGGGCTTATATGCCAGCCTGGGGAGTGTGGACATTATCCCAAGGGCCATGGAGACTGGTCATTTGAATGATGAGGGACTTGGTGAGTTCTGATGGGAGAGTATTCAAGAGGCAAGGAGAGCAGGGTCTGGAGCTGGTGGATTGGATGCAGCTTGAGCAGATTGGCGTTCTCTCCGGGATATGGGTATTTTACATCCAGAGCTTTCCTCTGTCCCATTTGTATCTCATTAGATTTGATGGTGGGAGTGGGGGAGGGGTCGGAGGTGGGATATGACTGTTAGAGTCTGGGAAAATAAAGGTGAACTGGGAAGTGGATAACTGCAAAGGCACATGGCCTGGTCCATGGAAGCCCTTACCTTCCCGCCCGGGGAATGCTGGGTGTCCAGAGACTTCCAAAATTCAGACCTCCCAGGACAGCTGGGAGCCCCTAAGAGGTCGAGTGTGTGGACACCATCTGTCTGCATTCTGTCCTGGCTAAGGTCACTCACAGAGCAGGCTCCGAGAGGGACAGGCATTCTGGGTCCCCCATGCCAATCCCTGGTGCTGCATAAGGGGAGACTGAGGCCCAAAGATACGCAGTGGAGTGGCCTCAATTGGAACCCTTAATCTCTCTTCCCCTGCCCCTCTCAGAAAAGTGCCCTGATCAAGCTAGCCAACCTCCGAGCAGCAGAAAAGGTGGAGGAGAAGAGTTTTGGCAGCTCGCACGTCATGCAGGTCATCTACACCGACGACACGGGCAGGCCCCAGACCACCTACCTGCAGTGCAAGGTGGGGCGGGGTGGCGGGAGCACCTTGGGGAGGGGTGCTATGGGTGTCCCCCGAGGGGGTTGGAATGAGGAGTGAGTGAGTCACCCCTTTGTCGGCCACGAGGTATGTGAGGTCTGGGAGTGTGCGTGTGCGTGTCTCTCCGTGGGCCTGCCTAGGCACCCCCATGTAGGTCTGTGCTTCACGTGGAAAGCGTTTGTGGGAAACTGAATTTCCAAGCGTCTTGATTTGGTTGGTGTCTATGTGTACCTGTGTGTGTCTGTGTGTGTCTGTGTGTGTCTCTGTGTACCTGTGTGTGTCTGTGTGTGTGCATATCAATGAGTAACAGTCATTTATGTCTGTGTGTGGCTCTGGGTGCATGCTCTCACTTCTTCCTCCCTGTTCGTGGATTCTTTCATTTATTAATTTAAAAAATACTTATTGAGCACCTGCTAGGTTCCAGGCATTGTTCTAGGTGGTGGGGGTGTGGCAGCAGATAAAACAGAGTCCCTGCCTTAGTGGACCTTATATTCCAGGGAAGAAGATGGACTGATAAGTAATAAATATTTACAATGGCAGATGGCAAATAGTGCCTTGAAGGGAAGCAAAGGAGCCTAAGAGAGATAAGGAGGGGACAAATAGGGTGCAGCAGGGAGGGATGCTGCTTTATAAAGGATGGTCAGGGGGGCCTCCGTTGGTGGCATTTGAGCAGGGACAAGGTGAGGGATGGAGCATCCAGGGGAAGAACACATGGAGGAAGAGCATGAGTAGGAAGGCTGTTCCCCGCGAATGGCTGTCCTGGGTGGGAGGTCACAGACCCATCCCATGGGGTCCTGCCCTCTATGGGCTCCCTGGTGGGTCAGAGTGCAAAGCCACAGGGAAAAGTTGGTAACAGCAGAGCCACCACATATGGTTGACAGGTTGTGAACTACCCAAGATCATGACCAAGGGGGCCAGGGGCAACCCATACTCTGTTTACCAAGCCAGGTGTCTGGGCATGAGCTGCGTTCTTAGGGAGAAAGGGCAGTCTTTCCTAATTCACTCACATCTGCTGAGTGTGCTAGTGGGGAGCATATCGATCTGAGTGGCACAGAGAGGCAGGGAGGGAGGCGCCCTGGAGGGGGTGACCTCTCCTCAGCTCCATTCCCTCTGCTTCCTGGTCCCTGCAGTGTGTGAATGAGCTGAACCAGTGGCTGTCTGCACTTTGGAAGGTGAGCATCAACAACACTGGCCTGCTGGGCTCCTACCACCCTGGTGTCTTCCGCGGGGACAAGTGGAGCTGCTGCCACCAGAAGGACAAGACAGGTGGGGGTGAAGGCCTGGGTCCCGTTGGGTTGCATCTGTCCACAGCAGGCAGCCTGCTACCAGAGCTGGTCATGGGGACCTTGGGCCTTGGGCATTAGAGGGATGGCCCAGAGGAGCTTCTACTAGAATTTTTGGTGATGATGGAAATGGTGTTTATCTGTACCTTCGCCATGAGCACAGGTGGCTGCTGAGCACTTGTGTCTGACCAGGTAGTGGTGCATTGGATAGAGCATTGGACTGGGACAAAGAGGACCCAGGTTTGAAACCCCGAGGTTGCCAGCTTGAGCTTGGGCTCAACCAGCTTGAGTGAGGGGTTGCTGGCTTGAAGCCCAAGGTCGTTGGCTTGAGCCCAAGGTCGCTGGCTTGAGCAAGAGTCACTCACTCTGCTGTAGCCTCCCCCGGCCAAGGCACATATGAGAAGGCAATCAATGAACAACTAAGGTGCCGCAACAAAGAATTGATGCTTCTCATCTCTCTCCTTTCCTGTCTGTCTGTCCCTATCTGTCCCTCTCTCTCTCTCTCATTAAAAAAAAAATGTGGCTAGTGGCTAGTGGAGCCAAGGAACTGAATATTAAATATTTTTAAATTTTATTTAGCTCAATTTAATTTAAATAGCCATATTTAAGTGTGGCTAGAGACCACTGGAACCTGACCCACCTGGATTTGAGATTGAACAAGGGGTGGAAACTGGCGGCTCTTGACAGTGTGTTGCTGGCTGGTTGGCCTTGCCTGAATCCTGACAGTTCCCATCACAGTGATAACCTTGTCATTGGTGAAGTGGGGCGCCCCAGGGCCTACGAGGCTCAGGGAGGGCAGATGCTTGTACCAAGGTGGTAAAGCCAGCAAGTGGTAGGGCCAGCTCCTTCCAAGGCACAAACGCCCTGTTGGCTCATTCACCGTAATATTACATTCTGGGATGGTCCTGTTTCCTTCCAGGCAGGTACTTCTAGAAAGTGGTCCAGCTCCCTAAGTTATATTCTGTGCAATTTCCACGCTGTGCAGTCATGTCCCCATGGCTCAGGAGTGAACCTGGGAGAGGAGTTGCTGTCCCCAGAGTGTGGGGAGCCATAGGCAGGCCCTGGGCCAGACTTTCCAGGCTGTGCTCCCAGCCAGGACCCCCACCAGGGACCCCTGAAGCCATCCCTTTCCCTCTCTAGGCCTCAGTTTTCCAATCAGAACTACCAGGAAGTTGGACATGAGCTCTCACAGTGCTTGACCAAGACTTATCTGCCCCCAGATCTGGGCTGCGATAAGACCCGGTCACGGGTGACCCTGCAGGAATGGAATGACCCTATCGACCATGACCTGGAGGCCCAACTCACCTACCAGCACCTGCTGGGCATGGAGGCTGCACTGCGGTGAGGAGGCCTATGCAGGGCCCGAGTCCCTCGTGGGAGAGCTCATAGAGTCCGGGAAATGTGCTGGGGGTTGCAGGCGGAGGCAGGGCTGCGATTCAGACTTAGGGCTGCTCCGTGATGACTGGTCGCCTCCCTCTGATCTCTGATCAGCCCCAGTGCCTTTCGACCTTTGGCAGCCACACCTGGGGAGGTGCACCTGGATCTCTGCAGTATGAGTCCAGCTCATGTTAGGATGGAGACCCCAACATGAGCTGCAGAAGCCCAGGGCCAGGGCCATGGCTGCTTCCTGCCCCGGCTGACTCAGACTCCCTATCTTTCCAGCCTCTTGTGGTACCCTCAGAGCACAGGGATTGTCTTCAGCCAACTCCCCGAGTTCCTCAGCCATCTTGATTAATTCAGTGGTTCTCAGTACTGGCTTCAGCGTAGGAAAAACAGGATGGTTTTCAAAAACAACTTAAAAAACCCAGGATGCGCCCTGGCCGGTTGGCTCAGTGGTAGAGCGTCGGCCTGGTGTGCAGAAGTCCTGGGTTTGATTCCCGGCCAAGGCACACAGGAGAAGCGCCCATCTGCTTCTCCACTCCTCCCCCTCTCCTTCCTCTCTGTCTCTCTCTTCCCCTCCTGCAGCCAAGGCTCCATTGGAGCAAAAAAGTTGGCCTGGGCACTGAAGATGGCTCCATGGCCTCTGCCTCAGGCGCTAGAATGGCTCTGGTTGCAACAGAGCGATGCCCCAGAGGGGCAGAGCATCGCCCCCTGGTGGGCGTGCCGGGTGGATCCCAATCGGGTGCATGCGGGAGTCTGTCTGACTGCCTCCCGTTTCCAACTTCAGAAAAATACAAAAAAAAAAAGAAAAACCCAGGGTGCTCAGGCCCTACCTTATTGACTTAGAATATCTGTGGCAGGGGATGGGGTAGCATGGGGACATTTTAAAGAGCTCCAGGGCTTCCTAAGAGCACCGCTTCCCTGGACAGTTTTAGCCCCCACACCTCTGCACTTGGGCCAGGCGGGTGGTGGCTGTCCTCCATGCTCCTCGTGTCCTCCTCCAGGGTTTATCTGTTCAAAATCCTTCAAAGTTCATGCTGTCAGACTAGAACTATTTACTTCCCTGTGACCTACACTCACCAGTGGCTTCCAGGTCACAAAAGCCACCTCCTTTCTTTTTTTTTTTTTTTTTTCTGAAGTGAGAAGCAAGTAGGCAGAGAGACAGACTCCCACATGTGCCTGACCGGGATCCACCTGGCAAGCCCACCAGGGGGTGATGCTCTGCCCATCTGGGCCATTGCTCCATTGCAACCAGAGCCATTGTAGTGCCTGAGGTGGAGGCCATGGAGCCATCCTCAGCACCCAGGACAACTCCGCTGCAATGGAGCCTTGGCTGCAGGAGGGGAAGAGAGAGAGAGAGAGAGAAAGGAGAGAGGGGGAGGGTGGAGAAGCAAATGGGCGCCTCTCCTATGTGCCCTGGCTGGGAATCGAACCTGGGACTTCCACACACCGGGCTGACGCTCTACCGCTGAGCCAACTGGCCAGGGCTGCCACCTCCTTTCTGACAGTGTGGTCCGTCACTAGCTTTTTCTCCACCCTACTCTGGCCCCCTTACCCTATTGACTTTATTTTCTGCCTAGAGGATACAGCCACCACCCTGTCCGCTCTGTTCCTGAGCTCCACACTATCAGAGACTTACTCTTTCACCCACCTGGACCCTTATTCCCGTGGCCACACCCTAAAACCTCCATTCCCTCCTCCTCCTCATCTTCCTCGTCCTCCTCCTCCTCCTCCTCTTCCTCCTCCTCTTCCTCATCCTCATTTTCTAGGCTCCACTTGAATTTCACTTTATGTATAAACACATTTAATATTCACAATCACTGGACCAAGTAGGTACTCATATTATCCCCCATTTAACCCAGGAAACAGTGGAGCTAAGATTCGAACCCAAGCCACCTTGGACTGAGGCGGGTCCCACCATGTGACCAGTGCCCATGGCTCTAATTACCACACCCTGCTTTAAGACCCTCCCCACCTCTCATTCCAGCTCACTTCCTCTGGTGTCCGGTGCCAGTGGAACTTCTACCCGCTAGGATCTCAGACCCACTGACCCAGCCACCTGCTATATCAGTTTCCTGTGATTGCTGTAACAAATTACCACATACTTGGTGGCTTAAAGCAACACAGATTTAGTCTTACATTTATAGAAGTTGGAAGTCAGAAATCTGCCTCAACGGGCTAAAACCAGAGGGGCCTGTGGTCCCTTCCTCCATTATCAAAGTGCATCACTCTATTCTCTGCTTCCATCATTGCACTGCCACCTTCCTCTTTACATCTTCCTCCCTCTTAAGACCCTGTGATTACATTGGGTCCACTTTCCTCACTTCCCCTCACCTCCCTCAGCCCCATGTCCAGCCCTTTAGCAAGTCCAGTCCCTTGGCTTTACTTTCAGAATAAGGCCAGATCGGGCCTTCTTACATTTACACTGACTCTCCGTGTCTGAGCCTCTCATACCTTCCATTGTGGGAATAACCCAGCAGCCTTCTGACTGGCCATTCTGCCTCTACTCCTGCCTCCCTAGGATCTGTTCTCCCCACGGCCCCCAGAGTGATCTTTTCAAACACAAAACATCACATCACTCTCCTGCTTAAAACCCCTGAAGACTTTCACAGCCTTAAAAGCCAGTGTCTCTGTCCTGCCTACAGTGCTCGAGTGCCCTGGCTGACCTGCTTCTCAGTTCCATCTACCACCAGGCCCTCTGTGCTAAGCTCCCTGAAGCTGTCCTTGCCTTCTTGCTGTCTCTGGGCATTGCCACCACAGGACCTTTGCACTTGCTGTGTCCTTTGTCTAAAGGTTCTCCCCCAGTTGTTCACGTGGCTTGTTCCTTCACCTGACTCAGGCCTCTGCTCAAAAGCATGGCACCTGTCAGAGAGGCCTCTCCTAACCACTGTTACTCTAGAACATGATGGAACTCATCAGTATGTGTTGTTGACTCATTTTTGCCTGTCTCAGTTACACTGAGCTCCCTGATGGCAGGCCTATAGCATTTGCTGCTCTGACCCCAGTACTGAGAACAGGGCCTTACACATTCCAGCCCCTCAGTAAATTTGAGTAACATGAACGGAGGAGTAAGGGAATGACATTTGAGCTCGTCTGTGAGGTTCCCAGGATCACTCTCAGAGAGTGAAGCAGGGAAGGGCATTCTGAGCAGTGGGGGCGACATGGAAAAAAGGCTGTGGTGGCTGCACTGAGAGAAGCAGGAGAGCAGGCCAGGTGACCCTGGAGGGACAAGAAGGTGTCTGAGCAGGAGGAGGGGCTGTTAGACCTTAGCGGAGGGAAACATCTCTCCCAGAATAGATCAGAGAGACTGTCAAAGGGCTGAGCCAGAAGAATTCTTACATCAGGAACTTCCAAGTGTGGGGCCCATGCAGCTGCTCAGCCACCAATACACACACAAGGATTGGACCTGGGGGGACCTGTGCAGAACCCCAATTAGGAATCGCGCTTAAAATGTCAGTCTCCATGGCCAGTTAACTAATTCTTGACCAGTTAATACTAGATGATTTTCAGGCCCCAGTGGCTCTTTTCCCAAGGGCCCCTCAAAACAAGAGTGACATGATTCTAGCTTGGTTTCCAGAGTACCTTCTGCTGAGGCACAGTTGGGAGTGCAGGAGGCCCAGAGGGGGAGGTGACCAGGGACCAAGACCTGGGCCTGCGTTGCTTCTGCATAGATAGAAAGTCAGCCCTGTTCCCCTAAGAAGCCCTTCCAGTCAGGATCCCCACACTGGGTCACCCAGCCTTCCCGGCACGGGCAGCAGGAGCCCTCACTCTGTCCCCGCAGGGAGAAGCACCGGGAGCTGAGTGCAAGCACAGAGGCAGGCTCCGCGCTTTCAGGCCCTGGTGAAGGTAGGTCCCTCCTGTCTGGACTCTCGGTGGTCTGAGTGTCCTTCAGGGACACTGTGAGTGAGGCTCCTGAGGCCTACTTCTGGGGGCCCTCTGACCTTTGGGACAGGCACTGGCAGGCAAGGTCCAGCCTGCCCTGCTCTCAACCTGCACCTGCCTTCAGCCCCAGAGGACCCACTGGCCCAGCTGCTGCAAGTGCTGCAGGACCTCCGGGCGGCACACAGCTGCAGCCCAACCAGCTCCTCGCCCTCAAAGCCGAACTGCCTCGCGGAGCTGCAGACGTGAAGCCTGCCTCACACTCCCTCACCAAGCCCCCTGCCAGGTGCTGGACACCCCTGGTGCACTCTTGGCCCTTCACCTCAGTCCCTCTCACTGGGGTGCGGGGCCTGGGTCTCTCCTGAGCTGGGTGAGTTGGGTAGCCAGGGACCAGCAGATCCAGAAATCCAGAGCTGACAAGGCTCTGGCCCATCGTCCCCCATATGAAGTCTGTAGGGGAACCTGGGGGTTCCTGCTCCTCTGAGAGGCCTGGCTGCTCCCTGCAGTCCCTGCCCCGGTCACCAGCACTAACCCAGACTCCAGGGACCTTCCACTGCTGCCCAGGGCCCACCCAGCCAGAAACTACCCCTGGGATGGTCCACACCCAAGTGGACTGACAATTCCTTGGGCCCAGAGAGGCAGGAGGGAACACGGCCTAGGAGATGAGGCCATGACCTCAGCACTCACTTTGCTCTCAGCTACCACTCCGCCTCCTCTCCTCACAGCCACTGGCTCTGCCTCTGGGAGAGCATCGCAGTGCTCTGGTGCCAACAATAAATGTGCTGTGACTGGCTCTGCGCTCTCGCTCTCGTGATGGGTGTTGGGAGGAATGGGTCTGAGGACCCCAACAGCTGCTGGTGGGCGTGGCCAAGGACTGACTGCCGGCATAGCTTCTGCACCCCCCTCGTTCTCCTTTGCTTTCCCCTTCCCGGGGGGTGGGGTGGGGGGGGGTGGTGTCCCCTTTCTCCTCCCAGCTGCTGGTCCCTCCATGCCCTAGGGTCACTCCTCCGTCCTCCACAGGTTACAGAGCCTCACCTGGCTCTTTCTGGGGCTCTGCTGCTCCTCTGCTTCAGGTATCCTGAAGACTGCACAGTATCCTGAAGGGGCAGGTTCAGAACCTTGAATCAGGTGGCCTGGCCCTGGTGCATTCCTTTTGCCAACCCCTTCTGCCAGAGCACGGCTCCCTCTGGTCAGAACCCCCCTGCCGTCACCCCGATCCATCTCTAGGTACACAGTAACCTCCGACATAATAAGATGGGGGAGGCACTTCCAGCACATTCTTTAAGACTCTCCTTCAACCAAGCTGGGAACCTTGCCTGTGAATCCTAGGCCTAGGACAGTCCCCAAGGACCTGGGTCACGGGTAGGACCCCTGATCCAGCTGACCAGTGAGGTCCTAGGGCAGGGCCATCTGGACAGGCTACATACTGGGTTCTTTGAAGGGTGGCAGAGAAAGCAAAGGGGGATGAAGGAATGGGGCTGCCCACCTCCCTCAACCTTGTGGTTTTTGTGGCCATGCTGACCTTTTCTCCTGGTCGCAGCCTCAGTGGGGGGTTGTGTCCCCCCACCAGCAGCCCACCAACCCGACCCCTTGGATGTCCATCACCTCTTGGTTGCGGTGCAACCATCCTGTGGACCTTCTGAGCCTCTTTGCAGGGCTAGGGAACCCCTCTTCCTTCCAGGCCCAAGGCTTGAATCCAGGGGTGGCTGAGCTCACTCTGCACCTGCTGCATCAAGAACACCTGGTTCTCTGGCTACTTCCTTAGAGCCTCACACAAATACTCATGCCTGTTGGATCTTCTTGGGTTTCGAGGACCTCATGGTCAGGAAGTATGTATTTCAGGGTTTCCTGAGCCCCAGTGCAGGGAATGCAGGGGAAAGAGAAGTGTGTACTTATTGGGGTTGTAACAACTAGAATTCTGGATTTTAAATGCACACATACAGCCACCCACTGGGACTCTCCTTCAGTGGATCCTGGTGTGGACATGGCCACCACAGTCAGAAGGGAAGTTTAACATGAGTAAGTGCCTGGCACTACTCCCACTGTTCGTGTACCCCCACACCCAGGGTCTCCTCTCCTCTCAGCCTCTGAGCAGAGCTGCCAAATCCACAGGTGCCACATTATTTTTGGAAGACACCTGGAAAAAGAGGGTCACAAAAGACTCCTGTCTGCCCATGGGACATGAAAGTGCCAGAGGTCACACTTTCCACCAACCCAGGCATTCTACATCAACACCATACAGCCTCAGGATTGCCAAGCCTATTTACCCAGGGGGCTGGCAGCACAGGGCAGGCACCCTAGGAAGCCTTGAGTGGGCCCAGCTCACAGTACATGTCTTTCATCCTCTGGGCCTGCCCTGTAGGAAATCTGGGCAAATTCCCACCAACTTCTTTCTGGAAATTCCTATCAAAGTATAATTTTTAAATATACCTTAAAAAATCGCCTGACCAGGCGGTGGCGCAGTAGATGGAGCGTCGGACTGGGATGCAGAGGACCCAGGTTCAAGACCCCGAGGTCACCAGCCTGGGCATGGGCTCATCTGGCTTGAGCAAAAAGCTCACCAGCTTGGACCCAAGATTGCTGGCTTGAGCACGGGGTTACTTGGTTTGCTGAAGGCCCACGGTCAAGGCACATATGAGAAAGCAATCAATGAACAACTAAGGTGTTGCATCAAAAAACTGATGATTGATGCTTCTCGTCTCTCTCCGTTCCTGTCTGTCCCTGTCTATCCCTCTCTCTGACTCTCTCTGTCCATGTAAAAAAAAAAATGACTCCTACAAATACAGAATGAACATGTATCAAAGATTTGTTACATATCAAGGAGGAAATGAGTGTTTGGTAAAGATGGTTCATAGAGCTTTTTGAGAAGCTAGGTCAGTGGTAGTCAACCTTTTTATACCTACGACCCACTTTTGTATCTCTGTTAGTAGTAAAATTTTCTAACCACCCACTGGTTCCACAGTAATGGTGATTTATAAAGTAGGGAAGTAACTATAAAATTTATAAAGCAGAGCCTGACCTGTGGTGGCACAGTGGATAAAGTGTCAACCTAGAAACGCTGAGGTTGCTGGTTCAAAACCCTGGGCTTGCCTGGTCAAGGCACATATGGGAGTTGATGCTTTCTGCTCCTCCCCCCTTCTCTCTCTCTCTCTCCTCCCTCTTTATAATGAATAAATAAAATCTTTATAAAATTTATAAAGCAGAGTTACAGCAAGTTAAAGCATATAATAATAATTACTTATCAATTACTTTATGTCGGATTTTCGCTAAGATTGGCAGAATAAATCTTTATAAACCAACTTCCTATAGTTAAATACTTTTTTTTATTTATACTTTGGTTGCTCTGCTACCGCCCACCATGAAAGCTAGAACGCCCACTAGTGGGCGGTAGGGACCAAGTTGACTACCACTGAGCTAGGTATTTGTAAGCTTTCTAAGAATGCTAGAATAAGATTGTGATGTTCTCTAGTATAGAAACGTACAAGTTCATAAGTAACTTCAGTGTCTGTGTTCTGATCAAATAATAAATATAAAAGTAAAAAACAGGTCCATTCCCAAAGATTAGGGATTGGTAAACTCTTAAAAAAGATTTTATTCAGCCCTGGCCGGTTGGCTCAGCAGTAGAGCGTCGGCCTAGCGTGCGGAGGACCCGGGTTCGATTCCCGGCCAGGGCACACAGGAGAAGCGCCCATTTGTTTCTCCACCCCTCTGCCGCGCTTTCTCTCTCTGTCTCTCTCTTCCCCTCCCGCAGCCAAGGCTCCATTGGAGCAAAGATGGCCCGGGCGCTGGGGATGGCTCTGTGGCCTCTGCCCCAGGCGCTAGAGTGGCTCTGGTCGCAACATGGCGACGCCCATGATGGGCAGAGCATCGCCCCCTGGTGGGCATGCCGGGTGGATCCCGGTCGGGCGCATGCGGGAGTCTGTCTGACTGTCTCTCCCTGTTTCCAGCTTCAGAAAAATGAAAAAAAAAAAAAAAAAAAGATTTTATTCATTTTAGAGAGATAGAAAGGGGGGAGGAGCAGGAAGCATCAACTCCCTTACGTGCCTTGACCAGGCAAGCCCGGGATTTCGAACCAGCGACCTCAGCGTTGCAGGTCAATGTGGGTTTTGGGGGTTTTTGCTTTTGTTTGTGCAGGTCAACGTTTTATCCACTGCACCACCACAGCTCAGGCTAAATATTTTTCTTTTTTTTTTTTTTTAAGACTTTATTCATTTTAGTGAGAGAGACAGAAAGAAAGGGGGGAGGAGCAGGAAGCATCAACTCTTATGTGCCTTGACTAGGCAAGCGGGATTGGCAAACTTTTTGCAAAGGCCCAGGCATGCAAGTTTTTGTCACAGTTACTCTCAGTACAAAAGTAGCCACAGACAATGAGTAAACAAATGGGCTTGGTTTACTGCAATGAAACTTTATTTACAAAAACAGGTGGCGAGCCCTAGCCAGCTGGCTCAATGGTAGAGCGTCCGCCTGCCGTGCGCCTGGCGTGTGGATGTTCCGGGTTCAATTTCTGGCCAGGACACACAGGAGAAAAGCCCATCTGCTTCCCCACCCTTCCCCCTCTCCTTTCTCTTTCTCTCTCTCTCTTCCCCTCCCACAGCCAAGGCTCCATTGGAGCAAAGTTGGCCCGAGTACTGAGGACAGCTCCATGGCCTCCGCCTCAGGCACTAGAATGGCTCTGGTTTGAATAGAGCAACGGCCCAGATGGGCAGAACATCACCCCCTAGTGGGCATGCCAAGTGGATCCTGGATGGGTGCATGCAGGAGTCTCTCTGCCTCCCCGCTTCTCACTTCCGAAAAATACAAAACAAACAAACAAAAACAGGTGGCAGGTTCAATTTGGTCTGCAAGCCCTCACAGTTTGACACACCTAGGTAATTAAATAACCCTAGGTCAGGCCTGTTCAGAATGCTACAGTAGGTCACTGACAGAACATGCTACACTCCCCCTTCACCTATTTCCAAGATTGGATAATGTTTCATCACACTCTTTGTCCCAGCAGGCCCATTCACAGTTGTGCCAGGCAGGACTATCTTATCAGAAGATGGGAATGGTTAGTTGGCCTCCTCTTGGGGCACACCATAACCAAATTTCTGAAGACTCTGTGTGTGTGGGGGGGGGGGGGGGGGGGGGGGGGGGCTGACAGCTTCTAGAGCCCAGGATCTCGTGTTGATTTGGGAATCAAAGAGCAAATGTGACCAGAACTCCCCAAAAGAGGGCAGGCTTCCACAGTGACAAGGAGGGTAGAGCCCCTACTGGGTAAAAATCCTCTCCCTGCCCTATCCCTAGCCCACCCAGTTAAGGGCAGCCAGTCTCTGTACATCCAGGCCCCTGCAGTCCTGGCAAAGGTATATCCCTGGCCCAAATATTTCCTGGATGGCTCAGAGGGGTGGGGCTGCAACCTCAGGGCATCATTAATTACCTTCGTTGCCTTCTATTCCTCAGCAGTTAAAGAGGTGCTGCCAGGGAATGACACTTCCTCACCCCAGGGCTCAAAGATCAAGTAGGAAATGGCCCCTTCCCAGAAAACGGCAGTGGAAGCTCAGATTTCTTTTGGAGCTCCTTGGCTGCTACCCCGACCTAGAGAAGCAGCTGGAAAGCTGTTAGGGGTCCGTTAGCGAATCTTAGACTCCAGTCCCCCTTGCTTCAAACAGCTCAGGTAAGGCCTTTATAATAAGCTGTTGTCTGCAAAATATCAACTAATCAAAATAAGTACTGATGCACTTACCCCTCCCAGAGCCTCACACCCGTCTTTTGCCCCAGCCCTCACCGAATTGTTCCCCTAACAAGGAGCTCACTATGCCACAAGCCCAGTTACAACACTGCCAGGGGTCTTGCGACAATCCGCCCAGGCAGCATTGGCAGGGTCTTATCCATACACAGCCGTCTGGTTAAAGGGATGGACAGCCATGAGCCGATGAGGCTTCTTCCACCCTCGCCAGCCACACCTGCTCATACCCAAAGACTCCATTCTCCATTCAGGGGCTTTTTGTTGTGTGCTCCAAGGGTACATTTCCAAAAACGGATCAAGGGATGTGGGAAGCAGAGACAGCCCCAGCTTAGGGTTGTCAATTAGCCTGGAGGAAGATATCTCAGGACGCAGAATAGCTCCTAGCTCTCAGAACATGTGACAAGGCACGCCCACGAAGAAACTCACGCATGCGCAGGCCCACCAGCCTCCCGTGGACCCTCTTGGGTTCTAGCGCCTGCGCGAGATCCTCCAGTCCGATAGGGGGCAATAAGCCATCCCTCAGATGGGCTCGGCACCACCGGCGAACTCAGAACCAGCCGCTGAGCCGGAAGAGGTTGTGTGAAGTACTCTGGCGGCGGTGGGTCTGGCAGCTGAGACTTGTAGGCGTCTGTGGCTTTAGGATGAACGCTCCTCCTGCCTTCGAGTCGTTCTTGTTGTTCGAAGGCGAGAAGAAGTAAGTGGAGCCTGCCGGGCGGGGGATGGTTGGGCCGAGGTTCGCGCCGTTGTCTGCCAAATTTAAGAGGCCTGCGAGGCGGTGGTGAGTTTCCCCTTTGCGGTTGAAGACACAGACTCAGAGATGTTAAGTAATTCCCCGCCACAGCCTGACCAGGCGGTAGCGCAGTGGATGGAGCGTGGGACTGGGACGCGGAGGACCCAGGTTCGCAGTCTCGTCTGGTTTGAGCAAAGCTCACCAGCTTGAGCCCGTTGGGTTGAGCAAGGGGTCACTCGCTCTGCTGTAGCCCCCTGGTCAAGGCACATATGAGAAAACAATCAATGAGCAATTAAGGTGCCGCAAGGAAGAATTGATGCTTCTCATCTCTCTCCCTTCCTGTCTATCCTTCTCTCTGACTCTCTCTTGTCAAAAAATAACAAAAAGTAATCCTTGCTGCAACCAGAGTTAGACCCATACCCGAGCTCCCTCCACTGTGCATTCCTTCAGTGACTCAGTGCTTGCAGAGCAAAGGAAAATACAGTCCGGTGGTCAGACAGCCTGGCCTTGGCTCCTGCAACCCCCTCTTAAGAACTTTAGTGTCTTTGGGTAAGTGACTTAATCTCCCGTAGGCCCTACTTTCCTCATCTGCAAAATGGGCTTATTACTGTATTAAATCACAGAGTAAGTCTAGGGGAGATTAAATGAGGTAATTTATGTAAAGTGCTTAAGAGCCTCTTAAATGCTAGTTTTTCAAACTTCTCTTAACAGCCTGGTATGCAGGGCTTTACGGTCTAGCTCTTGTCAGCCACTGCAGTCTCCCAGGAGAGCAGTGCTTCTTAGCTGGGGACCACCCTGGAACTTTTGGCAATGTCTGCCAACATTTTTGGTTGTCATTGAGGAGGTGCTACTGGCATGTAGTGGGTCAAGGCCATGACTACTGCTACTATTCTAAAATGTGTAGACAACCCCCTACCAAAAAGAGTTATCTGGTCTAAAATGTCACTGGTGCCAAGACTGAGAAACTCTGCTCTAAGGGAAAAGGAGCAATTCAGAGTAAGCAAGGGTCCCACAGAATCAGGGAGTAACAGGTTAGGATATAGACACGCTGCAGCTGAGTGAGAGAGGTCTTTATAAGATGAAGAGATTGAGAAAGGCTTCCAGGAGCAGGTGGGACTTGAGCCAGCCGTAAAGGGTAGGGTTTAGACTCGGGAGGAAGGGAGCCTCTGTCCCTCCCCCCCCCCATCTCTTGTCTCTCTCTTCCTAGGATCACCATTACCAAGGACACCAAGGTACCCAATGCCTGTTTGTTCACCATCAACAAAGAAGATCATACACTAGGAAACATTATTAAATCGTAAGTTCCAAGTCAAAGGCTCTCAGGGGCTATGTTTCATGGGGTTCTTTGAGGCAAAGTACAAGTTCCAGAAGATTTTCTTAAGTCTCGGAGCTATGTAAAGTCCTTCTGGCGGTTCACTCATTTTAGTACCTTATCTTCAAAATGATACTGACCAATACCTATTCACATAGCCACATTTCTGTACTGGCTCATTATCTGACTGAAGTAAGTGAATATTCAGGAAGCCACAGAAAGGTAAGCCTACTTGTGTGTCTTTGTGCTAATGAGCATGGAGAAGTCATCAAGGTTAGCTCCCACTCATCTTGCCCATGACAATGACCTCACTGACACTTGGCATTCTAAAATGTTTGTGCCAGAGATTGTAACTGAGTAGAATAAGGGGAAGAGGTAAGAGAGGGGCTTGGTGGTTATCTAGTGCCTCTGGTGGGTACCTGATACTGGCTGGTAGATATTTGTTTACAACAGTGAAGTCCTAGCCAGGTAGGTGGCTAGCAGTGTGATTGATACTCTGGCCCAGGGACTTGTCATTTCACTGCTGAAAAGTACCATCAGGGAAGCAGGTCTTTCCCAAGGTTGTGTGTTTTGAGACTTGGCTGAAGCCTGCCTGCTCTCCTGGTTTTAAATAGAGGGTGGTGTTGCCCGTCTTTTGTTGACTCCCACCCTGAACCAAGCCAGTGATGCACCCTGGCTCTTTCTGGGGCCCTGCTGCTCCTCTGCTTTATGAGCCACGTACCCACCTATGCAAGGACCCTCCCTCTAGGTGCTCACACCTGACTGAGCTGCTATGGAGAAAGCATGTCCCCAGCAAACAACACTGGCTTCACTTCACCACAACCTCATGGAACAGGACCCCATGAGGGTGGACAGCAACTGCCAGCCTATGTTGCCTAAAGCAGTGGTCCCCAACCCCCAGGCTGCGGACCGGTACCAGTCCGCAGAGAAAGAATAAGTAACTTACATTATTTCCGTTTTATTTATATTTAAGCCTGAACGATGTTTTATTTTTAAAATATGACTAGATTCCCTCTGTTACATTTGTCTAAGACTCACTCTCGACGCTTGTCTCGTAAGTTCGACAATTTATATATATATATATATATATTTTTTTTTTTTTTTTTTTTTTGTATTTTTCTGAAGCTGGAAACGGGGAGAGACAGTCAGACAGACTCCCACATGTGCCCGACCGGGATCCACCCGCACGCCCACCAGGGGCGACGCTCTGCCCCTCTGGGGCATTGCTCTGCCGTGACCAGAGCCACTCCAGCGCCTGGGGCAGAGGCCAAGGAGCCATCCCCAGCGTCCGGGCCATCTTTGCTCCAATGGAGCCTTGGCTGCGGGAGGGGAAGAGAGAGACAGAGAGGAAGGGGGGGGGTGGAGAAGCAAATGGGCACTTCTCCTATGTGCCCTGGCCGGGAATCGAACCCAGGTCCTCCGCACGCCAGGCCGATGCTCTACCGCTGAGCCAACAGGCCAGGGCCTCGACAATTATATTTAAAAATACCACAGTTTTTATGCCAGTCGCATAATTTTATTTTGTGCATTTATCCGTCCCACCCTAAAGGCCGGTTCGTGAAAATATTTTCTGACTTTAAACCGGTCCGTGGCCCAAAAAAGGTTGGGGACCACTGGCCTAAACTAAAGGACTTCCATTTCCCTGACTGCTCAGAGCCTGGGCCTTCTCCCTCTGCTGCCCTTATTTGCTGTGCCAGATGCTTTGTGGGCTGGAAATGGGGATTTTATGTTCTGGTTTACTGAATATTGGCTGGATTTTTACTGCCTATGGAGGTCTCTTTCGGGGCATTGCAAGGTCTCTGACTTCCCTTACGGGAAGAGTAGAAACCCTGTTTACCAGCTAAAGTTTTTCTTTCTTTCTTTCTTTTTTTTTTTTTAGTGAGAGAGAGAGAGAGAGAGAGAGACAAGAGACAGAGAGGAAGGGAGAGAGATAATAGTAGCTGCGGCACCTTAGTTGTTCATTGACTGCTTTTTCATATGTGCCTTGACCGGGGAGCCAGTGACCCTTGCTCAAGCCAGTGATCTTGGGCTTCAAGCCAGCAATTTTTGGGATCATGCCAGTGAGCCATGGGATTCATGTCTATGACACCACACTCAAGTCAGCAATGTCAGGGTTTCAAACCTGGGTCCTCAGCATCCTAGGTTGACACTCTATCCACTGCGCCACCATGTGGTCAGGCTAGCAGCAAAGGTTCTTGATGCTCCTGGATATACAGGTATGTGTGGGAGAATCCCCATATAGTCTATCTTCTCCTAAGTATCTATTTTACTTGTGTGTTTTTTTTTTGGGGGGGGGGCTAAAAATCAAGAGCAGGGGAACTACCTGGTGCCAGCTGCCAGCTACATTTGCTTACAGGCCTCAACCCAATAGGAAGGCCCCTTGGCTAGAAGGCCTGGTAAGCTACAAGGGGCCAGAGCTCCAAAAGCACTAGGCTCAGCCTCTTTTCACTGCTCATCCCTATATCTCAGACAGCTGTTGAAGGACCCACAGGTGCTGTTTGCTGGCTACAAAGTCCCCCACCCCTTGGAGCACAAGATCATCATCCGTGTGCAGACCACTCCCGACTACAGCCCCCAGGAGGCCTTCACCAATGCCATCACAGACCTCATTAGTGAGCTCTCCCTGCTGGAAGAGCGATTCCGGGTGAGGAGCCTGCTGTGTGGGCTGGGCTGGGTGGGCTGGATGTCCTGTACGCCCAAGTTGTGGGTTCTCATGCCCACACCTCAGACAACCCTGGCTTGTTTCCTCTGATTTAATTTGGTAGGGGTGGAGGGAGGTGGAGGTGATGACCGAGTGGGGACTTCCACCATAGCCTCCAGGAAGCATGGTTAAGGTTATGGAGTTGAGGCCTGGGGCTAGCTGTCTGCATCCATTGGTGGGAACTGTACCTAGTGTTCTAGGGCCTCCTTGTCCACTTCTGTGGTCCCTGTGGAAGCAGGGGGCCTACTGTCCTTTAGTGCTACTCCTCCAGGTCTGTACTCTGGTGCTGCTGGCTGCTCTGTGTTTTATTTTATTTTTATTTTAGTGAGAGACAGGATAGGAGAGAGATGAGAAGCATCAACTCATAGTTGCAGCACCTTAGTTGTTTAAACATTGCTTTCTCATACATGCCTTGACTTGGATCTAGCCAAGCCAGTGACCCCTTGCTCAAGCGGTGACCTTGGGCTTCAAGTCAGTGACCTTTGGGCTCAAGCCAGCAACCATGAGATCATATCTGTGATCCCAAGCTCAAGTTGATGACCCCATATTCTAGCTGATGAGCTCAGGGTTTCGAACCTGGGTCCTCAGCGTCCCAGGTCGATGCTCTATCCACTGCACCACCACCTGATCAGGCTGCTCTGTGGTTTTTAAGGCCTGGCTGTGTGCAGGTTATTTATCTAGAGGGCAGCTCATCCTAGGGTAGGGTCAAACCTATTCATGCAGGGAGTCTCAAAATCTAGACAACTTAAAGTGGGAAAGATCCTGTTTGTCAGATTTCAACATATATACTCACCAAGAAGCACCTCTGCTCCATCAGACTCCAGGTCTAGGCAGCAAGATGTCTGCTGCAGAAAAGTAATGGGGTGGGCTCGGTGGGCTCAGAGAGTCCTTTGGGTTGGGGCTGCCCAGCTCCCTGGAGCTGTTCAGGGCCGCGTTTACTGGTTCTGTTCAGTTTGTGGCTGCACTCTAGAGCTGTGGGAGCAGCTCCCTGGTGGACCTTGGTCAGCGATGCTGGGGCTGAGTTTCCAGCACTCACCTGGCCTTCCAGCTAAGTGTGCTGCCTTTCTTTTCCCTCAGGTGGCCATCAAAGACAAGCAAGAAGGAATTGAATAGTGGGCTGGAAACAGTCTTACTTGGCCCTTTCCTACCTTGCATCCGGCCCTTCTCCAGGCACCAGTGGAAGAGAACAGCTTCCCTCAGCCGTGGGCCTCCTTAGAGATATCCCAGAGTCCCTCACCCACTATACCTGGATTGTCTCAGCTTCCTAATAAAGTGTGGCGGGAAAAGACCCAGATGTGAGCTGAAGCGGGGGGACTTCACAGCAAATGGATTGTCAGGCTCAGTGGAGGTAGATGACCTGTCTCAAGGCTTCTCTGGGGCCACACTGCAGAGCAGATTAGTCCAGAGATCCAGATTTCTCTCTGAGAGGGTGCCAGGAACAAACGCATTCTGAACTAACGGGGAACCAGGGGCTGCAGTGAAGGCAGTCTTGAGCAGAAGAGACCTGCTCAAACCTATACACTACTTCCATGAAAACCTGTAGACTCCCATGAGTCTCTGCCGTAGAAGCCCAGCTGCCAGGTCAGGCTGTCTTACTCAAAATAGCAACACCAAGGGGGCCCACAAACAGCTCTTCCAGGCTTCTCTTACATAGTAGTTTAATAAAAATATTCACTCATAAAAAAGATTCCTCATCACTAGCTCAAAAGTTGAGTAAGTTGTGTCTCTGGAGCTCCTGCTGGAGGCTAGTGTCTCTTCCAGATGGCTACAATGTTGGAGTCTGTCAGAGCGGTGAGGTAGGTAAAGGTGGGGTTGGCCACCACCGTGTTCACCATGGTCTTGGTCACCGTGTGGCTGAGGGCCTGTGGTTGCGGCCACTTAAGGATCTGGAGGGGAGAGAGAGGGGGCTGGGCTCCTTCCTAGATCCCAGAACCCTTGTGCCGCACCAGCCCCTGCAGGGGGAGAGGAGCGAGCTGTGCCTACCTGCGTGGGGGCCTGCGGGGTTGCCGGCAGTGGAGGCTGCTGCGTCAGAATGTGCCTGACATCGTAGACCCACACGCTGCCCTCCTCGTCCCCACAGAGCACAATCCCTTTATCTGCCAGGACAAAAGATTGGAATCTAAGGTGAGGCATTCTCCAGGAGTAGAAGATGGGCTAGGGAGGGTGGGTGGGCTCACCAGGACAGGTGCTGAGTGAGAAGTAGGCCAAGTCAGTAGGTGACCACTGCAGCTGAGCCAGGATCACCACCGCCACTGTGGACTGGGTGCCACGGCCCACCCACGTCTGGCTCCAGCTCCACAGGCAGATGGTGCCTAGGTTACTCCCCTTGGAGGCTGTGAGGGAGAAGGGAGAATGGAGAACTGCGCCTGGGGAGGCCTCTCTAGGCTTTCTTGCTCCACAGCAAGCTCAGAAGCTCAGATCTAAACCCCAGCCCGGGAAGAAACAACCCACAAAGGCCTTACCAGGGTCTGTTTGGGTCCCTGATAGCCAGATTGTCCCAAGCCAGGCTCACTCACCCACGACATCCTCATTCACAAATGCCAGCCCGTCCACTCTCTGGCCAGATGCCTCGGAGCCCTCAGAGAATACAAACTCCACCTCACACACCCTGTGGGGCAAAAGATGCTGGTCAGACTATTGTGGATGCAGTTTCTCATTCATTCAATGAACCATTCATTGGGCCCCTATGGTGGGCCCTGCCCTGTGTAGAGCTCAGAAAATGCAACCAAGAATCTCTTCTGGGCCCTGGAGGGATTAAGTTTCACCCTCAAAATGGGAGCCAGCACCTCAGTATACTAAGTCACAGGTGGTGGGGACTCGAAAGCACGAGGAGCTGGTTCCCAGGATGGGGGTGGTGTGGCCATGAGCGTTCTGGAGAGGCAGTGCCTCTGGGACAGAGATGAGCAGGAGGAAGGCATTTCCAGCTGAGTGCTCAGGACCCAAGAAGCGACAGACTGGGGAGGGGTTTGCTGTGACCTTGAGGACAGTAGGGACAGTAGCTGCTCGGTGTTTCCAAGCTGACTGTGTGTAGGGTAGCAGCACTTGGAAAGGCCATCCAGCAGCTCCCCAGAGTCCTGGAGGACACCTGGAAGCAAGAAGGGCAGCCCAGGTCCTAACTGAGGAGCAGACAGCTGTGCTGTGGTGAAGAAATGCCACAGGACTGGGGGACCAGGCAGATGTGAGTGGGCACGGGAAGGGAGGGAGGAGGCAGACCCGGGGCTTGACTGCTAGGTGTAGTACAGGGCCACCACCAACTTAGGTGGACGACTGCCCTCCGTGTAGCAGCTGCTACATCCACTCCTGCCACCTAACCCTAAAATTCTTCCCAGGCTATTCATGGCACTGATGGTAAAACTCAGAATCTTACCATGGCCAACAAAACCAGTGCACCCTGGCCTGAGCAACCCTGCTACCTCATGGACCATTTCCTCTGGTTTCCAAGCCATGGCCAGACTCCCTGATCAGCCAGCTCCCCCTACCACTGGCCTTTGTACAGTTCCTCAAGTATTCACTACTACCACCTGACTCCCTCACAAGGCTCATGTGGAAAGCATGAACTGAACACAACCTTCTGCCACTGGTCACCTCTTCAGAGCCCCCTTGGCCTTCCTGTTCCCCTCTTAGAGCACCCGGTTCTCTCTCCTTCATAGCTCACTCACACGATGCTTTGTGGTGTTTTACTGGCCACCTTTGTTTACTGTGTCTCCTCTACTAGGCTTGGGGCCCCCAGAAGGCTGAGACACCATGCTGAGCTCTGTCTCAGGCCCTCCAGATAGCCTGGGTGAGCCACAAGCCTCAGCCTGGCCCTTCCAGGGCCTCGTCCCTGCCCTTGTCCTCCACTGGCCCTGGCATGCTAGTTACTGTCCCAACTTTACAGATGAGGAAATATACTAGCACAGGAAGGTCACACTGCTGGTAAGTGGCAAACCATGGGTGGCAGTAAAGCCCCAGGTTGAAGGTGAGGTGATCACAGTCCAGAGGGGGACCCAGCGAAGGAACAGGTCACAGGGACCTTTACTCAAGAGACTAGCAGGAGGCTGGGACAGGCCAGCTCTGTGAAGAAGACCCTGAAAATAGCCCCTGTGGTTACCCAGGGCAGTACGCATGGTTTGGCCACCACCTCTGGCAGGTGTGCCTGGGTCAGACATCTGCGGTAGCAGCTCCCAGCTCTGAGGCTTGGCTTTCAAGGCACCCCACCCACCTCACCTCCTCTTTTGAGGCTGCTCCAGCCGCACATCCCAGCAGCAGCAGCCACCCTCACAGCCAGCCAGCAGGTAGGCATCCGGGCAGGAAGCAACGGGGCAGAGGCGCAGGGGGGTGGATGTGGTATCGAGTGTGAGCAGCTGGCTGCCAGTGGGGGGAGAGGGAGAGCATGAGGCCATGGACCCAGGTGTCCACCCAGCCTGGCAGCCTCTCACCAGCCCTGCCCAAAGCATCACCTGGCCTGGAATCTGTAATCTTGGTTGGGGACCCCGATGTCCCAGAGGATGATCCGTTTGTCATAGGATGCCGCTGAGAGGGAGTGGGAAGGGGAGAGGTGGCTCTGAGGAGACCCTGGTCTCTTGCACCCAAGGTGAGACCATGATTCCAAGACCAGCCCCTCTGAAGCAGGGAGGGCGGGCCATGGCTGATAATTCCTATCTTACTCTAACCTAATGTGCCACACCAGGCAGCTGTCTTTGTAGGCCTCTGCTCACACATCGTCACTGAGGGCCTCACTGTAACTGAAGGGCCAGGGGTATCCCCCCAGGTCACAGACAGAGTGGCCAGGTTGTCAGAAAGCTCCAAGGCCACAGAGCAGATTGGGGAAAAAGTAAGAATCTGAAGCCCAGTTACTTGTCCACAAAGCCACACTGCTCCTCTCCTGGTGGAGCCAACCTTGGCAGCCCAGTCTGATATGCCAGCCACAGGAGTCCCCTACCATCACAGGGAGGGAGCACTGAGGCATCAGGCTGCAGGCCAGGGGTGCTGAGGGAGCTCTGGGGGGGTGGAGAGACGGTCTTACTGAACAGGTGGGTCTCATGCGTGGGGCTGAAGCAGAGGGTGGCGATGGCCTTCTTGTGGGCCCGAACGACCCCGCAGCAGAAGCCAGCACGCACATGTAGCAGCCGAACCTGGCCCCGCAGGCCGGCAGCTGCCAACACGCTCCAGCGCTTCTTGTGGCCTGTGTGTGTGACCACTGTCAGGGCTGTCCAGGCCACCGAGAAGAACTCCTGGGGCGGGGGAGGGGGGGAGCAGTCACCAAGGGGCAGAGCTACACGTGTGCACCTGCACACAGGATCAAATCTGGGAAATGAGCCCAGCATCAAATAAAAAGGCAGGTGGCACTCCTGCCCCCAGGGTTCTGCCCACTGTCCTGCAGGAGCAGGACCCTGGCACTCACCTCGCCAGGTGCCTTGTACTTGTGCAGTACGATGCCTGTCTGGCAGTCGATCACACACACAGCCTCTCCGCCACATGTAGCCACAGTCTGGGATGAGGCTCCTGCACACCCTGTTTTGAGAGATCAGCCCTAGTAAAAATATTTCCTGTGTTTTCCCCCTGCAGTTCCCTTCTCCTGGCCTTGAAGACAGTTTTAAGCTTTCTGTCCTTCATGGTTCCCCCATTGCCCAGGCAGCCCCCCTCCAGGTGGCAATTCCAGGCCCCCTGCCTAGAAAGCTTGTTCTGCTGTTCCCTGTGGCCTTTCTCTGTCTGCCCACCAAAGTTATACCCTCCTCCCAGGCCGGTTCAAAGGCACAGGCCCAGAGCTGGGTCTCAAGGTCCTCAGGGCTGTTGTTCTTGCTGTGGCACTGCAGGAAGTGCAGGGGCTCCAGCTTCAGGGCAGGCTGTGGGGGCAGAAGCGGGTCAGAGCTGCCCCAACCCTTGCTCCCAGCCATCTACTCCCTGCCACCCTACTATAGCTTACCTGGCTGCCACCAAAGCCCATGGGGCAGCCCTCCACCTGGGTCAGTGGGGAGGTACACACCCGCTTGTTGGGAGAGAGGTTGAGTGGGACATCATCTGGCCGTTTCAAGGCCACTGGCCTGGCCTGTGTGGAGGAACAGGTGGCTGAGAGCCTGGTGGCCATGGGTCCATCTACTCAGAGCTCTTTTCCTATCACAGCCTGGACTGGACCCACCCACGGGTGTAGGAGGCGAGGACTGGTCCAGGGTCAGAAGGAAGTACCTCAGGCATCAGAGGCTGTCCCCTGGGCTCTGCCTCCCCAGGAAGGAAGGGCCAATGCAGGCCCTCCAAGCCCTGGGAGCCACACAGAATCACACTCACCCTGGGCTCCTGGGCAATTGTGGCTTTCAGGGACTTCTCCGGGACGTCTGCCTCAGGTCTCTGGGTCCCACCAGAGGCTACCAGCTCCTCAGAGATCATCCACACCTGGGTGGAACCAGGCCATCAACAAGCTGCACAGTCCTGGGGCCTCTCATCCCCTCCACAGACACCCAGTCAGAGGGAGCTTGTGCTTCCTGAGCTGGGAAAGGGCCTTTCCAGCCAATAGTGGTACCTTTCCCGCCCCGCCCCGCCCCGCCTCATTCCCCACAGCCAAAGACCTCCAGGGCAACTCAGGGCATGGGAGCCAGCAAGGAGCTAGGAGAACAGACTCTCAGTACAGTGGGGTGAGGACATACCCGCCACTGGGTGAACTCGCTGAGGGACTCGGGCCCGTAGTGGACATCCCTGACGGCAGACCTCACAAAATCAGCCTGGGCCTTCTCAGCCTCCTCAGGGCTCAGTGAGGCCATGAACTTCTCCCAGTGAGCTGTGACCTGGCACAAGAGGGACCAGATCCAGGCCCAGTCCACCCCTAGAACCACCATGGCCCCATAGCCCCCAAACTCATGTGCACAGGTATCTCAACCTCACTGCCTCCCTAAACCACAGCCTTCTTAGCTGCATGCTGCATAAATCTAAGCAACACACACAGAAACACACACACACCAGGTTTGTCCAAGGTAAAGTTACTGTTACAGTGTCTCAGCCTCCCATGCTGGGCCCTGCACACCTGGAGGGCAGGACCCCCCACCCCCAGGGGCAAGATGCCAAGCACCAAAACCAGGCTTAAAGCAAACGTGTCAGGCTAGGGGCTAAGGATCACTTGGTGTCAGGGAAGAGAGCCCCTGTAAAGCTCCCTCAGTGTCTTCCCAATGTTGATGCCTGCCACTTGCTCCTAAAGGCTCCTGACTGTTCCCAACTAAGAGACACCTCCCAGCCCCCTTACTCTGCTAGTCAGCTCCCGGTTCAGGCTCTCCACCTGACAGGAAGTGAAGGAAGCATCTTTGCCATTGACTTTACGCAGCTTGGGCAGGAGAAAGGAGACTTTCAGATTGTCGCTGACCTGGGGAACAAGAGATGAATGACTCGGGCTGCTGAGCTGAGCTGAAGCCCAAGAGTGCTGGCCCCAGATATGGGGCAGCCAGGAGAACCCACTTACTGTCAGGAAAGGGTTGCCCTCCAGGCTGAGCTCCTCGAGCTGTGGAAACTGGCACAAGGCAGTGACGTCCCCCAGCTGGTTGTTGGCACAGCGGAGGATGCGCAGGTGGGACAGGCCCAGATTGGCGGGTAGTGTCTCCAGCTGGTTGTTGGAGAGGTCCAGCTCTTGCAGCTGTGTCAGTCGGCTCAGGAGCTTGGGGTCCAAGTGCTCTGAGAGCAGCTTCAGCCCTGACAGGCTGGAGTAGGAGGCAGATGGTGAGTGCTCAGGCAGCAGGCAGGTCTCTAGCCCCTCACCTATGGCCGCCCAGAGTGACTCCGAAGGCTTTTTCACCTAACATTCTTTGTATATGCACAGCCTCTCTCCAACACCTTACTTCTTAAAATCTTGTAACTACTTTAGGACTTAGTGTCGCTGACCCTCTCCAGGATGCTTCCCCTGATCCTCTGGAGGGGCCTCCTCTGTACTACCCACGCCCTCTGTAATGCTCTCAACAGGTTGCTCAATTCTCTTTCTGCACGGCTGTTCTTAGTAGCCCGGGCCCTCTTCAGGGTGAGGCCACTCGGGGCCCACCCGGCCCACCTCCCGAGGAGAGGACCGCGTTTGGCCCGAGTGATTAGAGACTCCGCCCAACCGACAGGGAGATGATAACGGAGCCGAATAAGGGTCCCAGGCTCACTCCCGAACCCCCTGTCGTCCCCGCCCGCCTCTTACTCCAGGCTCCGGATCTTCCCCAGCCGGTCGCTCTTGGGTCGCCCCCGCTGCATCAGCAGCCGCGGCGAGAGAGGTCCCATGGCGAGGAGGCGCTGCCCGCGCCGGCAGTATCAGCGGCTCCGATGTCCGCAGGAGCCAGCCGTTGGCGCTCGCGGCTGGCGGAGACCAGGAGGCGGCGCCGCACAAGCCCCTCGCTGGCAATGACCGGAAGGAAGTGGGAGCGGGGTTCCCGTGTCCGGACTACAAGTTCCGGCGGACCCCGCGCCCCCGCGCCTGCGCGTTGGCCTACAGGACGTAGCGATGGCGGCTGCGGTGGTGGCGGCCCCCGAGATCCTCCGGGAATGCGGCTGCAAGGGCATCCGGACCTGTCTGATTTGCGAGCGGCAGCGTGGAGGTGATCCACCCTGGCAGCACCCCCCACAGGTAAGGGCTGGGAGAGGAAGCGCGCCCACAACTGTATTCTTCATAAGGGGAAACTGAGGCCCAGACTGACCATACATACGGTCCCGGGTCAAACCGTGTTAGGGGTTCACGGCGGTGGGGATGTTACGAGGGTGAAGAGATGCGGGCTTTGAGGAGTGGGCTTGGAGTACGGAAGGGTTTGGGACGTGGGTGCAGTCCGCCCACAGCTCACCTCTGGGACCTGGCTGGGGAGTCTGACAGCAAGCCATCACGTAACAACATCCCTCCCCCCTTCGGTCTGGGCCCGGGAGCTTCACTGGCCCCTGTGCGGACGATATGGAAAGAGTAGAGGGTGCCGAAAGCCAGGGCAAAAGGGTCCAGAAGGCTTTGGACGGAAAAGAGCAAGGAGGAAATTAATTCCAGTTAATTAACAAAAAAACGACCTAGCCTTTGGATGGGTCTAGAAGTACTTTAATTGGTTGGAAGGGCATTCCAGCTGGGGGAACACCTTGAGTATGGGCCTGGAGTAGTGGCAGGTGCTTGGATGCGGGTGATGCTTCTGGTGAGAGAGATGAAGTCAGAGGGGCCGAACCACAGAGGGCCCTGTGTGTGGCTACTGGGCAGGCTGGGACTTGTCTTGGGGGCCATGGAGAGCTCCTAAAGGGTTTTATTTTAAAGGAAATGTGAATTTTAGAAGAATCTTGGGAGCTCATAGAAAGATATGAAGGCTGGGAAGCCAGTGAAGAAACTGTTGCCATGTCTCTGGTAAAAGTGTGGAAGATCCTGAGGAAAACAGTAGAAAGGTTTCTCAGACAGTTAAAAGTAGACTTACCAGCCCTTGCAGGATAGTTCGGCTGGTTAGAGCATTGTCCTCAAGCACAGAGTTTGCTGGTTTGATCCTGGTCAGGGCACATACAGGAACAAATCGATGTTTCTGTCTTCCCCTGCCTTCCTCTCTAGCTAAAATCAATAAATAAATGTGGGGTTTTTTTGTTTTTGTTTTTTTAAAGTAGAATTACCATATGATCCAACAATTCTAGAGATATACCCAAAAGAATTGAAAGCAGAGTCTCGAAGAAATATTTGCACATTCACGGTGGAAGCAATGCAAGTGTCCATTGATGGATAAACGGATAAACAAAAAGCAATACATACATACATAAATAGAATATCACTCAGGCTTCAAAAGGAAAGAAATTAGTGATACGTGCTACAACATAGATGAACCTTGAAAATATTATGTTAAGTGAAATAAGGCAGTCACAAAAGGACAAGTGCTGTATGATTCCATTGATACTACCTATAATAGTCACAATCATAGAGACAGAAAGTGGCATGGTGGTTGTCAGGGGCTGGGGGAAGGAAAAAGGGGAGTTGTTTAATGGGTACATGGTTTAGTAAGGTGAAAAGTTCTGCAGACTGTTTGCACAATAGAGTGAATGTACTTAACACACTAAACTATACACTGAAAAAGTTTTAAAGACAGTAAATTTTATGTTATATATGTTTTACCACATAAACTTTTTTAAAAAGCACCAAAGTTCTGAACTGTGTTTGTGGCTGTGGAGACACAGTATACTCTAGGGCAGTGGTTCTCAAACTTTTTGAAGTCGGGGATGCATTTAAAATCCTATAAATAATTGTAGGCGCACTGTATACAAGTTTCTGAGAAATATGTTATAATAATTAAGTCAAAGAAAAAAATATAAAGTCCAAGTGTGCTTTTATGGTAATTAAATGAAATAAATATGACAAAATTAAATTTATTCTGACATTAAAAAACATTTTTGTTACATTTTTTGAGTTATGCTTTTTAGAATTTGTAAAAAAGAGGGGTTAAAAAATTAAAAACAAAAAAGTTATCTTTTTATGTATATAGATACATTCTTAGTAAGATTTTGTAAATTCAGCAGGTCCCGATGAGAATGTGTTAAGTTTTTCATTCTTGTGTTTATGAGAAACATGAGCCTGATGTGTCCTAGCGATTTCTTCAATGTTTGGGCATATATTTGAAAGGCAAACTCTCATTTCCTCGTCAATCCATTCAAGAATTCCTCTCTCTTTACTGTTGTGTTGAGTGCAGAAAACCCCCACCATACATATCATCTTAACTTTACACCAAACTAAGGATAGAAGAAACTTCTCCAGTCTTTCTGGGGAACATGGGGGTAGTGTAAACAATCCAGCACCACAGCTTAACAGCCTTTTGCAGCCTAATCAGGTGGAGGGTTGGGTAGACTGTCAGCTTACAGCCAATTCCCCACACCTCTGTCCCCCAAAAATCTAAACTCCAAAAACCCTGTTGGTTTTTAGGTCCCCAACAGGTGCATATTTCCCTGGAATACCATAGGGCACACCTGGAAATCTAGGGCGCACCAGTGCACCCTGGCACACACTTTGAGAACCACTGCTCTAGGGGTAGCACCCACCCAACACGGTGGCTGAGGGATGGCCAAAATGTCCAGGATGACTCTCACATTTAACATGTCCCATGTGAAATGTCAGAGACAGAGGACTTGGTGGTTCAGAGATGGGGTGGTAGCAGTGCCTATGGAATATAAAGGAGGAGGAAGCAGAATTAATTGGTCAGGGAGGACCTCAAACTGCCATGTAGATCTGTCAATGTCATGGCCAACCCAGTTGGGAGCTCCAAAGCAAGTGCCTGTTAGAGGAGTCCCATCCATGTTGGACAGAAATGACCAGGTTCTGCTGGGTCACTGGTTGGGAGCTGCCTAGGATGAGGATGGCCTTCGCTCACAACCTCAGGCCGATCCGGAGAGACTGCAGCAGAAGATTGTCAGCCCAGCTCTGCTCTCGGTGACTGCCAAGCTCTGCTCTTTTTTGAAGGGAAATTCAGACAGTGCCTTTGGCTGTCACCAAAGGACAGGGCCAGAGACATCCCCACCTGGACTGGAGAGGGCTTCTCCCCTCTGGCCTTCCAGCCTGGGCTGCTCACCCCTGGACAACCCCAGGGCCTCAGCTTTAGGGGTTTAGCATATTTCTCAAACTTCTGGTCTGGGCTGGACACTTTGACTCCAGTGTTCTCCTTTAATTCTCACACGGCTGAGGACTATGACATGGATTGCAGGCTGTTCCCCAGCCGTGCAGCCTCAGGCTAGTTCCTTAACTTTGTTGAGCCTTGTGGCCACCTCATCTCTAAAATGGAGAATGAGCCTGACCAGGCGGTGGCGCAGGGGATAGAGCACCGGACTGCGATGCAGAGGACCTGGGTTCGAGACCCCGAGGTCGCCAGCTTGAGCGCGGGCTCATCTGGTTTGAGGAAAAGCCCACCAGCTTGAACCCAGGATCGCTGGCTCCAGCAAGGGGTTACTCGGTCTGCTGAAGGCCCGCGGTCAAGGCACATATGAGAAAGCAATCAATGAACAGCTAAGGTGTTGCAATGCACAACGAAAAACTAATGATTGATGCTTCTCATCTCTCTCCGTTCCTGTCTGTCCCTGTCTATCCCTCTCTCTGACTCACTCTCTGTCTCTGTCTCTGTAAAAAATAAATAAATAAATAAATAAATAAATAAATAAATAAATAAATAAATAAATAAAATGGAGAATGAAAACGGTTATGCGGGTGCTCTTCCCTTGTGTGGATAGGGAAAGTGACAGGGCCTTTCCCAGGAGGCAGCCTCAGCAGGGATTTGGCCTCCCTTTAGACTCCTACTGCCTTCCAAAGTGGCTTCAGGGGAGGACAAACCCTTTATTGGGCAGGGGCTGTTCCTGAGAGGGCCTCTGGGAAGCAGGCTCCAGTGGCTCCAGGACCCCTGTCTTCTTTTACAGAAAACACATCGTTTTATTTACTACACGGACACTGGCTGGGCTGTGGGGGCCCAGGAGTCTGACTTTGAAGGCTGGGCCTTCCCCTTCCCTGGCGTGACACTGATAGAGGACTTCGTGACCCAGGAGGAAGAAACTGAGATGGTGCAGCTGATGGACTGTGAGCCTTGGAAGCTCTCCCAGTCCGGACGGAGAAAGCAGGTAGGCTGGCCCCAGCTTGGGAGGGGGTCGGGCGTATCAGAGGACAGTCCCTGTGCTGGACCACTTTGCTCAGCTCCTGCTCAGTGTCTCCTCTGAAGCCATACCAGGGGTGAGCCCAGCCTGCTTGGCCTGCTCACCGTCCCAGCAGGATGCCAGTGAGCCAGGACTCTGGGGCAGATGGCCCCTCAGTTCTTTCTGCCTCTCACAGCTGGCTAGTGCTGGTGACTGCCAGGGAGGGTTTGGTTTTTTTCTTAAATTTTTTTTAATTAATTTATTTTTTATTACAGAGACAGAGAGAGTCAGAGAGAGGGATAGACAGGGACAGACAGACTGGAACGGAGAGATGAGAAGCATCAATCATTAGTTTTTCATTGCACATTGCGACACCTTAGTTCATTGATTGCTTTTTTTTTTTTTTTTTTTTTTTTTTTTTACAGAGGCAGAGATAGACAGGGACAGACAGACAGGAACAGAGAGAAATGAGAAGCATCAATCATCAGTTTCTCGTTGCGCGTTGCGACTTCTTAGTTGTTCATTGATTGCTTTCTCACATCTGCCTTGACCGCGGGCCTTCAGCAGACCGAGTAACCCCCTGCTGGAGCCAGCAACCTTGGGTCCAAGCTAGTGAGCTCTTTGCTCAAACCAGATGAGCCCGCGCTCAAGCTGGCGACCTCGGGGTCTCGAACCTGGGTCCTTCCGCATCCCAGTCCGACGCTCTATCCACTGTGCCACCACCTGGTCAGGCTGATTGCTTTCTCATATGTGCCTTGACCGCGGGCCTTCAGCAGACCGAGTAACCCCTTGCTTGAGCCAGCGACCTTGGGTCCAAGCTGGTGAGCTTTTGCTCAAACTAGATGAGCCCGCGCTCAAGCTGGCAACCTCGGGGTCTCAAACCTGGTCCTCAGCATCGTAGTCCTACGCTTTATCCACTGCGCCACTGCCTGGGCCATATATTTGGGCCAGGGAGGGTTTCTTGAAGGCTGTCAGATGCCTTCGTGTCTCAATTTCTCTCCCCATCAGTTTGACATATTTTTAGGCCTTCCCTTTGTCCAGGGTCACAGCCCCCTCCTCCCTCAGTCCCGCTCCTCTCTGTCTAGGTCACGCCTCCATTCCTCATCTCCAGCAGTCCTTGCCCCCACCAGAATCTCTGAGACTTCCATCCAGCCACCTTTCACTTTCTCCCCCACCCCATCGTCTTTCCTTACCCTGTACCACAGCCGTTATTACAGTCCATTTCTTGGGTGCCGCCTCGACCTTCAGCCCTTTGCTTCATTGTACTTTTTCTGCTCAACCACAGCCTTGGTCAAGTCCAGCTTCCCCCTCCCTTGTACCCATGTGCTACCTGCTGTCAGGTGTCCCCCCCCCAGCTCTGGGCCCTCATGTTCCCACAGTCATACCCACCTCCCCCAGGCTGTAGCTTAGGTGCTGTCCTTCCAAAGCTCTATTTCCCTCCATACTCTCCACTGGTGATCTTGCCTCTCAGAAAAACAGACATTAGACGTGGAGACAGCCAAAGTTTCCTTCTGTAGAGGACTGGATAAAGAAGATGTGAGACATATGTACAACGGAATACTAACTACTCAGCCATAAGAAATGGTGAATACCACCATTTATAACAACATGAATGGACCTTGAGAATATCATGCTAAGTGAAATAAGTCAGTCATAAAAAGCTAAGAATCACAGGATTTCATTCATTTGTGGGATATAAAACTGAAACTCATAGGCACAGACAATGGTATGGTGGTTGCCAGAGGGAAGGGGGTGGAGGGTAGGAAAGGGTAAAGGGGCCAGATATATGGTGACAGGAAATGATTTGACTGTGGGTGGTGAAATAAAATCAGATTCTGATGGACCATCGAATACTACATAGCCATTATAAAACATTGTAGACATATATTAGTACTTAATGGCATGGGAAGATGTCCTAATTCTGTATTTAAAGTGCACGTGGTTATACAACAATGAAGAAGTGTGTGTATGCGCACATGTGTGTGTACTATGTGAATTATAGGTGGCGTGCAGGCCAACACCCACAAAAATGGGTGGCATTTTTATTTCTTCCTTGTGCTTTTCTTCTTTTCCACATTTTCTACAATGAAGCTACATATTAATAGCTTTAAAACCAGGAAACAAGTGCTACAATAAATTTGCTACAATGAACCTATTTTTATTTTGAAGTCAGGAAGTAAATAGTGTATTTCTCTTCTTTAAAAAACTGGGAAAAGTTGGGGAGAATGCATTAGCTAGGGATTAGAGTTGCAATGTTAGGTTTAAGACTAGCATTGGGGTATTAAAATGAAGACTTAAGGGTGCCTGACCAGGCAATGTCGGACTGGGACACGGAGGACTCAGGTTCTAACTCCGAGGTCGCTGGCTTAAGCATGGGCTCACCAGCTTGAGGGCGGGGTTGCAGGTTTGAGCGTCATAGACATGACCCCATGGTCGCTGGCTTGAGCAAGGGGTCACTGGCTCTGCTGTAGCCTCCCGGTCAAGGCACATATGAGAAAAAAAGACTAAGGGTTAGAATTAGTATTATGGAAATGAGAAAACACATGCATCTGCCCACCTGCCTGCCACGGATGGGTGCTGTTCCCTTACCCATGCCCAGGGCTTCCCCGAGGGCTCCAGCTGTGTGCTGGTCCCTTTCCTCAGGAGTTCTTGTCTAGCATTGCTTCCCTCTCTCTGCAAGATGAATTTTGCCTATACTGGATCATTTCCCCCAGCCTCCCACTGAGCTCCATCTCTTCCCTGGAGCAGAATTACTCAAGAGTTGTTTATTTTGTCTTCAGTTCCTCTCCTCTCATTCCTACTTACCCCACTCAGAACTGTTTCTGTCACTGACTTCCATGCCCTGAACCCAGCGGCAGGTTCTCAGGTGCATTTCTGGGGCCTGGCGTCTTCCTGCTCCAGATGCCCCCTTGCTGATCTTAGTAAGCCATGGCCCTATCACCGGCACTGTATTTCAGACCCCCATGTCCACGCCCCCTGCAGTGTCCCATCTTGGCAAATTCCACCTTCTACCTGCACAGGCTGGAGATGGATCTCTCCAGGTGTCTCTGTCTTGTTAATTCCCATTAGCACTTCCTTCAAACCCTGTCTGAATCTGAGAACACACCCTCCCTGCCACTGCCACCATGGCCGCCACCACATAACACTCAGCCCTGGTTCCCTCCCTGGGATTCCTTCCGGGGCTTCCTGGGACAGCCCTCGCCCCCCTGCAGTCAGTTTTCAGTAGAAAGGAAGGTGACTCAGGACTGTGACTCCTCATCAAATGACCTCACGGCTCTGTTACAAACCCTCCGGGCTCCCCATCTCAACTTAAACACAAAGTCCTTACAGTGCCCTGGAAGGCCGGCCCTGTGCTGGGTCAGCCCAACCTTTGTTTTCACTGCTGGTCTCTGATGTCCTGCACCACAGTCACATCAGACTCCTCCATGCTCCTTAAAGGGTCCAGTTCCTCAGCCCTCTGCCCGCTTACTCCCATCTCAGGCTTTCTGCCAGCCCCTGCCTAGCGTCAGGCCTAGCTGGCTCGCCCTGGCACTCGGTGACATGCCAAACATGGAAGGAGAAAGTCCCACCAGACGGAGCCACCCCCCACTAAAGGGGGGCCAGAGATGGCAGGAGTCTGCAGGGAAGTGCTCCCCTTTCATACCAGATTTCAGGCCATAAATCTCAGGCGTGTTCTAGACAGCTCCTCCCTAATTTTTTGTTTTGCTTTTTAGATAGAAGCCGCATACTGTAAAATTTGCGCATTTAAAATGTCCAGTTCAGTGGGTTGGTTTTTAGTATAGTCGCAGTGTAGTGCAGCCATTGTCACTGTCTGGTTCTGGAACATTTTCATCACCCCGAAGGAAACCCGCACTCACTGGCAGTCCCTCCCTGTTCCCCTGTCCCCTGGCAACCACTAATCTATTTTCTGTCTGTGGATTTGGCCTAGACATTGCATACAAATGGGACTAGACAATATGTGACCTTTAATGTTTGCTGTGTTTCTCTTAGCCTAATGTCTTCAGGTTCATCACTTTGTAGCATGTGTAAGTGTTTTACTGCTTTTTATCACTGAATTATATTCCATTGTATGGATACACTATTTGTTTATCTACTCATCAGTTGGTGAACACTTGGGTGGTTTCTATTTCTGGGGCACTGTGAATAGTGCTGCTATGAACACTTGTAAGTTTCTGTGTGGACTTATTTTCATTTCTCTTGGGTATACTAGGTAGACCTGCTGGGTCACATGATCACTGTTCTCCCTCGCGGTTAGGAACCCCAGTTGTGCCCGGTGTTCCCACTTTGATAATGCTGCTCTGGACTGGCCTTCCTCACTTGCTGCTCATCCTTCCCAGATCCTGACCCCTGGGCATCATGTCCTGGAAACCCGACCTGCGTGTGGGCCCTTTGTCTCTAGCTCTGCTTTCTGGGGTACCTGGGCTGAGACATCCCCCAACACTTTGTATCCCTCTTCTCGGCTTTATTTTTTCCTTAGCATTTACTGCCATCTGATGTTTGCTGTTTGTTTATATCTCTATGGTGTTGGCCTCTTCCTACTAGAATGTCAGTCCCATGAAGTCAGAAATTTTTGCTTTTTTTTGGTCTCTGTGATTAAATTCTTTAGACCTAGCACGTGATAACATTTCTGTAAACTCAGACACTTCTCCACTTTCTTTTTGTCTTCATTTGTCAGGACTATGGCCCCAAAGTCAACTTTCGGAAACAAAAGCTCAAGACCACTGGCTTCCAAGGCCTCCCCAGCTTCAGCCGGGACGTGGTGCGGAGAATGGACCTCTACCCCGTCCTGGAGGACTTCCGCCCCGTGGAGCAATGTAACCTGGACTACTGCCCCGAGCGGGGCTCAGCCATCGACCCCCACCTGGATGACACCTGGTTGTGGGGGGAGCGGCTGGTGAGCCTCAACCTCCTGTCCCCCACTGTGCTGTCCATGTCCCGAGAGGCGCCTGGCAGCCTACTGCTGTGCCTGGCCCCATCTGGCTTCCCAGAAGCCTTGGTGGAAGGTGTGATGGCCCCCGGCCGGTCCGTCCTGTGCCAGGAGGTGGAGGTGGCCATCCCCTTACCCCGCCGCTCTCTGCTTGTACTCAGCGGAGCCGCACGGCACCAGTGGAAACATGCCATCCACCGCAGACACATCGAGGCCCGCCGTGTGTGCGCCACCTTCAGGGAGCTGTCTGCTGAGTTCCGTTCCGGTGGGAAGCAGCAAGAACTCGGGCAGGAGCTCCTGCGAATCTCTCTCTCCTTTCAGGGGAGACCTATGTGAGCTGCCTGCTGGGGACAGGAGCCCGCACTGGACCTGGCCAGGGATGCCAGTTCCAGAGATGACCCTTTGCCAGGATTGAAGGGCGGAGTCCAGCACAAGGGTCTTTCTTCCCAGCTCAGTAGGCTTTCAGAGAAGACTGCGGACACCCTATGACGCACAGCAGTGTGAGCCCTGCTGGGAACTGGTTTTGATAGGGACGTGCCTCAGGTCAGTCTCCCTTGAGCTGCACTGACTGTGGCCACTTGTTTGGGTTCATTTGTCACAGTTTGAAGGAAGTGGCATAATTTGAGTTTAAAAAATGTTGGCATCTGGCCCTGGCCGGTTGGCTCAGTGGTAGAGCGTCGGCCTGGCATGCGGGGGACCCGGGTTCGATTCCCAGCCAGGGCACATAGGGGAAGCGCCCATTTGCTTCTCCACCCCCACCCCCTCCTTCCTCTCTGTCTCTCTCTTCCCCTCCCGCAGCCAAGGCTCCATTGGAGCAAGGATGGCCGGGGCGCTGGGGATGGCTCCTTGACCTCTGCCCCAGGCGCTAGAGTGGCTCTGGTCGCGACAGAGCGATGCCCTGGAGGGGCAGAGCATCGCCCCCTGGTGGGCAGAGCGTCGCCCCTGGTGGGCGTGCCGGGTGGATCCTGGTCGGGCGCATGCGGGAGTCTGTCTGACTGTTTCTCCCCGTTTGCAGCTTCAGAAAAATACAAAAAAAAAAAATGTTGGCATCACTTAAAACCATGTTTTCCTTTATTCATCTCTCAGTGGGGTTTCCTGATCCCCTACCTCGTAGTCCCTCCATTTGGTAGCGTGTCAAATCAGAGTGTGGAATTGGTACATTGGAGGTTATTACTGTTTCAGATTTCAGCGCTGGTGACAGCTTCTGAGTCAGACTCTGCCTGGGTCATGCTTGACCCAACTTTGGGGTGCAGGATGCAGAGAGGAGAGGGAAATCGAGATTGATACATTGGAGCCCACCCCACCTCCACCTCATGTAACGGTGTTAGAAAGTAGGGGAGAATTCTCCAGCTCCCAGCATAGCACAAGGTATTCCACCATTGGGTGCTGCTGCTGTGACTGGTGCTCACCTGAATGGGTGGCTGCCCCCATGGGTGTGCAGGCTCTGGAGGCGGAGGGAGATGACACTGCTCCCTGGGCCTGCGTGGCCAGCCCTCTCTCCTAATGCTTATGACACAGTACACTTGGCTCACCCGCCACTTGCTGGGAGCCAAACTTGAGGGACCTATACCCCATCTTAGCCTGGAAAGTTTTGTGGTTGGCACTGGTCTTCATAGTCACTCTGGAACTTAGAGAGCTGGAAGGTTGGGGGAGCCACTGGCCACTGCCCTGCTTGTGAAGTGGCATCACAGCTGCTGAGCCACTGGCATGGACCAGAGAACCCTGTGAAGACCCAGTGGGGAGCCTCTGCACTAGGAGGCTGGGCCGTAGAGCAACGCGCCCCTGGACAGGGCCTGTCAGATGCTCTGCCAATAAAGGGCTCTGTGGGAATGGATGTTTGGGAAATGCTGCACAGCAAGACCTGTCAGGTAGAGGCCTGTTCAGGCTGGGGAGTCACTCAACAGAGAAGCCTGTTTCTCCTGGAATCTCCTAGTGCTTGCCAGATGTTTCACACTCGGCCGTTCCTACATCTCACAGAGCACACTTTAGGAAGTGCTCCATCACAGAGTCAAGTCGGGATCCCTAACTAAGTTTGTCCTTCAAGCTGCTACGTGAAGACCGTCAGGCCCTAGGTGCCCACTGTCTCCCCGAAGCCACCCTTGCCTATGCCACCCGCTGGGATGGGGCTGGGGGCTGGCCGGGCTGGGGTGCTTCCTCCAGAGCCGCTCCTTGGCACCACTGCAGCTGCTGTCCTGCACGTTTCTAATGGGACAGGGTGACCCCAGCTGCCACAGCCTGGGTAAATGTCTGCTTAACCTCCATATTCTGGGTAGCTAGTCCTGCTTTCCTTAAGCACCAGACCTTTGTTGTACAGATTGTCCCGTCTGTGCTAATGTTCTTGCATTCTCAGACTAGGAGGAGGCAGGGGTCTACTAATACAGCAGCATCCAGTCGAGGGCAGTTCCTGCAGTGTCCTTTTCCAGAATAAGTTGGCGACATGGGATGATGTTCCTCAGCCTGCCCTTTGGAAAGATGTTGAGGAAACAAGGGGCTGGCTATTGTTTACAGGGTGTGATGCTGAGCTCAGTCCAGGGAGGACCCTCTGGGTTATTTTTGGCAAGACTTGTACAGAAACTGCCTGTACCGTGTCCCCAGCCCCCTGTGGGGACAGCAGGGGCTGAAAAGGATTCAGCATGTTCTAAACAGCTCTAGAGTAGACTAGGCTCAGTCTTGTCCCATCTCACCCTGCTGGGCCCTACCCAGGTCTCTGTGGACCCTCCCCCCTCCCCCCAACCTTCTGGAAGCATCTGAATCAGGAATGAGTCTTCTTTCAGCAGGTCAGCTGGATGGTGAGTGGGCCTGGCCACATCAGGCTTGCTAGGCTCCCTGGAGAAGTGGTCCAAAGAGCATTCTGCTAGCCCAAAGCTCTGCCCGAGCCCAGGCCTTTGATGCCCTTCCATCTGGGCTGCAGAGGCAGCCTGGCCCCCTGTATTGGCAGAATTTTTGTATACAGTGGTGCCAGTCGCTTGTCACACCTAATTCTTAAGAGCAATGAACAGAAATTCTATGACCAAAAAAAGAAAAGGACAAATTCTTTGTTATAAAACAGCCTGGGAGCTTCCTCATGAGTACCACCAGACCAAGGGAGGGGTCTGCACCACTGCTGGACAGCCGGCCTCGGCCCAGAGCCACAGTTCCTGGGGTTGGAGAAAGCCCAGTGGGCCCAGAGCTTCGATGGCCCCTCTCCTGGAGGACTTCAAGCTGACCCTGTCCAGATGGCTGTGTTGGTACTTGGCTCTACTTGGGGCTGCCCCTTGCTGTATTTCTGGAAAGGGAGAGCCCCGCTTGGGCAGAGAAGCTGCAGGCAGAGGGGCCCCACTTGGTGGGAGCCTCGTGGCATGTCTGGGTCTGAGTGACCTGTCTCTCTATTCCAAAGAAGTCCCTCACCTGGGACACAGGCTGGTGACCAGCAATTAGGAAGAGGCAGGAGGGGCTAGAGGGTCCAGGATGCAGCAGATACCAGGGAAGGACATCTGCATTCCAAGAACAGGAAAAACAATGTATAACTTGTTTATTCAGTTCAATCCAGGGTAACTTTTAAAAATCTATACACAGGACAGTGGCTTTGCACACCATACATGAGCTACACAGTATCATGGCTCTGCACACCATACATGGTCTACACAGTGTCATGCAGAATGAATAATCAGAACAAGACAGGGAAGGACTGCAGATGAACCTCCACTCACGCTTCTGTGGTTTTATCCTCCACAGACCTTCCTAGACGACACTAAATTACATTCTGCCCTCACAGTTTCTAAAATAGAAACATGAGTTTTGAAATCTCTGGTCAGGTACTAACTGGAGACTGTGTTCCACTTGGGAATAGGCCTCCAGTATTTGCAGGCATTTGTTTTATGAGCACCAGGAAGGCTCTGCTCGGAGGGAACTAGGGCAAGCCCGCGCTGGCCCCGGGGCGACCCACGCACCTCACCACGGAGAGGCAGGAGAGGCCGCCGTACTGGAACACTTCCCAGTCACATTCAACCTCCAGATCCAAATTTCTAGCCCGTAATTCTCCAGCCCCTCCCCTAAACTGCCCTGCTGAGTTGTTCCTGCAGCTCCAACTAGTAGCTTATCTTCCATCTCCTAACAAGCTCCAGGGAGACCCTGAAGTTGTCCCCAGCACTAGTCCCCGGACCCACTGTCATCTCTGTTCCCACGGAAATTCTTTGTCTCTTGTCTAGAGAAAGGCTGGAGCTGGGAAAGCAACTCTGGTTGAGAGAACAAGAAATGACAGGAACGTTATTCTCCCCGTGTTTAAACGTGGTATGTGATATCTTCCCCAATCGTGTGGCACAGTCATTCGGCACCTAGTGTCTGACCCTGTTGTGGCCAGTCTAAAAGCTTTGCCCATGGATCAGGCATAACAACGGGCCCCATTGGCACTGGCAGTGCTCTCCAGCGTGGGGAGCGTGGCATTCCATGGGTCAGGCACACTTGGGGCAGGGATACCAGATGGCCAAGAAAGCAGCAGCAGGAATGAGCCCAGCATGGCCCCACTCAAAAGGCTCAGGCCAGAGTAAGGGCTTGCTGCCTGCTCCCTGCTGTAGGGAAGAGCCAGCCTGTCTTCACTGCCAGGACACAAAGTGGCTGCTTGCAGTGATGCTGACATTCTTTGCAAAGCAAACACATTAAACCAGATGAGCCTTTTAAACAAGGCTGGGGAAGAGGAAACATGCACTAGAGAGCAAGCAAGTTAGGACAGATGTCTGCAGCAGATACGAGGGACACACCCTTTAGAAGACTCCAGGGCTCTTCTCGGGCCTGGAGTCTAGGCTGCTGTAAGTGTCACACTGGCACTGGTGGTTCTCAGACAGCTCCCAGAGTTCTCATCAGCATCTCAGGGTTACAGACTAAGGGTTACGTTCTCACCAGCAGGTCACATCCCAGAAACCTCAGCCAGACCAGCCAGGGTTTCTTGACACAAGCAACCCAGACCCCACAGAAATATTAGGCTGTTGACAGGAATGCCATCAGAGCATGAAGTCCGATGACTATGAAAACAAATGAAAAGGCCGCCTTTTCCAAATGGCTGCTGGCCGGTATGGTAAACATGTTTAAAAGCAGCTTGGGGAGCAGCACGCTCACACAGAAGCTGAGCTGTAGCCTGTATGTGAACAGCCCAAGAACATGAGCTAGGGCAACCAGATGTCTAGTGAAAACACCAGAGCCCATGCTGTGCACGCAGTAAACATGGGAGCTGGGCCCCAGCACGTGGTGAGGCCTGGGGCCCAGGAAGGAGCACTGTGTGACGTGCCTTCTCTGCAGTTCTTCCATGTCAGGAGCAGGACCCACATTTGGCCAGGGCTGGCCCCTGGTAACACCACCAACAGACCAGCCAGGCCAATGCCTTGTTTAGACAGGAAGTCCCCCAAACTGCCCCTCCCACTGCTGGCACGATGGGCACTCAGCCACCTGAGCAAGTGCTCCTGGTCTTCTGTGGTCACAGCCCAGAGGATCAGCTAACTCAGGCTCAGACAGCATTCTGTGGCCAAGAGATGAAGGCCTCTGGACTGTGAGCCCTTCCCAACCTGGTAGCCTTGCTGGGTCAGTGCAGCCAGGGTTCCAGGCTGGCTGGGAAGAAAGAACTTGAGTCCAGTGTGCCTTGGAGCACCTCTCAGTTAACAGCCTCCTCAAGTGGGCTGCCCCACACACGCCTCCCTGATCCTGCCAGGCCTCCAAGCGTGGACATCTCCCACCACACCTGTTGGGCTGACATGTGCCCCAGCATCCTGCCATCTCTACAAGCTGGGCCACCCAACTCCTTCCAGAGCAGGGGAGGGAAGCACCAGGCCCAGCTGTAATCCTGTGTCCATCAAATCGCCACAGTCCCCCTCCATTACAGCAGGCTGGTACTATCAGATGTGCCAGTTGGATGCCATGCAGCCCTACCCTGACTGGGCCTCTGCCAGGCTCCCTGCACTGCTGGCTGCTCGTTCCACACTGCTGGGAGGACTGCAGTGCTGGAGCCCTGCCTCCTGTCTCGGGGTTCCCCAGGGCCAAGGTCTCAGCCTTCATTTGCCTTAAGCTCTTAGCAACAGCCTCTTATTTAAGGATTTTCATTTTCTGAGGGAAGATGATCCAGGTTTTACGGCATTGAGACAGGAGAAAAACTCTGGTCCTGAACAGTCTGGCAGGGTCCAGGCAGCCACTTGGCAACGCACATTTCTGAGACTCCCTCAGGGCAGGCTGCCCCGCTGGCCCCCAGCCCCGGGAGCTGCGCCCTCACACGACCTGCAGGCTGCGCTCGTGCCCGTCCAGCTGCACCTTGAGCTTGTGCAGCTCCTCAATCTCGCGGTTGTGCCGCTCGGTTTTGTGGCGCACCAGCGAGCGGTAGAAGTGGATGGTGAAGACCACAAAAATGAGACCCACAGGCACCATGATGATGGTGGACACGAGGGCAGCCTGCCAGCCCGTGTGGCCGCCGGGGCCAGGTGCGGGGCCGGGCTGGTGGCGTGCGTCCACAGGCAGGAACTTGATCCAGCAGAGCAGCACCACCTCAGCCAGGAAGAGCAGGATGCCGAGCACAGTGGAGAAGCCCCAGGCCAGCTCGATGTAGGGGTGCATGCGCTCATGCGGCGACTCGCTGATGGAGTTGAGGTTGTGGATGTTGCTCACGGCCTCCACGTTGGGCAGGATGCATGTGCTGATGAGCAGGGCGAAGAGGTGCACGGCCACCAACACCGTCGTGCAGGCACTGAAGGCGATGAGCAGGGGCCGTGGATACTCGTACTGCGTCTCCAGCTGCACCTCCACCATGGCCACCTGCAAGGCGGAGCAAGTGCTGCTGGGCCGGGCATCCGCCTTCCAGGCCTTTGCAGAGCACAGGGTACCCTCCTTGCTGTTCAGTTGTTTTGAACTTTCCTTTTTTCTGATTAGCTAAAGAATATCTCACTGAGAAAAAAAATCAAACTACAGAGACTACAGAAACTTGGGGTGGGGCGGGCGGGGTCACCTCCAGGTGCCTTCCCAGACACAGAATGTAGGGTGCATCTGAGGTGCCGCGCGGTAAGCCAGGGCAGAGGCCACACTTCCCTGGGAACATGTAGCTTTGCTGTTGATACCAGAGCCAGGCTGCAGTGTGGTTTAGCTACAAAAAAACCTGTTGTTTTAAAATATATATAAACTGAGCCTGGCCTGTGGTGGTACAGTGGACAGAGTGTCGACCTGGAATGCTGAGGTCACCCCGTGCTTTCCCGGACAAGGCACATACGAGAAGCAATCAATGAACAACTCAAGTGAAGCAACTATGATCTCGTTCCCTCTCTCTCGCTCAAATCAATCAAAAGGTTTTTAAAAAACAAAACAAAACAAAAAACCTGACCTTTCAAAAGGTAAAAAAAAAAAGTAAAAACGGACACTCCTGATGGTCCCCAGACTCAGAGCTGCACACCTAGACAGCCTCACAGACCACAGGGTACAGCTCTCAGCTGACACCAAAAGCCAGAAAGAAAAACCTGCATATCTGGAGGTCAGGAATGGAGACAGACAGACATGAGGCCATGGCGAGGAGGGGCAGCTGTGGGAAGGAGACCAGGCAGAATGAGCTGAGTTAACCACCACAGCCACAGGATGCCAACAGGTGACGTCTAACATGGGTAGATCAAGCAGTCTCCCACTGTTATTTGGAAACAAGAAGACTGACTGAGCTGCAAGAGGTTGCCTCCGGGGAATGGAGAACATGGGTCTGCTGGGGTTGTTATGAACCTTTTCAGCGGTACCATGGGCCCTTGAACAGCCCAGGAGTGTTAGGGGCACTGACCACATGTAGGTGGGCTTACGCAGGAAACCCCTGTTGCTGAAGGGTCAACTGTACTTAATTTTAAACTATGTGCATGTAATAACCGATAAGAATTATTTTTAAATGAAAGGGGAAATAAAAGACACACAAAGGGAACCAGAAGAAGCCTATGTAATCTCTATCTCTGTAGCAGTGGATGCCTCTAGCCATTTAGGGAGTACATTGCCCCGGGCCCTCGGGTGCTTATGAACTGTACAGCCTGAGCAGCTAGCTCCTGCCTCTGCCCTCGCCTGTCAGACCCTGTCCAGGCAGAAGAGCTCCCTCCAAGGCTCAGCATTCTGCCACCCCACCATCCCAGGACTCAGCACCGTGGACCTCCCCACTGGAGGGTTCTGTCCAGGCCCAGCAAAGCCTCTGGGACTCCCAAGGGCCTTCTTCCAGGTACCTGAAGTTAAAAAAATATCAGACCAGGAAGGGAGTGGGAGGCAGAAAGAGAGAAGCCATAGGAAGGCTTTCCCACTCACTGTGTGTGACTCCTGGATCGGAGCCATCCCTATCTTTAAAGATTAACAAGCAGATTTTACAACTTCTAGCACCACTTACAGTGAGCGCCTCATTCCCTCAGCACAGACGGAACATTTGGTAGTTAAAAAGAAGATAGGCATCCTAGTGGACCACATCTGAACAGAAACACAGCAGTGATTACTGCTTCAAAAAGATAGTGGCCAAGGACAGGAGTTAAGGGGTGGCCTTTTCTCAGGGTCCCTGTGGCCTGGGTAGGCTCTTGTTACCACAAAGGATATGACCCAACAAAAGGATGTTGTAAACTACAGAAGACTCAGAGATAAGAAACAAAGATGATCCAAAGGCCTACAAGGAAGTTTTATTCTGCCTCAAAAGACCATTTTTAACTGTTTTTATGTAAAGGTTTTTAGTGTGTGGGGGGTGTCTCAGATCACTGATCACTGGTTCTCTGTTAGGAGAAGGATAAACATGAAGAAATAAGCTTAAGATTGGTCAGAAATGCTTACTGTTGGACAAAGGAACAGTTTTGCAATTCTAATTAGGGAATGCATAATATAAAGAGGGACTTCACCTAGCAATCTGCCTATTTTCATTTTTCCATGTCCCTACCCTTATTTGGCTATGGTTTCCATGGCCAAAATGCTAGCTGAGGTTATGTATTGGTCACTCCCCTGAGCATGTGTAGTGGTCACTTCTTTCTCCCAGCTGCACTACAGTCTGAATAGTTATCTGATTTACTGGCGCTCAGTTAATCTGATCAAGCGGCACTGCTGCTGTCCCCACCCTTGTCCGGCTCCATGCTGCTTCCCTTGCTTCCAAGCTTCCACTATCATGGAGGAAGTTCCAGTGTGTGTTAAGCTGAGGCAGCCTCCCAGAGAGGGACCTTCTAGAAGAGAAGGCAAGGACACTATGTGGCTTTTAAATTGTATTCCCAGGTTGCTTAATGAAGCACTTGATGGTATACAGGAGATACTCCATAAATGCTGAAGAAATGAATCACCACGGGGAAGTACGGCTGCCATTGCCCAGCTAAGGACGGACAGCATCTGGGGCCCATATCCAGGGCTCCTTGCCTCTCAGCGGCTACTGTTCCCACTCAAAGACCACTTCCTACCCCTGAAGGCTGCCAGCAGGTCTCAAACTACTCCTCCAGAATTCACTTTCTTTAATAATTTTATTCAAGGGCTTATTTTCAAATTTTGAATGAATGGTTTTAAAGCCTTCAACTTGGGTGAGCATTCTGTTGGCTGGAAAACAGGATTTCCTAGGTTTGGAAATCCAAATGTTTGGAAGGCCAGGGTCTAAAAGGCAGCTGTAGACAAAAGCAATTTCTGAGCTCTGTGCTCCACACAGAAAGGAAACTGTTTCACTGAATTTGTCCTGCAATATTTCTCAGAGTTAAGTTTTCCCAAAGTTAAAAAAATTAAGTACAGGCCTGCAAAATGTAACACAATACTATAATTCTGTGATGTAGAAAAGCTCTAATTTTAATAGTGATGTTTAAACTTTTACACATTCCTTAAAACTAAGCTTGAGAAAATTCTGTCTTTTTAAATTGATGGAAACCACAAGAAGATCACTATGAGCCAAAGTTATGCATCATGTAGTCATGTACCTTTGTAATTATGTTTTTTAAAAAAAGAAAACTTATGACCTAAATAAGCCTTTCCTTTAAACTAGACCTAAATCCAAATTATTCCTTTCAGATTTGGTGACCCTGCTCTATATGAAGTCATGTCCTGACTGTGTAGTGTCATTTTTCCAAAGGCGGCCCCACCGCTGGCCAGTAGGCCCTTGTCAGGGGAGTGGCCACAGTGGCTCACTCTGCTAGCTTTTCATTTTCTGCACTTCTGATGAGCACTGAGGCTCCGGACTATGGAAGAACAATGTTTCTGCATCATAAAGAAGCTGTTTCTGGCCCAGTAGGACCTCTGAGCATACAACAGAGATAGGGAGGTGGCTGCAGCCCCAGGAGTTCTGACTCCTGACATCTGTGCCCCTGGGACAATTCCCTAAAGAGATGTGGGCTGAGGGCTTTGCCTGAGGGACTCTTGTCCCGGGGAATGAGTCAGAGGGAAAGCCACAGCTGGGCAGCTCAGAGTGAGCCCAGAGGCTCTGCTTGGTCACCCACGAGGCCACATTTGGGGGCATCTGCACCCCAGTTGGGCTACACTGTGCAAACCCCAATCAATTCCACAGTTCCTGCTCAAGTCCTTGAGATTTCCAAACTCTTGGGTGATGGCTGACATGGGCAGATGTGGGTACTTTTCTCCAGGAAATCCTATACCCTGAAGCTATTTTTTTAATATAATTTTTATTTATTTATTTATTCATTTTAGGGGGAGGAGAGAGAGAAAGACAGAGAGAGAGAGAAGGGAGAGGAGCAGGAAGCATCAACTCCCATATGTGCCTTTACCAGGCAAGCCAGGGTTTTGAACCAGCAACCTCAGTGTTTCCAGGTTGACGCTTTATCCACTGTGCCACCACAGGTCAGGCCCCTGAAGCTATTTTTTTTTTTTAATTTTTTAATTTTTTATTTATTCATTTTAGAGAGGAGAGGGAGAGACAGATAGAGAGAGAGAGAGAGGAGAGACAGAGAGAGAGGAGGGGGGGAGGAGCTGGAAGCATCAACTCCCATATGTGCCTTGACCAGGCAAGCCCAGGGTTTCGAACTGGTGACCTCAGCATTTCCAAGTCGACGCTTTATCCACTGTGCCACCACAGGTCAGGCCCCCTGAAGCTATTTTAATTACACTCTAACTTCCTTGCCAGTCCCTAATGGTGCTTTCTGTAGGTTCAGAGGCTTGGGACCCCCTGTATCCCCCAGCAGTCACCTTGGAGGAGATGGGAAGTGGGGAAACTTCCTAATGGTCCATCCTGGCTGCCACTGGGGCCCAGAGGGATTGCTTTGCTCCCTGCAGCATCACAGGATATCAATTAGCCAGAGCCCATTCTGCAGGCTATGTTCCCACCAAGTATTTGCACTCACCATGGCAAAGCCCGAAAGGAGGGCGGAGGTGCGGCTGGAGGCTTTCAGTTTGGCCCTGCTCAGGTAGAGCTTCCTCCAGGAGAGGGCCTGCACAGAGTGGTGGTTGGAGGTGACCAATTCCAGGTAGCTGCGGCGGACCCAGTCCCGGTAATCCATGCCCTTGTGACCAGGCTCAGAGCAGGCGGGGGCAGAGGGGTCCACAGGCACATTAAGCTCAGCACTCATGATTGGGAGCCAAGCTGGGGGCAGAAGAGAGATACACTCAGGCATCCCACAGGGTTCCCACCTGGAAAAGCCAGAATCCAAGCCCAGTTGATCTTTACTGGGGCTCACTGGAGCCATGGGGGCCAGGGGTATGTGAGTGGGGAGCCCTGGTCTCTGATGCAGTCTCCACACTAGAACATGGGGACCAGAGGAAAGGAGGGTCAAGAGTACATTTCCAAGAACCATCACAGTTTCTACCATTGTTCTTCTGCAAAGCTAGAATCCGGCCTCCCATCCCGAGCTCAGGAGGGCTCCATTAGAGGGTGGCTCTTGGGTGAATGGAATTCCATGGTTGGCCAAGAGCACCTCAGATAATCCTATCTTCAGGGAGTAGGAAGTGTAACATATAGAAAGATCCGAGGAGCTCAAGTTACCAAGTCTGGATTTGACCTGACTGTGTGATGCTGAGCATGACCCTTGACCTTGCTTTCCTCACTCATCTTTAAATGAGGGCATCCCCACCCTACAAGGCTCTTAAAAAGAAAATAATGGACCTGTAAACTCAGAACTGCTTTGCAATGTCCAGAGGTCAACTGTGAAACACACCTTTCCAAGCAGCTACTAGTTTCTCAAATCCAACTTAAATTTTAATCAGTACAGTTCACGCTGAAAAAAATACTTGGTTTATATACCTAGAGTACAGCCACATCCAGGCTGCAAAGGAAACATTTAGCAAAATGAAAAATTAAATACACCAATTGACATGAGAATGTTTTAAAAGAAATTAAGACTGGAGACCCCTGGAGTTATCCCAGGTAGACATCTGGTGTGACAATAACATGGAATAAAGATCAGAAGGACTGATCTGTCAAGATTTGTGAATTTAAACCCAAATCTCCACTAATCCAAATAGGGATTGGCAGTCTCATGTGGCCCGAGGGGTTGGCCTGTGTGGAAGCACAGCGGAATCAGCTCTAATTAATCTGCAGGGCGAGCTTCAAGGGCACAGGCACCTCATAGCTCAGTTGGCATCAGATGTTAACTTGTATGTTTAGGCCCGAACAGGACCCACGAAAAGCCTTCTTAAGGCTATTACAAACAGATCAGGGTTTCTGGATCCCAGGGAGCATGGCTATGGATGGGTGGGTGGGGTCGGGGTGGTTCCCTAGGTCAGCACCACTGAGGAAATGTCCCAAACCTGATCCATCCAGGCAACCTCTGAAAGGGTTCTATGGGAAGGTCCTGGAAGTAGGAAGAGCTCTCTCTTTTGGGGTGTCTTCCTCTTTGTTCATTGCCAGACTCTGGAGGCACAGCTTTTACTGACCAACAGGACCCTGGAGAAACAGTTCTGAGCTCTTTTACTTCTGCTAGGGATGTCAATTACCAGGTCATTTCTAGGAGTGCCTACTTGGTCACTGCCCCCTGCCGTATCCGCAGCCAGCAGCGCTGCTTTCAAGCACTTTAACCACTGGAAGGTCCCTTCCCTGTGGGAGAATTCAGAGGAAAGTTGCTCACTAACCAATCCCTTGACTAGCTGCAAATAATTTAGAATGGCATCATTTGGAAATTCACATTTTCTTTCTTTATTCCATATGTAACCTGAAATGGGTCTACAGGTATGATAAAGACAGTATACTGCTTGTGGAGGGGTAAAAGGAGTATCCATCTCTCCATCCAATATCCTGTATCAAAGAGATGCTTACTGGGCCCTAAAGTAAGATAGCATTTGTTATTTAGACATCAAAGATGAAAAACGTGCCGGGCTGGGTAGCTTAGTTGGTTAGAGCATCATCCTGATAGGCCAAAGTTGTGGGTTTGATCCAGGGGGTGTGAGGGCCAAGCTAAATGCTTTAGTGGAGGGACTGTGAGGGCTGAGGGAGCAGAGAAGGTGCTGGCTACCTTAGCTTTTGGCAGGGAGGAGCTCCCGTCTTGGAGCAAGGATAGGGGGTAAGGACATAGGTAATGAAAGAAATATTGGCAAAGAGGGACCCTCCCTCAGAAACAAGATGCTGCCCACATGGGAGGGTCCTGGGAGGCAGGGGACATGGCAGAAAGGCTGGCTGCAGAGGGATCACGGAAATGAGGGGGGAGGGGCTGGATGCAGGGGAAGCCAAGCCCAGGGCAGCCCAGGCAGTTTGACTGTGCTGGGCTTTCTCCGCAGTGCACTGTGTGGGTCATGGAAAGAATTCATGAGGGGAACAATTCGGGGTCAGCCTGGTCTGTGTGCCCAATAAAATGGCAGGAGGGTCTGGTGGCCCCCCAAAAGACAAAGGCATGTATGGGGTAGCCCTGGGGAACTGGGCTTAAGTTCCAGAGTGGAGATGGAGGGCTTTCGGGGCAGTAAGGTCTGGCAGTGGCCTCCTGGGAGCGGCCAGGGCAGTCCCAGCAGCCCTGTAAACATTCTCGGGGTGGGAAGGAAGGACTATCTGTCAGCTTGGAGCCCAGGTCCTGAAGATAGAGAAGCCACTTCCTGCAGAGGGAGCAGCCCAAACCTCATTCAAATTCATTCTATCCCTTCCAGCCCCACCATTCTCCCTTGAGCCAGGCGTCCCCTGCCCGAGGAAGGGCAAAGTCTGGTCCTCACACTTCACACAGGCAAGGGGTAGGGTGGGGCAAGATGGAGCCCGACATTTCAGTCAGGTGGCAGAGGCTCTCCTGGCGGAACCTCGAAGGGTTTTTGTTTGTTTCTATATAAGGGAAGTCAGAGAAAGGCGGTCTGGAACACTAACGGGGACTCTCTCTCTAGATTAGCTACTCTCCCTGACAAGCTTGTTTGAAACACATCCAGGGGGTGGGTTTGGGGTTTGCCTGTCTTCACTTCCTTTAAGCACCTGGGGCGTGAGCAATGGCGAGTGCCCCGCAGAAACGTCTGTCTTTCATTCTTTCTGTCTTTGTTACACCTGCGCGGGGCAGGGGCCCAGCAGTCCCTTCAGGGGTCTCCTAGAGGCGTCCATCAGCATCTCCATCCCTCCTCCAGGAAAGACCCAGCGGCCGCAGGACCTGGACGCGGCCCGCGGCCCCGACCTCCCAGTCCTCTCCGCGCCGCACATGGCCCGGGGCTCCGCAGAGTTGGGGTCATCTGGCGCGTCTCCGCCCCGCAGCTGCCCCATTCCGAGCCTGCCCGGGAGAAAACGCGTCCCCTACCCTGCTGAGTCTCCCGATGCCAATTCCGGTCCTGCCAACGGGGCGGGGACCCGGCTACCTCCTCCAGACCTCCAGCGACGCGCACTCACCGAGCTGCTCTGCCCGTCCGGCCCAGCTCAGCTCTGGTTCGGCTCCAGTTCGGCTCCGACTCGGGCTCGCAACGGCAATGGCATGGCCTTGTGGCCCCGTGGCCCCGGTGGGGCACAGAGCGCGGCACCCACCCTCTTTCAGCGGGTCCCGCGGGCTCCCACTCGGCCCCGCCTCCGCGGGCTGCCCCGCCCCCGCAGGCCGGCCGCAGCCGCTGCCAAGGCAACGGCGCGCTACCGTCACGTGACCTACCAGCGGGGCGCTTCTGGCCGCGTGACCCGGTGGGCTTGGATGGGCGGGGCCAATGGCCCTCGGTGGGGGTCCCGGGGTGCCCTGCCGGCTGGACGCGGGCGTGAAGACCCTCAAAGAGTGCGCATCTCTCTTGTCCCCCGGCGCGCCTCGGGTAGCCGTGTAGAGGGGTTGGCGCTGCGGCGGCCGGGCGAGCCGGAAGCCCGGGCATCCCTCGCTCTTCCGCCCGCTGGGCAGCCGCGGGGCCGGCCTGGGCCTTAGTGACAGTACTATAAGGCTGCGCTGTTTCACCCTAGCAAGTTCCGGACAGGATGGGCCCTGCCTGCCCCGAGGTGTATAGGTCTAAGCGCAGAATGGAACCACAAGGTTTCCAGGGTAACTCCGGGAGGATGCCCAGGACCGTTGGCCATATGGACGGGTGGGGAGAAGCCAAAAGGGTGCACCCTGCAAAGAAAGGGAACAGGAATCCCGTTATCTGATTACTAGGTGGGCGGGAATGAGGTGTGGAATGTGAGGTTAACGGGTAGAAGGACCCAGGCAGTCACGCGCCTTTGCCTGGGTGGAGGAAAGCACTTTGCAGATCGCCAGCTGGAGCTGTCAAGTGGTCACCCAAAGCGCACCACTTACTCTCAGGCCTTGTGAAAACTGTGGGGACCTAGCCCGGGTGCCCCAGGCTCGGTATTCTAACTGGTGAAAGCAAGCCCGGAGTTGATCTAGTGTTCTCAAACTGCAAGGCTCCTGGGGTGAAAGTGTCTCTGCGTGCCCCATCCTTTCCATCGGCTACTGCAGGGAATCTCTCACCCCAATGGTGACCTCTCCAGTTTTACAACCGAGATACTCAAACAGTTCTTTTCAGAAAGTGCATATGAATGATCCACTACGAAGCAAGATGAGTTCATATTAGCCTACCGTGCCAGGCAGCCTCTCAGAGTCCTTCCTGCATGCCCTACATTGGATTTTCCCATCTGTCACACAGCACTGAACCGTGACACATTTATCCAAAAATGATACCTTTTGATTTAGAACACTTACAAAATAGACTAATGCACTTTCTTCTCTGCAGTGGTGGGATTCAATTAATTTAACAACCGGTTCTCTGCCCTAATGACCGTTTAAGTATAAAAAATGAGATACCAAAGGTAGTTTATTATTTCATGCATTTAATACTTAAATAAAAACAATAAAAGGTATACACAAAACTAGATTGTTATAAGAGTTTTAAAATATTAAGGAAAAATATTCAATAGTACCTGACAAAAAACAATAAAACTGTTATTGCCATATTGCTTCTTGATGGGCATCCATACTTGCAAATTTTTTCACCTATGGATAGAATAAACATTACTATGGGCACTTAGAATACGTACGCTGTTGCACAGATGAATGTTAAAAAAGAGTAAGAAATGTAAATTTGTGATTTGCACATTGGGTGGTTGCCCAGGCGCCATAGAGAGAAACCTGATTACAAGTGCCGCTTTAACAACCGGTTCTTTGAACTCAACAAAAACTAAGCGTTGGTTCTGCCAAACCAATGTGAACCAGCTGAATCCCACCACTGCCCCTCTGGTTACTGCCCAAAGATTATAGGAAAATCCTGAGTTCTGATTACTGCCCCACCTTCATGGCTATAGGAAAGGGATCATTTGAATTTCAGGGGGAAAATTCCCAAAACAACCATATTGTGGCTTTCAAACCTCAAAGGTCTTCATAAAATTTGACCTGCCAAATGGGAAAAAACACACTAAACTACAGTAGTTGTGTCATAGATGAGAATTCTTTTAGCAAGGGAGTCATTTGTTTGTTGAGTTCTCAGCCTTGAAGCCCTGCTGCACATCCTTTACAAAGCTTCCCATGCCAGTTAATGATGCCTCCACCCAAGCACATTTATCCAGCATGCCTGGACAGAAGCAAAATGTGTCATAATTACCAGTGCTTTTCAGAACAAGATTCCTCCCAAACCCAGAACATGGCTTTTCCCTGCCACCCAGAAATTTAGGAAGGTGATGGCAGCCTGTTGAAAGGAGAGAGACTGAATGATCACAGTACTAATGGATTGAGAGCCCTGTCAGGTACCCAGGTAGATGAATTGGAGTTACTTGGAGGATAAAGGCCCACAAGTATCAGCCACCCAAAGATGTCTGGGCTACAGTTTGGGCTGCTATTTTCCTAGTTGGTTGGCCTTGGCAAATCACTTCCATGCCCCCTCAGGGCCTAAGCTACTCCATGTTTGAAAAAGACCAATTCTTTGAGGCATGCAGGGGGGTGGGGAAAGGGGTTCAACACTCTGCTAGTCTTCCTCATGGGCAGATGCCCCTCATTCAGTGAAGACTGTGGTCCTGCTTTCCTCTCCACGGGAGATCTTATCATCCAGCATGGCCACACAACTGGTGTGAACAATGTATGCAGTCCCGACACATCAGCTGTCCCCTCGGCCATTCACTCTTATGATGTAGCCTTTGTCATCTCCTTCTGTGAAATCTTACATTCAAATATCCCGCTTTCTGACCTTTTCTTCCTCAGTTTTCAACACACTGCCTTTCTTCCTCGATCCTGCTGAAACCCACCTCATCACTTCCTTCCTTTCCTCCTCAGCCTTCTGCAGCTCACTGACATTATGTTGCTACATCCAGAAGATATTTGTCATTGCCTTGGCTGTCATTGGGTAGGTACCCCTCCCTCTACGTGAAAATACTCTTTTTTGCTCTGGTGACCCCACATGACTCTTCAGAGCAGGCTGTCTGCTGGTTTGTCCCTAGATGGGGGTGTTTCTCAGGGATGTCTGGGTTCCTTTCTCGATACTTCTTCCTGACTGGTACCACCCACTCCCCTTGTCTCAGGAACCTGATAACTCCCAGATCATCACCTCCAGCCCTGATCTCTTCCCAGCCTGGCAGGGGTACCCCCAACTTCACTCTGCTCCCAGTCGAATTCTTCCTTTCCCTCAGGCACCTGCTCTGCCTCCTGGATCTCCAGTCTCTGGGGCTGTTTCACCATCCGCCCAGCAGATGACGGTATAGATCTGGTGTCATTACTCACACCTCCCCTCCCTATCAAGTGCTGTGAATTCTCCTGCCTAAATGTCTCTGGGATTTCCCTCATTTCTCCCTGTCCCCAATTGCCTCTGTACTAATTCAGGCCATATCACCTTCAGTCTGATTATAAAAGCCTCCCACCTGTCCCCTTCCAATCTATTCTGCACACAGCAAAGTGAAAAATCCCCTTTGTATCTCTCCACTCCACCCTCCAGCCCTTCAGTTTCTCTGTGACCTTGGATCCACTTGGTCCCTTAACATTTAGAGGACATGGCAGAGTATCTGTTCCCTCCTCAGCTTACTTTCTCTTTTTAAAACATTTTTTTAAATTTATTTTGGTATTTTTCTGAAGTTGGAAATGGGGAGGCAGTCAGACAGACTCCCGCATGCGCCCAACTGGGATCCACCCGGTATGCCCACCAGGGGGCGATGCTCTGCCCATCCGGGGCATCGCTCTGTTGCAACCAGAGCCATTCTAGCACCTGAGGCAGAGGCCACAGAGCCATCCTCAGTGCCCAGGCCAACTTTGCTCCAATGGAGCCTTGGCTGCAGGAGGGGAAGAGAGAGGCAGAGAGGAAGGAGAGGGGGAGGGGTGGAGAAGCAGATGGGCGCTTCTCCTGTGTGCCCTGGCCGGGAATCGAACCCAGGACTCCTGCACGTCAGGCCGATGCTCTACCACTGAGCAAACCGGCCAGGGCTAAAACATTTTTATTTATTGCTTGAAAAGGCAGTGGCGCAGTGGACAGAGCATTGACCCGGGATACTGAAGACTCAGGTTCAAAACCCTGAGGTCACTGGCTTGAGCACAGGTTCATCCAACTTGAGCACAGGATTATAGCCATGACCCCATGGTTGCTGGCTTGAAGCCCAATGCTCAGCTGGAGCCCCCCACCCCAATCAAGGCACATATGAGAAAACAATTAATGAACTAAGGTGCTGCAACAAGAAGTTGATGCTTCTTATCTCTTCCTTCCTGTCTGTCCCTCTCTTTAAAAAAAATAAAAAAAAATTATTTATTGATTTTAGAGAGAGAAGAAAGGGGTGGGGAGGAGCCGGAAGCATCACCTCGTTGTTGTTTCCCGTGTGGGAATGTGCCTTGACTCCCCGATCCCTGATGGTTTTGAAATGGCTACCTCAGTGTTTCAGGTGGAGGCTTTATACCATATTTTACTATGTATAAGATGCACTTTCCCCCGAAAAATTTAGGGTCTAAAAACTGGGTGTGTCTTATACAGTGGTTGTGGCATTTCAAATGCTATAGATGGAACTGAGGATGAGGCAATACATGAAGACAGTGATTCGTCATCACAGATGAGGACAAGCTAATGGATGGGAGTTCTGCAGTGATGAGGAGTTGTATGAATTTTATGATTAATAAATCTTGAGTTCAATAACTTTATGTAATACATTTTTTTTTTTTTCAAATTCTGGGCCCCAAAGTTAAGGTGGGTCTTATACATGGGGAAATACGGTATACTGCGCCACCACAGGTCAGGCTCAGCATGCTAGAGGCCTGAGTCACATGCCCACACAGCACCCTGTGCTACATTGCATTGATCTTTTGATTTCTGATCAGATTTGGAGCTCTTTGAAGGCAAGGGCTGTGTCTTTTGCACCATCATTCCCATTGCCTAGCCAAGTGCACTTAAGGATCTTTTGGATTTAGGAACCTTTGTTTCTACAGTCCATGGAATCAGAAACTGAACACTGCCTCATAGTACCTGCTCCAGGTTCATTTCTAAGGATGTTTTCTTTCTTTCTTTTTTTTTTTTTCATTTTTCTGAAGCTGGAAACAGGGAGACACAGTCAGACAGACTCCCGCATGCGCCTGACCGGGATCCACCCGGCACGCCCACCAGGGGACGACGCTCTGCCCACCAGGGGGCGATGCTCTGCCCATCTTGGGCGTCGCCATGTTGTGACCAGAGCCACTCTAGCGCCTGAGGCAGAGGCCACAGAGCCATCCCCAGCGCCCGGGCCATCTTTGCTCCAATGGAGCCTTGGCTGTGGGAGGGGAAGAGAGAGACAGAGAGGAAAGCGCGGCGGAGGGGTGGAGAAGCAAATGGGCGCTTCTCCTGTGTGCCCTGGCCGGGAATCGAACCCGGGTCCTCCGCACGCTAGGCCGACGCTCTACTGCTGAGCCAACTGGCCAGGGCTAAGGATGTTTTCTTTATTGAGATATTAATATATGGTTATTGTAGCCCAGTTACCAAGTATGCCTAATAGTAAACATAAATCAACTTACAAAGGGGAGAAGAAAACATGACTTTTTCCAGTGATGATTCCAAAGGAAACATTTCCACACAGCTCTATTTTTTTTTTCCACGCAGCTCTTTTCATGTAGCTGGGAAACCGGATTTAGTTATATTCCTATTTCCAAAAGTCAACAACAGAACATCATTCTTCTCAGTTTATTTTTCCAAAAGATAAATGTTGGAAGACTTTAAAGTAGTAATGGTACTTAGTATGCTCCAAACCAATGTTTCTCAAGGTGTGGGGTGGGAGAAGCCATAGTGCAATTTCCAGGGGTACCTGTTTAAAATGCCTATTTGGGGCCTCAACTGGGATGACTCAGTGTCTGGGGGTGTGGGCAGGAAGTCCCGAGTGCTAGGCAGGCTTCTCGGCTGGCATTGCTGCACTGTGGGCAGCACTGTGGCAATCCCCAATAAACATAGCTAACTGCATACATCTCCTCTTAGGTTCTTCATGCCATAGAAGCAATTTTTCAGGCGTGAACAACTTACCCGTTTGTTTTCAGTCACTGGCAATTTGTCCCGTTATCTGACATTTATTGAGCATCTGTTATATCCCAAGCACGTGCTGGCACTAGGGGTACAGCAAAGAGCAGGACAAGTGTGTACTCACTCTCATGGAGCTCAGAGTTGAGCCTAGGGGTGTGGGGGTGCAGGTGTGGCAGGGTGCAGATAAGTAAACAAGTGATGGGTGCTATGGAAGCAAATGGAACAGAAGGTTGGGGGTGGGTGGAAAGCCGAGACCTGACATAAGGGAAAGAGGCAGAACAAGCACAGAGTTCCTGAGGCCGGAACAGCTGACAGGGGCTGCTGGGAGAAGAGTGAGGCAGCAGGGCACAAGAGAGGAGGCATGGACAACCGAGCCTTGCAGCTCCTATTTAAAATGCAAAGGAAGCCCTGGCCAGGTAGCTCAGTTGGTTAGAGTATTGTCATGAATGAAACAACAAGGTTGTGGGTTCAATCCCCAGTCAGGGCACATATGACAAGTGATCAATGAATGCACAACTAAGTGTAACAGGTGAATGCTTCTCTCTCCTCCCTTTCTCACTGTGTCTCTCCAAAATCAATCATTTAAAAAAAAAAACACCTTAAAAAACTATAAAATAAAATGTGAGTGAAGCCATCAGGGACTTAACACAAAGGGATGACAAGATGGGGTTTCTGCTTTTAAAAGATCGCTCTGACTGCTATGTGAAGATTCTTGGGGGGGGGGAGGGCATAAGTAGAAAGAGGCCATGGCATCCAACCAAGCTGGAGATGCTGGTAGTGTGGACTGGGTTGAACAAGGCACAATGATGCCCTGGCCGAGTAGCTACATTGGTTAGCCCCGATAAGCCAAAGTTGCAGGTTCAATCCCTGTTCAGGGAACATACAAGAATTAACCAAGAATGCATAAATAAGTGGAACAACAAATCAGTTTCTAAAATATTCAACTTAAGAAAAACAGGAACCAAGGATGACCACTACTCCTAGGTTAGGGGCTCGCGTAACCGTGTGGGTGGTGGCACAATTTACAAAGGTAGGAAGGAGGAGGAGGAGGACTTGGGGGGTGACTCTTTTCTTACGCTAAGTGCAGGGTGCTCATCAGATATCCAAGAGAAGGCGACAGGTGGACATAAGTCTGACTCCAAAGGGTAGCTGAAGCCACAAACCCAGAGGCATCAGTGAGGATGGTATTTAAAGCCATGGGTTAAATAAGATCTCTCAGAAGTCTGAAGTTTGACAGATGACAGAAGACAGCCCTCTGGGTCACGCCAGCATCTAGAGGTTGAGCAGAGAAATGAGCAAGGCAAAGGCAGTACTGTTAAGAATGCCGACTTTGGAAAACTGTATAGCTAGCAAGACTAGGATTTCAGTGGAGTGATGGGGATGAACACTTGGAGAGGATGAGGGAGAAGAGGTGGAAGTGAACCAAGAACTCTTGGGGTGTGTTGGTGAGAAGGGAGGAGGGAAATAGGTGGTAGCATGACATGAAACAAAGGCTTGTTCTGTTGTTTCTCCACAGGAGACCCCAGAGATGCGTGCTGACGGCAGGGGCCAGCAGACCAATGAGAACGGGAGACCCTGTAGTGTACCAGGAGAGAAAGCAGGGCGCACCAGCTCTGATGCAGTGGGCTGGTGGAGGGTGGCGGGAAGGCTCTAAGGAGAGGACCCGTATAAGTACCCTTTAGTTTTATTGACTTTAGAGAGGAAGTGAAACAGAAAGCTCGATCTGTTTTTGTATGTGCCCTGACTGGGGGCTGAACCGGCACTCTCTGCACTATCAGCATGATGCTCTAATCAACCGAGTATCCAGCCAGGGCTAAAAAAATGCTTTTCTATTTTATTTTTTACTGATTGATTTTAGAGAGACAGAGAGAGGAAGGGAGGGAGGAAGGGAGGGAGGAAGAAAGGGAAAGAGAGATTTATTTGTTGTCCTACTTATTTATGCATTCACTGGTTGCCTCCTGTTTGTGCCCTGACCAGAGACCAAAACCGCAGCCTGCCCTGGCAGGATAGCTCGGCTGGTTAGTGTCATCCCGAAGCACAGAGGCTGCCAGTTCGAGTGCCGCTCAGGGCACATACAGGAACAGATTGATGTTCTCTCTCTCTCTAAAATCAATTAAAAAAAATCCACAACCTTGGCATTTTGGGATAATACTCCAACCAACTGAGCTATCTTAGAGCTCAAAAGTGCCTCAATTTAGAAAGTGGGACAGTGATTACATCAGGGAAAATCTAATGCTGGGTGAGGAGTGCTGGGTTCCTATGTGACATCTGTGAACCTACATTCAAAGATCAGTCCAACTGCCTGATTCTCCAGATGAAGTCAAGTACTGTTAGGACCAGGATGTAGCCATAAAATATATACTGCTCACAAAAATTAGGGGATATTTAAAAGTGACTATGAAGCGATAAAAAAAGAAGCATTTGATTGTTTTTTATTAATCAAGATCGGAAAAGCAAACGAGTCAAAGAAAGTTGATTATGCAAATGAGATGCAAAGTCAACTTCTATTTCATTGGTGAAAATGCACTACACAAAAGGCTGTAAATACTGGAGTATCTGCACTTTCCCTGATCCCCTAATTTTAGTGAGCAGTATAATTCGTTGCTTTAGGAAACACGTCTGTAATTCCAGGATTGTTCATGAATGTTCATTCACTCTCCAAACACATATACACAATTGACTCATTATTCACGATAGGTAAAAGTTACTGCAAACACTGAAGCAGTGAAGCCTGGACCATTGTTGATCAGGAAATAGAGGGTTGGGTTCTGGTTCACCTCTTGTCACACCACCAGCTGATCAACACATAACCTTTGTCAATATATATATATTATTGATTCATTAACACTGAACTCAATAGCCAACAGTGCTATAACTCATGCCTGAGCAAAAAAAAAAAAAAAAAAAAAAAAAAAAGTGTGCTGGCCCAGTGTGTGGAAGTCCCAGGTTCAATCTCTGGTCAGGGCACACAGAAGTGCCCAACTGCTTCTCCATCCTTCCCCCTCTCACTCCTCTATCTCTCTTCCCCTCCTGCAGCCAAGGCTCCATTGGAGCAAAGTTGGCCCAGGCACTGGGAATGCCTCCACGGCCTCTGCCTCAGGCGCTAGAATGGCTCCAGCCTCAGCGGAGCAATACCCCAGAAGGGCAGAGCATTGCCCCCTAGTGGGCATGCCGGGTGGATCCTGGTCGGGCACATGTGGGAATGTCTGACCACCTCCCCACTTCCAACTTTGAAAAACAAACAAACAAAAAAAACCCCTGCCATTAAATAGGTAAGTTTTAGCTGAAACAAGGCAGAACTCTGCCTTGTTTAACCTCAGTTAGGAATGATTCTCCCCAATCATGGCTTGAGAAGGGGTGTCCTCTCAGTATCATGCATTCCCCTCTTACTGATGACATCTAATTGTTCCCCTTTCTCAATAAACAATGCCCTGAAGAAGACTGAGTCATTCAACCTAAGGTAGAGAAGACCCCTTAGAAACTGTCAGAAACTGCTACAGGATGTTTCCTACCTAAACATCATCTGAAATCTAGTAGAGGTGTAAAACATAAACACCCTGCCTGGCATCCTATTTGTTTACTCTTCTGCCAAGCTTTCCAACACACATCTCACTAAGCTCCTGGCCAGCTGCACCAGGCAGAGGCAGGAAGTGACTCGCCCAGAGTTCCGTATTCCAGCAGAGGCCTGGTCAGGGCTCGAACCCAGGTCCTTCCACTCTCCACTCCAGCATCCTCCACAGTGCCTCTGGAGTCTCCAGTGAAAGCCAGCACCCACAAGATCCAGGCTAGACTCAAAGCAAGAGCTGTGACACATTCTAGGGGGAGATAAGGAAACCAACAGGTCAAAGATGGGGAAACAAAAAACACAAACCAGCCTGCCGGTCTCTAACCAAAGAGAAACACGGGTTTCACAACATATGGCCAGGGCATGTACTCATTTATTAGGGTTGACTTTCCATTCCAGCTTCCTAGGGGAAAAATTCCTGTGAGTCACTTAATGTTAATCAGACCTTGATGTACTGCAATAAAACAGGGGACTGCTAAAAAAAAAAAAATTCTTGTGACTTGAACTGCTGAAAGGACAGGTGTCACCTGGCTCAGGGCAGGGATAGGGAAATCAATACAACAAAGTGAAAGTAAAACATCCACTCAAAACCAGGATTTCCCTAATTCCATCAAATTTCTTAACATTCAAAATAGTGTTAGAAATTCGGAAATAAATCATCCAGAAAGTGAGCAAAGGCTCTAATTAGAAACCGTCTCTGTGCTTCCTCAGATTTTCTTAGAACCCCTTTGAGCTCAGGATGAAAATGCAGCTTTTGGCTACGGATCCCCCTCCCTTACGGTTTGGCTAGGATTTTCCACCTGCTTCTTTACCTAGTCTCTAATTATTTTCCCAAAAGCTCTTTTCTTTCTTGTAAAGTTTATTTTTTCCATCGATTCAAGAGAGGAAAGGGGCAGGGTAGAGAGAGAACAACATCAACTCCTTGTTCCACTTAACGGTAGTTGTCCACTCACTGGTTGCTTCACATATACGCCGTAACTGGGAATCGAACCTGTGACCTGGGTGCACTAGGACAACACTCTATCCATCGACCCACCTGGCTAGGGCCCAATATGCTCTTTTCACACATCAAGGCCCCCTTTTTATGGCCCAGCCCCCATGGTTGCAGCCCACATCTCCCTTTGCACATGCCCAAGGCTTCCCAAAACACACCTGTGTACCGGGAGCTGCTGGGTGTGAGCATGTGTTCTGAGGTGCAGTCTGCACCCTTGGCAGAAGGAAACACAGGTACGAGTCAGCTTTAGAACCAAGACCATTTCCCTCAAGGAGTCTGAGAACAGTGCCATGTAACAGGCCCCAGCCCTATCACCTTATTCACAGCCTCCCCTATAGCTTCAACATCTCACAGGTCCACACAAAACCTGAAGTCTTTCTGTTCTTTACTAAATAAACATTCTTTTCACAGAAACAAGCCCTAAACTTATCGCTGTCCAAATACATGAGAACAGGCACCGGGGGCAAAAGGTTATACACTTTCCCCTTTTAGTGGGAATGTCAGTGAACTAGGAGCCAGCCCTCTTTGTCCCACAGGCTCCTGCCCATTGGAAGGGCCATGAGCAGTCAGGATGGCTTCCCACTTGCTTCTATCCAGCGAGGCCTTGGGAGAAAAAATGAGTTCTAACAGCCTCCTTTCTCCATGGGTCATGTGAAGGGTTTTCTGAGGCCCTGGGTTCCAAACAGCCATTGTGGCCAACAGTCATCGTCCCATGATGAAGCTGGGCTCTTCCTCTTTCTCCTCCTCTGTTCCAGATGCCTCCTCAGAGCCACTGGACGGCTGCTCTTGGGACTGACTGGATCCTGTAATCACATGACAATCGGATTAGAGATGTCCAAATTCACTCAGATACTCAAGGGCGCTTTAGAAAAGGAAGAGTGCTGTAGAAACATTAGGAACTTGTTCCTGGACAGACAGTGAAGAGCCAGCGGAGGTCCTCACATCTGTCCATCCTCAATGCCACTGCACATACAAAGGGGTCAGTCGGAGAGCTGACCTACCACTGCCGGCGGTGGATCTGATCCTTATTAAAAAGACCGAGCAGCCCTGGCCGGTTGGCTCAGTGGTAGAGTGTCGGCCTGGCATGCAGGAGTCCCGGGTTCGATTCCTGGCCAGGGCACATAGGAGAAGCGCCCATCTGCTTCTCCACCCCTCCTCCTCTCCTTCCTCTCTGTCTCTCTCTTCCCCTCCCGCAGCCGAGGCTCCATTGGAGCAAAAGATGGCCCGGGCGCTGGGGATGGCTCCTTGGCCTCTGCCTCAGGCGCTAGAGTGGCTCTGGTCGCGACAGAGCGACGCCCCGGATGGGCAGAGCATTGCCCCCTGGTGGGCGTGCCGGGTGGATCCCGGTTGGGTGCATGTGGGAGTCTGTCTGACTGCCTCCCTGTTTCCAGCTTCAGAAAAGTACAAAAAAGAAAAAAAGGGAAAAAAAAGACAAAAAAGAAAACAAAAGACCGAGCAGCACCCACAAGGGCCTGATGCCCCATAAGTCAACCCTCACTGCTTTTATCTGGTCCTCACCATCACCTTGGCAGGGCAACATCTCCAACCAGCCTTTAATATTTAATGCTGACAGTACTGCTGCGGCTGTCTCAAGCTCTCACACTGCAGCCGCAAAAGGATTTTCAAAAACTGTGTGGCAGAGGGCTCTGCCCACACAGATACACCAGCTCCTGGCTCCTCCCCTAGACCCAGAAACCCTCTCTTGACATTCCACATGCAGCTCTGAATTCCAGTGTTTTCCCTGGCATGACTGCCAGTACCCACAGTGCCCACAGCGCCACTGAGCTGGCAAAAAGCAGAGCACGAAGACAACTTGTTCCTAATTCCTCCTCCTCCTCCCCCTTCCTGGGAGCAGGGGGGTGGGTGAGCACTGGAACAGGACAGAACCAGAGCTCTCAGAGGCAGCACCGATCCTCCAGGGTACCGTCCAACTCAGGTGGCCACTTGCAGGCACTGTCGGCTCACCCAGGCCCACATGGGCCTCCTCCCTGCAGATGTGCAAGAACTACAAAACCCCCAAAGCCCACTGGCACCTAGAGATTTACTCCTGCTGTCATCGCATGGCCAAAAAAAGCTTCAAGGCAGGAGGACTTGGGTGCCCAAGTATAGTCTAAAAATCACTTCCATACCCTACGATGAAACACGAAAAAACATTCATGGCAATGGGTTGAAATCATCTCTAAAATTTACTTTAATAAATTTAGTACATTCCTCCTCCTCCTCAATCTCATGCCAAAAAGAATAAGTTTCATGCTGACCCAATAGATAAGAGTGTTGACCTGGAATACTGAGGACCCATGTTTGAAACCCTAAAGTTACCACTTGGGCCTGGGATCATCAACATGATCCATGGTCACTGGCTTGGCTTGAGCACTCCTCCTGGTCAAGGCACATATGAGAAGCAATCAATGAACAGTTAACGTGAAGTAACTACGAGTTGATGCTTCTCATTTTTTTTTAAAAGACTTAATTTATTGATTTTACAGAGTAGTGGGGTTGGGAGACAAGTACTAGCAACTCATAGTTGCTTCATGTTAACTGTTCACTGATTGCTTCTCATATGGGCCTTGACCAGGCAAGCTCATGGTTTTTTGGGTTTGTTTTTTTTTTGTTTTTTTGAATTATTCCGAAGTGAGAAGCAGGTGGGAGGCAGACAGACAGACTCCCGCATGCCCAGCAGGGGGCAATGCTTGGCCCATCTGGGGCGTTGCTCCACTGCAATTGGAGCCATTCTAGCGCCTGAGGGAGAGGCCATGGAGCCACCCTCAGCCCCCGGGCCAATTTTGCTCCAATGGAGCCTTGGCTGCGGGAGGGGAAAGAGACAGAAAGGAGAGGGGAAGGGTGGAGAAGCAGATGGGCACTTCTCTTGTGTGCCTTGGCTGGGAATGGAACCTGGGACTTCCACATGCCAGGCCGACGCTCTACCACTGAGCTAACCAGCTAGGGCCAAGCCCATGTTTCTTTGTTGTTGTTTTGTTTTGTTTTACAGGGAGAGAGAGTCAGAGAGAGGGACAGACACGGAAAGATAGACAGGAACGGAGAGAGATGAGAAGCATCAATTATTTTTCGTTGTGACACCTCTGCTGTTCATTGACCGCTTTCTCATATGTGCCTTGACTGCAGGCCCTCAGCAGACCAAGTAACCCCCTGCTCGAGCCAGCGACCTTGGGTCCAAGCTGGTGAGCCTTGCTCAAACCAGATGAGCCCATGCTCAGGCTGGTGACCTCAGGGTCTTGAACCTGAGTCCTTCTGCATCCTAGTCCGATGCTCTATCCACTGCGCCACCACCTGGTCAGGCCCAAGCCCATGGTTTTTAACCAGTGACCTCAGCATTCCAGCTCAAAGTTCTAGCCACTGCACCATCACAGGTGAGGCCAATGCTTCTCATTCTCTCCCCTCTCTCTCTCCCTTTCTCTCTCTCAATTAAAAAAAAAAAGAAAGAAAGAAAAGAAAAAGACGTTTCTTTTGTCAGGGCCTACAAACGGTGAGCATGTTTTAATAGCTATATTTTTTGAACACCTATTGTGTGCCAGGCACTGTGCTGAGTCTTTACTGTCTTGTTTAACTCTAGGTACCACTACCATATATGCATTTCACAGATGAGGAATAAAGCTCAGAGATTAAGTTATTTGCTATGAAGGTCTTACAATCAGTAAAACAAGGATCCTTCCAGGATTCAGACCTAGACTATTTGACTCTCTAAGCCTAATCATCTTGTCTGCAGAAATGCATAAGGAAACTCAGGAAAAGAAAAAAGAGATGGAGACAGGAGTGAGGTGAGCATCCTGAATGGATAAGCAAAATGTGGTCTAGCCATACAAAGGAGTATATTCATCCTTAAACAGGGAGGAAATTCTGACATGCTACAACATGGATGAACCCTGAGGACATTATGTTAAGGGAAATAGGCCAGTCACAGAAAGTAGGACTAGTCAAAATCATAGAGACAGAAAGTAAAATGTGGCTGCTGGGGTTGGGGGAGGGAGAACAGGAGTCATTGTTTAATAGGTATCATTTCCACTTTAGAAGGTGAAAAGTTATGCGGATTGAAGGTGGCAACGATAGCATGATTATTTGAATGTATTCAATACCAACAAACTAACTGAACACTTAAAAGGGTTAGGATGGCCAATTTTATGTTACATGTATTTTATCCCATTAAAAAAATACACATTGGTTCTGGCCAGTTGGCTCAGTGGTAGAGTGTCTGCCTGGCATGTGGAAGTCCCGGGTTCAATTCCTGGCCAGGGCACACAGAAGTGCCCAACTCGTTCTCTACCCTTCCCTCTCTCCTTTCTCTCTATTTCTCTTTCCCTCCAGCAGCCAAGGCTCCATAGGAGCAAGGTTGGCCCGGGCGCTGAGGATGGCTCCATGGCCTCTGCCTCGGGCGCTAGAATGGCTCCAGTTGCAGTAGAGCAACGCCCCAGATAGGCTGAGCTTCATCCCCTGGTGGGCATGCCGCGTGGATCCCAGTCGGGCACATATGGGAGTCTGTCTGTCTGCCTCCCACCTACTTTGGAAAAAAAAATACATACTACGGAGAGCTCAAGGGAAAACCCAAGAGGGGACAAAAACCTAGCTCTCAGCTCCTTGGGCTCACTGGGCAGTACTCCTGAAGCTCTCTCATGTTGTGGCACACATGGAAAAGGACAAGATTTCTATGGCACATAAGGCAGCTTGTCGAAGGCCTTGGGCATTCAGTCTCCACCCTGAAGGCTGAGGGGATCAGGGTCTTACCACTTGCAGCTGGAGAACTTGGGCACTAAGGCTGAAACCGCTGATTACTTCTGTTTTATTCCATAACGTAGCATATTCTATCTGCCTCAAGTCTCTCTAAGAACCACCATCCATACCTGCACAGGTCTGAACACAGCATGACCAGAGCATAGGCTTGATCTTTAATTCTGATCTTGAAGAAAGAGTAAAATATTGGTTAACCTGGATGTTTGTGAAATGGGGTGTTTTGGATGTCTGAGATGCTTATTAGCAGAGGAGGGCTTAAAGCATCTCTTGTGATTGAAAAGCCCCTGAAAATGTAGACCTCAATAGTAAACACTATTAATTCCTATGCAGGAAACATGTTGTCAGGACCTAGAAATATCACTCTCAAAGAGAATAAACCTAGGAATTTGGTGCATATTCAAGTCATTTGGTAATTCAACAAAATTATTTCACCCATTCTTTCAATATAAATACATAAAGCACTTATTACTACTATGCTTAATGTTGAGGACATAAGAATTTTTAAAATGCTGTCACAAATGAAAACAACAAGCCTGACCAGGCAGTGGTGCAGTAGATAGAGCATCGGCCTAGGACACAGAGGACCCAGGTTAGAAACCCTGAGGTTGCTGGCTTGAGCGTAGGGTCATAGACATGACCCCATGGTCGCTGGCTTGAGACCAAAGGTCTCTGGTTTGAAGTCCAAGGTCACTGGCTTAAGCAAGGGGTCACTGGCTCGACTGGAGCCCCCTGGTCAAGGCATATAAGGGAAACCAATCAATGAACAACTAAGGTGCTGCAACAAAGAACTGATGCTTCTCATCTCTTCCCCTTCCTGTCTGTCTGTCCCTATCTGTCCCTCTGTCTCTCTCACTAAAAATAAAAAAAGAACAACAACAACAAGATACTGACTGACTGGTGGTGGCTCAGTGGATAATAGCATCGATGTGGGATGCTGAGGTCCCAGGTTCAAAATCCTAAGGTTACCGGCTTGAGTGTGGGCTCATCCAGCTTGAGCGCGGGGTCACAGGTATGACCCCATGGTCACTGGCTTGAAGCCCAAGGTCCCTGGCTTGAGCAAGGGGTCACTGGCTTGTCTGGAGCCCGGGTCAAGGAATATATGAGAAGTAATAAATGAGCAACTAAAGTGATGCAACTAAGAGTTCATGCTTCTCATCTCTCTCTCTTCCTGTCTTGTGTGTCTCTCTCCCCAACAACAATAACAACAAAAACCCAAGGTACCATAACACATTAATATGGCTAAAATTTTAAAAACTAATACCAATGCTGGCAAGGATGGAGAGCAACAGGAACTTACTCATTACTGATGGAAAGCTAAATGGAACTGCCACTTTGGAAGACAGTTTGACAGTTTCTTACAAAGCTAAACGTACTCTTATCATGTGATCAGCAATCATCTTTCTAGGTGTGTATTCAACAGATTTGAAAACTTATAGCCACACAAAAACTATCACATAGCAGCTTTATTCAGAATCTTCAAAAATTGGATACAACCAAGATATCTTTCCATAGGTGGATGAATAAATAAGCTGTGGTATATACAATGAAATACTATTCAACAATAAAAAGGAATGACCTATGAAGTCATGCAGACATGAATGGATTTAAATGCATTCTGTCTTCTAAATGAAAGAAGCCAGCCTGAAAAGGCTACAAATTGCGTATTTCCAACCAAATGACACTGTGGAAAAAGCAAAACTATACGAATGAAGCTTGACTTGTGGTGGTACAGTTGGATAAAGCATTGACCTGGAATGCTGAGGTTGCCAGTTTGAAACCCCGGGCTTGTCCAGTCAAGGCACATATGGGAAACAACTATTATAAGTTGATGCATCCTGCTGCTCCCACCTTTCTCTCCCTCTCCTCTAAAACCAATAAACAAAATCTTTAAAAAAAGAAATGTATAGAAATGGTAAACAGATCAGTGATTGCCAGGGACTAGGGGTGGGAAAGAGGTTGAATAGTGAAGCACAGGTGATTTTTTTTGCCGGTGAAACTATTCTGCATAATATTGTAATAGTGAATACAAGATACTATGTGTTTGTCAAAACTCAGATTTTACAGCACAATGAATAAATCTTAATATATGCAAATTTAAAAATGTCAAGGATCCCAGGATACAATGAAAATGTGATACATAAATCCAACTATATGAATGAAAACTCTGTGAAGGGGTGGAGAAGAGATGCTAACCTACATAATTTCAGAAATAGTCTGTTAGACTAAAGGCAAAAAGAACTCTACATAGCACTGTATTCTAGTTGATAAAGTTGTTTCCCATATGTAACAGGTTACCAATTCTGAAACCATTATCCATGTGTATTGGAATTGAACAATTAAGTAAATGGATGGTAGAAGGTAGGAGCCTCATGTGAAGAAAAGCCAAGAAAATTCCGAGTCAGCAGACCAGACCGGTTCTGACTAAAGGAAGTTCTTCAGACATAAGGGAAATGATACTGGAGACAAGATTGGAACATTAGGAATGAAGGGAGAACAGAAGCTATCTGGTTACTACTGTAAACTATTCTCCTTTTGAGATCTTAATAGATATTTGACGGCTGAAAACAAAAATAACATCTAATATATACAGTGTGTCCGTAAAGTCATGGTACACTTTTTTTTTTTTCCGAAGCCAGAAACTGGGAGGCAGTCAGACTCCTGCATTCGCCCGACCGGGATCCACCCGGCACGCCCACCAGAGGCGATGCTCTGCCCATCTGGGGGGTCGCTCTGCTGTGACCAGAGCCATTCTAGCGCCTGAGGCAGAGGCCACAGAGCCATCCTCAGCGCCCGGGCCAACTTTGCTCCAATGGAGCCTTGGCTGCGGGAGGGGAAGAAAGAGACAGAGAGGAAGGAGAGGGGGAAGGGTGGAGAAGCAGATGGGCCTTCTCCTGTGTGCTCTGGCCAGGAATTGAACCTGGGACTCCTGCACACCAGGCCGATGCTCTACCCCTGAGCCAACCAGCCAGGGCCATGGTGCACTTTTGATCGGTCACAGGAAAGCAACAAGACGATAGAAATGTGAAATCTGCACCAAATAAAAGGAAAACCCTCCCAGTTTCTGTAGGCAGCATGTGCACTTGTGCAGATGATGATGTAACACCGTGTATACAGTGGAGCAGCCCACGGCCAAGCCAGTAGAGATGTGGACAGTACAGAGGAAAGTGCAGTGTGTTCTGTGGCTCGCTAAATTCGAATCCGTGACCAAAGAGCAACGTGAATATCGGTGCGTTTATAATGAAGTGCCACCACATAGAAATAACATTACTCGGTGGGATAAGCAGTTGAAGGAAACCGGCAGTTTGGTGGAGAAACCCCGTTCTGGTAGGCCATCAGTCAGTGACGAGTCTGTAGAGGCTATACGGGATAGTTACCTAAAAAATCTGTGCGTGAGCCCACATCGAACTGCACTGAATAGGTATGAAACTGGGAGGGTTTTCCTTTTATTTGGTGCAGATTTCACATTTCTATCGTCTTTTGTTGCTTTCCTGTGACCAGTCAAAAGTGCACTATGACTTTACGGACACACTGTATATAGAGATGTAACATGTAAGGCAGCTACAACATAAAGGGTAAACGAAGCTATGTAGTGAAAAGTTTCTACATTCCAAGTAAAGTGGTGAAATACTGATTCCACGTAGTCTGTGGAAGTACATACACAGTAATCTCTAGAGTAGTGACTTTTAACCTTTTTCATTTCATAACACATAAACTAATTACTAAAATTCTGCAGCATTTCAAAAAATGTATTTTTACTGATCTGACAAAAAAATAGGTATAACTTGGATTCATTCATATGGGATGGCTACCGTTGTGTGGGCTGTTGTCATTTTTTTATTCGACAATCTGAAGGAAATGAGGTCAGCGTCCTGACTAAATAGCCGGGTGTTGCATGTTTTAAAAATTCTTGCAGCACACCAACCACTGGGAGAGGTAAACTGCATTGGGAGTTCCTCTGAAGTTACACACACAGTCTGTCCTCATCTGACCTGTCTGGCAGTCCCTGGAAACTTACACTTGCAAGGATTATCTTTATTCAACCTGACTTGGTGTAAAACAGCCTTTCCCCAGGCCTTGTAAAATAACTTCTAGGAAATGGTGGGAAAAATCACACCATAAATAATGTGTCTTACAGTACATTTACAACTTACAACTCATGAGAAAACTGGTTCTGGAAGGGGCCAATCACATTGCAGTATGTTAGTGAAAGTCTGACTTTGAGACCAAAAATCGCAAGTGTCCAATCAAGATTCATGCCTAGTCAACTAGGGAATTGGCACTAATTCAGTAATGCTGTAGAGAGATGCTAATTTTTTGTCTCTTAGTATCCTTGGGTCCTTCTTATCTGGGGCCGCTCTGTCCCTGGCTCTTGGCCCAGGGGTTCCCTGGAGAGTGGTTGGCACCTCTGCCTTTTGATAGGTTCAGAGGGAGGCAAGACTGGAAGTACTGTGGATGCTGACACATTATTCACTCCCTATTCCTTCTTGTGAACAAAATCTCAATTCCTTCCAGGCTGCCACGTACCAGATCTCTTCTCCATGCTCCACATGGATCATGACAGGTTAAAGATAGTCATGACCATTCTATTTTCTATTCATCCAGCCTCATGGGAGCAAGAGATAGTAAAGTGACTCAGTACTGATCAATGATACATAAGATGACAATTGCTGGGCATTTCCGGGGGGGTTGCTCTTCAGTAAAGAAAAAATAACAGATCAGACAAGTAGCACTTTTCTTCCCTCTTCTTCCTGCTTTGAACATAGGTGTGATGCCAGGAGCTGCAGCAGCCCTAGTATGCCCATAGAATCAAGGCCAAGAGAACCGTAGGGAAGCTGGACCTGACGCATCTGAACTGCTGAACCATACCAGACTGACGAGGCTGCCACCTACAACCAGTTTTCCCATTAATGTAAGAAACATGGGCCCTGGCCGTCTGGCTCAGGGTACAGCTTGGCTCGGTGTGTGGATGCCCCAGGTTCGATTCCCTGTCAGGGCACACAGGAGAAGCAACCATCTGCTTCTCCACCCTTCCTCTCCCCCTTCTCTATCTCTCTCTTCCTCTCTTGCATCCATGCTTCGATTGCTTCAAGAGCATTAGCTCTGGGCGCTGAGGACGGTTCTGTGGAGCCTCAGCCTCAGGTGCTAAAAATAAAAAATAGCTCAGTTGTGAGCATGGCCCCAGATGAGGTTGCCTCCCCGTTGAGGTGCATGCGGGGAGTCTATCTCTCTATCTCTCCTCCTCTCACTTGGAAAAAGGAAAAAAAAAAAAGAACAGAAAGAAAAATGAACTCTTTGTTTAACTACTGCTAGTTAGTTTTCTGTAACTTTTTTCCCCCAAACAATCCTTTCTTTTTTTTTTTTTGTATTTTTCTGAAGCTGGAAACGGGGAGAGACAGTCAGACTCCTGCATGCGCCCGACCGGGATCCACCCGGCACGCCCACCAGGGGGCGATGCTCTGCCCCTCCGGGGCATCGCTCTGCCGCAACCAGAGCCACTCTAGCACCTGGGGCAGAGGCCAAGGAGCCATCCCCAGCGCCCGGGCCATCTTTGCTCCCATGGAGCCTTGGCTGCAGGAGAGGAAGAGAGAGACAGAGAGGAAGGAGAGGGGGAGGGGTGGAGAGGCAGATGGGCGCCTCTCCTGTGTGCCCTGGCCGGGAATCGAACCCGGGACCTCTGCACGCCAGGCCGATGCTCTACCACTGAACCAACCGGCCAGGGCCCCTTTCTTATATTTTAAAAAATATTTTTTAATTTTTTTTTTTGAGACAGAGAGAGTCAGAGAGAGGGACAGACAGGGACAGACAGACAGAAACGGTGAGAGATGAGAAGCATCAATCATTAGTTTTTCATTGCACATTGCGACGCCTTAGTTGTTCATTAATTGCTTTCTCATATGTGCCTTGACCGTGGGCCTTCAGCAGACCAAGTAACCTCTTGCTCGGGCCAGCGACCTTGGGTCCAAGCTGGTGAGCTTTGCTCAAGCTAGATGAGCCCGCACTCAAGCTGGCAACCTCGGGGTCTTGAACCTGGGTCCTCCGCATCCCAGTCCAACGCTCTATCCACTGTGCCACCGCCTGATCAGGCAGTTTTCTGTTTCTTGTAGCCAAAGATATTAATTGACTTACCAAGTGACTCAATTAGAGACAAAGGGACATAAAAACACTTTTTCTAGGGACAGCCCCTTAGTCTTTCCTACTAGACAAGAATGAGGCAGGCTGCAGTCCCCAGGAACCTCACAACCATAAGGAAGATATAAGCCTGCCTGAAGACAGGGTGCCATAGGACAGAAGGAAATAGTGAATGCCAATTAACAACTCAAAGTTCTTTTAATAGTCATGCCTGAAAGGTCTGGTCCTGAATTGGACTTAATATGACTCAGTGTCTTTCTTTTGTGCTTAACACAGTTTGGCTTTCTGACACTTGCAATTAGATGAGCCCTAACTAATAGAAGTAAGCCCTCAGTTCTTCACTGCCCAGCCAACCAGTTTCAAACTCTAAATCTCATTGTTGACAGGTCAGCTTCTGTGATTAACACCAAAAAAGGTCAAAACAAGAAAAGTGGGTACCACTCACCTTCTTTTTGTTTCTTCTGTTCAAGTTTCATCTTCTTTGCTAATAATTTCTTCTCTTTTAACTTCTGGCTACAAATATAATATAAATACATTAATTACTTAGCTACCTTATTTTAGAAACATCTACTAATAGAATTTTAAAGACTTTATAATCATACAAACACTACAATAATAAAATGAAAGAAATATTTTCTTATGGTTCTGCTCCACCATCATTACCAACATTTTATCAAGCTGTTTTCTTCACAAATCAAGAGAAATCCTTGGGAAGTAATTAAAGCAATTTCAGAAATACTGGAGAATGCTTCTTCACTCCAAGATCTTAAGAGACTATTTTATAAATCCTGTTCAGCGCTCTTAGAGCTGAAGAAGTGGATAAAAATGGGGTTCTACTGAAAGTAACCTCACAAGGTGATCTGATCATAAATTCCTAACTGCGCACGTCATGGTAGGTGGCCATACCCAGGCATGTAACTTTAGTTAAAGGTTTACCTTTGCCTTAAGCAAGCCCTGTCCATTGTTTAAGTGCACCTAGGTTAACACAACTTTGAAATGACCTTTTAACGTAACCACGCTCAAGAGAGCACATAACCTGGTTCACCATCCTGTAATCCAGTTTCCATTTTGCTTTCTACCACTTTCCTGTAACCTTTCTTACTTCCCTCAATTTCAAAGGCTTAGAAGAAGCTGCAAACTGCCTTTCTGGGGGGCATTTGAGACCTTGCTTCCTAGAAGCTGTCAGTTTGGCTCAAATAAATTCTTATAAAACTTCCCTATAGATTTGGATGTTTCTTACATTTATAAGGAAGCATTTATTAAAACACACACACATGCAACCTATATACTCATATAGTCATTTAGGGAGGTCACAGGCTCTAATTTAAGGAAGAAGCTAAATGAGAAGTTCACTGACATCCCCTAGTTAAACCTGATGTTAAAATACAGAAGTGAAGACAGAAATGCATATGATCATGGAAGTGCTAACCTCCAAGCTTTGGAGAATTTAAAAGGAGCTGGGGAGGGCCACAATAAATGGCTTTATTTCTCCCCAGGTACTGGAAGAAAAGCCATTCTTCTATTGCACTGCTCCATGATGGGCTGTAACACCCAAAACCTCTACAGGTTATTCAGGTGAAATTTTGATTGCAAGGACTCATTCACCAACCATCTACTTTCCCATTTCCTGCCCTCAGTCTCTTAGTTACGGAACACCACAAAGCCCTTACCGCTTTTTCCGACGCTTTGCAGTCTGCTCCTCTGCAGCAACTTTATTCTTTTCCAGTCTCTTCTGAAACTCTACATCCAATTTTTGCTGCAAAATATTCCGCATCATTTAGACACACTGTGGGCCGGATATAGAGCTCTAGAGGTCACACCAGTGGGGGTGCTATAGGCACATCTAGGTCTCCAGGCCACTTTAACTGTAACTGGTTGCTCCACAGGTGGTGTGGGAAATCAATACTGGGCTCTCTGATGGCAAATAAGTTTCAGTTCATTAAAATACTGAGGCAGGTCAGTAAGAAACTAGGAAAATTCCCTGGCAAGTCCAATAAGGAAACTGAGACAAATGGTTAGACAAACAGCAGCTAGCAATTAACAGCCAGCTAATAAATCACAAGACCCTAGCCTCCCTAACTGAAGATACTAAGAGCAGATGGTTTAACTTACCATAATCAGGGAGCTAGACAATAAAAGCCAATTAGAGCCAGCCTAATCCAAGATACAGGTAAAACCAACCAGCAAATGACCCCAGATCCTATTATATGCTCATTTTAATACATCAGCATACTGAACAACACACCAGAAATCTAATGAATAGTCTGTTCAGATTCTCCACCGGGACTTCCCCCTAAAATACCCATCTAGGAAAACAGGACAAAGGAAGGCCCCCTGCCTCTCTTCTTTGAGTACACCTGCACCCCCCTTTCCTCAGATGTGTGCTTTGCTTATTACATCCTAAGCTCTAGGGTTCTGATGAGACCTGCACGCAGGGGAGCAGTGGGCAGCGGCAGCTTGTCCGAGGCTTACCCCCATCCTATCTTCAGGCGCCCTTTGTTTGCCTGTCACAAGCTTTAATGAGTTTACTCTCACTTTTCTTTCTTTTTTTTTTTTTAAAGATTTTATTTATTCATTTTAGAGAGAGGAGACAGAGAGAGAGAGAGAGAGAGAGAGAGAGAAGGGAGGAGCAGAAAGCATCAACTCCCATATGTGCCTTGACCAGGGAAGTCCGGGGTTTTGAACCAGCGACCTCAGCGTTCCAGGTCGATGCTTTTACCCACTGCGCCACTGCAGGTCAGGCTACTCTCACTTTCACCTGGATTTCTGCCTTGAAATTTTTCCTGCACAAGTCAAGAAGCCGGAGGTCACCTGACATGCAAAAGGTCCCAAACTGTGGGGGAGCACTCCCCCACCCCCACCCCCACCCCGGCAGCAGAAGCAGTCTGGTAACAAGGCCACTCATGCACAACAAAATGTGAGAAGCTGAGAGGGAGCACACTGTACTCCTTGAGAGAAGAGGCAGCACAACTGGCTCTGTTTAGCCAAGGCCTTAGTGTGACATTGTGACTTATTTTACAAAATATATATTTAATCTTCGTCCACTGTTTCTGACACATAGCTCTTAAAACTCTTATATATTTCCCATTAAGAGCTGCAGGGATATCTTTCTTTTTTTTTAAAGATTTTATTATTTTTTTTCTTTTTTTTTTGACAGAGTGAGAGAGAGGGACAGACAGACAGGAAGGGAGAGAGATAAGAAGCATCAGTCCTTTGTTGTGGCACCTTAGTAACTTCAGGCGTCCCCAAACTACGGCCCGCGGGCCGCATGCAGCCCCCTGAGGCCATTTATCCAGCCCCCCACCACACTTCCGGAAGGGCCACCTCTTTCATTGGTGGTCAGTGAGAGGAGCACTGTATGTGGTGGCCCTCCAATGGTCTGAGGGACAGTGAACTGGCCCTCTGTGTAAAAAGTTTGGGGACCTCTGCTAGTTGGTCATTGATTGTTTTCTCATATGTGCCTTGACCAGGGGGCTACAGCAAAGCAAGTGACCTTGGACTCAAGTCAGCGACCTTGGGGTCATGTCTATGATCCCATGCTCAAGTTAGCGAGTCATGCTCAAGCTAGATGAGCATGTGCGAAAGCCGGCAACCTCAGGTTTTAAACCTGGATCCTCTGCGTCTCAGTCCGGGGCTTTATCCACTGTGCCACCACCTGGTCAGGCTAAAATTTAAATGTTTTTTTTCTGGCCCTGGCCGGTCGGCTCAGTGGTAGAGCGTCAGCCTGGCGTGCAGAAGTCCCGGGTTCAATTCCCGGCCAGGGCACACAGGAGAAGCGCCCATTTGCTTCTCCACCCCTCCCCCTCTCCTTCCTCTCTGTCTCTCTCTTCCCCTCCTGCAGCCGAGGCTCCATTGGAGCAAAGATGGCCCGGGCGCTGGGGATGGCTCCTTGGCCTCTGCCCCAGGTGCTGGAGTGGCTCTGGTAGCAACAGAGCGACGCCCCAGAGGGGCAGAGCATCGCCCCCTGGTGGGCAGAGCTTCGCCCCTGGTGGGCGTGCCAGGTGGATCCCAGTCGGGCGCATGTGGGAGTCTGTTTGACTGTCTCTCCTCGTTTCCAGCTTCAGAAAAATACAAAAAAAAAAAAGTTTTTTTTCTAAAAGTTTTAAGTGCACATTGCTCAAACCCAAGGACTCAGCCAGCCTCCTTGCTTACTGACCTTCTCAGCCATGGCATCCATGTAGTCCTGCCGCTGATACTCTCTCCGGCGCAGATGCCTGTACACATGGAACTCTCCACTGCCAGCCCCAGCGCTTGAACCTATAGCCAGGACAGTTCAGAGTTCTTTATGAGTTCCAGTTATCAACACAGGCTACCTTTAATTAAAAGTGACCAAAGAAAGAAACTCAGGCAATGGAAGCGACGGCCTGTCCTCTTCCCCACTATTCCACAGAATCTAGCACAATGCCCAGTTCACTGTGTAGGTATTACTAAATATTTGTTGTATGGATAGTGAATATGAAGTCACTAAAAATTCCACTCTAATGCAGTACTAAGAGAAACAGAATGTGGCCAGTGACCAGGAACCTATGACCTTTCCCTCCCTGCCAGATTTAACATGCTGAGTTTCTACTGAGCTGAAAAGACGTCCATGACATATTAAGTAAAAAAAAGTTGGTTACCAAATAGTATGTGTGGAACAACCATATTTTTCTAAAAACATTTTTTCTTCAGCAGTGGTTGGACTATAAAGAGAGTTGGAGGGCTCTATCATAATGTTACAAGTGGAACAATGAAATTACAGGTGGTTCAAACTTTTTTAATACCCTATCACTTATTTTTCTTCAGTATATGCTAATTTACAACCAACTAATTTTCTATTAGTATATGTTAATTTACAACCCAACAAAATAATACAATTATTTCCATTTAGAAATAACCAATACAAGGCACTACTAAAAACAATGCATAAGAAAATTCTCTAAAGCCAAACCCCTTCATTGTGAGAGGAAAATATTGAACCAGTGAACTTTTTTTTTTTTTTCCTAATAGAGATCTAATTAACATGTACTAACTGCAAGGGTTTTTATATATATATACTTCAAAAATTATATTTACATACACATACACTCCCCAAAAGATATTACCCATTACATCTCGGACAAATTCTGGGGGAGGTCGAGGTGCCCATTCATTCATTTTTTCTGGAACTGGAACTGGTTTGTCCTGAAATATTTAACAGAAAAGCATTTGTAAGTATAAACCTTCTGACAAAGTCACATCTCTTATAACCAAACAATTTACCTAGCCTAATTAAGTAAGGCTGCTTTGCTCCTGGGACTCAATGCTGACTTTATCCTCTTCCCTCTGTCTTAGCTTTACTACATCCTGTATACTTTGGGGTCTACTACAGCCTACAGCATGTCAAGGCTATCCTTAACGTCCAGAAAAGACCCCAAACGCAAATCACTATGTATGGCTGGAAGCCTCCAACTTTAACCCTACTATACGGAGAGTCAATCCTTTCTAGTCAAAGATATGAGACTTTATGATTGAGGAGGCTGAGGCCTGGACGGGGGGAGTGACTTGCCCCAATACGTCCAACAAGGTACTCCTTAGAAGAAAATAACCCTTGTGCTAACCCTAGGGCTCTATCTTTCCAGTCTAACGCTCCTCACGCTTCTGTTCATAAAAAAGACAAAAAACAAATACAAAAACGAAAAAGCTCTTGGAGCACGGAAAGCCAATCCACAGCGCCCCCATCCTGGATGGGCTGTAACACAAGCGCAGAAGGAAGCTCTCCATCTCTGGGTCAGCCTACACCTTACTACATACTGGCTCTGGGGTCGGGGTAGTGAGTTCCTGAGTTTGGAGGAGGGGGAGGTGGGTTGTGGGCCCCGCAGAGGCGCAGGAACGGAAGGAGATGGAACTCGGAGGGGCTGACGAGCTCACGCCTCATCTCACCGGGTTCTTCATGAGCCGCTCCAGCTTGAGCTTCTGCTCCTCTGCCGCATTCTTGGGGATGACAAGCGCTTGCGGCTCTTTCTTCGGCCTCGGCGGTCGTACCGACGAAGCGGCTGAACTCGCCATGTCAGCTCTACGGCTTCCTTAGCGAGCGGCGGCCGCGCGCACGTATGACGCTAGAGACGCGCGCCCGCGACGCAAGCGCAGTCTCCCAGCTGGACGTGGCTGGGACGGAATCGCAAGTTGAAGCAGGTTGCTGAATATTTATGAGCCCGGGACAGCAGGGTTGTTTTGATCGAAGCTGCTTGGTTTCCTTTCCTGCTTCTGAGCAATCCCGGCAGCGGAACTCCCATGACCCTGGGCCAGAGGAGGTCCTGCAGGCCCTAGGGTTCTGCCCCAGCCTACTTTTCCAGTCCCGTGTGCCTACCTCTTTTGCCGACCTCGAATTATTCTGCATCTGGCACCCAGCAACCATACCTCAGCCGAGTGAATGAGACTTTCTTGTGAGAAAGGGAAGAGCTGCCCCCCCACATGATGGAGCAAGACATCTGGGAGCTGGCCTGGTATTCACAGCTAGACCTGGCTGCTCTCCTGTTGGATATCAGCAATTTCCCAGAGCCTGACCAGGGGGTGGTGCAGGGGATAGAGCATCTCACTGGGCCGTGAAGGACCCAGGTTGGAAACTCTGAGGTCGCCAGTTTGTGCAGGGGCTCATTCCGCTTGAGTGCAGGCCCATCAGCTCGGCTTGAGCGCGGGGTTGCTGGCTTGAGCGTGGGATGGTAGACATGACCCCATGACCCCATGGTCGCTGGCTTTCAGTTGCTGGCTTGAAGCCCAAGGTCACTGGCTTGAGCAAGGGGTCACCAGCTCTGGTCCCCCCCTCCCCCCCGCCAAGGCACAAAGAAGAAAGTGATTTCCTGGAAGGCCAACACCACACTAGGCTAGTCTGTAAACGTAATGGAGCAAGACATAAATAAGAATGCTCTGTAATCATGTTTGAGCTCAAATAAAAATAAGAATATCTTTGGAACCAGATAAAGGCTAAACATTTTTGCCACTCTGGCTAATATGAGTAACTGCTGTTTCTTTACAGCATTAGGTTAGATTCATTTCTCCCAATTTAAATATTTAAGACATCCAATCATATGGCCCTGGCCAGTTTGCTCAGTGGATAGAGCGTTGGCCTGGGTATGGATGTCCTGGGTTCCATCCCCATCATGGCTTATGTAAGAAGTGACCATCTGCTTCTCTTCCCCTCCCTCTCACCCTTCTCTCTTCCCCTCCCACAGCCAGTGATTCGGTTGGTCCCAGCATCAGTCCCGGGCACTGAGGATAGGTCGGATGGTTTGAGTGTTGGCCTCAGGCACTAAAAATAGCTTGGTTGATTCCAGCATTGTCCCCAGACCGGTTGCTGGATGAAACCCAGTTGGGGAGCATGTGGGAGTCTATCTCTCCTCCTCTCACTTAAAAAACAAAACAAAACAAAACATTCAATCATAGAGCATCTAATCTAGAATAGAAGCCCACATACTTGAACCCTTCCCCAAATCACTTAACCTAAACCAGAATCCTGTAAGTCCTCTCAAACACCCTCTTGCTGCAGACTTTCTCTTAGAAAGAGGTAATAAACCTAACTTGTTCAGCTAGAAGTATTTCTTGGTGGTCTTCACATTTGTTGGGTTTTTTGTTTATCATTTTTGCCTGCTCTAGAGAAGGGAAGTTCTGTCTTGTTCACTGCAGTGTGCCCAGTGTCTAGGGAAAGGCCTGGCTCACAGTAAGGCACTTAAAAATTTGCTGGATAATTAAGCGATTTTGGGGGCCAGGTACCTCAGATACTACTGCTGCCATTGCCTGCTCAGCCCAGGATAGCTTGCCCATTGAGTGTCTAGAGGTTGGACAGGTGACTCCTATAACAGGGTGCTGCCTGATACTGGGTCATTTTCCAGGAACCAAGGGTGATGAGTTAGGGGCAGTTCTTGAGTGGATCATGTCTGTCACTGGAACCTAAGGAGAGCTTGGCCTGGGACACATGAGCCTATATCACTTACTCCAGCCTTGCAAGCACCTCACTTTCCCCTAAACACACACACACACACACACACACACAACACACACACACAACACACACACACACACACACACACACTATGTGGAGTGTTGTTTCCTCCCTGGAGAACTCCCTCACACTCTTCTTAGCTTGGTTTAAATGCTACTTCCTCCATGAAACCTCTGACTGCCCCCAGACCCCTCTTCCAGGTAGACAGTCACTTCCTTATTGGTGCTCCCCTGCTCTCAGTCCCAATGACTGGCAGGTAGTAGGCGCCACAGTGTGTCCTCACCATCTGTCTACCCACAAGTCTGGGAAGAGAGTTTAGCCAGAATCTCAACATATAATCCTGGCCTAGAGTACAGTAGTATTTCTAGAATGTTTGCAGAACAGGGGAATGAAGGGGAGGCTGGGAGGGAGTGAACAACTGCCTGAAAAAATAAAGAATGAATGAACATGTAAGTGAGATGATCAGTGTAGATGAATGAATAAGGAAGCTAAGTGAGTGAAAATATGAGAAAAATGAATGAACACTATAAAATAATATCAACTGTCAACTGTGATTAAAAACAAAAAAAGAGCCTGACCAGGTGATGGCACAATGGATGGAGCGTCGAAATGGGATGTGGAGGGCCCAGGTTAGAGACCCTGAGGTCACCAGCTTGAGCGAGGGCTCATCTGTTTTTTTTTTTTTTTTGAAGCTGGAAACAGGGAGAGACAGTCAGACTCCCGCATGCGCCCGTCCGGTATCCACCCGGCACTCCCACCAGGGGGCAACGCTCTGCCCACCAGGGGGCGATGGGCTCATCTGGTTTGAGCAAAAAGCTCACCAGCTTGGACCCAAGGTCACTGGCTTGAGCAAGGGGTTACTCAGTCTGCTGAAGGCCTACGGTCAAGGCACATATGAGAAAGCAATCAATGAACAACTAAGGTGTTGCAACACGCAACGATAAACTAATGATTGATGCTTCTCATCTCTACGTTCCTGTCTGTCTGTCCTTGTCTATCCATCTCTGACTCTCTCTCTCTGTGAAGAAAAAAAAAAAAAGAACAGTCAATAAATAAATGGATACACCATGGTGAATGAACGGATGAAGGAAGGAATAAACACATGAGACTGTGGATTAGTGGAAAATACAGAGCCAGGAGGGAAGCTGTTTCCCTGGCACCCCCAGCTCAGGGTCTGGCACAGAGCTGGTGTTTGGTGGATAACTGCTGGATGGAAGTAAAGTGAATGAATGTAGAAAGGCGAGGGAGAGTTAAGGCATGTGGGCATGTGGGTGTGAGGAGCTGGTAATAACAACCTCAGTTTAAGTCTAGTCTGTGTTGACATGTTTGTCATTCTGATTTATAGATAAGGAACTGAGGCCCAAAGGGGTGAGTGACTGACACAAGGTCACACAGACTCAAACCCAGCAGTCTGGTGCTGGGTCTGTGAGGCCCTAAGCGACCATGTGACTCACAGATGGATGGACCAAGGGCCCCCACAGACACTGGTGGAACTGAGGCCAGATTTGAAGTCCTGCTCTTTGGGAGGAAAGGGTGACTTCTGGCCTCTCCACCCCACAAGAGTGGACTCAGACCCACAGTGCCACCATAGCTGCCACCAGAGGGCAGCAAAGCTCCATGGTGGCCTATACCCCTGAGCCCCAAATCTCAGCATCTCGGGAATGAGATCTGCCTTGGAACAACACACCAGTGCTTTGGAGTCTGGTGGGCCTGTTGCCAATGTTTGGCTCTACCTCTTCTGGAGTGTCGGCTGGGGAATAAACTTAACCTCTCAAAGGCTGTTTCCTTATGCTCAAGATGGGAGAAGCAAACCTTCCCTTGACACTGGCCTGTGGATAAAATGATGTTATGGATGCACAGTACCTAGCACAACGTCTGACACTCAATAATAGGATGACTAACTGTCCCAGTTTGGTCCTAGGACTGAGGGGTCTCCTAAGATGTAAGACTTTTAGTGCTAAAACCAGGAGAGTCTTGGGCAAACTGAGACAGTTGGTCATCCAGGAGGTGTGGGCGTTCCTGCCTCAATCCTTAGAGTTGTGGTTGGTCCTTAAAGAACTAAAACAGCAAAAAATTTTACAACTCTTCCATAATTTGAGTTTCTCACTGAATTAGTGGTCTTTCCACAGTGGTCCTGCTTTTGATGATGAGAGAACAGTTCCACCAATGGGAATAAAACCAAAGATGAAGTATAACCACTTTGGAAAAGAGTTTGTGAGTCTCCTATTAAGATAAATACACATGTACCATACAACCCAGCAATCTCACTCCTGGGTTTTACCCTAGAGAAATGAAAATATGTGTCCACTAAAAGAGCTGTATGTGAATGCATAGAGCAGCAATTGCCCAAACTGGAAACAACCCAAATGTCCACCTAACTGTGATATATCCATACAGTGATACATTACTTAGCAATAAAAAGGAAGAAATTATTGATACTTGCAACCACACAGATGATTCTCAAAAGCATTATACTTAGTGAATGAAGCCAGATTCAAAAGGCAACAATCTGAATGATTCCATTACTTGACATTCTAGGAAAGACAAAATGATAGGGACAGAACACAGATCAGCAGTTGCCAGGGGCCAAGGGCAGAAGGAGGGGATTGGCTGTAAAGGGCTGAGGGAAATTTTGGGGTGACAGACATGTGCATCTGGATTGCGGTGGTAATTATGGGAACATACATATTTGTCAAACTCATTGAACTATATGCTCAAAAAGGATGAGTTTAATTGTATAAAAATTATACCTCAATACACTTGCCTTAATAAACAAAGGTTGCGCCTGACCTGTGGTGGCGCAGTGCATAAAGTGTCGGCCTGGAAATGCTGAGGTTGCTGGTTCGAAACCCTGGGCTTGCCTGGTCAAGGCACATATGGGAGTTGATGCTTCCAGCTCCTCCCCCTTCTCTCTCTCTGTCTCTCTCTCCCTCTCTGTCTGTCTCCACTCTAAAAATGAATAAATTAAAAAAAATAAATAAACAAACAAAGGTTGCCTTGCCAGATTGCGGGGGAGCCAACTCTCATTGTCTGGGTGGCTTCAGGAAGCGCGGGCAGCCTTTAGCTTATTGTGCCTGCCTGAGGCAGATCACACCCTATAGATCTTCCCTGCACTGCTCTGCCCAGCGGGGGGCCAAAGAGTGGGTGGCAGCGAGAGGCTTTCTGAAGCCTGGAGGCTAATGTGGATGGAGCCCCCACTTCTGTCTCTGGGCCCCACACACCCACAGGGTCCTGACTGATCTGGCCAAGGCTGAGTAGCACTCACAGGCTGGAGCTCTTTCTGAACCAGGCCTCACTGAGCAATGGTAGGAGATGCTTAGAGCTATAACTGGCATAACCCCGTCCTCCAGAGCTCTCAGTCTGATTCACTAAAGTACCTTCCTATCGCTGAACTTGGGCCTCCATGGTTGGGGGACTCCATGAACTGCTGGGGTTTTTGGTTTAAAAAATTTTTAATTTTACTGATTTGAGAGAGAGGGAGGGAGAGAGTGAGAGAGAGACAGGAACATCAATCTGTTCCTGTGTGTGCCCTGACTGGGGGTCGCACTGGCCACCTCTATGCTTCGGGACAATGCTCTAACCAACCGAGCTATCTGGCCAGTGCTGCTGGTATTTTTTTTTAAAGATTTTATTTATTATTGATTTTAGAGACAGGAGAGAGAGAGGGAAAGGCGAGGTGTGTGGGAGGAGCGGGAAGCATCAACTCGTAGTTGCTTCTCTTGTGTGCCTTGACTGGGCAAGCCTAGGGTTTCGACCTGGCCACCCCAGCATTCCAGCTCACAGGTCAGGCCATGGTCTGCTGGTTGAAAGAACCAGTAGGAGAGATGCCGTGTCTGGGCTGGTCCATGATCTCTCATTGGACCTACCAATGAGCCCTTTACATTGCCTACCCACCTGTGCCTTCCATACGTTCCTGAGGTGACCTTCTATGACTATGTGGACCACCCATAAATCCTCTTCTGAGTTCCACACACATGAGCAGGTCACACTCAAAATTCCTTAATCCAATGATAATCAGAGTGGCTGACTTTTGATACTGTCAGTCTCTTTGCAACTGGATCCTATGCACGATCTTACAGGAATCTTCTGAGACAGATACAATTTAAAACTCTTTGCCATGAAATAAAATATATCTACAGAAAAATGCACAGAAACAAAGCAGGTAGCTCAATGAATGATCACAAGCAAACCCCTGTGTAACACCACTCCGGGTGAGAAATGAAACACGAGCCATCCCCAGAGCCCACTCCTGACCCTCCAGGTAACTACTCTCGGCCTTCCCTTCAGAGACAACCACTCTTCTGGCTTGAATGGTAATTGCTTCCTTGCTTTTATTTTTTTATATGGTTACCATCTAATTATGCATCTCTAAAGCTATTTTAGTTTGCCCTGTTTTTGGAACTCTACCTACTTGGACTCAATCAGAATGCATTTTAAATATCTTCCTTTTACTCTGCAGCTCACCTGTTTACTCTCTTACTAGTATCCATCCTCAAAAAAAGAAGCTCTTGCCTGACCTGTGGTGGCGCAGTGGGATAAAGCATCGACCTGGAACACTGAGGTCGCCGGTTCGAAATCCCGGGCTTGCCTGGTCAAGGCACATATGGGAGTTGATGCTTCCTGCTCCTCCCCCCTTCTCTCTCCCTCTCTCTCTCTGTCTTTCTAAAAATCAATAAATAAAATATTTAAAAAAAAAAAAAAAGAAGAAGCTCTTTATTTGAATGTGATCAAATTTATCACCACTTCCTTTGTTTAGGGCTTTCTGTATCCTGTTTTTAAAAATATTTTCTTTTCTTTTTTTTTTCTTAAGTGAGAAGTGAGGAGGCAGAGAGACAGACTGCCACGTGCGCCCCAACAGGGATCCACCCAGCAAGCCCCCTTTGGGGCGATGCTCTGCCCATCTGGGACAGTTGCTTCACTGGTCGGCAACCAAGCTATTTTAGTGCCTGAGGCAGAGGCCACCTGAGCCATCCTCAGTGCCCGGGGTAGGGGAAGAGAGAGATAGAGAGAGAAGGGAGAAGGGAGAAGGGGAGGGGTGGAGAAGCAGATAGTTGCTTCTCTTATGTGCCCTGAGCTGGAATCGAACACAAGACATCCACAGGCAGGGCCGACGCTCTAATGCTGAGCCAACCGGCCAGGGCCAAAAATCCTTTTTTTTTTTTTTTTTTTAAGATTTTATTTACTCATTTTAGAGAGGAGAGAGAGAGCATGAGAGAGGGAGAAAGAGAGAGAGAGAGAAGGGGGCAGGAGCAGGAAGCATCAACTCCCACATATGCCTTGACCAGACAAGCCCAGGGTTTTGAACCAGCAACCTCAGTGTTCCAGGTTGACACTTTATCCACTGCGCCACCACAGGTCAGGTCAGGCTTTTCTTAAAAAAAATTTTAAAATATAATTTCTTACCCCAGGGTTATAAATGTGTATAATGCGCCTTCAGTTGTTTTTTGGGATTTGGTGTAAAGTAAGGGCTTAAATTTTTTCCCATATTGATCTCTAATTTTCCCTGAACTCTGTATCCAAAAAAAATTGCCTTTCCTCATTTCAAATATTCTCAATCTAACTTTTACTCTGAGTATTTCTTTTTCTTCCTTTTCTTTCTTTCTCTCTCTCTCTCTCTCTCTCTCTCTCTCTCTCTCTCTCCTTCTGTGAGAGGAAGGGATATAGACAGACCCCTGCATGTGGCCTGACCAGGTGCCCCATCTGGGGCTGATGCTTGAATTGACTGAGCTATCCTCAGCACCCAGGGCTGAGGTTTGAACCAGTTGAGCCACTGGCTGTGAGAGGGGAAGAGGGATAGAAGGGAGAGAGAAGGGGAAGAGGGAGAGGAAGAGAAGCAGATGGTCACTTTTCCTGTGTGCCTTGACCCGGGATAGAACCTGGTACGTCTGCCCACTGGGCCAACGCTCTATCCACTGAACCAACCAGCCAGAGCTTATTCTGGGCATTTCTAATAGCACCTTGCTTCAGGTGCACTACACATCACTTGCTTTATGACCTGGGGTCCACTTGTTACTCATACATATTACAACTGGGAATGGAAGGGAGTAAACATTACATGTGGAATGCGTAACCAGTGGGGACAGGAATTGGTTGGTAAATGCTTCTCTCTGTTTCTCCTCGGGTGGGAAATTCTGAAAGGTTTTCTACATGGCTTCTAGGGTCACAGATGGCTTGAGCCACAGAATGCTCATAGCAGTGACCTGCTCAATAATTCCTTCTTGTATTGGCTTTCTTTTTTTCTTCTTCTTGTTTTGATCTTCTTAGTCCTCTTTCTGTCCCCTTGGGATCACTTCCCAAAATAAACTACTCACACTTCTGGAGAGAGCCCAGGTGGAGATAGTTGGGACTGGGAAGCGACTCAAGAGAGTGGTCTCTCAGGATGGGATTATGGGATTGGATCATTCACTGGTCAAGCTGCTGGGGGTGAGTTGGTGATAAATCCTGGCATGCAATAGTAACATGATTACTAATACTCTTTCCTATAATTGATTGAGTTGAGATCAGGTACAAGGTAAAAATTCGGCTTGCCAGGCGAAGCCTTGGCTTGTGTTCATTGATGACATTTGAAAGGCATGTGGGCAATGAACAGTGCAAGAATTGTGCTGTTGGCTGCTTTCTGTTAACTGTTTTAGAAGGCTTGAAAGGAGAAAATGTAAGCTCAGGTTAGCCAACCATTAACTCATGGCAGGCTGTGAAAGTCAGAAGGCATCCAAGTCAGCAATCACTGCAGAGAAGGCATTCAACACCAGGTAGATAAGATGGCTTGTCTAAGTGGAGGTCATCCAGCCTCTGTCCTAAGCCACTCCTGTGATTGTGCAGCTGGTCCATAAACAGAGTAGTTATGTGCAGGACTGAAGGCATAATTCTTGTGTTTTAACTGATGATTAAAGTTACTTAATATAAATTTAGAGATTTAAAAAAAATTATCATTTTATTACATGTGTGATTTTTATTTATCCTTATAATTCTGGGCTTCTTTTTATTTGACTATTTTTTGATTGTTTGAGTATTTTACTTTACTTCATTTTTCCTCCTCTGTTAGTTTGGAATTTAAAAATCCTTTTTTTTTTTTTAGTGTTTGTCCTAGAGATTGCAATATATAAAAGACTTCTCTAAGCTGAAATGGCAGTTTTACCCTTTTTAGGACAATGTGAAAGAAAACCTTAGAACACCTTAAATGTTTGTTTATTTTGCCTAGAGTTTTTGAGTTTTCTTGAATTTGTGACTTGATATCTTTATCACTTTCTCAGCCATTATCCTTTCAAATGTTGCTTCTGTTCTATTTTCACGTTACTCTGCTCTGGGATTCCAATTTCATGTAGGTTGGAAGGTATATCATAGCTTATAATATACCTCCATATGTTACACATATATATTTTTTAGCAAGAGAGACAATGAGAGAGAGATAGAGAGAGGGGGATAGACAGGCAGGAAGGGAGAGAGATGAGAAGCATCAATTCTTCATTGCAGCACATTAGTTGTTCATTGATTGCTTTCTCATTATGTGCCTTGACTGGGGGGCTCCAGCAGAGTGAGTGACCCTTTGCTCAAGCCAGCGACCTTGGGCTCAAGCTAGCGACCTTTGGGCTCAAGCCAGTGACAATGGGGTCATGTCTATTATCCCATGCTCAAGCTGGCAACCTCGAAGTTTCAAACCTGGGTCCTCTGTGTCCCAGTTTGATGCTCTAGCCACTGCACCACTGCCTGGTCAGACTGTTATATTTTCTATAATATTATTTCTCCATGTTTCTCTCTGTATATTGTCTTTTGATCTATTTTTCAGTTGACCAATATGCTCTTTATATGTATATAATTTGTTATGAAACCAATACATGGAATTCTTAAATTATTATATTTTTTGGTTCTAATTTTTCTGTTTGGTTCTTTTTCATATTTGCTATGCCCTTTTTATAATGTCTAGTTCTCTGCTGAAGTTTCTGATTTCATCTTCTATAGTATATTAACATTTGTGTGTGTGTGTGTGTGTGTGTGCTGATAATTTCAATATCTGAAGATCCTGTGCATCTGTTTGTATTATCTGTTGTTTCTTCTGGATTTCCTCCATGATACCTTATCTCCTAGTATGCCTAGCTATTTTTAAATGGACATTTAAAAATATCTCCAGAGAGGATTCAGATTTACTTCTGCCAGGATGCACATTGCTAGTGCTTGAGAGTTTTAGTAATCCATGATTATTATAATTCAGTTTCAGGAATTAGGATGATTGGAAGCTGGACTTTAGTTGGTGTGAGAGCAAGTTTATTTCTGGTTCACTCTGACTCTTAAGATGCAGCCCTTTTTGGTTTTCATTCCAAAGTACAGAGACTTTAATAGCAACCCCTGTCTTGGTAGATCTTATGTTTAAATAATTCTTTTCTAGACCAACAAGGCTGTCAAAAAGCTCCTCGGGCTCCCAGACATTCATCCTCTGCTTCTGATTGGCAGAGAACTTTAGGAAAATGTGGCCTGAAATGCTGGGCTCACCTCTGGATTTGTGATGTCTTCCAGACTTTAGCCTTATAATTTTTCACTACCTCCTTAACACTCCAATGCTTTGAATAAATTAAAAATATAGCCTGACCGGGCAGTGACGCAGTGGATAAAGCGTCAGACTGGGATGCGGAAAACCCAGGTTCGAGACCCCCTGGTCACTGGCTTGAGCGAGGGCTCATCTGGTTTGAGTAAAAGCTCACCAGCTTGAGCCCAAGGTCGCTGGCTCGAGCAAGGGGTTACTCGGTCTGCTGAAGGCCCGCGGTCAAGGCACGTATGAGAAGGCAATCAATGAACAATTAAGGCGTTGCAATGCGCAATGAAAAACTAATGATTGATGCTTCTCATCTCTCCGTTCCTGTCTGTTTGTCCCTGTCTATCCCTCTCTCTGACTCTCTCTCTGTCTCTGTAAATAAATAAAAAAAAAAAAAAAAAAATACACACACACACACACACATACACACACACACACCAGCTTTTTGAACTTTCTCACTGGTTAGGTTGGTAGGAGGTAATGTGTCATTACCAGAAATGAAAAACTTAGTAACAGATAGTATTTTTTTCTTCATTTTTCAGATAAAGAAACCAGACTGAAAGGTTAAATATCTTGCTCAAGGTCACCTTGCAGTACATGATGGGGCTGGGATAATAACATAGAGTCTGACCCCAAAGCCAATGTTCTTAATTTGTATGCTATAATACTACTAGGTAAGCCAACTCCTTGGCTTAAATTTCTTGATGCTTTGAGCTTTGCTTCTTCCCTGCGGCTTTTCTCACCTTTCCCTCTCTAATGCCTACGGCTCCCACAGTACCCAGCCATGCCTCTTTGGCTATTCCTTTTTTTCTCATTTCCCTTCATGCAGGCCTCTACCCAGGGGCAGGGCAGACCTTTGCAAAGAACAGAAGTTCAGGTACAATCAGAGCACTATGAGTTGGGGGCAGGCTTAGATATCGATTCTCCTTCCTGGGGCTCTGAGTAGCAGCTGAGTTTGCATGAGCTTTTTTAGGAAGCCTTCCACCCTTTGCTGACTCATATGCAGCTTGGGTCAACTCACACTCTCTGTAATTGCATCTATGTCCTTTGAAGCTGTTGCAGAGTGGGAAGGGACCACGTGAGGGACCTGATAACTCTCTGGTTGAATTTCCTTGTTGGGACAGCTCTGTCTCACTGGTTGGCCCAGATAATCTTGGACCAGAAATGTGACTCACTCCTCTTCTGCTCCCTGGCAGCCCCATTGTGATTAGCAGGGCCTGCATCGTTGTCCTTAAGAGCCTCCCATCCAACTTCACAAAGAAAAGAGGTCATCAGTCATGAAGGATGCTCATTCTGCCTCCTCTTCCCCCTCCAATTGTTGATATTTCATCACCACCCCTCCATCTTATCTCACAGTGATGAAGTCCACAAGCTTTGGAAGTATAGTAACTTTGGTTTAAATCCCATATCTGCCATTGACAGGTAGGTTATTTGACCCTGATTATCTTGGGCTTTAATTTCTTATCGCTGAAAGGAGAATAATTACATTTATCTCAAAGAATGGTTGTAAGGGCCAATTAAGATCAAATGTGTGAAAAGAACACAAGCTAGAATTCCACAAATGCAAGCTGGTATATAATTGCCACCCTTGCCACAGCCAAGCCTGCCACCTGAGCTCTACATCCTATTTCCTAGGACCCTCCAGGACCAGCTCCACCAGAAATTTCTTCTTTTTCTGCTATTCTCACTCTCTCTCCTTCAACACATAGACATGCTCCATCTTCCCACGCTCTACATTCTCCTCAGGCACTCTACTTTGCTTCACCATCAAATTTCTGCTTTTGAAAAAATTTTAATTACTATATAGCTATAAAAATAATTTTAAGAAGAGAGACTACATGGCCTGACCTGTGGTGGCGCAGTGGATAAAGCGTCGACCTGGAAATGCTGAGGTCGCCGGTTCGAAACCCTGGGCTTGCCTGGTCAAGGCACATATGGGAGTTGATGCTTCCAGCTCCTCCCCCCCTTCTCTCTCTCTGTCTCTCTCTCTGTCTCTCTCTCTCTCTGTCTGTCTCTCCCTCTCCTCTCTAAAATGAATAAATAAAAATAAATAAATAAAAAATTTTTTAAAAAATGAGAAACTTCTTTAAAAAAAAAAAAAAAGAAGAGAGACTACAAAGTAATTCCATGTACCCATCACCTAATGTCAATTATTATCAACACTTTTTGTTCTGCCCTTCTGCCCCACCCTGCTGGAATATTGTAAAGCAAATTCCAGATATCATATTGTTTCACCTGTAAATACTTGTGGATGTATTCCTAACAAATAAGAACCTTAAAAAAATACATAATAACACCTAAAAATTAACAATAATTTCTTAGTATTATCCAATACCCAGTGAATGTTATAATTTTCACAATTGTCTCAAAAATTATTTTACAGTTGTATTATTACATGTAGTTCCCATGTCTTATCAATATCAGTTCCCCTCCCCTCTTTTTTTTTTCATGACAAATATTTATTGAAGATACAAAGTTTTTCCCAACAAAAATTTTCAGTTCTGAATTTGGCCAAATATAATTTTTAGTGTCCTTGGACATGTTCATTTATCCTCTTATTATTATTATTATTTGTATAAATACATAGTTAGGTCTAGAGACTTGGTTAAATATAGGTTTCATAAGAGATGCTGTGTTCTTTTCATTTTCTTATCTGAGGATCCCATTGTAACTGGTCGTCATGCTGTTAGGCATGTTAGGGCTGAAGGAGTCAGAAGTTGACAGTCCAGTCCAGCCATTATGAAGCTCCAGAAACCTTCCTAATGCTTTTTGCAGCCTGTGATAGTTGTTCTTGGATCCATTATTTCACTAAATGCTACAAAATGTCAAATTTCTAATTTTATCATTTCTTATACATTCATTAACTGGTATTTTCCTTTAAAGAACTTTACTCACTGCTCTTTTGGTTATCCTGTATGGAAATCCTATTAATGCCACAGTCCACATCTCTTTGGCCTACCTTTTTTTTTTTTTTTAATTTTTATTTATTTATTTTTTACAGAGACAGAGAGTGAGTCAGAGAGAGGGATAGACAGGGACAAACAGGAACGGAGAGAGATGAGAAGCATCAATCATTAGTTTTTCATTGCGCGTTGCAACACCTTAGTTGTTCATTGATTGCTCTCTCACATGTGCCTTGACCGTGGGCCTTCAGCAGACCAAGTAACCCCTTGCTGGAGCCAGCAACCCTAGGTTCAAGCTGGTGGGTTTTTTCCTCAAACCAGATGAGCCCGCACTCAAGCTGGCGACCTTGGGGTTCCAAACCCGGGTCCTCTGCATCGCAGTCTGATGCTCTATCCACTGCGCCACCACCTGGTCAGGCCCTACCTTTTTTTTTTTAGAGAGAAAGAGAAAGAGCGAGAGGAACAGACAAGGTACAGACAGAAGGGAGGGGAGAGAGATGAGAAGAATCAGTTTTTCATTGTGGCACCTTACATGTTCACTGATTGCTTTCTCATATGTGCCTTGACTAAGGGGGTTTCAGAAGAGCAAGTGACCCCTTGCTCAAACCAGCAACCTTGGACTCAAACCAGTGACTCAAGCAATGGCCTTTGGGCTCAAGCCAGAGACTATGGGGTCATGTCTATAATTCCACGGTCAAGCCAGTGACCTCACACTCAAGCTGAATGAGCCTGCACTCAAGCCGGCGACCTTGGAGTTTTGAACCTGGGTCCTCAGCATCCAGGTTGATGTTCTATCCACTGTCTATGTCACTGCCTAGTCAGGCTCTTCAGCCTCTTTTATTTTTTACAGAGACAGAGAGAGAGAGTCAGAGAAAAGGACAGACAAGGACAGAGAGATAAGAAGCATCAATCATTAGTTTTTCGTTGCACATTGCGACACCTTAGTTGTTCATTGATTGCTTTCTCATATGTGCCTTGACTGCGGGTCTTCAGCAGACTGAGTAACCCCTCACTTGAGCCAGCGACCTTGGGTCCAAGCTGGTGAGCTTTTGCTCAAATCAGATGAGCCCGTGCTCAAGTTGGCCACCTTGGAATCTCGAACCTGGGTCCTCAGCATCCCAGTCCGACGCCCTCTCCACTGTGCCACCGCCTGGTCAGGCTCTTCGGCCTACTTTTGAGTTTACCATATACACTGAGAGTTGCCCACAAGTGCCCATGTCTTTCTGATTGCCTGGATATAGGATCTCTGTTACTGAGAATCTTACTTCTGTTATAGCCTTAGATCTTGAAGGATATAGGGGTAATGGCAGTTATGGGAATTGTGGAGTTGGCTGGCTTTTCTTTACTGCCCTAGAAAACTTAAAGAAAGAAGTTAACAGGTTCCAGGCATCCAATGAAACCCAGCATTAAAAGAGTGCCTACATGGCGGCACCTAAAAGACTCTCATCTTCAGCTGCTGAAGGAAAGTATGCTGAAAAGCAGACACAGCAGGAGATGATTAAGAGAAGGAACCAAAGTAATATTTGAAGAGATAATAGCTGAGAAATTTCTAAAATTGATGAAAGACATGAATCCACATATTCAAGAAGTTCAGTAAACCCTAAACAAGATAAATACAAAGAAAACCATACTTCGGCCCACCAGAATCAAATTTCTGAAAACCAAAAATATAAAGAGAAAATCCTAAAATAGCCAGAGAAAAAAATATTAGATATTAGATTCAAAGGAATAATAGAATAGTGGCTTACTTCTTAAAAGTACAGGGGGTACTCGGGTTATGACAGTCTCGACATGTGATGTTTTGAGTTTACAACACTCACTCCCATAAAAGCTTTAAAAAATTGAGACTTGCCTGACCAAGTGGTGGCACAGTGGATAAAGCATCAGTCTGGGATGCAGAGGAGCCAGGTTCAAAATCCCGAGGTTGCCAGCTTGACTGTGGGCTTACCAGCTTGAGCATGGGGCTGCTAGCTTGAGCATGGGATCATAGAAATGAACTCATGGTCACTAGCTTGAGTCCAAAGGTCTCTGGCTTGAAGCCAAAGGTCACTGGTTTGAGTCCAAAGTTGCTGGTTTGAGCAAAGGGTCACTGGCACAGCTGTAGACCTCAGTCAAGGAACATATGAAAAAGCAGTCAATGAACAACTAAGGTGATGCAACAAAGAATTGATGCTTCTCATCTCTCTCCCTTCCTGTCTGTCTGTCCCTATCTGTCTCTTTCTCTCTGTCTCTCTCTCTCTTGCTCACTAAAAAAAAAATTGAGACATGAGTGTTTCAGCTTATGCCATTAGCATCATACTTACAAACTATGTGGACAAACTAGTTTGGTTGTGCACAGCAGAAGAATACACAGTAACACAGTGTATGAAGGAGGGAGTTGGTGGCCCCCAGTGCGCTAACCTATGCCATTTTGGACTGTTAAAAGCACAAGTGTTCTGTTTGTGTTAGGCTAGGGTGTGTTTTGACTTAATAATAATTCAGATTATGTCACTGTCATAGGAATGGACTATGTCGCAACCTGAGGGCCCCTTGTAATTGTAGGCTTTGGCCAGATGGCTCAGTAGGTACAGTGTTGACCTGTTGTTCAGATATCCCTGGTTCGATCCTGCTCAGGGTACACATGAGAAGTGACCATCTACTTCTCTCTCCTTCCCACTCCCCTTTCTCTCCCTTTTCCCTTCCCGCAGCCAGTGGTTCAATTGTTTCAAGCATAGCCCTGGGTGCTGAGGATAGTGCTGTTGGAGCACATCAGCCTCAGGTACTAAAAATAGCTCAGTACTTGAGCATCCTCCCCAGATAAGGTTGTCGGGTGAACCTAGTTGGGGCACATGTAAGAGTCTGTCTGACTATCTCTTCTCCTCTAATTTAAAAATAAAAAATTAATGGTAGAAGTCAGAAGAAAGAAAATGGCACATTTAAAGTGATGAAAGGAGAAAACTCTGCTAACATAATAATCTATTCTCAGTGAAAATATTCTTCAAAAATTAAGGCCAAAATTATTAGAAAAACAAAAGCTGAAAGACCTTGTCTCCAGCAGATCTGTACTATAAGATCCCCGAAGCCAAAGGAAAATAATCCCAAATCTTAGCTTGGCTCTTCAGGAAGAAAGAAGTAAACCTGGAATGGGTAAATTAATTGAAGCAATTAAAAAGATGTAGAAAACATCATGATGATTTCTCAAAAAAAATTTAACAGACTTACTGTGTGATCCCGTAATTCTACTTCTGGGTATATACTAAAAAGAATTGAAAGCAGGGACATGAACAGACACTGAACATGAGTGTTCATAGCAGCAGCTATTATTCTCAATAATCAAAAGGTGGAACTGACCCAAATGTCCATCAAAAGATATATGGAGGCCCTGGCTGGTTTGTTCAGTGGTAGAGAGTCGGCCTGGCATGCAGGAGTCCCGGGTTTGATTCCTGGCCAGGGCACACAGGAGAAGTGCCCATCTGCTTCTCCATCCCTCCCCTCTCCTTCCTCTCTGTCTCTCTCTTCCCCTCTCGTGGCCAAGGCTTCATTGGAGCAAAGTTGGCCCGGGCGCTGAGGATGGCTCTATGGCCCCTGCCTCAGGCACTAGAATGGCTCTGGTTGCAACAGAGCAATGCCCCAGATGGGCAAAGCATTGCTTCCTGGTGGGCATGCCAGGTGGATCCCGGTCGGGCGCATGCGGGAGTCTGTCTGACTGCCTCCCCATTTTCAACATCAGAAAAACACACACAAAAAAAAAAAAAAGATACATGGAGCTTGGCCTGTGGTGCCACAGTGGATAGAGTGTCGACCAGGAACACTGAGGTCACTGGTTCAAAACCTGCCTAGTCAAGGTACATATGACAAGCAAGCAACAACTAAAGTGAAACAACTGAGTCGATATTTCTCGCTCCTCCCCCACACTCTCCTCTCTTTGTAAAATCAATAAGTGAAATCTTAAATAAAAAATATATGGATAAACAAATGTGGTATTTACATACAGTGAGATATTATTCAGCTTTAAAAAAGAAGATTTACATTACAACATGAATAAATTTTAAAGAAACTATGCCAAGTAAAATAAGTCAGACACAAAAGACAAATATTGCATGATTCCACTTATGTAAGGTACCTAGAATAGTCATATTCAGAGACAGAAAGTAGAATGGTGGTTGTCAGGGTCTGGGGGAGCAGGGGAAATGGGGAATAGGGAGTTAGTGTTCCATAGGTACAGAGTTTCAATCTAGGAAGATAAAAAGATTTTGGAAGTTGATGGTGGTGATGGTTGCACAACAATGTCAATATACTTAATAAACTGAAATGTAAACTTAAAATGGTTAATGTGGTAACTCTTATGTTTTGCATATTTTACCACAATAAAAATATTCAAAAGATTATTAACTGTTTAGGCAACAATAGTAACAGTGTATACTGAGGTTTCTAACATATGTAGAAGTAAACTATTTGACAACACAAAGGGTCAGGGGAAAACTACATAAATGGAATTATTTATTGTAAAGTTTGACACCTTCCCTCAAGTGCTAAAATACTCATTCAAGGTACATTGCAATAAGAAAAAAGGCATGACATAATCTCCAGATTAACCAGGGGAAAAATATAAAAAACATAACCAAAATGCCATAGAAAATATAAAGTAGGATAATAAAAATAATATTTGGTTCATCTAAAAGATTACAGGAAAGGAAAAACAAAAAAACAGGTGGAACAAATAGAAAGCAGGGAGCAAGATGATAGAAAAGACACATTAAATTTAGTATCCTAGCCTGACCTGTGGTGGCGCAGTGGATAAAGCGTCGACCTGGAAATGCTGAGGTCACCAGTTCGAAACCCTGGGCTTGCCTGGTCAAGGCACATATGGGAGTTGATGCTTCCAGCTCCTCCCTCTCTCTGTCTCTCCTCTCTCTCTCTCTCTCTTTCTCTCTCTCCCTCTCCTTTCTAAAATGAATAAATAAAAAATTAAAAAAAAATTTAGTATCCTAAGCATTCCAATTTATGGTTGAGTGACTGGGTTGGTTGAAGAGTTATCCCAATATGCCAAGGTTGCAGGTTTGGTCCCTGGTCATGGCACATGCAACAATCAACCAATGAATGCATGAAGAAGTGGTATAACAAATCAATGTTTCTCTCTCTAAAAAATTCAATAAAATTTAAAAAAATAAATAAACATTCTAATTGGCAAGAGACAGAGATTTCCTGGATTAAAAAAAAACACTAAAAATGACAATGGGCTCTTTTATATATGAAAAAATTTCTCTAACCTAATTGTAACACCCACAAAAAAAACAAAAACAAAACTGACATACATAGCTTAAAAAGGAGGAAATAGAAGAAAGAAGCATGGAATACCACCAAAAACAAAAACAATTGATAGAAACACAAAGGAGAAGAACCGAAAGAGATACAGAGCTACCAGAAAACAAAACATAAAATGGCTATAGAAAATCCTTATATGTCAATAATTACCCTAAATGTAAATGGACTTAACTCAGCAATAAAGAGGCACAGAGTAGTAATTTGGATCAAAAAGCAAAACCCAACCATATGCTGCCTTCAGGAGACACTAAGCTGCAGGGACAAAAGTAGACTCAAAGTGAAAGGTTGCAGCCCTGGCCAGTGGCTCAGTGGATAGAATGTTGGCCTGGCAAATGGATGTCCTGGGTTTGACTCCCAGTCAGGGCACACAGGAGAAGCAACTATCTGCTTCTCTCCCCTCCCTCTCCTTCTTCATTCACTCTTTCCTTCCCACAGCTAGTGACTCAATTGGTTTGAGCATGACTTCAGGCTCTGAGGATAGCTCCATTGGAGCACATCAGACTCAGGTGCTAAACATGGCTTGGTACTCAAGCATTGGCCCGAGATGGGGTTGCCAGGTGGATCCTGGTCAAGAGCATGTGGGAGTCTGTCTCACTATCTCCCTTCCTCTTACCTTAAAAAAATAAAAGGTTGGAAAATGATTCTTCAAGCTAATAATACCCAAAGGAAAGTAAATGTAGTCATACATATATCTGACAATACTGACTTCAAGACAAAGGTAACAAGAGAAAGATAGACATTTTATAGTAGTAAGGGGACTCTATATCAGGAAGGGATAATACTTCTTAATGTATATTCACCAAACCATGGAGCACCAAAATATATAAGACATCTACCAAGAGAACAAAAAAGAGAAATAGAAAAAAACACAATCATATTTGGAGAGCTCAACACACCATTGAGAGCTTTAGATAGGTCGTCCAAACAGAAAACACTGGGGAACATTTTTTTTCATTTTCTGTTGCATGAGGTTTTAGAACTGTTTCTATATATTTCTGCATTACTAAATCCAAATCTGAAGTCTATTTTTTGGTGCATGCTCTAGTTTTTATGCAATTTTAATTTCTTTTTGTTACAGTTAATGGCATGCATTGGTTTTTAAATTGGAGTTAAAGGGCAACAACTCTTGGATTGAACATAACCACAAGGCAATTAATGTTTTACAAACATCACTTTTACATAATTGTAGTTGTTTTTAAGTGTAAAAAATTATTATCTGATAAAAACACCCTCTTATTTTGTTTTAAGATTGAATCATGGCTTCTTTGAGTAGGCGTAAATGTAAGAATAATCTCTCCACCTTCTGTTATATATGTGGCTGTTACACACTTCAACGTCAAAGGTGCAATATTTCATCATTTGTGACATGTGCATATATTGCCTATTTTCAAGTTCCCCTTGGTGATCAAGACAAAAATTGGGCTCCTCATATTGTGTGTCATAATTGTGAGAAAATGCTTCGTGACTGAACAAAAGGAAAACGCAAAGGAATGCCTTTTGGTATTCCCATGGTTTGGCGTGAACCTAAGGACCATAGCAGTGACTGTTATTTCTGTCTGATCCATACAAAAGGCATCAGCAAGAAAAAACAGCATATGATCGCATATCCTAATATTCCTTCAGCAATACGACCTATCCCACACTCTGAACTGGAACTCCGGTTCCAGTTTTCAATGGTTTTATTTCTTCTAAGGATGAAGAAAGTGAACAGGGTGATCAAGTGATTTTGATAAGATGTATGAGGAAATGGTTCTAGAATCTGAAGGGTCTTCTTCTGATGCCAAGCAGTCATTAACCCCTCAGCAGTTTAGCCAACCCAAATTGAATGACTTAGTAAGAGATTTGGGCCTATCAAAGAAAGCAGCTGAGTTTTTAATCTCTAGGCTTCAAGAAAAGAATGTACTTCAGCAGTCAGCTAAAGTATCTCATTTCAGGAAGTGTGAATAAATTTTTTTTTTAATTTTTTTTTTTTTGT